>NC_091247.1:56638750-57875625 GCF_042477335.2 Ovis canadensis
ATAGTTTGTACCAAATATCATTCTCAATGATTTATTTAAACAAATGACTAGTATGCAAAAACTACATATAGTTCTGGCATGATTTTTTAATAAAACAGTCTGCTAATTTTCAACCATTTCACTTTTCTGATGTCAACAGCCTAGGAGCAAAAGTATGAAACCAGAGTTAAGTTAAATGAGAGAGAAGTGAGAAAATTTTTTTAATTATTTCTGAACTTCTGTGTGAATTTTATTGCAAAGATCATTTGAAATTCCAGTGTCTCATTTGAAGAAGTTGAATTAAATGAATTTTTCAGTTAACCATGAATATCTGAGTTGCTTTAATCCCATTTCCTTCATTTTACAGCCCTGCTAGCATATATAAGCAAATGACTAAATAGAAACAGAAATAAAAATAATGGCCCCTCCTAAGGTTATGTATATGATATATGTTTATACATCAGAATTGATCCAACTTGGTTCTTATCCAATAAATCATCTTCTAGTTTGGAGCAGATAGATCTGACCGGATTTATGATGACATGCCTGATATGGAGAAAATCGCAAATGTTCTACAGGACTACCTTGATGATTATAACCTTATAAACCCCAAAGAAGTAAAGTTGGTGTTCTTCCAGGATGCCATAGAGCATGTTTCAAGGTAAAGTGCCATCAAGTACCCAATAATGCATTGATCTATTTCATTTATATTAAAAGGTAAGGATTAAGTTATATAAACTCTTAAAATTGACTGCTAGATGGACAAAGGTCTATTACCAAATCTTGCTATAACTTAAAAGTTATTTTTGATATCTTTAAAATATGTATGGCATGAACTTTGTATGCAATCTCAGAAGTCATTATTTTTGCAAAATATTAATAGATTGTTTTGTTTTGAAAATGTCCTATCTCATTACAAAACAATTTTTAAAATCTAAATGTGATTTACAGAAATATATAGAGTAGCCAGGCTGATTTAACATGCATGCCTAAAGAAATAGGAGATTTTACTTTGTTTGTAGCAAAACAAGTCAAATGCAAGGACCGTAGATTTCATCTGCTTATGAGTCTGACTCATACCCACTGCAGGTGTCCTGTGAGGGTCATCCCTGATGTATAGGTATCGAGGCTGAATATCTGCAGTCCTTGGGGCACACACAACTTTTTGAAGTGGCTCTTGTCCTGTTGAACAATTCTGAAATTGTAAATCTGTGTTAAAAATGCTAAAATGACAAAGTTATACTGTATAGCACAGGGACTTATATTCAACATCCTGTGACAAACCATAATGGAAAAGAATATGAAAAAGAATATATGTGTGTGTGCATAACTGAGTCACTTTGCTTTACAAAAGAAATTAACACTAAACTGTCAATCAACTGTACTTCAATAAAAAAATTTTTAAGTGTTGGAATGACCCTTCAAAGGTAAGTTAAGATCTGTTCCCCGTAACTTCTGATACTCCATCTTCTGGAGCAGTATTCATGATACCAATGGCACTGAGTGTGAATGTAAACCATAATATGGAATATCTCATTTAACTTCAGTAACACTTGTCTGTGGCTCAATATCATGATCTTTCTAAATATGAGGCTCAGAGAATGTTCCAATGGTCTGATGCTATATAATAATCCACTGTAATACTTAGTAGCTTCATTTTTTTTTTTTACTTTATTTTACTTTACAATACTGTATTGGTTTTGCCATACATTGACATGAATCCACCACGGGTGTACATGAATTCCCAAACATGAACCCCCCTCCCACCTCCCACCCCATATCATCTCTCTGGATCATCCCCGTGCACCAGCCCCAAGCATCCTGTATCCTGTATCAAACATAGACTGGCAATTCGTTTCTTACATGATAGTATACATGTTTCAATGCCATTCTCCCAAATCATCCCACCCTCTCCCTCTCCCTCAGAGTCCAAAAGTCCACTCTACACATCTGTGTCTCTTTTGCTGTCTCGCATACAGGATCATCATTACCATCTTTCTAAATTCCATATATATGTGTTAGTATACTGTATTGGTGTTTTTCTTTCTGGCTTACTTCATTCTGTATAATCGGCTCCAGTTTCATCCATCTCATTAGAACTGATTCAAATGTATTCTTTTTAATGGCTGAGTACTACTCCATTGTGTATATGTACCACAGCTTTCTTATCCATTCATCTTCTGATGGACATCTAGGTTGTTTTCATGTCCTGGCTATTATAAACAGTGCTGCGATGAACATTTTTTCATTATTTCTCATGGGTCCCAGCCATTCTCCCCTGGGATCTCTCACACAGTTGCAATCAGATAGCACCTAGAACACCTGGCCCATCTCTGCCTCCATGTGGACTCCACTGTCTCTGCGTGGGCATCATGAGAGTGTTGGGACTTCTTACACGGTAACTCAGGGCTCCAAAATCTTGTGCCCCAAAAGACTACCAGGCTGAAGGTAAATGGCCTTTCACAACACAGCCTTGGGAGTTACTCAGCATTGCTTCTGCCATACTCTATCAGGCCAAAGATTCATACGGATTCACAAGACAGGATCAGCAACTCTACCTGTTCGTAGAGTCAAAGCAGGTAGAATCAGAAACATTACTGCAGCCAGTTTTGGATAACATTGTGTGCCACAGAGAGATTAAGTCAATTGTCCCAAGCCCTCTTGCTAGTGAGTGGCAGGCTGAGGATCATAAGCAGTGTTTCAGGTTTCCCAGTTGGTTCAGGGAAGAGAATCTGCCTGCCAATGCAGGAGGAAGGTTGGGAAGATCCCCTGAAGAAGGAAGTGGCAACTGGCAAGAAAGAAATGGCCCACTCCAGTATTCTTGCCTGGAGAATTCCATGAACAGAGGAGCCTGGCCAGCTTTAGTACATGGGGTGCAAAGAGTCAGACACAATTTAGTGACTGAACAACAGCCTCTAGCTGGCCAGTGACAGGCTACGGGGATCATAACCAGTGCTTAGATTCTGGCTTCACCGGTAGATGCCTCGGCCCAAAATGGATCCCCTCTTTTTCATAACAGTTCCTCCAAATACTTGAAAATCATTACCAAGCTCCTCTTAGCTTTACGTTCTCCAGGCACAATTATCCCAGACTTTTCACTGTTTCCTGTTAGTGATTATTTCCAGTCTTCAACATACTGAGCCCTTTATCATTTTTCAATGTTTCACTTAACATGTGATACCCAGATTTGATGTAGTATTCTGTGGAATAAGCTGTGCAAAATGTGTGTGAGGGCAAGATTTCCCACAGGCTACTACCACGGAAAACAATTGCTTTGTTTATTTCCCTTGTCAACTATATTTTAGTGTTGGACCATATTAAGATTGACAAATCTCCAGAATTATTTTTTCTATAACCACAAGCAAGCCAAGTCTTTTGTGTTTCCCATACTTCTGCTATTTAATTAACTCTAATTCAAAGATTTATGTTCGTCACAGCTCAAGGGTTGTAAAATACAATAGTTTACCATTGGGTTGTCAAGATACCACTTGCTTCCCATCTGCCCCTGCCAAAATACCCACACGCTTTCTCCTAACAACTTTTATTCCCATGGCTCAGGCAGTCCCTAAGCCTGAAAGAAAATAAACTAACAGCAGAATCCTGGTCTGAGAAACTTCCTGAAGAATAGACCAGACAATAGGAAAAGTCAGCTTAATTATATTTATAACCTTTCTTACTTTCATGAATGGGAATCACCAGGCTACTTAAAGTTTGCTTAAATTATTACAGAAGGAAATTAAAAACCATTTGTAGAATGGGGGAGACTTGGTTTTCTGGCAAAAAAGACTGCCATGTGAATAATGATGTAGATGTTTTCTCTAGAGAGGATCGGTAGTTAGGAATTAGAGGAAATAAGAGCCTTCAAACACCTGCTGCTGATTAGCAAGGAACAGGGCTTCCATGGTGGAAAGCAGTCTGGGGGCAAATACCAAATATTCGGTAATATAACAGATAGTACATTTCCATTTATTAGCATTCTAGGCTTTTGTTGCACTGAATAACTGAATAAAAGCTTTCTCAACTCAGAAAAAATTAGAATTGACTTCAGAGCCTGTGCTTTCAAAGAGAAGTTTACATCAGACTATTTATATGTTACATACCCCCAAAGTTGTCATCACACTCCAAAGATGGTCAAATGGCTCTCTCTATAAAGCCATTAACAGGACTTCCCTGGCAGTCCAGTATGCTTAAGACTCCAGGCAGCCACTGCAAGGAGCATAGGTTTAATTCCTGGTTTGGAACTAAGATTCCTAATGCTGTGTGTCATGGCCAAAAAAATTTTTAAGTAATAATAAAATTAAATGACTAATTAGGAAATGTATCTCTTGCCTCTACAGTAGAGAAAATGTAACTTTGGAAGAGTCTCAATGGAGGGAGGTTTTTATCCTTTGATATGTAAGTTGACAGAAAAAAAATAACACTAGGAAGCAGATAGACAAGCCATTTGTTTTCTCAATCTCAAATGGAA
Organism: Ovis canadensis; assembly: GCF_042477335.2. Lineage (NCBI taxonomy): Eukaryota > Metazoa > Chordata > Mammalia > Artiodactyla > Bovidae > Ovis > Ovis canadensis. The sequence goes on from NC_091247.1 coordinate 56,643,198, forward strand.
GTAACAAATTACTATAATGTAAATGAAAAAAGGAAAGAGTAACATAAATAATGCAAGATATTAATAATATTCAATATTTATCCACTGTGGCACTCTGATGCATTATGGGAAAAAAAAAAAAACATTGGGACATATCCATTGAACCCTCAATTTTATACTCTCAGAGGTAACTGAGGAAATATAAGCAAACAGATGACTTAAAGTGTCTTCTGTTAGATGTATGTTGTGATAGAGACATAGCTGTGGAGATCATACCTGTGGGTCTTAGTTGCTTTGTGGGAGGAATTAGCAAAGGATCTGTCAATTGGGAAAAAAAAAAAAAAAAACACTGTGAGAGTTGCAATTAAGTTTTATCTAGGGAAAAATGAAGACCATAGCCCCAGAGACAGCCTCTCAGATAACTCCAAGGAACTGCTCCAGAGAGGTAGGGGGAAAGTCAGTATGTAGGTGATTTTAGTGAAGGGGGATACATGCAGTCAGGCACACATTTCAACAGAAGGCTGCTGCTAGTCACAAGGAGCAGATGTCTCCTTTAATGATTTTAGTGCTCTTCTAGATATGAGAAGATATAAGAAATTGTGTTCATAAAATCTCCTGAAAATGGATATCTGAAGGCCTGTCCTATCAGTTTTTCCCAGAGCACAGAGTGCCTCATTCCTGACTGTAGTGGGAATTTCTAATAATGTACTTTCACAACCTTGAGAAATTCCATAGAAATAGCACCTGGAAAAACAGCATATAATAAGAAACTGTGTTAATGATTATCTTTCATGTTTTTCTTAAGAATAATCTCCTTGTTACAAACCCCAAGGCCAGACCTAGAAGGGAGTATGATTGGGAGCATGGTCCTTGGAACACTGGTTCAGCGTTAGGTATGAACACTCCCTACGCATTCGCTGATTGTTACTGAGACTATCCCAGAAGGGAACGACCTGGGGTATAAACAAGGAGATCTGGACTATGTCGATGTAGTGTCTTGGGAAAGATAGATCAAAGAAAGTTTTGTAGTCTGCAATTAGATATAAAAGCTGGACTCTCAGTGGACTCTGCACCTCAGTCCAATAGAGGCTGCAGATGCCCTGACCCACTGCACCAGATTTTGTGTTCTGTTTTCATTCTCGTCGCTTGCTCCTGGACCTTTAGGGCAACACCTGATCTCCACCCTGAACTCCTTTCAGGGTGTGTTGAAGGTCAGCAATTGCAGTGACAAGTGACTCCATTATTGTAGAACCAGATGGCAAGCATCAGTTTTTAGCTGGCAGTTCCTAAGGAAAGGAGCCACACCTTTTTTTTTTGTAGATAACCAGATGGTAAATATTTTAGTCTCTGCTATAGTCCCTGTCACACCTACTCAACTCTGCCATTATAACTAGCATGAGAATGTCCATAAAGCATTACTTATCAAAAACATTCACAAAACAAAATGTGGTATAGAGTTTAAGTCCATTTTTGTGAACACACACATACAAGTCAACAGACATAAATTTGTTTATGAAGTGCTTACTATAAGCCATGAAATTAAAAGAGGCTTGCTCCTTGGAAGAAAAGCTATGGCCAAACTAGACAGAATGTTAAAAAGCAGAAACATCACTTTGCCGACAAAGGTCCATATAGTCAAAGCTATGATTCTTCCAGTAGTCATGTACAGATGTGAGAGCTGGACCATGAAGAATGCTGAGTGCCAAAGAATTGGTGCTTTCAAACTGTGATCCTGGAGAAGACTCTTGAGAGTCCCTTGGACAGCAAGATCAAACCAGTCAATCCTATAGGAAATCAACCCTGAATATTCATTGGGAGGACTGATGCTGAAGCTCCAATACTTTGGCCACCTGATGTGAAAAGCCAACTCATTTGAAAAGACCCTAATGCTGGGAACAACTGAGGCCTGGAGGAAAACGGGGTGACAGAGAAGGAGATGGCTGGATGGCATTATCGACTCAAAGGACGTGAATTTGAGCAAACTCCGGGAGATAGTGAAGGACAGGGAAGCCTGACATGCTGCAGTTCATGGGGTCGCAAAACGTCGGACATGACTTAGCAACTGAACAACAACACCTATGAGCTACACACTACTCCCATAGAGAACAGGACAGCATCCAGACCATCATGATGGAGTGTATATGCAGTAAAGGGTTAGCAGTGTTTTTTTCCTATCAGTTACAATGATCATATTTTACTTTCTTAATTAAAAAAGTCATAAAGCCATTATCCTACTCAAATATTTGAACCTTTTTTTTTAAGTTATCAGCATTATGAATTAGAACTAGATAAAGAACATAGAGGATAGAAAGATAATTTCCTTAAAAAAAAACAGAGATTGAGAGGGAGAAATTAAACCTTTTACATTTCTCTCATGATTTCCTGGGCTTTCCCCAATGGCTCAGCGGTAAAGAATCTACCAGCAATGCAGGAGACTCAGGCTCGATCCCTGGGTCAGGAAGATTGCCTGGAGGAGGAAATAGCAACTCACTCCAGTATTCTTGCCTGGAGAATCCCATGGACAGAGGAGCCAGGTGGGCTACAGTCCAAAGGATCACAAAGAGTCAGACAAGACTAAACACACACAACATTTCATGATTTTCTAGTTTCTCATGACCCAGTTGGGGCTTCCCTGGTGGCTCAGATGGTAAAGAATCTGCCTGTAATGAAGGAGACCTGGGTCCAATCCCTAGGTTGGGAAGATCCCCTGGAGAAAGGAATGGCAAACCACTCCAGTATTCTTGCCTAGAGAATCCCACGGACAGAGGAGCCTAGCAAACTATAGTCCAATCTGAGATTTTCAATGATAATTTTTCAAAGAAAGTTTTTACATTTGCAACTTCTTTTTAAGGAGCGTTTACTGACCTTTTAAAATATTTATTTATTTCATTTATCTGGTTATGGCTTGTGGGCTCTCTCACTGTTTTCAGTTAGTTGCTCCTCAGCCTGTGGGATCTTAGTTCCCCCACCAGGGATCAAACCTATGTCCCCTGCATTGCAAGGCAGATTCTCAACCACTGGACCACCAGGGAAGTCCCTACATTTTTATCTTAACAGCAGTGAACTTGACTCTCATACAAACTGCTCACTTTTATACTGACATCCTTTCCCCTTTCTTGAGTGTTTGAATTTTATTCATGTTTCTCTATATACCTCAAGGAACCTTTTAGGATAGGTTTGCAGGTGGTTTATTCTCTGAGAAATAACGTGATAGTTTTCCCTCTTAACCACTGTGGAGTGGTATCTTGTAAAAGAGATTCTTGAAGCCAGCCTATAATTATTTGACTGTAATCTAGTATATCTATTTTTTAGATCCTCACACATTTTTAGTTATGTCTAAAGTGTAGATTTCTATTTCATATATTGACTCATGTATGCATGCTAAGTCGAAAGTGTTACTCACTCAGTCACGGTGAACTCTTTACTCCCCTGTGGACTGTAGCCCACCAGGCTCCTATGTCCATGGGATTCTCCAAGCAAGAATACTGGAGTGGGTAGCCATTCCCTTCTCTAGGGGATCTTCCCAACCCAGGGACCAAACCCGGATCTTTTGCATTGCAATCAGATTCTTTACAGTCTGAGCCACCAGGGAAACCCCCTTGGGAGTAGTCTATTATATCAACATGTTAGATGCTCACAAAATTATGCCTAATATAGATATATAGATTTCTATTTCATATATGTATAAAACATCCGGTCACCTATACACACACACAGAGTTTATTTTATATTTATATCTCTCTTAGAAAACACTGTGTTTTGCTTCTCTTCTTTGACTTTGTTTCCTGACCCTCAGTAACTTCCTCAGATCAATGGGGAAGTTTTTTCTTTTATTTCAACTCTGTCCCTTCATTTCTTTTATAGTTCCTATAGTGTGGTCTCTGTGATTCCATTTGTTTCTCCTCGATTTGTCGTCCTTACATTCCATTTTCTCTCATCATTTTTAATATCCTTATCTTTTTTATTTGAGTTCTGGGTAAATGCCTTGAGTTTGTCTTCTGCTCCACCCATTCAGTTTTTCACCATATCCTATTTTTAAGACCCATCTTGCACTGATGTTTTCACTTTGGTAGTCAGATTTTCCATCTTCAATCAGTTTTTCCTAAACTTGGATTTTCCCCCCCCACTTCTGAGTGCTCACTCTAGTATCATGATGGCATTTTTTTAAAAAAATCTTTATTGTTAACATGAATCAGAAATTGTGTATAGTAAATCCACTTCGGATTGTTCCTGTTGATCTTTTCTTGAGCTGCAGTCTCTTTTCTTATGTTCAGTGATTGTTCTGCTTGCTCATCCTTAGAAATAAAGACCTGCTTGCCAATATAATGATTAATATAAGTCGTGGCCTAAATCAGCCAGCATTCCTGAAAAGACTATTCACACTTTAAAGGGAGAAGAGATTTTTTTTTTAATATCACTGCTTTACAATGTTCTGTTCATTTCTGCTGTACAATGAAGGGAATCAGCTATATGTATTCACATATCCTCTCCCCCTTGAACCTCACTCCAACCCACCCCTCTAGGTCGTCACAGAGCACCAAGCTGAGGTCCCTGTGCTATACAACAGCTTCCCACTAGGTTAACTGCTTCACACATGGTAGTATACATATGCCAATCCTAATCTCCCAATTCATCCCACCTTCCCCTTCTCTGCCTTTGTCTACATGTCTGTTCTCTCCGTCTACATTTCTATTCCTGCCCTGCAAATGGGTTCATCTGTACCATTTTTTATATTCCATATGTATGTATTTAATACGGTATATTTGTTTTTCTCAATTTTCATGACCAAAGTCAACAGCCTGTGAAATGGAAGAGAGATGGCTATAAGGAAACCCCCAGTGCTTTTCTCCCAACCGTGAACCTCAGACATACCCTATTCTTTCCTGTGGCCTTTGGCTGGGGGATAACCCTCCAGCAGCCACTAGCCTTCCACTGTGGGCAGGCATTCAGAGCAGAAGCCACATTTGTACCCCATAACCAAACCTTTTTCTGCTTTGTCTCCCACAGGATCGCTCGCATGATTCGTCAGGAGAGAGGCAACGCCCTGCTGGTTGGAGTGGGAGGCACAGGAAAGCAGTCTCTTACAAGGCTCGCAGCTCATATATGTGGTTATAGATGTTTGCAGATTGAGTTGAGCCGGGGATATAATTATGACAGTTTTCAGGAGGACCTGAGGAAGCTGTACAAACTGGCTGGTGTAGAAGACAGGAATATGGTTTTCCTCTTCACAGACACCCAGGTACATATTTAAATAACCAAAGAGCAAGAACAGGGAAGGGAAAGGCTACCCACTCCAGTATTCTGGCCTAGAGAATTCCATGGACTGTATAGTCCATGGGGTCACAAAGAGCTGGACACTACTGAGCGACTTTCACACAAAAACAAGAACAGGAAAAGGACACGTGTTATAATCGCACCTGTCCTTCAAATAGCTTGTACGAATGATGTAGTTCAGGGAATCTTCCCATCTTATAACAGAGTTCTTGGACCTTATAAAATACTACTTCTTTTAACAACTATTACTTCCATCTTTAAATTCTACATAAGAAAATGTAAGCAGAGGTTCAGAGCATTAAGAAGGGACTTAACTTGGAGAGGAAGGACGTAGACAGCAGAAGGTGATAAACTATTTCTGTGGAAGTAAATATAAAAAAGTAATTCCCTAAGTGAAATCAATTAGGGAGATATGCTTTACTCAAGAAAAGGAAAAAATAATGGCTATATTTTAGTTGAATTAACTTTAAAGTAGGATTACATTCATGTCTACCACAACCAATTTAACTGATTTTGAATTTATTCTTTAATAAAGTGGCTCAACTGCTAAAGAATCCGCCTGCAATGTGGGAGACCTGAGTTTGATCCCTGGGTTGGGAAGATCCCCTGGAGAAGGGAAGGGCTACCTACTCCAGTATTCTGGCCTAGAGAACTCCATGGACTGTGTAGCCCATGGGGTTACAAAGAGTCAGACACGACTGAGCGACTTTCACTTCACTTCACTTCATTTTCTACATTGATTACACTTGGGTATTTTAATATTAGGGAAAATAAATAACTAATAAGGACATACTGTACAGTACAGGGAACTCTACTAAATATTCTATAATGGCCTATATGGGAAAAGAATCTTAAAAAAGAGTAGATACAGGTATATGTATAACTGATTCACTTTGTTTTACACCTGAAACTAACACAACATTGTAAATCAACTATACTCCCACAAAAATTTTTAATACATATGTATAAATTTTAATTAATTTTTTAAACAGAAATCATCCAAAGAATAAGTGATAACTCTGACATATAAATATTTTAACTTCATTTCAGTTTCCAAAGCACTATAAACATGACTAAGTATGATCACAAAATAGGAAAAATATTTTTAACATATGTTACATGCAGTGAGCTTATATCTGAGTTTGTAAATATCTTTTACAAATGAGAATTGAATATGTGGCCACCAGCAGCCCCCTGCCCTGGGCCCTGCACATGGAGGCACCGCTGAGGACGGCAGTGACCCTTGCAACCCCTGCGAACCTTCTGCAGTGTTCTCAGAGTGTGCATAGTAGTTGATCCTGTGGACCCCAGTAGCCTGAGTGGAAGAGACATAACCTTCACATACCACATGCCCCCACATCTGATGCCCTGCCTCCCTAGACCTGGAGTCTAACACCCCAGTGTGCCCCAAGCTACAGGTAAAAGTCTTCCCTTACCAAAGTCATCCCATGAAATCTGGACGATCTGACTGCTGCTTCGAATACACTGACACTACTTACGTCTACAGGGATCGTGAAGAATCAGGGGAAGGTAACTCCATGGTAACCCTCCTATAACTGGCCCCAAGAAATGGAGATCCACAAGCTGGCCCACAAAGAACTCAAAATAATCATTCAAAAGGTTCTCTGAGAGTCGCAAGAGAACACAGATAAACAATTTCATGACATCAGGAAAATAATGCAAGAACAAAGTGACAGCAAGTGACATCACCAAGATGGCCATGTAGCTCAGTCCCCACTTAGCTCCCCCTCACAAGAACAACTGACAATCATTCATGGATAAGACATGGAGAAAGTCCTAGGACACGGGGGTGAGGCCGAAGCATACCCGCATGCCACAGAGACTGAGACAGACATGTTAGAAGGATAAGAGGAGCAGTTACACACTGACCTCACTGCCCTACCCCCAGGCCATCGCAGCATCACATTAACAGGTCTCCCCCGAGCCTACCAGTTCCTCCAGTGGGAAGAAAGAGGCCAAGATGGACATCCTGCTCCCCGGTATTCTGGGCCACGTTGGGGTTTCACTCCAGTCTCGAATCACAGAGATGGTGAGAAACTCTGCAGCACTTGACCCCTAGGAATCCAGTTGTGTCATAGAAGGCTTGAGGATATAATAACCAGCACTCCAATCATGACAGACCAAGTTTTTACCCTCAGCACCCAAGTAATGGTCCAAGCCAGCAGCTTTACTCATATGCAGAGTCAGTCTGACCAAGGAGCTCAGCAGATGCAGATCTGCCTGATTCCAAGTCCTCAAATGAACTGCCTTGCCAGCCCACTCACCCAGGCAGGGGAACTGAGTCACACTCTGCTCTCTGCTGAGTGTACCTCTTGGCCCTTCCCAGTCAAAGAACCTGACCAGAACACCTGGAAAGCTGTGTAGCCCAGCAGTGCTTAGGAGAGTCTGGCAGGAAGAGCAGATCATCCACACAGCAAAGCCAGTGACCCACTCAGCCAGGCAGGATGGCTACAGTCAAGACCACAGACATCCTTGTTGCACATGAAGCCGGTTATTCCGCTGTGCCAGGACAGGAAAGCTAATTCCTAGTGCCACCTACTGCTAAGTATAGTACCCAGTTCTGATAGTCTAGGAAACCTGATCAGAGAACCCAGGGAATCACAAAGTTCATCCTATAGCCTTGCTCATTCAAAACCAAGTCGGAAGTCCTGTCCAACTGTTCTCAGCCAGTAGCATCACCCATGACCTCAGAGCTCAGGCATTGTCCTCACCCCAAAATAGACACTAATAGCAAGTCCCACCTGCTCAAAGATGTTACCAGTTGACATGTCCAGAAACCCAAACTGAGCTGACTGGCAAAGAACAGTCTCTGCCAAAGTGGACCAATAAAATCTGGAAGGGGCCATCATTTACTCTTCTTCTGGGATTTTATCTCATTCCTGGAAATGGCAATCCACTCCAGTATTTCTGCCTGGAGAATCCCATGGCTAAAGGAGCCTGGTGGGCTACAGCCCATGGGGTCACAAACAGTCAGACAGGACTGAGCCTCTAACACTTTCACTTTTCTTTTATTTGCAACATGCTCTTCTGTTGCCTCATTTTGCCTAATTCTGTTTTTATTTATATGCATTAAGTAGGTCATTCTCATTCATCATTGCTCTGTAAATAGTTGTAATTTTGGTGTGCCCGTGGGAGGAGGTGAGCTCAGGGTTATCCTGCTTTAACATCTTGGCTACTTCCCAAGATTGTTGTAGTTGTTCAGTCGCCAAGTTGTGTCTGACTTTTGCTACCCCATGAACAGCAGCACGCCAAGCTTCCCTGTCCTTCACTGTCTCCTGGAATTTACTCAGATTCACGTCCATAGAGTCAGTGATGCCATCCAACCGTTTCATTCTCTGTCGCCCTCTTCTCCTCCTGCCCTCAATCTTTCCCAGCATCATGGTCTTTTCCAATGAATTAGCTCTTGGCATCAGATAGCCAAAGTATTGGAGCTTCAGCATCAGTCCTTCCGGTGAATACTCAGGGTTGATATCCTTTAGTATTGACTGGTTTGATCCCCCAAGGCTATCTTCTTTTAAAGATAAAATTAACTCAATGTGAATTTTAGATCATATGTTTGCTTTATAATGTATAGGAAGTAAATGTAAAATGGTTGACTAATTTATAATGACCACTCTGCTTTCTTCTACAGATTGTAGTGGAAGAGTTTCTAGAAGATATAAATAACATTCTGAACTCAGGTGAAGTGCCTAATTTATTTGAAAAGGATGAACTGGAGCAGGTTTTAGCAGCCACCAGACCAAGAGCAAAAGAAGTAGGAATTTCTGAGGGAAATAGAGATGAGGTAGGACATGTCAAAATGGTAATAAGATTTTGGAAAAGAAAAAGTTGTCTCATCCTTTTTCCAGTCATCCACAAACCCTTTTAAGCAGTCCATGGGTAGAGTTTTTTCAGTGTAATTTGTTTTTAATCCTATGTACTTTATTTCCTACATTTAAAGCATTGGTTCATGAGACTTCTGGAGATGGTTAGGGAAAGCACAAAACAGAATCCCTACTACCTACAGAGGGTCATGCTGCTGCTGCTGCTAAGTCACTTCAGTCGTGTCCAACTCTGTGTGACCCCAGAGACAGCAGCCCACCAGACTCCCCTGTCCCTGGGATTCTCCAGGCAAGAACACTGGAGTGGGTGGCCATTTCCTTCTCCAATGCATAAAAGTGAAAAGTGAAAGTGAAGTCGCTCAGTTGTGTCTGACTCCTAGTGACCCCATGGACTGCAGCCTACCAGGCTCCTCCATCCATGAGATTTGCCAGGCAAGAGTACTGGAGTGGGTTGCCATTGCCTTCTCCACAGAGGGTCATCATCCTATCCAAACTGGAAAGCTTCTCTTATCCTTCTTAAATACAAGTTTATTTCACACGCCCCCAGTGCCCTGCCTGAGGAGTTCAGTGCTTTTGATTCCATGTCCTGTCAGCAAGAGGGCTTCCCAGGTGGCTCAGTGGTAAAGAATCCTCCTGACAATGAAGGAGACTCAGGTTCAATCCCTGGGTCCATCAGGAAGATCCCCTAGAGAAGGAAATGGCAACCCACTGAAGTATTCTTGACTGGGAAACCCCATGGGCAGAGAAGCTTGGCAGGCTACAGTCCATAGGGTTGCAAAAAGAGTTGCACATGACTTCACAACTAAACAACAACAATAGCCTATCAGCAGAATTATGAAATGCATTCTCTTTCTCTCTCACACACACACACATGCACAAAACACAGCTGCGGTCCACTCTCATTTCTCCAACACTGTGCTAGATTCTCTAAGCCACTGTTTGTCTATCCCAGGTCTTTCTCTTCTTTCTGCATCTTATCCTTTTTGGCCACTCTTTCTCATATTATCTCTTCTGTGTCCTTTCATGAGAATTCCCTCCACTGCTAGGTCAGGACTTACGGGCACAGACAACTATTATAAGCAGAAGTGGCTTTAACATTGGGAGGGCTAAACAAAGGGATGCCATGCTGAATTCCTTGAAAATGATTATGAGATGACACTGTAGAAGTCAACAGTCAAGGACGCTGCTGTGTCTGCCACTGTCATTCTGCTGAGCCAGGAAGCCTCTAACCCAGAATGCTACTGCTTCAGCTCCCAAGCCGTGTGTCCCCCACCATGTTGGGAGGAGCTGAAGTAAGGAGCCACATCCAGTGATAGTGACAACAGGTCCATGCCATTTCTGCTGGGCTCTGCACCTGCAAAAACATTTGCCCTGCACCGTGTCTCTCTCTCCCAGTGGTCTTCTACCTCAAAGCAAAACTTTATATGAACACACCTCTCCACTTCATTCAAGGAGTCTCTTAAATCCACTGATGAAGAGTACTCATATCCCATCTCAAACCCAAGTTGCAACAGAGTCTGAAAAATATCATTTAATCTTTTGAGTCTGCATGAGAAGAAGGGACTTGGAATGGGATGTTAAAACAATTCACGCATCCACTCCACAAACTTTAAATTTGCTATTGGTAGAGTCAGATGCATTAGCCAACACTTATTTTCATCATGGGTTCAGCCTTATTCTAAATTGAAAGTATCTTTCTTTTTGTCAGGTGTTTCAGTATTTCATCAGCAGAGTCCGTCAGAAGCTGCACATTGTGCTCTGCATGAGCCCCGTTGGGGAGGCCTTCCGGTCCCGATGCCGGATGTTTCCATCCCTTGTGAACTGCTGCACCATTGACTGGTTTGTCCAGGTCAGTGACATCACAACATATCTCTTTGAGAAGTTGGACTTGCTTGACTTTAATTTTTTTTATTAAAGTGTAATTGATTTACAGTGTTTCAGGTGTATAGAAAAGTGATTCAGTTACATATATATTCAGTTATATATGTGTGTACATATATGTATGTACACACATATATATATATATATATAGGATTATTTTCCATTTAGGTTATTATAAAATATTGAATACAATTCCCTGTGCTATACAGAAGGTCCTTGTTGTTTATCTGTTTTATATAAGTGAAAGTGTTAGTCACTCAATGGTGTCCAACTCTATAACCCCATGGACTGTAACCCACCATTCTCCAGGCAAGAACACTGGAGTGGGTAGCCATCCCCTTCTCCAGGAGATCTTCCCAACCCAGGGATTGAACCACAGTCTCCTGCTTTGAGGGAAGATTCTCTACCATCTGCTGCTGCTGCTGCTAAGTCGCTTCAGTCATGTCTGACTCTGTGCGACCCATAGACGGCAGCCCACCGTCTGAGCCACCTATATATAATTGTATGTATATGTTAATCCCAAATTCTCAATTTATCCCTGCCCCCACCTTTCCCCTTTAGTAACCACAAGTTTGTTTACTATGTCTGTGAGTCTGTTTCTGTTTTGTAAATTCATTTGTATCATTTTTTTAGATTCCACATATAAGTGATATCATATGATATTTGTCTTTCTCTGTCCAACTTCACTTAGTAGGATAATCTCTAGGTCTATCCATGTTGCTTTTAAATGGCAATATTTCATTCTATTTTGCAGCTGATTAGTATTCCATTGTATATATGTACATATGTGTGTGTGTGTGTGTATATCACATCTTCTTTATCCATATATCTGTATCTGGACAGTTAGGTCACTTCCATCTCCTGGCTATTGTAAATAGTGCTGCTGTGAACATTGGGGGCTATGTATCTTTTCGAATTACAGTTTTTGTCTTTTTCAGGTATGTGTCTGAAGTTGCTTGATTTTAAAAAGGTAACACACTGTCCATCAAGAACTCAAGGGTACTTACATTAGCTTCAAAACCCACTGGGAATTTACTCACATGCAAGGGTTGACAATGACAATCACTGAACAAATGCAAATAGAATTTATGAAGAAGAGGAAACTATTAAATTTGTCAATGTAGAGGTTATCAATGATCTTGACAAGAGTTATTTCAATGGAGTGATGGGGGGGATGACACTGTGAAAGTGCTGCACTCAATATGCCAGCAAATATGGAAAACTCAGCAGTGACCACAGGACTGGAAAAAGTCAGTTTTCATTCCAATCCCCAAGAAAGGCAATGCCAAAGAATGCTCAAACTACTACACAGTTGCACTCATCTCACACGCTAGTAAAGTAATGCTCAAAATTCTCTAAGCCAGGCTTCAGCAATACGTGAATCATGCACTTCCAGATGTTCAGGCTGGTTTTAGAAAAGGCAGAGGAACCAGAGATCAAATTGCCAACATCCGCTGGATCATCGAAAAAGCAAGAGAGTTCCAGAGAAACATCTATTTCTACTTTATTGACTATGCCAAAGCCTTTGACTGTGTGGATCATAATAAACTGTGGAAAATTCTGAAAGAGATGAGAATACCAGACCACCTGACCTGCCTCTTGACAGGAACCTGTGTGACATGGAACAACAGACTGGTTCCAAATAGGAAAAGGAGTACGTCAAGGCTGTATATTGGCACCCTGCTTATTTAACTTATATGCAGAGTACATCATGAGAAATGCTGGGCTGGATGAAGCACAAGCTGGAATCAAGATTGCTGGGAGAAATATCATAACCTCAGATATGCAGATAACACCACCCTTATGGCAGAAAGTGAAGAGGAACTAAAGAGCCTCTTGATGAATGTGAAAGAGGAGAGTGAAAAAGTTGGCTTAAAGCTCAACATTCAGAAAACTAAGATCATGGCATCAGGTCCCATCACTTCATGGCAGATAGATGGGGAAACAGTGGAAACAGTGGCAGACTTTATTTTCGGGGGCTCCAAAATCACTGCAGATGGTGATTGCAGCCATGAAATTAAAAGACGCTTACTCCTTGGAAGAAAAGTTATGACCAACCTAGACAGCATATTAAAAGCAGAGACATTACTTTGCCAACAAAGGTCCGTCTAGTCAAAGCTATGGTTTTTCCAGTGGTCATGTATGGATGTGAGAGTTGGACTGTGAAGAAAGCTGAGCACCAAAGAATTGATGCTTTTGAAGTATGGTGTTGGAGAAGACTCTTGAGAGTCCCTTGGACTGCAACGAGATCCAACCAGTCCATCCTAAAGGAGATCACTCCTGGGTGTTCATTGGAAGGACTGATGTTGAAGCTGAAACTCCAATACTTTGGCCACCTGATGTAAAGAGCTCACTCATTGGAAAAGACCCTGATATTGGGAAAGGTTGCGGGTAGGAGGAGAAGAGGATGACAGAGGATGAGATAGTTGGATGGCATCATCGACTTCATTGACATGGGTTTGGGTGGAATCCAGGAGTTGGTGATGGACAGGGAGGACTGTCATGCTGCAGTTCATAGGGTCACAAAGAGTCGGACATGACTGAGTGACTGAACTGAACTGATCGGGGAGAAGGTTCAAGAGAGGAGAAGGAAGAAGAATCAGAGACAAACCTTTCAAGGAGTTTTGCTCCAAAAGAGTACCAAGAGATGGATAATAGCCAGAGGGGTATGTGAGGTCAAAAGAAAAGTATGTTTAAGTGGGGAACACAAGCAACACGCATGTGCTGATGGAAATGATTCAGAAAACAGAATTATATTGATGGTGCAGCAGACAGAGTTAGGCATTGCTGGACCAACATGACTGAATAGGCAAAAAGAGATGGGACAGAGTTCCCAGTGAAGGGGCTGACCGGGGCAGAGAGCACGCATAGCAAACCCCAAAGCATAAAATGCAGGTAGAGGGGAAGACAGGGTGAAAGCTCACTGAAATTCTATTTGCACTGCTTCTATTTTTTTTAATTATGTGGGGAGCAAAGTCATGAATGGTGAAGAAGAGAGAGGAAGTATTAGTAGTCTTAGGAAGTAACATAAGGTGTGAAATACTCGGGGGAATTAGAAGTGATGGGTGAGACAACACAGAAGTTTTTCTGGGCTGCACTAAGAACTCGCTTGAGCTAGTTGTCGTGAATTGACAATGAGACCAGTTAGCACAGCTATGAGTTTCTCTCTAGCTGTGCTAGCTGCATGATTGTAGACATGAGGGTAACAGAGAGTTGCACTTGATTGACGTTCAGCTGAGCTCAAAGTGTTAGGAGAGGAGCAAATGAGTTGAGGTAAACAGGACAGTGATTACACCAAATTCAAATTGTATAATAGGCAGAGTAAGGACATGAGATCCCTGTATGTGATTTTAGTTATGAAATTAAAAACAGCCATGTTTATTCATTCAGCCTAGACATTCATTCAACAAACTTAGACAGCATATTAAAAGGCAGAGATATTACTTTGCCAACAAAGGTCTGTCTAGTCAAAGCTTTAATTTTTACAGTAACCACATATGGATGTGGGAGTTGGATTATATAGAAAGCTGAGCGCTGAAGAATTGATACTTTTGAACTGTGGTATTGGAGAAGATTCTTGAGAATCCCTTGGACTGCAAGGAGATCCAACCAGTCCATCCTAAAGGAAATCAGTCCTGAATATTCATTGGAAGGACTGATGCTGAAGCTGAAGCTCCAATACTTTGGCCACCTGATTTGAAGAACTGACTCATTTGAAAAGACCCTGATGCTGGGAAAGATTAAAGGTGGGAGAAGAAGGGGATGACAGATGATGAGATTATTGGATGGCATCACCGACTCAATGGACATGAGTTTGAGTAAGCTCTGGGAGTTGGTGATAGACGAGGATGCCTGGCATGCTGCAGTCCATGGGGGTCACAAAGAGTCGGACACAACTGAGCGACTGAACCGACTAACTTATCCATTCAACCAACAGTAGTTATTGAATAACTTCTATGTAGCAGACACTGTGCTGGGGTCAGCAAATGCCGACCCAGACGCTCATCTGTTGAACACAGCCATTCAGTTCATGAAACATCATGGACACAAGTAGGAGTAACAGTGAAGGGGAGCCAAGGTGAGGAAGAGTTGCAGAGAAATGCATTTTTCTTAATAGTTAAACCATGCATTATGGAAATGAGCAACTGACTTTCCAAATCATATCTTTATTTACAGTGGCCCAGAGAAGCACTTCTTTCTGTATCAAAGACGTTTTTCTCAAATGTTGATGCCGCAAATGAAGAAATGAGAGAAAAGCTTTCCCTCATGTGTGTGAATGTCCACCTGAGTGTCTCCAATATGGCGGAACGCTATTACGTGGAGCTCCGAAGACGGTACTACACAACACCCACTTCCTACTTGGAACTCATCAATCTCTACCTGTCTATGCTGACTGAAAAGAGGAAGCAGTTAGTTTCTGTAAGTTTAATATTATTAATTAAAAAAAAATTTTTTTGGCTTGGTCTCAAAACCTTTACCAGAATGTGTAAGATCTATGTGCCATCTTGCCTGTTGGACATCTCTCCATCCTAACATGCCCTTGACAACCTACAATAGGACCAAAAAGTATATTGTGTTGGTCATTTAGAGGCCTTGCCCTTCCTTAATATTTTGTCTTCTATCATTTACGTAAGATTCCTTGACTCAGGGATGTGATATGGACATTGTAACAGAATTAAATTAAGCCCATATCTAGCCACCTCTGCAGTGTTTAGTAAGAAGGAAAACTTTTGGTTTAGTAATGGAGATGGGAGTTTGGTTGTCTTACCTATCAGTGGTTCCCATTTAGAGCAAGGACTCATGTCAGGCAGACCAGGTAGCACCTCTATTCTGACTCTTTCTTCCTGAACAACTTGGAGCAGGTTTTGTAACTACTCCAATCTTAGTACAAAATAAGGTTTTTAAACATCTGTATCTACCTCTTAGATTGTTGTAGAATTTAAATAAGGTACTGTTTGTGAAGTATTAGAATATGATCTGATACAAATAAGTGCTCAGAATAGTTACTGTTTACTACATTGTCATCATTGTAATCATCATTAACATGACCTAAAATTTTCAACATTTTAAATAACAAAAATGAAATCATTTATCATTTAGATATTTTAAATGTTTTTCCATGGATATTACCTGGTAAATGTATGCCTAGTAAAATACTGTGACAGATATTTTTGAAACCAGCCTATTTGAGCCACCTTTTCTGTCTCATCCTCAAAAAAGTTATTTCCAGGTGGCTTCTTTACCAAATACTGCCCTTTGATCCTAGTCAAGGGTTTCCTACCCCTGTGGTCAGCTCAGCAACCAGAGATAAGTATCTGGGACACTGTCTCCACTGGGCCTCAGCCCTGCTGGTCCATCCTAAGGAAACAAGCTCCCAGAGATGTGAACTCCAGGAATTTCTATCTGAACCTGTCCTTAATTCATTTACCATGCTACCAAGCTACCACAGAGGCTAAAAATAATACAGTGTGATCCCTCAGTGATGCCCTACTCCCGTGGCCAGGGGACAGGGATGCAAACCCACTGTGGTGAACTACAGGGCCATGTGTTCCTGTATGTTCAGTGTTAAGTATTACAAACTGATTCACTAATTCTGTGAATGCAAAATTCTAGCACATAAATCACATAGAGATACCAATAAACTCATAGTTTGTAATACTCAACATAATAGTTATTTTCTTTGTCTTTTAGGCACGTGAACGGGTGAAGAATGGTCTCACCAAGCTATTAGAAACAAATGTACTAGTAGATAAAATGAAATTAGATCTTTCAGCTTTAGAACCTGTCCTTTTAACAAAATCACAAGATGTTGAAGCCCTGATGGACAAATTGGCAGTGGATCAAGAAAATGCAGATCAGGTATGCAGCATCACCTGACAGTGGGTGAGGACACTTTGACCACCAGCTGACCCCTTACATACAATGATAAAGAACTGGACTTTCTAGATATGTTATTAAATTCAATTTAAATATGTTGCTAAAACAATGAACTGGTAGATCAGTTTAGCCATGCTTTTAATCCTGGCTCTCTCTCTCTGAGAACAAGGAAATGGGACAGAGAAAGTTGTAAGAAAAGTACAAGCTACAAGTATAAAGCATCCAATCTTCTCCCAAGAATGAATTAGTTATTCATTCTTATGACTCTGTCTCCATTATTTTATCATCATGGCATGAGATGGACAAAGAAGAGTATAAAATGCAGTATACCTAATCTTCTTTCATCATTGGTCTGATTCAAAGGGGTAAATATAACTCACTATTATTTGCCTTGTTTTTTTTTTTTACTTTTTAAACTTTTTATTTTGTTTTGGGGTATAGCCAATGAAGAAACAATGTTGTAATAGTTTCAGCCGTACATATACATATATCCATTCTCCCCCAAAGCCACCTCCCATTCAGGCTGCCACAGAACATTGAACAGAGTTCCATGTGCTATACAATAGGTCCTTATTGGTTATCCATCATTCACTTTGTTTTTAAACATTGAAATTCACATACTGAGATCACTTGAGCACTCATGTTTCAATGATTAGGTCCGTAGCATTGTGCAAGAAGATGAAGCAATAGCAAAAGTGAAAGCCGAAGAGACTCAAGCCATAGCTGACGATGCTCAGCGAGATCTTGAAGAAGCGCTCCCTGCCCTCGATGCTGCTAACAAAGCGTTGGATTCCTTAGATAAAGCGGATATATCTGAAATCAGAGTTTTCACAAAGCCTCCAGATATGGTCATGACCGTGATGGAGGCCATCTCCATTCTCTTGAATGCCAAGTGAGTGCCTCACAATC
Organism: Ovis canadensis; assembly: GCF_042477335.2. Taxonomy (NCBI): domain Eukaryota; kingdom Metazoa; phylum Chordata; class Mammalia; order Artiodactyla; family Bovidae; genus Ovis; species Ovis canadensis. The sequence continues at coordinate 56,660,960 of NC_091247.1, forward strand.
ACCCAATACAAAATGCCTGGTGGAATTTCTTTGCTTTTTTCCTTCCTTCTCATTTACATGTTTCATTCTTTTCTCCACCCTCTCATTGATTCGATTAGTCATCCAACAAATTGATTGGTACTTTAATAGTATTTTTTAATTAATTTATTAATTTTTATTTTTGGTCTTCATTGCTATGCGGGCTTTCTCTAGCTGTGGTGAGCAGGGGTTGCTGTCCAGCTCGGTTATAGTATGCCAGCTTCTCACTGTGGTAGCTTCTCTTGATGCACAGCACAGGCTCTAGAGCAGGCAGCCTTCAGTAGTTGTGGTGCTCGATCTTAGCTGGCCCATGGCACATCATGGAATTTGCCCAGATCATGTCCCCTTCATTGGCAGGCAGATTTCCAACCACTGGACCACCAGGGGAGTTCCAATAGTATTTTTTTTTTAATTAAAAGTGACACACACATCACTAAACACCTATCTTTATAGCTTCTTTAGATTATCTTCAATTTTCTCTCTTGCTTAGAAATAACAATAGTAATAGTAGCAGTAAAACAAAACCCATTTTAGGTGGAAATTAACATAAATGTCATTCTACAAATTTTGCAAGTCAGTTAGATACAAACAAAGTGAGTTTTTATAACTATAGCTCAACCAGTAAATGGGGCTTCCCTGGTGGCTCAGATAGCCTGAAATTCAGGAAACCCACATTTGATCCCTGGGCCAGGAAGATCCCTTGGAGGAGGAAATGGCAACCTACTCCAGTATACTTGCCTGGAAAATTCCATGGATGAGCAGCCTGGTGGGCTACAGTCCATGGGATCGCAAAGAGTCATACACAACTGAGCACCTAACACTTTCAACCAGTAAATAAGAACATTTTAGGAAACATCATTGTAAATATTAAAAAGAAAAAACAGGCTATACACACTATGAAAGTAAATAGCATAAATATATGCCTAGAAAACAAAAGTAGTAACTCATGGTGCTCTTAAAGCCTAGCAAAATGCTTTCAGTAAATTGTGTTGTATTTCCTTCATAATAGGAAGACTCAGAGCAAGTTAAACTCATTACATAACTAATGACATAGACAGTTGACATTGTTGTTGTTCAGTCATTAAGTAGTGTCCAACTCTTTGCAACCCCATGGACTGAATCATGCCAGGCTTCTGTGTCCTTCACTATCTCCCAGAGTTTGCTCAAATTCAAGTCTGCTGAGTTGGTGATGCCATCCAACCATCTCATCCTGTCATCCCCTTCTCCTCTTGCTCTCAATCTTTCCCAGCATCAGGGTCTTTTCCAATGAACTAGCTCTTTGCATCAGGTGGCTAAAGTATTGGAGCTTCAGCATCAGTCTTTCCAATGAATATTGAAGATTGATTTCCTTTAGGGTTGACTGGTTTGATCTCCTTGCAGTCCAATTCCATGAAATCATGCATAATTGACATATATCTGTAGAATAATATCTTAACGTTCTCAAAGGAATACATTTCTTTTGTCACATTCCTTTATTGCAATGCTATTAACTTACCATTTGTGTCTTTTAGACCTGACTGGCCAACAGCAAAGCAACTTCTTGGTGACTCTAACTTCCTAAGAAGGCTTTTAGAATATGATAAGGAAAATATTAAGCCTCAAATCCTGGCAAAACTTCAAAAGTATATTAATAATCCTGATTTTGTGCCTGAAAAAGTTGAGAAAGTATCCAAAGCATGTAAATCCATGTGCATGTGGGTAAGAGCCATGGATTTGTATTCCCGAGTTGTCAAAGAAGTCGAGCCAAAGAGACAGAAACTCCGTGCTGCACAGGTATATTGTCTGTGTTGTGATATCTTATAGAATCAACGACCATGATCATCAGACATTCAAGCTTCTTTTGTGGTGCCACTGAGACCCTATGCAATATAGATAGTAATCATGCTCTTGAAGATTATTTTTCGTTTTCACAAAAGTGTTAGTCGCTCAGTCGTGTCTGACTGTTTGTGATCTCATGGACTGTAGCCCACCAGGCTCCTCTGTCCATGGAATTCTCCAGGCAAGAATACTGGAGTAGGTCACCATTCCCTTCTTTAGGGGATCTTCTCAACTGAGCAGTTGAACCTGGTCTCCTGCATTGCAGGCAGATTCTTTACCATCTGAGCCATCAGGGAAGACCAGAGTAGCTAGTAGAGATTGTTATTTCACGTTCCCAGTGCTGTGGGTCCGGTTTGATCCCTGGTTAGGGAACCATATCGCACACGCTGCAATTGAGAGTTTATATGCTGCAACTAAAGATCCCACATGCCACAACTATGACCCAGCATAGCCAAATAAATAAGTAAACATTTAAAAAAAAGAAAGATTCAAACATGAACAAGTGTGGCTGTGTTTCAATATAACTTTATTTATGGTCATTGAAATTCAAATCATATAATTATCATGTGTTATGAAATATTATTCCTTTGATTTTTTTTTCCCTAACCATTTAAAACTGTAACCACACAAAAATAGGTAGCAGGCTGGATTTGGCCTGCACACCATAGTTTCAGACCTCTGCTCTAGAGAACTAGTTAGGAAAGATTAGTTTTCACTATTGCATGAATATTTCGTTTGTTTTATCATTTTTAAAATACTTATTTATTTTTAGCTGTACTGAGTCCTCATTGCTGTTCAGACCTTTTCTCTAGTTGTGGTGAGCAGGGTCTACTCGGTGCACAGGCTTCTCATTGCAGTGGCTTCTCTTGTCGTGAAGCATGGGCTCCAGGGCTCATGGTGTTCAGCAGTTGCAGCACATGGGCTCAGTAGTTGCAGCTCTCTGGCTCCAGAGTTACAGGGAAGCCTTATTTTAGCATTTAAAGTTAATAGTTCATTGTAGTAACTAATTCACCTCCAAATGCTTAGTACATCTGTTTTGCTAATCTTTCTACGATTTATTTGGCTTTGTTTTGTTCTGTTTAGTCCTCCTCTTATATTTTATTCTACTTTATATTTGGTTTAATTTTAGAACAAAATCTTTTGGGGAGAAAGAGAAAGTAAATCTGATTTTTTTAAAAATAGCCCATTATTAATGGGCAAATTCAACCCTCTTTGGAGCTTATTCTTAAAATATTTCTTGATTTTATTAGGCTGAACTTGATATCACTATGGCTACTTTGAAAGAAAAGCAAGCATTACTAAGACAAGTGGAAGAACAAATACAAGCCTTACAAGATGAATATGACAAAAGTGTGAATGAGAAAGAAAGTCTGGGTAAGTAACTATAAAATTTGTGTTGGTTAGGAAATGCCAGATTTTCCAAAGGAGACAGTGTTTTCAGGCAGTCAGATCTCAAGTTTCCATCCAACATATGGGCGTATTTGCATTAGATGGATGGCCTTAACCTTCAAGTATAACATTAGAAGAACTGAGTACATTGTATGCATTCAGCTTCTATGTCTGAATAAGACAGAGCAGCACGTGAATTTGATCCAGAAAATAAATACTACAGGGACAAGAAGAGAGCTCTGTCTTCAGCCAGAAGAAAGGAGTATCAAAAAGGGGCTCTCTGTCACAGATGTGAAGAACAAACATATGGATACCAAGTGGGAACGGGGAAGGATGAATTGAAAAATTGGGATTGACATATACACACTGTTGATACTATGTATAAATTCATATCAGACTCTGCGACTGTAGCCCACTGGACTCCTCTGTCTATGGAATTCTTAAGGCAAGAATACTGGAGGGGTTGCCATTTCCTTCTCCAGAGGATCTTCCTGACCCAGGGATCCAACCCAGGTCTTTTGCATTGCAGGCAGATTCTTAACTGTCTGAGCCACCAGGGAAGCCCCCATAAAATAGATTACTAAGGAGAACCTACTGTATAGCACAGGGAACTCTACTCAGTGCTCTGTGGTGACCTAAAAGGGAAGGCGATCCAAAAAGGATGGGATATATTTATATATGTGGCTGATTCACTCTGTGGTACAGCAGAAACTGACACAGCTGTGTAAAGCAACTATACTGCACTTTAAAATTAATTAATTTAAAATAAAATGAAGGGAACTCTCTGCATAGGCAATTCAAAGAACTTGGACTTGGCTCTGAAATGAGAACTTGGGCTAAATTGGCCTGAGGTTTCCCAGAGATGTACTGACATCATTAACCAAATAATGGTCATTCTGCTATAAGCAGAAGCAGATGAGTAAACTTCTTATACTGTAGGAAAATACTGAATGACATAACCTGATTTTCTTTCGATTTTCTAGCAAAGACAATGGCACTGACCAAAGCACGTCTGGTACGTGCTGGAAAGCTGACAGCTGCATTAGGAGACGAGCAAGTCCGATGGGAAGAAAGCATCCAGAAATTCAATGAGGAGATATCAAATATCGTTGGGAATGTGTTCATAGCAGCAGCTTGTGTGGCCTACTACGGGGCCTTCACAGCCCAGTACAGGCAATCGGTGAGCAAACGTACTTCCTGTGAGGACTGAGAAGCAGCTGATACTGGGGGAGGCAGGATGTGTGCATCATTTTTCTGGATTTAGATGGAGGTTCTCTATGATGGAAACTTAGGTCTACATTCCACTACCCACCACCTCCCCTATTGTTCTTCAGTCACTAAGTCATGTCTGATACTTTGCTACCCCCTGAACTGCAGCACACCAGGCTTCCTTGTCCCTCACCATCTCCCAGAGTTTGCTCAAACTCATGTCCATGGAGTTGGTGATGCCATCCAACCATCTCATCCTCTGTCACCCCCTTCTCCTCCTGCCTTCAGTCTTTCCCAGCAATCTTTCTGAGCTTCAGCTTCAGCATCAGTCCTTTTATTGAATATTCAGAATTGATTTCCTTTCAAATTGACTAGTTTGATCTCCTTGCAGTCCAAGGGACTCCCCTGTACCCTTAGGCTTTCCCTAACACAGTCCTTCTTTTCCTCTCCTGTCTTAGAAAGTTACTCGCAGCTTTGCTTACACAACACAACAACCTGGGAGAAGAAAAAGGGACAGGGAGTCTCCCACCCCTAGGGTCAGAAGTGGCACCAAATTCAGCCAGGATGAAGTGTTCTGAATTGCTGAGGCTGCTACACAGGCTCAGCAATGGGAAAGAGCAGGGATTATTTGGAGATATTTGCAAAACACTTTTATGAAATGCCTTTCAAAACATGTTTTGCCCTGACCTTGAGTTCTAAAACCTAGTTGGTGTGAGACTCATAGAGACTCTCCAGGAGCTCAAGGGTCAACTGATTCTAATCAAGCAAGGGGGCCAGGAGTGCTGTTGGGGGAGACAGGTCCCTGTTGTGCATGTCTGTACCACTCATTGAAGGAGGTGAATGCTAATAGCCTCTGCCTCATCTGCTAATTCCCAGGATCACCCAAGGTCATTGTGGGAACCCCCAAACTTCTCCACGTGGTCTCAGACTCTCCCCAGAGTGAAGACTACCATGACACACCCTGTGTTTTATACTTGAGAAACCTGGGGTCCCAACAGCACGTATGATGTGCCCAAAGCACATTAGCATGTGCCACCTAGCTAATGGTGTAGTTCTAGCCCCCGGATCTCCTAATTCTTTGTCCACTTCTTATGTCCTGGGCTCTGATTCCAGGATGCCTGTGAAGCCTGGTAGGACTTGTTTTGTGTACCCTCATTTACTAAGTGTTCTTGACTCATATACAAGTAAGCTTTTCTCCTTCTACAGCTTATAGAGAATTGGATCCAGGACTGTCAGTCTCTGGAGATCCCAATCAACCCCGACTTCAGTCTCATTAACACTCTCGGCGATCCCTATGAAATACGGCAGTGGAACACAGACGGGCTGCCCCGGGACTTGACATCAACGGAAAATGGCATTCTGGTTACTCAAGGCAGACGGTGGCCTTTGATGATTGATCCCCAAGATCAGGTGTGTAACCAGTTCTTCAGATGAAGAGCAGCTTATTAACTCTGCTTAATATCATTCTATTACAAATTCTAAAAGTAGGCTTCAGTGTACTTGTAAGATCTTGGACGTAAACCTACAAGGCCACCAAGATGTCTTCTAGTTCACATCCCTCATTTTATGGAGAAAGTAAAAAGGGAAGAGTCCAAGTGCTCTGCACACTTGATTTTAGTTGGTTTTATTTAGAGAGTTGACCATTTGTTTTCTGTTTTCTATGGGAGCAGAAATTCATTCCTGTATAGTCCTTGTCAGAGGAGTCAGAACGAAGTCAGTATGATGAATTTGGTGCTAGTGGTAAAGAAGCTTCCTGCAATGCAAGAGACCCGTGTTCAATCCCTGGGTCAGGAAGGGAATGGTTATCCACTCCAGTATTCTTGCCTGGAGAATTCCATGGACAGAGGAGCCTGGTGGGCTACAGTCCTTGGGGTTGCAAGGAGTCAGACATGACTGAGCAACTAACATTTTCACTTTCACGTGATGAATTTGGGGCCAGCTTTCCTGGAATTTACTGAATTCCATTATCTGACTCCTAAGTCCTTGGATCAGTTGTTCTAAATGGCTGTTGTTTCATCGCTAAATCGTGTCTGACTCTTTGCAATCCAATGAACTGCAGCACACCAAGCTTCCCCTGTCCTTCACTATCTCCCAGAGCTTGCTCAGATTCATGTCCATTGAATCAGTGGTGCTATCTAACCATTTCATCATGTTCTAAATGGGGTTTAGAAAATGGAGTCAATTTGAAAGCAAGGGAGACAACCTTGAACACCTTGTATGAGCTTTATTTTCATAGATGGATCTTGAACACCTTGTGTAAACGTTTTTTTTAACCTAGATGGTAAAATAAATAAATAAATAAATCTTTATTTGTCCCAAGTTTGAACAACAACAAAAAAGAATCCCAAACGTTAGAATTTAAAAGTGTTTTTATTTGCAAGGGGAGTGATTTTTCTTTTATTTTACATTCTTTTTAAATCAGAGTATAATTGACTTCCAATGTTGTATTAGTTTCAAGTGGGAATCTGTTATATATTCACTCTTTTTAAGATTCTTTTCCCATATAGGCCATTGCAGAGTACTGAGTAGAGTTCCCTATGCTATACAGTAGGTCCTTATTAGTGATCTATTTTATATATAGTAGTATGTATATGTCAATCCCAATCTTCTGATGTATCCCTCCCCTACTTACTCTCTTGGAAAAGTAAATAGGAATCCACTCCAGTATTCTTGTCTGGAAAATCCCATGGATGAAGGAGCCTGGCAGGCTACAGTCCATGGGGTCGCAAAGAGTCAGACACGACTGAGCGACTTCATTTTCACTTTCACTTACTTTCTGGTAACCATGTTTGCTTTCTAAACCTGTAATTCTATTTCTGTTTTCTAAATAAGTTCATTAGTACCGTTTTGTTTTAGATTCCACATATAAATGGTATCATATGATGTTTGTCTCTGACTTACTTCACTCAGTATGGCAATCTCTATATTTATCCATGTTGCTGCAAATATCATTATTTTGTTCTTTTTTTGGCTTAATAATATTCCATTGTATAGGTGTACCACATCTTTTTTTCATTCCTCTGTGATGGAAATTTAGTTTGCTTCCATGTCTTTGGTGATTGTAAATAGTGCTGCCAAGAACAGTGGGATTCATACATTGATATATTTTCGAATTATTGTTTTCTCCAGATATATGCCCAGGAGTGGGATTGCTGGATCATATGACAACTCTATTTTTAGTTTTTTAAGAAATCTCCTTACTGTTCTCCATAGTGACTGCACCAGCTTACATTCCCACTACCAGTGTAGGAGGGTTCCCTTTTATCTACACCTCCAACATTTATTGTTTGTAGATTTTTTTGATGATAGCCATTCTGAAGTGTATGAAGTGATACCTCATTGTAGTTTTGATTCACATTTCTTTAATAATTAGCAATATTGAGAATCTTTTCATGTGTATTTTTATCTATCTGTATGTCTTCTTTGGAGAAATGCTATATCTTCCACCCATATTTTGATTGGGTTGTTTGGTTTTTTCCTTGATATTGAGCTGCATGAGCTGTTTATATATTTTGAAGTTTAATTCCTAGTTGGTTGCTTCATCTGCAAATATTTTCTCCCATTCTGAGGGTTGTCTTTTCATTTCGTTTAATGAATGAAAACATTAAACAAAATATTTCCTTTGCTCTGTAAAATCTTTCAAACTTGTTTCTAGATTGAACATAGTTTCTAAACTTTAAAAACTTTCACATTTTTACAGACTGAAATGTCCTACTCTGTGCTTTCTCATACAGGCAAACCGCTGGATAAGAAACAAAGAAAGCAAAAATGGTTTAAAGATCATTAAGCTCACAGATAGTAATTTCTTACGCACACTTGAAAATTCGATCCGACTTGGTTTACCTGTCTTACTGGAAGAGGTTTGCTTTTTCACTTTTTTTTTTTTCCTTGTATTAGTTTCCAACCTTCAGACCATATCTGAAATCCTGTACAGGCAATGGCTACATTATGACAAAGACACCAGTCAGCTCCCTTTTATAAATGGTCAAACCAATTGCTTTGCTCCTTAAACAACACACTCTCATATGGGGAATGGTCTGTCACTGAACCAATTTTTGGAAGACACTGCTTTGGTGTGAAGTGGGATGGTCACTGTCTTCTGACACTGCTGATTCTCAGGCCTCGTATGACTCTTGATCATTAGCAGCCCCAGAAATTCAAAGCAACAACCTCCTCAGGGCATGTCTCCTTGAACTACTGATGTGAAGCCAGTAAGGCACCCCAATAAGTATAAATATTATTTTCCACTTAGACATAAAGTTAGAATTCAGTTGAGTGGTATGGTATAAACTTTCACTTTTTAAAAAAAAAAGTATAATTTTTTAAATCTTTGTGCTTTATTTCTTCAGAATCAAATCACTCCAAGAGTGGAGGTTTTTTAACCTGTTCATTCATTCAACACACATTGTTTGAGAATCAATGACAAATAATACAAAGATGGTTCTTGCCCTTAATAAGTTGACTATCTAGTTGGGGACAGACAATAAACAGAGAAAAGAGAGAAAAAATGAGACAGAGGAGACGAAGAGAACTTGTGGTAGGGACTTCGAAGAGATAAACCCAGTGCTGACATAGCTAATAACAAGGTAGGGTGGGGAGAGCTGACTACCGTCATGGTTACCAGTAGTAACATTTAAGCTGTGACCTGTATGAAGAGTTCACCATGAGCACTCAGAAAGATAGGCTTTCCAGGCAAAGAGGACAGCATGTACAGCAGCCTTGGACACAAAAGAAACTGGGAAACAATTGTAGTTTATTTCCTTAATTTCCCATACTAGTTGTATAAGAGAAGAATGAGTAAATGAACACTGTGAGCTTAGTCTCGGTGTAACTGTGTCTAGCAGGATCTCTGCAGCTGCAGAATGGCGAGAAGCTCAGAACAGACCAAGGACCTGGGGCAGCTTAGCTGCAACCCTGGCCTGGTGCAGCTAATATTAGAAACAGGTACCACTCACTGATGGCTTCCCCAGTGGCTCAGCAATAAAGAATCCATCTGCAATGCAGGACATGCAAGAGATGTGGGTTTGATCCCCTGGAGGAGAGCATGGCAACCCACTCCAGTATTCCTGCCTGGAGAATTCCGTGGACAGAGGAGCCTCACAGGCTACAGTCCTTGGGGTTGCAAAGAGTCGAACACGACTGAAGCAACTTAGCACACACGCATCACTCACTGAATGCTTCCTATACACCGGACTCTGGTGGTGGTGTTTTATGTTTATGAACTCTTTGATCCACACTGCACCTTACAAGGTGGTTACTACTATTATTCCATTTTACCAATGAGGAATCTGAGGCACAGAAATGTGAAGTAAACCATTTGAGAAGCCTTGATTGTATAGAAAATCCACAGCAAGTTACCAGGCTCCCAGTCTGAGCTCCATAGAGCACAAGAATCCTCCATGTGTGGCTGTGACCTTGACCAAAATGGGCAAGGTTCTGTAATGGGTCCCAGGCCCCCATTTAAACCCTGAAGTTACGGGAGAGGGGGAGATCTCCAAAAATCTTTGGCAGGGAGTCTCTCTTGCTTTCTGTGAGTTAGTGTCACTCAGACTATACACCTAACTGCTTTCTACATTTGTGGGGTGATATTTTCAAACTTTGCCTCCACCCATTGGTGTGAAATAGAGTTAACCAATCTCAATCACTATCTTTTAATGAAATAATTTAGATTTTTATGTATTTTTAATTCATCTGCACTTATTACGACTTTTAAAGCTGGAATGTGAGTTAAGCACTACATTCACAAAACTTGCTCTGAGTTACTTTTCAAATGGCTTTCCATCATTCCTAGGTAGGCTTATAAATGTGCTACTCCAAAAAATATTTTTCTTTGGAAAACAAGTCCTATGGGTATTTATTTCCATTAAGCTGGTTTAGTTTAACATACTAATTTCTAGAGGCTTGGCACATGCAGTTGATCACTACAGGGGATGGGAGGTTTGAAAAGCAGATTCCAGAAGATGAAAGTCACTTTAACAAGTTGTCGTTGTTCTTGTTTAATCGCTCAGTCCTGTTTTGTGACCCCTTGGACTGTAGCCCCCCACAGTCTCCTCTGTCCATGGGATTTCCCAGGCAAGAATACTGGAGTGGGTTGCCATTTCCTTCTCAAGGGGATCTTCCTGACCCAGGGATTGAACCTGAGTCTCCTGCACTGCATGTGGATCCTTTACCACTGAGTCACCAAGGAAACCCAGCTTTAATGACTGTTTTTCTTTTAAATATCAACGTGTATATTAATACTTCAGAACACTTCAGTGAAAAGACCCAGTCCACTAAAAATCTGCTTGATAGCTAAATACTTCAGGCCACGAAGGTAATGTTGGTTACACACACCTTACAAGAAACACTACTTCAGTCCATTAAGCCAACATGAAAGTAGAAAAGAAAAACTAGCTCTGCTTTAGTGCCAAAAGTATCACAGTGTCACACTTAGTAGAAATAAATCTTATCTTCCCTTGTCATACAGATTTTTAAATGTTAACAAAATTAAGGAAATACCTGAAAAATTATCAGAGGGAATGGAAACAGAATGTTGAACAGATAGCCAACTAATCCTCAAGTGGAGCTTCATCTACTTCCTCCATGAGGGACATGTCATAGAATAGACTTTTAAAAGCACAAAACTGGGGACTTCCCTGGTGGTCCAGTGGCTAAGACTCTGTGCTCCCAGTGTAGGGGACCTGGGTTCAATCCATGATTGGGGAACTAGATCCCATATGCTGCAACTAAAAAAAGAAGATTGTATGTGCTACAGTTAAGACCCAGTGCAGCCAAAAATAAATATTTTTTTAAAAACAAAAATAGTAAAAAGCACAAAATTGTATTGTGGGTAGTAAGGGAAACTTTTATCTCATAAACTTTTGTTTTAAGAAATTGCATGTTCAGGTACCACATCGCGATTTACAATAGATTTGTTAGCTATTGTTGTTGTTTAGCCTCTAAGTCATGTCCAATTCTTTGTGACCCCATGGACTGTAGCCCCCAAGCCTCCTCTGTCCATGGGATTTCCCAGGCAAGAATACTGGAGTGGATTGTCATTCCCTTCTCCAGGGAATCTCCCTGACCCAGGGATTAAACCCAAGTCTCCCACATTGTAGGCAGACTCTCTACCACCTGAGCCACCAGAGAAGTCCAGGTCTTGTTAGCTTATAAGTTACATCAAATTTTGGTAGCTCCCAAGCCCCCATCACATACAAGCTGATATAAAGATGTTTATCATGGAGATTGTTGGCAATGCCTACATGTCCATGTTCTTACCAACAATCAGATTTGCTTTGAGGGGGGTACAAATTACTATCATGTAGAGTAGAGATCTACAAACTTTCTGTGAAGAGCCAGATATTTTGGGTTTTTCAGGTCACATACTGTATTCTTGCCTGGAGAATCCCTTGGACAGAGGAGCCTGGTGGGCTGTGGTGCATAGGGTCACACAGAGTCAGACATCACTAAAGCAACTTACTATGCATGGTCTGTCTATACATATTCTCTGAACAAATACTCTTCTTTGTTTTGTTTACTTTGGGGGTTTTGTTTATTTGTTTTACAACCCTTTAAAAAGATAAGAATCATTCTTAGCTCAAAAACTATACCAAAACAGGCCCCATTGGGCCAGATTCAGCCTGCAGGATGGAGTTTGCCTGCTCCTGACCTAGAAAAACCATGAAGGAGAACAGAGTTTCCTTTGTCTGGGACCTGTTCAAGGACCACCCTATGGATTCTTCTATCTTAGCTGCTTTCTCCTGGGGAAGAATTGTGTATAAATTTAGCCCAAATAAATATATAACCTTCCTATTTCTTATCTCTAGAGTATCAAGGAAACAAACTCTGGAAAATGTACACTGTTAGAGGGAGTGAGAGGAGTTTAAGAAATATCCATAATATGACCACTGAAAATTTGCCTGTTCAGAGTATAGTTTGAACAGAAATTTGAAAAAGTTGCTGCCATGCATTTAATGCCTTTTGAAAATATATTTTTTTATTGTTTTAACATTTAAGCTGAGAGAAACCCTGGATCCAGCTCTGGAACCCATCCTGTTGAAACAGACTTTCATCAGTGGTGGACGACTGCTGATTCGCCTTGGAGACTCAGACATTGATTATGATAAAAACTTCAGGTTCTACATGACAACCAAACTGCCAAACCCCCACTACCTGCCTGAGGTACAGCTGCAGGCCTGGAACCCCCAGCCTGAGAGGGTTTTGCTGGTGTGATGGGTCTCCCCTTGCTGAAAGGAATGGCTCCTCCTAACCCCTCTTCCCCTCTGTCACTCCCTCCTCCCACCATCTTCCACTCACTTCTCTTCAGAGTCCTGACTCATTCCAGTCACCCTTCTGCTCACCTTCCGATTGGGACTCAACTCCCTCCCGCCGCTGGGTCCCCAGTCCCCACCCTGTCTCACTTCCCTGTGCTCCTTTTCTGCTCTCCAATCATTCTAATGAATCATCTCATTCTAATGAATCATCTCATTCTAATGAATTCTAATCATCTAATCATTCTTCAAGAAAATTAGAGATACCAAAGGAACATTTCGTGCAAAGACGGGCACAATAAAGAACAGAAATGGTATGGACCTAACAGAGGCAGAAGATATTAACAAGAGGTGGCAAGAATACACAGAAGAACTATACCAAAAAAATCTTCACAACCCAGATAATCACAATGGTGTGCTCACTCACCTAGAGCCAAACATCCTGGAATACGAAGTCAAATGGGCCTTAGGAAGCATCACTACGAACAAAGCTAGTGGAGGTGATGAAATTCCAGTTGAGCTATTTCAGATCCTGAAAGATGATGCTGTGAAAGTGCTGCACTCAGTATGTCAGCAATTTTGGAAAACTCAGCACTGGCCACAGGACTGGAAAAGGTCAGTTTCATTCCAACCCTAAAGAAAGGCAATGCCAAAGAATGCTCAAACAACCATATCATTGCACTCATCTCACATGCTAGCAAAGTAATGCTCAAAATTCTCCAAGCCAGGCTTCAACAGTATATGAACTATGAACTTCCAGATGTTCAAGCTAGATTTAGAAAAGGCAGAGGAACAAGAGATCAAATTGCCAACACCTGTTGGATCACTGAAAAAGCAAGAGAGCTCCAGACAAACATCTACTTCTGCTTTATTGACTATGCCAAAGCCTTTAACTGTGTGGATCACAACAAACTGGAAAATTCTGAAAGAGATGGGAATAGCAGACCACCTCACCTGCCACCTGAGACAGCTGTATGCAGGTCAGGAAGCAACAGTTAGGATTGGACATGGAAAAACAAACTGGTTCCAAATAGGAAAAGGAGTACATCAAGACTATATATTGTCACCCTGCTTATTTGACTTATATGCAGAGTACCTCATGAGAAATGCTGGGCTGGATGAAGCACAAGCTGGAATGAAGATTGCCGGGAGAAATATCAATAACCTCAGATATGCAGATGACACCACCCTTATGACAGAAAGTGAAGAAGAACTAAAGAGCCTCTTGATGAAAGTAAAAGAGGAGAGTGAAAAAGTTGGCTTAAAGCTCAACATTCAGAAAACTAAGAACATGGCATCTGGTCCCATCACTTCATGGCAGATAGATGGGGAAGCAATGGAAAGAGTGACACACTTTATTTTGGGGGGCTCCAAAATCACTGCAGATGGTGACTGCAGCCGTGAAATTAAAAGATCCTTGCTCCTTGGAAGGAAGGTTACGACCAACCTAAAGAGTATATTAAAAAGCAGAGACATTATTTTGCCAACAAAGGTCTGTCTAGTCAAGGCTATGGTTTTTCCAGTAGTCTTGTATGGATGTGAGAGTTGAACTATAAAGAAAGCTGAGGGCCTAATAATTGATGCTTTTGAAGTGTGGTGTTGGAGAAGACTCTTGAGAGTCCCTTGGACTGCAAGGAGACCCAACCAGTCCATCCTAAAGGAGATCAGTCCTGGGTGTTCATTGGAAGGACTGATGCTGAAGCTAAAACACCAATACTTTGGCCACCTGATGTAAAGAGCTGACTCATTTGAAAAGATCCTGATGCTGGGAAATATTGAAGGCAGGAGGAGAAGGGATCGACAGAGGATGAGATGGTTGGATGGCATCACCGACTCAATGGACATGAGTTTGAGTAAACTCCGGGAGTTGGTGATAGACAGGGAGGCCTGGTGTGCTGCAGTCCATGGGGTCGCAAAGAGTCCGAAATGACTGAGAGACTGAACTCAACTGAACTGAATCATTCTTCTCTCTCCTCCGAACCAAGGCCATTCGTCCCCTCTTATTGTGGCTGAGAAATGACTCAGAGCCTAAGAGAGCCTCCAGGGGTGGGGGGGAATCTGTCAATGTCTGTGTGTGCCCGGCAGACAGCCTCAAATGAGAAGATGGCCTGCTTGAGAACTCCGGTGACCGATGACATTAGAGGGTCATGATTCTAATGTCTGGAGTCTGTACTTAGAGCTCTGGAGGAGGGGCTTCTTGTCCCCTTCCTCATGCTCTCACACTGTTGAAGGGAGCTATGTGAGCCCCACATCCATCCACAAGTCTCTGAACCGCAGTAAGATCCAGACGATTCCCTCCTCTTGTGCTGCAGAGCTGGAGGCAGTTGTAACAGAAAAGAAAACAGCTGGGATTCCTCTCTCCCTCCCCACAGGGAGCTCTGAGGGATGGCTGGACCTACCCACCTACCCATCCCCACTTCCCTCCTCCAGCCCCTCATAGCCTGGGGCTGCCTCTGCTCCAGGCACAGCCACTAACTCTGCAGGATACCCCTTCTCTAGTGGTGTCCAAGGAGTGAGAGAAGAGAATTTTCCTCAAATTCACTCCTCTAAAACTCCCACTAAAAGTCATCTTGGAAAATACTATTCCAAATAGTATCATTTCGTTTTAATTACTGAAACCTCATAGCTGCCTCTCTTCCCTGGATGTATTCAGGCTGAATGAAATTGACACCTTTCTTGCATAAAATGAGGGAAATGCTCTTAAAAGCCTAGGTCAGGGTTTACTTGTCAGCCTCGATGGGTTTAAATATGTAGCCGCTGCCAGAGCTCACTTCCCAAGAGCCATTTTAGATTTAAGAAAGCTCAGTTGGTAAAGAATCCACCTGCAATGCAGGAGACCCTGGTTCAATTCCCAAGTTAGGAAGATCCCCTGGAGAAGGGATAGGCTACCCACTCCAGTATTCTTGGGCTTCCCTGGTGGCTCAGATGGTAAAGAATCTGCCTGCAATGCGGGAGACCTGGGTTCAATCCCTGGGTTGGGAAGATCCCCTGGAGGAGGGCAGAGTAACCCACTCCAGTATTCTTGCCTGGAGAATCCCCGTGGACAGAGGAGCCTGGTGGGCTGCAGTCCATGAGGCAGCAGAGGATCGGACACAACTGAGTGACTAAGCAATACTCACGTGCTGATTCACAGCCTTCAGTTTCTCACTTGTTTAACTTTCGGGAGAATATCACACACCTCCCCAGTCCGCGCTCTGTGACTGCAGGTAGATTATTCCACTTCTTGGATCATCGAGTCAGTCAGCTAAAGTGGAGATAAAGCTTACTTCCGGGATTTGTCTGTGAAGATTAAATAAGAATAGTATGTGTGGGTAAAAAACAAGGTCCTCCTGAATAGAACCTGGAACTATATTCGATATCCTGTGGCAATCCATAAAATGGGAAAGAATATAAAAAGGAGAGTGAATGTTTACATATATGTATATGTATAAAACTGAATCACTTTGCTGTGCAGCAGAAACTAACACAGTTTAAATCAACTATGTGTCAACAAAAATCTTTAAAATTTTGTAAGAATGTTTATAAAGTAAATGACATTTAAACACTACATGTATGATTTTTGCTGTTGACTTATTCCCTGGTGGCTCAGATGGTAAAGCGTGACTGCAATACAGGAGATCCAGGTTCAATCCCTAGGTCAGGAAGATACCCTGGAGAAGGAAATGGCAACCCACTCCAGTATTCTTGCCTGGAGAATTTCATGGACAGAGGAGCCTGGCTGGCTACAGTCCATGGAGTCGCAGAGAGTCGGACACAAGTGAGCGAGTTTCCATATCCAAGTGATGTCAGAATATTATAGCAACAATTTTTCATAAAAATAGTATGATGAGACAAAGTATATAAAACTCTAGTATCAACAGTTTCTTTTTAACACAGGCAAACTATGTAAAAGTCATATAGCTTCTTTTTAACAAAGGTAAACAATGTGAAAATCACTATAAGTTATTTTTATTAGCCCATTTAGCCTCACAAATACCCTATGCATTCTTGCTTCCTAGTTTCCCAATTTTTCTCTTTAAAAAAAAAAAAACTTTTTGGCTGCATCACATGACATGTGAGATTTTAGTTCCCTGACCAGGGGTTGAAGTTGCACTCCCTTCATTGGAAGCACTAATCTTTAGCCACTGAACCACCAGGGAAGTCCCCTATTTTCCTAATTTTTAAGGATCAGGACCTGAAGCTCAGAATGGACTGGCTTGTTCTACATCACATATACACTGACAGGTACAGCTAGAATTTGAGTCTGCTTCTTTCTAACCTTTCACTGGCTCACCTTTCCGTAAAATACAATTCTCTAATGGTGGCATTTGAGGAGCAAGTTGTCACTCACAGCAGTAGAGAAAATTGCATTATAATTTTGTGAGACATGAGACCTCCCTGGTGGTCCAATATCTAAGACTCCACACTCCCAATGCAGGGAGCCTGGGTTCGATCCCTTGTCAGGGAACTATATCCCACATGCCACAATTATGCTGCAGCTAAAGATTCTACATGCTGCAATGAAGATAAAAGATCTCACGTGCTGCAACTAAAACCCAGTGCAACCAAATAATATAATTAAATAATTTTTTTTAAAAAAGAGAGAACTTAATGAGACTAGGATTTTATTGCTTGCCTTGTATGGGTAGCAAGTGTGTTCACCATTAGACCTGGAATACATCCAGCTGAGCAGTAATGAGCTCTGTTCTAATAAAGAAAGCCGTCCATATATTATTAGTCTGAACCAGTTACTCTCTGCTCCTCTTCTAGGTGTGCATCAAAGTTACCATCATCAATTTCACTGTAACCAAATCAGGTCTGGAGGATCAGTTGTTAAGGTAAAAAACAAAGGGCAGGTGGGGAGGGAGTGGCGGGGAGAGCAAAAATTTCCTAACATTTTGTTTAGAAATTTTGACTTAAAGAAAAAGATTAGCTTTCAAATAGAGAGATGGGGGTAAATGATGAAAGGGCAAGTGAGGGGAGACATCAGTTTGCATGTTTAGACTAGAGAAGCTAGAGGTATAGCCCCTTTATTCTTTTCTTTTTCTTTTGAGATTTATGTGTTATTTGGTGGACATTCTGAGGGCTTCGAGCCTGGGAGACAGGGCTCAGATTATTCTGAGGGACTGCTCTGAAGATGCAAGGAGGGGAGCCAGGGTATTCAAGAGTTTTTGCAACAAAGTAACCAAAGATTGCTGTTAATTAAAGAAAACTTCCCTCTAAAAGGGCTTCCCTCATAGCTTAGTTGGTAAAGAATATGCTGGCAATGTAGGAGACCCAGGTTCGATTCCTGGATCGGGAAGATTCCCTGGAGAAGGAAATGGCAATCCACTCCAGTATTCTTGCCTAGAGAATCCCATGGACAGAGGAGCCTGGCGGGCTACAGTTTATGGGTCGCAAGAGTCGGACACGCCTAAGCGACTAAACCACCACTACCAAAGAAAACTGGATTAAGTCAAGTTAAGGAATCTAAGTGCTTTTCTATGTGTGGGAAGATGCAAGAATCTGGGCTGCCTGAAATCATTCCCTTGATATGCACCTTAGCTATCTGGGGCCAGCATCCTGTGCTTTCTCATCATGAATAAAGCCCCTTTTTTAGATGCAACCAAGATTTGTTTCAGAGAGGTGGTGGGATTTCATGAGTCTCCCCTGTTAGTAGGAAAAGAACGTTCCAGGCACCATTTTCAGCTTGGGACAAGCAGCCGTTAGAAACAGAAATTGAATGATTAGAGAAATGAAGCACTGAGCAGATTTTCCTAAGATGAGCAAAAGCCGTGGGAACTGTGGTCAGGTGCAGGCCTCTGAGAGCTAAGATAAAGAATTAAACTGTATATGTAATGCAGCTAGTCCCTGGGGACACCCAGCAGAAGAGGGGCCTATGCACTAGGATTTGGCTGGTAGCATTAATATTCAGGCAAGTAGTATTCAGGATACAAACCATGAGAAATTCGGAAAGAAAAATAGAATCCTAGAGCCCTGAGGAAGACCTAACTTAGGGATTCACTTTGGCACCAGCGATGTTGTGCGACTCGAGAAGCCTGAGTTGGAAGAGCAAAGGATCAAACTCATTGTGAGGATCAACACTGATAAAAACCAACTGAAAGCTATTGAAGAGAAAATCCTGAAAATGCTCTTCACATCTGAGGGAAATATTCTGGACAATGAAGAACTCATTGACACACTCCAGGATTCAAAGGCAAGTCAAATATTTTTATTATTTATAAACAGTGTCTTACTTCAAAAGACATAACTGCACCCTTTAAGGGTCCTGCCAGTCTTTTTATTTTATTTTTAACTTGTGGGTCTTCATTGCTGTGCATGGGCTTTCTCTAGTTTCACAAGTGGGGACTTCTCGCCAGTATCCTATCATCTGTATCTGTAAACTGGTTTCTGTTTGCAAGGCGTTGCCTTGAAGACATCCTTCCTATAGAGTAGAGACATCACTGTTGTACAGTAGAAACCAACACAACACTGTAAAGCAATTTTCTTCCAATTAAAAAATAAATTTAAAATTTTTCTGTTTTTAAAAAAAGAGTAGAGTCAGGATTGATTGCTCCCGGGCTGCACTTCCTGCCACTTCCTGCCTATAGTTCATAGGTCAGCGGTTCCATAGTGATTGCTCATGGTCCCTGCCCTAGACCCTGTGACTTCAAGACAGAGGATTTCCCAACCTAGGGATGTCCACACCTAAAGAAGATGAGAGAGTGGTGAACAGAACTGGGACAGACAGCAATAGGGAAAGGCAGAGAGACTGAAGGAGACAGAGAGGGGAATCTTGAAAACCCCACTGGCCAGAAGGCTCCCCAGAGCCACAAAACCGTAAGACAGAAAACCAAGAGAGCAGCGAGAGACCTTGACAACATCTCTAGCTTACTTAGGATTACGCTGTTACTGTTGGGTCACTAAGTTGTGTCCGACTCTTTGCGACCCCTTGGACCGCAGGCCACCAGGCTCCTCTGTCCGAAGCCCCAGGCAAGAATACTGGAATGAATTGCCATTTCCTCCTCCAGGGGATCTTCCCAACCCAGGGACTGAACCAGGGACTGAACCAGCATCTCCTGCATTGGCAGGCAGATTCTTTAACACTGAGCCAATAATCCTTCTCAAACAACAGCTTCCACCCCCAGGTTTCCCTGTAGGTACACTTGGAGTACCAGGAAAAGAGAGAGAACATTAGATTCCCTTGTTATTCCAGAGTGGGATGTGGTACCACTGCCTTCCGGGCTCTCTCCACCCCCTCTCATGAGCAGTTTCATGGGTATCCTTTCTCCCCTCCTACCTCCTTTCTTTACAGGAACCCTGGATCTCTTGAGGACTGCTCATGATGAAGCCAGGGAGCAATTGGGTGTTAGTGTTTCCATTTCAGAAGGCACCCAGGTTCCAGGCTCAGAGAAATTCTGCTGCGCTTCTCCCTCAGTCTCCTGTGTTGCCTATTTTCTTCTGCCCATCCCTAACTCTGCCTGGAAAGGAGCTCAGCTCGGTTAGAAGGAGGTCACTGAGTCCTGAGACTGAGTCATGTGTCTGGGGAGCCTCCTTATTATAATCATGAATTCGTCATCTACTTTCTTTCCTAGACCTAACTGGATATGTTCTCTAAATCCCACCGTTCTTTGGAAGCGCATCCTCAAGGACTTGTTTTCTCATGTTTATTCAGATCACTTCCGGTGCCATTAAAGTCAGACTGAAGGAAGCCGAGTCTACTGAACAGATGATAAACATCGCTCGTGAGAAGTATCGTCCTGTGGCCACTCAAGGCTCTGTTATGTACTTTGTCATTGCAAGCCTCTCAGAAATAGATCCCATGTATCAGTACTCACTAAAATATTTTAAACAGGTAAGTGTGTGGTTGTTGTTGTTAAAGAAATGTATCAGTGTCTCATGAGCAAAATGGAGAAGAGCATGGCAACCCACTCCAGTATTCTTGCCTGGAGAATCCCATGGACTGAGGGGCCTGGTGGGCTACAGTC
This sequence comes from Ovis canadensis, assembly GCF_042477335.2. Classification (NCBI taxonomy): domain Eukaryota; kingdom Metazoa; phylum Chordata; class Mammalia; order Artiodactyla; family Bovidae; genus Ovis; species Ovis canadensis. The sequence goes on from NC_091247.1 coordinate 56,681,589, forward strand.
CATAGGGTCACAAAGAGTCGGACATGACTGAAGTGATTTTCACTTCCACTTCAGGAGCAAAGAGGCTATTTCTGACCCTCAATAAAAATAAGTGAGGGCTTCCCTGGTGGTCCAGTGGTTAAGACTCTGCACTCCCAACGCAAGGGACATGGGTTCAATCCCTGGTCAGGGAACTAAGGCCCCTCAGGCTGCAAGGTGTGCCCCCCCCCAAAAAAAGACACAGTATGGCTACCAAGTGGGCAAAGGAAGGGTGGGATAAACTGGGAGATTGAGATAGACATACATAGAAGCCCTATGTGATTGATACTATGTATAAAATAGATAATTAATGAGAACCTATTGTAAAGCACAGGGAGCTCTGTTCCATGTTCTGTGGTGACCTGAGTGGGAAGGAAATCCAAAAAAGAAGGGATATATGAATGCTTGTGACTGATTCACTTTGCTCTACAGCAAGAAACTAACACAGCATTGTAAAGAAACTATACTCCAATAAAAATTAATTTTAAAAAAGATGTTGAAATACTCAGACAATTTTTATACACTGGACCAAGCTCGCTTTTTCCTCTAGATGTCTTGTTTAGTCCTCCTGGTATGGTCAGGGGGCCGGCAGCAGTAGGAGCTGCAGGAGAGAATGGTAGCGAGGAGAGAATGGTAATGAACTGAGAGAAATATGAGGCATGTTGTATAGACACACCTGGGCTCTCTTCCAACAAGATGTGCAACTGTTGTAGCAGGCTTTACAAGCCATTTTCTCTTGTTCCTAATGGCAGGGCTGCTGTTCTCACAAGGGGTTGCCATCTCCCCCTTTACTTGGTGGACATTAAACCAAGCTTCCCAGGTAACACTGGTAAAGAGTCCACCTGCCAAGGGACGAGACTCAAGAGACACAGGCTCGATCCCTGGGTCAGGAAGATCCCTTGGAGAAGGGAATGGCTACCCACTCCAGTATTCTTGCCTGGGAAATCCCATGGACAGAGAAGCCTGGCAGGCTACAGTCCACAGGGCCACAAAAAGTTGGAGATGATTGAGCACAGACATACACACGCACACACACACACACACACACACACACACACACAGAGTAGACCAGGCAAGGTAAGGAGAAGTAAATCCTTTCATTCCACCTAAAAGACTCTGATAATGCTTTTCCCATCCTGGGTGTTTTGCAGTTCATGCTTTTCAGGGTTTTTGTTTTTTCATTTTACCATGCCTCACAGCTTGAGGGATCTTAGTTTTCCGACCAGGGATTAAACCCAAGCTCTTAGCAGTGAAAGCACTGAGTCCTAACCACTGGACCACCGGGGAGTTTCCATGCTTTTCAGATTTTAAAATCTCCTTCAAGCAATAAAAATGAAGATGCTCTGAAAATATGTTGGACTGACAGAAAAAAAAAATTGTAGGATGAGTCATCAAAACACTGGAATTTTGCAGTTTGGAAGGGAAACTAGAAACCCAAAACACAACTGCAGGTGACAGCCCTAGCCAAGACATCCTCCACCAGACCATCCGTAGATCCATTTCACACTGAAATCATTCAGGGTGTGTCAGGATTCACTATGTTTTATTTGAGCCCCAAACTTACCACCTCTTCCCTGGGCTTTAAACTCTGCCTCTTGTCAATTTGTTAAAGAACACCCAATCCTCTTTTCTTCTGAATGTGTTAAAGTAGCAATTCCATTATTCTTTGTTGACCAAACTCTGCCAGTTCTCTAGAATAAGGGTATGCCTCCTTGAAGCTCTTTAAAAAAAAACAAACAAACAATTTTTATTGAAGTAGAGTTGATTTACAGTATTGTGTTAGTTTCAGGTGTTTACCAAAATAAGTCAGTTAAACATACACATATTTTTTTGTTTGTTTGTTCAGTCTTTAAGTCATGTCCAACTCTTTGCAACACCATGGACTGCAGAACATCAGGCTTCCCTGTCCTTCACTGACTCAGAGTTTGCTCAAACTCATGTCCATTGAGTCAGTGATGCCATCCAACCATCTCATCCTTTGTCGCCCTCTTCTCCTCTTGCCCTCATCTCTTCCAGCATCAGGATCTTCTCTATTGAGTTAGCTCTTCACATCAGGTGGCCAAAGTATTGGAGCTTCAGCTTCAGCATCAGTCCTTCTAATGAATATCCAGGGTTGATTTCCTTTAGGATTGACTGGTTTGGTCTCTTTGCAGTCCAAGGGACTCTCAAGTCTTCTCTAGATTCTTTTCCCATGTAAGTCATGACAGGGTATTGAGTAGAGCGCTCTGGGCTTTTAATTCTAGGGAATGGAGGTTTGTCTTTTGGTGAGGAGCCTGAGAGTCAGCTCTTGTACTCCATCCTGTTGGCAGGAGAAGTGGATACAGCAAGGCCTGCACAAGGGCTGTGCAGCATTTTTAGGGGCAAGTGAAGCACACTTCTTGACCCCGATCTGCCTTGGTCCTCAGCTGGTTTCAGCAACTAGTCACCTTTGAGCTACCTGATCTCCCCACGAGCAATGCATCTTGACCCCTCTAAAGGTGACCAAAAGATTGGGCATTCTGACCTCACCTCACATCGTTGCCCTTTGTGCTGTGGATCCTCAAGGCTGAAGCCACAAGAACAGCCCTCCCCAGTCACCACTGCAAGATGCCCTTGCCCGTGACTTCCAGGCAAGCCCATCAGTTCAGGCTCTGCTCAGCTTTATCACACAGCCTGAGACCCTTGGAAATTTTTGGATCTTCTCTCCCCCATCCCCTTGTGCTACTTGGAAGTGGCAGGAAATGGGTGGGGCTGCTTCTGTCCTCACATGAAACCTCAATGCCAGCATCTCTGCTGCCTTCCTGATATTCTTGTAATGTGTGTAGGGAATCTTTTGGGAAGTAGACCTGTTCCCAGAATTTCTACGCAGGAAGCAAGGTGGAAGTCTTTAAAATTGAGAGTGTATGCTCAGTTGTGTCCAACTCCTTGCGACCCCATAGACTGCAGCCTGCCAGGCTTCTCTGTCTGTGGAATTTCCCAGGCAAGAATACTGGAGTGCGTTGCCATTTCCTTCTCCAGGGGATCTTCCTGACCCAGGTATCAAACACATGTCTCTTGTATCTCCTACATTGGCAAGCAGATCCTTTACCACTGAGCCACCCAGGAAGCCCCCCTTAAAATTGATTTCTCTTAAATTTCAAAGAAAAGTCTTGTACATTCTTCCTACACAGTAAGAATTACCTTGTGGAAATGCCAAGAAGAGGGCATGACCCTGACATCCTGCCCTGCTATGAAACCATGCAACCCAGAATGGGACTTGAACTTGCGGTCTTTTAACTGAGATCAAGCCTGGTCTCGGTGCTTAATGAAGCTCACGTTTTTGATGTCTTATCACAGAAAGAATTCAGTGATAGACAAGGTGATAGGTAAGAAATGAATGTTTTTAGAAAGAAACATACTCCACAGACACAGTGTGAACCATCTCAAAAGACCAGACGGGCCCCAGGGTATGGGGATGTCACTTTTTGTAGGTGTGGGTAATTTCATGAGTGGGAGGAGTATTCCAGCTATTATGGGGAAGGGGGTGAATTTCTAGGAACTGGGCCACTGCCCACATTTTGACATTTATGGTCAACCTTGAAATTGTCAGCTTCCCTGATAGCTCAGTTGGTAAAGAATCCACCTGCAGTACAGAAGGGGTAGGCTATTCACTCCAGTCTTCTCGGGCTTCCCTTGTGGCTAAGCTGGTAAAGAATCTGCCTGCAATGCGGGAGACCTGGGTTTAATCCCTGGGTTGAGAAGATCCCCTGGAAAAGGGAAAGGCTGCCTACTCCAGTATTGTGGCCTGGAGAATTCAGAGTCAGACACAACTGAGTGACTTTCACTTGGAATTTTCTTGGCACCTGTGGGTGTATCATTTAGCTTGCTGATATATTACAATGAGGCTCAAGGTCTAGGGGAAGTCAACTAATCCACCATCTTGAACCTATTTGATTCTAATCAGTTTATGTTGTGTCCTCGGGCTATGTCATTGTTTTAAAGGTTGTGCCCTGCCCCCTTCTCTCCTGTTTCACTTAGACCTCTCATCCAAAGTGATTATCAACTGTGATTTGAGGATATGAGAAACTGGTTCTGCCAGCTGACCTTCATTTTCCATTTTCTGTCCCGCATCAGGATGATCCGTACAGAATAGTCAAGAATTTGGCATTGGTCCATTTCTGAAAAAAGGGGAGAGAAAAAGGAATGCACAGAACACTGCGTATAAATGTGTCAATCGGGGATGAATCCCGGACTTAATCATTGTACACTATTCACCTCCTGTGCTGCTACACATTTAGTCACTGAATTTGGGAGAGTCTGGGTAAAAAGCAAGGATTTTTTTTCCTTCACAAAATTGAATTAAATCAGAGACACTGATAGAGTTCTCTTTCACAGTTGTTCAACACAACAATTGAGACATCTGTCAGGACAGATGATCTACAGCAGCGCATGGAAATACTGCTGGAACAGACTCTCCTAACTGCTTATGTCAATGTGTCAAGAGGACTTTTTGAACAACATAAACTGATCTACAGCTTTATGCTCTGTGTTGAGATCATGCGTCAGCAAGGAAGATTAACTGAAGCTGAATGGAATTTCTTTCTCCGAGGTTCTGCAGGCCTCGAGAAGGTACCTGTTTCAAGTTTAGACAGTGAATGTTATTAGGTAGAGCTCATAAGCACCTAGCAATGCTCCACAGTGACTCTGGTAACTGAAGGTTTTACCGTCAGCGGTGTAGCCCACTGGGAGTCTGGGACCCAGGCTATAACTTAGTCTTGTCTTTAGTAGCTGTATAGTGACAATGGCACCCCACTCCAGTACTCTTGCCTAGAAAATCCCATGGGCAGAGGAGCCCATGGGGTCCTCTGCAGTCCATGGGGTCGCAAAGAGTCGGACACGACTGAGCAACTTCACTTTCACTTTTCACTTTCATGTATTGGAGAAGGAAATGACAACCCACTCCAGCGTTCTTGCCTGGAGATTCCCAGGGACGGCAGAGCCTGGTAGGCTGCCGTCTATGGAGCCGCACAGAGTCAGACACGACTGAAGCGACTTAGCAGCAGCAGCAGCAGTGACTATAAAATTTGACCTCTTTATGCAGCAGTGTCCTCACCTATAGAAAAGGGATGTTGGAAGTAACCAGTGAGCTAGCATATGGTGAAGCCAAATCCAGCCTCTCCACCCTGACACCAAGTTAAATCTTGGAGACAGAGTTTTGGGGTGAAGTAGAAAAAAATAACTTTATTGGTTTCCAGACAGAGGGGGCCACAGTGAACTAACACTGTGTGTCCCAAACCAGAGGGGATAGTGAGGAGTTTTAGAGTAATGGTTCAAAGAGGGTGTGATCAGCTTGTGGACATTCTTCTGAATGGTTGGTGGTGAGGTGAGTGGGAGTCAGCATCATCAGCCTCTGGTTCCAACCCTTCCGGTGTCTCCATGCTTGTGGGCAGCCTACCATCGTTAACATTTAACTTCTCCCACCTGGTGGGAGTTTCAGTATCTGCAAAACACCTCAAAAATACTGCTATGTATATCCCTTGAAGGGGAACCAGGCTTTGCCCCAAGGCTGCACTATTGTTTCTTGACTGTTTCCCCCTTGTCTGGACATCCCCTCCCTTCCCTTATTAGCAACTGATTGAACCTGCTTCTTGCTGACAAAGGTCCATCTAGTCAAAGCTATGGTTTTTCCAAAGTCACATATGGATGTGAGAGTTGGACCATAAAGAAAGCTGAGCACCAAAGAACTGATGCTTTTGAACTGTGGTGTTGGAGAAGACTCTTGAGAGTCCCTTGGACAGCAAGGAGATCCAACCAGTCCATCCTAAAGAAAATCAGTCCTGAATATTCATTGGAAGGACTGATGCTGAGGCTGAAGCTTCAATACTTTAACCACCCGATGCAAAGAACTGATTCATTAGAAAAGACCCTGATGTTGGGAAAGATCTCCTCCTAAAGGCAGGAGGAGAAGGAGATGAGATGATTGGATGGCATCACAGACTCAATGGACGAGTTTGACCAAGCTCCAGGAGTTGGTGATGGACAGGGAACCCTGGCATGCTGCAGTCCATGGGGTCGCAAAGAGCTGGACATGACTGAGTGACTGAAATGAACTGAACTGAACTGAACCTGCTTATTGGAACTCATGGAAGGTTATGGAGGCTGAATGAAGCCTAAAGGTTTTGGGCCTATGAGACCCAAGGGTCCTGCTTGGTTTCGATGGGAACATGTTTTGAAAAGTTGACCATTTACAAATGGGAGAGTTAAAATCCAATAAAAGTAGTCATTCACAGATCTGACCCTAGTGTTTGTGAAGTCGTGATCCTCTCTTGCCTAGACACATCTTTCATTATAAAACATGGGGAAGAATAGAACTTGCTTGTTGCCTTCTGTAATAACATAATGTTTGTCTAACTTGCTCCAGTCCCTCTAACTGGCCTAACCCACCCACACACCACAGACCTGGTCACTCACAGAACAGAAGCACAGCCACCCGACCCTTGCCTACCATCCAGCCCAACTCTAAACTCTTGGCTTTGTTCTGTCCATCTCAAGCCCTGCCCTTGGCTCCTATGGTTCTGACACCCGCACGAGTTTGCCAGTATTTGAGCCTCAATGTATCGCTGGGACATTGAACTTCATGCTTTTGTTTGACCCAGCACTCTGAGTCAAGCCCAGGCAAGACCTCTCCACCCAACAGTCCTGCTTCCCTGACCCTTACTCACCCTGCATACATACATATTCTATTAATCCTTTCCTAACACTGTTTTCTTGCCTTTTCCTACTGTTCATGGGGTTCTCAAGGCAGAAATACTGGGGTGGTTTGCCATTCCCATTTCCAGTGGACCATGTTTTGTTAGACTGAAGGTCCATATAGTCAAAGCTATAGTTTTTCCGGTAGTCATGTTCCGATGTGAGAGTTGGACCATAAAGAAGACTGAGCACTGACAAATCGATGCTTTCAAGCTGTAGTGTTGGAGAAGACTCTCGAGAGTCCCTTGGACAGCAAAGAGATGAAACCAGTCAATCCTAAAGGAAATCAACCCTGAATATTCATTGGAAGAACTGATACTGAAGCTGAGGCTCCAATACTTTGGCCACGTGATGCAAAGAGCTGACTCATTTGGAAAAGACCCTGATGCTGGGAAAGACTGAAGCCAAAAAGGAGAATAGGATGGCAGAGGTTAGATGGCATCAATGACTCAATGGACATGAATTTGAGCATACTCCAGGAGTTAGTGAAGGACAAGAAGCCTGGCATGCTGCAGTCCATGGGGTTGCAAAGAGTCAAACATGACTTAGCAAATGAACAGCAATATTCAGACCAGGCAAATCTATAGAGATAGAAAGCTTTCAAAGTTTAGTTCCCAAGCACTAAATTTTCAAAGAACTAGTTTTAGCTGTTTAGGGCTAGAGGGCATGGGCAGGTGGGAGGGAAGTTGCTAAACACATCATGGTTAGTGTGTGTGTGTGTGTGTGTGTGTGTGTGTGTGTGTGTGGAGATGAAATATTCTATAATATTCTAAAATTGACTATGGTCATGGTTACAAAAGCTGCGAATTTATTAAAATCTACTGGATTGTATGCTTTAAATGGATGAATTCTGTGGTATGTGTATTGTATCTCAATAAGCTATTTTACGGCTTCCCAAGTGGCACAGTGGTAAAGATCCCACCTGCCAATGCAGGAGATGTGGGTTTGATCCCTGAGTCAGGAAGATCCCCTGGAGAAGGAAATGGCAGCCCATGCCAGTATTCTTGTCTGGAGAACCCCATGTACAGAGGAGCTTGGCAGGCTGTAGTCCATAGGGTCGCAAAGAGCTGGACATTACCAAGCCACTTAGCATGCATACAAAGCTATAAATGTAATATAAAACCTCCTTACCTGCCTCCTGAGAAATCTGTATGCACGTCAAGAAGCAACAGGTAGAACTAGGCATGGAACAACAGACTGGTTCCAAATCAAGAAAGGAGTACGTCAAGGCTGTATATTGTCACCCTCCTTTTTTAACTTATATGCAGAGTACATCATGAGAAATGCCAGGCTGGATGAAGCACAAGCTGGAATCAAGATTTCCGGGAGAAATATCATAACCTCATATATGCAGATGACACCACCTTTATGGCAGAAAGCAAAGAGGAACTAAAGAGCCTCTTGATGAAAGTGAAAGAGAGTGAAAAAGCTGGCTTAAAACTCAGCATTCAAAAAACAAAGATCATGGCATCCAGCCCCATTCAGTTCAGTTGCTCAGTAGTGTCCAACTCTGCAACCCCATTAACTGCAATGTGCCAGGCCTCCCTGTCCATCACCAATTCCTGGAGTTTACTCAAACTCATGTCCATTGAGTTGGTGATGCCATCTAACCATCTCATCCTCTATCAACCCCTTCTCCTCCTGCCCTCAATCTTTTCCAGCATCAGGGTCTTTTCAAATGAGTCAGCTCTTTGCATCAGGTGGCCAAAGTACTGGAGTTTCAGCTTCAACATCAGTCCTTCCAATGAACACCCAGGACTGATCTCCTTTATGATGGACTGGTTGGATTTCCTTACAGTCAAAGGGATTCTCAAGAGTCTTCTTCAACACCACGTTCAAAAGCATCAATTCTTCAGCATTCAGCTTTCTTTACAGTCCAACTCTCACATCCATACATGACTACTGGAAAAATCATAGCCTTAACTAGATGGACCTTTGTTAACAAAGTAATGTCTCCGCTTTTTAATATGTTGTCTATGTTGGTCATAACTTTCCTTCCAAGGAGTAAGTGTGGTTTAATTTCATGGCTGCAATCACCATCTGCAGTGATTTTGGAGCCCAAAAAAATAAACTCAGCCATTGTTTCCGCTGGTTCCCCATTTATTTGCCATGAAATGATGGGACCAGATGCCATGATCTTAGTTTTCTGAATGATGAGCTTTAAGCTAACTTTTCACTCACCTCTTGCACCTTCACCAAGAGGCTCTTTAGTTCTTTGCTTTCTGCCATTAAGGATGGTGTTATCTGCATATCTGAGGTTTTTGATATTTCTCCTGGCAATCTTGATTCCAGCTTGTGCTTCTTCCAGCCCAGAGTTTCTCATGATGTGCTCTGCATAGAAGTTAAATAAGCAGGGTGACAATATACAGCCTTGATGTACTCCTTTTCCTATTTGGAAACAGTCTGTTGTTCCATGTCCAGTTCTAACTGTTGCTTCCTGACCTGCATACAGGTTTCTCAAGAGGCAGGTTAGGTGGTCTGGTATTCCCATCTCTTTCAGAATTTTCCACAGTTTATTGTGATCTACACAGTCAAAGGCTTTTAGCATAGTCAATAAAGCAGAAATAGATGTTTTTCTGGAACTCTCTTGCTTTTTCAATGATCCAGCAGATGTTGGCAATTTGATCTCTTGTTCCTCTGCCTTTTCTAAAACCAGCTTGAACATCTGGAAGTTCACGATTTACATATTGCTGAAGCCTGTCTTGGAGAATTTTGAGCATTACTTTACTAGCATGTGAGATGAGTGCAGTTGTGCAGTAGTTTGAGCATTCTTGGCATTGCCTTTCTTTGGGATTGGAATGAAAACTGACCTTTTCCAGTCCTGTGGCCACTGCTGAGTTTTCCAAATTTGCTGGCATATTGACTGCAGCACTTACACAGCATCATCTTTTAGGATTTGAAAAAGCTCCACTGGAATTCTATCATCTCCACTAGCTTTGTTCGTAGTGATGCTTCCTAGGGCCTACTTGACTTCACGGTCCAGGATGTCTGGCTCTAGGTGAGTGATCACACCATCGTGATTATCTGGGTCATAAAGATCTTTTTTGTACAATTCTTCTGTGTATTCTTGCCACCTCTTCTTAATGTCTTCTGCTTCTGTTAGGTCCATACCATTTCTGTCCTTTATTGAGTCCATCTTTGCATGAAATATTCCCTTGGTATCTCTAATTTTCTTGAAGAGATCTCTACTCTTTGCCATTCTACTGTTTTCCTCTATTTCTCTGCACTGATCACTGAGGAAGGCTTTCTTATCTCTCCCTGCTATTCTTTGGAACCCTGCATCCAGATGCTTATATCTTTCCTCTTCTCCTTTGCTTTTCGCTTCTCTTCTTTTCAAAGGTATTTGTCCCATTACTTCATGGCAAATAGATGGGGAAACAATGGAAACAGTGACAGACTTTATTTTCTTGGGCTCCAAAATCACTGCAGATGGTGACTTCAGCCATGAAATTAAGACACTTGCTTCTTGGAAGAAAAGCTATGACCAACCTAGACAGCATATTAAAAAGCAGAGACACCACTTTACCAACAAAGATCCATCTAGTCAAAGCTATAGTTTTTCCAGTAGTCATGTATGGATGTGAGAGTTGGACCATAAAGAAACTGAGTGCTGAATAACTGATGCTTTTGAACCGTTTTGGAGAAGACTCTTGAGAGTTCCTTGGACTGCAAGGAGATCAAATCAGTCAACTGTAAAAGAAATCAGTCCTGAATATTCATTGGAAGGACTGATGCTGAAGCTGAAGCTCCAGTACTTTGGCCACTTGATGGGAAGAACTGACTCATTAGAAAAGACCCTGATGCTGGAAAAGATTGAAGGCAGGAGGAGAAGGGGTCGAGAGAGGTTGGGATGGTTGGATGGCATCACAGACTCAATGGATGTGAGTTTGAGCAAGCTCTGGGAATTGGTGATGGTCAGGGAAGCCTGGCATGCTGCAGTCCATGGGGTCACAAAGAATTGGACATGACTGAACGACTGAAATGAACTGAACAGAACTGATAAAAGCCTCAGGCAAATATTCATTAAATTTTCAAAGAGCTAGTTTCAGTCTACAATTATAGCTGTTTCTCTGTCTCTTTTAAAACTGTTTACCCATATGTAAGATCTTCATGGAATATTGCCAGGTGGCGTAATATTGATACTTTTCTCTGAAATTTCTGGGAATATGTGAAATGATTAGACATAGACACACTCATCCCAGCTGGAAGGAGAGTACTACTTGTCTTGCTACTTATTTTGCTCTACTTCTCAGATTTCCCTGTCTCCTAGCAGTGAGAACATCTAGGAACTGGATTTGGAAACTAGTTCTCTAGGAAAAAAATCATCAATATAAGAATATTTGAGAGGTGGGGAGAGACCAGCGTGGCATGTTGGAGAACAGGCTACAAGTAGACTTGACAGATTTATTGTTAACCCTTCACAAGATCAATGACTTTCAGCACAGGTTGACATGAAAAGCTTTCATCAGCTGCACTTAATTTCAAACACCAACAGGTAGAATTGATTCAACAGCATATCTATTTCACCATATCTTATATCTGTCCTGGGCAAATGGTTATTTTTAATATGCTATTAGAGCTTGATTTTTCCCTTAGACAAGGTGAAAGCATATTCTGTGGTTATCTTTGTGCATTACTATTCACTTTTTTTCTGTCTTCTAACAGGAACGCCCACCTAAGCCTGAATTTCCCTGGCTGGTTACTGCCACGTGGTTCGCCTGCTGTGACTTAGAAGAATTATTTCCAGTTTTTAAAGGACTTACGCAATATATAGTGTTATATCCTATTTCCGTACACATAGGTAATACAGCAAAAAGGATCTGCTGTAGGAGGTTGTAAACAAATTCATGAACCCTAACTTTAAAAGTCTCCTTTAACCTCTTCTGCAGTATCAGTATTTTTCACTAGGAAAGCCTTCATTTTTAAGAAATGTTGAATTACTTGTTTTCCCAGTTTCTTGAGATAAATGCTTGGCCCATGAATTTTCAGTATTTCATGTTTAAAATTATACCCATTTGAAGGAGATGCATTTACCTCCAAGTATTGTTTTAGCTTCATCTCATACTGGTTTTGGCTCTCCTGGTGGCTCAATGGTAAAAAAATCTTCTTGCAGTGCAGGAGACAAAAGTTCAATCCTTGAGTCGGGAAGATTCCCCTACAGAAGGGAATGGTATCCCACTCCAGTATTCTTGCCTGGAGAATCCCAAGGACAAAGGAGCCTAGGGGCTACAATCCATGGGATGGCAAAGAGTCAGACACAACTGAGCATGGCAGGTTGTACTTTTTTTTAACTTCTTACTGAAGGAAAACATACATGTGGAAAAGTACACAAATCAAAATCAACAGCTTATTATAAACTACTGACTAATTCTGAGCTACCACCCAAGTCAAGAACTAGAGCACTAGCATCACAGAATTCCCATATACTCCTTCATAGAACCCTTACCCTCTTTCCCAAAGGTTATGCCTGCTCTGAATTATAACAGTCTATGTTACTTTTCCCCCGTGTTTTACTATGTGTATGTAATCTTTGCTGTTGTTGTTTAGTCACTAAGTCATGTCTGACTCTTTAGCCACCCCATGAAAAGTAGTTTGTCAAGTTCCTCTGTCCATGGGATTTCCCAGGCAAGAATACTGGAGTAGATTACCATTTCTCCTCCAGGAGATCTTCCTGACCCAGGGATTGAACCTACATATCCTGCATTGACAGGCAGATTCTTTGCCACTGAGCCACCAGGGAAGCCACATGTAAACTTTAATTCAAGCCTATTAATTATGGCATTTATTTTACTGTTTTTTACACCTAACCAGTCATTTTCTAAGAGAGCTATATTAAGGTACACCACTATGACAGTTTCTCTGTAATTCTAGAATTTCTCCCATTATATCTTGTGGAACTGATGTTGTTAATTAAGCATAAATAGGTTTAGGGTGATTATCTTCCTAACCAGTAAAATACCTGAATAGTGCTTTTTGCCTTAAAATATATTTTCTAATATTAGTATTATTAAATATTATTACAGCAGGATTGTCTTCATTAGTATTCCCTCTGTATATTTCTGCATTCTTTATCTCTTCTGGGTCATCATCATGTTTCAGTGTATCTTTAGTAGGATTTTGTTGTTTTGAGCAACATGGCAGTCTCTTTTTAAACAAGCAATTTTTAATCCGACTGTTGTAAAGTTGGTTACACCTCTATTTCAGTGGCTCTCACTGGGGAAGATTTTGTTCCCCAGGGGACATCCTGAAGACATTATTGGATCCCACAACTGGGGTGGTGCTGCAGGCATCCAGTAGGTAGAAACCAGAGATGTAACTAAACATCCTACAATGCTCAAAACAACCAGAACAACTCTCCACAACCAATGACCACTTGCAAATGACCACTTGGACCAAATGGCAGTAGTGGCAGGGTTGAGAAAATCCTCATTTATTTAGACTGACTTCTGCCACCTTATTTATAGGGATTTTTTCCTTGGCATGCTTTTCTTTATTTTTTACTTCTTCTTTCTTGCCCTTGGGTCTGTTGTCCACATTCTTTTTTTGTTTTCCTTGTACTGATTTGAAGTTGTGTGTTCTGTTGTTATTTTTAGTATTCTTCTACTTCTCATCTGAATGGGTTTTTTCCTGAGTACACCCAGTAACTGTGGTGGTTTAAAGGCTATGTGGACCAGAAATTCTGGGATCCTTATATGCCCATTTGATTTCTAAATAAAGACTAGGAAGAATAAAATACTCTTCAGGAAATAAACCAAATGAAAATTGTGTTTCTATATTATGGACCAATTAAACAAGATGGCTAGAGGAAGAGGTAGAACACAGAATAAAAATACTCATAGGAGAAGTCTAGTGATGGACAGCTAGGGAAAGACCCAAAGCAGAAGGGACTAGATGGAGCTTCATAAACATAGAGGCAAAGAAAGAGATAAAGGCTGAAAGACAAAGTAATTCTGAAAACAACTCATCATGTTTGGACAAAAGGCACCATTTATTACTGTCATCTGAGACTAAAATTTTAGCAATTTAAAACAACTTTCTTGCTTTCATTTGTTAAATTTCAAGGTTGATTCTGGAAACCCTGCAGAATTACGAAGGTTTGTGTGTGATAGGATGACTTGTGTTCTAAAAGTGAGCTTTAGATCTTTGCAGGTGAAGTTTAATAATTAATTTCAAAGCCACTCAGCTTCAAAGGCTTCCTAATTGCCTTAATCTTGTGCCTATGTGTTTCATGTTCTTCTAGTTGGGAGTTAGAATTTCAAATTATCCTGCCTTATTAGCCAAAGTCCTAGTGATCATTACAATAATGAGAACCTGAGGGGAAAAGAAGTCCTTTTGGAATAAATGTTTCCACTACCTGGTTCTCAGAATAATGCATCCACTAAAAAGTGCTGTGGTGTGCTCTACCCTGTGGTCTCATGCCATGTAATTGTCTATATTTCACACAGAAATTAGAAGTCTTACAGAATTACCTACTGCTCCAGGGTCATGGGCTTCAGTGCCACTTAATTTCTGTCACCAGCTCTGTAGCTGCTATTGTTAGGCCCTCAGAGGAGAGCCTCAGAGGAGAAAGTCATTTTCCAGCCTGCTGTGGAAGCCAACCATTTTGAGTAATATTCAACCACAGCAGCCTATTTCATCACTAGATGGCCGTGTTGGTCTGCTGAGCGGCTTAACAGCAGCACATTGTGCACCCTGCTGGAATTCCAGTGCTAATTCTTGTTCAGTTGCTCAGTCATGTTCAACTCTTTGCCACCTTGTGAACTGCAGCATGGCAGGCTTCCCTGTCCTTCACTATAGCCCTGAGTTTGCACAGATTCATGTCCCTTGAGTTGATGATGCCATCCAACCATCTCATCCTCTGTCGCCCCTTTCTCCTCATGCCCTGTCTTTCTCAGCATCAGGTCTTTTCCAGCGAATCAGTTCTTCATATCAGGGTGGCCAAAGTAGTGGACCTTCAGCTTCAGCATCAGTCCTTTCAGTGAATAGTCAGGGTTGATTTCCTTTATGGTTGACTGGTTTGATCTCCTTGCAGTCCAAGGGACTCTCAAGAGTCTTCTCCAGCACCACAATTCGAAAGCTTCGATTCTTCAGGACTCATGTATAATACACAGTTTATTCGTATGTTATTTATATGGTAAAAATCCATATATGCCTGAATATTTTATGTGCTTCATCTGTCTCACACATATTTTATGTGCTTCATCTGTCTCACACTAATAAATGTGCTTTTTCTATCACTGCTCTGCTTTTTTCTGCTTTTCCTTCTGCCTCCAACAGTGATGGGGGCTCTGGGGCTTTATTGGGGGTGGGGCTGCACTAGGTCTTTGTTGTGGCACTCAGACTTTCTCTAGTTGCAGCACTCAGGCTTAGTTGCCCTTTGGCGTGTGGGATTTTAGTTCTCCAACCAGGGATTAAACCCACATCCCCTGCATAAGAAGGCAGATTCTTAACACTGGACCACCAAGGAAGTCCCAGCAGTGATAGTTTGATGTACTTTTATGCTATTGTCTGACACATTGATTTATTTTATTCTATTTTTATTATTGGGTTTGTATTGTAATTAATATAACTTGACCTGTTTTGTCCCATTTAATTATGTTTGCCTTGAATTCTAGTATAGCCAATGTTACTCATCACTTCTTATCACTTAGGGTTGGGTTTTTTTTTTTTTTTGCTCACATTTGATTGATAAATCTCTATGCATCCTTTAATTTGTAACTTCTCTGTCATTTAACTTCATGTTTTATAAGTGTTTTGAATTCATTTTCTGATCCAATTTTGAATTCAGTATTTCCTAATTAGGTTGGGTAGAGGGAGATTAATATATTTACATTTGCGGTAATATAAAAAACTGATAGTCAATGTAGAAATTTTTTCCTTACCATATATACTTATTTAATGGGTTTCCCCAGTGGCTCAGTAGGTAAAGAATCCACCTGTAACACAGAAGACACAGGAGATGTGGGTTTGATTCCTGGGTCAGCAAGATCCTCTAGGGGAGAAATGGCAACCCACTCCAGTATTCTTGCCTGGAGAATCTCATGGACAGAGGAAACTGGCAGGTTATAGTCCCAAGGGTCACAAAGAGTCAGACACAACTGAGCAACTAAACACACACATTTATTTAATATCACAGTCATAGCAACTGTAATTAAAGCATGTTTTAAAATTGTGTTTCCAGGGTCTTTTGAGACTTATATTAACCCACCTGATCGGGACGCCTATTCTATAATGAAGGAGGGTGATCAACTCATAACAACGGAAAGGGTGCCCACAAGCTATAATTTTTGGCATCCAGAACTAAGTTCTTTCCATAAATTAATCCTTATTAAATGCTGTAAAGAAGAAAAGGTAGGATATTTTTCATTAAAGAACTGTGTTATAATTATTTTTGCTAAAGCTCACCAGCAAGTTATGATTCATGGACTTGATTAGATTTATTTAGAAAGTAACAATGGCCAAATTTGGGAAGTGGTTTGTGACTTTGTGTTGTTAGTAAGAAATGGAGACTTTGTGTTATCAATAGAGAACAATATTTTATACAGGAAATGATGAGAGAAAAGGCTGGAGAGTCATCCAGGGACCTAGAGGAACTTCCTTAATGTTGCCATGGGGAACTTGTGCTTCCTGCCAGGGAGGTCAGGACTCTGCTGGATGGTGTTAGCAGGGGACTGGTGGGCCTTTCAGAACTTGGCAGCAATGGGAAGGAGGCATTTGAACAGAAAAAAACCATAGTCACCAAGACCAGTTTGAAGATGGCTGACATAATTGTGCAAGAAATTATGGCAGCTTGCATAAATAGAATGAAATAGCACCATTTGCAGCAACATGGATAGACCTAGAGATTATCATATTAAGTGAAGTTAAGTCAGACAGAGAAAGAGAAACATCCTATGGTATCACTTATATGTGAAATCTAATTTTAAAAATGATACAAATGAACTTATTTACAAACCAGAAACAGACTCATATATGTTGAAATCAGACATATGATTACCAAAGGAGAAACATGGAGGGAAATAATAAATTAGGAGTTTGGGTTAATATATACCCACTACCATATATAAACTAGATAACAAGGACCTACTGTAAGCACAGGGAACTCTACTCAATATCCTGTAATAACCTATATGAGAAAAGAATCTGAAAAAGAATGGTGATATATGCATATACATATATATGTATATATATAATTCACTTTGCTGTACACTGGAAGCTAATAAAACATTGTAAATCAAATGTGCTTCAATAAAAATTGTTTTAAAGTTATGGCAACCTGAATTAAGATAGAGGTAGTAGATTAAAGAGATGGAGGGGGATGTGGAGATGGGGCAACTAGTATGGCTCCTGGTTTCTGCGTGGGTGCCAAAGGGGAGAGTTGTGTCAACAACTAAGCAAGTGTGAAAGGAGAAACATGTCAGATAAAGACGTCACCGAGTGCAGTGTCTACCAATATCAAACTGTATGGTAGTCTGAGGACCAATTAATATCTGCATAGAAAACTTTAGAGAGAAATATAGCTTAAAAAATAGAGATTGGAGAATCATTAACATTGAGTTGGAAAGTAAAACCACAGGAGTTGTTAAAATCGTAGAGGAATAATAGGTTAAGAGGCCAGAGGGATGGTATGGGGAGGGAGGTGGGAGGGGGTTCAGGATTGGGAACTCATGTACACCCGTGGTGGATTCATGCTGATGTATGGCAAAACCAATACAGTATTGTAAACTAAAATAAAGTGAAATTTTAAAAAATAATAATAAAGTGCTAAAAAAAAAAAGAGGACAGATGGGCAAAGGATGAAACCCTGAGGAGCACCAACTTTGAAAAGACAAAGAGAAAGGATGAAGAGCCCTTAAGAAAGAAGGGGCAGAGGGGCAAGAAGAACACCAGGAGAAAGAAATGATGTGGAAACCAAGTAGGCGTAGTGTTTCAATACAGCAAGAATTATCAACAGATTGTAATGAATGGAGGGTGTTCCATGAGAAACGGGAGGAAGAAAATGCACTGAAGAAAGTCAAACCATAGTTTGGAGATATTGAGGCTATGCTGTCGGATTTTCTACCATCTCTTTAGGAAAATAGAAAGGCTGTGGGGTTGGCCTGGGCTACCGATAATTGCAATAGATGAATAGAAGATAGAAGGTCATTGAGACTGTTGGTAAAAGTAGTTCTATAAAGGGGAAGAGCTCTAAGAAAAAGCTTATAGACTGGGAGAAGAGGGAAAACCTTGAAAGTTTCTTCGGAAGCAACTGTAGTTGGACTAGGAATGTAGAACAGTTAGAAGGACAGGAGAGGTTGTGATCAAAGTTGAGCTTAAAACTTCTAATGAGAAGTTCCAAGTGGTGACCATGTCCTGAGGGTGACCATAGGTATGGGTGACTGAGATGATGTGCACTAGAGTTTGAGGTCAAGTTACTGTGCAGTTAGGATGTGGGAGGTCCTTCTGGGCCCTGAACCTAGGTTGTATCACCCCAGATGATGACAAGACAATGCCTGAGACACAGTTGATAAATCACTGGAAAAGATATAAATGGAGAGGCAGCTATAAGCGAGGTGGCAAGTCTTCAATGGATATGCGACAGTGGCTACCAGGTCGGATACTGACAAAGATGAAAGGATGATTAAACAGCAGTAGTCCCAAAGAAGGAGTTTTAAGACTGAGACATAGGCTAGAAAATTCTAAACTATGGGAAATTGTTGTTGTTTTTGTTTCCGGTTCTGTGTCTCTGTGTATGAGCTAAAGTTCTTAAGGTTGCAACAATATAGAACAAATTTAATAAATTCAAGACTAAAAAGGATATATTAAAAGGATACTGGGGTAGCTCATTAAATTTGAGGAAAACCAGTTAATCACACTTCAGGAGGAGCAGCTCACTGGGCAACTCACTGAACGTAACTCTATAGTATTGCCATTGATAGCACTCAACTCTCAATGAAATTGTTCCTCTAGTTTCAAATTCTCAAGAGAGAGATTCTGATTGGTCCAGCTCAACTTAAGTTTTGTTCCTCGTCCAGTCAGCTACAGATAGGAAAATTGCATCACGCAGTAGAAATATGACTACACAAGAGTTCTAGGGAAGAGAACAGATGCCAGTGGGCTACATCCAAGCAAGATTCCACCTGCTATGGGGCCTTGTCCCACAGCCAATATTCCCATTTCTCTGGTCCAGAGAAGATCAGACTCAGGAAAAGACCTAAGACTCGCTTTCGATCATTTGAAGACCAGTACCTGTCCCTCAGCTTCTGTCCATAAAACATTTAACATATACATTGGTGAGTAATTTTTGTATTCCAGGCACTGAGGATACAATTGTGAAAAAGAAAAATTCTTTTTTCTTATGAAAAAGAAAAATTACTCCCAAAGGCTTGTATTCTAGTGGGAGAGAGAAGGGACAGAAAGAATAAAATACTTTCTGCTTGCAAAAAGTTCTAAGAAGGACATGAAAGGGAATTTTCAATAAAAGCAGTAGAGTGGAAACTAGAGTAGGAAGCCAAGAAGGACCTCTTTGAAGAGGTGATAGTCTCAACTCATATAAATCGTTTCCTGTGTCATACCAACATCCTGTGGGGCAGACTGGAGGGTGTCAGGCAGCAGCAGGGAGACCTGGAACAGTGCCCCTGGGTGGGGAAGCCTAGCAGAGACTCAAGGGCAGACCAGTTGGGAGAAGGAAGAGGGTTCCAGAGGAGAAGGACCAGGAATAGCTTAGAGCCAGGCCTTCAAGCTGTGGTTAGAGTGATTGCTCATGGGAACAAAAAAGAAACAGAATGAGAAATGGAGCCGAGCTCTGCACCAGAAGCAGGCGGAGTCACTCCCCCTCAGGCACCACCTAGGCTTGGAGAGGGAAGGAGCAAAGGGGCTTGGTAGAAAATGATTTCCTACCCCTCCCAGTCATGAAATCCAGGTCAGCCTGAGGACAAGGATTTTTTGTTTGTTTGTTTTTAATTAATTTTTTATTGGAGTATGGTTGATTTACAATGTTGAGGGTTTTTGTGTTTTGTTTTTTTTTTTTGTCTCTTGGACCCTTTGGAGAATATGATGCAAGTTGCAAGCCTTCTTAGAAAATACACAAATGGCCTTCCATGTATGATTATGTAATTCTAGTTAAAAATCTCAGTCTTGGGAAATGAAGTGCGTTCTCTCTCTCACACACACATTTATTTTTCACATTTAATTCTTATTTTTACCTTTTTCACCCTCTGCATCCATTTTCCCCTCTCTGGCAAACAACAGTGTATGCTCTGTATTCAGAAGTTTGTTGTTGTTGTTGCTATTTTTTAAATTTATTTTTAGTTGGAGGGTAATTGTTTTAACAGTGTTGTGTTGGCTTCTGCCACACAGCAACACAACTCAGGCATAAGTATACATATGTCTCCCCTGCAGAAGTTCCCTCCTACCCCCTACCCCATCCCACTCCTCTAGGCTGTCGCAGAACACAGTGTTGAGCTCTCTGTGATATATAGCAATCTCCCATTAGCTATCCATTTTACACATGGCCATGTATATGATTCAGTGCTACTTTCTCAATTCATCCAACCCTCTCCTTCCCCCTCATTGTCCACAAGTCTGTTTTCTATGTCTGTGTCTCTATTCCTGCCTTACAAATAGGTTCATCAGTACCATCATTCTACTGCTGCTGCTGCGGCTAAGTCGCTTCAGTCGTGTCCGATTCTGTGCGACCCCAGAGACAGCAGCCCACCAGGCTCCCCCATCCCTGGGATTCTCTAGGCAAGAATGCTTCAGTGGGTTGCCATTTCCTTCTCCAATGCATGAAAGTGAAGTCACTCAGTTGTGTCCGACTCTTAGCGACCCCATGGACAGCAGCCTACCAGGCTCCTCCATCCATGGGATTTTCCAGTCTAGATTCCATCAATTCAGTTCAGTTCAGTAGATTCCATAAAAGTGAAGTGAAGTCGCTCAGTCGTGTCCAACTCCTTGCGCCCCCATGGACTGTAGCCTACCAGGCTCCTCCCTCCGTGGGATTCTCCAGGCAAGAGTACTAGAGTGGGTTGCCATTTCCTTCTTCAGGGGATCTTCCCGACCCAGGGATCGAACCCGGGTTTCCAGATTCCAGGCAGATGCTTTAACCTCTGAGCCACCAGGGAAGCCCAGTAGATTTCATATATATGTGTTAATATACGATATTCATTTTTCTTTTTCTGACTTATTTCATGCTGTGTAACAGGCTCTAGGTTCATCCAACTCACTAGAACTAATTCAAATGCATTCCTTTTTATGGCTGAGTAATATTCTGTGTATATATGTACCACTACTTCTTTATCCATTCATCTGTTGATAGATACCCACTTGCTTCCATGCCCTGGCTATTGTAAATAGTGCTGCAGTGAACACTGCGGTGCATGTATCTTTTCGAATGATGGTTTTCTCAGGCTGTGTGCCTAGTGCTGGGATTCTTGGGTCACGTGGTAGTTCTATTCCTAGTTTTTTAAGGAATCTCCATACTGTTCTTAGTGGCTGTATCAATTTACATCCCCACCGACAGTGCAACAGGGTTTGCTTTTCTCCACATCCTCTCCAGCATTTTTTTTTTTTTGTAGATGTTTTTGTTGGTGGCCATTCTGACCTGTGTAAGGTGATACCTCATTGTGGTTTTGATTTGCATTTCTCTAATAATGAGTGATATTGAGCATCTTACCATATGTTTGTTGACTATTTGTATGTCTTCTTTGGAGAAATGCCTGTTCAGGACTTTCAACCACTTTTTGATTGGGTTGTTTGTTTTTCTGATATTGAGCCGCATGAGCTGCTTGTATATTTTGGAAATTAGTCTTTTGTCCAGTGTTTCACTTGAAATTATTTTCTCCCATTCTGAGGATTGTCTTTTCATTTTGTTTATAGTTTCCTTTGCTGTGCAAAAGCTTTTAAGTTTAATTAGGTCCCAATTCGGAGAAGCTGATGGCACCCCACTCCAGTACTCTTGCTTGGAAAATCCCATGGACAGAGGAGCCTGGTAGGCTGCAGTCCTTGGGGTCGCGAAGAATCAGACATAACTGAGCGACTTCACGTTCACTTTTTACTTTCATGCATTGGAAAAGGAAATGGCAACCCACTCCAGTGTTCTTGCCTGGAGAATCCCAGGCACAGGGGAGCCTGGTGGGCTGCCGTCTATGGGGTCGCACAGAGTTGGACACGACTGAAGTGACTTAGCAGCAGCAGCGGCAGGTCCCAATTGCTTATTTTTGTTTTTATTTCCGTTATTGAAGGAGTTGGGTCAAAAAAGATATTGCTGTGATTTTATGTCAAAGAGTATTTTGCCTTCTTGTTGTTATTTTTAAGATTCCACATATGAAAGATAATATGTTTGTTTATTTTCTGTCTGACTTATTCCACTTGGTATAATGCCCTCAAGGCCCATTCATGTTGTTGCAAATGGCAAGAGTTCATTCTTTTTCATGACTGAATAATATTCCTATATGTGTATGTATCACATTTTCTTTATTCATTTATCCATTGATAGACACAGGTTGTTTTCATGTCCTGGCTATTGTAAATAGTGCTGCAGTGAACACGGGGGTGCATGTATTTTTTTCAAGTTATTGCTTTCATTTTCTTAAGATAAATACCCAGAATTGTGAGTGCTGGATCATACGGTAGTTCTGGTTTTAATTTTTTGTGAAATATAAATACTGTTTTTCATAGTGGAGACATCAATTTACATTCCTAGCAATGATGCTTCAGGACTCCCTTTTCTCCAGATCTTCACCAACATTTATTCTTTGTCTCTTTGATAATAGTCATTTTAACAGGTATAAAATGATATCTCATTGTGATTTTGATTTACATTTCCCTGATGATTAATGATGCTAAGCAGATATATGTCTTTTCTGAAAAAGTGCCTATTCAGATCTTCTGCCTGTTTTTTAATTGGATTGTTTGGGATTTTTTTGCTATGAGTTGCATGAATTTCTTATATATTTTTGGATTTTAACACCTTATTAGATGTATGGCTTGAAGATATCTTCTCCCATTCCATAGGTTGTCTTCTTATTTTGTTGGTTGGTTCTCTTGCTGCACAGGAGCTTTTTCATTTTGTATAGTCCCACTTGCTTATTTTTGCTTTCGTTATTTGTGCTTTTGCTGTCATATCCAAAATCTCGTTGCCAAAAGCTACATCAAGGAGCCTTTCCCCTCTGTTTTCTTCTAGGAGTTTTATGGTTTGGGGTCTTATATTTAAATTTTTAATTCATTTTGAGTTGATTTTTGTGAGTGGTGTAAGCAGGAATGTAAATTGATATAGCCACTACAGGAAACAGAATGGGAAAGCGTAGTCTCTTCAATAAATTGTGTTGGGCAAATTGGATATTCAGATGCAGAAAAATGAAAATGAACCCATATCTTGGGTCAAACTCATGTTGTTTGAGGTTTGACTCTATAAGATCATATCATCTGCATATAAGGACATTTTTAATTCTTCCTTTCTGATTTGGATGCCTTACTTCTTTGTCTTGCCTAATGGCTCTGGTTAGAGCTTCTGATACTATGTTGAAATGGATCCTCATCCAGTAGCCTTTTAATGTTTTTTCTTTCAACTTTCAGGTGGTTTTTGCTCTTACAGACTTTGTCATAGAAAATCTTGGGAAAGCCTTTATAGAGACACCACCTGTGGACTTGCCCACTCTGTATCAAGACATGTCATACAACACTCCCCTGGTATTTATCTTAAGCACAGGCTCAGATCCCATGGGTGCATTTCAGAGGTTTGCCCGGGAGAGTGGATATTCAGAAAGGTAAGATCACATTGTTCAGTTTTAATCATTCATATGAACATCACCTAGTTAAAATTTCCCTTTTTTTCCTTCCCTCTGTGGAATGTGAATACCTAATTCAGGTATCCCTTATAAGTTAAAATATTTAATATATTTTAAATATATATACAAATAACATATTATATATATTAAATATATAAATATTTATTTAAATATAAATAAGTTAAAATATTTAATAGTTAGCTATGCATGTGATTAAAGTGGTAGTAAATTCATAAAAGCAGATGTAAACTTCATTTGAGCAAAGGGGAGATTGTTTAAATATTGAGGGATAATTAATTAAATAATAATTAAAACATTTGCTATTTAAGACATTACTTTAATGTAACTATAAAGGTCTGTAGTTTACACCTTATGCTCAAATGTACAAAAAAATCCCATAGCTCTTTAGGTTGTGTTATTAATCTCTTCTTTCTCGTGAGCCTCTATTCTGCTGAGTAAGAAAAAGAGGGGGAAGTTTAAACTTGTGAATTTACAATATTATATTTTCTTCAGATTTAAATCTCTCCAGAGTAAGCTGTTTTGACTCCTTTCTCATAAAAACTCAGTCTCCCTGACTCCTTCTTTCCCAAGTCCTCCCCAAGATGGTGTTCTGATGGGTAGGAAAGTACATAAGACCATGGGATAGCAGGGGAGAGTAGGGGTCTCATATCTAGGAGGTAATCTCCAGCTCTGACAGGCCCTTGCATGGAGATTACGAGACAATGAATTCCATCTGTTCTTTGAAGTTCAAAGAGTTGGACACAACTGAGCGACTAAACAGCAACAATCTTTACTAGTCAAGCTTCTCTAGAGAAACAGATATATATGGATATATATATACACACATAATACAAATTATATACATTATGCAAATAACATATATATTACCCTATTGTTGTTGTTCAGTTGCTCCATCATGTCCAGCTATTTGCAACCCAATGGACTGCAGCATGCCAGGCTTCTGTGTCCTTCATTATCCCCTGGAGTTTGCTCAGACTCATATCTATTCAGTCAATGATGTCATCCAATCATTTCATTCTCTGATATCCCCTTCTCCTCCTGCCCTCAATTTTTCCCAGCATCAGGGTCTTTTCCAACGAGTCAGCTCTTCACATAGGGTGTCCAAATATTGGAGCTTCAGCTTCAGCATCAGTCCTTTCAATGAATATTCAGGGTTGATTTCCTTTAGGGTTGGCTGGTTAACTCTTCTTGCAGTCCAAGGGACTCTCAAGAGTCTTCTCCAGCACCCAGTTCAAAAGCATCAATTCTTTGGCACTCAGCCTTCTTTATGGTCCAACTCTCACACCTGTACACGACTGGAAAAACCGTGGCCTTGAATATATTATGCTATATATGTGTGTATATATATTATACATAAAATGAGATATTTGCTGACATGCTTATGGAGGCTAATCTCCAAAATCTGCAGTCAGCAAGAGAGAAACACAGGAAAGTCAATGTGTAATTCTAGTCCAAGTCCAAAGGTCTGAAAACCAGAAATAATAATGATACGAGTCCCAGTCTGAAAGCCAGCAGACTCAAGACCCAAGAAAAGTCAGTGTTTTCATTTGAATTCAAAAGCAAAGAAATACAATGACCCAGCTCAGTCAGGCTGAAAGAATTCCCTCTTCCTCAACCTTTTCATTCTGTTCAAGTCTTCACTTGTTTGGGTGGGCCCCATCTACATTAAGGAGGAAAATCTGCTTTACTCAGTCTGCTGATTCAAATATTAATCTCACCCAGAAACATCCCCACAGACTCATTCAGAATGATGTCTGACTTAATGTCTGGGCACCGTGTGACCCAGTCTAACCTCACTAGTAATTAGGAAACAATAAGTTAAAACCATTAAGAAGATATTTCATACTCATCAAATTAGCAAAATTGTGCCAAAGATAGGGAGCTATAGAAATATTCATATTGCAAGTGGGAGTGAAAAATTAGTTTAAATCATTTTGAAGAGAAATTAGCAGTATATCAGAGTTGCAGAGAGCATTCCCCATATCCCAACAACTCACTACTGAATTTGCATGTTCAAAGTCAGTCATGGATGGGCAAAGAGCCATATTCAGGAACATTCATAGAAACGTGTTTATAATAGCAACAACAAAAAAAACCTGGAAACAACCAAAATGTCCATCTTAAAAAGCTATGTAAATTGTGGCATATTCATATAATTGAATATAATACACTATAGCCATGAAAATAAATAAACTAGGACTATGTTTATTAATATGGATGGGTCAAACTGCTGGTGCTGCTAAGTCCCTTCAGTCGTGTCCAACTTTGTGCGACCCCATAGATGGTAGCCCACCAGGCTCCACCGTCCCTGGGATTCTCCAGGCAAAAACACTGGAGTGGGTTGCCATTTCCTTCTCCAATGCCTGAAAGTGAAAAGTGAAAGTGAAGTCACTGAGTCGTGTCCAACTCTCAACGACCCCATGGACTGCAGCCCACTAGACTCCTCCGTCTATGGGATTTTCCAGGCAAGAGTACTGCAGTGGGGTGCCATTGCCTTCTCCGCACACAAACTAATACTGGGCAAAATAAATTAAGTTGCACAAAAATTATATGATATTGGAAAAATTTGATAAGTCATATAAAATTATTAAACAGATATATGTTATATGCTGCTTATGAATTCACATTTTTGCAATAATAGTATAAAGAAAAATGCAAAAGTTATACCAAGTCCAGGAGAGCAGTGACCTTGTAGAAGGTGAAGTTTGGGTAGTAAGAAAAGTGAACACGAAGGGGCATAATGCAAGCTCAGATCATATGTTTTACTTCTGAAGCTGGGTATGGGCACATATGCACTTATATTAACTTTATAACTTTTGTTACAAAGGTTATAAAGGTGTTATAAAGGTAAAATACTTGGCTGATGAAATTAATAGTGAAATGAAGAGCCTTAATCTTTATACTCAACAAATAAAACAAATGCAAGATCTTCAAATACCTATGCAGCATTTATAAAATTAATGATTTTCTAAGAGACAGGTATTTCAAAAAGAATAAAACTTATTCCCTGACCACAATAAGTCTTATAAATCTTAAAAGTTAATATTTTTAATATTTGGAAAGCAAAAAAAATGTTCTTATGAACAGCTTGTTTGTTAAAGGGAAATCATACTGGAAATTTTCCAATAAATGGACAGTGACGAAACAATATAACCTATCAAAAACCGGGGGGGGGGGGGGTTAGTAATAAGACACTTAGTGTAAATTTATACATATGTAATGACTTCTGGTGCCAGAAATGTCAGACTAAGAACTCAGGCTGATATTCCCACTAAGAAAAGTTGGGCAATCTAAAACTTAGTTGTTAAGCTCTAATAGAAGGAAAAAATAATAAGCTGAGAGCAGAAAACATTCATTCAATAGACAAGATTTAAAAGAACAGAAGTTGCTTTTTTTGAAAAATTTAATAAAATATAAATCTCTCTTGAAACTAATACAGAGAGAAAGAAACAGAGATTCAAAAAACCTATATCATGAATGAGTAAGAGAATATCACTATAGACCTGCAGACATTAAAATAATCATAAAAGCATATTATTTAAAAAGAAAACTTTGCTAATGAATTTGAAAATGTTGATAAACAGGAAAATTCCTCTAAAAGCACACCTTTAAAAAACTAATAAGAATAATTAGAATATCTAAATAGTTTAAGAATTTTTTATTGAATTCATTATTAAAAAACCTTCCCAGAATTGTGGGTTTATTTCAGTAATATAAGCATTAAAATACTGAAAATAATTTAATTCACCACATTGAAAGAGTAATGGCAAAATATCCTTAAAGAAGAAAACTATTAATTCAACATATGCAGAAAAAGCATCTGTTAAAATTCGACATGAATTCATGGTGGGAAATGTCCTAATAAACTAAGAATCTAGAAATCATGTCTTAAAAAGAGAAAAACAGAAATAGGACATTCTTCTACTCAGACAAAATGTATCTTAATTTTTAGTGGATTTAGCAAGGTTACTAGACTTAAAATAGATTGCATTAATGCATACTAGCAACAGAAACTCTCACTCATTGTTGGTGAGAATACAAAATGGTACAGCCACTTTGGAAGACAGTTTCATGTTTCATATGATCAGCCATCTGGCATTTACCCAAAGGAGTTAAGAACTTATGTTCACCCAAGAATCTACGTTATACAAGAGCCTACATTAAATGCATAGCAGCTTTATTCATAACTGCCAAAACTTGGAAGCAACCAAGATGTCCTTCAGTAGATGAATGGATGAATAAACTGTGGTGTATCCGTACAATGGATACTGTGCTGTGCTTTCTGTGCTTAGCCGCTCAGTCAAGTCCAACTCTTTGCTACCTCATGGACTATAGCCCACCAGGCTCCTCCATCCATGTGGATTCTCCAAGCCAGAGTACTGGAATGGGTTGCCATGATCTCCTCCAGGGGCTCATCTCAACCCAGGGATTGAACCCAAGTCTCCTGCATTGCAGGTGGATTCTTTTACCATCTGAGCCACCAGGGAAGCCCAAGAATACAAGAGTGGGTAGCCTATCCCTTCTCCGGGTGAACTTTCTGACCCAGGATTTGAACCAGGGTCTACTACATTGCAGGTGTATTCTTTACCAGCTGAGCTACCCGGGAAGCCCACAATGGATACTATTCAGTGCTAAAAAGAAATGAGCCTATCAAGCCATGAAAAGACACACAAGAACTTTAAATGCATATTACTAAGTGAAAGAGGCCAATCTGAAAAGGCTATGTATACTGGATGGTTCCAAGTATATGACATTCTGTAAAAGGCAAAACTATTAAGACAATTAAAAAATAATAATAACAAAGAGTTTATATCCAATGTAAAGAACTCTTAGAAATCAATAAGAAAAAAGACAGGTGAACCAGTAGGAAAAAAGGGGAGAGAAGAATATAAAAGCAAATATCCAAATGCCCAATAAATAAACCTATGAAAATGGGAAATAATTTAAAACCTCAATGAGATACCATTCTATATCTATCAGGTGTTGTCAAAGTTGTGGAAAAATAAGTACTCTCACCCATTGCTGGTACAAGTGTGGAATGATGTCGTCACTCTGAAAAAGTTTGATATTATAAAAAAATTAAGCATACACATACTCTGTCAAACAGCAGTTCCATTCCTAGGAATATACACATATATACATACAAGGAATATATACATACAAGATGGAGTACACGTGTATGCCAAGAGACATCTGTGAGAATGGCTATTGCAGCATTGTTTGTAATAGCCAAGAACCAGAAGTAACCCAGATGTCCAGCAAGAGCAGAATGGATGGATAAACTTGATATAAGCATACAGTAGAATATTAGACAGCAATGAAAATGAATGCCACACAGTAATAATATGAATTAATCTGAAGAAATAATGTTGATTGAAATAGACCAAATATAAATATACACTTTATGATTCCATTTATATAAGTTCAAAAACAAGAAAAATTAATCTATGGTGTTAGAATTCAAAGTAATTGTTGCCTTTGAGACAAAGGGAGGATACTAACTGACAGGGTACTAGTAATGTTCTCTCTTTTTTTGGCCCTGGGTGGTGGTTCTTCTGTACACTCTCTTTGAGAGAATCCATCAAGCTAAACAGTAATGATTTGTGTACTTTTGTATATATGTTGAGACCCCATGGACTGTAGCCTACCAGGCTCCTCTGTCCATGGGATTTTCCAGGCAGTAGTCCTGGAGTGGATTGCCATTTCCTTCTCCAGGGGATCTT
This sequence comes from Ovis canadensis, assembly GCF_042477335.2. Taxonomy (NCBI): domain Eukaryota; kingdom Metazoa; phylum Chordata; class Mammalia; order Artiodactyla; family Bovidae; genus Ovis; species Ovis canadensis. The sequence continues at coordinate 56,710,825 of NC_091247.1, forward strand.
CCCAACCCAGGGATTGAACCCAGGTGTCCCGCATTGTAGACAGACGCTTTACCGTCTGAGCCACCAGGGAAGTCCTGTATATATGTTAGACTTTGGGTTTTCAGAAGCTTTTTAAAAACTTACATATAGCATTAGAAGTCAGGACAAAGAGTACCTTTGGAATGGAGGAAGGGAAGATGATTGGAATAGAAAGGAGACAGAAGAGATGTCTCTGGGGTGTTAAGGAAGTTCTCTTCTCAAGCACAGATATTTTTTTCCTCTATGCACGTTTATTTGTATATTTGTATACACAGAACTATATTTGTCTCATTCACTTTTGCGTGTTATAGTTAAAAAAACCGAGAAAATAAGAAAAATATCTTTACAGCTATCAGAATGAGAATTTGAAATGTATTCATATTCTAGAAGCCTACCATATTTACAGTTCTTGATAGTTGCATTACTTAAAAGTAATATGAAACAGCGTTTCATTGTTGTTTTTGAATTCAGGGTGCAGTCAATTTCACTGGGACAAGGACAAGGACCTATTGCTGAAAGAATGATCAAAGATGCAATGAAATCAGGAAACTGGGTGTTTCTGCAAAACTGCCACCTTGCTGTTTCTTGGATGTTGGCAATGGAGGAGCTAATTAAAACCTTCACAGATCCAAGTATGTTGAGCACATAGCATGTATATAATAATACCATTTTTATGTGGCCTTTCTTGTTGAATCCAATCCTTATAACAATTATTATTGGCATTGTTTATCCTACATTAAAAGGAAAAATTTGAGATCTAGAGGGGTTTAGTTAGGTTACACGACCCTGATTCAAATAAAAATGTTCAGACTCCAAGTTGAGGGTACAATGAACTGTGTCATTTTTGTTTCATGTTACTTTCTATGAAAGACCATTTGAATTCAAAATAAATAACATCTAGGCATGATGTTAATTTTAAAAAGAAATAGAAAATGGACTTAGGACAAAAGAAGAAAATTATGTTTTTCGCTACAGAATGAGAGACGTTCAGGAACAGAGTTCAAGTTAACACCAATTCTCATGGTGGTGTTTTACCACTTTTTATCCTCTATAACCCACATGACAATTAACTTCACATGTATCTCATAGACACACACACCCCCATGGGTATGCCCAACATAAGTCATAATTGCACTACTAACTATACTATTACTGCCTTCTTTCCCTCTCAAGTAAGTATAATGGACTGCAAAGAGAGAAGTGGAGTTGGAATTAGGAACTGTATGATAGGTAATAAGCTGTGTGGAGCAAACTTCCTTACTGTTCCAGGAGGTCATGGAAGAGAACTGCCCACCTGGGATATCCAGGGCCTTTTCTCTGGTGTCCTCCTTTGTGTCCTGACAGAGGGCTTTCTAGAAAGGTGAGAACTGTGCAGATGACTTTCCTTATCGTTGCCTGTTAAGATGAAGACCTTCTCCTTTACAGAGCAGCCAGCCTGCACTGGTCACCAAGCCACCAACAGGGCTTAGCAGCCCTCCCCAAAGATCCCTCACTCCCTGATTGCCCCATGCCCTGCCTTCTACAGACTGCTTCCATCAAGGACAGAGTCTGTAGCATCAGCCACCCAGAATCTCCACTCTTTCCACTCTTCATGATATGAACAAGAGATGGCTTGCTTCCTGTGGGGCCTGTGACTTCTATTGAAATAAGTAAAGAAAAATGATGTGGTGTTTACTACTTGAATCATCAGATTCCTTATCCTGATGATTAGGATTATGATTAAGAAAAAATGCTAGAGAAAGCATCTAAAAGCAGTTTGCTGCAGAGGTACTATGGGAGCCTTCTGAATAAGGACCAGTCAATCACCTTCACAATGACCTTGCCAGACCTACGAGGAGGCTGGATGGGCCACAGCAGCCAGAGAAGTTGTTGATGAAGTTTAAGTGCTTAAGTAGGCAGAAAAATCCTCTTCTGGTCCTTGTTACAACTGTTTACTAACATAACCATTTGGGTTCTAACGTTTAACCTGAACCAGTATAAAATAAGATACGTTCAGGGAGGGACTTCCCTGGTGGTCCAGTGGCTGAGACGCCATGCTCCCAATGCAGGGAGCCCAGGTCAGATCCCTGGTTAGGGAACTAGATCCCACATGCCACAGCTAAGACCAGGAGCAGCCAAACAAATAAATAAATATTTTTTAAATTACATTCAGGTAAGAAGTTGAAAAGAGAAAGTGAATGAAAGAAAAAAGAGAGAAAGAGGGAAAAAAGCCTCTGGACTCGAAATTCTAAGACCTGAGTAGAGTTTGGCCCCCACCACTGCCTGACTATATATATCACACCTCATCTCTGGGCCTCTGCTTCCTCAGAAATAAAGTGACTACACAGCCCCATTGCTACAAGTCCATACTAAGATGAATTCTATTCTATTCCAATTCTAAACTTCTATGATGTCTATACATGTTAAGATCCTTGATGCTTTTGCAGTCATGAGAGAAAAAAAGGATTTTTAAGATGCTTCTCTAAACCTGGCCTTTTTCACTCTTCAGTTTGTGTGTGTGTGTAGGGGGGATAGTTAATGAAAGCATTAGCCCTAAGATTTTATGATATCTGGCTTCTATGCTAGTCAGTCAGTCAGTTCAGTCACTCAGTAGTGTCCAACTCTTTGCGACCCCGTGGACTGCAGCACACCAGGCTTCCCTATCCATCACCAACTCCCAGAGCTTGCTCAAATCATGTCTTTCAAGTCGGTGATGCCATCCAACCATCTCATCCTCTGTCATCCCCTTCTCCTCCTGCCTTCAGTCTTTCCCAGTATCAGGGTCTTTTCTAATGAGTCAGTTCTTCACATCAAGTGTTCAAAGTATTGGAGCTTCAGCTTTAGCATCAGTCCTTCCAATGAATATTCAAGTCTGATTTCCTTTACAATTGACTGGTTTGACGTCATTGCAGTCCAAGGGACTCTCAAGACTCTTCTCCAAAACCACAGTTCAAAAGCATCAATTCTTTGGTGCTCAGCTTTCTTTATGCTCCAACTCTCATATACATACATGATTACTGGAAAACTTTTTACCATAGAAACAACTTTAGTGTTGCTCTGGAATTGCATTGGGTTGGTCAGAAAGTTTGTTTGGGTTCTTCCCTTGAACTTTTTGGTCCACCAAAAGGTAGACTAACTTTACTAGAACAGTACTAGAACTAACTTAATCTTGGCTATTTAATGTAGCTCATTAGTTTAGATTACTAAACCAAGAAGCATAAATACAACTTTAATCTGCAGCCATTCATTTAATAAATATTAGAGAACCTACTGTGTACCACACACTGTTCTAGCTACTTAGGGCATGTTGGTGAACAAAGCAACCACAGTCATCTGCCCTCCTCAAGCTTACATGCTAGCGAGTGGAGACAGAGAAATCACATAAACAAACCACATAACAAATAAGTAAAGTATATGGTATGATAGAATGTGGTCAGTGCTTTGGGAAAAATTAAAAGTAAAGTAAGGAGGAACAGGAAGGTCAGGGTGGAATGGGAGTAAGGAGGAAGGGTGGAGAGCAGTTTTAAATGGGGTGGTCTGGGTAGACCTCTTTGAGAAGTTGGCATTTGACCAACACTTGAGAAAAGTGAAGGAGTCTAAAGGAAGAGCATTCCAGGTAAAAGGAACAGCTACTGCCTGGGGACTCCCCCTAAGGAGGTAGCGGGAGCATGCCAGAGGAACACCATCACTTGTGCTTAGAGACCAATGCTGAGAAAGGCCTCCTTGGATGATGCTTATGTCACAGGAAGACAGGAACAGTGGTTTTCCCAGTTCTGCTCTGGCCTTTTGAAACTGGAATGCAGCTTGTTCTTTCTTAGGTTCTATGCCCACAACTCAAACAGGAAGCATATTGACTTCTTGATGCTGCCTGTGAGGTCTCTCCATTTCCCTGCTCACTGAGTTCCCTTTGCTTCTTCTCTGAAGAAGGAACGCATTCCTTTATTCTCCATAGGGCTTTCTGACCATTTTCATGGAATTTTCCCTAAGTTGAATGGCCAACAACAAACAAAAATTAAAACAACTTCACAAGCATAAAGATAGTAACTGTCCTTTTTCTCGTTTGAAAAATTACCAATTTCAGAGGAATGATCCTTAACATTTCTATCAAGAATTGAAAATTAACATTCCTGGACTTCCCTGGTGGTCCAGTGGTTAAGAGTCTGCCTGCCAATGCAGGGGACACAAGTTTGATCCCTGGTCTGGGAAGATCCCACATACCTCATGGCAACTGGACCTGTGCACCACAACGATTGAAGCCCTTGAGCTTTAGAGTCTGAACACCACAACCAGAGAGTAGCCCCTACTTGCTGCAACTAGAGAAAGCCCATGCCCAGCAATGAAGACCCAGCACAGTCAAAATAATTAATAATTTTTTAAAAAGAATAGAACAAGTTCTTAATTTCTTTACTCAACTGTGCCAACATCCAGAGTGCCAGGATCACCTGGGTGAAGAGCTTCTAGAAGGAGTCCCCTCGCCTCCATTCTAGAACATTTTACAACATCAAATATTTTAAAAAGATAAACTCGTCCTTAAACAGAGCTTATCTTTTTCTATCCTATAATAATTATTTCTTATAGAAAAATATTACTGAGTTAAGCATTTTCTTTTTTGTCTTTGTTTTAAACAGATGTTGTTATCAAGGACACATTTCGACTTTTTTTAAGTTCCATGCCTAGTAGTACATTTCCTGTGACAGTCCTTCAAAATTCGGTCAAGGTAACATATGTTCGTGGTTGAACTCTGTGACATGGTTGGGCTCAGGGTGCTGCCCGAGTGAATCCATGGAGCCCACTGGGCCTGTGCAGGGTTGTGTCAGGGTTTGGTCAGCCAAGGTGGAGAGGTGGGAGTCAGTGTCCATTCACCAGAGAGTGAGTAGGGAAACAATTTCCCAGGCCACTGCCCTTCCTGTGTGCCCTTCTGCTAGTCTTCCAACACCTCCCTGCTTCCCCTCTTCAAGAAAAGGTCTAGGATGCAGAGAGATGAGAACAGAACCCTTCTCAGAGTTAAGAAAATGTTTCAGCATGTGGGAGACAGGAAAGCCCACAGGCAGTATGGCTGATAGATTGAAACCTCAATTATTGTTCACATAATGCAGAAAACTTGGATAGAGAGACTTACTAAGTTAAAAAAGACCTTCAAGCTTGAGGGCTGGAGACCCTAAGGAAAGTCCTAGAAGGCATCTTTTTTTTTCTTTTTTGGCCATTATGCACAGCATTCAGGATCTTAGTTCCCCAACCAGGGATCAAAGTTTCCTCATATGGGAAGCCTCTGCATATGAACTTGGAGAAGGAAATGGCAAGCCCCTCCAGTATTCTTGCCTGGAGAATCCCATGGACAGAGGAGCCTGGTGGGCTACAGTCCATGTGGTCACAAAGAGTCAGACATGACTGAGCAACTAACACACACTTCTGCATATGAATGATCACTCAGGAACCAGGGTTGTCTCTTCCCTGGTGCCCCGTGCCATCAAGGCAAAGTGTAGGGTGATGGTGGACATTGAGATGACCAGAAAAGCCAGTGCAGAAGGCCTGAGCATCCTTTCTGGCCTGGGGTTAGAAAAATGGACACCAAATGGAAAGGTCTGAGATTCTTGTAGAGGTGGTTCACCCACCCACCGTAGGCCTGAGAACCCCCTATTCTCCAGAGGACAAGGCTGACAGGGATACAGAGCTGGCAGGAACAGGGCAGGAATGCCTCCCAGGCATCAGTTACCTGTATCCCCTCACTGGCTTCTATATGTGTTATTTGGAAAAAATTCAAATCTGTACAACCACACTCTCTGCCATGTGTCTCTAAATACAGGTAACCAATGAGCCTCCAAAAGGTTTACGTGCAAATATCAGACGAGCATTTACCGAAATGATGCCTTCATTTTTTGAAGAAAATATACTTGGAAGAAAATGGAGACAAATAATATTCGGCATTTGTTTCTTCCATGCAATTATTCAGGTACACTAAATTTGCTAATTTTTTAAATATAGACAAGGAGAAGTGTATTAGGTTAAAAATCAATAAGGGGCTTCTATGGTGGCTCAAATGGTAAAGGATCTACCTGCAATGCAGGCGACCTAGGTTTGATCCCTGGGACAGGAAGCTCCCCTGGAGAAGGGAATGGCTACCTGCTTCGGTATTCTTGCCTGGAGAATTTCATGGACAGAGGAGCTTGGCGGGCTACTGTCCATGGAGTTGCAAAGAGTTGGATATGGCCAAGTGACTAACACTTTAAATCAATAAAAAGTAAGAATTAAAAGCTAACAAATGACATTGTGAAATGCTGAGGTCTTTGTTCTATCTGAACCCAAGTTGTTTTAACTCAGTCCCTAGACTTCCCTGGTAGCTCAGATGATAAAGAATCTGTCTGCAGTGTAGGAGACCTGGGTTCGATCCTTTGGTCAGAATGCTCACTTGGAGAAGGAAATGGCTACCCACTCCAGTATTCTTGCCTGGAGAATTCCATGGACAGAATAGCCTAGCAGACTACAGTCCATGGGGTCGCAAAGAGTCGTACATGATTGAGCGACTTACATACACACTCTCTGATTTCTGTATGACCCTAGCCTCTGTACCTCACAGCTTTGCCCCCCAGCTCTGCTCTGACCTGAGGAGCTACATTGCCTGGATAAATGCAGTAGGTCAAATTCAAAAGCATGAAGTTGTCTCCTCAGCTGTGCTTCACTCACAAAATCTGCTTCCCCTCCAGACTACTCCTGAAATGGATGGTCCCGTTTTTGTAATCACCTACAGCCAGAATTTCAGGACTGTTTTTATCCTTCCTCCTTTACACATATATATCATGTTGGTCAGCAAGTCTGCATTTTTTATTACAATAATTTCACTCTCACCTGTTTCTGTTTGCGTGGGCTTACCACCCTTAATGGCTTGCCTCCAGGACTTCCCTGGTGGCTTAGACGGTAAAGCATCTGTCTACAATGCGGAAGACCTGGCTTCCATCCCTGGGTCAGGAAGATCCCCTGGAGAAGGAAATGGCAATCTGCTCCAGTACCATTGCCTGGAAAATCCCATGGACAGAGGAGCCTGGTAGGCTACAATCCTTGGGGTCGCAAAGAGTCGGACATGACTGAGCAACTTCACTTTCACCACCCTTAATGGCTTCCTCCCTGTGATTAGATCCCCAAGTCTCCTGACCAGTGACCTTCAACTCAGCACTACTTTCTCCTTCCCTCTGTTCAAACTCACTACCCTGACCTGGTGTCCTTTCTGTGGCCTTGTACAGGAACTCTGACTTTAGCTTTGTATCCCTGTCTTGATTAAGTAAGCTGCCTTGTTTTCAAATGTGTTTAGTCTGCCAAGAAAGAGTTAGTAGAGAAAAAAACAAAGATTAAATATGCAAGATATGGAATAAATAAGCAAACAAAACCCTAGAGAAAATCAAAGACTCTGGATTAGAGCATCTATGTGGGAGGCCTTTGTTCTACTACAAAAGCATCTGAAATGTAGGAGGTGGTTTAAGACTTAGGGAAATTTTGAAATCAAGAGGAGCAAACAGAGTACAATTGCCATTATATGGGAACAACCTAAGTGTCCCTCAAAGATGAATGGATAAAAATGATTATATATATATATATATATATATATATATATACACACACACACACACATACATACAATGGAATACTTATCAGCCATTAAAAAGAATGAAATTTTGCCATTTGCAGCAACATAGATGGACTTGGAGGGCCATTATGCTAAGTGAAATAAGTCAGAGAAAGACAAATACTGTATAACATCGCTTATACGTGGAATATAAGAAATGCAACAAACTAGTGAATATAACACAAAAGAAGCAGACTTACAGATATAGAAAACAAACTACTGGTTACAGGTGGGAGGCTACATAGGGGAGGGGAAGGAGTGATAGTTTATGATGAATGGTGTCAGATTCATGACCTCTGGAGGAGAGAATTTAGATCCGGGGCCAGAAACAAGGCTTTATCACTCAGAGCTTTTGTGTGCTACTGCTGCTGCTGCTGCTAAGTCGCTTCAGTCGTGTCCGACTCTGTGTGACCCCATAGACGGCAGCCCACCAGGCTCCTCCATCCATGGGATTCTCCAGGCAAGAGTACTGGAATGGGGTGCCATTGCCTTGTTTTATTACAGTGAAAAAGGGATAGGGAAAGCTTCTGACATAGATATCAGAAGTGGGTAGAGAGTGCCCCACTCAATAGTCTTATCAAGGCCTTATATACTTTTACAATTGGTTTCTATAATAGAAAGACCTTACCAGACCCACTCCCACAACATACATTTTAAGATAACAGGATTAGAAGTAACAGTAGAAAGGTCTTACCAGACCCACTCCCACATAAGATAACAGGATTAGACAGAAGGTTCTCCTTAAGAAGGAGAAACAGTCCTTGAGCAAGATACATTGTTGTTATATAATCATTAGTACAGAGCTTAAGGAAAAACATACCCTTGATCAAGATGAGTTGTCTTGTTGTGTAATAATTAGCTCTGGGCTGAAAGAAAATAATGTCTTATGTGACTAAGATGAAGGAATGTAGAAAAAAAAACTTTTGTCCTTTTCTCCTCCTTGAGAGCCAGGGACTCTTTATCAACCTATCTAAGAATTAACTCTCTCAGAAGGTACAAGCTATTGAGTATAAGATAAGCTCAAAAATGTATTGTACAATATGGGGGCTATAGCCAATATTCTGTAATAACTGTAAATGGAGTGTAGCCTTTTAAAATTGTATAAAAGATAAGTTTTTAAAAAAAGAAGAAGAAGAAGGAACATGGCACCCATCTTCTGATATAATCAGTTTAGAGTTAAGAAATTAGGTAGGAGAGGGTGATAACAAAGAGCAGGAAAGATTTCCCTGTGGAGAGCCATGAAACAGGAATTGAGATTCTGGATACCACTGTTTTAAAAAGGTCTCTATGGAGAAGTCAAGGTATAATCAACCCATCAGGCATGACTGAAAAGCCTACGTGATGGACAGACTTCTGAGAAGATTTAGGGGCAGCTGTCTCCATCACACAGGTGATTAGCATCAGTATTTTTATACCAAGATGACTCTAAGGTGGGATATTTTTTCTTATTTTGATGGGGAAATATTTTATTTTACCATAAAGAACAAATGTTCTTTTGTCAGGTCTGTCACGATTTCACATTTCCAGTAATATCTAATCATCTTTTGGAACATTGGAAAAAGGCCAGAGTTGGCGGAAGAGGTGCCTGCCTTATTTGGTGAAAGTCAAACCGAAAGCCTCACTCAATCTGAATGGCATTTTGCACAATGAGGATGCCAAGCTTCAACAGAAACTCTGGTTTTCAGTATTTTATGCAGAATTAATTTTATCAAATATTAAGACCATTTTCATTTTCTGTTCTAGGAGAGAAAAAAGTTTGGCCCTCTTGGTTGGAATATCTGCTATGAATTTAATGATAGCGACAGGGAATGCGCTCTACTGAACCTCAGCCTTTACTGTCAAGAAGGAAAGATTCCCTGGGATGCACTGATTTACATCACTGGTCAGTATGCCCACATGGTCTGATGTCCAGCTCTCCACCACACAGTTGTTGGTTTACATCTACCTGGCTTATACCAAGATGGTGTCCTCCCAAGTGTATAGTGAGGGTGGTGATGACTTCTGATATTCCCTTTGAGAAGATAAGACCATGATAAGAATATCATAAGAATGTTTATACAGAGAAGACGAGACAGATATTTTCCCAGATAATAGTAGCAAACTCTTAGATAGTTCTTGCTACATGCCAAGCACATTTCAGGCACAGCCCATGAATTAGCAGATTTAATGCTCATAAAAACCCTATAAGGTAAAGGCCATTATATCCCTATTTTACAAATAAGGAAACTGAAGCACACAGTTTATAAGGGTGAAGCCAAGATTTAAGCAAGCAGTCCAGCCTCCAGAGTTTGTGCTCTTAAATTCAAAAGAATCTGAACATGGTTGACCAGTAGAGACCTATTGAGTCAGGGGTACTTACAACAAAAGAAAAAATATTTTATGAAGTATAATTTTTAGAAAATATTAATTGTGGCCCTGTGAGATCTTACTGGTAAAACTAGATCCAGTTTAGACCATGCAGACCCAAATAATGAAGAAAAGATTCCCATTAGGAGGTGGGGGAGGGAGAGAGCCTGAAAAGGAGCAGAATGGGAATGGATGGTTTTCATTGGTGAGCAAAAGAAATGAGGAACAGCAGAGAAGAGTCAGCTGATCTAGAGACTTGAACAGCATGTGACACCTTGGAACATGCTTGAGTGAAGGGCAGTGAAACAATAGTGAAAATGGATGAAGACCTGTCTCCAGGCTGGACCAAGAAGGCTGGGCATGGAACCTGGGAAGCTCCTTTGTACTTCTGCCCCCAGCCACTCCTGTGGGGCTGAGATTGCTTAACATAACAGTGAACTAGACAGTATTCTCCCTGCCACCCTGTACATACCCTGAAATTTCTGCTTCCTAGCTTTTCTCTGCTTTTTTCTTTCCTAGAACCTTTGACCTTTCCATTAGCTCAGTTGTTTCTACTGCCATGAAAGTAACTGGGTTTTGAAAAGCATAGAAAGGAACAAGACAATGATATATCTTTTCTCACTACTACTATTCAATGTTGTGCTGAAGTTTCTATCCCAGGAAATTAGACAAGGAAAATAAATAAAAGGCATCAGTTTAGAATGGAAGAAGTAAATTATTTGCAGATGACAACATCTTGAATGCAGAGAATCCTAAAGAATTCACACACACACACACACACACACACACACACACACACACACTGGATGTAACAAATGAGTTCAGCAAGGCTGTGGGATACAAAGTCAATATACAAATACCAACTTCTTTTCTGTACACTGGCAATGAACAATTTGAAAATATTTGTAATTATGTTCATGATAACATCAAAAAGAATTAATTTAAAAAGTGCAGATTTGTACACTGAAACCTGCAAAGCGTTGCCAAAGAAAATTAAAGATAATCTAAATTAGTGAACTGTGAAGAAGGCTGAGCGCCAAAGAATTGATGCTTTTGAACTGTGGTGTTGGAGAAGACCCTTGAGAGTCCCTTGGACAGCAAGGAGATCCAACCAGTCCATTCTGAAGGAGATCAGCCCTGGGATTTCTTTGGAAGGAATGATGCCAAAGCTGAAACTCCAGTACTTAGGCCGCCTCATGCGAAGAGTTGACTCATTGGAAAAGACTCTGATGCTGGGAGGGATTGGGGCAGGAGGAGAAGGGGACAATGGCTGGATGGCATTACGGACTCGATGGACATGAGTCTGAGTGAACTCCGGGAGATGGTGATGGACAGGGAGGCCTGGAGTGCTGCAATTCATGGGGTTGCAAAGAGTCAGACACGACTGAGTGACTGAACTGAACTGAAATTAGTGAAGAAACATGACATGCTTATGAATTGAGAGATACAATATTGTTAAAGTGATAACATTCCCCGGACCAATCTATAGATTTAACACGGGCTTCCCTGGTGGCTCAGATGGTAAAGAGTCTTCCTGAAATGCGGAAGACCTGGGTTCAATCCCTGAGTCAGGAGGATCCCCTGGAGGAGGGCATGGCAACCCACTCCAGTATTCTTGCCTAGAGAATCCCCATGAAGAGAGGAGCCTGGTGGGCTACAGTCCATGAGACTGCAAACAGTCAGACATGACTGAGCAACTAAGTATAAGCACAACATAGATTTAACACAATTGCTGACAGATTTAACAGCTGAAGCTGATCATAAAATCTGCAAAAATGTGAAGGGCCCCAAAAAACAAAAACAATCTTGAAAAAACAAATGAATGAGTCGGAAGAGTTATAATTCCCAATTTCAAAAGTTATACAAAACCCCAATAATCAAAACAGGATTTACTGTATAGCGCAGGAAGCTATATTCAATGTCTTGTAATAAACTATAAAGGAAAAGAATTAGAAAAAAGATATATACACATATATGTATAATTGAATCATTTTGCTGTACACCTTACACACAATATTGTAAATAAACTAAATTCAACTTTTTTTAAAAAACTATATAATACTGGCATAACATTAGACATATAATCAATGGAACAAAATTGAGAATCCAAAAATAAAGTCTTATATTTATCATCATTTTTAACAAAGGCACCAGGACAACTTAACAAATGATGCTGGGACAATTGGATACCCAGCTGCTAAAGAGAATTTGAATCCTTATCTCATAGCATACAAAAAAATTAATTCAAACTGAGTGGTATATCTAAATGTAAGAGCTAAAACTATAAAACTCTTAAGAGAAAGCATATAAATAAATCCCCATGACTTTAGGTTAATTATGGCTTCTTAGATATGGTGCAAAAGGCACTAGTAATTAAAGAAAAATAATAAATTCAACTTTTTCAATATGTAAAGCTTTTACACCTCAGCAAACACTATCAAGAAAATGCAAAAGCAAGATAAAATATTTGCAAGCCATGTATCTGATAAGGCACCTGTCTATGAAGTGTGTAAAGAACTCCTACAACAGTAAGAAAAAAATCCAATTTTAAAATAGGCAAAAGATTTGAATGTACATTTCACCAAAAAATACATACCGATGCCTAATAAGCACATGAAAATATGCTCAATTAATCATTAGGACAATGAAAATTGAAACCATATGAGATACCACTTTATACCTATTAGGATGACTATAATAATAATAAAAAAAAAAGACCATAACAAGTGTTATCAAGAAAGTGAAGAAACTGAAAATCTCATACATTGCTGGTGGCAATGCAGTGAGGTGCCGCTGCTTTGGATAATATTTTAATAGTCTTACCATATGACCTATAAATTCCATTCTACTCCTGCATATATATCAGGGAAAATGAAAACACATGTCCACACTAAAACTTGTACATAAATGTTCTTAACAGCATTCATGTTCATAAAAGCATTACTCATAATACCAAAAAGTGGAAACAACCTGAATGTCTATCAACTGATGAATGGATGAATAAAACCAGGTATATTCCATACAATGTAATATTGACAACACGTGTACTCAGTTGTGTCCGACTCTTTGTGACTCCATGGACTGTAACCCACAAGCTCCTCTGTCTATGGAATTTCCTAGGCAAGAATACTGGAGTGGGTTGTCATTTCCTTCTCCAGGGTATCTTCCCAGCCTAGGGATGGAACCCATGTCTCCTGCTTCTCCTGCATTGAAAGTGAATACTTTATGGCTGAGCCAATGGGAAAATCCCACAATGTAGTATTGAAAAGTGAAAGTCTCTCAGTTGTGTCCAACTCTTTGCAACCCCATGGACTATATAGTCCATGGAATTCTCCAGGCCAGAATACTGGAGTGGGTAGCCTTTTCATTCTCCAGTGAATCTTCCAAACCCAGGGATCAAACCCAAGTCTTTCGAATTGCAGGCAGATTCTTTACCAGCTGAGCCATAATTGCTCCATAAAAAGAAATAAAGTACTGATACATGCTCCAACATGGATAAACTTCAAAAACATGCTAAGTCAAAGAAGCCAGACATAAAATATCATATGCTGTATATTCCATTTATGTGAAATTTCCAGAAAAACCAAATATACAGACAGAAAGTAGAATACAGACAGAAAGAATGATTGCATGGGGCAGAATAAAAAAGGACTGTGACTGCAAATGGGCACAAGATGTATTCTGTGGAAGATGATAGAAATGCTCTAAAATTAGATTATAATGATAGTTATATAATCTTGTAAATTTACTAAAAACTAGTTATACATGTGAAATTTAAGTGATTTTATGATCTTCAAGGTATAGCTCATTAAAAAGGTTTTTTAAAAGTAGGAGAAAAAAGGCAATGCTGGGGACTTCCCTGGTGGTCCAGAGTGGTTAAGATTATGCTGCCAATGCAAGGGACACAGGTTCAATCCTTGGTCTGGGAAGATTCCACATGCCTCACAACTACTGAAGCCCAGAGCCTGTACTCTGCAGTAAGAGAAGCCACTGCAATGAGAAGCCCACACACCACAACGAAGAGTCACCCTCTCTCTAGCTGCAACTAGAGAAAGCCTGAGCACAGCAATGAAGTCCCAGTGCAGCCAAAAATAAAATAAATTTTAAAACTTTTTATTAAAAAAAAAAAAGGCAGTGCTGTATCCAGGCAATAATATTTGCTCATGGTAAGATTTTAGACAGCCATCTATGGATTAATCCAGAAAATACAGCTTAGTACTACTATGTTAAAGGCTGGAAATATAAAGATGATGTAGCTCCCATCTACCAAAAACTCATGGATAGAGATAATAAATAAACTATAATATGGTATAATTACCAAAATAGAAGTTGTAAGGACAATACTGTGGGAATTCAAAATGAGCAAATAACTCTACCTGGAGGAATCTAGGGAAGCTCCATCGAGGTGTGATGGTTGAGCAGAATGCTAAAAAGTGGGTTGGGCTCAGCGGAAGAGAAGAGGCAGGAGAGCACTCTGGCAGAGAGAACACTGATGGGAAAGCCCAGCAAGCAATATCAGGATGAGCTATGCCTGTAGATACTGTGAATAGTTCAGTAGTGCTGGAGCAGGCTATAAAGAGATGATGTTGTCTTCCCTGGTGGCTCAGTGGTAAAGAATCCACCTGCCAGTGCAGGAGACACAGGTTCAATCTCTGGTCTACAAAGATCCCACATGCCACAGAGCAACTAAGCCCATGCATCACAACTACTGAACCTGTGCTCTAGAGCCTGGGGAATCACAACTACTGAAGCCCAAGCACTCTAGAAGCCATGCTCCAAAACAGGAGAAGCCACTGCAATTAGAAGCCTACGCACCACAACTAGAGAGTAGCCCCTGCTCTCCATGACTAGAGAAAAGCCTATGCAGCAACAAAGACCCAGTACAGCCAATACTAAAATGAATAAATCATTTTTTTAAAGAGGTCGTGTATTTGGAAGAAAGCTTTACCTTCAATTAAAAAAAAAAAAAGTGATCTGCGAGCACATCTTGAAAGCCTGTGTGTGTTCTTCATAAATTTGGACTCTACCTTATAAGCAATGGTTGGCAATTACAGTCTTTTAGGCTGGGAAGAGGTGCAATCATTTACAAAGCTATAGTAAAAGCAAGATGAAGAATTGAACAAGGGAATTATAGCAACACCAAGGGGGAGACTAGACAGGAGCGAATAAACAGAGAAAGATTAAGGAGGCTTTGAATATGATAAGGTGTTTGGGGTTGGAGGAAGGTGGGGGCGGTCCTTAAAATTTTATAGAGCAAGCTACAGCAATGTTTAAGTCCAGGAATCAGATCTGAGCACAGAGTGGACAAGGACAAAGCCAAACCTCAGGCCTGTCCAGTTTGTATCAGGCCATCCCTGAGCCAACCCATGGGGATAAGAATAGAAGAGAAGGGGAAAACCATGACGTCAGGATTTGCAGCGAGACCCTTAGGAACCGTCATGCTAGGGCTAGGACACACAGTGGGTATGTGTGGTGGACACCCCCTCCCAAATGTTGTTATTCTAAATCCAGAAAACTGCTGCTTAAAAGTAAGCCTAAAATTGAGTCAGATACCTTGAGTCAAATTATTCGAGCTCCTGGTTTACTTATTTGAGCAAAGAAAAAGATAACACTGAATCTGGAAACAGAATCACAAAATTTGATTTTTAAGGCAAATAATTTCTGTGCTGCTTCTCAAAATGTAGATATTTTAGTTTGAAGTATTTTGGCCCTGCTGCGAGGCATATAGGATCTTAGTTCCCCAACCAAGTATCAACCCAACAGTGGAAGCATGGAATTTTAACCACTGAATCACCAGGAAAGTCCCTGAATTTTTTTTTAGAGTAATGCATTTTAGGCCAACTCTTCCTCTCACTACTGAGTAATTATTGGAACCTGACTTTTCCAAGCCACCCTCCTTTCCCAGACATCATCATACAACTGAAGAAACTTGAACTTTATATTCCTATCCAGCCCCCAGGATGCAAGAGGAGCTTCGAGTTAGTCCAAAGAAGATAAACTGACCACAAAGATTTAACCCAACTTTGTGTTCCAAGACTTCCCAGAGGGTAACTGAAGAATATTCTCAGGAAAGTACAACAGCATCTCCTTCTTCCTTCTTAGAACTGTTGATAGAGGGAATCAGCTACACGCTCACTCTAAGTGGCTAAGCCAACAAGACTGACCAGAGGTCAGGGGCAATGTCAAATGCCCCAACATTCAAATCATAGGAGTTCCAGAAGAAGACAAAAAGAAAGGCCATGAGAAAATACTTGAAGAGATAATAGTTGAAAACTTCCCTAAAATGAGGAAGGAATAGCCACCCAAGTCCAAGAAACCCAGAGAGTCCCAAAAAGGATAAACCCAAGGTGAAACACTCCAAAGTGAAAATGAAGTTGCTCAGTCATGTCCAACCCTTTGCGACCCCATGGACTGTAGCCTACCAGGCTCTGAGGAGCCTCTCAGTCCATGGAATTTTCCAGGCAAGAGTACTGGAGTGGATTGCCATTTCCTTCTCCAGGGGATCTTCCCAACCCAGGGATCAAACCGAGGTCTCCTGCACTACAGGCAGACACTTTACCATCTAAGCCACCAGGGAGATTTGAAACACCCCAAGACATATATTAATCAAATTAACAAAGATCAAACACAAAGAACAAATATTAAAAGCAGCAAGGGAAAAACAACAAATAACACAAGGGGATTCTCATAAAAATAACAGCTGATCTTTCTATAGAAACTCTTCAGGCCAGAAGGGAATGGCAGGACACACTTAAAGTGATGAAAGAGAAAAAACTACAACCCAGATTACTATACCCAGCAAGGATCTCATTCAGATATTAAGGAGAAATCAAAAGCTTTACAGACAAGAAAAAGCTGAGAATTCAGCACCACCAAACCAGCTCTCCAACAAATGCTAAAGGACCTTCTCTAGACAGGAAACGCAGGAAAGGTTTATAAACTCGAACCTAAAACAACAAAGTAAATGGCAACGAGATCATATTTATCAATAATTACCTTAAATGTAAATGGGTTGAATGCCCCAACCAAAAGACAAAGACTGGCTGAATTGATACAAAAACAAGACCCCTATATATTTTGTCTACAAGAGACCCACCTCAAAACAAAGGACAGCTACAGACTGAAAGTGAAGGGCTGGAAAAAGATATCTCACTCAAATGGAGACCAAAAGAAAGGAGAAGTAGCAATACTCATATTAGATAAAATAGACTTTGAAATAAAGGCCATGAAAAGAGACAAAGAAGGACACTATGTAATGATCAAAGGATCAATCCAAGAAGAAGATATAACAATTATAAATATATATACACCCAACATAGGAGCACTGCAATATGTAAGGCGAATGCTAACAAGTATGAAAGAGGAAATTAACAGTAACACAATAATAGTGGGAGACTTTAATACCCCACTCACACCTATGGATAGATCAACTAAACAGAAAATTAGCAATGAAACACAAACTTTAAATGATACAATGGACCAGTTAGACCTAATTGATATCTATAGGATATTTCACCCCAAAACAATGAATTTCACCTTTTTCTCAAGTGCACATGGAACCTTCTCCAGGATAGCCCACATCCTGGGCCATAAATCTAGCCTTGGTAAATTCAAAAAAATTGAAATCATTCCAAGCATCTTTTCTGATCACAATGTGGTAAGATAAGATGTCAACTACAGGGAAAAAACTATTAAAAATACAAACATATGGAGGCTAAACAACATGCTTCTGAATAACCAACAAATCACAGAAGAAATCAAAAAAGAAATCAAAATATTCATAGAAACAAATGAAAATGAAAACACAACAACCCTAAAACTATGGGATTTAGTAAAAGCAGTGCTAAGGGGAAGGTTCATAGCAATACAACCTTACCTCAAGAAACAAGAGAAAAATCAAATAAATAACTTAACTCTACACCTAAAGCAACTAGAAAAAAGAAGAAATGAAGAACCCCAGGGTTAATAGAAGGAAAGAAATCATAAAAATTAGGGCAGAAGTAAGTGAAAAAGAAACAAAGGAGACCATAACAAAAATCAACAAAGCTAAAAGCTGGTTCTTTCCTCCAGTTCCATTCTTCTTTCTCAAGATTGCTTTGGCTATTCGAGGTTTTTTGTATTTCCATACAAATCTTGAAATTATTTGTTCTAGTTCTGTAAAAAATATCACTGGTAGCTTGATAGGGATTGCATTGAATTTGTAAATTGCTTTGAAATCAACTTGCCTGACTTCAGGCTCTACTACAACGCCACAGTCATCAAGACAGTATGGTACTGGCACAAAGACAGAAATATAGATCAATGGAACAAAATAGAAAGCCCAGAGATAAATCCACACACCTATGGACACCTTATCTTTGACAAAGGAGGCAAGAATATACTATGGAGGAAAGACAATCTCTTTAACAAGTGGTGCTGGGAAAACTGGTCAACCACTTGTAAAAGAATGAAACTAGATCACTTTCTAACACCACACACAAAAATAAACTCAAAATGGATTAAAGATCTAAATGTAAGACCAGAAATTATAAAACTCCTAGAGGAGAACATAAGCAAAACACTCTCCGACATAAATCACAGCAGAATCCTCTATGACCCACCTCCCAGAATTCTGGAAATAAAAGCAAAAATAAACAAATGGGATCTAATTAAAATTAAAAGCTTCTGCACAGCAAAGGAAAATATAAGCAAGGTGAAAAGACAGCCTTCTGAATGGGAGAAAATAATAGCAAATGAAGCAACTGACAAAGAATTAATCTCAAAAATATACAAGCAGCTCATGCAGCTCAATTCCAGAAAAATAAACGACCCAATCAAAAAATGGGCCAAAGAACTAAATAGACATTTCTCCAAAGAAGACATGTGGATGGCTAACAAGCACATGAAAAGATGCTCAATATCACTCATTATCAGAGAAATGCAAATCAAAGCCACAATGAGGTACCACTTCACACCAGTCAGAATGGCTGCGATCCAAAAGTCTGCAAGCAATAAATGCTGGAGAGGGTGTGGAGAAAAGGGAACCCTCCTACCCTGTTGGTGGGAATGCAAACTAGTACAGCCACTATGGAGAACAGTGTGGAGATTCCTTAAAAAATTGCAAATAGAACTGCCTTATGACCCAGCAATCCCACTTCTGGGCATACACACCGAGGAAACCAGAATTGAAAGAGACACATGTACCCCAATGTTCATCGCAGCACTGTTTATAATAGCCAGGACATGGAAACAACCTAGATGTCCTTCAGCAGATGAATGAATAAGAAAGCTGTGGTACATATACAAAATGGAGTATTACTCAGCCATTAAAAAGAATACATTTGAATCAGTTCTGATGAGATGGATGAAACTGGAGCCGATTATACAGAGGGAAGTAAGCCAGAAAGAAAAACACCAATACAGCATACTAACACATATATATGGAATTTAGAAAGATGGCAATGATGACCCTGTATGCAAGACAGCAAAAGAGACACAGATGTGTAGAGTGGACTTTTGGACTCAGAAGGACAGGGAGAGGATGGCATGATTTGGGAGAATGGCATTGAAACATGTATACTATCATGTAAGAATCAAATCGCCAGTCTATGTCCGATGCAGGATACAGCATGCTTGGGGCTGGTGCACGGGGATGACCCAGAGAGATGTTATGGGGAGGGAGGTGGGAGGGGGGTTCATGTTTGGGAACGCATGTACACCCATGGTGGATTCATGTCAATGTATGGCAAAACCAATACAGTATTGTAAAGTAAAATAAAGTAAAAATAAATTTTTTTAAAAAAAAGACAAAAATACACATGCTCATTCAAGAAGAAACATGTTGTAAGAATAAATTGTATATATCCCTCAAAAAAAAAAAAAAGCAAACTTGAAAAAAAAAATAAAAAAATAAAAGCTGGTTCTTTGAGAAGATAAATAAAATAAACAAACCATTTGCCAGACTCATCAAGAAAAAAAGGGAGAAAAATCAAATCAATAAAATTAGAAATGAAAATGGAGAAATCACAACAGACAACACAGAAATACAAAGGATCATAAGAGACTACTATCAGCAACTATATGCCAATAAAATGCACAACATGGAAGAAATGGACAAGTTCTTAGAAAAGTACAACTTTCTGAAACTGAACCAGGAAAAAATAGAAAATCTTAACACACCCATCACAAGCATGGAAATCAAAACCGTAATCAAAAATCTTCCAGCAAACAAAAGCCCAGGACTAGATGGCTTCACAGCTGAATTCTACCAAAAATTTAGAGAAGAGCTAACACTTGTCCTACTCAAATGCTTCCATAAAATTGCAGAGGAAGGTAAACTTCCAAACTCATTCTATAAGGCCACCATCACCCTAATACCAAAACCAGACAAAGATGCCACAAAAAAGAAAACTACAGGCCAATATCACTGATGAACATAGATGCAAAAATCCTTAACAAAATTCTAGCAAACAGAATCCAACAATATATTTAAAAGATCATACATCATGGCCAAGTGGACTTTATCCCAGGGATGCAGGATTCTTCAACATTTGTAAATCAATCAATGTGATACACCACATTAACAAATTGAAAGATAAAACCATATGATTATCTCAATAGATGCAGAGAAAGCCTTTGGCAAAATTCAACATCCCTTTATGATTAAAAAAAAAAAACCCTCCAGAAACCAGGCATAGAAAGAACATATCTCAACATAATAAAAGCCATATATGATTCAGTTCAGTTCAGTTCAGTTCAGTCATTCAGTCATGTCATATATGATAAACCCACAACAAACGTTATCCTCAATGGTGAAAATATTGAAAGCATTTCCCCTAAAGTCAGGAACAAGACAAGGGTCCCCACTCTCACCACTACTATTCAACATAGTTTTGGAAGTTTTAGCCACAGCAATCAGAGAAGAAAAAGAAATAAAAGAAATCCAGATTGGAAAAGAAGAAGTAAAACTCTCACTGTTTGCAGATGACATGATCCTCTGTATAGAAAACCCTAAAGACTCCATGACAAAATTACTAGAGCTAATCAATGAATATAGTAAAGTCACAGGATATAAAATTAACACACAGAAATTCCTTGCATTCCTATACACTAGCAATGAGAGAACAGAAAGAGAAATTAAGGAAACAATTCCATTTACCATTGCAATAAAAAGAACAAAATACTTAGAAATAAATCTACCTGAAGAAACAAAAGAGCTATATATATAAAACTATAAAACACTAATGAAAGAAATCAAAGATGATACAACTAGATGGATAAATATACCATGTTCATGGATTGGAAGAATCAATATAGTGAAAATGAATATACTACCCAAAGCAATCTATAGATTCGATGCAATCCCTATCAAGTAACCAATGGTATTTTTCAGAGAACTAGAATAAATAATTTCACAATTTGTATGGAAATACAAAAAACCTTGAATAGCCAAAGCAATCTGGAGAAAGAAGAATGGACCTGAAGGAATCAACCTGCCTGACTTCAGGCTCTACTACAAAGCCACAGTCATCAAGATAGTATGGTACTGGCACAAAGACAGAAATATAGATCAATGGAACAAAATAGAAAGCCTAGAGATAAATCCACGCACCTATAGACACCTTATCTTTGACAACGGAAGCAAGAATATACAATGGAGAAAAGACAATCTCTTTAACAAGTGGGGATGGGAAAACCAGACAACCACTCGTAAAAGAATGAAACTAAAACACATTCTTAACACCATACACAAAAACAAACTCAAAACGGATTAAAGATCTAAATGTAAGACCAGAAACCATAAAACTTCTAGAGGAAAACATAGGCAAAACACTCTCTGACGTAAATCACAGCAGGATCCTCTATGACCCACCTCCCAGAGTAATGGAAATAAAAAGCAAAAATAAATAAATGGGACCTAATTAAATTTAAAAACTTTTGCACAATGAAGGAAACTATAAGCAAGGTGAAAAGACAGCCTTTAGAATGGGAGAAAATAATAGCAAATGAAGTAACTGACAAAGAATTAATCTCAAAAATATACAAGCAGCTCATGCAGCTCAATTCCAGAAAAATAAATGACTCAATCAAAAAATGGACCAAAGAACTAAGCAGACATTTCTCCAAAGAAGACATACGGATGGCTAACAAACACATGAAAAGATGCTCAATATCACTCATTATCAGAGAAATGCAAATCAAAACCACAATGAGATACCATCTCACACTGGTCAGAATGGCTGCTATTAAAAAGTCTACAAACAATAAATGCTGGAGAGGGTGTGGAGAAAAGGGAACCCTCTTACACTGTTGGTTGGAATGCAAACTAGTACAGCCACTATGGAGAACAGTGTGGAGATTCCTTAAAAAATTGCAAATAGAACTGTCATACAACCCAGCAATCCCAATACTGGGCACACACACTGAGGAAACCAGAATTGAAAGAGACACATGTACCCCAGTGTTCATCGCAGCACTGTTTATAATAGCCAGGAAATGGAAGCAACCTAGATGTCCATCGTCAGACAAATGGATAAGAAAGCTGTGGTACATATACACAATGGAATATTACTCATCTATTAAAAAGAATGCATTTGAATGAGTTCTAATGAGGTGGATGAAACTGGAGCCTATTCTACAGAGTGAAGTAAGTCAGAAAGAAAAACACCAATATAGTATATTAACGCATATATATGGAATTTAGAAAAATGATAACAATGACCCTAAATGTGAGATAGCAAAAGAGACACAGATGTAAAGAACAGACTTTTGGACTCTGGGAGAAGGCAAGAGGGGGATGATTTGAGAGAATGGCATTGAAACATGTGTATTATCATATGTTAAATAGATCGCCAGTCCAGGCTCAAAGCATGAGACAGGGTGCTCAGGGCTGGGGAGGGAGATGGGAGGAGGGTTCAGGATGGGGAACACATGTACACCCATGGCTGATTCATGTGAATGTATGACAGAAACCACTACAATATTGTAAAGTAATTAGCCTCCAATTAAAATAAATAAATTAAAAAAAAAAAAAAGACGGACCAGAGGTGCTTCAACAGGAGACGAAAGATAGATGCCAGTTAGCACATTACTATCCTGGAAAAAATAAACTACAAAGATCCAAGCACAAATAACTTTCTCTCAACCAACCATCTCAGCTTGAAAGAGAATGAAAAAAAAATCTTGACCTAATAAGAGATGGAGATGAGCAGATGAACATTTAAAAGATTCAGAAGTTGACAACATCACTATCATAGGTAAAATTCTTCTTGGAGCACTACAGAGGTGAATAAGAAATTGTAGCAATGGGTCTGGAATTTTTCCAAGGAATTATATCAGCAGTGCGCTTCCCTGGTGTCTCAGGTGTAAAGAATCCACCCTCAGTGCAGAAGATGCAGGGTCAATCCCTGGGTAGGGAAGATCCCCTGGAGAAGGAAATGGCAACTCACTCCAGTATTCTTGCCTGAGAAATTCATGAACAGAGGCGCCTGGCAGGCTACAGTCCATGAGGTCACAAGAGTCAGACATGACTTAGCAACTAAACCACCACATCAGTAATACAATCATTACAGCACAGAATAACTCATTCCTATTTGTAATGTCAGGGTGACAATGGAGCATAACTTCTCTGTGGAAAGAGAGATGGGATACCAATAAATTTAAATTCCCCATAATATAATTTCTGTGAGGTAAATTGTCTCTTTCATCTTAGATCTATCCTTTCCTCCTTGTACATTAATAATGTATAAGGTATGTATAGATTTTGAATGCCTTGTAAATATTTTGGTTCTATTTAGCTTACTGGCCCCCAAAAAAGCAGTCTTTGATGCAAAGTAGGTATGTTTTACAATACTACAGTCAATGATGGGATAAGGCCCAAAGTCAACACTTCAATATTTTTTAAACAAAGGAAAAAAAAAAAAAGGAAGAAAGAAGAAATATGTAAACAGAGCTCAGTAGCTTTAGTTTCAATTATTTGGGAAAGGCAAAATAATTGGGGGAAAGTACATATCCCTCCTTGGGCTTCTCTGGTGGCTCAGTGGTAAAGAATCCACCTGCCAATGCAGGAGTGGAGAAGGCAGTGGCACCCCACTCCAGTACTCTTGCCTGGAAAATCCCATGGCTGGAGGAGCCTGGTAGGCTGCAGTCCATGGGGTCGCTCACGGCTGAGCAACTTCATTTTCACTTTTCACTTGCATGCATTGGAGAAGGAAATGGCAACCCACTCCAGTGTTCTTGCCTGGAGAATGCCAGGGACAGCGGAGCCTGGTGGGCTGCCATCTATGGGGTTGCACAGAGTCAGACACGACTGAAGCGACTTAGCAGCAGCAGCAGCAGCCAATGCAGGAGACAAAGGTTCCATCCCTGGGTCAGGAAGATCCCTTGGAGGAGAAAATGGCAACCCACTATAGTATTTTCTTGCCTGGGAAACCTCATGAACAGAGGAGCCTGGCAGGCTACAGTTCAGGTGGGGGTCACAAAAGAGTTGGATACAACTTATCAACTAAACAACAACAACATATACTAGTCTTCTTTCTGCTTTTTAAAAATTGACTTTTATTATCTTTAGGGATAGGTTAGTGGAAAGACACTCAATGAGCCAAATGTGTAAATAAATAAACCTATTAGAATGTGGGTGTGCATATCAGTTAAAGACAAACAACGTTTTTAAATGCAAACTCCTTTTCAGGTGAAATTACCTATGGTGGAAGAGTTACGGATACCTGGGATCAAAGATGCCTTCGTACTGTTTTGAAAAGATTTTTTTCTCCTGAAACATTACAAGATGGTTATAAATATTCTGAATCAGGTGAGTGACTTTTCAATACTATGGAAAAAGACCTTTTCCAAGAAGTCATTAACAGCATCCTCAGTTTTCCATCCAGGAACTGTCTGTGTCCAGTTCTCACCACCCAGACCCCCATACTCACCATGCCCATGCTTTGTTCCTTTTTCAGTTGCTAAGTTGTGTCTGACTCTTTGCAACCCCAGGGACTGCAGCATGCCAGGCTTCCTTGTCCTTCACTATCTAAAACTCATGACCGTTGAATCAGTGATGCCATCCAACCATCTCTTTCTCTGTTGCCCCCTTCTCCTCATGCCCTCCATCTTTTCCAGCATTGGAGTCTTTTCCAATGAGTTGGCTCTCTGCATCAGGTGGCCAAAGTATTGTAGCTTCAGCATCAGTCCTTCCAATGAATATTTAGAGTTGATTTCTTTTAGGATTGACTGGTTTGAGCTCATCGCTGTGCAAGGGACTCTCAAAAGTCTTCTCCAGCACCATAGTTCAAAAGCACCAATTCTTCAGTCCAATTCTCCGGTCCAATTCTCATGTCCATACGTGACTATTGGAAAAACCATATCTTTGACTATACGGACCTTTGTTGGCAAAGTGATGTTTCTGCTTTTTAATATGCTGTCCAGGATTGTCATAGCTTCAGCTTTGTAAGAGTACAAAGATACCTATTGTGTGATAACCATTTTTAACTATTTCTGGTCTAAAGTAGACTGTATTCTGTCTAAATGTGTTTTCAAAGTTCTGTCACTTAAGAGCACACCTTTCAGCAGCACATCACTGAATTCTTAGAATCTTGGAATGTTCTGCAGGTGACACCTTAAAAGGTTAGGACACTGATAGATGCTAAAGGCCTCTAGAAAATGTGAAGGAATTTGACACAGCAATGAAAGCTAGGGGGCTTGCAAAAAACCATCCCTGTTTCTTCATGATGCAGCTGATGATAGCCACCATCTGAACAGACAGAGAAGCGCAAAACTTGGCGGTACTCAAAGGTCATCTATTTAAGACATATTTGCCTTCTGTGTTTTCAATAACAGGTATCTATTTTGCTCCCTTGGCTGACAGCCTGCAAGAGTTTAAAGACTACATTGAAAACCTGCCTTTGATAGATGACCCAGAAATATTTGGAATGCATGAAAATGCCAACCTAGTTTACCAGGTATGTGGCCTTTCAACTTAAATGCATATTCATATTGTGTATATAAACCTGAAACATTCATAATCATCTCACTGGTTGTATAAATTATAATCTTCTTAAATAAATAAAATAAATGTTTCACCTCAGCTTCAGCATTTGGTTCCAATTTAGCACCCTGTTGTCTCTGGATCTTTCATGGAATCCTAAGATAGTTAGGTATCTTCTCGTCACTGACCACCTCCTCACCTTTCAGCCTCTGCCTGGTCCATAATTTACCTGCTAGTCTTCCATAATATGGGGATTTGGATGGTAATCCAGACAGTCCTTTCTCTTTTGCTCCTCTCCTGCCATTCTGGGGATATTTATATCATATTATACAAGGATTTATGGATCCACAGATGAATAGGTTATAAAAGTGCAATAGCAAATATCCAAGGCAGATAAATCAAACACTGCTCTTCAAAAGCACGGATCATTGATTTTGCTATTTGCAACAGCAGGTTGGACTTGAAGGGCATTATGCTAAGTGAAATAAGTCAGACAGAGAGAGAGAAATATTGTGTGATATCACTTATATGTGGAATCCAAAAAATAAGACAAACTTGTGAAGATAACAAGAAAGAAGCAGACTCACAGATACAGAGAACAGACTATTGGTTACCAGTGAGGAAAGGAAAGAGTGGGGGGCAAAACAGGGGTAAGAGATTAGGAAGTATAGACTATCATGTATAAAATTAGAAAGCTATAAGGGCATATTATACAACACAAGTAGGAAATATTTTATGATAACTATAAATGGTGTATAACCGTTAAAAATTGTGAATCACTCTGCTGCACACCTGTAACATATAATATTGTACATCAACTATATCTCAATTTTTTTAACTCAACAATTTTTAAAAATTTATTGAAGTGTAGTTGACTTACAATGTTAATTTCTTCTGTATAGCAGTGACTCAGTTATACATATATATATTATTTTTCATATTCTTTTCCATTATGGTTTGTCACATGATATAGAATATAGTTTCCTGGATATTATATCTTAATTTTTAAAAAATAATTTTAAAATTTTTAAATGAAAGCACAGTTCGTCAAGGTCATAGGACCAGATCACTAAAATCATGGCATCTGGTCCCATCACTTCATGGCAAATAGAAGACAACAAAGTGGAAGCAGTGACAGATTTTATTTTCTTGGACTCCAAAATCACTGCAGACAGTGAATACAGCCATGAAATTAAAAGACACTTGCTCCTTGGAAGAAAAGCTATGACAAACCTAGACAGCATAATAAAAAGTAGAGACATAGAGACATCACTTTGCCAACAAAGATCAGTATATTCAAAGCTATAGTTTTCCAGTAGTCATGTATGGATGTGAGAGCTGGACCATAACGAAGGTTGAGAATTCATCCTTTTGAACTGTGGTGCTGGAGAAGACTCTTGAGAGTCCTTTGGACTGCAAGGAGATCAAGTAAGTCAATCTCAAAGGAAATCAGTCCTGGATATTCACTGAAAGGACTAATTCTGAGGCTCCAATACTTTGGCCACCTGATGAGAAGAGGTGATTCACTGGAAAAGACCCTGATTCTAGGAAAGATTGAAGGGAAAAGGATAAGGGGGCAGCAGAGGATGAGATGGTTATATAGTGTCATCAATTCAATGGACACGAATTTGAGCAAACTCTGGGAAACAGTGGAGGACAGAGGAGCCTGGCATGCTATAGGCCATGGGGTTGCAGAATTGGACATGACTTAGCATGTGGTCCACTGGAGAGGGAATGGCAAGCCACTTCAGTATTCTTGCCTTGAGAACCCCATGAACAGTATGAAAAGGCAAAATGATAGGATACCAAAAGAGGAACTCCCCAGGTCGTTAGGTGCCCAATATGCTACTGGAGATCAGTGGAGAAATAACTCCAGAAAGAATGAAGGGATGGAGCCAAAGCAAAAACAACAGCCAGTTGACTGGTGATAGAAGCAAGATCCGATGCTGTAAAGAGCAATATTGCATAGGAACCTGGAATGTCAGGTCCATGAATCAAGGCAAATTGGAAGTGGTCAAACAAGAGATGGCAAGGGTGAACGTCAACATTCTAGGAATCAGCGAACTAAAATGGACTGAAATGGGTGAATTTAACTCAGATGACCATTATATCTACTACTGCGGGCAGGAATCCCTCAGAATAAATGGAGTAGCCATCATGATCAACAAAAGAGTCCGAAATGCAGTACTTGGATGCAATCTCAAAAATGACAGAATGATCTCTGTTCATCTCCAAGGCAAACCATTCAATATCACAGTTATCCAAGTCTATGCCCCAACTAGTAACGCTGAAGAAGCTGAAGTTGAACGGTTCTATGAAGACCTACAAGACCTTTTAGAACTAACACCCTAAAAAGATGTCCTTTTCATTATAGGGGACTGGAATGCAAAAGTAGGAAGTCAAGAAACACCTGGAATAACAGGCAAATTTGGCCTTGGAATACAGAATGAAGCAGGGCAGAGGCTAATTGAGTTTTGCCAAGAAAATGCATTGGTCATAGCAAACACCCTCTTCCAACAACACAAGAGAAGACTCTACACATGGACATCACCAGATGGTCAACACCGAAATCAGATTGATTATATTCTTTGCAGTCAAAGATGGAGAAGCTCTATACAGTCAACAAAAACAAGACCAGGAGCTGACTGTGGCTCAGATCATGAACTCCTTATTACCAAATTCAGACTCAAATTGAAGAAAGTAGGGAAAGCCGCTAGACCATTCAGGTATGACCTAAATCAAATCCCTTATGATTATACAGTGGAAGTGAAAAATAGATTTAAGGGCCTAGATCTGATAGATAGAGCGCCTGATGAAGTATGGAATGAGGTTTGTGACATTGCATAGGAGACAGGGATCAAGACCATCCCCATGGAAAAGAAATGCAAAAAAGCAAAATGGCTGTCTGGGGAGGCCTTACAAATAGCTGTGACAAGAAGAGAAGCGAAAAGCAAAGGAGAAAAGGAAAGATATAAGCATCTGAATGCAGAGTTCCAAAGAATAGCAAGAAGAGATAAGAAAGCCTTCTTCAGCGATCAATGCAAAGAAATAGAGGAAAACAACAGAATGGGGAAGACTAGAGATCTCTTCAAGAAAATTAGAGATACCAAGGGAACATTTCATGCAAAGATGGGCTCAATAAAGGACAGAAATGGTATGGACCTAACAGAAGCAGAAGATATTAAGAAGAGGTGGCAAGAATACACAGAAGAACTGTACAAAAAAGATCTTCATGACCCAGATAATCATGATGATGTGACCACTAATCTAGAGCCAGACATCTTGGAACATGAAGTCAAGTGGGCCTTAGAAAGCATCACTATGAACAAAGCTAGAGGAGGTGATGGAATTCCAGTTGAGCTATTTCAAATCCTGAAAGCTGATGCTGTGAAAATGCTGCACTCAATATGCCAGCAAATTTGGAAAACTCAGCAGTGGCCACAGGACTGGAAAAGGTCAGTTTTCATTCCAGTTCCAAAGAAAGGCAATGCAAAAGAATGCTCAAACTACCGCACAGTTGCACTCATCTCACATGCTAGTAAAGTAATGCTCAAAATTCTCCAAGCCAGGCTTCAGCAATACGTGAACCGTGAACTCTCTGATGTTCAAGCTGGTTTTAGAAAAGGCAGAGGAACCAGAGATCAAATTGCCAACATCCACTTGATCATGGAAAAAGCAAGAGAGTTCCAGAAGAACATCTATTTCTGCTTTATTGACTATGCCAAAGCCTGTGACTCTGTGGACCACAATAAACTGTGGAAAATTCTGAAAGAGATGGGAATACCAGACCACCTAACCTGCCTCTTGAGAAACCTGTATGCAGGTCAGGAAGCAGCAGTTAGAACTGGACATGGAACAACAGACTGGTTCCAAATAGGAAAAGGAGTATGTCAAGGCTATATATTGTCACCCTGCTTATTTAACTTCTATGCAGAGTACATCATGAGAAATCCTGGACTGGAAGAAACACAAGCTGGAATCAAGATTGCTAGGAGAAATATCAGTAACCTCAGATATGCAGATGACACCACCCTTATGGCAGAAAGTGAAGAAGAGCTAAAAAGCCTCTTGATGAAAGTGAAAGAGGAGAGCGAAAAAGTTGGCTTAAAGCTCAACATTCAGAAAACGAAGATCATGGCATCTGGTCCCATCACTTCATGGGAAAGAAATGGGGAAATAGTAGAAACAGTGTCAGACTTTATTTTGGGGGGCTCCAAAATCACTGCAGATGGTGACTACAGCCATGAAATTAAAAGACGCTTACTCCTTGGAAGAAAAGTTATGACCAACCAAGATAGTATATTCAAAAGCAGAGACATTACTTTGCCGACTAAGGTCTGTCTAGTCAAGGCTATGGTTTTTCCAGTGGTCATGTATGGATGTGAGAGTTGGACTGTGAAGAAGGCTGAGTGCTGCAGAATTGATGCTTTTGAACTGTGGTGTTGGAGAAGACTCTTGAGAGTCCCTTGGACTGCAAGGAGATCCAACCAGTCCATTCTGAAGGAGATCAACCCTGGGATTTCTTTGGAAGGACTGATGCTAAAGCTGAAGCTCCAGTACTTTGGCTCCCTCATGCAAAGGGTTGACTCATTGGAAAAGACTCTGATGCTGGGAGGGATTGGGGGCAGGAGGAGAAGGGGATGGCCGAGGATGAGATGGCTGGATGGCATCACTGACTTGATGGACGTGAGTCTGAGTGAACTCTGGGAGATGGTGATGGACAGGGAGGCCTGGCGTGCTGCGATTCATGGGGTCGCAAAGAGTCGGACACGACTGAGAGACTGAACTGAACTGAACTAGCAACAGAATAACAACAACCTGACCACAGCATTATGTCCCAAGAGCAAAATGGATAATTTTACTCCTCCAAGACCCTCTGATGCCATGCCATTACTTAAGGGTAGTCCAAGCTCCTCAGCATGACACTCAAGACTCCCCCATGACTGGTCCCTTCCATATCCTTCCAGTTTTATTATCTATCATGTTCTGGAATCGTTAGGTGAATCAAAGCCATGAAAAGAGGTATGTCCCTGGGGCCCTGGAATACTCTAAATGTTGGAGACCACATTGGCCTCATGAAGCTGAAGGGAATCACCTTTCTTTGCAATTTAAATTTTGTCTCTACAAATAAGAGACAAATTAGAGGGTAAAATCAGCCTGGATATCAAGGAACATGTACAAAACAACTGTGGAACTTCTCAATGGTCCAAAACCTATGTCATGCTCTCTGCCCTAAAAATTGGTTTGCTATTCAGTGAAGGGCTTCCCTGGTGGCTCAGATGGTAAAAGAATCTGCCTGCAATGCGGGAGACCTGGATTTGATTCCTGGGTTGGGACGATCCCCTGGAGGAGAGCATGGCAACCCACTCCAGTACTCTTGCCTAGAGAATCCCCATGGACAGAGGAGCCTGGGCTAGAGTCCATGGGTCGCAAAGAGCTGGGCACGACTGAACAACTAACCACAGCACATTCGGTCAAGAATTGGAATGTCTCATTTTTCCTGATTCTACTTTCAGGAGGAAAAAGAGGTGGCCAAACCTAGTTAATATTCAGTCATCTGACTGTTTGCTCTAGAGTGGGTAGATGTGGAGGTGAGAGAAGAGAGAGAAGAGTGTGGAAATGATAGACTGCTGCATTCAATGAGAAGTTAGGACTTTGGGGAGGAGCAGCATTCTTGGCAATGTGTACCTGTGAATGTAGTTTTTTGTGTTTTCCATCAGTTCTGAATGACTAAGAATGAGGCAGTAGGCATGTGGTGAGGTCCCAGGTATATTTTTCTGTCCAGCCTCCTTTCCTTCATTTTTCTGGCACAGTACACACCTGACTCCTACCTCTTTCCTTTGGGACAACTTCCACTTCCTCAGTCTATTAGATTCTGGCAAAACCTCCAGCCACTCTTTGCCTTCACAGAGGTGGGCATGTGACCCAGGCATCACAGCATCACCCAGCTACTGGACCTTGTCCAAGAAGCAGGCCCATGGCCCATGCTAGGAGAATGAGAGTCCTTTCCTGAGACATGATATATAGATGCTGTACTGGGAGAGGGCTGTCTTTCCTCTGGAATGACTGCCTAAGATGCTGCATATCTGCAGCATTTTGTGCCCTTATCCCTGATGCCCTGACCCCTTCTCCCTACCACATGAAGAAGGTCATCTTCCACAGGAAAGAATGAGAGAAACAACCAGACATGAACAGGAGAGAGAATGCTAGCTCCATCCATGCCTGAAACCCACATGACTTGAGTTCTCTTCTTCCCAGCTATATATGTCAACATATCCCTTCTTTTTGCTTTAGTTGATTTAGGTTAGATAATTAGGTCTCATCAATAGAGTCTTAATTCAAAAAATATCAATGATTCCTTCCTCAGCTCAGCAAACTACACTTACAAAGGTGCATACTAGAGACCAGTATAGAAAGCTGGGCCTGGCTGTTCTAAATGTTTCAAGACTTTTGACTAACCAAGAAGTCAAGAACTAAAACAGTGTATGTGCTCAGTCATGTCCGACACTTTGTGGCCCCATGGACTGTAGCCCACCAGGCTTCTCTGTCCATGGAATTCTCCAGGCAAGAGTACTAGAATGGTTTGCTATTTCCTCCTCCAGGGGATCTTCCCAACCTAGGAATCAAACCCACATCTCTTGCATTTTCTGCACTGGCAGGTGGATTCTTTACCACTAGCAACACCTGGGAAGCACAAACTAAAACACAAAAGTCATTATTAAATGGTTGGCACTGAGCAAGGAAATCAAACTATTTAACTATAGCATTAAGTAAATAACATTACAGTTGTTTAGGACCGAATGAACATGTCGAAAGTAATGTTTGAAAGAAGATCTGTCATGTAAAATATAATTTTTACAAGCAAGATCTGTAACTCTAGGTTCTGAATTCTTTTCTTGGGTAAGTGAATGATGAGTGTTATGACCAGTATAAAGAAAACCTCTAAGAGATTCCAACAAATATTCATGAGAAGTTACCATGTTTCTGAATAAAGGAAAAATCTAGAAAAATTAACAATATTTAACTGATCTTAGAATAGGAATTTCTAAGCATAAAATCAAAGGAAAAATAAATCACATTAGAAAGAGCCAGTGGGGACTTCCCTGGTAGTCAGATGGCTAATTCAGGGGTGGGCCAGGTAAACTAAAGTTGTAAATATTTCTTAAAAGCAAAATCATGAATAATTTTTCTTTTTACTTTTCTGTGTTTTCTAAATTTTTAATAATGTTCTATAATACTTTTCTAATTGAGGTAACATTATTTAAATAAAAGTATGTTCTAACACTGACTTCTCATTATTTCTTTCTCATTTTCATAACTGCCTTTTAAAGAATTAGCCAAAAATTGTTTAACCATTTTTTATTGTGGTAAAACATATAACATAAAATTTATCATTTTAACCATTTTTAAAAATATGATTAAATGACAGTTTCATTAAAGTGTTATTCAACCAGAAATGTTTTAAACATAACACCACGGATGAAATACTATGCATTTCCAATGAGCATATTTTACCAACTCTATCTTCAACATATAAAATGTCCTTGGTTTTGGCAACAGCTATTATTTCTGTAATAAACTGTATGTGCTGCAAAATTATTTTTTGGAGAATTTGGGTCCTCACTGTTCTGTTTCTCCTCGCCATTATAGTACAAAGAGACCAACACTTTGATCAACACTATACTTGAGGTTCAACCAAGGTCCTCTTCTGGTGGAGAGGGAAAGAGCAATGATGAAATTGTCCAAGAGCTTGTTGCTTCTGTCCGGACTAGAGTTCCAGGTAGTAAATAATTGTTGGCTTATGTGGGTAATGGGACTTTTAGGAATAAACTCAGAAAGCTGAGTGATACGCAGGTGTCCAAATCTGCTTATCATGTAGAACTTTTTCTTTATGTAGAGGGAGAGCTCTTTCAATGTAGAGGCCTCTATTTATAGATTAGAAGCCTGCAGCCCCTGAAGCCTGCAGCCCCTGACATCTCAACTGCCAGAAGCATGAAGAGAAAGTTGGTTTCTAGCCCAATATAACTTTAAACAGACTTTCTTCTGAGCTTCATAATGTCTCTAGAGCTGTACTGTCCAAGACAGTAGCCACAGTAGCCACTTAAACTTTAAAATTCATTTCCTCAGTTGCACTAGTCACATTTTAAGTGCTGCCATATTGGACAATGCAGATGGAGAACATTTCCATCATCATAAAATATTCTATTGGACAGCCCTGCTCTAGAATCCATTTCACTTTTTTTCTCCAACAAGAGAAGTGTGTGCATATATGCTAAGTCATTTCAGTTATGTCCGTCTCTTTGCGACCCTGTGGACTGTAGCCCGCCAGGCTCCTCTGTCCATAGGATTCTCCAGGCAAGAACACTGGAGTGGTTACCATACCCTTCTCCAGGGGATCTTCCTAACTCAGGGATCAAAGCTGCATCTCTTATGTCTCCTGCATTGGCAGGCAGGCCCTTTACCACTAATGCCACCTGGGAAGTGAGAAGTAGAAAAGAATAATTTATTATTTCATTTCATTTTCTGGTGAGCTAAGGAATCTTCCTGAATGATCACAGAGATCTACTTTCACACATTTCTTAGAGTAACTATAGATTTAGATGTCTTAATCTATTGTTCGTGGTTGGAAATGTCATTATAGGAAAAAGAAAGATGAGGCAGGAAAAAAAATGAGTGACTATAAAAGTAAACTGTGCTTCTGTCTCTGTTCACAGTACTCTGATACTGAGTGTATGGATTACCCCCACACACACACATCAAGCAATTCTCAAACTCTCTGGACACCAACTGGATGTCCTACAACTCAGTTATGACATTAACCAGCCAGAGTTGGCACAAATCCCACAGGTTAAGGGCTCAATCCCATAAGACTGTCTGCACTTTAAATGTCAACTGCAAGTCCTCAGGTTGTGACCTTTATTTCTGACCAACCAGCCATAGATCAAGGATTCCCACAAGCCCCGTCTCGGGTTCAGTAATTTTCTAGACTGGCTCACAGGACTCAGGGAAACAGTTAATTACATTTACCAGATCATTTTAAAGGATATTATTAAGGATAAAGATAAGCAACAAGATAAAGAGATACATAAAACAAGGTCCAGAAGAGTCCCAAGGACAGGAGATTTTGTCCCTGAGGAGTCGGGGTGCACCACCCTCCTGGCACATGGATGTGTTCACCAACCCAGAAACTCTCCAAACCCCTTCAGTTAGGTTTTTATGGAAGCTTCCATACATGGGCATGATTGGTTAAATCATTGGCCTTTAATAAGTAACTAAACAGCAAGCCCCTCCCCTCTCCCAGGAGGTCAGAGAGTAAAGCTAGAGTGTCCAAATCTCTAATCACATGGTTAGTTTGCCTGACAACCAACCCTCATCTTTAGGGTCAGTACTAGACTCACCTCCTTAACATAAACTCAGGTGTGGTTGAAAGGGGCTTGTTATCAATAATAAAAGATGCCCCTTTCACCTTTATTGATCAAGAGCTATTTCAGGAGTTGGGATCAAAAACCAATAATTATATAAAAGATGCTCCTATCACTCTTATCAATGAGGAAATTATAAGGGTTTTAGGCACTCTGGCCAGAAGATGGAGACAAAGACCAAAATGCATATTTCTTATTACATCATAGTAGCACACCCAGGTGGTGCAGCGGTCAAGAATCCCCCTGCCAGTGCAGAAGAGTCAGGTTCAATCCGTGGCTCGGGACGACCCCCTGGAGTAAGAAATGGAAATCCACTCCAGTATTCTTGCATGAAAAACTCAGTTTCAGAGGAGCCTGAGGGGCTACAGTCTGTGGGGTCACAAAGAATTGGCCACAACTGAGCATGCACGCATGCAATCACACTAAGCTTTACCAATATTCTTGAAGTGAAAGTCACTCAGTTATGTCCAACTTTTTGGGACCCCATGGACTGTAACCTCTGTCCATGGAATTCTCCAGGCAAGAATACTGGAGTGGGTAGCCATTCCCTTCTCCAGGGGAACTTATCGACCCTGGGATCAAACCCAGATCTCCCGCATTGCAGGCAGATTCTTTACCATCTGAGCCACCAGCGAATTTCTCCCAATACTCTAAAGGCCCCCCAAAAAAGACCTATGTGACCTCAGATGCCAGTTATGTTCCTCCTAAAACAAAAGAATCTCTTCTTGAGTAGAGCGTTCTATACATATCAAAGCAACTGAATTATTTTAGAAAGCATTTTTTAATAAACACGAGATGGAGAACTGGGTAGAAAAAGGGATGAAGATGGATGGATGGATGGGTAGATGGATGAATAGATGAATGGAGAGTAAAGGTTCTTGTTTCATAGAGTTCCATTGACACCTAGGAGGTGTTTCTCTCCATGCTTCATGAAGTTTGTACTTTTGCTGTGAAATGATAAGCAATGCCACCTGTTGAGACTGAGGGGGCAGGGGTACAGTTGGCTCAACAGGAGAACTGAGATTCAGAGTAGCCCAAGGGGACAGACAGAATTAGAAGAGCAGGGGCCTGTAACCACAGCGCTATGGACCCAAGAGCTTGCACTGACCCACACTGCTGTGTGATTTCTCTACAGCAGCCAAAATGAGTGGTTAGAAGAAACTTAATGTACATAGCTCAGAACCACTCACCTTCTCATGCTTTGCTCAGGTATGTCAGGAGAATGCAGGTCCTTCTTTGTTCAGAGCTTATATGAGCCCCTACTGGGTGGATTATAGAAAAAGAGAAGAGCACAATTTTTCATCCAGTTTGAACCATGGACTCATTTCAGAATCCAGTCAGTCCCTTTGAACAACAGTGAGATAAATGCCAAGTCTCTTCTCTCTCAGGAGGTGTCCTGCCCCCAGCCCTTCCGCTCCTAGATGCCTAGATGCAACCTGGAGGGCTTCTCCAGCGGCTCAGTGGTAAAGAATCTGCTTGCAAAGCAGGAGACACAGAAATGCGGGTTCAATCCCTGGGTCAGGAAGATGCCCTGGAGAAGGAAATGGCAGCCCACTCCAGTAATCGTGCCGAGAAAATCCCATGGACAGAGGAGCCGGGTGGGCTAAAGTTCATGGGGTCACAAAAAGAGTCAGATAAGACCGAGTGACTGGATGCCACATGGGTGTGCAGGGAAGAGTGAGGCTCACACACACAAGGTACAGGAGACAACTTGAGACCCCTGGCACCTCTGGTCTCAGGGATGTCCCTTGTCTACCATGTAACGTTTGCCCTTGAAGTGTGCACAGCCTGACTCCCGTTCAACCTGGGCCCAGGGACAAGAGAAGTTGGCTTTAAGAAAGCTTAAGATAAGTGCAATGTTGTAAGGAAAGGAATCAATGATCATCCATCTGATGAATCTGCCATGTGTATTTCAGAAATTCTGGAGATGGAAAACGCTTCTGAGAGCCTTTTCGTCAAGGATCCTCAAGGACGCCTTAACTCCTTGACCACTGTTCTTGGACAGGAAGTGGACCGGTTTAACAATCTGCTGAGGCTAATACACGTATGAGTGCTCACTGCCATCCTTGCTCTTGGGGATCAAAGTGTTGTGGAGCGTGTATAACAATGTGGTTTCCATTCCCATCGCTTGAACATTTCCATGTAGATGTGCTAACAACCCTTCAAGCCCAACTTGTCTAAACCTTAATTCACCCTCCTCTCACTGGTCTGTGTTCCCTTTCTTTAATAATGGCTTATGACTGCAGGGCATTACAAACCCTTCATTATCCTAACTTGCACCCTTAGAATTTGATTGACGCTTTAGGAATTTGAGCAGGGACCTAAGCGCTCGGTTAAGAGAGATTCAGGTTCAGTGCTTGTTCCCAGGGTCTGCTTGCGTGCTAAGTCGCTTCAGTCCTGTCCTACTCTGTGGGACCCCATGGACTGTAACCTACCAGACTCCTCTGTCCATGAGATTCTCCAGGGAAGAACCCTGGAGTAGGTTGCTCTGACCTCCTCCAGGGGATCTTCCTGATCCAGGGATAGAACCTACATCTCTTATGTCTAACCTGCATTGAGAGGAGGGTTCTCTACCACTAGCACCACCTGTGAAGCCCAATGTCTAGTTAGCATTTAATACCATAGTCTTTGTGAAGACTATGAAAACCAAGTTTCTCTAAACATGGGCCATAAAACACCTGCATTAGGATCCACTATGCTGTGTATTCCAAGTATAAATTCCACTGATTCCACTCCAGACCTACCGAGTGAGGATTCTTGAGTAATTTCTGCAAATGTGAATTTTAAATGAACACCCCCAGACGATGTCATTGCAACTAAAATTTGAGAATAACTATTTAAACTTTTACCTAATACTCAGGAATACTTTCCGAAGGCCCTTGACTTTGTAATGATGGCTACAGGACTTCCTGGTTTCTCTGCGCATGACTTGAATAAAGGAAACAGAGACTGACTATTGAGCAGTAACAGGGGAAGTTTTACTGCCAAGCAGGGAACCAAACACCTGGCACAGGATTAAGGCTCAGTGACAAGACTGGAAAGGGCAGCCACGGTAGATTTTTTTTTTTTTATGTGAATGAACTTTATTTTTATTTTTGGCTGTGTTGTGTCTTTGTTGCTGCTTGTGGGCTTTCTCTAGTTGTAATGCATGGGCTTCTCATCACGACGGCTTCTCATGTAGATCATGGGCTCCACACATGGGCTTCGGTAGTTGTGGCACGTGGGCTCAGTAGTTTCAGTTCCTGGGCTCTAGAGCACAAGCTCAGTAGTTGTGGCTGACAGGTTTAGTGTTCCTGTGGCATGTGGGATCTTCCCAGACCAGGGAGGGAAACCATGTCCTCTGCGTTGGCAGGTAGATTCTTGACCACTGGCCCACCAGGGAAACACTAGGGTAGATCTTTTAAAGACTGACTATTCCCTACTAGGAAATCAAGTCTCCAAATGTTTCCGGTTGTCTGACAATACCCAGGCTCATGGGATGGGGATGAGGGGAAACTAGGCCAGCTGAATAAGCGACATCTCCACCTTGGGTCTACTAGGTAAACAGCAGCACCAGAAGGCCAGCTAGTCAGGTCAGAGCTTATCACCTTTTCAGTTCAGTCACTCAGTCATGTCCGACTTTTTGTGACCCCATGGACTGCAGCACACCAGGCTTCCCTGTCCATCACCAGCTCCCAGAGCCTGCTCAAACCATGTCCATCGAGTCAGTGATGCCATTCAACCATCTCATCCTCTGTCATCCCATTCTCCTCCTGCCTTCAATTTTGCCCAGCATCAAGGTCTTTTCTAATAAGTCAGTTCTTCACATCAGGTGGCCAAAGTATGGGAGCTTCCACATCAGTTCTTCCAATGAATATTCAGGACTGATTTCCTTTATGATTGACTGGTTTGATCTCCTTGCTATCCAAGGGACTCTCAAGAGTCTTCTCCAACACCACAGTTCAAAAGCATCAGTTCTTCGGTGCTCAGCTTTCTTTATAGTCCAACTCTCACACCCATATATGACGACTGGAAAAACCCTAGGTTTGACTAAACAGTCCTTTGTCGGCAAAGTGATGTCTCTGCTTTTTAATGTGCTGTGTAGGTTTGTCATAGTTTTTCTTCCAAGGAGCAAGCATCTTTTAATTTCATGGCTAAAGTCATCATCTGCAGTGATTTTGGAGCCCAAGAAAATAAAGTCTCTCACTATTTCCATTGTGTCCCCATCTATTTGCCATGAAGTGATGTGACCGGATACCATGATCTTAGTTTTTTGAATACTGAGTTTTAAGCCAGTTTTTCACTCTCCTCTTTCACCTTCATCAAGAGGCTCTTTAGTTCCTCTTCACTTTCTGCCATAAGGGTGGTGTCATCTGAGTATCTGAGGTTATTGATATTTCATGCTACAATCTTGATTCTAACTTGTGCTTCATCCAGTCTGGCATTTCACATGATATACTCTTGCATATAAGTTAAGTAAGCAAGGGGACATCACCTTCTACATTGAGTGAATCAGGGTATAGATTAAACTGCTATGATAAAGATTCCCAAATGCAGTGGCCAAAACAGGATTGGAATTCACTTCTCTCTCTGCAAAGAGCCCAGAGGAAGCCCTGCCTAAGGCAGGTAGTTACTCTTGCTTTGTGAGTTTAACCAGGAATCCCACTGGATGGCTGGCTCTTCCAGCCTCAGCGGGTGACTTCCACCTTTGGTACTAAGGGGGCTGTTCCAAGTATTCCCTTTTGCCAGCCACTGAGACAGGGGAAAGAGGGCCGAGGGAGAGCAGTTTCCTCATAAAAATGTCAGACAGAAGTGGCATACATCATTTCTTCTTATATCCCTTTAGCCAAAACTTGATCGCACGGCAGCACTCCAGCTGCAAGTGTTCCTGGGAAATGTAGTCTCTGTGTTGGATCATTCTGTGCCCACTAAAACTAACGTGGTTGTGGTTGTTGTTTAGTCGTTCAGTCATGTCTGACTTTTTTGTGACCCCGTGGACTGTAGCCTGCCAGGCTCCTCTGTCCATGGGATTTCCCAGGCAAGAATACTGGAGTGGGTTGCCATTTCCTTCTCAGGGGATCTTTCCAGCCTAGGGACTGAAGCCACATCTACTTGGCAAGTGATTGTTCAAAGGAAGAAGAAGAGATGGATGCTGCTCATCTCTGGCCTCTTCCACCTCATGCATGGTCACCCACTTAAGGATAGATGAGTCCAAATGTCACTTCCTCATGAAGTTTTCCTGGAATACCTGTCCTTCCCTGCACTACCAGATGACAGGGCCACCTTCTCAGGTGTTTGTGTCCATCACTGTATTTGTGTACAGCATACCACCTTTCTTTCTAATTACTCCTCCATGCGTATAGCTCCCTCAGCAGACTTGAAGACAAAAGGACTGGTATTCATAATACCAAACATAATTCATATCTGTCTGGGGGCTTCCTGGGTGGCTCAGATGGTAGATAATCTGCTTGCAATGCAAGAGACCTGGGTTTGATCCCTGTTTTGGGATGATCCCCTGGAGAAGGGAAAGGCTACCCACTCTAGTATTCTTGCCTGGAGAATCCCACGGACAAGAGGAGCCTGGTGGGCTACGGTCCATGGGTTCTCAAGGAATCGGACATTTTCATCAACATAAATTTGCCCTCTAATATCTTCCTGTACTATTTCCCCTGTGTATGGCAGCACTTTTCACAAAACTGGAACCCACAAGAGCCATATACAAATCTATGTTGTTGTTTAGTCGCTAAGTTATGTCTGACTCTTTTGAGACCCTATGGACTATAGCCTACCAGGCTCCTCTGTCCATGGGCCTTCCCAGGCAAGAATACTGGAGTGGGTTGCTATTTCCTCCTCCAGGAGATCTTGCAGACCAGAGATTAAGCCCACATCTCCTGCACTGGCAGGCAGATTCTTTACTGCTGAGCCACTGGGAAATCCCTATACAAATCTATACACCCTGCCTTTACCTTTAGCCTGGTAACAGATATTGCTTTGTATTTCCCATGGCTGCTGCTGGCCTAGTGTCTCCCAGGACTGCTGCCAGCCTCTGTCTTTTGTTGAGATGAGGGGAGGATAAGGAGTGTACCTTTAAAGAAGTATTTCAGTATAAGGAAGCTCTCTGGTATCAACTGAAAGATTGGTCTCATCTAGGAATCCCCCCTTCCAGCTATAACTGCTGGGGCTGCAGGCACCCTCTGGATAGAGTTCGAGGTACTTCCCATGACCCCAATCCCCTCCGTGGTTCCCAGATCACTAACCGTAAGGCTCATTCTTCCTTCAGCCTGGAGGAGAGCTGGACAGTGGCATTTCTCAAAATGCTTGGGGGACATTTCTCCACCTTCCCTTCTCCATCCACTTCACTGTATCATGCTACTAACTGCCTAAACCATGCCCACTCCAAGGTCTTACACCTCTATGTCACAGGTTGTAAAAAGTGCATGAAGATTGGAAAGTCTGACCCAGCAGAGAGTCTGCAAAGAGTAAGCAAACCACCAAGCAGGCCCTTCAGCCCAAGGCAACACCTGCCACCATGAACAAGGGTCATTCCCACCTGATAACATCAGTGAAGGGCACCAATCCTTTCTTGTTCTTTCAGACCTCTCTAGATACACTCAACAAAGCCATTGCTGGGTTGGTGGTGATGTCTGAAGAAATGGAAAAGGTGTATAACAGTTTCCTCAACAACCAGGTTCCCTCTCTATGGTCCAATACTGCCTACCCATCCCTGAAGCCACTAGGATCTTGGGTCAAAGACCTTATTCTAAGGACTGCATTTGTGGACGTAAGAAACTTTACTTCTTTGGGGTCTGATCAATCTGATGACATGGTTGGCCCTGGGGTCCTTAAGGAAGCCCTTGCTAACTGAAATATTGACAACCATTGAGGGATCATCTGAATCCAAAGAAACAGAAACTTCTGGAATAGCATCACTTTGAAAATCTTGCACTGATTATAGTGTAGTTTGCCCTGTGTCCTTATCCCCACTTTTCATTTTAATTCCAGGCCATCCTTGGGGTTCAGGTCTCATTCATGGGACCCCCACCATGAGGTACAGAACCAATCTGACATGGGTCCAAGTGGCCAGGCATGACCTTGCTGTTATCTCCCTCTTCTAGAACCTCCATAATAACCAGGTTCTGGGTTTATGGTCAGCCTGGTAGGTGAGGAAGGGGGACAGGGCAGGCAGTAAGAATGGGGCCAGTGATAACTCAGGATTGGTTTAGATTCTGCCTCCTAAGAGACCCTCCAAAATATAACTCTGATTTAAATGACAGTTGCTATCTCAGAAAAAAAA
Source organism: Ovis canadensis (assembly GCF_042477335.2). Classification (NCBI taxonomy): domain Eukaryota; kingdom Metazoa; phylum Chordata; class Mammalia; order Artiodactyla; family Bovidae; genus Ovis; species Ovis canadensis. Next base: position 56,753,439 of record NC_091247.1, read on the forward strand.
AAAAAAGTACATGATAGGATAATGTTTCTCCTTTAGCTGTGGCTCAAAAGAGGACAGCCCAAGTCCTTCTGGATCTCCGGTTTCTTCTTTCCTCAAGGATTTCTAACAGGTATCACTGCTTTCCCTAGAAAAATCCCCATAGGAAAAAATCAATAAGTGTGTGATGAGTTGTGCTGGGTTTCTGGGAACTGGGAAAATGGCATGACTGCTGATGGCCTAAACCAAGGGGAATTGATTATACGGCAGCCCAACAAGGCCCTGCTCTTCCTCGCGTGCAGAAGAAAATGATGGCAGAAATAGCAGGCATTCCCCCAACAACTTAATCCCCGCTGCTCTCAGTTTACAAGTCTAAACGCTGCTTCCCTGAGAACACACACAGCTGCCCCAAGTCCCCATGGGACCAATGCTCAGGACACCACCTGCTCAATTTCTTTGGCTCCAACTCTGAGCACTAAGGCCTCTGGGCTCCTAGATGCTAATTTTGTTTAGTCTGCAAGTCCTGTCCAAATATTTGCGACCAATGGACTCTAGCCCACCAGGCACCTCTGTTCATGGGATTTCCCAGGCAAGAAGTACTGGAATGGGTTGCCATTTCCTTCTCCAGAAATCTTCATGACCCAGAAACTCAACTCGCATCTCTTGCATCTCCTGCATTGGCAGGTGGATTCTTTACCACTGAGTCACCGGGGAAGCCCTAGATGCTAATTAGCCCAGCTCTTAATCTGTCTCATCCGAGTCCCTCATACACAGCCCAGAAACAGCCCATACAGGACAAGCTAAGCAAGATGTTAAAAGTTGGGAAGACTGGGCTCTGAAACGCCCTTGCTGGCTTGTCTCCCCCATTAGCAGAGCAGTGCACTTTAGACTTGGCCCTCCCTCTCTTTCCCACCAGGACCAAAATTCATACATGCTTTGACTCCACCCCTCTCAGTAATTCCAAGTAAGATGTTAACAGCTGGGTCTTCTAGATGGAAAGGAAGCTCTTTAATGCTAGAGTATCCTGGTCCAGGCAAGTGGAAGCTATGTTTGGATAATAGCAACTCAGCTTTCTAGCTTTTGTATTTACAGGAACTCTTCAAAATCACGCTCGGAAATACAATTTGCCTATAGATGAGCTGAGCTTCAAGTACAACATGGTTCCTGTCTATCGGGATCAAGCCACAGTCATAGAAGCTGCCAAGACAGTGCAGTTTGGACAAGAACTGCCCATGGACACAGAGGTACTGTCCCCCTGACCGTTGTTACAGCACAGCAGCTTCTATCTACTGTCATCAGGATCTCAAGCAATCTCCCCTCCTTCACCCCTTCCACTTTCCATTTGCAGGAGTGGGAGAGGGCAGGATGGGTCTACACCTCCAAGCATGCATGCATGATGCATACTAAGTCGCTTCAGTCGTGTCAGACTCCCAAGACAAGCTCCCAATTACCAGCGACTGGATGGCAACCTCCTAAATTAGTCTGATCTGTAGAAATATATTTTACATCAATACTGCTTATTTCTTTAGATACTTACAGTAACTTTCTCATTCATGTGGAGGCAATATTTGTTGTCTAGTCACTAAGCCATGTCCGAATCTGTGCAACCCCATGGACTATAGCCTGCCAGGCTCCTCTGTCCATGGGATTCTCCATGCAAGAATACTGGAGTGGGTTGCCATTCCCTCCTCCAGGGGATATTCCCAACCCAGGGACTGAACCCATATCTCCCACATTGGCAGGCGAATTCGTTACCGCTGAGCCACCAGAGGAGGCAATGTAGCAAGAGGTTGAAAACCAGAGTTTCAGCATCAGGCAGGCCTGGGTAAATTCTGCCTTCCCCTCTCCCCAGCTGTGTGTGCTAGAGCAATGATTAACATGTCTGCACCTCAGTGTTCCCATTTGCAAAATAGGGCTCGTGCCACCAACTTCAGAGTTGTAGTGCATTGTCAATGAAACTGCAGGTGTCACGTGACCACTGTGTAGTGCACTCACGGTATATAACTATTATCAGAAGTTAAACCTTCCTGCCTCATTCACTCAGCTGTCTCCTAGCAGAACTGATACGCTAACTTCACACATCATGCAACTGTAACTACATTACATCACCAGTAGGAATGCACTAAGGAAGCAGCTCAGGCTCTTTGCTTACATGGTTTACTCCCTCTAGAATAGAGATTCTTGAAGTGTGATCCCCAGACCAGCCCCATCAGCATCACCTGGGCACTTTTGGAAATGAACTTATTTGCAAAACAGAAAACAGACCCACAGATACAGAAAGGAACCTATGGTTACCAAAGTGGGGAGAGGGGAGGAGGGATAAATTAAGAGGTTGGGATTAAGACATAGACACTGCTATATGTAAAACAGATAAGAAATAAAGACCTCCTGTGTGGCACAGGGAACTATACTCAGCATTTTGTAATGATCTGTAACAGGAAAGAATGTGAAAAAGAAAAAATATATATACAAGTATATGAGGCTTCCTCAATGGCTCAGTGGGTAAAAAATCTGCCTGCAACACAGGAGACACAGGAGATGCAGGTTTGATCCCTGAGTCAGGAAGATCCCCTGGAGGAGGAAATGGCAACCCACTCCAGTATTCTTGTCTGGAAAACTCCATGGACAGAGGAGCCTGGTGGGCTACTGTCCAAAGGGTCACAAAGAGTTGGACACGACTGAGCAACTAAACACAAATACACGTATACAAGTAGATACGCACATGTACGTGTATATATATATATGTATGCATAACTGAATCACTATGCCTGACACTGACACAACATACTTAAAATTTTTTTTAAGTAAAGTAAATTAGCATTTATTTGTGGGTCCCAAGGACCCATTCCAGAGGAATCAGAAACTCTGAACTGGGATCCAGAAATCTATATTTTAATAAGTCCTCCAGGGGGTTCTTAGCCCCTCAAGCTTGAGAACCCCTACTCTAGAATATCTCAACCTGGATTGCAGGTTAGAATCATCTTTGGAGCTTTAAAAACATCCTGATGCCCAGACCACATCAAGTTGCATCAGAATCACCCCAGTGACATCGGTCATCTACTTCTTAAAGCTCCCTGGGTGCTTTCAGCATACAGCCGGGCTGAGACTCATTGCTGCCCATCTGAGCTGCCTGCCTCCAATGTGCTGAGATATTAATGGGGCAGGGGAGCCTCCAGAGCACCTGTCCATCCCAGTGGGGTTTATAAATGTCATTTTCTATGTGTGCTATGACATCAAAGATCTGTTTCAGATTGCTTTTGCTAAGAATGTGTTCACTAGCCGGTCAGTGTAGATGGGGTAAGTGACTTTTAGTGACTTTCCTTAAAATATCATAGTATTATTCAGAATTTCTCCTGGGTAATTTAATAAGTATCCCCCTCACACAGAGCTTCTTGATCTAGTCTTTGCTCTGATTAGCAAAAATGCACAAAGGTAAGATTGATCCCATATTCATGGATTACTCTACAAAATATTGTAATTCCCCGAGCCTCTTAATTGCCTGTATCTTTTTTAAATGACAGTGAAAGAGTTCATGTCTTTAAGAACATTTGTTTTAGCATCAAAAATCTTTATCTTAAAGTATTAGCATGTAAAAGTATGGAGGAAATAAATTTAGAAATGCACTCACTGTTATTTTGAGACCCTTCTCAGCCGGGAGAGTGTCGCAGGCCCACGTCAGGAATAATGAGTCTGCAGGAGGGCAGGACAATACCCACATAAAAGCCTTCATCCAGGCCATCCTGGATGTCAGCCCTGCTCTGTGCCTGGCATGCTGTATCTGCCACATAGGCCAACTGACAGACAGAAGTTCACAGTAACTACTGGTGTCTCTCTGCCCTCCAGCCACACCAGTATACACACGTCTCCACATGGGTTATGTACAGTGAGCCATAGTGATGCCTGGGAATCTCTGCCTCCTGTGGAGACTGCAGATTGTATAATCAGCCCATCTCTTGGTCCTCCCAGAAAACACAGCAAGAGACTGTTAGACAACTTGAGTTCTGTTACCAAAAAACAGGGCCACTGTCAGCCCAGTGCCACCTTCATGCCATTTAGGAAAAGGCACCCCTCTTGGAAGTGTGTGCAGATGACTCCTACACACAGCCTGACAAGCTCAAGGCAGGATGGTGTCAGCCTCTACTCAGGTAAACCTGCACAAGTGTATATGGCAGCCCCGATGACAGGAAGGCCCACAGCACCACGCTGTACCCATGGGACAAACTACGAGATGCTAGAAAGTAAAGTCCAACCAAAAAGAGCTTATCATCCTTTGATTCACTATAAAACATACCACTTAAAACCACACTGCTTCGTCCTCTGTCTGCAGGTGTGAAGCTCCAATTGTAAAAAGATCTAGGGCCCCAGGACTGGCCAGATTTACTCAGTGTTTGAGGAAGGAGACACAAAGCTCACACCTGGCAGAAACTAGACACTAGTAATGACATCTACTCACAGGACATTGAGGGATAAGGTCTCTGTCTCTGTCTTTCTCTCAAAAAATTTCTTTTAAAAAGTTCTCCATAAGCATTCTGCAAATATTGTCACAGATATGTAATCTATCATCTGGAAGAGCACTGAGATCTTTGAAAGGCCTTGTAAAAATAACAGATGATAATCACAGCCCTCTTGGCCACTTCCCATGAGAAGGGGAAAATCCTAACATCATGGTATAAGACACTGAAGCCCATCAGTGGGTTTCCCTGGGGTACCATGTACCAGACAGCCTCGTGGAGTGTGAACAGTATGAGATTTGGTGACAAACTGAAAAGCAAACTATTTCACCTTTTGGAGCCTTGGCATTTTCCTCTCTAAGATGTGAGGGATAAGAGAATCTCTAGAATAGTTCTTCGAACTGACTGAGGATGTGGGACTAGGAGGGGGCCCAAGAGGGCGACCCCTCCTGCTCTTCTCACCTCTGAACGTCTGCACATCTTTCAGTTGCCCTCTCCTGAGGATGGTGTTCTTGTCCACGGGATGTTCATGGATGCTTCTCGATGGGATAATAAGGACATGGTGATAGAAGACGCACTCCCAGGACAGATGAATCCAATGCTGCCTGTGGTGCATTTTGAACCACGACAAAATTATGAGCCAAGCCCAACACTCTACCACTCCCCACTTTATAAGACAGGGGCTCGAGCAGGAACCCTCTCAACCACAGGTAAGGACATTCTTATATAGGCAAATAAATAATGACTAAATGCAGACTACAATCAAAATCCAAATGCTTTGGATAAAATAAGGCTACTTATACAAATTTATCAATGCTGTAAATTCTATTCATTTTAATGCTGAGTATAGATTAATATTATAAAACCAACGCTTGCTTCTGTTAGTCTGGTGGTGGCAATGAGTCAAAAATAGTTTATTGAGCAACGTCTCCTAATTTCAAAATGATGGACTGAGTAGACACTAAAACATTGAGACTCAGCATAGAAAGAAATTTTAAAATAAATAAATGAATGCCATGGTACCAAAGGGGAAATCTTAGTAGTCCTGAAACTGAGATACAGCCCTGAAAAAAATGAACCAGATCTTTAAAAAGCCATTATCAACAGATAAGCTGAAAGACTGAATGCAGATAGCTAAAGAGTGAGCCAAGAGAATGCACTGAGGAAACCCCTAAAAATACAGCTCAAAGCAATTTTTTTTTAAACGTAACACTGTGGAAAGAGTCAAAATTTCCAACATTTATCTAGTAGGTAATCTATAAAGAGAAAAGAGAGAAAAATGAAAGAGCAATAATATTTGAAAAAGTGGCTGATAATTTACCAGAACCGAAGAAACACTTGAGTCCTCAGGTTAAGAGAGCTCACAAAGTAGAAGAGGTAATTTTTTTAAATATACAACAAGCCAATAAACAATCAAATTTTAAAAGAAACCTAGATATATCAAAGTGATACTTACGATTATCAGAAAGAAAATTCTCAAAGAGATAAAATTATTAATAGGCTGGAAATAAAATTTCAGAAAATGAGAATCAGATTGACTTCAGACGTGTCTCGTTATCCACAGTGCATATAAAAGAAAATAGAGACACCTCTTCAAAGTGTTGAAGATAAACAACCTTCAACTAGAATGGCAAATGCAACCAGATTATCATCTGAAAGGAAAGCTGTAATAACAACTGTCTTGAACATACAAAGTGTCTGTATTAATCACTACTGATCCTCTATTTAAAACTCACACACAGAGTTAAATCTTTAATATTTGATGATAGAAATGAATTTATAACAACTTGGAACTAAATTTCCAAATGACAGAAATATGGGATGGGGGAGCAGGGCAAAAAGAACTAAAACAGTTGTTCTCATTTCAATGGAGGATGTGTAGATACTGATGATATTTATTTTTCTCAGTTAAAGGATGTCCTCTCAGGGCGAGGTACAGAATAGAACTCAGGTAGCCACTCACGTCACGTGATCTACCACTCCCATGGCAAGTCTAAAACACACATTATTCAAAGGTATTTTTTAAATTCATATGGTATTTATAAGTTTTTGTAGGGACATAAGCTTTATTTATCTTGCATAAGTATCTAGGAATGGAATGATGCCTCATGCAGTAGGTGTTTAACGTATGTTTAACGTTTTAAGATACAGCCAAAATGTTTTCCAAAGCGACCACAGCACTTAACATCCCCACCAGCAGCATATGGGGGTTCTAGATCGTCCAGATCCTCACCACCACTTAGTATGATCAGTCCTTTTAATTTTAGATGCTAGATGACAGACAGATAGCCTGATGATAGATAGATAATAGAATATATTATCTAACGGTATCTAATTTTCATCTCCCTAATGACTAGTGACAGTAACCATCTTTTCTGGTGCTTATTTACATCTTCTCAGACGTGTCCGTTCCAATCTTTTGCCCATTTTTTGACCGAGTCATTTCTCCTCTTATTACTGGCTAACATTCCAACAGGAACTCCGTGGCTTTCAGGAAAAGGATGACAACGCACTGGAACAAGACCCAATGAACAGATCAAATTTTGTACTGGATAGACAGCCCAGAAACACACTGTGCATACGGGGAACTTGACGTGCAATAGCAGCATCACTTAAAATTGGTCAGGAAGAGGGAGATGATTCCGTAAATGATCCTGGGACAACTGGTTATGCCAAACTAAGATCTTTACCTCATATCACTGCAAAAGTTAAATCACAGAGGGACTTAATCATCATTAAAATTTAAAATTATTAACCTAAATGAAATGATGGCTCTAAGTAGTAATTGAGCTTCCCTGGTGGCTCAGTGGTAAAACATCCACATGCCAATGAAGGAGACGAGAAGATCCCCTGGAGAAGGGAGTGGCAACCCACTCTAGTATTCTTGCCTAGAGAATTCCCTGGACGGAGGAGCTCAATAGGCTACAGTCCATGGGGTCACAAAGGAGTCAGACATAACTTGGTGACTAAACAACAATAATTAGCTTCTGTGGAGGTGTTTCCTGATGGCAGTGCATACCACTTAGGAAGTATTTTTGCCAAAAAACCTCAACCCTGAATGTGATCACACCTCTAGATCTAACCACTCTTACAGGGATAGGTGAACATGTGTAAAATCACCAAAGGGACACTGTCAGCAAAAGCCAGACTCCGGGAAACCTTATGGGACAAACAGCCTGGTTGTTTCAACAAATATATTACAAAGAAGTGGCAAAAGAAACACAGAGGGAAACTACCGTAGAAATAGATCCAAGAGACACATCACTGTTGTACAGTGTGGACCTTATTTGTATCTCAAACCAAACAGATAGTTACTATCCATATATCTACTGTAACACTGCTATAAAATGTTACTCAAGCACTCGCCAAGGCACATGCAGGGAATGACATACAAAGATAAGGAGAGGGGAGATGTAGGCATTCTCTGCTGGGGACACCCCCAGTGTCCCCAGCTTCCAGGCAGATGAAGTTTGCTGTGAATGCCAGAAATAGCAGCACCCATCTTGAGGGCAAGGCTCTCTTCTTCTCATCCTGGTCTTGGTCCCCTCACACAGGCCTACAATGAAGAAACTGCAAAACTGATCTCTTACTTCAGATGTCTCAGAGTTGAGGACAAACTACCTGTGACTCAGGACCCCAGTGCCTACCTTCTGGGTGGAACAAAGGGTGGATGGATGGATGGATGGAGACAAGCCGATGGACAAATGGATGGGTGAATAGAGAAATGGATGGATGACTGGAGGGAGACAAGCAGATGGACAACTGGATGGATGAGCAGATGGATAGATGGATGGATGGATGGACAGACAAGCAGATGGACAAATGGATGGATGGATGGATGGATGGATGGATGGACAAGCAGATGGATAGATGGGTGGATAGATGGACAGACAAGCAGATGGACAAATGGATAGATGAATGGATCGATGGATGGATGGATGGACAAGCAGATGGATAGATGGGTGGATGGATGGATGGATGGATGGAAGGATAGATGGAAAAGCAGATGGACAGATGGATGGATGGATGGACAGACAAGCAGATGGACAAATGGATGGATGCCTAACCTACCAACCACATCCCCTGAGTCTCACTAAAAGTTCAGGCCTCAATCCTAGTTTAATGCTCAGAGACAGACTGAAAGGAGATTGAAACATAATTTCTAAGGTTGTACAAGGTCTAAACTGGACAGGTCCTAAAGGATCATTTGCTCTAACATCTTCATTCTATGGAGCATAAAACTGAAATCCACAGAGGATTGTTGCCTCTTGAGAGGCACAGACAGGTCTGGAACCCAGATGTCTTGACTCCTGGTACCATGATTTTTATATTAAGGGGTTGTTCTTTAACACTTTTTTCCTTGTATCCTTAACTAGGTCATTCAACCAACTTTGTGGTGACCGTCCTCTTACCCTCCAAGCGATCCAAAGATTACTGGATTGCCAAAGGATCGGCTTTGCTCTGCCAGCTAAATGAGTGAAAACATGCCACCTCTGTGCTGAAAAAGAACCAGACCAGAGATCTTTCCCTAATGGGGAGAAAATTCTGTATAACTTACAAATAAGCAAAAGGGGTTCATTTGTGATCTGGCGTAAATGCAGCAAGTGTGGCTTTTATTTCTTTTATAACCTAGAATAAAGTGTTTGAGTTCTTTCTTTCTGCTGTTGATTTAAACTCTGATGTGAAAGCAGTGGGTTTAACCCTGACATCTTAAGCCTACTCCCCCTCCCCTATGTGAGAGGCAGCTTCCCATTTGTAAGGAGTTGGGCCCAGCATGAAGGGGCAGAGAGGGGTTGGGCAGAGTCAGAGCCCAGGACTTCCTTATCTCTCAGGGCTTCCTTCCTTTTACATGAATATGAAAGGCCCAGTGTACATGTCAGTCACATGGCCCCAGGTCCTTCCATTTCTAGACCAGATCAAGAGCCCAATGTATGAGATCTGGGCCCACGGTGACACTCCTCCACCCTGTGGGGCTGGATTGCAATTAGAAGAGCCTGTGGTGCTCTCAGGAAAGATCAAGTCGTTCCTGCCCAAGTACGGAGGAACTTTCCACTATAGGATAAAACTACTGGGCTTCGCTGGTGGCTCAGATGGTAACGATGGCTCAGATGCCTGCAAAACAAGAGACCCAGGTTGATCCCTGGGTCAGGAAGATCCCCTAGAGAAGGCAGTGGCTCCCTACTCCAGTATTCTTGCCTGGAGAATCCCATGAACAGAGGAGCATGGCAGACTACAGTCCATAGGGTTGCAAACAAACAGTCAGATATGACTGAGCCACTAACATTTTCAACTGAAAACTGGCCAAGTCCCTCCCAGGTGCACTGGCGCCTCTGCTACCTCAGAGGTTGCTGGGCCAGTGCTGACATGGAGCAGCCACTTTGGGGTGGTTTGTTTTTTTAATTTTTATTTATTTGGCTGTGCTGGACCTTCATTGCTGTGCACAGGCTTTCTCTAGTTGCAGCGAGTGGGGGCTAGTTTTGGTTGCTGTGTGTGGGCTTCTCCTTGTGGTGGTTTCTCTTGTTGCAGAGCACAGACTCCAAGCATGTGGGCTTCAGAAGTTGCAGCACACAGGCTCAGTAGCTCTGGCATTCAGGCTGAGTGACTCTCTGGCATGTGGAATTTTCCCAGACCAGGGATCAAACCCATGTCCCTGAACCCATGTCCCCTGCATTGGCAGGTGGATTCTTACCCACTGTACCACCAGAGAAGTCCAACCACTGTGTTTTGCAAACCATTTTGCCAATAGAATCTGTTGCTTCCTTGCCCTAATATGAGCCAAGAACTTGGGTACCACTCAGCTAGGATGTGGACCTCTGGAGAAAGCCATGACACCCGCTTAACAGGAAGTTGAAAGAACAGGATCAGCCACAGTAATCCTTCCCGCCTGTTTACCTCCCCTCTTCCACCTTCATATTAAAAAACAGACATCACTTTGCCAACAAAGGCCAATCTAGTCAAAGCTATGGTTTTTGCAGTAGTCATGTACGGATGTGAGAGTTGGACCATAAAGAAGGCTTAGCACCAAATAATTGATGCTTTTGAACTGTGGTGCTAGAGAAGACTCTTGGGAGGCCCTTGGAGAGCAAGGAGATCAAATCAGTCCATCCTAAAGGAAATCAACCCTGAATATTCATTGGAAGACTGATGCTGAAGCTCCAATACTTTGACCACCTGATGCGAAGAGCTGACTCATTGAAAAGACCCTGATGCTGGGAAAGAACTGAAGGCTAGAGAAGAAGGGGACGACAGAGGATGAGACGGTTGGATGGCATCACTGACTCAGTGGACATGACTTTGAGCAAACTCCAGGAGATAGTGAAAGACAGGGAAGCCTGGTGTGCTGCAGTCTATGGAGTGGCAAAGAGTCAGACACGATGGAGCAACTGACCAGGAACAACAACCCCACCTTCATCCCCCTACCTACCAAAGTTAAGAACAGACTCAAGTCACTGAGAAGCAAGGAGCACCACTTGTATCAGTGCAGAAATCAGCAGCTCCTCTTGGTGCTTCCTAAGCTATGGGAGTGGCTGCAGCTGCAGAAGTCAGATGGTTGACATTAGAGACCGGAGCAGCTATAATCCGAGATCAGAAAGCTGCAGACAACTGTGCCAACCTCATGCAGAGCCTAGCCACTGCACACACCTGTGTCTGCTGGAGCCGGCACATAACTGCCACCACTATTGAAGAAAACAGTCTTCTGCCCCTTTCACCTTCTGAATCTCCCTCAGTGTAGCTCATGAGAAGATTCTCGATCACAGCAGCAAGGGTATCTGTCAAAGTTCAGCCCTCCCACCCCAGCCCTCCCACAGAGGGCATGGAGTGGAGCAAAGGTGGTGGACATGGGTCCTGATTGCCATCACAGTACTCTTTCTGTGGGACCCCAAAGACGTTCCCAGCCCTGGAAACGACAAAGAATGAACCCACAGAAAGTCTCTGGGACTTACAGACTTAGAAAATAAACTTACAGTTGCCAGGGAGACAAGGATAGGGAGTTTGCAATGGACATGTACACACAACCATATGCAGAATGGGTAGCCAATAAGGAGATGTATAGCACATGCAACTCAATATTATGTGGCAGCCTGGATGGGAGTGGGGTTTAGGGGAGAATGGATACACATACATCCGGCTGAGTCTTTTCGCTGAACACCTGAAACTACCACAATATTGTTAATAAGCTATGCTGCTGCTGCTGCTGCTGCTAAGTAGCTTCAGTTGTGTGAATAAGCTATACACCAATACAAAATTAAAAGTTTGAAAAAAAAGAGAGAGAGATAAAATCTCTAGAAAGGAAAGCAGAGATGCAAGCCCAGGCAATCAAGCTAACCAAAACAAGACGGGGCTGCTTATCGGCCCCGTCCAAGTCCTGGGTAGGCCCTCTTGGGTTTCTGTGAGCTGCTCAGAGGCCCAGGAGAACCATAAGGAAACTCGGCCACATGGAGTTCCTGGTCAGTAACCAAGGTGGAACGCGGGGAGGAGGACGGGGGGCTGGGTCGGGGGTAGTGCGTGGAGACTAGCTGAAAGTTTCCATTTCAGACTCAATGAGGGCAATTTGGCTGTTACTCATTTTTTAGAGATATTCTCCATAAGACTTTAGCTGGAAAACACAAAGACATATAAATAATAAATAACACATAAGACAAGGGTAGGAGGAGAGTTTGAAAACCACTTGCTCGCACAGCACCTCTGACAAACCCTACCATCCACCAGTCTTCACATGTGGATGAAACATCCTCACACTTTATACCTGATGAAAGCATCTGTCAGAGTGTGGGAGGCACCCTAGTCACCAGACCTTGAACAGAGAGGAGCAGAACAGAAGTCCCAGGGCCTGCCGACTTCACTGCAGCCAGAACCAGGAGATGATGAGGAGAAGGGTGGCAGAAAGAAGGGGCAGCGTCCATGGCTGCAGGCAGGCTCAGGTATGGGGCTAGGAGTGCAGCAGAGGTGGGATTCAGAGCATGTGAGAAAAAAGAGTTGCCTGATTGATATACACAATGTAGTAGGGGGGGAGGGAAATCTACACACACAAAAAGATTTTCATACAATTGATTTACAATTATTATCATACTGCTCATTATGTTACAGAACTATACACTTCCCCCAAGCACTAGATGACCCAAAGTCATTCCTTGGAAAAAAGAATCAGTGCTGGCTTTTATTCTGAGTCTCTTCTGGGTTGTGCCTATCAGGGCCAGCCCAGAATGTGGAGTACAGGAAGGGCTGTCCCTCAAGTCCAAGGGCTCAGGCTCTTGGGGTCAATGTAGGAAGTATGTCTCTGTTTGGAAAGCCAGCACCAGCTCCCAGAATGCAGGAGTCCAGAGAGACAGGCAGGCACTGCTGGCCACCATCTAGCTGTGGGGTTATTGCCTGGGATGAGGAGCAACAGATCGGTGGAGAAGGGCCTGTCCAGAATAAGGACCTTGAACTGTGGGACTGCAGCACTCGTTGACAAAGAAAAAGAGTCTTCGGGCACAACAGGAGCAACTAGACACTCGGAGGCCCCCAGAGGCCTGCTCGGCTCTTTTTTTTTCAGCTCTCTCCTCCAAAGACAGGACTGGATTTCAGTATGTTAATAGGTTTCCTACATCCCGTCCTTTTTACCCCAGCCACAAGAGAACAAAATGGTGCAGGTGCTAAGACTAGCAGGACGACTCTCCCCCAGCTCTCTGCTTCTTGGTTCAAGGATTATTAAAACTAGGTTACTCAGACTTGCTAATCATCAGCATCTGGGCAATGTCAGGCAAGGGCCCTGACCACACACACAGGCACCACCAAGCCAGTATGATTCTCCCCTGGCTCTCTGGCTCTCTCCCCTATCCCAGCTTGGGTCTGGTGTGAACACGATGCAGCCATCTCAGGTATGACCTCAGGCTTACCTGGCCCTTTCAGCTCAGCTCAGGTGTAACGTGCCCAACGCTTGCGTGGCCACCTTGAAACAAAAGACCCCAGTCTGAGAAGGTAATAAACAGGTCAGTGTATACCTCCATCAGTGAAGGATGGTTAAATTTAATCTGGATTCCCCTCCATCAGAGTGGACAGAAGACCACCCCTCCCACCCCGCCCCAGGGCTGTGAGGAACAGGAAAGGGCTCCCTAACGGTGGGGACACTCACCCCAACCACAGCCTTGAACCTCTGCCTAAGCAAATAAGACTCACATTCCTGGACTGCCGCTCACCCGCACTTACGGAGTGAGGACCCGTCAGAGGATGGGGTTCTGGCCAGCCCAGTTGCCTCACTTCTCTTCCAGTCGGACCCACTGGTTGCTAAACTGCCGAAAGCCCTGCATCTGCTGCGGCCACCTCCACTTCTTCTGGAACTTTCCTGGTGCTTTCCCTGGCAGGTGGGCACTTCTGGGCAGACACACGAGAGGCAGCAACAGTGAGCGCCCCCTTAGACCCAGTTTCCCGTACTAGCTCTTCAGGGAGGGCACTTCCATAGCCAAGATAGCTGAAGAGGCAATGGGTTTCTGGAGAGGAAGGGCAAGGGACGGAAGGACGGTCCCCTCAGCATGATGCCCTCCCACACCTTTAAGGCTCAGGACCTCACAAAGGCAGATTATGTGAAAGTTTAAGAAGGCTGGGGAGGGAGGGGTCTGGAAGCCCCCTGGAGGAGAAGAGACCACTTTTGAAGCTTTGTTTCTCCTTCATATGCCATCATTGTATTCTCTCCAGATCCCCTAGCTCCGGGGAAGAAATGTAAGATTCCTTGTTAACTGCTTATAATTACTGCATTTGCCTAGTAATGGATCACCACCATCTAGAAAGTCTCTGAAGATTACAGCATTTAAAGAGGGATGAAAAATATTTAAATGCTATTTACTTAGAACAACTGAAGTGGCCCTTAACCCTGTTAATCCCTCCTGAACCCCTGTAAGGGCCCAGCTCATAAAGAGGCTCTTTAACACCCACAGAGCCCTGCCCAGATTCAAGTGTCATAAGCTCAGAATCATCCTTAAGGATTATCACATGTCTGCCAAGAAGGGGAAGAAGGAAGGCAGTCTCTCCACAGCCACTGCCCTGGGCCCCCTCACCCACCCCTTCACTGTGGGTGTCTCCCTGGCTCTGGGTTGTTAGCCCCTCATCTCTTCTTCTCCCTGAAGAGGAGCGTCTTTGGAGACCTCATGCTCCCTTGCTGCCTCACCTGAGAGAACTCCAGGCAAAATCACCACTGAAAACTCTTTGATGCAACCCTCATAGGGCACAGTCAGGACAGCTGCTGCAGCCTCATATACCAAACTCCCCAGGATCACATGAGAGGGGAACCCAGGTCTTTGCACTGGTTCTCACAGACTCTGATAGAATTAGGGGTGGGGGCACTGAATGGATCTGTTGCAGGAAGGGGGACCCCTTCTAGGGCCTGTAAGTGGTTGTCTAGTGCCCAGAAATGAATTATCCCAAAGAGACACATGAGCCGACAAAGCAAGAGATTTTATTGGAAAGGGTGCCCTGGTGGAGAGCAGTAGGGTAAGGGAACCCAGGAGAAATGCTCAGCTCCTGGCTCGAAGTCTTCGGTTTTATGGTGATGGGATTAGCTTCCAGGTTGTCTTTGGCCAATCATTCTGACCTAGAGTTCTTCTTGGTAGTGCATGCCTTGCTCAGCTAAAGTGGATGCCAGTGAGAGGGATTCTGGGAGGCGGTTGGATGTGTGATGTCTCCCTTTGACCTTTCCCGGACTCTTCTGGTTAGTGGCGGTTTATTAGTTCCATGTTCCTTAACAGAACCTCCTGTCATAAAATAACTCACGCAGATGATCACCATGGTGCCTGGCCAGCGTAGGAGGTTTCAGTCAGCGTGCTTCCCCTAACAGAGCACGGCAGGGGAACCCGCACAAACAAAGAGGAAGGGGCTGGAGAGCTAAAAGGAGGAGAAGAAAAGGCAGGAGAAGGGCGGTGTAAGCCAAGGTTCGGAACTGCCTCCTGACTGATGAGCTGCGTCACCTTCAGTTCTTTCATCAGTAAAGGAGAAGAAACCACCACCTCAGAGGCTGGTTTTGTTACAGAGTCCAAGCTGCTCTGGTCCCCACACAAAAGGCCAATAAATCTGAGACAAGGTGTTAAGACAAGGAAGGGACTTTATTCCAGAGCCAGCTGACCAAGAAGATGGTAGGTCAGAACCTCAAAATAACCATCTTGTTGGGGCTTGAATGCCAGGTTCTTTTATGGATCAGAGATGGGAGGAGGTGAGGAAACAAAGTAAAAATACCATTTAATTCCTGCAAATATCTCCTAGAATGGCAAGCCTCAGATATGGGGATGTGTTAGTTTCAGTTCCTTACAGTCATTTCATGGGTGGTGTGAAATGAACATCACCTGTCATATCAACAAAGATGTCATATCTATCTGTGATTCTGGCCTCCCGAAATGTGAATTTCTGGGCCACTAAGTGGGCAGACAGGGGCACCGGGCACTGCGCATTAGCCACACAAAGAATTCAAGAATGTCACAGTCCTTCACAGGTGGATGGGGTAAAGTTATCTCCCTGAGGCAGGTCATTAGATATGCCTAGAATAACAAAAGCAGCAAGGTAAGGGTTAAAGTCACAGAAGCAGATCTGATGTAAATTCAAAATTAACCCTTCCTGGTTACAGTTTTAAGGACTGAGAGTCTGTGTGAACCAGTTAGCACCAATCAACCCATAAATATTCCTTCCTCCCCTGGGAAGTGAGAGCAGCCCCATAAATGATAGGACTGGTTCTTAGCCCTCATTGTGTGTCAGAATCTCATGGACAGATTTTTAAAATATTGACTCCTGAGCTCTCTTCCTTCCGGGGCAGGTGTCAGGGTTAGAGGCAGATTTAAGGAGTCGGGGAGCAAGTAGCAATACATACACACACACTCCCACACTCTGACAACCCAAAGAGAGAGTGACAAATCCCAGCCTTGCCAGTCAGCCTGGGGTCAGAGGCTGAGAAACAATCAGAGGGTCCGACCCACTCTGCTTTGCCCAAGCACTCAGTCCAGGGGGTGAGGAAAGATCCACGGATTCTATTCAGCTCTGGCTCTCCCTGCAGAGCTGAAGGAGAATAGGAGAGAAAGATGGCTGGAGACCTGGGGCCGGATTTTCTCAGCACCGGAAGGAGAGGAGAAGGCACTGCATCAATGGAAAGAAAGAGCATTAGCAAAGGTGGAGAGGCAACGGCAGGGACATAAGGTTTCTGAGGCAGAATATCAGAGGCAGAACTGGGAAAACAGGGGGTCTGGGTGCCAGGGCGTCAGCATGAAGAGAGCAACAAGAAAGCCTGAAGGCTTCTGGGTAAGAGACACTTGCAAGATTAGTCCCACAGAAAGGTAGGAGGAGTGACCAGAGGACAGCGACCTTAGGAACAAAGGGGGCAAATCCGGGAGAGGTTTTACTAGAAGAAGCTAGAGGCCTGGTGGAGGTGGAAAATGAGAAGTCTTAAGTGAGGGCTTTTGTAAACTAGAAAGTACTGTGTGAGGAACTGTTGTTACTGATACACAGAAGGCAGTATGCCGAGAGAGGTGGGGGTGAGACAAGCCCAGGATGTAGCCAGGCTTTCCCGCTGAGGAAGGCCCAGAGAATCTTGGCTCCTAAGATGGAAAGTGGATTCTCAAGGAGGAACTTCTGGAGTGAGGGGATAGCGGAGGACCTGGTCTGAGACAACATGAGATGAAGGGGGGTCTTCCGAAGAGAAAGAGGGCACCTGGAGAAGGGCAGGCATCAGACAGACACCACGGCTGGATCCCGCCTCCAGCCCCTCAGCCCAGCCAAGGGCTGGCATTTTCTTCCTGAGTCCTCTCGCCACAGCTGAGGACTCTGCCAGGAGGGGGCGCTGGTGACCACGATCTGGAGAGAGTGAGCCAGGAACGGAGGGTGTGCTACAGGCTGAACAGACTGTGTTCCTCAAAATTCACATGCTGAAACCCTAACCCCTGAACCTCAAAGTAACACTGTGTTCGGAGACAAGAATTTTAAGGAGGAGATTAAGTTAAAATGAGACCTTTAGAGTGGGTCCTAGGCCAATCTGACTGGTGTCCTTAGAAGAGGAAGCGTGGACACAGGGACACCAGGACTATATTGAGGAAAAGCCACTTGGGGATAGTGAGAAGGTGGCCATCTGCAAGCCAAAGAGAGAGGCCTCAGGAGAAGCCAAAACTGCCGACACCTTGATCCTGGATTCTAACCTCCAGAACCATGATAAAATTAATTTCCGCTGCTGAAATCACCCAGTCTGTGGTGTTTTGTTATGGCAGCCCAATCAGACCTACAGAGGTGGGTGGAAAGGGCCACCCGGTGCCCACAGGGACTGGACACGGGGCAGAGACTAGAAGGGTGGCCAGCACGGGGCGACAGCATTGCTGAGAGTGGGGGATCCTGGCCTCCTGAATTCTTCACGGAAGGGTCCACAGGGCAGGAGGCTGACTCTGCATAAAAAATGAGAAATAAACAGACCTGGAGGGAAGAAACAGCTCAGAGAAAGAGAAGGGGCTTTGCTGCTGTCTCAGAGATGGGTCTGCAGGCACTCCCGCATCTCTGCCCCACCACCCCACCACCACCCCCCTCCACCCACCACCACCCACCGCCACCCACCACCCCCACCACCACCCACCACCACCCCCACCACCCCCCACCACCCCCCACCACCCCCACCACCCCCCACCACCCCCCACCACCCTCCACCACCCCCCACCACCCCCCACCAACACCCCCACCACCCCCCACCACCACCCCCCACCAACACCCCCACCGCCACCCCCCACCGCCACCTACCACCACCCCCACCACCCCCACCACCAACACCCCCACCGCCACCCCCCACCACCCCCCACCACCCCCCACCACCCCCCACCACCACCCCCCACCACCACCCCCCACCACCCCCCCCACCACCACCCCCCACCACCCCCCCCACCACCACCCCCCACCACCCCCCACCACCCCCCACCACCCCCCACCACCCCCCACCACCACCCCCCACCACCCCCCACCACCCCCCACCACCCCCCACCACCCCCCACCACCCCCCACCACCACCCCCCACCAACACCCCCACCACCACCCCCCACCACCACCCACCACCCCCACCCCCCACCGCCACCCACCACCCCCACCACCACCCCCCACCACCACCCCCACCACCACCCCCCACCGCCACCCACCAACACCCCCCACCAACACCCCCACCGCCACCCCCAACACCACCCACCACCACCACCACCCTCCACCACCCACCACCACCCTCCACCTTACTTTATGACTGACCTCATGCCTCCCTAAAATTTCACAAAATGTCCTGGTCAAAGACAGAGCATTGAGCTGAATTACCCTGCCTGGGACCCAGGATCACAGAACAGAATTACCTTCACCTTCGTGTCTTCCCCAGGCTCTGGGACAAAGGGCCACTGGAGCCTCTGCTGCCCAAAGTGCTCCACCGGCCAACTTGTCTCCCAGCCACATGGGGGGCGCCAGCGGACCGGGGACCAAGAGGTTGCTTAATGGCCTGTTGCTGGGGCCCTTGGAACCCCTTGGACACCTCTCGCTCTGGTGCCCAGACAGCCCCATGGGGCACTTGGCTCCCCTAACTGCTCCGCAACTGGGACTGAAGCACAGGAAGGTTATTTGCTGGTGGGTGGTCCAGCGGGGGAATGTTCTGCTTCACAGCCTTCCCATCACAGAAGATGGAAAACTGTGCTGTCGCCCATGAAATCCCTTGTGGTGAGAAAAACGGTCAGAAATGTGGCAGCACTTGTGGCCCCCAAACACATGCCCAGGGACCAAGAAATAACTCTGCCTCTGTCCAACCCAGAAGTTCGGAGAGCTGCAATGGGGCCACAGCGTGCAATAAGCCGTGTCTCAGAGATGAGGACTCTGAGGATCAGAGCCAGGCAGTGCGCTGCCCTGAGCCAAACAGCTAAGGAGACACCGAGTCCCAACCTTCCACCTCACAGTCCAGTGTTGAAAGTCCTGACCATTCTGTGTAAACTGAGCATCTCAAAGACCCCAGCCCCTTTCTGCCCTGGGTATACTCATAAATGCACAATAAAATCCTCCATTTAGCAGAAGCCACCGTAGCTGGAAACCTCAACCTGAATTTCATATCGCTTTTTTCTTTTTCAATAAAAAGCCTCAAAGATCAACCAGACAAGCTTACGGTGGCAACTTAAAATAAGTATTTTCAAGAGGTAGATCCTGGGATTTGTATTCTTCCATTTCAGTCTTTGATGCTCAGAACTGACATGATCTTCCGAGGTCACGATGTCCCCTTCTGTGACAGTTGGCACATTAATGTCCTAAATAGCTAATTAAATTGCAGCATACCATCCTCTGATCCAGGGAAAAAGCTTAGATGGATTGTTATTATCTCCACTTGAAAATGGAAAACAGGTAAAGCAGGTTCAGGACTTCACACACAAAGCACCAGCAAAGCAGAATCTAAATCCAGGCAGCTTGGCCCCAGGGTCTTTGCCATTTTGACAACAGAATACTTAAGAGCCAGAGACCAGGAAAACAAATGAAGGTCCGTCCATACTCTCCCTTGTCCCGACTCCACTGCAATAAGAAGCAGAGGAAACTTAGAACCTGGGGAACCTGAGGGTGTAATCAGAGGCCGAGGTACTGGGCTCTACTGCATTCTTGGGTCCAACCACAGTCTAGGAACCCAAGATTGCAAAGGGGCAACTGACTCAGAGCTTCCCAGGTGGCTCAGTGGCAAAGAATCCGCCTGCCAACGCTGGAGACACAGGTTCAGTTCCTAGGTTGGGAAGATCCCCTTGAGATGGAAATGGCAACCCACTCCAGTATTCTTGCCTGGGAAACCCCATGGACAGAGGAGCCTGGATGGCTACAGCCCATGGGGTCACAAAGAGTCAGACATGACTGAGCGACTGAGCATGCACGCATGCAACGGACTCAGAAGAAAAGAACGTTGGCAAAGCCCGGTGTAGAAGCGAGCAAGCTCATGAACAGAGTATGCCCAGACTTGGGGAGGGGGACTGAGCTTGCAGAGTGCTGCAGTGATAGCTCTCACCCCCTGCCCCCCCAGCCATTACCCAGTCCATGCTAACAAGGAGAAACCACAACAATAAAAACAACTAACATTTCCTGAGCATTACAAGGTGTGCGGCACTGTTCTTGGTGCTTTACACAACATTCTGCCTCCCCCCAACCATCCTATAAGGCAAGTGTATTATTAACCCCATTATCCCGATGAGGAAGAGGCACAGACAGATTAAGCAAATTGCAACTCAGACCCAGGTGGTCTGGCTCCAGCGTCCACACTCTCAACCAAACAGGAATGAAAACAGTAATTGTCCAGTGAATGAAGAGTCCCTATCAGCAATTGTTATCATTATGGAATATACTATACTGCCTGACTTCAATTTCCTCCTACTCCAAAGAGAAGCACCACATCTCATCTTTCACCTGCAGGTCCCCATGACAAAAGCTGCTGCTTCCTTTTAAACCTCTGGAGCTTTCAGTTTGGACTTATCCTTACTTTACAATTAAAAGTGTGCTAACCACACAGGTTTTTAAATCTCACACTGGCAAGGCGAAGAGTTTGGAAGCAATTTCTGAATTTCCGTGGTTGCCTCTGATCAACTCAGCCTTCAGCAAGGCACCAGGAGAAATGGACACATGCAGGGGAGAAAGCCGCCCCATGAAGACAGCTGAGCCCTGGTGGCTTTCCAGGACACTCCCGACAGCCGGAGGGCCCAGGGACTGTGAGGTCTCCACCCAGAGCTGCAGCTGTATGAAGTACCACGCCTGAAAGTCAGGCGAGCCCAGGTGCCCCAGTGTCACCTGTGCCATCCGTCCAGTACAGTCTCCATCTGGGGGGCCGGCCCTCCTCACATAGGCAGGCCAATGTCATCTCAAAGCCTCTCCTGGTCCCTGCCCCCAGCACCCCATCATCCCAGCACTGGACATCTGGGAAGCTCTTAAAACAGCCAAGTCAGCAGGAGTGGGAGGCAGAAACCCACACTAACGGGGCGGGCAGCCTTGGGTACCCAGCTCCCTCTTGTTTCATCTCTCAGGCCTAGCAAGCCTCCTAGAACAAAGTCCCCAGCTCCGAATCCTAACAGAGAGCCTCCACCACCCAACTAGGGGACAAGCCACGGACACCTTTGAGACCTGAGCCTTGTCAGGGTGCCTGCAGAGCAATGGTTGACAGCTCATTGAGACAAACTTGACCTGGGCAGTACAGCACAGCCTGCCATCCAACTATAGCATACAGGACTCAGGAGGAGGAAACTCGCTCCCAGACCCACCCAGGGCTACCAAGCCATTTGTTTCAAGTAGAACTTTTCAACAAACAAGATGAAGAAATCTGACTCTTTATTTTTCCTAAAACAGTTTTATTTGAACATTATATTCATAACATAAAATTCATTGATTTCAGGATTTGGGGAACATTCATAAAGTATATGCAACCCTTACCACTAATTTTAAAACATTTTCATCGGCTGAGGTTGTGATAGGGCTTGCATTGAATGTGAAGCTCAATTTGGGGAATACTGCATCTTAACACTATTTATTATGTCTTCCAAGCCACAAACATGAGATGTCTTTCTATTTATTTAGATCTTCTTTAATTCCTCCCAATAATGTTTTTAGTTTTTATTGTACATCTTGCTCATTACTAAATTGAGTCCTAAAGATTTTTTGTGCTGTTGCATCTGGAACTGGTTTCTTTTATGTTTAACCTTTTTTTT
Organism: Ovis canadensis; assembly: GCF_042477335.2. Lineage (NCBI taxonomy): Eukaryota > Metazoa > Chordata > Mammalia > Artiodactyla > Bovidae > Ovis > Ovis canadensis. The sequence continues at coordinate 56,775,538 of NC_091247.1, forward strand.
AAATTGAAGTATAGTTAATTTAGAATATTAATTCCAAGTGTACAGCAAAGTGATTCAGTTGTACATAGATGGGTTCTTTTTCTAGTTCTTTACCATTATAGGTTATTGTAAGATATCAAATCTAGTGGAACTGGTTTCTTTATTTCCACATTATTCATTGCTAGGGTATAGAAATACAAATAATTTTTGTATTGATCTTATATCCTGAACTCAGTTAATAGTTTTAATTGGTTTCTCTATGTGTGTGTGTGTGTGTGTGTGTGTGTGTGTGTATTACTTAGGATTTTCTGTACTTAAGATGATGTCTTCTGAAAACAAGATGCTTCACTTCCTCCTTTGCAATGTGAATAGCTTTTATTTCTTGTCCTTGTCTAATTTCCCTGAAGGCTACAACCTTCAGCACAAGGTTAAAGAGAAGTGGTGAGGGCAGACATCTGTGTCTTGTTCCTAATCTTAGAGGGATTCAGTCTTCTTCATTAAATATGATATCAACTATGGGTTTTTCATAGCAATTTTTTTAACAGGTTGATAAAGTCCCCTTCCATTCCTAGTCTGATGAGTGATTTTATCTGAAAGATTCCATTTTGTCAAATGCATTTTCTGCACCTTTTGAGATGATCTTGTCATTCTTGTCCTTTATTCCATCAATATGAGATACTACATTAATTGAGTTTCAGATGTCGTGGTAAACTGATTATATAACCCCTAGAACCTGTAAATATCTTATTGTTGTTTTAATCACTAGGTCATGTCCGATTCTGCAACCCCACAGACTATAGCCCGCCAGGCCCCTCTGTCCATGGAATTCTCCAGGCAAGAATACTGGAGTGGATAGCCATTCACTTCTCCAGGGGATCTTCCCAACCCAGGGATCGAACCAGGGTCTCCTGCATTGGCAGACAGATTCTTTACCACTGAGCTACCAGGGAGAAATCTTACATGGCCAAAAAAAAAAAAAAGGCAGGTAGGTAGTTTCCAGATGTAATTAAGCTAAGGGTCATGAGACCAGGAGATGACACTCGATCGCTCACTCTGCCGCTCCAGAAGCGCTTCTCTTCAGTCGCTGCACCTGGTAAGAAGAAAAACCAAATGGGGTGACGGGTCCAATTTCAAGAAGCAAGTGGAAGAACTGAAAGAAGAAAGCAAATGTTCCTTCTGCATATTACCCAGCCTCCGGCATTTCCATCCTTAATCCTGGAAGCTGCCAAGGTATGTTAGAATCGCTCCAGAAATATAGGAGTATATTTCAATATTCCCACAAAAGGAAATAATTTTTCCAGTCTATCTCCATGTACACTACTAATAGTTAATAATAGCTGATGTACCTTAGGCTTGAGAGACTCACAGTCAGGTAGCACAGAGAAGAAAAATTTTAGGGAAAGCTAAAACACAGAAAGGTGCCAGGAAAAAGTTGGGGTTATGTGCCAGGTAAATGCCTTTCCAGCCAGGGAGTGTATCAGGAAACCCTTGTGGAAAGAGAACCAGTGTAACAGGCACCAGCTCATCCAGCAAAGGGACAGTCACCATCAAAGGGACAGTTAGGGAGTTTGGGATGGACAAATGCACACTGCTATATTTAAAATAGATAATCAACCAGGGCATACTGTATAGCAAATGGAACTCTGCTTACTTAATGTTATGTGGCAGCCTGGACGGGAGGGGAGTTTGGAGAACAGATACATGTATACGTTCGGTTGGTGCGCCCCAGGGGGCGCTAGTGGTAAAGAGTCTGCCTGCTAATACGGGAGACACCAGAGATGAGGGTTTGATCCCTGTGTTGGGAAGATCCCCTGGAGTAGAAATTGGCAATTCACTCTAGAACTCTTGCCTGGAAAATCCCATGGGCAGAGGAGCCCGGCGGGCTACAGTCCACGGAGCTGCAAAGAGTTGGACATGACTGAGAACACAACACAAATACATATGGCTGAGTTCCTTTGCCGTCCACCTGAAACTATCACATTGTTAATCAGCTATACTCCAGTAGAAAATAAAAAGTTTAATTTAAAAAAAAGTCAAAGAAGGCGTCACTCCTCTCACACACAACAGGGCCCTCCTCAACATCCCCTCCTTGGCAGAAGCAGCAGAGTCCTGAGTATGATCAGAGATAACCTGCAACTCACCAGCTCCAAAGGCAAAGAAAAAGCCTTTGTCAAGGGAACTCCTCCAAAAGGGCCTTCACCCGCTTCCCCATCCTCTACTTTCTCTTGTAGGTAACCTTCCCCAGAGGAAGTAGCTGTCAATCTCCTGAGCAGTGAAGTGAGCCTACAGTAGTAGTGTGGCGTTAATAAAATTGAAAACCTCCGTTAATATAAAGAGAAATAAAGACAACAGAGTTATGAAGTTGCTTAATTTTGAGCATCATATCACCCAGCCCAAAGAGTCAAGATGTTGTCAAAAAAAAGAAAAAGATTGACACACTCTTCTGGGAGCCCCCTGCCTGCTGTTTTTCCTGTAACTCAAGTGAAAAATATTAAATAAAGTGCCCTGAAAGAACTCTTAGGCTATTTCAAAGAGTATTTGTTTTTCCACTTAAATGATTCTGTTTTATGCCACCTGTTTCTGTAAGGAAACAATCTTTTCTTTTTTTTTTTAACTTTAAACTTTTTATTTTGTACTGGGGTATAGCTGATTAACAATGTTGTGATAGTTTCAGGTGAAAAGCTGAAGGGACTGTATTTAAAATGGATAGCTAACAAAGACCTATGGTATAGCACATCGAACTCTGCTCAATGTTAAGCACCAGCCTGGGTGGGAGTGGGGGGTTGGGAAAGAAAGGAAACAATTTCCGTGCACAGCACATCCACAGTTGTTTGTTTTTTTTGTATTTTTAATGAAGTATAGCTGATTTACAACACTGTGTTAGTTTCAGGTATGTAGCAAAATGATTGTTATACATATATTTTTTCAATTCTTTTCCATTGTAGGTTATTAGAAGACATTAATATAGTTTCTTGTGCTGTATAGTGAATCCTTGTTGTTTCTCTATTTTATGTATAGTAGTTTGTTAATCCCATACTCCTAATTTATGCCTCTCTTCCTTCTTTCCCTTTTGGTAACCTTAAGTTTGTTTTCTATGTCTGTGAGCCTGTTTTGTAAATAAGTTCTTCTGTATTATTTTTTAGATTCCACATATAAGTGATACATAACTTTTGTTCTCTGTATGGCTTACTTCATTCAGTATGATAATCTCTAGGTCCATCCATGTTGCTGCAAATGGCATTCATTCTTTTTACAAGAGCACAATATTCCATTGTATTTATGTACCATGTCTTCTTTATTCATTCATCAATGGTTTTAACTTGTTTTATTCACACGCAATTTTTTTCATGAAAATAACTACATATTTACATAGTTTAGAATCAACCATTATGATTCAATTACCAAATACATGAAAATTCTATAGACATTCAGCTGATTTATAAATTCCATACCTTTATATTTTCCTTATTTCTTTAATTCCTGTTTCTCCCTCATGCTTTCTCCAGTGTTCTTTACCCTACTGGTAAAGTATTTCACCTGATTCTGCTGCACGTGTTAACCAGTTTCAGTATTTTGGCTAACAACAGATTGCTGTTACACCAAAACTGTGCCAACCAGGGGTGGTTTTTGCAACACAGTGGCTGTGGGTGAGGCTGACACACCACTTTCCCTCTCCAGCCTCAAACCTCGGCCTCCCTGCCCCACCCCTCCTCTCCTCCTCTTAACCACTGCCCTAGCCCCATACAGAAAAAGACATCCACCTTCCTCCTTCTCCAACTTCCAGCAACTTCCAAAAGACCTTTCGAAAATCCTCGCTCTCTGCAAGTGGGTGTGCGTGCTCAGTCATTTCAGTCGTGTCTCACTCTTCGTGCCCCTACGGACTGTAACCCACCAGGCTCCTCTGTCCATGGGATTCTCCTAGCAAGAATGCTGGAGTAGGTGCCATTTCCTAGCCCAGGGCATCTTCCCGACCTGTGGATGTCTCTTGCATTGGCAGGAGGGTTCTTTAGCACTAGTGCCACCTAGGAAGTCCTCACTCTCTGTAATGTAGCCATCTGCTTCCACTCTATGGATAACAGCTGTCCTGCTATTAACTTGCAATGATATTCTTTCACTTTCAAGTCAAATACCTTCATCTTTCCCTTTGTCATTTCTTTTTGTCATATTTTTTTAAAGTCATGTCATTTATATAAGATCCTCTTGTCCATTTCCCCAAAATCTCTTCTCTTTTGCACAGCACTCCCTTTGCCCCAGTATCCTCTCCACAGAAACAGCCCCGAATGTGCAAGGTGGTTGCCTCCTGCCATCCTGCCCCAGTTTCTAAATGCCAGACGTGACCTAGGACCTACACCACTCAGACACTCGCCTGGCCCTCATTCCACAAGGGCAGGCACCTTGCACACCCCACATCACCCACAGGGGCCCTGGGAGCAGGACAGGCAGTGAGGAACCACAGGAGAGGAACACATGAGACATCTACCCACTAACGGCTCTGTCAGCCTTGCCATCCGCCCATTGTAACTTGCAAGCCCCACCCCCCGCCCATGTTAACTTCTATCTACAGCTCCAAATTTTAATTTCCCAGTTGATCTTGACCCTCCTCCCCACTTCCCCCACCCCTACTCAGAGTGCACCATAAACTCTGCTGTGCTTTCTTGAGTGTATTTCTTGTTTTCCCCTTCCTCTTGTTTGCTTTGCCTTGGTTCTACTTCCTCCCACTCTAGACTCCCTGGAAAGTTCATTTTCTCTTTTGACATTTGCAGGGCAAGTCCCTCTCCATGGGACATTCCTTTTTTGCCTCTTACACTCACTCACATTGGATATGACAGGATTCCCAGATCTAACAGACCCAGACAGCATCACTCACATCCACCAGCACCCCTCCCCGCCTTCTCTTCCTCCTACAAGTGGGGGAGACAATACACTCCCCCCAGAAGCTCGGCTGGGCTCACCACTTTCATTTGATCTTAGTAGAGGAGGGAAGGAAGCCAGGATCTGTCTCAAGGGAAGTTTGTTGATCAAAGCATAACAAATACCCACCCATCTCCCTCCTGTAGAGAGGCCTCCTCTGAGGCCTGGCCAACCGCTTTCTTCCCTAGATGGTCCCCAGGTAAGGCCTGTCCTGTGTCTACACTCGTGGCACTAGCTCCATCACATTCACCGTAACACTGCAGGATGCAATCCATGTCTGGAAATGCTAGCAGCCTCCCCAGCTTCTTCTGTGTGCCCCCCGACCCCACTGTAAGAATACCATGAACACTTCCTGTTGTACTGTGCTCACATGTTTCTGAAAGCCACCAAAAGCCACAACCAACACTCTGCTCCATCATTTCTCAAACGTTACCTAAGTCAGCCAGGAAGCTTTCAGACTCAGACCCCTTCCCCTCTCTGCAGGCTGGTTCATGATGCCTGCTGCCCAGTCCCACGAAGCTTTATCCTTTGACTTCATCTGGAATGAATTCTCCCACAGTTCCTCAGTTTCCTAAAGAATGTCTCAGTTTCCTAAAGAATGTCTTTGTTGACTGCAGCATCTCACTCAACACATACATGGCAAGGTTATTTTTAGAGCCCTTCGTGACCTCAGTCTTTTGTACACAGGATGTCCCGGTGTCGGCAGGTAATGTCCTTATTCTTGCACTTAAATGTGTGCTGAGCTGGGCAGGGGTCAAGGGCTCTCATCTGGGAGCTGCCACAGCTGAAGATGATGGAGCCGAGGTCCCCACAGTCACAGTGTTTGAAGAGGTCCTCTGTGTGTAGGGGACCTGAAAGGCTGCCTGCTCGCAGGCTCTCTTGCTGCAGGCGGGTCTGGTTCAAAGCAAAGATGATCTGAGGGAAGAAAACACAGGTCTCTTTTAAGTCCACTGATGCAGCAAAAATAAGCTGCCATCTTAATTCTTCTGACTGTGGTTGGCAAATAGCCTCACCTGTGTTGGTTATGTAAGGACATGGTCCCTGCTGCTGAATAAAGGAACTCAAATCCCTGGATGGTGTCCAAAGAAAAAAACGAGGACAGTTCTGCCCACATCAGCCCATCAGATGACACCTGGGAGACTCACAACCTGAAACTCTCTCAAGAGAGTGACCAAGAGGGGAGGGACCCAAAGAGCCGGCTGGTGAGGACCAGCTGAAGCTGGGGAAGTGAGGCAGGGAGGGACACACAGACACACATACCAACAGGCTTGAATTATATGAACAACCAGATAGAATTATACACAATACACACAGGTCTTTCCCAACCATCAGGGCAGCAGTTGAGGGCTAATGAGTTTATTTGGTCCACAGGATGTTAATGAAAGTTGTTATGGCAATGTGTGTGTGTGCGTGTGTGTGTGTGCGTGTGTGTGTGTGCACACACACTGTCGTGTCTGACTCTGTGACCCCATGGACTGTAGCCCACCAGGTTCCTCTGTCCATGGGATTCTCCAGGCTAGAATACTGGAGTCGGTTGCCATTTTCTACTCTAGAGGATCTTCTTGACCCAGGGATCAAACCCACATCTCTTGCAGCTCCTTACCACTAGCACCACCTGGGATGCCTCTATTATGGCACAAGAAAGGAGAAATGAGGGCCACACAAAATCAAACAGGTTTTTATCTTTTTAAATTTTTTTTTACTTGATATATAGTTAGTTTACAATGCTGCTCCACAGCAAAGTGATTCAGTTATACATATATAGATAGATTCTTTTCTAATATTCTTTTCCATTATGGTTTATCACAAGATACCAAATATAGTTCCCTATGCTATATAGTAAGACTTTGTTTATCTGTTCTATATATAATAGCTAACATCGGCTAACCCCAACCTCCCACATCCTCCCGCCCCCTTGGAATCCACAAGTTGGTCTCTACATTCATGAGTCTGTTTCTGTTTCAAGGACAAGTGCACCTGTGTCATATTTTAGATCCCATATATAAACGATATGGTGTTTTTCTTTCTCTTTCTGATTTATTTCACTTAGTATGATAGTCTCTAGTTGCATCCATGTTGCTGCAAATGGCATTATTTCACTCTTTTTCGTGGCTGAGTAATATTCCATTGTAGATATGTAGCACATCTTCCTTATCCATTCATCGGTCAATGGGCATTTAGGTTGCTTCCATGTCTTGGCTATTGTGAATAGTGCTGCTTTGAACATACGGGTGCATGTATCTTTTCAACTGTAGTTTTGTCTGGATATATGCCTAGGAGTGGGATTGCTGGATCATATGATAATTCTATTTCTAGCTTTCTGAGGAACATGCATGCTGTTTTCCATATTGGCTGTACCAACTTACATTCCCACCAACAGTGTAGGAGACAAACAGGTTTTTATCCTTACAAAACTCCCCAGAGTCTTGACACACTAAAGTGCACTGTGCTTCTCCCTGAGGAGGGAGAGGGTGTGCTGGGTTTCCCAAGCTGATTTGGGGTACACATCACAAGAGAAGGGTTACACAGAACATCTTTGGGGACAATCCAGACTCAATAAGTTTTACAAAGCTGTGAACTCTCTGTGGCACTGGAGAGCTAGGTTAGACAGGGAAAGACAGAGAATATGGCACCAGGTGGGAATTGGGTCAGACACCCACCACAGGGCTTCCCTGGTGGCTCAGCAGTAAAGAATCTCCATGCTGGAGACACAGGTTCAATCCCTGGGTTGGGAAGATCCTCTGGAGGAGGGCATGGCAACCCATTCCAATATTCTTGCCTGGGAAATCCCATGGACAGAGGAGCCTGATGTGCTACTCTTTGCAACCCCATGGCTATTTTGCGTCCATGGGTCACAAAGAGTCAGACATGACTTAGCAACTAATACCACCACCACCCTCCAGAAGACTTCTGACAGCACCAGAGATTCTGTGGCTTTTTCTTTTTCATTCACCCAAGTATGGATGTGGATATATCACCTTTGACAGGTACCCCTGTAGGCAGTGTATAGCATACTGCCTTTGCTGGAATGCCTGCCCCACCCACTTGGCTCAAATGCAGGCGGGGCCTGTCTGACCCTGAGGTCTTCAGCAGCAAGTTTTCAATTCTCTGGAGACAACACAATGCAAGTCTCAAGCCATGCAATGACACTGTGCAGCCCCCATCGCCTTCTTTCTCCTTCCATGCTTTCTCCTCTTCATTCTGAGTGGCCAAGAGGCCAGGACTCTTGTCACCTTGCTCCTCACAGGCCACTGTGCATGGGCCTGCCTACCACACACCCTCCTTCATCATCCTTTCTGCCCTCAGTTATTCTGTCCCCATCAGGGCCTTAACCAAAGAGGGAGGGAGCAGGTCCTTCTTTATAAAATCCCCTCCTCTACTCTCTTCTTGCCACATGCCCCCTCCATCAGAGACACCTTCTCCACCTTCTCCCAGAGGTCAGCTCCCCAAGGATCTATAGACCAGCCTGTTCTGTCTTGGGACAGGACCCTCTATGGGCCCTGGGGGTTCTCACCTATTCACGAGAAACTAACAAAGCCATACTAGGATGTTTGTCTTTGCTATAATTAAACTTTGAACAAGCATGCATACCCAAACTATGATCTGTTCCCACCCTTCCTACCCCTCTGCTGGTGACATGAGTTGACAGAGGCAGATACATCCATTCATGGACAGGTCTGCAAATTTGGCCTAAGCGAGGAAACTCAAGATGAGCTTTTGGGTTCTAAAACCATAAAATGAGGACCTATCCCCAAAACCAGGGATTGCTAAATGACTTACGATCAGCTGGAGGAAGAAATCTTCAGAGGGGAGTGCCAGGGGGTATTATGAAGTACCTCTCAGGTATGCCATGCCCCAGGCTAAGGTCTCACATGTTCCATCTCAGTCTAACTCCTCCAGATCCCCAGGCTCAACTCAAAAACACTGGCTGATGGCTTTGGATGTTCTAAAGACATTAAGGACAAGCCCAGGTTACCTGTGGCTAAGAGACCTTCCTCCAAGTGTTGCCACTGATTCTGAAATGCTTGGTATTTAAAGAAGACTGAGCCACTCATTCTAATGGACACAGCTGTCTGCAAACTGGGGAACACTGTATGGGACATGCATGCGGGTGTGTGTGCTAAGTCGCAGGGACATTATACAGTAAATAAGAACTTTGTTTATTCAGGCCCTTCTCAACATATTCATGTGTCCACCTGTTTATGAGAAGTTTACAAAGACTTGCTGGGATGTTAGTCTTTGTTATTGATGATTAAGCTTTAAAGAAGTTTGCATACCAAAACTAAGCCAATAACATTAATGATTTTCCTCTAAAAAAAACTTTTATTTTTTATTTTGCATTGGACTTATAGCCAATTAACAATGTTGTGTAGTTTCAGGCAGAGAGCAAAGGGACTCAGCCATGCATATACATGTATCCATTCTCCCCCAAACTCCCCTCCCATCCAGGCTGCCACATAACATTGAGCAGTTTCATGTGCTATACAGTAGGCCCTTGTTGATTATCCACTTTAAATATAGCAGTGTGTACATATCCATCCCAAACTCCCTAACTATATTTTCTCCCTATCCTTCCCCCCAGCAACCATAAGTTCCATAATATAAGTGATTTTCTGAGTGCTAACTATAGACCCTGCTAAATAGTTCACTTCTGTGCTCATTTAATCCTCTCAACATCCTGAAGTAGTAACTATTTTTAAATCTATTTTTAAAAAGAAGAAAATGAGGGGAAAGGAAGTTAAATAACTTGCTTACGATCACAAAGCTTAGTAAACCAAAGTGTCCCCACAAAGTGCGTGAACGGAAACAGTTCAACACCAGAACTTGAGATCTTCACCACCATGCTGTACACGAGGTATGCTGCATAACTGACTTCTGTCACATGGTCTAATTTAAATTATTAGGCTTACGGTAAAGACCTAAGAATCTGAAACTGGAAAGAAGAGAGGGAGGGTAGGAAGGAGGGAGAGAGAGAGAGACAAGAGGGAGAAAAGAGGGAAAGAGGAAGGCAGAAAAGGAGACAGAAGGAAGGGCACACAAAAGCTTTTTTCATCCGGGTAAGTGCAGAAAGCACACTATATCTAGAAAACAGAAGATGTTACACAGAAGAAATTTTGAACTAGCGATAATTTCAATACTTGGGTTATAATTGGTTTTAAAACCTGTGAGTATATTTTGAGTTTATTTCCTTTCAGTTTATTATTTTATGCAATCAGTTGTTTTATATATAAAGTTATTGCATGCTCAGTCTCTCATGCCTGACTTTGCTACTCCATGGACTATAGCCGGCCAGGCTCCTCTGCCCATGGAATTTTCCAGGCAAGAATACTGGAGTGGTTTCCCATTCCCTTCTCCAGGGGATCTTCCCCACCCAGCCATCAAACCAACCTCTCCTGTCTTTCCTGCATTGGCAGGTAGATTCTTTAACACTGCACCACCTGGGGATCCCTATATATAAAATTACTGTACCTTAACTTCGACCCGCTCCTGCAGGACAGTCCCCGGAGGCTGGCACCCAGCAGCAGCGGCGGGCAGCCTGACGGGCTGCGGGGCCCACCTGTCCCGAGCACGGGCCTTCTGACCTCCGAGGAGTGCCCCGGGCTCATGCAGACGGCGGGCAGCTTCTCTCCCGGTCTCTGTGCTCACAGTGTAGACGCGCCTCCCTCTGGAAGCCCTCCGGAGGCCCAGCTGCTAGACCTGGACTTCCCAGGAGCCCCTGGCGTCCCTATGCCTGGCCCGCCTCCGTGTGGCCTCGGAGCCGGGGCTCCACTGCTCCACTCCATTATATATATGTAATACTTACATATATATATATATGTAAGTATTATATATAAAATTTAGTATCGTACACTTTTTGTGTGACAGTATAAGCATTTCACCAGAGTATGGAGTCCTTAGCATCACACTACATGCCATCATTTAATTAAACAATCATGAATACACCATCAACAGCATCCAGGAGCAGAAAGTTCTTTCTATTTTCTAATTATTTCCTTAGTATAGATTCCTAAGACCAGGCCTACTGAGTCAATGGGCATGAACCAGTCAAAAGATTGTTACTTCTCTTTTTTCTAAAAACTTCTTTTAACTTGTGCTTTTTTTTTTTAGTAAAAATTTAATTCTCCATTAAAACAAATTCAATACACATTAAGTGGTAACACAGACAATCTCCCAAAGCCAGTTTTATACAGAAGCTCCATCTCTGATGCAATCTGTGCCTCTATACTGATACCCCCAGTGGAGCACCAGTGCAGACAGGCTGCTGTGGCCGCGCACGCGCGCTGCTGCCTCCGCCTGGGAGGCTCTTTCTACCCTCCTCCCTGTGACGAATAACACTCTTGTCCTTTGGAAATCGAAAAGGGAGCCTCCTCCTCAGGAAGCCACGGTCCTGCGGGCACTCCGGGGCACAGTGAGACCGTCCCCTCTTTGCCCGGAGCATCCTGCGACTATTCCATCACAGCACTAATGGCAGCGCCCTGTTTTGTCACCCCACGTGCAGCAATCACGCCCTACTCACCTCTCTATTCTCCCCATCTGGCACACAGGACCTGACATACTGTAAACATTCAATAAATTTTGACTGAATGAATAAAATCTAGAAATGACTCTGCCAAAAACTGCAGTCTGAGATGGGTTGGAGACTCATAAAGGAAGCTCAACGAAATTTCGCCAGCCAAGACAAACAGGAAGCATTTCCGGGAAACCCAGACCCATCAAATTTCTCAGAAAAGTAAATGGGGGTGAGGGCAGGGGAGGAATGCTGGGCCTAATGGGGGAGGGAAGAGAGTCTTACCCCCTAGAGACTCATATTTTATTTGAGCTTATCTCTCAGCCAGCTTTGGGACATCTGCATTTGGGTTTATTCCTTAAATGCTTGTCCTGACCAAGCCTGAAAGCTCTTAAACTCCCATTTTCTCCCCTGGTATACGTCAGGATAGGGGCCTCCCAGGTGGCACAGTGGTAAAGAATCCACTTGCCAATGCAGGAGACACAAGGGATGCAGGTTTGATTCCTGGGTCAGGAAGATCCCCTGGAGTAGGAAATGGCAACCTGCTCCAGTATTCTTACCTGGAAAATTGGGTAAGCTATGTCTCAGTAATAAATTAAACCTGAAGTCTCAGTGGCTTAACAGATAATATATAGCTTGCTCACACAATCTGAGTGAGTTAGCGGCTCTTTCATCCATCTAGTCCCTTGGGAATCCAGTTCTGTTTATCTTGTGACACTGCCGTCCCAATAGATGGTTTCCATGGGGTGCCATGGGGTGGATATGGCAGGTGACCTACAGTTTGCCTGAATTCCCACAATTCATTGACTAGAAGCAGTCACATGGTCTTGCCTAATCCTTAAGGGTGCTGGGAAATGTATTCTTTCCATTTGCAGAGGAGAGAGAATGTCCTTGAGACATTAAAACAGTTGATGGGGAGCTTAGTGCATTACAGAGATTCATGATATCAGATGCATCCCTATTCAGAATTACACACAGTCCTTGGTGGAAGGACATCCAGATAGTAACCTGGCTAGTGGTGCTCATCACGAAAGTTCCCTGTCAGCCTGTGGTCCTCAAGTCACAGAAAGACTGGGGACAGCAGAGGCTGAGAACAGGGGTGGGGGAGCACAGGCAAGGGAGCAAAATGCCAATCATAATCCTGGGTTAGTGTAGAATTCTGGAAATTGAGTGGATGGTCAGCAAAGCATCATCAAGAACAAGAGAGTGTAATGGATCGTGAAAGGTGTCATGAGAAATGTCAATGACCATTCTTGTGTCAACTACTGAAGAACAGAATCACAGCAGCAAGTATAGAGCTAAAAGTTCCTGAAGCTCATTCATTCCTCTTCCATTCATTAATTCAGCCAATAAATTGTTACTGATGCCAACTTGATCCGAGCACTGAAGATACAGTAATGAACAAGAAAGACCATATCCTTGCCCTCCTGGGGTTTCATTTTACCTGGAAGTGGGGGAGGTGATGTCAAGAAGAAGACAGGGAGGGGAGAGGAACCTGGGATATCACAGAAGGACCTCTTCCTACTAGAGGTAGTGGCCCAAAATAAACTTTCACTCAATGATGCCAGACTTGCTGGGACAATCCATCCACAGCAAGTCAAAACGCTTCCCAAGTTAGCCCTTTGCTGCTTTTCCTTGGCAGGAAGGAGATCATCTTGTGTCACCCAGCAACTCTGAGGAGGCCATACTACAAATCAGTGTACTTTAAGTAAGTGTGAACAATGAATTGGACATGTGTCTGAGTTGGTGCTAAGTCCTTCTCTTGTTCCTAAAAATATACACAAATGCCCTTTTTGAATCTTTAATACAATTTTCTATAGTTATCGAGTCTTTCCTTTTAGAGCTGCTACAATGGTTCTAACTTAACCTTGGAGGCTTTTATATTGTGCTTATTTGCAGCCTAACAACTTCCGAGAGGCCTTACACATCTTACAAATTAAAAGTCAGTACAGGAAAGCTACTGACTACTACTGTGTCTCAAGCCCCCACCTAGGAGATTTGGTGGAGGGGGCTGGGTTTTCTTGGCTGGGAAGAGGAAGGAGCCTGGCCCACACTTCTCCCTGGCAGATCCCAAGTGCCTGTTATCTGTTTCATGAAACACATTGAAAGAAACCCAGAGGAAGACTTTCCTGGTGGTTCAGACAGTAAAGAACCAGCCCTCCAATGCAGGAGATGCGGGTTCGATCTCTAGGTCGGGAAGATCCCCTGGAGGAGAAAATGGCAACTCACTCCAGTATTCTTGCCTGGGAAATCACCTGGACAGAGGAGCCTGGTGGGCTACAGTCTATGGCGTCATAAAGAGTCAGACAAGACTTAGCAACTAAACAACAAAACTCGGCCCAGCTAAAGCCACTGAGAGCCAGACCTAGCCTCCTCAGAAACCTGCAGTGGCATCTCCAAATGGTTATCAGCTGTCAATCATCCTCATGTAATTTTCTCTCCTTGCTGTGTTTGCCAGAGCCTGAGGCAATCTCACAAATGTGGGGTCTCAGGATATGACTCACAGAGAAGCAGATTCCTCAGAAGCAACTGTGTTTGACAGAGTTGACCACAAAGGCCAAGTCCAGGAAGTCCCTCCTGACAGGCATTGTCAGTGACCTGTTGTTGCTGTTCAGTTGCTAAGTTCAATTGCGTCCGACTCTTTGTGACCCTATGAACTACAGCATGCCAGGGTTCCCTGTCCCTCACTATCTCCCAGAGTTTGCCCAAGGTCATGTCCATTGAATCAGTGATCCCATTCAGCCATCTCATCCAGATGAGATCATTCAGAAGGAACCTGGAATATTAGGTCATTGCTCTAAATTCCTACAGTGTGGGATCAGTAACTGGTGATCACAAATGGGGCACAATGACTGCTAACTGGACAACCAGAAGGCCCAGGAGCAGTGGGAAGCATGTCCAGCTGGGATGGGGGGCAGGACGGGGTGGGAGGAGGCAACCAGGAAGAGGAATGAGGCAAAAGGGCAGGCAAGGGGTCTGAGTGAGTGTCAGTGGCCATGCACACTGCCCCCCACCTCCCCCCCAAGCAGCCCCTCCCTGCCCACTACCCCTTGTGTCCATTCAGTTCCTTTCTCTGCAGTTTCTGCTAACATTTTCTCACATGTTACACTTATTTGCTAGGCCTGTCTTAACAAACTGAGGAACTGAAACAACAGAAATGTATTGTCTCACAGTTCTGGAGCTGAAAGTCCAGGAAGTAGGTGCTGGCAATGACATGTGCCCTCTGAAGGCACTAGAGTTCTAGGCCTCTCTCCTAGCTTCTGAGAGTTTCTTGGGTTGTAGAAACAGCTCCAGTATTTAAGTGGCTTTTTTTCTCCTGTGGGTCACTCTGTGTCTTAATTTATTCTTTTTATAAGGACACACTCATACTGGATTAGTGCCCACTCAGGTGACCTCATCTGCAAAAACTCATTTTCCAAATTAGGTCTCATTCATAGGTCCTTGGGATTAGTACTTCAACATAAGATCTAGCAACACAAGTCAATTCTTAAAACGTATCAATCTCAGCTCTACTCTTTTTTTTCAGTTTGTTATTCAGTGTTTATTAAATAGATTCAGTCTTATATATGCTACACAGATTCAAAAGCAAGAGGATTCCACATGCTTAGGAAATCAGTGCATTTAGCAAAGTAATACCATGGAGATAACAGCTTCATTAACAGCTCATTGGTCTTTTGTTAAGTGAGGGAAGAGGAAGTTGGTCTGTGCAAGTCATTTTACACACACACAAAAAAAAACCAGAATTGAGTTGCAACTCATAGAGAAGATACATTCTAAAAATTAAAACATTAAGCCACATTTACTGGAAAAACTCACTATATAAAACACAAATAATTTTTATAGAGCATTGAGGAACTCCTCACCAGCTTAGAAGAGCCATGATAAGTTGCACAGACAGCTCTACTGTTTTTTTTAATAGCTAACATGCGTACAGTGCGCTTCCCAGTTGGCACTAGTGGTGAAGAACTCCACTTGCCAATGCAGGAGATGCTGGTTCAATCCCTGGGTCAGGAAGATCCCCTGGAAGAGAGAAACCCACTCCAGTATTCTTGCCTGGAGAATTCCATGGACAAAGGAGCCTGGTGGGCTACAGTCCACGAGTTGCAAAGAGTCGAATACGACTAAAGTGACAGCACACACGCACACATACATATGGTAAAAATGTCTAAGAGTAAAAAGAAATTAATTTCCCTCCCATTCCTGTTCCCCAATCACCCTCCTCAAAAGTAATCACTGCTGCTTGTGTCTTATATCTCTTTCCAAGAGTAGTCTCTATGTAAAGCCGCTAGATACATACGTGGACAGACAGGTGAGAGAGACAGAAACAGAGATATCTCCTCCACTTTTTTGTTTTTATTTTTGCTCCTTTGGTTTTTAAGCAGTCAAATAAAAACCTTTCCATAAATAAATACTGAAGCTGTATATTACAATGTAAGGGAAAACAATCAAGGAATAAAATGCCAAATCTCGGCAAACAGCGATACTCTCCACTCTTCTTGAAGTAAATGGAATCTGAGACTTTCCATCCACAAGATAATATCAGTGACTAAGCTAAATCATAGAATAGGAAAAGGGAAATTTCTGAGAGCAAGAAGAGATGAAATTAAGGTTGCCTTTCCAGTGAGAAAGCAGATTGGATGCGCAAGTCCCTTGGAGACACCCAGGAGGTAACCTCATGGCCCTTAATCCAAAGCTGTCATGGGACCTCTGCTCTGGGCTCAGGCTAACTCAGGCTGACCCCAAGAGAAATCCAGGCAGAAGTCAACAGTTGAAGATTTCACACAATCCTACAAAGATTCAGACTCATTTCTTCAAGATCTCAAATAAGCCATCCCTTTCAGACACCCAGATGGTTTGCTTTTTTCCCAGAAACCTCCTAAGCCAATTTTTTTTTCCCCAACCATGGTTTACAACTCATTATCCATCATGTCATGGTGGACAGAAATCTTGGCAGGCCCCAGCCACAGCTCTGTAGCTTGTTCATCTCCTTTCACCCAGATAGCAGTCCACACAGTGCACTTCCTGGGTCGCTTCCTGCTTCCTAAGGGCTGCCTGTAAACCAGGAGAGGCGCCCTAGGATGCCCCACTTTGTCCTGACAGCTCCGGTAGTGTCAATCACTGCCTACAAACACCCCCAGATGACTCAACACACAGGCAGGGCTGGGAGCAATTGGCTGAATTCAGCCAGGGTCAGAGCTCTAAGAACCTCCAGAGATGCTTACAGATCAGACTCAACTCGTTCAGATGTGAACTGTCTCCCGAGAGCTGCAGTCAGTTCCCGGCTCAGTGCTCTGGCCCTTACTGACAGTTCTCTGCACCAGAGTTTTCAAGGTCTGACTCACAAGGAAGGATGTGGGCTGTCAGGGTGCT
Source organism: Ovis canadensis (assembly GCF_042477335.2). Classification (NCBI taxonomy): domain Eukaryota; kingdom Metazoa; phylum Chordata; class Mammalia; order Artiodactyla; family Bovidae; genus Ovis; species Ovis canadensis. The sequence continues at coordinate 56,792,306 of NC_091247.1, forward strand.
GGCAGAGGGGGCCAGCATGCTTCTGAAACAGTACTGCTTCTATGGTTTTTTCACACAATCATAAGCCTTTCAGGGGACTCAATTTACTAACACATTATTTCAGGGAGGCGGGATGAATTGGGAGATTGAGAAATAGTAGTGTATATATGTCAATCTCAATCTCCCAATTCATCACGCCTCTCTGAAATAATGTATTAGTAAATTGAGTCCCCTGAAAGGCTTATGATTGTGTGGATAGGTAACTAATGAGAACCTACTGTATTGCATAGGGAACTTTACCCAATGCTCTGTGGTTTTTACAGGAGAGAACTGACTCCATGTTAGACCTGTTTCTTTTACTTTAACATTTGCTTCCTGTTGCTTCTGTCACAAACGCCTGCCTCGGAGAACCCTGTCCCCCTGCCTGAATGTTAAATCAAAATGGCTTTGTTCAAGATGCTGTCCACCTGTGGATGGCTAAGCAAGCAAGAAATGGACACATCCCCTTCCAGAGGCCATTCCAGAAGGTACTAGCAAAATTAACAGCCTTTTTACTTTACTTTCTCATCTCCCCACACTCTGTTCTATAAAAGAACCTGGCATTCGAACCCTGATAAGACAGTTATTAGTTTGCCATTAGTCTGCCATCTTCTTGGTCCGCTAGCTTTCCAAATAAAGTAGTATTGCTTACCTCAACACCTCGTCTCTCAGAATTATTGGCCTGTCACAAGATGAGCAGCAAGAACTTAGACTCGGTAATATGGTGACAAAGAGGGAATATATGTATACGTACAGCTGATTCACTTTGTTGTACAGTTGAAACTAACACAACATTGTAAAGCAACTAAACTCCAATAAATACTAAAAAAGTAAAACATTATTTAAAAAAAAAAAAACACACAACCCACATTCTACCTTCTCCAGCCCAGCTTTGGGAATGTACCAGGAAGCGCCAAGAATTCCTCCCTAATGTTTCCCATATGGTTGCTCTCTTGCCAAGCTACCGTGCTGACACAGCGTCAACAGATTCTCTTAAAGGAAAGCTGCTGGGCAGCTGACTTCACAGCGGCCCTTGTCACTCACTGTCAATCTGCTAAAAGCACCTGAAAGCAAAGCAAGACGCATTAGAGAAGAGAGGATGAGATGGAGGTGGTAGAATCTTAGGACTCTGAGCAACATGGAGGGGACAACCAGGGGTCAACATGATACATTTACAATAATAATAATATCAGTAGGGACTTCCCAGGTGGTCCAGGGGCTAAGACTCTGCGCTCTCAATGCAGGAGACCCAGGTTGGATCTCTGGTCAGGGAACTAGATCCCACATGCCACAACTAAGACCCAGTGCAGTCCCAAATATGTTAATTAATTAATAATGATAATAATAATAGCAGCAGCAAGCCCTCTCCCACCCTACTGTCAGCCTGTCCCCTGGGAGGTGGAGCTGCTTTGGGGAGAAAGATGGCTCATAGGAAGACTTCTGACCTTTTGGGGAAAACTCATGTATCTCTTGAGGCCACCAATGGAGAGTCCCAGCAGAGCCCAGGGCATCCCAGCTGGGCATAGAGTGGACAGGCCCATGTCTACAGCAGAGGACAAGCAGAGCTCAGGAAAAGCCTCTACAAACAAAGGGGCTCAGAGAGCTTCAGGATGGGTCCTGCAGAACCTCTGCTGTTCTCCAAGCCTCACCTGGAAAATGTATTGCATTTGGAAGGATTCCAGGCCACCGAAGCCACCACTGGGGCACTTGCCTCCTTGGAGAGGTTCCCAGTGCTTCTCCGGAGTGTGCCAAGCTTTACCTTTTGAACACCTGCTACCCCAAGTCAGGTGCTCTGCTCTACTGGGAGGCATTTTTAACTACTAGGAAGTCCCTCCTACTTTTTGAGCTCCATATCTCATCATGATTACCCTGTTTTCTGTGTATACCAATAGTATGTGTTTCCACACTTGCGTAATTTGTTAACCATCAAATGGAAAATGTGCATGTTCCACTTCTAGGAATCTCTCCCATGGAAGCACAAGCAGAGGGACTTCCCTGGTGGTCCAGTGGCTAAGATTCTGTGCTCTCAATCCAGGTGGCCTGGGTTCTATCCCAGGGAACTAGATCCCACATGCTGCAGTGCAACGAAGAGTTCCTATGTTGCAACTAAAGATCCCATGTGCCACAAGTAAGACCCAGTGCAGCCAAATAAATGAAAAGAAGGGAGGGAGGAAGAAAGAAAGAAACATGAGCACAAGTACATAAGAAATATGTGAGTGCATGAGGATGGTCCCTGGGAACTGTAACAGAGCGCTCCCTGGCACTGGGACTGTTCAATCAAAATTGGAATGACCACACAGAGAGGATTACTGCATCAAACAGGACAGGAGAGTGGAGGTGATGGCTTCAGATGCTCTTCCACGTATAAGCCCTTGAGTTGCTCCATCTCAGGAAGTGCATCTCAGGAATAGCAGGCGCTCTGGCCTCACCTTCTGTCCTCTCTGCCTCCCTTGTTTCTCCTCCCCTCGGCACTGGCCACGGAGGCTCCATGGAGAAAGGGATCAGGACCAGGTGCCCATCAGGAACCTCCAAGTGGTCCCTGATGTGTCTGGGCCTCCTCTTCTGGTTATGCTGGGAAGAGGGAATCCAATGTAACACCAAAAAAAAAAAAAAACCCCATCCCAAGCACACATATTTCTATAGCCATGAAACCTATAGAGCTTCAAATGGGGCAATAACAGGTGTAGCCACAGGGAATGCAGCAGCTGCTCTGAGCATGGCATCAACCAAGTCTGCAAGCCCAAGACAGACAACCACAGCAACACTAGGAGTCTAGAAGGAAGTGAACCAGCATGATCACGGGGTGGGGCCTGTGAGGGTAAGTGCTGCGAGCTTGTCCTGGGGGTTGCTTCCCACATGTCCTCCCCTAGGGGGCAACAGGAGTGTGGCAACTGCAAAAACAACTATTAGGTAGCAGCAAAAGTGATTGCAGTTTTGTACTGTTGAAATTTGCCATTTGATATTGAAGTACTTTCTTAAATAAATGTAGTTATGTTATACATCATTTTAATGTGCATTACTCACTTTATGTTTTTTGCTAATGACCTATTGCTTGCTGTTTCAGTTCAGTTCAGTCGCTCGGTCGTGTCCAATTCTTTGTGACCCCATGGACTGCAGCACGCCAGGCTTCCTTCCATCACCAACTCCCTAAGCTTACTCAAACTCATGGCCATCGAGTCAGTGATGACATCCAACCATTTTATCTTCTGTTGACCCCTTCTCCTCACACCTTCTGTCTTTCCCAGCATCAGGGTCTTTTCCAATGAGTCAGTTCTTCTCATCAGGTAGCCACAGTATAGGAGTTTCAGCTTCAGCATCAGTCCTTCCAAAGAATATTCAGGACTGATTTCCTTGAGGATGGACTGACTTGATCTCCTTGCAGCCCAAGGGACTCTCAAGAGTCTTCTCCAACACCACAGTTCAAAAGCATCAATTTTTTGGTGCTCTGCTTTCTTTATAGTCCAACTCTCATATCCATACATGACCACTGGAAAAATCATAGCTTTGACTAGACAGACCTTTGTTGGCGAAGTAATGCCTCTGCTTTTTAAAATGCTGTCTAGGTTTGTTATAGCTTTTCTTCCAAGGAGTAAGTGTCTTTTAATTTCATGGCTGCAGTCACCATCTGCAGTGATTTTTGGAGCCCAAGAAAATAAACTCTCTCGCTGTTTCCATTGTTTTCCCATCTATTTACCATGAAGTTATGGGACCAGATATTTGTTTTCTGAACGTTGAGTTTTAAGCCAACTTTTTCACTCTCTTCTTTCACTTTCATCAAGAGGATCTTTAGTTCTTCACTTTCTGCCATAAGGGTGGTGTCATCTGCATATCTGAGGTTATTGATATTTCTTCTGGCAATCTTGATTTCAGCTTGTGCTTCATCCAGCCCAGCATTTCTCATGATGTACTCTGCATATACTTGCTGTTTATTTGATATTTATTTTAGATTATAGAAATGATGTTAGACAAAAAGCAAATTCAAGCGATCTGAGTTCTAAATGGGTCATAAAGTAGAGGAGACAACTGGCAACATCAACAACAAATCTGGCCCAGAAACTCCTAATACAGTCGTATAGTGCAATGGTGGTTCAAGAAGTTTTGCAAAGGAGACAAGAGCCCTGAAGATGAAGAGTTCAGTGGCCAGCCATCGGAAGTTGACAACAACCAATAGAGAGCAATCATCAAAGCTGATCCTCTTACAACTTCACCAGAAGTTGCCCAAGAACTCAACGTCAACCATTCTACTGTCGTCAGGCATTTGAAGCAAATTGGAAAGGCAAAAACTCAATAAGTGGGTGCCTCATGAGCTGATGAAAATTTGTAAAGTCATCACTTTGAAGTCATCTTCTCTTATTCTACCCAACAACAAACCATTTCTCAATTGGATAGGATTTTATGCGACAACCAGCTCAGTGGTTGAACCCAGAAGAAGCTCCAAAGCATTTCCCAAAGCCAAACTTGCACCAAAGAAAAGTTATGGTCACTATTTGGTGATCTACTGCCTATCTGATCCACTACAGCTTTCTGAGTCCTGGCGAAACCATTACATCTGAGAAGTATGCCCAGCAACTCAATGAGATGCACCAAAAACTGCAATGCCTACAGCCAGCATTGGTCAACAGAAAGGGCCCAATTCTTCTCCATAATAATGCCCGACTGCACATTGTACAACCAGCACTTCAAAAGTGGAACCTAGTAGTAAGTGGTGAAAGTGAAAGTGTTAGCTTTTCAGTCATGTCCAACTCTTCACAACTGCAGGGACTGCAGCCCACCAGGTTCCTCTGTCCGTGGAATTCTCCAGGCAAGAATACTAGAGTGTGTTGCCATGCCTTCCTCCAAGGGATCTTCCCAACCCGGGGATCAAACCCAGATCTCCTGCTTTGCAGGCAGATTCTTTAACACCTGAACCACCAGGGAAGCAGCTAATGTTCAGGTGATGGGACTTCTCTTCTCAACCACGCAGAGTGAACACTCCATAAATGAGCAAAATGGAAGCCAGAGCCTGCTAGGCCAAAGCTGAGGCCCAGAGGAAAAAGAAATATAGAGCTCCTCAATGTTATGAGACAGCTTGGATAGGAGAGGAGTCTGAGGGAGAATGGATATATGTATATGTATGACTGAGTTCCTCTGCTGTGCACCCGAAACTAACACACCTGAAATTATCACAATTAAATGTTGCTAACTGGCTATACTCCAATACAAAATAAAAAGTAAAGAAAAAAAAAGATTTAATGATAGGAAGAGTCACCATCACCACAGGACAGGTGAAAGTCACCACAGGACAAAGAAAGCTGGTCAACCCAAAATCCATCTCCTTAACCAGGTGTAGAGCTACTAGACTGGGCAAAAAGAGGGTTTATGGATTGAATTTTATCTCCCCAAAAGGCAAGATCATCCTAACCCCCAGGACATACAAATGTGACCTTATTTGGAAATAGGGTCTTTACAGATGTAATCAATTTAAAATGAGGTCACTGAAGTGGGCCCTACTCCATTATGGTGTCCTTAAAAGAAGGGGAAACTTGGACACATACAGACACACACACACACACAGAGGGAACACAGTGTAAAGACAGCTGTGTGTTGACAGAAGTGAAGACTGGAGTGTAAGTCTACAAGCCAAGGTTTACTGACAACTACAAGAAACTGGAAGAAGGGAGGGATGACTTTCCTCCAGATCTCTCAGGGAATATGGCCCTGCCAACAGCTTGATCTCAGATTGCCAGGCCCTAAAACTGTGAGAGAATAAGCTTCTATCATTTTAAGCCATCCTAGTTTGTGGCATCACAACCCTAACACTTGGGGAACAGACCTGCTCTTGCTCGCACCACAGTCTCACTAGGCAGGATCTGCTGCTGCTGCTAAGTTGCTTCAGTCGTGTCGGACTCTGTGTGACCCTGCAGACAGCAGCCTACCAGGCTCCTCCGTTCTAGAGCTTCTCCAGGCAAGAACGCTGGAGTGGGTTGCCATTTCCTTCTTCAGTACATGAAAGTGAAAAGTGAAAGTGAATTCGCTCAGTTGTGTCTGACTCTTCGCGACCCCATGGACTGCAGCCCGCCAGGCTCCTCTGTCCATGGGAGTTCCCAGGCAAGAGGACTGGAGTGGGCTGCCATTTCCTTCTCCAATGCATGAAAGTGAAAAGTGAAAGTGAAGTCGCTCAGTTGTGTCTGACTCTTCGCGACCCCATGGACTGCAGCCCGCCAGGCTCCTCTGTCCATGGGAGTTCCCAGGCAAGAAGACTGGAGTGGGCTGCCATTGCCTTCTCCAAGGAAGGATCTAGGACACCCCAAATGAGATGAGCTGATCTACAGCTGCTTCAAGTTCTATAGGTTAGAAACCCAGCTGGGCTGGCTCTCTCTTGAAAAATTTGAAAGAGCTAGTCCTACTCCAAAATTGGTGGGCCCTCAACGCAATCCTGATCAAAATACCAACAGCATTTTTCACAGAATTACAACCAATAATTCTAGAATATGTATGTAAATACAGAAGACCACAACTAGCCAAAGCAATCTTAAGAAAGAAGAACAGGGCTTGAGGTATCACACTCTCTGACTTCTGATTACTATACTATAGTAATAAAAAAAAAAAAAGAAGAGAGCTACAGTAATCAAAACAGCATGGTACTGGCACAAAAACAGATATATAGAGCAATGAAATAGAATCAAGAGCCCAGAAATAAACCCACGTACATTTGGTCAATTAATCTATGACGAAGGAGGCAAGGACATACAATGGAAAAATGAGTCTCTTCAATAAGTGGTGCTGGGGGACAGCTACATGTAAAAGAATGAAATTAAAACATTTTCTCACTCCACATAAAAAGATAAATAAACTCAATATGGATTACACATCTAAATATAAGACCAGAAACCATGAAACTCCTGTAAGAAAACATAGGCAGAATACTCTCTGCCATAAATCACAGCAATGTTTTTTTTGGATCTATCTCCCAAGGCAAAAGAAACAAAAGCAAAAACAAACAAATGGGGTCTAATTAAACTCAAAATCTTTTGCTTAGCAAAAGAAACCATCAACAAAATGAAAAGACAATGTATTAAATGGAAGAAAATATTTGCAAATGATGTGACCAATAAGGAGTTAATATCAAAACACATAAACAGCACACAGAATTGAATATCCAAAAAAAACCTAGTTAAAAAATGACAGAAGATATACATAGACATTTTTCCAAAGAAGATATACAGATGGCCAACAGGCACATGTTCAACATCAGTAATCATGAGAGAAATGTAAGTCAAAACCACAATGAAAGATTACCTAACACCCGTCAGACGGTTATCATAAAAAATACCACAGAAAGCAAATGTTGGCAAGGATGTGGCGAAAAGGGAATGCCTGTACACTGTTGGTGAAAATGTAAATTGGTGCAGCCAATTTACATTTACTGGAAAACAGTACGAAGGTTCCCCTAAAAATTAAAAATAGAATTACCACATGATCCAGCAATTCCACTTCTGATTTTGTATCTGAATAAAAGAAAAACATTAATTCAAAAGCATACATGCCTCCCAATGTTCATAGCAGTTCTGTTTACAACAGCAAAGATATTAAAACAATCTAAGTGTTCATCAACAGATGAATGGATAAGGAAGATGTGGTTTATGCATATAATGGAATACAACTCAGCCATTAAAAAAGAATGAAAATTTGCCATTTGCTACAACATGGGTGGACCTGGAGAGTATTACACTAAGGGAAATAAGTCAGAGACAAATGCTGTATGTTATCAGTTAAACGTGGAATCTGGAAAAGAAAAAAGAATGAATATAACAAAATTGAAATTGACTCACAAATATAGAGAACAAACTAGTGGTTATCAATGCGGAGAGGGAAGGAGGGAGGGCAAGATAGAGGCAGGTAATTAAGAGATTCAAACTACTCTGTATAAAATAATAAGCTGCAAGGATATACTGTATAGCACAGAGTAAGCCAATTTTCATAATACCTTTATATAGAGTATAATCCATAAAAATATTGAATCACTGTGATATACCTGAAACTAATATTGTATATAAGAACACTGTAAATCAATTATGCTTCAATTTTTAAAAAAAGGGCCCCAACTTTTGGTGAAAGGAACAGTGTGTCTAAGACTGTGATGAAGAACAGAAGAATATCAGAGGGTGATGAGAGGCTAAAGATCACAGGTACCTAAATCCTGTGACCAAGAAGGCAGTAATCTCTGAAGCAGGTTAAAGAAAAAGGAGAGCAGAAGACGACTCAGAGAAGTATCCCTACACAGTCATTCCAGCTTTCCTTACTTCAGTTCAATTAAATAAAAGGAAATCCATAGAATCTGAGCATAAAACTCTCACGTGTTTTAGGGCACAATACCACAATGTTTACAGCAAAATAATTAGAAATAGCAGGAACTTGAAAACAGCTCAAATGTCCATTTAAAAGGGGCAGGATAGATGGTGGTATACGTATCAGTGAGATGCCATGCAACAAAGAAAACGCATCATGGCCACATTCATTAGCATTGATGAATGTTGCAAAATGTTCAGTAAACCAGCAAGGCATAAAAGAATGTGTATCATGTAATTGCGTGTATCAGTTCAGTTCAGTCGCTCAGTCGTGTCCAACTCTTTGCGACCCCATGAATTGCAGCACACCAGGCCTCCCTGTCCATCACCAACTCCCGGAGTTCACTCAGACTCACGTCCATCGAGTCAGTGATGCCATCCAGCCATCTCATCCTCTGTCGTCCCCTTCTCCTCCTGCCCCCAATCCCTCCCAGCATCAGAGCCTTTTCCAGTGAGTCAACTCTTCACATGAGGTGGCCAAAGTACTGGAGTTTCAGCTTCAGCATCATTCCTTCCAAAGAAATCCCAGGGCTGATCTCCTTTAGAATGGACTGGTTGGATCTCCTTGCAGTCCAAGGGACTCTCAAGAGTCTTCTCCAACACCACGGTTCAAAAGCATCAGTTCTTCGGTGCTCAGCCTTCTTCACATGTATAGAACAACTGAAAAACCAACACCAATAACACACTGTTTAGGATACATATGTAGTGGCTTCAGGTAATGCATAGGGAGTTTATATGGGACTGTTACAGAGACAGCAGGAATCAGCTGGAATCAGGGCTTCCCTGGTGGCTCGGTCAGTAAAGAGTCTGCCCACAGTGCAGGAGACCCGAGTTTGATCCCTGGGTCGGGAAGATCCCCTGCAGAAGGAAATGGCAACCCACTCCAGTATTCTTGCCTGGAAAATGCCATGGACAGAGGAGCCTGGAGGGCTGCAGTTCACAGGGGTCCCAAAGACTTGGACATGACTGAGTGATTAACACAAACATCCCAGCATTAACTTGGCTTAAACAATAATGGAACAGATTGTCACACAGCAGAAAGTCAAAAGCAGAGGAGCATAGTAAGATCAGAACTCCCCTGGTCTATGTAACTGCCCTTATAACGAGAAAATCCAACACCAGTCTCAGCAAAAAACAAACACACAAAACATCAAGAACTCCCTTCCAACCTCTCCTTGACCAGACGAACCCAACATAGGACACATGCTCACACCCACACCCACAAAAGTAGACAGAGGAATACTGTCGCTGACTGGCTTAAACCCAGACTGTTGAACCAATCACTAAGAAGATTGGGTCCCAGACCAATCACTCCAAGAGGGACACTTGGAGTAAAAACAAGTAAGATGGCAAACTGTTGGGTTCAAAAACAGAATTCAATCCCAACCCTGCCCCAGTTTCTCTTGCCAGTTTGAAAACAACGCCCAAGAATAAAGAAATGGAATATGGCAAGGGGAACCAAGGGTTTAAAATGTGTCAGTGAGCCTCAGCTGGATCTCTGGTCAAGGAACTAAGAGTCTGCATGCCACATGCCTCAGCTGGGGGAAAAAGATTTATTCAGTAAAATGTGTCAGCAAGGATGAGGTATAAGAGTAAACCCACTAGTTACAGGTAAAGCCAACCACTTTACAGCAGCAGAAGCAAAGCAAAACAGACTTTTACCAAACGTCTTTGATGTGCTTTATAAAGGTCCTCTTGTTTACTCCTCGTTACAATCCTATGAGGCTTGTTTCATCACATCCGCTTTACAGATGAGGAATCAGACACAGAAAGGACTATCTTTCAAGGACTATACGCCTCGAGGTCACAAGGCTAAGAAACAGGGAAGCCAGGACTCACACCCAGATCTGTGGTCCCCACACTTCATATTCTTTCCACTGAGAAGCTGGGTAGCTGCTGGTGGGTCTAGCAGCAGGACTGACCCTGGCCTCTTCAAGGTGTCCAAAGACGACTTCGCCTAAGGCAAGGTCTGACTCCTCAGAGCAAATGTACTCCTAAGGCAGGGAGAGGCAGTATGCCTATTCTTGTGGCTGAGTTGCCAAGTCGTGTCTGACCCTTTGCGACCCCCTGGACTGGCAGCACATCAGGCCTCCCTGTCCCCTCACCATCTCCTGGAGTTTGCCCAAGTTCATGTCCATTGAGTAGGTGATACCATCCAAGTGTCTCATCCTCTGTTGCCCACTTCTCCTCCTGCCATCAATCTTTCCCAGCATCAGGGTCTTCTTCAACGAGTCAGCTATTCTCATCAGGTAGCCAAAGTATTGGAGCTTCAGCTTCAGCAACAGTCCTTCCAATGAATATTTAGAATTGATTTCCTTTAGGATTGACTGGTTTGATCTTCTTGCTGTCCAAGGGACTCTCAAGAGTCTTCTCCAGCACCACTTCGAAAGCAGTATGCCTACTTCTCCTGAATGCTCCATTCTGGTTATAACAGTACCACTCAGGTGTGATGATTTAGAAACAGCCCCAAATCCACCTCCTGGATCTGTTGATTAATGGCCCTCACCTAGATCACTGTGTCAGGTCAATTTCCACCTATAGGAGGTAAAAAATCCACAAAACCATTCTCTTATTTCAGACCTTTCTCTTCTGCTGTGTTCGCGAAGTGCCAAATCACCATGCTCCCTGCTCTCCCAAACTGCTACCCAAACCAGAGCTCCTAAAGAGACAATCCAATATAGGACCCAATTCTGCCTCTCCCCTCCCCACCACATGCCATGCCAAATGCCCATGTCTGGGCAGACATCTGACTTAAAGATATAGTACGAGTGGACATGCTCATACAAATAGTGTATGAGATGTACACCCAAAGATTACATCTACCCCATAGGATGCACTCGAAAATCTCCACAAGCAGAAAATACTCATCTTCAGGCCAAAAAGCCATTGCTTTGTTTCAAGTCTCTTAATCTGTATCGGTTGAGACTGTAAGAAGAGTAAGAAACAGCAAGAAAGGAAGAACTATTGTAAACTATTGTGATTGTGATAAAATTCCAATTAGCATGAGGTTTCTAACAGTGCAAAGACTTACAGGGACTTTCTTTCACCCTGCAAAAACACAGCTAGATAAACAGATTTCTGCTTTCACTTTAGTGTTTGCCTTGTATTATACTGTCTTTTAGCGAGCTTCCCTGGTGACTCAGTGGTAAAGAATCCGCCTGCCGATGTAAGAGATGTGGGTTTGATCCCTGGGTGGGGAAGATCCCCTGGAGGAGGAAACGACAACCCACTCCAGTATTCTTACCTAGGAAATCCCATGGATAGAGGAGCCTGGTGGGCGTCCATGAGGTCAGACATGACTGAGTGACTAACTCGACTTAGTGACTAACAACAATACTGCCTTTTAGGAGAAAAAAGAATTATCAGTCCATCAAAAACCATGTCTTGTCAGCTGAATACTCTTCCCCCTCACTCCAATGACACATACTCATCCCACCTGCACTTTTTTCTGAAGAGTCGTGTTCACTAGGAATGCAAGCTTATTACGCAAATGTCTATTTCAGTGTTCAAATGCCGCTTCTCCTCCCCTGCTCCCTGCCAAGTCCCCCTTTTCACTCTCCGCTCGCCTCTGCACTTTCTCTCTTCTCGCTTTCGGGGCTTTGGGAAGAATTGATTAAGCTCCTTGTCCAACACTTGCAGAAGTCTTCTTTCTCTTTCCTGAGACTTCTTCAGCTGGGAGGAGACCCAGGTTCCCATTGAGATATTGTTGTGGGAGCTCACAGGCTGAAGGGGCAGGCAAAGGAGCTGGAGTCAGGCAGATGCTTTTTCTGTCACAGACAAAGGCCCCCTCCACCGAGCCTCTCCAGTTTCCAGCACTTGCATACCCCTCAGATCAAAGGGCTGCTCTGCATATGAAAAACACCACCCATAATGTGGCTCCCATCAGCCCCACCCCACTCTGGCAGCTGCTGCTCTCAACAAAGACCCTGGCATCTGTTTAGGCACAGCCCTCACCTTCTGGGGCACTGGCTTGTTGCATCTTCATTTTTCTCAGTTCACTTTTGTGGGCCATTCAGTTCCTTGAAGCAGAGTAGGGGAGCAGAGGGGAAGCTCTCTCTCACCCTCAGATCATTCCACTCACATCATTTTTCAAGACACTTTGAGGATTCTGGTGCTCATCTCTCCCTCCTCACCTCTGGTCCTCACCTCTCCCACCTCGAGCTCATTTACTTCACCCTCTCTCAGCCACTCTTTTATTTTATTAATATTTTATTTGTTTATTCACTTATTTATTGGCTGCGCTGGGTGCTCGTTGCTGTGCGGGCTTCTCCCTAGTTGGGGCGAGGAGGGGCTACCCTCTCGTTGCAGTGTGCGGGCTTCTCATTGCAGTGGCTTCTCTTGTCGCTGAGCGCAGGCTTGAGGGCACACAGGCCTCAGTAGTTGCAACTCCTAGGCTCTAGAGCACAGACAAAACAGTTGTGGCACAAGGGCTTATTTGTCCCCTGGCGTGTGGGATCCACCCAGACCAGGGATCAAGCCTGAGGCTCCTGCATTGGCAGGCGGATCCTTTACCACTGGAGGCACCAGGGAAGCCCCTCGGCCGCTCTGAAAAATCTCTTTTCTTCTTTGCCTAAAAAGGGACCATGCCCTTCGAACAGTCTAAACTGACCCTTCATAGCAAAATGATGGGGGAAATTTGACTCCTTTTCTTGTCACGTTGATAGATGCTGCCAGACTTGGGAACTAAAGCTTCCACACGCCTCACTGGATGTGAGGTCTGCCTTTCAGAAGGAAAAGATGCTTCTCAAACTTGAACCTGAGACTACGTCAGCCAAAGGATTCAGATGAGGACCAGAGAAACTGATCTTCAGTGATGTTCCAACCTGAAGAAGTGTCATTTTGTTGATGATGACGATTCCTGAATTCCAGGAGAGCGCAGGGAGACAAGCTGGAAGAGAACACTGGGCCTTTCCTCTTTCAACTCCTGCCACCCCCTGCACATCCTCCAAGCCCTCTTCACCCTTTGATCAGGTCCCCCGACCACCTCTCCTTCCATCCAGCCCACATGTGCCCTGACTTCATGGGTGACTGAACACACTGTCTTCTGTTATGGATGTGGACTGAACTATTTCCTTCATTCCTCACCCCCACCCCAGTTCATAGGTTAAAGTTCTCTTGTGAACTTCAACCTCCGGTGACTGTATTTGGAGACGGGACTTTAAGAAGGTCATTAAGATTATGAGAGCACCCACGGGTGCTCAGTCGTGTCCAACTCTTTGCAACAGTATGGACTGTAGCCCAACAGCTCCTTTGTCCATGGAATTTTCCAGGCAAGAATACAGGAATAGGTTACCATTTCCTACTCCAGAAGGATCTTCCCAATCCCAGGATTAAATGCTTGTCTCTCTCGGCTCCTGCATTGGAGGGCAGATTCTTTACCTCTGCACCACCTGGGAAGCCGTAAATGAGGTCATATGGGTGGGGCTTCAATCCAATAAGACTGGTGTCCCTGCAAGAAGAGTAAGAAACACCAGAGCTTTCTCTTGCTCCCTCTAGGGGCATGTGAGGACACAACAAGAAACAGCCATCTGCAAACAAAAGAGAGAGGCCTCATCAGAAACCAACCAGGCGGCACTCTGATTTGGTACTTGGAGCTTCCAAATCTATGAGGAAATCAATTTCTGCTCTTTAAGTCACACGGTCTGTGGTATCCTATGATGGCAGTCCAAGCAGTCAAGCATACTTCCTCTGCCCAGATCCCACAGGATGCTGGAGTAACAATAAGAACTGACATGAATCTCTCCACCTCCAAGCCCCAGTAAAAGTGACAACCTCTGCTAAGGGCTTCAGGACTGTCTCAGTCCCTTCCTAGAAATCTCCATTCTTGTTATTTCTACATTGCCCTGAAAGGTGGCTGCTGGTGCTAAGTCGCTTCAGTCATGTCTGACTCTTTGCAACTCCATGGATTATATAGCCTGCCAGACTTCTCTGTCCAAGGGATTATCCAGGCACGAATACTGGAGTGGATTGCCATGCCCTTCTCCAGGGGATCTTCCCAACCCAGGGACTGAACTCAGGTCTCCTGCACTGCACACAGATTCTTTACCACTGAGCCAGGAAAGCCCTGAAAGGTAATTTCCTTTTGAATTGTTTAACGTTCTGACAAGACAGACAAGCCTTGGGAGCAATAAACTACAAAGACTCATATGAAGAACAAAAAGCTGACTTTACACACTAAACCACGTCTGGACCTGTGACTGGGGTAAGTGGACAGCAGCTCACTGAACAGCTACACACTGTATTTGCTTCTGCCAAAGAATGTGGCCGGCCATCTGGCTTGGGGGCGCGGAGTGGGCGTGGTTGAGTCACTCACCACCGCAGTCACTGACCTTTAACCCATACTGAGAGGAGTTCAGGGTGGAGATCGGAAGCAAGGCATTCTGTGCGCTGGGAAAAACTGGCAGAAGAGGCCTTCAGACAGATATTTTTAGGAGAAATGTTTAATGGACCTGGATTCCAACATCTTCCCATACTTAGAAAAAGCAGTAAAATCATTAACAGAGACATCTGATCCTTGTGACTTGCAGCTACTTTCTTAACAAGATGTGTGCCTGGTTACACATCCCCTCTTCATCAAAATCACATATATACTGACCTGCACCCCCATTCCTCTTGGAAGCAGTTCTTCAGAGCTGTCTGAGAGGCTGCCGATCAGGCTATAGTCCTCAGTGAAAAGTGAAAGCGGAAGAGGTAGTCTTCCAGTCACATCCAACTCTTTGCAACCCCACAGACTGTAGCCCGCCAGGCTCCTCTGCCCATGGAATTCTCTAGGCAAGAATACTGGAGTGGGTAGCCACGCCCTCTTCCAGGGTATCTTCCTGACCCAAGGATCAAACCCAGGTCTCCTGCATTACAGGCAGATTCTTTACCATCTGAGCTCCCAGCCTCAGTAAGGCCCCCAAATAAAACCCAAACTCACAGCTCTCACCTTGTGTGTTTTAACTTTAGTCAACACTCCTGGAATCCAGGCTGCTTCTGGCCTTTCTCTTATTTTGCATTTTCTCCAGTATCAGCAATTGTAGTAGGTTTTCCTTTATACAACAACCTATATGATGCTCATGATCAAGTCCACGCAAAGAGCAACACTAAATGACAGACATCCATCCCCCTCTCCTGTTTCTCTCCCCCAGGCCCCTGGCATCTCCCTCCTGATGGCCCAAGGTCCTGGGCTAACACAACTGAAGCACTCAGCCAAGAGGCTAACTAACGCCAACACCCCTGCAGAAGTGACCAGCGTCTTAGCCCCATCTGGCCCATACTCAGCTGCCGGGTGCATGTCCTACAATCCTGCTTCCTGTGCTCTCACTGTCCCTGGAAAGTAGCCACGTCATCCCCCTAACATCCCCATCCCTTGGTTGAACGAGGGGGCACTGCCCTCAGGGCGTATGGGGGGTTCCCCACCTCACACTCATTCTCAAGCTTCATCGCCCACCTCACCCTACAAGCCCAGCCCACTACCATTCAGCCAGCACATCAGGCTTTAGGCCAGGTTTGCCAGTACTGCTGGCTCATCTGAACTATCTCCCTGTTTCTTCCACCTGGGCAAGTCCTAGTCTTACCTTGGAAATCAGCTCAAATTCTAATATGCTTATTAAAGTGAGCAGATAGCAATTAGGAAAGAATTCTGTGCCAGTAGGAGGAGCTTCCCAGGTGGCGCAGTGGTAAAGAATCCACCAGCCGGTGCAGGAGATGCAAGAGATGCAGGTTCAATCCCTGGACTGGGAAGATCCCATGGAGTAAGAAATGGAAACCCACTCCAGTATTCTGGTCGGGGAAATTCCAGACTTCCAGAGTCTCTAATTCAGGAAGTCTGGAGTTGGGCCCAACGTTTTGCATTACCTGCATTGGCAGGTGGATTGTTTACCACTGAGCCACCAGGGAAGCATTTTACCAACATTAAAAACTCATTTTCCAGAAAATTCCAGACTTCTGACTTCTCTTTAAAAAAAAAAAAAAAAGAAAATCTGGGAATTGGATGGAAGGTGGACAAAAAGCACAAACTTCCAGTTATAAGATAAATATATGTTCTAAGGATATAACCAGCAGCATGATGATTTCGATGAACATTGCTGTGTGGTGTAGATGAAAGCTGTTAAGAGAGTCAAGGACTTCCCTGGTGGTCCAGTGGTTAAAAATCCACCTCCTGATGTAGAGGATGTGGCTTTGATTACTGGTCAGGGAACAAAGATCCCACATGCTGTGGGCAACTAAGCCTGTGCACCACAAACAGAGAAGCCCAAGTTCCACAAAAAAGACTTGGTGCCACCAAAAAAATGTTTTTAATTTAAAAAAAAAAAAAACAGAAAGCTCCTGAGAGAGTCAATCCTAAGAGTTCTCATCACAAAGAAAAAGTACATTTTTCTTCTCTTTTGTACCAATAGGAGATGATGAGTGTTAACTAAACTTAACATGCAGTACTTTGGCCACCTGATGTGAAGAGCCAACTCATTGGAAAAGACTCTGATGCTGGGAAAGATAGAAGGTAAAAGGAGAAGGGGGCAGCAGAGGATGAGATGGCTAGATAGCATCACCGACTTGGTGGACATGAGTTTGAGCAAACTCTGGGAGATGGTAAAGAACAGGGAAACCTGATGTGCTGTAGTCCACGGGGTCACAAAGAATCAGACACAACTTAGCAACTGAGCAACAACAGACTAAACTTATTGTGATAATCATTTCACAATCTATGTGCACCAAATTATTATCATTTTGTACACCTTAATGGAGAAGGAAATAGCAACCCACTCCAGTATTCTTGCCTGGAGAACCCCGTGGACAGAGGAGCCTGGTGGGCCACAGTCCACGGGTTACAAAGAGTCAGACATGTCTGAGCGACTTAACATACCTTAAACTTCCACAAGGCTATATGTCTAAACCATTGCTGTGGTTTAGTCATTCAGTTATGTCCCACTCTTTTGTGACCCTGCGGACTGTAGCCCACCAGGCTCCTCTGTTCATGGGATTTCCCAGGTAAGAATACTGAAAGTGGGTTGTCATGCCCTCTTCCAGGGGACCTTCCCCAGGGATCCAACCTGCATCTCCTGCACAGCAGGTGGATTCTTTACCACTGAGCCACCTGGGAAGCCATCTGACTAAAACAGAAAAAAATAAAATAAAATAAATAAATTTTATAATGTTCTTCCAAATAACAATTTTTTAAAATGGGAAGTTCTGACCACACTGGGTGCACATTTCCACACGGCCAGGAAACAACTGGAACCAAGTAGCCAGTCATCTTCACTCGGCACTTTCACCCCCTCAAATGCCATAGTTCCTATCACTCCCCACTCCCAACACAGGCCAGGTGCATTCATGCCTTCATTTACCCAGTCCCTATGATCCATGATCTACATGTTGCTGCTGCTGCTGCTGCTAAGTTGCTTCAGTTGTGTCCAACTCTGTGCGACCCCATAGATGGCAGCCCACCAGACTCCCCCGTCCCTGGGATTCTCCAGGCAAGAACACTGGAGTGGGTTGCCATTTCCTTCTCCAATGCATGAAAGTGAAAAGTGAAAGTGAAGTCGCTCAGTCATGTCCAACTCTTGGCGACCCCATGAACTGCAGCCTACCAGGCTCCTCCGCCTATGGGATTTTCCAGGCAAGAGTATTGGAGTGGGTTGCCATTGCCTTCTCTGATGATCTACATAAGTACCTTTAATAACCATATGGGATTCAACAGCCTGGACAGACCATAATTTAACCAGTTTTCAGTGGCTGGGCCCATAGTTTGCATCAATCACACTGCAGTTAATCACAGTCAACATACATCTTTGTCACTTGCTCCATCATTTCATGGGATAAATTCATAGAGGTTGGGTTACTGGGTCAATTTGATACAGTACACCCACAAAAAGGTTAAAGATACCATTTTAAATCAGTTATAACACAAAATGAGAAAAATCAGCTAGCTAGATGACATCTTTTCTACTTGGACATTTTAAATTAACCAATGGCAGTTCTCACATCTCCTTCCATTTGGGCTCCACCCTGAGCCCTCTAATGTTGTAAATATTAACATCTTGTGAAACTTGCTATTTTATTCCACTACTTCTGCCACCTGACAACATCCTTTAGTGACATCCTCAAAAATCACTTTGCTACAAGAGATTCAGCCACACCAAAAGTGCCTACAATGTACTCAGTGCTGCTAGACACCCCCTCTCCCAACCATGCATATATAGGTTTTTTTTTAACATATTTTTTAATTGAAGGCTAATTACTTTACAATATTGTAGTGGTTTTTCCCATACATTCACATGAATCAGCCATGGGTGTACATGTGTCCCTCATCCTGAAGCCCCCTCTCACCTCCCTCCCCATTCCATCCTTCAGGGTCATCCCAGTGCACCAGCCCTGAGCACCCTGTCTCATGCATCGAACCTGGACTGGTGATCTGTTTCACATATGACAATATACATGTTTCAATGCCATTCTCTCAAATCATCCCACCTTTGCCTTCTCTGAGAGTCCAAAAGTCTGTTTTTTACATCTGTGTCTCTTTTGCTGTCTTGAATATAGGGTCATTGTTACCATCTTTCTAAACTCCACATATATGCATTAATATACTATATTGGTGTTTTTCTTTCTGACTTACTTCACTCCATATAATAGGCTCCAGTTTCATCCATCTCGTTAGAACTGATTCAAATGCATTCTTTTTAATAGCTGAGTAATATTCCATTGTGTATATGTACCACAGCTTTCTTTTCCATTTGTCTGAAGATGGACATCTAGGTTGCTTCCATGTCCTGGCTATTATAAACAGTGCTGCAATGAACACTGGGGTACACGTGTCTCTTTCAATTCTGCCTTCCTCGGTGTGTATGCCCAGCAGTGGGATTGCTGGGTCGTATGGCAGTTCTATTTCCAGTTTTTTAAGGAAATCTCCACACTGTTCTCCATAGTGGCTATACTAGTTTGCATTCCCACCAACAGTGTAAGAGGGTTCCCTTTTCTCTGCACCCTCTCCAGCATTTATTGTTTGTAGACTTTTTATTTTGGGGGAGGGGATTTTTAGTTATTTTATTTTTTTTACTTTACAATACTGTATTGGTTTTGCCATACATCAACATGAATCCACCACGGGTGTACACGTGTTCCCAATCCTGAACCCCCCTCCCACCTCCCTCCCCATACCATCTCTCTGGGTCATCCCAGTGCACCAGCCCCAAGCATCCTGTATCCTGCATCGAACCTAGACTGGCAATTAGTTTCTTATATGATATTATACATGTTTCAATGCCATTCTCTCAAATCATCCCACCCTCTCCCTCTCCCACAGAGTCCAAAAGACTGTTCTATACATCTGTGTCTCTTTTGCTGTCTCGCATACAGGGTTATAGTTACCATCTTTCTAAATTCCATATATATGTGTTAGTATACTGTATTGGTATTTTTCTTTCTGGCTTACTTCACTCTGTATAATAGGCTCCAGTTTCATCCACCTCATTAGAACTCATTCAAATATATTCTTTTTAATGGCTGAGTATTACTCCATTGTGTATATGTACCACAGCTTTCTTATCCATTCACCTGCTGATGGACATCTAGGTTGCTTCCATGTCCTTGCTATTATAAACAGCACTATGATGAACATTGGGGTACACATGTCTCTTTCAATTCTGCCTTCCTCGGTGTGTGTGCCCAGCAGTGGGATTGCTGGGTCGTATGGCAGTTCTATTTCCAGTTTTTTAAGGAATCTCCGCACTCTTCTCCATAGTGGCTGTACTAGTTTGCATTCCCACCAACAGTGTAGGAGAGTTCCCTTTTCTCCACACCCTCTCCAGCATTTATTGTTTGTAGACTTTTAGATCGAAGCCATTCTGACTGGAGTGAAATGGTACCTCATTGTGGTTTTGATTTGCATTTCTCTGATAATGAGTGATGTTGAGCATCTTTTCATGTGTTTGTTAGCCATCTGTATATCTTCTTTGGAGAAATGTCTGTTTAGTTCTTTGGTCCATTTTTTGATTGAGTCATTTATTTTTCTGGAATTGAGCTGCAGGAGCTGCTTGTATATTTTTGAGATTAATTCTTTGTCAGTTGCTTCGTTGGCTATTATTTTCTCCCATTCTGAAGGCTGTCTTTTCACCTTGCTTATAGTTTCCTTCATTGTGCAAAAGCTTTTAAGTTTAATTAGGTCTCATTTGTTTATTTTTGCTTTTATTTCCATTACTCTGGGAGGTGGGTCATAGAGGATCCTGCTGTGATTTATGTCAGAGAGTGTTTTGCCTCTGTTTTCCTCTAGGAGTTTTATAGTTTCTGGTCTTACATTTAGATCTTTAATCCATTTTGATTTTATTTGTGTGTATGGTGTTAAGAATGTGTTCTAGTTTCATTCTTTTACAAGTGGTTGACCAGTTTTCCCATCACCGCTTGTTAAAGAGATTGTCTTTTCTCCATTGTTATATTCTTGCCTCCTTTGTCAAAGATAAGGTGTCCATTGGTGCGTGGATTTATCTCTGGGCTTTCTATTTTGCATATAGGTTTTTACCTTGAGTTAGTTCCTGTAACAAGATACATTTGAAATGATGCCAAAATCTACCCCCTCTGCCCAAACTATGCAACTTTACCCTGGATCCTATGACAGGCTGAATCATGTTCCCCAAAATTTATGTTGAATCCCTAACACCCTAACTACTTTAGAATGTGACTCTGGTTTATTGTTCACTCGCTAAGTTGTGTCTGACTCTTTGTGACCCCATGGACTGCAGCACTCCAGGCTTCCCTGTCCTTCACCATCTCCCAGAGTTTGCTCAAACTGATGTCCACTGAGATGGTGATGCCATCCAACCATCTCATCCTCTGTCACCCGCTTCTCCTCCTGCCCTCAGTCTTTCCCAGCATCAGGGTCTTTTCCAAGGAGTAGCCTCTTCACATCGGGTGGCCAAAGTATTGGAGTTTCAGCTTCAGCAACAGTCCTTCCAATGAATATTCAGGGTTGATTTCCTTTAGGATTGACTGGTTTGATCTTGCTATCCAAAAGATCCTCAAAAGTCTTCTCCAGCACCACAGGTCAAAAGTATCCATTTTTTGGTGCTCAGCCTTCTTTATGGTCCAACTCTCAATTCTGGAGTTCAGTTCAGTCGCTCAGTCATGTCTGACTCTTTGCGACTCCATGAATCGCAGCACGCCAGGCCTCCCTGTCCATCACCATCTCCCAGAGTTCACTCAGACTCACGTTCATCAAGTCCGTGATGCCTAAGAGGTAATTAAGTGAAAATGAGCCAAAATGAAACTGCAGCCTCCCTTGAAGTGTTTTCTCTTGTGACCCCAAAGGCAGCCAAGCAGGGTCAGATCTAGCTGAGGTCAGAACCCCAGTAGCACATGTGGGATCCAGGTACCTGTACAAAAAGACTTTTTTTTTTAGTTCACTTTATACTTTAGAAGGGCCACCAAGATGCAGGGAAAGGCGAGATCAATACCTGCTTTGTCTTTGAATCCTGAAAATGAGAAACAGAGAGTCCAGTCCACGCTGAGTGCTTCAGAAGATGTGTCCCAAATAAAGACTCACAAATGAAAGGAATGATGACTCAGGTCCCAAGTAGGCCTGCGCCCAGGCGGAAACACAGAGCTGAACTCTACCGCATCTGAACATCACAGCCAGCCATAGGGACACCATTGATTCAATTTTCCATTACTGGTCAAAAAATAAGGGATTAAAAGGATGGCCAAGGTATGCTGTGGAAAACCTCTTCTTGGCTAATGGACCAGTCCAGACTTCCAATTTCTGAAGACTGTGCCCACCTGCAACACCGGTATGGATGCTATATGTGAAAGTAGGGACAGGTTAAATCAAGGAAGAGATGTTACCACTCCTGGGGCATTTACAGTAACTTCAACACTGCACCCAGCTCTGCATCAGAACACAAAAATAGGGACTTCCCTGGTGGTCCAGTGGTTAAGAATCCACATCTCCGCTGCAAGGGGCACAGGTTTGATTCCTGACCAAGATCCTGCATGCCATGTGGTGTAGCAAAAAAAAATTTTTTAACTTTAAAAAAAGAACATGAAAATATTATGTGGGAGAAAGAATCTTTAAAAAGCAAAAGAATTTGATACAAGCAAGAAAGATTGGGCTTAATGTGAATTTTAAGGTGCCAGTCTCTATATATTACAAACAGCTGTCAGAAAGACTATACTCAACTTCTGTAAATTATCAGCACACACTCAAGTTGTATCCCAGTTAAGCAAGGTATCCACAAGTTCACGGGTTTCCCCTTGCTCTTTCCAAGCTGTGCCCACTGAGGTCGGACTTTCACACATCTTACGTGGCTGACACATTCAGCAGTAGCTCACTCTTTAGCCAACAGCCGCTGATGAGCCCCTCCAAGGCACCAGATGCCCTTTTAGAAGTTGGGGTACAAGGACCAAGAGACCATAGCCCAGCTTTGGAGGAGCCTGCACCTTTGGGGGAGGCAGTCATCAGGGGCAGAGGCTGCCATGGGGACACTGAGAGGACAGCAGAGGGTTCTTTAGGCTTGGGAGGCCTTCACAGAGGACACAATATGTTAGCTGAATCAGCTGTCAGCCAGAGGTGCAGCATGGCAGGGTTCCCAGCAGAGGGAACAGTGTGTGCCTACACTAAGCTCACCTGAGTTTTTCACTAGGCTAGGAAATGTGTTCTTTTGTTTTTTCTTTTTCCTTTTCTTTTTGGCTTTCCTGACAAAGGATCAAACACAGGCCGTACATAGTGAAAGCACAGATTCCTTACAACTGGACCACCAGGGAATTCCTGGAAGGATGTTCTTATTCAAAAGAAAATCTGCTCATATTTTAGGAATCAGTTCCCTTTCAGAGAGTGCTTTCCAGGTGGCTCAGTGGTAAATAATTTGCCTGTAATCGGGAGATGCAGGTTGGATCCCTGGGTCAGGAAGATCCCCTGGAAGAGGGCATGGCAACCCACCCCAGTATTCTTGCTTGGGAAATCCCATGGACAGAGGACCCAAGTGGGCTATGGTTAATGGCGTCTCAAAGAGTCTGACACAACTTAGCAACTGAGCACGCACATCCCTTTCAGAGATTTCACATACCTTTTTTCTAGGTCTTTATTGTAAATAAAACCTACCAAGGAAAGATACAATATCAAGATCTCCACCTTTTCTAAGTTATAGTTGATTTACAAGGTTATCTTCATTTTAGGTATACAGCAAAGTGATTCAGTTATACATACATATCTATATATTCTTCTTTAGATGCTATTGCATTATATATTATTACAAGACTTTGAATATAGTTCCCTGTGCTTTACAGTAGCTTCTTGTTGTTTATCTGTTTTATATGTAGTAGTCTGTATCTGCTAAGCCCAAGATCCGAATTTATCCTTCTCCCTTACTCCTTTGGGAACCATAAGTCTGACTTCTATGTCTGTGAGTCTGTTTCTGTTTTGTAAATTTATTTGTATCAAGATCTCCATCTTCAAGCACATTCCATCTCAATGATGGAAAACATGGTCAGTCTCAAAGATAAAATCACTTGCTTTTATTGGAATTTATGACTTGGGAGCAGCAGGAACTCCCTCAACAAATCAGACTGTAAATCTAAGAGAGTGGCAGTGTTCAGAGGCAGAACTAGATTAGAAAACTGGAGACCAAGAGGGCAGGCCAGTCCTGCACAGTCTCGCTGAGACTCCAGGCCGAACACCAGGGTCATTCCAACAGGAAACTGTGCCCAGCAGCTTCTGCTCGCTGCCCCACCCTCATGGCCTCTGAGAACAGAGAATTGCCCACCCCACGGGGTTGTTCTTAAGATCCAACACACTGATGGGAGAAGATGCAGAGAGAGCTACAAAGGCACCATGCAGTATTCCTGCCTTCAGCCTCCCCTGGGCCTGGCAGGTCTGCCTCCTTCACAAAGATTCTGACCCTCTCTCCTCAGGAAGCTTTCTCAAGGGAGGGAGCACCAACCCAACTTCACCAGCACCTCCCAACTTCCCTCTTCTCCAGCCTCCACCAACAATACCCAAGGACAGAGACATGGGGCATCTTTTGAGGAACTTGCACAGCCTCACCAGCCAGACCATGATCTTCTGGGGGCAGGGGCTGCCTCCCCAACCCCGCCCTGCCCTGGACGTTTCCAGTGCTCCAACCTAGAACCAGTTTTTCTTCTGTTAAGTGACTGACCTGCCTAAAGAGAGCTTCCTCCACAGAAGAAAGATCTACATCTTCTCCAAAACTGTGACTCAAGAAACGCACCTCCAAGTATGTCCACCAGATGAAACCATCATTTAAGGCTTCATTTTGTGGGACTTCCCTGGCGGTCCAGTCATTAAGACTCCACCCTTCCAATGCAGGGGGCGCAAGTTAGATCCCTCACTGGGGAACTAAGATCTCGCATGCCATGTGGTACAGCCAAAAGTTGTGTTGTTTTTTTTTTTTAATTAAGATTTCATTTTGTAAAAAAGCAAAGGACTTCTCAGCTGAAAGAGTGATGGAGTTATTAGGTCCTGGGATAAAGAGGGCAGGAACTGGTAGTGACTCGGCTACTGCTGGACCATACTGTAGAAACAGTGACTGCTGCCATGGCAAATATGTTAGTGCCGTGTATTGGCAAGAATGAAAAAGTGAAGTGACAGTTGCTCAGTAGTGTCTGACTCTTTGAGACCCATGGACTGTAGCCCTCCAGACTCCTCTGTCCATAAAATTCTCCAAGCAAGAAGACTGGAGTGAGTAGCCATTCCCTTCTCCTGGGGGATCTTCCCAACCCAGGGATGGAAACTGGGTCTCCTGCAGTGCAAGTAGATTCCTTACCATCTGAGACACTAGGGAAGCCCACTGGCAAGAATAAACAATATACAAAGGAACCATTCTTTACCAACAGCAATTCAGGGAATAAGAACACAAACACACCATCTAAAGAGCACTGTGAGGTTCACAAGGGACTCATATCCCACTAACTGCCTCTTAGGCTACTGGAAGCCCAGAAACAAGGCCTTGCGCATGGAACACAGGGCAACGCCAGACCTGTTGGCTGCATTCATATCAGCTCTCAGATCCCATGACTCAGACCACAGACCCAAGTGTGACTGGGTCCCAAGGATGGACCCGAATGCCAAGGGGACTGGGGCTGTCTCAAATTCCTACCACACTACACCCTGACAGCAGTCCCTCACTCGGGAAGCAGGCGGGAGAATCTTGTGGTTGGATAGTCATTCTGGTTAGTTCCTCAGAGGAAGTATATAATGCACCATGTCTGGAGCTTGAGCATAAATGCCTGGTGGTACGTGACTGCGGAAATGGAATTTAGAAAGATCACGTCTCTAAGAAACTCAAAATCTTGAATGGGAACCAATCTATGCAGGAGAGGGAAGTGAAGTGACATCCACGGCTGAGCTCATGTTAAGAGAGTTACCTTAGGCAGGTTGATAAGGAGTCCAAGCCTAAGCCCCCTTTAAGGAAGAAGTGAACATTCTTTCTTTTTCACATTCTTTGGCCTTAGACATGTAGACCTCATAGGCAGCAGTATTTCTTGCTCAAGAACAAGCTTTTTGGAGCTCAGAATGTATGTTGTGGGAGAAGGTCTGGGTAAAACTTCCCCAGCCTTGAGCTCTGGGTTAACCCATTCCTTCTGGCTAATCTCGTGCTGATGTCATCCCAGGATGTATGTTATGGGAAAGGCTCTGGGCAAAATTTTCACAACCTTGAAGTATTTTTTTCTATTCTCAGCAGCTAGCAGAAAAGTATATAAAGACCTGCTTAAACTAACAAGGTGGGTAATCTTTCTACCCTCTTCTGATGTCTATGTCAGAAGCTTTATCTGTCACTATCACTTTAATAAAATTTCTACTACACAAAGCTCTGAGTGAGTGAGACTGTCTTTGGTCTCTGAGTTAAATCTTCTCCTTCAGAGAACACAAATCCGGTGGAACAACATAAGCTTTCATCTATCATCTCGGCAACTCACTGGGATCCCAAGACAAGTATAGCTATCATCTTGGGGGCTAAGCTAAAGCTATCAATGTGCTTTCTTCACACAGGGAATGGCTTTGCTGCCAGGAGTATCAGGTAGGCATGAACTTCAGATGGAAAAACAAAACAAAACAAAACAAAACTCAGCCCATAATTACAGAGCGCACGCATGGAGGAATTTGCATTTGATTCGAGCTGTGTTAAAAGTCTTGGTGACCTTGAGTGTCCAATAGGATATGGTGGTCAGTGTGAGACCCTGGAGATCTGAGCTGTAGCAGAGGATTTTGGACTAAGTTATTCGATGCATCAGTGACTGGCCATGTAAGGTTGGCTGTTGAGTAGTTGAACTGTGGCTACTATGGCAAAGGAAGTGAACTTTTAATTCTACTTAATTTGAATTAAAGTTGAAAAGCTGATACTTGATGCATCAATTGGAAAACTTTTATATATGTTTGGAACAACTTGAGCGCCTGAATGTCCTTTTTCAACTCTAAATTTTATGGAACTGAAGGGCAGATCAAGCATGCCTTTTTGTCAAAAAATTATTTATTTTCAGCTGTGCCAGGTCTTCATTCTTGCATGGGCTTTTCTTTAGCTGTGGCAAGCGGGGGCTACTCTTCAGTGCTCTGAAGCTCACTGTCCCTTATTTTCCTCAATTATAAAATAGGGATGATACTGCCTGGGTTGTAAAATCCTGAGGATTCAAAGTAAAATTACCAACAAGGCCTGGCTCATAGTGAGCACTCTACGTTAGTTCTCTTCCCCTTACATCTGCATAGTAAGATCCCACAGCCACAAATAAAGAAAGAACGTGAGGGAAGTTAAGTGAACCCCCTCAAAGTCACACCCTGGTAAGTGACAGCGTGGGAATGCTAAGCCCAGCTCTTCTGGCTCTGGACCCAGGGCTTCCTCCACTGGCAGTGTGCCAGCCCCAGTCTCGAGCTCCCTATATCCCACAGTCCAAGAGGCAGGTGAGGAGCCCTGAAGCATAGGCCTCAGGGCTCCTCCCAGTCCTCAAAGGCAAGACTCTGACTCTCCTTACTGCTCTGCTGTTTGCTTCCTTCTGCTTCTCTGGCCTCTTCCTAGTTTGTGAAATGGGCTAAAAAACCTACAGGGTTAGCCATCTCCCTCTCTCAGGGTGACTACACAGTCAACACCCTATGATGTCCTTCTTCAGAACGACAGGCAATTGCTACAGATTAAGGAGAAAGCAACCAGCCACCCCTCAAATGAGCAAGAGAAGTCGGGGGTCCTAGAGAATGCATTAGGGCTTGTCTTCTACCAAAAAAAAGGACAAAGATCTCTCTTACTGAAAAGGGAGCCTCCATCAACCATCACCCTGAAAGTCAGATGGAATTCTACAGTGTGTCACAGCAATGAGGATGGTCCGTGGACAACCACACACAGCAACATGGGTGAGTCACAAAGGTAAAGCTGAGTGAAAGAAGACCAGCACCAAGGGGCACACCGGGTGCCTGCATTGATGTGACGTTCTAGGACAGTCAAACTAACTTAAGCTCAAAAATTTTCAGGGCAAGGGTTATCCCTGGGTTGGGGACAAGGGCAGGACCACAGGGCTTATGGTGAGCTGGAGCTCTTCTGTTTCCTGCCCTGGACAGGCAGCTTGTGTTTGTGAAAATTCATCAAGTGCGATTTTCTGTAGAGTTATGTTACAGTGAAAACTTTATACAACTTTCTGGGCTGATGGAAATCTTCTTGATCTGGTAGTGAGTATATGCATGTGTCAAAACGCATTGAGCTGGACACTTAGGTTGTGAGTATTTTATTGTTTATCTCTAAAAATGAAACATGAGGGAGGTATAGTAAAAGAAAAAAAAATTCTCAGAAACAAGTAATATAACATTTTTCTCCTAAATTTAAATAGCTCTAACCTCACTAGCTTAACCTCAAGGTCTTGTAAGAGGAGGGGAGTCAGGCAGGGATGGACTGCGAGATTGGGGTTGGTATATGCAAACTATTACATATAGAATGGATGGACAACAAGGGTAAACCATAATGGACAGGAATATATTAGATTGGCCAAAAAGCTCGTTCCATAACATCTTATGGAAAAACCTAAATGAACTTTTCGGCCAACCCAATAAAAAAGAATGTGTGTATATATGCGTAATTGAGTCACTTTGCGTTACAGCAGAAATTAACATTCTAAGTCAATTATTCTTCTATTTTAAAAAGGTCTTATAAGAAATTTAGTTTATGAATGTACATGAACCTCAAGAAGATGTCATGAAATCAACATGACATCTTAGTGCATAATTATAGTGCTTAAAATGTCTCTTAGACCTATCACCAAGAAAGTGATGCTACATAGCTGACTGCAAAGATATCCTGCTCAAGCTAATATGTTACTTCCAAGCCTTTTCCCCTGCAATTGGAAGTACAAAAGGCTTTGGCTCAGGTAAAAATGCTCAGAAATTTCAAACTGGTAAGGTCAAAATCAAAGAACCTTTAAATCAAAGCACCTGTCTTTTTAAAAACACTTGTATTAAATGCAGACAATAAAAAAATCGTAATATTGGCTTTGGGGGTTTCCAAAACAATGCAAGAAAACACCCCCAGGTCACTTATAGAATCAGTGGTCCCCATCTTGTCTATAGATCTTAACATGCCAAACAAACAGTATATTTTAGCATCTGAGTATGTATTAATACTATAAAATTTTAGCAAGGTAGTCCCTAAAAGTTTCACTATCAGGACTTCCCTGGTGGTCCAGTGGTTAAGAATCTGCCTTGCAATGCAGGGAACTCAGGTTTGACCCCTGGTCAGGGAACTAAGATTCCACATACAGAGGAGTAACTAAGCCTGTGCCCTGTAACTACCGAGCCTGCACAAGACAAAGAGAGTCCCTGCACCACAGCGATCTCCAGTGCCACAGTCAAGACCCAACACAGTCAAATAAATGAATAAACATTTTTTAAAATTTTCATTTTCAACTCCTGAACACCATTTTTAGGCTGTTGAGAGAGTCTGAGAATGTGTACTCAGTCCTTTCCGACTCTTTGGGACCCTGTGGACTATAGTCCGCCAGGCTCCTCTGTCCATGGGATTTCCCAGGCAAGAATACTACAGTGGGTTGCCATTTCCTTCTCCAGGGAATCTCCCCAACCCAGGGATCAAACCCATGTTCTCCTGCCTTGCAGGTGGATTCTTTACCACTGCACCACCTGGGAAGCCCCTTTTAGGCTGTTGAATGTCCTTAAACCTTTAAATAACAATTCAGTTTCAGCACTTCAAAATTTGCAGGCTGAATGGGTTGTATTCTGAGAACCAACATACAAGCCAACCACTGAGACTGTCTGCAAAACAAGAACACCTATTTCATGTTGCTAAATTTCCACTGGCCCCTAGAGGTATTTAATGCACTTTAACTAACAGGGACTTCCCTGGTGGTCCAGTGGCTAAGACTCCCTGCTCCCAATGCAGGGAGCCCAGGTTCAATCCCTGGTCAGGACACTAAGATCCCACATGCTTAGGGACATAGCTAAAAAGTTTAAAAGCAAAGAAGTTCAAGTGTAAATGTCAGATATATTCATGGAATGAGTCACACATTCAGCAACACAGAAATGGGAAAATACAGGTTTTATAGGAAAGAAAATTTAGAATGCATTGTCTTTACAGAGGCTTCATTTCAGTAGCCTTTTATGCAACATGCTTTCCTGGGTTTTGGGGTTTCAATTTATGATCAGTCTCATTATTTATCATAGTTATGTTCTATAAAGTCAGTGTGAAGACTAAATTACCAAATACTCCTAGGGAAAATACAGGGTTAAGTTCTCATGTGCCTCTGGTCACGTTATTTTTTTTGGGGGGGGGGGCCCTCGCTGTGTGGCATGTAGGATCTTAGTTCCACAACCAGGTATCGAACCTGTGCCCCCTGCACTGGGAGCTCGGAGTCTTAACTGCTGGACCACTAGGGAAGTCACTATGGTCATATTTTCATCAACAGGTCAATACATAAACCTTCTCAAGTGTGCTTCTGTTGAAAAGCACCTTATTTAATATATTTTGTTGATTCACAAACACTGAACTCACAGCCAACAACACTATAACTCATGCTTGACTGAAGCTCCTCTAACTCATGTATTTTCTCCCTAAGACACATCACTGCCTTCTTGTGTTTAAAAACACTAGACAGCACTTCAGCTCTAAGCCTGAATTTATTTTAAAAAGTCAAATGACCTCTAAAAAGCATAAAAATGGAAAAAAAAAATGTGGCACTCCAGTTCAATTCAGTCGCTCAGTCGTGTCCAACTCTTTGCGACTCCATGAATCACAGCACGCCAGGCCTCCCTGTCCATCACCATCTCCCGGAGTTCACTCAGACTCATGTCCATCAAGTCAGTGATGCCATCCAGCCATCTCATCTTCTGTCGTCCCCTTTTCCTCCTGCCCCCAATCCCTCCCAGCATCAGAGCCTTTTCCAATGAGTCAACTCTTCGCATGAGGTGGCCAGAGTACTGTAGTTTCAGCTTTAGCATCATTCCTTCCAAAGAAATCCCAGGGCTGATCTCCTTCAGAATGGACTGGTTGGATCTCCTTGCAGTCCAAGGGACTCCCAAGAGTCTTCTCCAACACCACACTTCAAAAGCATCAATTCTTCGGCGCTCAGGCTTCTTCACAGTCCAACTCTCACATCCATACATGACCACTGGAAAAACCATAGCCTTGACTAGACAGACCTTTGTTGGCAAAGTAATGTCTCTGCTTTTGAATAGACTATCTAGGTTGGTCATAACTTTCCTTCCAAGGAGTAAGTGCCTTTTAATTTCATGGCTGCAGTCACCATCTGCAGTGATTTTGGAGCCCAGAAAAATAAAGTTTGACACTGTTTCCACTGTTTCCCCATCTATTTCCCAGGAAGTGATGGGACCAGATGCCATGATCTTCGTTTTCTGAATGTTGAGCTTTAGGCCAACCTTTTCGCTCTCCTCTTTCACTTTCATCAAGAGGCTTTTTAGGTCCTCTTCAATTTCTGCCATAAGGATGGTGTCATCTGCATATCTGAGGTTATTGATATTTCTCCCAGCAACCTTGATTCCAGCTTGTGTTTCTTCCAGTCCAGCATTTCTCATGATATACTCTGCATATAAGTTAAATAAGCAGGGTGACAATATACAGCCTTGACGTACTCCTTTTCCTATTTGGAACCAGTCTGTTGTTCCATGTCCAGTTCTAACTGTTGCTTTCTGACCTGCATACAGATTTCTCAAGAGGCAGGTCAGGTGGTCTGGTATTCCCATCTCTTTCAGAATTGTCCACAGTTTATTGTGGTCCACACAGTCACAGGCTTTGGCATAGTCAATACAGCAGAAATAGATGTTTTTCTGGAACTCTCTTGCTTTTTCCACGATCCAGCGGATGTTGGCAATTTGGTCTCTGGTTCCTCTGCCTTTTCTAAAACCAGTTTGAACATCAGGGAGTTCACGGTTCACGTATTGCTGAAGCCTGACTTGGAGAATTTTGAGCATTTCTTTACTAGCATGTAAGATGAGTGCATTTGTGCGGTAGTTTGAGCATTCTTTGGCATTGTCTTTCTTTGGGATTGGAATGAAAATGGACCTTTTCCAGTCCCGTGGCCACTGCTGAGGTTTCCAAATTTGCTGGCATATTGAGTGCAGCACTTTCACAGCATCATCTTTCAGGATTTGAAACAGCTCAACTGTAATTCCATCACCTCCACTAGCTTTGTTCATAGTGATGCTTTCTAAGGCCCACTTGACTTCATGTTCCAAGATGTCTGGCTCTAGATTAGTGATCACATCATCATGATTATCTGGGTCATGAAGATCTTTTTTGTACAGTTCTTCCGTGTATTCTTGCCACCTCTTCTTAATATCTTCTGCTTCTGTTAGGTCCATACCATTTCTGTCCTTTATCGAGCCCATCCTTGCATGAAATGTTCCCTTGGTATCTCTAATTTTCTTGAAGAGATCTCTAGTCTTCCCCATTCTGTTGTTTTCCTCTATTTCTTTGCACTGATCGCTGAAGAAGGCTTTCTTATCTCTTCTTGCTATTCTTTGGAACTCTGCATTCAGACGCTTATATCTTTCCTTTTCTCCTTTGCTTTTTGCCTCTCTTCTTTTCACAGCTATTTGTAAGGCCTCCCCAGACATCCATTTTGCTTTTTTGCATTTCTTTCCCATGGGGATGGTCTTGATCCCTGTCTCCTGTACAATGTCATGAACCTCATTCCATAGTTCATCAGGCACTCTGTCTATCAGATCTAGGCCCTTAAATCTGTTTCTCACTTTCACTGTATAATCATAAGGGATTTGATTTAGGTCATTCCTGAATGATCTAGCAGCTTTCCCTACTCTCTTCAATTTAAGTCTGA
Organism: Ovis canadensis; assembly: GCF_042477335.2. Taxonomy (NCBI): domain Eukaryota; kingdom Metazoa; phylum Chordata; class Mammalia; order Artiodactyla; family Bovidae; genus Ovis; species Ovis canadensis. The sequence continues at coordinate 56,824,912 of NC_091247.1, forward strand.
ATTTGGCAATAAAGAGTTCATGATCTGAGCCACAGTCAGCTCCTGGTCTTGTTTTTGTTGACTGTATAGAGCTTCTCCATCTTTGGCTGCAAAGAATGTAATCAATCTGATTTCAGTGTTGACCATCTGGTGATGTCCATGTGTAGAGTCTTCTCTTGTGTTGTTGGAAGAGGGTGTTTGCTATGACCAATGCATTTTCTTGGCAAAACTCTATCAGTCTTTGCCCTGCTTCATTCCGCATTCCAAGGCCAAATTTGCCTGTTACTCCAGGTGTTTCTTGACTTTCTACTTTTATATTCCAGTCCCCTATAATGAAAAGGACATCTTTTTTGGGTGTTAGTTCTAAAAGGTCTTGTAGGTCTTCATAAAACCATTCAACTTCTGCTTCTTCAGCGTTACTGGTTGGGGCATAGACTTGGATAACTGTGATATTGAATGGTTTGCCTTGGAGACGAACAGAGATCATTCTGTCGTTTTTGAGATTGTATCCAAGTACTGCATTTCGGACTCTTTTGTTGACCATGATTGCTACTCCATTTCTTCTGAGGGATTCCTGCCCGCAGTAGTACATATAATGGTCATCTGAGTTAAATTCACCCATTCCAGTCCATTTTAGTTCGCTGATTCCTAGAATGTCAACGTTCACCCTTGCCATCTCGTTTGACCACTTCCAATTTGCCTTGATTCATGGACCTGACATTCCAGGTTCCTATGCAATATTGCTCTTTACAGCATTGGATCTTGCTTCTATCACCAGTCACATCCACAACTGGGTATTGTTTTTGCTTTGGCTCCATTCCCTTCATTCTTTCTGGAGTTATTTCTCCACTGATCTCCAGTAGCATATTGGGCACCTAATGACCTGGGGCGTTCCTCTTTTGGTATCCTATCGTTTTGCCTTTTCATACTGTTCATGGGGTTCTCAAGGCAGGAATACTGAAGTGGCTTGCCATTCCCTTCTCCAGAGGACCACATTCTGTCAGACCTCTCCACCATAACCCGCCTGTCTTGGGTTGCCCCACAGGCATAGCTTGGTTTCATTGAGTTAGACAAGGCTGTGGTCCTAGTGTGATTAGATTGACTAGTTTTCTGTGAGGATGGTTTCAGTGTGTCTGCCCTCTGATGCCCTCTTGCAACACCTACCATCTTACTTGGGTTTCTCTTACCTTGGGCGTGGGGTATCTCTTCATGGCTGCTCCAGCAAAGCACAGCTGCTGCTCCTTACCTTGGACAAGGGGTATCTCCTTACCACGGCCGTTCCTGACCTTCAACGTGGGATTACTTGTTTCTACTTTGAAATGACAAGACACAGCATTGACTTACTGGACTTCAGCTGGGAGCATGTGCATCAGACCACTCAAACTTTTCACAGTTCTGGGCAGGTCTCCATGTGACTATACATGCATGGAGAGTATACTATACTATAGTGCAGTGTATATTGTATATAGTATACTCTATACTCTACTCTCTCTATATATAGATATACTATACTATACCTCATGGACTGTAGCCCACCAGGCTCCTCTGTCCATGGGATTCTCCAGGCAAGAATACTGGAGGATCTCCCTGACCGAGGGATCAAATCCAGGTCTCTAGCATTGCAGATTCTTTACCATCTGAGCCACCAGGGAAGCCCACAAATGATGGGGATCAACTATATTTGCATTTCTGTGTGGCTGTTTCAGCGGCAGCAGTCTAGTCTCAAGTAAAAAACTTACACAGAACCTCAAAATGTAAGAGTGATGAGGGTGGAGCTGGCTGGGACAGGGGCCCTACTCTCACAGCATGCAGCCTGCTCTTTACCATCTGTGCCTCTGCCATCTTTACAAAAACACCATCTGACCACTCAGACGAGGGCAGAGGCAGATAGGAAAACATATGGGGTGGGGGTGGCGTAACAAGGGGGGGCCAGTCAGTGGCCCACAACTCTCCACAAAGGACATTGTCTAGGCAGCCCAAGCAGGGCTGGCCACAGGGGAACAGGCCTGGTGCCCCAGAAGGGACTTCCCCACGGAGACTAGAAATCCTGATGTTAAATAAAATCTTCCAGTTGGAAAACAAGGTCTCAATTTTCTCAAACTCTAAGCACACCAGACAGAACTCATCTCACAGGCCTCCAGGCTATAAACTCTTTTTCTTTTTTAATTTGGCTGCACCAAGTCTTAGTTGCAGCACGCAGGGTCTTCGTTGCAAGTGTGGGATCTTTAGTTGCAGAATATGGGATCTAGTTCCCTGACCTGGGATCGAACCTGTGTCCCCTGCATCAGACGGTGAATTCTTAACCAATGGGGCCACCAAGGAAGTCCTGTTCAACTTTATTTTCTCATCTTTTCCAATGGTGATAATAATAATTGCCCTATCATTCTTTTGTCAGAAGCAAATAGAACAGCACTTCATAAATACTATGCAGATTTAAGGGGAAGAAAACTAATATACAGTGCCCACTATGAGCCAGGCCTGCTGATAATCTTGCACTGAATCCTCAGGACTTTACAACATGGGCAGTATCATCCCTATTTTATAGGTGAGGAAACTGAGCATTCTAGCTCAGTTGGGAGCATGGAGTCTTAGCTACTAGACCACCAGGGAAGTCCCAACCTTGTTTTTTAAAGTATTCAAGTTATAATTCTGTTCACACAGCTATTTTTTTCAAGAATGTACTAATTGAACAAAAGAAGTCTAAGTTTTAATTCTGACTCAGCCACCCCCACTGAGATTTTTTCTTTTTTTTGGCCACGCTGTGTGGCTTATAGGATCTTAGTTCCCTGACTAGGGATCGAACCTGAGATTTCACAGAAGTGAAATCTCAGAGTCCTAACCACTGGACCGCCAAGAAATTCCCCCCAATGAAATTTTTTTAAGCCACTTCATTTCTCTATAACTTAGTTTCTCATCAGTGAATGTCACTTAGTAACCTTTATCATGCTGTGCTGTCCTTAGTTGCTCAGTCATGTCTGACTCTTTGTGACCCCATGGACTATAGTCCACCAGGCTCCTCTGTCCACGGGATTCTCCAGGCAGGAATACTGGAGTGGGTTGCCATGCCCTCCTCTAGAACCTTTATCATAGGTAATAGTAATAAGTTAAACAATTAACAGTTAAATGATTGAACAAATGAGAGACAGACTACATTTTTCAAATAATTTTTAAAACCTGTTAATGGTCGAATTAGTATTAAGAGATGAACTGTGTACAGGGTCTCCAGTCAGTACTCAAGAATCTTAGGGAGTATTGAGAGCCCCCAGGGTTTAAGTACTACTTCAAAAAGCCAAATGGAAATTCTAAGTCTACCGGAAAATGGTTGCCAAGGCTAATTAAGCAGTGAAATATCTCATTGTTGCTTAGAATTAGATCAAGCTGGTAGAAAAACACTGCTTAGATGGTAATCAAAAGCTGAGGTTGACAATTCTGGCTCTGGTTAATCTTAAATGGGTAACAAAGGGACTTCCCTTGCGGTCCAGTGGTTAAGAATCTGCCCTCAAATGCAGGGGACAAGAATTCGATCCCTGGTCGGGGAACTAAGATTCCACATGCCTCAGGGCAACTAAGCCCCCGTGCACAATGAGAGAGTCCGTGGGCCACAAGGGAAGATCCTGCATGATGCAACAAAGATCCAAAAACTGCAACTGATTTGCTAGACATGGCCTTCCAAGCATAGATTTAGTTTGGTTTATCTGTTCATTTTGGTTTATCTGATCATCTGTCAGTGATAACAGAGGAGTCTTGGATAACAATATGATTGGAGACCACTGACCTCTGCATCTGGTCACATAGTTCCACATAATCTACCAAAGGACTTCTACATAGGAAGACATGGTAAAAAGCTGAAATACTAAATCCATGCGCACCTGATTCATTGTCCTCCATCCAGGTATAATAAGCCAATATATTTCCAGAAAAAACAAACCTTTACTGCAGGATCATAGTGTGGGAGTGGGGTGGGGGAGTGTGGGGGTGTTTCATGTTGATTTGGTTTTGGTTTGTTTTCACCCAACACACTTAAGCTTCCTAACATCCCATCCTACTCATAACACCTGCACTTCTCTTCAGAAACAAATTCTGTTCAATTATATGTGTCCATTTTTAGTTTATTCCTTATTTATTTTATTGTTGCCTTTTCAACTAGTATTAGTCTAGAAATAAGGCCCCTGTATGATATTTTCAATGAATACTGCTCAGAATTTTTTTTAGGTTTCTTTTTTTTTTGGTGAGGGGGGCACCCCTTAGCAGGTAGGATCCCAGTTCCCCAACCAGAGATTGAACCACATCCCCTGCACTGGAAGTGCAGAGCCCTAACCACTGGACTGTCAGGAAGGCCCCAAAACTGCTCAGATTTTTTTTAAAGACGCTCATGTTCTGGCATCTAGCCATGTGCTGATAGTAACGATACTGAAAGCAGCTGGCTGATATTGGCTGTGTGTCAGACACCATCCAGGCATGGCACATGGATGGTTCCCTGCATTTGTTCAACGCTCCTTTGTTTCCCAACTACTGATGCTGTGCCCACCAAGCAGCAGCCACAGCTCTAGGCATGTGGCACCAGGAATACAGCAGTAAATGGAGCACAAGTCCCTTCCTCGGGTATTTTAGTGGTAACTGCTAGGGGGAACACTGAAGCAGAAAACGAGCAGGAAGTACTGGGGGAGGGGGGAGGGGTTGTTGTCTTAAATAAGGTGAGCAGCAAAGTCCCTAAATGTCCAGTAGAACGCTTAAGCCTTGCCGACAAGGAGATAAGAGGTCAAAGCACAGGGCTTTCTCAGAGAAGAGTGTTCCCTCCATGAGGAGGCAACAGCAGTGCAAAGACCCTGGGGCAGAAAGGCCCTCAATTTTCTGCAGGAACAAAGAGACCAGTATGACTGCAGCTGTGCATTTCAAGAGGCAGGCAGGAGGCAAAGGTCATAGAGGGCAACAAGGCCTGACCGCACAGGGCCCCTGAACTCCTGGAACAGTGGGGGCTTTTATGCTAACAACAGGGAAGTTCATGCAGGTTTTTATGAGAAAAGTGAAATGAGCTAACGTGTTGATAGGACCATGCTGGTGGCTGTGATGAACAGATTACAGAAGGCAGACAAAAGAAGGTAGTTAGGAAGTTACCAAAATGATCCAAGAGAGAAAACCGAGTGGGAGTCACAGAACTGATGGGAAGTGATCAGGGTGAGATGCTGGCTGTACTCTGAAAGCGAGAGCCAATAGGATTTGATGATGAATCAGTTAATTAACAACTTACTGATCAGAGACGTATTAATACATCTATTGTTACCCAAACATTATTGACCAGAATCTTTCAATATTCACTTACATAACAAATCTTTGGCCACAGGCATTAGTTTCTGCATAAATCCCTCCATCAATAATGTGTTAAAAGGATGAAGTTATCATCAACCCAGATGGAGAATATGGGGTAGAACAAGACTCAGAGGGAAGGTTAAAAGTTTGGTTTTGGCCCTGTGAGATGAAGTGTCAAGCAGATCATCCGTTCAAGTGCGGAAGCCAAGCAGGTAGGCAGAAGCATGTGTCTGGAGTCCAGGAGAGGTCTGGGCTACAGATAAGAATGAGGATATTGGCACCATCTTGATGTTATTTAAATGGCTTTCCCAATAGCTTAGCTGGTAAAGAATCTGCCTGCAATGCTGGAGACCCCAGTTCGATCCCTGGGATGGGAAGATTCCCTGAAGAAGGGAAAGGCTACCCATGCCAGTATTCTGGCCTAGAGAATTCCACGAACTAGTTCATGGGGTCGCAAAGAGTCGGACACGACTGAGAGACTTTCACTTTCACTTTGATGTTATTTAAAGCACAGGTTAGAGAAGGCAATGGCAACCCACTCCAGTACTCTTGCCTGGAAAATCCCACGGATGGAGGAGCCTGGTAGGCTGCAGTCCATGGGGTCGCTAAGAGTTGGACACGACTGAGCGACTTCCCTTTCACTTTTCACTTTCATGCATTGGAGAAGGAAATGGCAACCCACTCCAGTGTTCTTGCCTGGAGAATCCCAGGGACGGGGGAGCCTGGTGGGCTGCTTTCTATGGGGTCGCACAGAGTCGGACATGACTGAAGCGACTTAGCAGCAGCAGCAGCAAAGCACGGGTTGGGAGGAGATCTCCAAGGGACTCATTGCAAACAGAATGGGTCTAGAAATGGTTCAACTTTGTGAAGTCAAGGGAAAGAAGAACAGCCAGAAAAAGAGAAACAGCCCGCCAGGTGGTTGGGAAAATCAGAACAGGAAGCCCACAGAAGAAAGTTTCGGAGAGGAGAAAGTATGCCAGTGGGTTGGGTGTGGCTGGTGAACCAAACAAGTTGAGGATTTTGACAACTGACCTCTGGCTGCAGCAACACTGAGGTCAATGGGGGCCCAGATAAGAATGGTTTTGGGGGGATGATGGGGGTGAACACCTGCCTGGTGTCCATGCAGGAGAGATGGGAAAGAGAGGAGGAAGGAGGATACACACCTAAGTAAGACACTGGCCATTTTCAGATGGAGAAATTGAGGCTTTAGGAGGTTTATTATGTTACCCCAGGTCTTATCTCTGCTGAGTAATGGATCTAGGATTTGAAGCCAGGCAGGCTTGTTCCTGAGCCCCAGGTATTAAACACCACATTATTCTCCCCTAACATGCAACAGACATGCCTTGACAATCAGACTTACATCTTTTTCAATTAGTACTCTGCCATCACTCGGGAGGACCACCTGACTCTGCATCTACCCTTCTTTGGCTGTGCCACGTAGCATGAATGAATCCACATTGACATCTTTAAATCCTCAGGGGTTCAAGTCTTCCTGTCTCTCATTTCAGGATAACACAACTTGGGGAGAATTCACTTTTTTTTTAAAGCCAGGATTTTGAGTGTTTTTAAAGAAATGACCCTTATCTTGTTCTGTTCTGACCCAGAAGGGCACCCTGTCTCTCCTGCTGGCCACAGACACCTCCATACTAGCCCATCTAGAGACAAGTAGGGCATCTGATCGAAAAGTCCTTACCTCACCTTTGCAAACAGGTGATCCCCTAGGCTGCTGCAGTAACTTTACAGCAGCAGCTGTCCCTGACTCCCTCACATGGACACCCTCAGGGGAAGGGCTATTTGTCTCCAAAAAAGATAAAAACCAAAATGGCTCTTCCACCCTACTTGCAATGTAATTGTGGCCCCCAGATACTACTAGATGGAGCCATGTATCTTAAGGTTTTGATGATTTCAAAGAAAAAAAAAAAACATATACCATAAACAGGTTTCTTTTAAAAGAAAAAGACATGTCCATGGATGATAGAGACACAAGAAGTTCTGTTGACTGAATCACCAAAGATTTTAAACACACACAAGTGTAATCCATGCACTGAAACAAAGGCGCAAAATGACAGCTTGTGTATTACGAGCTAAGACCCTAAGCCACAGCACGCCTCAGCTCCTCCCATCCCAGCTCCTGGACCTGTGATACCTCTTCTTCTCCAAGAGGACCCTTCAGGAGACCAGTTGCAATTATATTGAAGTAAATCAACTTTATGTTGTTGTCGTTTAGTCACTAAGTTGTGTCTGATTCTTTATGACCCCATGGGCTGCAGCACGCCAGGCTTCCCTGTCCTTCACTGTCTTCCAGAGTTTGCTCAAATTCATGTCCATTGAGTCAGTGATGCTATCTACCATCTCATCCTCTGTCATCCCCTACTCCTCCTGCTTTCATTCTTTCCCAGCATCAGGGTCTTTTCTAATGAGTTGGCTCTTGGCATCAGGAGACCAAAGTATTACAGCTTCAGTTTCAGCATCAGTCTTTGCAATGAATATTCAGGGATGTTTTCCTTTATAATTGACTGGTTTGATCTCCTTGCTGTCCAAGGGATTCCCAAGGGTCTTCTCCAGCATCAGAATTCAAAAGCATCAATTCTTCGGTGCTCAGCCTTCTTTATGGTCCAACTCTCACATCCGTACATGACTACTGAAAAAAAACACATAGCTCTGACTATGCAGACGTTTGCCTGCAAAGTGATGTCTCTTCTTTTTAATATACTGTCTAGGCTTGTCATAGCTTTCCTTCCAAGGAGCAAGTGTCTTTTAATTTCAGGACTACAATCACCATCCAAAGTGATTTTGGAGCCCAAGAAAAGAAAATCTGACACTGCTTCCACATTTTCCCATTCTATTTACCATAAAGTGTTGGGATCGGATGCCATAATCTTAGTTTTTCCAATGTTGCAGTACAAGCCGTGTTTTTCACTCCTTCTTTCACCCTCAAGAGGCTGTTTAGTTCCTCTTCACTTTCTGCCATTAGAGTGGTACCATCTGCATATTTAAGGTTGATATGCAGATAATATGCAAAGATCCCTCATGATACTACTATGACCAGAGGAAGACAAATTAATTAATTAATTTAAAAATTAAATTAAAAAATAAGTTGGCTTTAGTTTGCCCTTTTCACTCAACAAATATTTATTGACCATGCATCCACATGGCCAAGCACTCTTGTATGCACTGGGGATGCAAAACAATGGACAAGAACTCCTACCTTGGTGAAGACTGGGGGTGGCAGAGTGGGTACAAGAAGCAAAATTTTTCACCAGATGGTGGTTACAGAGAAAAATTAAGTTGGAAAAGATAACAGAAACAGATGGAGGGGTATTCTATTCTCCTGGGTTGGAAGAATCAATATTGTGAAAATGATTATGTTACCAAATGCAATATACAGATTCAATGCAATCCCTATCAAATTACCAATGGCATTTTTCACAGAACTAGAACAAAAAATTTCACAGTTCGTTGGAAATACAAATGGCCTTGAACAACCAAAGCAATCTTGAGAAAGAAGAATGGAGCTGGAAGAATCAACTTACCTGGTTTCAGACTAAACTACAAAGATACAGTCATCAAGACAGTATGGAACTGGCAAAAAACAGAAATATAGACCAATGGAACAGAATAGAAAGCCTGGAGATAAACCCACGCACATTAAGGTCACCTTATCTTTGACAAAGGAGACAAGAATATACAATGGGAAAAAGACAGTCTCTTCAATAAGTGTTGCTAGACGAACTGGACAATTGTGTGCAAAAGAATGAAATTAGAACACTTCCTAGCACCATACACAAAGATAAACTCAAAAAGGATTAAAGACCTAAATACAAGACCAGAAACTATAAAACTCTTAGATGAAAACATAGGCAAAGCACTATATGACATAAATCATAGCCAGATCTTTTATGACCCACCTCCTAGAACAACGGAAATAAAAACAAAAATAAATAAATAGGAACAAATTAAATTTAAAAACTTCTGCAGAGCAAAGAAAACTATAAACAAGGTGAAAAGACAACCTTCAGAATGAGAGAAAATAATAGCAAATGGAAAAATTGACAATTAATAACCAAAATATACAAGCAGCTCATACAACTCAATATCAGGAAAACAAACAATCCAGTCAAAATGTGGGCAAAAAACCTAAACAGACATTTCTCCAAAGAAGACATACAGATGGCTAACAAACATATGAAGAGATGCACAACATCACTCATCATTAAAGAAATGTAAATCAAAACTACATTGAAATATCACTTCACCTCAGACAGAATCAGTTCAGTTCAGTTGTGCAGTCATGTCCAACTCTTTGACACCCCATGGACTGCAGCATGCCAGGCTTCACCAACTCCCAGAGCTTGCTCAAACTCATGTCCATAGAGTCGTGATGACATCGAACCATCTCACCCTCTGTTGTTCCCTTCTCCTCCTGCCTTCAGTAATTCTCAGCATCGTGGTCTTTTCCAGTGGGTCAGTTCTTCCCATCAGGTGGCCAAAGTATTAGAGGTTCAGCATCAGCATCAGTCCTTCCAAAGAACGTTCAGGACTGATTTCCTTTACAATTGACTGGTTGGGTCTCCTTCCAGTCCAAGGAAGTCTCAAGAATCTTCTCTAACACCACAGTTCAAAAGCATCAGTTGTTTGGCATGGTCCAACTCTCACATCCATACAAGACTACTGGAAAAACCATAGCTTTGACTATACAGATGTTTGTCGGCAAAGTAATGTCTCTGCTTTTTAATATGCTGTGTAGGTTTGTCATAGCGTTTCTTCCAAGAAGCAAGCATCTTTCAATTTGATAGCTGTAACCACCATCTGCCCAAGAAGTCTTCTCTGGTGGCTCAGAGGTTAAAGTGTCTGCCTGCAATGCGGGAGACCTGGGTTTGATCCCTGGGTCGGGAAGATCCCCTGGAGAAGGAAATGGCAAGCCACTCCAGTATTCTTGCCTGGAGAATCCCATAGACAGAGGAGTCTGGTGGGCTACAGTCCACAGGGTCGAAAAGAGTCGGACACAACTGAGCGACTTCACTTTCACTTTCACTTTCAATCACCATCTGCAGTGATTCTGGAGCCCAAGAATGGCCATAATCAAAAAAATCCAAAAAGAAGTGCTGAAGAGGGTGTAGAGGGAAGGGAACCCTCCTATACTGCTGGTGGGAATATAAATTGATACAGTCACTATGGAGGACAGCAAGGAGATTCCTTTAAACTAGAAATAAAACCGCCATATGACCCAGCAATATCACTTCCAGGCATATACCCTGAAGAAACCAAAACTGAAAAAGACACATGTACCCCAACGCTCATTGCAGCACTATTCACAATAGCCAAGACATAGAAGCAACCTAGATGTCCATCAGTAGATGAATGGATAAAGAAGCTGTGGTACATATATACAATGGAACACTACTAAGCCATAAAAAGGAGCCCATCTGAGTCAGTTTTAATGAGGTGGATGAACCTAGAGCCTGTTATACAGAGTGAAGTAAGTCAGAAAGAGAAAAGCAAATGTCATATATTAACACATATATGGAATCTAGAAGGATGGTAATGACAAATCTGTTTGCAGAGCAACAATGGAGACACAGACATAGAGAACAGATTTATAGGTAAGGCTGGTGGAGAAGAGGGAGAGGGCGAGATAAATGGAGAGAATAGCATGAATGCATATACACTAACATATGTAAGTTGATATCAATGGGAATTTGCTGTATGACTCAGGGAACTCAAACGGGGGCTCTGTAATAACCTAGAGAGGTGGGAATGGGCGGGAGGTGGGAGGGAGATTCAAGAGGGAGGGGACAAATGTACACTTATGGTTAATTCATGTTGATGTATGACAGAAATCAAACCAATACTGTAAACCAATCATCAATCAATTAAAAATAAATAAGTAATTTTTTAAGTCAAAAAAAATTAAGTTGGAAAAGCAGATAAGAGGGCAGGTGGGTGGAGGGATGGAGATGACATAATTTTTAATAGGTAATCCTGAAGGATCTTCTTGAGAGAATTTGAGCAAAGCCCAGCTAGAAGTATGGGAACATGTGGATATCTGTGGGGAGAAACAGTAAGTGGCACAGACTCCAGAAGGGGTAATAAAGAACTCCAGAGTTGTGTTTGAGTGTTGATACGGAAAGAAGAAAGCTCATAAAGATGGCTGAGTGCCAAAGAATTGATGTTTTGAATTGGGATGCTGGAGAAGACTCTTAAGAGTCCCTTGGACTGCAAGGAGATCCAACCAGTCCATCCTAAAGGAAATCAATCCTGAATATTCATTGGAAGGACTGATGCTGAAGCTGAAGCTCTAATACTTTGCCACATGATGACAAGAACCAACTCATTGGAAAAGACACTGATGCTGGGCAAGACTGAAGGTAGGAGAAGAAGGGGTCAACAGAGGGTGAGATGGTTGGATGGCTTCACTGACTCAATGGACATGAGTTTTAGAGAACTCTGGGAGACAGTGAAGGACAGGGAAGTCTGGTGTGCTGCGGTCCATGGGGTCACAAAGAGTCAGACACGACTGAGCAACTGAACAATAACAACAACCTGTGACGTGCTCTGGGTCAAGCCTGCCTTGTTTGTGGCTGATGTTGGCTCAGAAGATCTCCCTAATGATTAACAAAAGTTGAAAACCAAGCCAGCTCTCAAGCCATGGTCCTTCCAGAATGTACCAGGAAGCAGCCACACGGGGTGGGAAGCTAGATTCCAGAGCCTGACTACAATCTCAGCATCCCCTGAGGAACCCATCCACAGCGCTCTCTACAGCCTGCAGGTGATCAAACAGCCTTGCTACTGACTGACTGGTCTCCACTAGATGGACAGCCTTCCCACGTCCCTAGCCCAGGGTGTTATAGGAACACAGTGTGGCTTCCTGGGCAACCCGTTCGCCAGGAATGGCTCAGTGAGGTCACCCTCTTCCTCGCTGTGGTTAGGACAATGAATAAAGTCACGCGACCTCTGATGCTGCGCAGGAATCAAAGAAGGTGGGCTTCCGAGGGCGCGAGGTCTACGACCACCCACCACACCAGGGCTCCACAGAGACTGAAACCACAAACTCGCAAAATTCAACTTCCACACCGCTCATAAGAGAGGGACTTTAGAAAGGCAGAAAATTTCGAGAGTAAGAAAATTGATCATGAAAAGGGAGCGCTCTCCTCGAAAGAGGTCCAGAGCCGGAGACGCCAGACCTACGGGGTTTCCGCTCGGCTTCTGCTCCAATAGGGCTGGGGGGGCCCGAGCAGGTGACTGGGCCTCTCTCACCTAGGTTCCCCTCACCGCAAAACGCGTTCTAACGAGGCGCACAGTGCGTGTCAGACCCGGTCTATCCAGGAAAGCGCTCCGTGACGTGGAGCACAAATGTCCCTCTGTGAGCCTCAGTTTCCCATATCACTAAATTAGGGGGATGACTCCAGTTCTCCCAAATCCCTCCTAAGTTAAAGTGTGCTCAGTCGTGTTTGACTCTTTGCAACCCCACGGACTGTCCATGGAATTCTCCAGGCCAGAATACCCTTTCTCTTCTCCAGGGGATCTTCCTGACCCAGGAATCGAACCGGAGTCTCCAGCATTGGGGCCGGATTCTTTACAAACTGAGCTATCAGGGAAGCTCCAAATCCCTCCTAATTCAGGCACTGAATAGACAAAGGTTAAATCAAGCTGTTGCTGCGGGCTTGTTACCATTCCTTAAGAGCAGAAATGAAACTCTAGGGAAGAGCGGGCAGCTCAAACTTCAAAGAAAATGAGCCCAAGTTCCGGGCCCACCGGGTCTTCGCGGGTTCGAGCCCGAATCTCCAGCGAAGCAGGCTGGCGAGACTCAGGAGTTCTGGCCCTAGACCTTTCGGTTGACAAACGGCTGGGCCGTGGGACAGAGTCTCATGTGGCCGGAAGGCTGCGCCCCCGCCGGAAAGGGGAACCGGGGGTCGCGGCGAGAAGTGCGAGCTAGGAGGCACCGCCAAGGCAGGTGGGAGTCTGGCCTGCTGAGTCGGATCGGGGTCCGAGAGCGCGGAGTTTGGCGAGGATGGGAGGTAACCACCCCACCCCCCGGGAGGTGCCAGGAGGCTGCAGCGTCCGCGCCTACTGCGCGCCTTGTTTGGGGGTTGGAGCTCGCGGTTGGCAGAGGCGGGCTCGCGGCGAGGAGGGGCTGAGCTCACTGGCCGGAGGCAGAGGGTCCGCAGCAGGAACCAGCTCCAGGGACTCCTCCTCTCGGCGACTCCGAGGCCCGGGACGCAGAGGCAAGGAAGGACTCAGCAGCGGCTGCCCATCCCAACTAGTCGGCGACCTAGAGGCTGCGGACTCGCTGAGCGCCGTCCGTGGCGCACTGGAGATCCGGGGAGCCTCTCGCCGGCTCCCTTCAGGGTTGGCGCGGCCGCCTCTGGGCGGGGCTGGAGCGAGCCGGGTGGCTGCCACGAGGGGCTAAATCCCGACCCCACTCAACCGCTCTGCGGCCCACCAGCCCCGCGCGGAGTCGGTCTCGGGAGCTCTGGCCCGGCTTCTCCCGCCCAAACCCAGCCCTGGCCGCCCGACACTTTGTGAGCCGGATAGAAGGGAGAAGTGAGACTCCAGGACTGTCTTCTAAATTCGAACGAAAATCGTACTGCCTCCTGTCCTGTCTACGTTCCTGCTGCCAATCCCGAGGCTGACTCTTGTTGGAAAGAAATAGACCAAAGAAATAAATGAAAGGCTGTTTTTAAAGGCAAGTTCATTTAAACGAAGGGAATCGCGCGGAAGTCTTGTGTGTGTGTAAAAGAGGGGAATAATCAGTGTGTGCATTCACTTAAAACCCGGAACCACGAAAGCCAGCAAGCACTCCATTAAGTGCTTTCTTAAGGGATTTGGAGGGGTAATAAAAAGGATTACTGCAAAGATTAAATGATTAATTTAGGAAAAGCACCTCCGCAGAGCTTCCCAGATGACGTTAGTGGTAAAGGAGAAGATGCCAGAGACACAGATTCAATCCCTGGTTCGGAAAGAACGCCTGGAGGAGGGCATAGCATTCTCCTGGAGAATCCTGTGGACAGAGGCCGTTCAGGCCACAGTCCATGAGGTCGCAAAGAGTCGGACGCGACTGAGCGACTTAGCAAGAACGCAGGCGCACACAGTAGGTCTGCAAATTTTCCACTCCAAACTCCCCAAGGGGCTTTTAACAGCAGGGGCCCTGGAGGGAAAAAAAAAATTATAAAAGCAACTGGCCTTTCCCACCTCCCACCCAAGGCCTGAGGGTACTCCACCTCCCTTGACAGCCCAGACTCCTGCTTGATTAACTTCCTAGTGTTGTTTAATGGCGCATTCATAGGCAGGGGATCTTAATTGTTTTAATTCCCGGTCCTCTACGTGCGTTTGGGAAATCTGATGGAAATTTAGAATGGGGGTCGAGGAGAGGGTAGCCCTGATTTGCACACAATGAGAGGAGTTTTCTTAGCCTCAGGTTCCCACCTACAGTACTTCCAATTAAGCGGGGGAGGGGGCTTGTTTTGGCGTTCTCTGTTTTGTTTTGTTTGGGGGATAGCCTCACCCGTGTGGCAAGCTTTGTCTTAGTTCCTCAGCCAGGAATATAACCCTAACACCCTACATTAGAAGCCCGGAGTCCTTACCACTGGGCCGCCAGGGGAGTCCCCCAGAAACCCAGCTTTTAAAGGACAGATGTTTCAAACTTTGATTCTACAGGGATTTCGGCTTAGGAATTGTGCGTGTGTGTGTTTGTGCGTGTATAATCTCTAACTTCCCTGATCTAAAAGTGAGGATTTACTTTCTAGAATTGACTTCTCCTGTCTTGAAATGATGCCTTCCTTTCAGCCCCAGGCTATTTTTTGGTCCCCAAGCCGACCCAGAAGGCAGCCTGTCCCAATTTTCAAGGTGACAGCGCCGCCACCTACTGGCAAAAAAAGTTCTCTCTGGTTGTGAGGTACAAGCATCAAGAACCCCTAAGGAAGGAATTAGCTATTATTTCATACTCTTTCCCCCACTCCAAATGAATTCTCATCCAATGTGCAGAGACTAGAAGGAAGAGGGAGGGGAATAATGTGTCAGAAAACATGATTGAGCTTGTTAATTTCCTCTTGTCTCTTTTCTGAGTGAAAGTGAAAGTTTTAGTCATTCTGTCCAGTGCGACTCTTTGTGACCCCATGGACTGTAGCCAGACAGGCTCCTCTGTCCTCGGGATTTCCCAAGCAAACATACAGGAGTGGGTAGCCATCCCCTGCCCCAGAATATCTTCCCCATCCAGGGATCGAGCCTGGGTCTCCTGCATTGTAGGCAGATTCTTTACATCTGAGCCACCAGGGAAGCCCAGTCTCTTTGGAAAAGAAAAGTCTCTTCTCTATTCCTTTGATTTCTACTCTTACCTTTATTATGTCCTTCCTTATACTTACTTTGGATTTACTTTTCTCTTCTTTTTCTGTTAATAACTTCTTAAGGTGGAACCTTAGATCATTGACTTTTTAAAAATATTTATTTGGCTGCTCAGAGTCTTGGTTGCAACATGTGGGATCTAGGTCCCTGACCAGGGATGGAAACTGGGTCCCCTGCATTGGGAGTGTAGAGAGTCCTGGCCACTGGACCACCAGGAAGTCCAGATCATTGGCTTTTAAACTTTCTCCTTTTCTAATACAATTATTTACAGCTATCAATTTCCCTTGAAGCAGTACTTTAGCTGCATCGCACAGATTTTGAAAAGGTTTATTTTCATTACCATGATGTTGGGAATACTTTCTAATTTCCTTGTTGATTTTTTTTTTTTTGATCGTGCATAGTTTAGCAGAATGTTATTTAATGTCCAAGTTATGGGTTTTTCCTAGATATTTTGTTGTTGTTGATTTCCAATCTAACTCCTTTATAATCAGAGAACAAACTAAGTATAATTTAAAATATTTTAAATTTACTGGGATTTGTTTCATGGCCCAGGATATGGTCAGGCACTGAATTTGAAACATCTGGTATATAGATAAATTCATTTCATTTCAACACTTTTTTAGTAGGACTTCCTGCCTTTGTTAGACCCATCATTGAATGCATGCTAAGTTGCTTCAGTCATGTCTGACTCTTTGGACTGTAGGCCACCAGGCTCCTCTGTCCGTGGGATTCTCCAGGCAAGAGTATTGGAGTGGGTTGCCATGCCCTCCTCCAGGGATCTTCCCAACCCAAGGATCGAACCCACATCTTTTTTTTTTTTTCCATGTCTCCTGCATTGTCAGGTGGGTTCTTTACCATTAGTGCCACCTGGGAAGCCCAAGACCCATCCTTACAGAGGATTTATTCCACAAGTCATTCTGTGTTCAAAAGTTCAGAGAATCACATCTACCCTACATACATTGTCCCCCATCACTCTAGGGTACTACCTTTGACCTGGTGACCAGCAGGTGGGGACGGCCTGGTCCTCACTTACCTTCTAAAGGCATCTGGGCTGAAGGTCTTCCTTGCTTCCCTTTCATGGTCAGGAAGGAGATGCTAAAGATCCCTGTAGCCTGCTCTCTGCCTCTCCAGAAAGTTTTTTTTTTTTTTCCGGAAAGTTTTTGTATCTGATTCAACTCCCTCACTTGAACATTTTTCTTGATCCATACCACTTACATCCCACTGTCACAGACCCGATTTTGTCTTTCCCTGATCCTTTCTGTTTCTCCTTCAAGTACAGTTGATACCCCAGCAACCCTCCTTCTGTCCACCTACTCTTAAATTCTTTTGTGCTCCTACCAATGCCTTCCTGAATTTACACCAACCTGTGAGTCTTGGTCCCTTCATAAATGTCACCTGAGGAAATAATACCCTGGATATCTTTTTGTTCTTTCCCCAAAATCAGATCTTTCCTCAAAAGCAAAGCTTTCAGGATACACAGAAGATTTGCCATGGCTTCCTCTGCACCTCTGTGCCTTTGCCCAGCCTGGCTATACCAACCGTCTAAGTCCTGAGTCACTTACTACATGACAGGTTTCCAGAAATGGTCCAAACAGCTGCTTCCTGGTATTCATACTTTTGTTCAATCCCCTGTCCTAACTTGCTTCTAACCTATGACTTGTTGTCTAATGAGTGGAATGTGGCAGAAGAGGGTATCCTGTGACTTCCTTCTAACGAGTGTAATGTGGCAAGAGGGATGTGATATCCATGGAGTAACAAGCTTTCTAGAGTCTCTCTCCCGTGGCATCTTTGAAAAATAAGTTGCCATGCGTCCTACAGCCACGGGGGAATGATTTCTGCCAACAACCTGCAAGAGCTCAGAAACAGGGCCTCTGTTGAGAAGCCAGTCCTGGGTAAACCTTGACTGTTCCCTTGTGAGAGGATCCAGTTAAGCTATGCTTGAACTCCTGACCCAGAGAAACTGCAAGATAAGTGTGTGCTGTGTTAAGCCACTGAGTTAGAGATGCTCTGTTACACAGTAACAGAAAACAAATATACCAGGTGAAGTGGAGTGCCAAGGAATTCCCAGAAGTTCTAGCATGGCACTCCACCACCAGGGTGTGTTTTAGAAGTGGGCAGCTGAAGACTGATTCCCTACACTTCTCGGTCTTCAGGCTCCATGCATTCCTGGAAGGGGGCTAGAGTCTTGCCATACTCTTGGTCACCCAAGTTTGGCATCAGAATTTCTAAGTGGGAAAGGGTGGCAATCATCCCAAAGCTGCATTGGCTTAGTAACTACACAAATCTCAAAAAGGAAGAAACATCTCCTGACAGCCAGGAGCTGACCTGGTTCTATCAACAAGGACTTGGTGTTGCTATACAATATCCACAGCCAGATTGTGGTGTTCTCCTGCTGAGCATAAATAATGCACAGAATATCAACATCTGCCAAGGCCACACTGTGACCATGATGGATAAAGACAAAAATAAGACCACTCCACAATTACTGTACAACACAGACAAAATGTGAGTATTATCCAAACCACAAAAAGAATTGAACATCACCTATCCTGATGAATGAGTGACTAATGCTTCTTTACCAATCCCAGCTCTGGTCTCCATCATTTTCCCCACCTTATAAACAAGATGTATTAAGATGCTATTATAGGGTGAACTTTGGTCCCCCTAAAATTCATATGCTGAAGTATATACCTCAGTACTTCGGGAGATGACTGTATTTGAAGGTAGGGTCTTTAGGAGGTGATTGTGTTAAAGGAGGTTATTATGGTATGTCCTGGGCTTCCCACGTGGCACTAGTGGTAAAGATCCACCTGCCAATGCAAGGAGATGCAAGAGACACAGGTTCAGTCCCTGAATTGGGAAGATCCTCTGGAATATGGAATGGCAACTCACTCCAATATTCTTACCTGCAAATTTCCATGGACAGAGGAGCCCAGTGGGCTATAGTCCATGGAGTTGGAAAGAGTCAGAGACTGCTGAGCACAGACACACACGGTGTGTCCTTATCTAATCTGACTGCTGTCCTTATAAGAAAAGGAAATTTGCACACAGGATAGATTTGGACATACAGGGACACTTGGGTTTGGAGGGACAACCATGTAAGTCCACAGCAGGAAGGTGACCATCTTTGAGCCAAGGAAAGAGGCCTCAGGAGGAACTAAATCCACCAACATCTTGATTTTGGACTTCTGGCCTTCAGAACATGAGACATTTTTAACTTCTGATGTTTAAGCCACCCAGTCTACAGGGCCCTAGCAAACTCTTATAGATGCTCAATCAGAATTTCAGAATTACACTGACTTCCTGAAAACACTCAAAGCAGAGCAAAGCCCTGCTTCCTTAAACCTCACCCAAGATCACCTAACAACAAAGTCAAATCCTTTAATAAGCCCTCGCAACACCCTCTTTCTGAGATGGCACACACATTCCTCAAAGTATGCATTCTTCCTAGTTGCAAAGAGCAAGAAATCCAACTAATTCAACTTCAGCTGTGTCTCTGGTGGTCTTTGCCTGAAGGGTGTTGATAACTATAGTTCTGCTTGAAGCCACTTTGGCCCGCACCGCAAGCCATCCCTTGTGTTTTCACTGGG
The DNA here is from genome assembly GCF_042477335.2 of Ovis canadensis. NCBI lineage: Eukaryota > Metazoa > Chordata > Mammalia > Artiodactyla > Bovidae > Ovis > Ovis canadensis. Next base: position 56,844,129 of record NC_091247.1, read on the forward strand.
CTTACGTCAGACCTGGTGTGGGGAGAAGCTCTCCCAATGTTGACATAGTTCCATTCTCTGCTCCTCTTCTTCTTCCTCAACTCCTTCCATCCCTGTGTCCACATGGGTGACTCAATGATGAGGTGAATGGTACCTTGTCTCCAGAAACCCTGGCACAGCAATGGTGCCTGTGTGACTGATTTTTGACAGAAGGGTATTAATGATACATCTGGATGAAATGAGGCCTCCTGGGAGAGTGCTGGAGAAACTGAGTGGTTACCACTCATCCAACTTCTGACTCTGGTTTTCTCAGTGGAATATGCAGACAGAGGCAAAACGCTGGATTGCTGGACATTGGAGAGAAATTTTTTTTCCAGAGATGGGAGGAAAGACAAAGAGACTAGAGACAAGGAAACCACAGAAGCCTATTGGGGAAGAAAGAAAGTCAGGGTGTTGGTCAGGGAGTTTTTTTTATCGTGTTTTATTGTCCATGAGTAATGAAAAATTCAGGACATTTTCAGTAAAATTTAAATTACATACAGTCTCTGGGAGGTGAACTTTGGAGTCTCTTGACAGTGCAGCATTTGACTTCAAGGAGGCCTGGGGAAGAGAGAAGGCTTCCAAAGAAGGATGCTGCTGCTGCTGCTGCTGCTGCTGCTGCTGCTGCTGCTGCTGCTGCTGCTGCTGCTGCTGAGTCACTTCAGTTGTGTCCAACTCTGCTCAACCCCATAGACGGCAGCCCACCAGGCTCCCCCATCCCTGAGATTCTCCAGGCAAGAACACTGGAGTGGGTTGCCATTTCCTTCTCCAATGCATGAAAGTGAAAAGTAAAAGTGAAGTCGCTCAGTCGTTTCCGCCTCTTAGCGACTGCATGGTCTGCAGCCTACCAGGCTCCTCCATCCGTGGGATTTTCCAGGCAAGAGTACTAGAGTGGGGTGCCATTGCCTTCTCCAGAAGACAGATAAGTCACACACAAGTGACAACAGTCTAAATGTCATTTTTAGTATGAATCTAAACAAAACTACCATTTTTTTAAGTGACCTGAATAATTGGTGCATTTTTACACGACAGGTGAGTGATTGTTCTCTTGTTGTTGTTGTTGTTCAGTCACTAAGTTCATGTCTGATTCTTTGCAACCCCATGGACTGTAGCCCAAGAGACTCCTCTTTCCATGCAATTTCCCAGGCAAGAATACTGAAGTGAGTTGTCATTTCCTTCTCCAGGAGATCTTCTTGACTCAGGGATTGCACCTGAGCCTCCTGCATTGGCACATGGATTCTTTGTTGCTGAGCCACCAGGGAAGCCCCAGTTGTCCTCTAAAACCTCTCAAAAACCCTTAACTTCCCACCCAGCGTCTGTATCGGGTGCATTGTATTTTGTCTCCAGTGGTTCATGCATCCCTTCTAGAAACCACTTCATTCATTTCTTCAACACACTTACTAAATATTAATACAGGAGCATTTCAATGCCAAGTGAAGAGTTTAGAATGATGACTCTACCAGGACTCTTGGCCCCACGATGGAACAATGTTCTCATCCACAGATGCACATCAGACTCACCTGGGGGACTTCCAAATCTACTGAAGCCCAGGCCTCACCACTGGTTAGTTAGCTCAGAACCTTCTGGGGCCCCAGCATCAGTATTTTTTTTTTTAATGGCCATGCCATGTAACTTGCAAGATCTTAGTTTCCTGACCAAGGATTGAACCCATGCCCTCAGCAGTGAAAGTGCAGAGTCTTAATCGCCAGACCGCCAGGGAATTCCCCAAGCATCAGTATTTTAAAAGCAGCCCTGGCAATGCTACGTGCAGCCAGGATCAAGAGACAGACTGACAAAAAGAAAATTACAAGGTGGTGGAGCGTATGTGACAAAGATCTAAGGCAGCCCGTAACCAGGCCCTCCCTCCAGGGAGGGCCTCCCAGCAGAATGTTATCGCAACAGAGCCCTATATTTTGAGTAGGAGTTAGTAGGATAACAGAATTCCAGGGAGAGGCCTTGAGGCACGAGTGAGAGTTACCTAGTCCATGGAATTCAGCTTGGTGGACCCATCAATGGAAGCAAGTGATAGAGAGGCAGAGAGATAAGAGTCACCAGTAGGTGAAGGGCCTGTGCGCTGGGCAGAGTTGGCCCCCATCCACAAGGCACTGCTGAGCACCCATGGGTCCTAAGCAAAGGAGTTGCACAATCAAATGCGCGCTTTAGCACCAAAAACATTTTGTATTGGGGTATAGCCGATGAACAATGTTGATAGTTTCAGGTGATCAGTTTCAGGTGATCTCAGCCATACATACACATGTATCCGTTCTCCCCCAAAGCCCCCTCCCATCCAGGCTGAAAAATGTGAGCTTTAGAAGGATCCCTCAGGCCACGGCGGGAGGGGAGATTGGAGGGACCCAGAATGGAAGTGTTAAGACCAGTTAGGGGAGACGATGGGGCCCCTGGCCAGACCCTGGCAGAGGATGAAGAAAAGTGAAGTGATAACAAGGAAGTGAAACCCCACCGCACTAGATGGTGAGTTGAATGGGGGAGAAGGACAAGAAACTTTCTGGAATTAGCACCAGAAAGGGCCTCCTGACCACACCCTCTGGCTTCTACTCAGCAGCCACAAGACTCTCAGTTCTAAGGTCCTGCAGTGACCCTTCATGCTGTAAGAGCAGGAGAGGAACAGAGGAGCCTGTCTCTTTATTTCCTCCATGCTTAGAAACACCCACTTCTAGATCCTCCCAACTCCTTCAGCACAGCCTCCCCCTGAAGTCTTTTGAACTCCCCCTGCTGCCCCACCCTTAGCAGTCTTACTGCCTCAAGCAGCTTCCCTTTGGCCCCAAACTGAAAAGGCCAGAGACCTAGAGTCCCATCTCATTTCTGCCACCTTATGGACTTTTGCAAGTCATCTCATGGAAACTCAGTAAACTTTAGCTGCTTCATCTGCAAAATGGGAATAATAACACTTGTAAAGATGTGAAGATTAAGAACTAATGTAACATAGGAGGAACCAAGCAAATTGTAGAAAACTAAAAATAGATGATACCGGTAATGTAGAAATCTCATCTCTTTTAAGGGCTTCCCTAGTGGCTCTGTAATAAAGAATCTGCCTGCCAATGCAGGAGACTCAGGTTTTATTCCTTGATCAGAAAATCCCCTGGAGAAGGAAATGGCAACCCACTCCAGTATTCTTGCCTTGGAAATCCCATGGGCAAAGGAGCCTGGTGGGCTACAGTCCATGGGATTGAAAAGAGTCAAACACAACTTGGTCACTGAGCAAGCCCAAGCACACTTCTCTTTAAAAAAGAGAAGAAAGAAAAAAGGACAAGCCAGGTTAGAAAATCTGCAAAGATCATAAAGAGGCTGAAGAAAGAAACAGAAGGAGGAAGGGAGAGATGGAGGGAGGAAAGAGAGAAAAAGAAAAATACAATAGCCAATGGATAAATGAGAAGCCCCTCATTAACTAATCAAATAAAAGCAAATTACTTCTGCTGAAGGATGGTGGTGATGGTCACACAACAATAAACATAAATTTAATTTCACAAAAATGTACACTCAAAAATGATCAATATGGTAAATTTTGTTAAGTGTATTCTACCACAGTTTAAAAGATAAAATATAATATTCCTTTAATCAAGCAAAATAAAACAGCTAAGGATTACATTTTTTCACCGCTTAAATTGGCAGAAGTAAAAGCATGGCAGCATTCAGTCGAAACGTACAGGTTTTGTGTAATGGTGTCCAGCACCATTTAAAATGTGGATGTCCCTTGACCTAGAAATTCCAGTGCAGGAATCTGTCCAAGGGAAATATTGACACATATGTGCAAACACACATGCACATACACACACTCACACACACACTCTGAAGCATTAGAAGTGAAGCTGGGCTCACTGGAGCATGAGAACGATGAAAAAACAATCTCAAACAGTCCTTAAAATGAAAAGTTACATGGCTGTTTGAACAAATGAGGAAGATCTTTACGTTCACACCAAACTCGTGACTTCTGCGGAGGGACTTCTGTTTTGATTCTCTGTGCTTCTATATTACTTCCCTGGCAGTCCAGTGGTTAAGACTCTGAGCTTCCACTACAGGGAGCTTCTATGTTGCTGATTTTTTTATACCAAGCACACCTTTTATAATGCATTTAGTTTTAATAATTTTTTAATTATTGTTTTGTTTTGTTTGCTGTGCTGGGTCATTTTTGCTCCGTGGGCTTTCTTTAATTGCATCAAGCTAGGGCTACTCTTCATTGCAATGTACAGTCTTCTTTTTTGCAGTGGCTTCTCTTGTAGAGTCTAGGTTCTAGGGCACTCAGGCTCCAGTAGTTGCAGCTTCCCGGCTGTAGAGCACAAGGTCAGGAGTAGTGGTGCACAGGCTTAGTTGCTCCATGGCACGTGGGATCTTCCTGGACCAGGGACCGAACCCACATCTCTTGCATTGGCAAGTGGATTCTTCACCACTGAGCCACCAGGGAAGCCCTTAATGATTTTTTTTTTTTTTTGACTGAATGCTTCTTGAGCGCTCACTCTATGGCTTGTCCAGTTGGGAAGGTTCCTCCACTTCAAAATCTAATAGCCTTGTTCTTCCCAGCAGCTACAGTGCTCTCCACAACAGAGCCTCCCTGTCGTTTCTCATGACCATAAATAATTCTGCAGAGGAGAGTGCTGGGGAGAGAAGCAGGGCAGAGGAAACCATGGGTATTTTTGTGACTCTGACTTATCTGTTAGGAGCAGTGGCCCCGAGTGGCTGGCCTCTTTCAAGAGATGCATCGTGCTACCAGCATTCTCAGCCACTTCTCTCAGCTGGCCGCTGCCATGACCCCAAGCCGGCCCCTGAGACCCCACCAGCCTTTAAATGCCACTGCCCTGCCATCTGATATTTTCATGATGGAGAGAGGAGGCTTCTCATTTTTGCTTCTTCATTCCTTGCCAGAGTTTGGCTGCCCCCCAGCATCCCAAGGTCTTTTAACATGCAGCCTGGCTTCACAGACTATTGGGAGCCTTAGTGAGGAAGCGTCTCTGCTCACATCCCCTCTCATCTGTAGGCCATAAGTCATCCTTCCCAGGGGCTCAGAGATTTATTTTCCTTATTCTTAAGAAGGAAACTCACTTCTTTGTGAGTTTGAATCTAACAAAGATTAGATTCTAATCTAATCTCCCTTGTGGCCCAGAATTCCAGTCCAAGGGTCAGCTTCTCTCCATGTGTGTACGGACACAGTTAGTCCAAAACCAAAGGTACATCTACAGAGAGAAATATGTTTTACAGTCTCCCAGAAATGAGGCATCCGTAAAATTATACTCTTCAGTTGGCCCTTGTATACACACATATACAACTTTGAAAAAAAATACATCCTGGGCTTCATATTTGATATTTTTTCTACAAAACAACCACGTGGACATGGACAGTGTCCCCATCTGTCAAGACCCACCCTCCTTGTTCAGGGAAGCAGAGTACAGCATATGGAGGTTAAGTCACTTGTCCAAGTCACTGCCTCTGGTAGGTGCTAGAGTCAAACTCACATACTCTGACTTCAGAATCCAGACTTTCACCTGCTTCCCTGTACCTCCTCCTCTCATTACAAGCTCATATTTTCTTTAAGGAGATATATTTGTTTATGTCTTCCATTATGAATAAAAATAGTTTTATTTGGGTAATTACATTAGATCATTATTTTTCCTACTAGATTTTTTTTTTCTTTAAAATACAAGGAACACAAAAGCATGTTAAACAACACCACCGGGGATGCAAATAGCAAAATTCAGTTAGTGTGGTCACTAACTCTACAGGACAAATGGTCGGTTTTCTTCAACAAATAAATTACAAGGAAAAAAAAAAGAGGAAGCAGAAACTAGAGGTTTAAAGAGACTTAAGAGACTTGTCGGGCTTTCCCAATACCTCAGCCGTAAGGAATCTGCCTGCAATGCAGAAGACATGAGTTCATGTTGGGTTGGGAAGATCCCCTGGAGGAGAGCACAGGCAACCCACTCCAGTATTCTTGTCTAGAGAATCCCACGGACAGAGGAGCCTGGCAGGCTATAGTCCATAGCATCGCAAATAGTCTGACATGGCTGAAGTGACTGAGCACGGAGGCCCGCGAGAGACTTGTCAACCCATTAGAGTAACTGGGCATTATTTGATTGCCGATCCAAACAAATGAGTTATAAGGACAACATTTAAGAGACTTTGGGGAAATTTGAACTCTGGGTTTTTGTTCATCATAAGGAATTGTTGTTTATGCTATTAAAGATGATAATGGTATTGTGGATAATTTTTTTCATTTTTATTTTGTACTGGAGTATAGCCAATTAACAATGCTGTGATAGAATCGGGTGGACAGTAAAGGGACTCAGCCATACACATACAAGTATTTATCTATTCTCCCCCAAACTCCCCTTCCATTCAGGCTACCGCATGACATTGAGCAGAGTCCCCAGCACTATAGAACAGGATCTAGTTGGTTATCCATTTTACATACCCACTGCGTATTTGTCAATCCCAAATTCCCTATCTCTTCCCCCCACCCTGTTCTTCCGCCATGGCAAACATAAGTTCATTCTCTAAGTCTGTGAGTCTATTTCTGTTTCACAAATAAGTTCACTTGCATCATTTATTTTTAGATTACACATATAAGAGCTGTCATACAATATTTCTCCTTCTCTATCTGACTTACTTCATTCAGCATGACAATCTCTAGGTCCGTTCACATTGCTGCAAAGGGCATTATTTCATTCTTTTTAATGGCTGAGTAATATTCCATTGTATGTATGTACTATATCTTGCTTTTTCATTTCTCTGTCGATGGACATCTAGGTTGCTTCTATGTCTTAGCTGTTGTAAACAGTGCTGCAATGAACACTGGGGTACATACATCCTTTCAGACCATGTTTTCCTCTGAGTATATGCCCAGGAGTGGGATTGTAAGCACACACAAAAGAAGGGGGAAGAGTATGAACCTGTGTGTACATATCACCCAGCTTGTGAAGATCATGCTAGCATCTCTAGTATCAGTATCCCATAGAAAGGTTTGGGAATCCCAGACCTAGGTCATTGTGAGTAGCTCCTCCAGGACTTAGTCAGAAGAACACAGTGAGGATGATCCAGGTAGTGCCCAGGAAAGAGCAAGCCAGACCCACAGAGGAAGCACAAGCATCATGAAAGCTGTGGGGTGTAGTAGCGGTGGGTGCTCAAAATTCCCAGGGGGCTGCTGGCAGCTGTCAGGTTCCAGCCCTAAGCCATTCTTACTCTAAATCTCCTGGGATGGACACTTTGAAGCATAGCCGAGATCCCAGTTCAAGGGAGGGTTAGCTGCCCTAACTGGCTGGGGGCATTGTCTGCAGATTTGGGTCAGGCCCTTCAGTATTGCCTGAGCAGCAGAAGGCACCTGCTCAGCCCCTCTTGGGACAACTCTAGTTCCAGAGCTCCAAAGGGGGACTGAAGCCATCTTAGCTCTCTTCCCTTTGCCCAGTCTCACTTCCTCCCCTTCCACAGGAGGTAATCCTGGGGCACTCCTTGACAAATATCCTGAGCCTTAAACCATCTCAGAGTCTGCTTCCCCAGAAACCCAATGTGTAATGCTACTTGTCTCTAAAAAAGCATTACAGCCCTGAGCCCTAGTGGCTCAGTGGTAAAGAATCCACCTGCCAGTGCAGGAGACACAGGTTTGATCCCTGATCCAGGAAGATCCCATGTGCCTCAGAGCAGCGAAGCCCATGCACCACATAACTATTGAGCCTGTGCTCTAGAGCCCAGGAGCCGCAACTACTGAAGCTCACCTGCTATAGAGACCGTGCTCGACAACAAGAGAAGCCACTGCAATGAAAATCCCACACAACACCGCTAGAAATAGCCCCTTCTCACTGCAACTAGAGAAAAGCCTTCACAGCAACGAAGACCCATTACAGTGAAAAAAAATAAATAAATTTTCAAATAAAACAAATAAAAAGCATTATTAATACAGTCGCCCAGAGAGTCATTTTATTGGGCCAGTAAGGACTGCTACACCTTATTCACAGAAAACACAGATATCGGGACAGGAGAGTGAAAGTGAAAGTCACTCAGTCATGTCTGACTCTTTGAGACCCCATGGACTATACAGTCCATGAAATTCTCCAGCCCGGAGTACTGGAGCAGGTAGCCACTCCCTTCTCCAGGGGATCTTCCCAACCCAGGGATCGAAACTCGGTCCCCTGCATCGCAGGCAGATTCTTACCAGCTGAGCCACAAGAAAGACAAAGCAAACAGGAGAGACATTTACATGGTATGTGTCTGGGGAAGACGCAAAGCGCATTTCAGGGGAGGGGGATGCAGCTTGCTTTATTTCTCTGGGGGAGGGGGCGCTGAGGAGCCCACTCCAGCAGATGGTGAGTGGGTGAGCCAGTTAAAGGTAATTCAGTCTCTTCCTGAACCAAGCAGTCTTCTAGGACTTCATTCAACCCCCCGAACCCCCACCTGCCAGGGAGAAATGCTCAGTGTTGGGTCGTTCTTTCTTTTTTCCCTCTTCCCCAAGCAGGTCCAAGAGCCAGAGGTTGACCTGAGGCATCTGCCGCTGGTGCAGCCCAGAGCCTGTTTCCCTGGCTGATCTCCTGACTTGCACATCACCTGAAATCTGAAGGCCGCTTTACTTTCATCTCCGGCTTGGGCAACCTTCCCTGGGGCCCTCTTTATGGGGTCAGTTCACCCCTGCCGTAGTGATACCCTCATCTCTGCAAACGTCAATCCCTCAGGGAACTTCTACGTTTCTCCTTGAGGCCCTGGGGCATTCTTGGACCTCTATACTCGCTGAGCTGATCATGCAGGTAAAGGGAACTAGGTGCTCTCCAAGGCCAGATTGCCTAATTTCTATGATGCCATTTTTTTTTTTTTTTTTTTTTTTGGAAACTGCTGCATGGCTTATGAGATCTCAGTTCCCCTACCATAGACTGAACCTAGGCCACAGCTGTGAAAGCACCAAGTCCTAACTACTGGACCATCAGGGTCCCTGTGATGGGTTTTTTTAATGTGTCACCTTGATTCTTGATTAGGCTATAGTCTTGGCTATTTATTAACTATGTATCTACACACACACACCCATTCATAAGTCACATGGTATGATAAATTTCATGAAAAAATAATCAAGCTTGGTGAGGCTTGGACACACAGGGAGGGACATTACGCACAGGGCCTAACATACAGTCTTAGTTATTTCTGTTAATGTCGCTGCGTCACCTGAACCAGCTAGAAACCTCTCTTTGCCTGGAGAATTCCATAGACAGAGGAGCCTGGTGGGTTACAGTCCATGGGGTCTGTAAAGAGTTGGACACAGCTGAAGCGACCAACACTAACATATCACACCCACCACTGCTTCTTTTCTGTGGTGATCAACTCTCAGATTCTTCACTTTTTTGATCCCCATCCCCACTCTGTGAGTCAGCGCCTCTTGATCTCTTACCTGGACAGCCTCCATCCCTCACTGCCTCTTTCCTTGCTCCTCTCTGCCTAAATTCTGTTGAGATTTATATCAACATAGATTCAGATTGCTGCTCTGTCATTTAGGACTGAGAGACCCTGGGCTTGTTCCTTTGGTCCTATCTTAGCTTGGGCTGTCATAACAAAACACGGTAGACTGGGTGGCTTAAATAAAAGTCATTTCTCTCTCACAGCTCTGGAGGCTGAGAAATTTAGAATCAAGGGACCAGCCATTTCAGCTCTTGGTGAGGGCCCCTTCCTGGCTTACCGACAGCCACGTTCTTACTGGTGCATGGCCTTTCCTCCCTGCACAGGCAGGGGAAAGTTTTCATGTTTCCTTCTTTTCTTAGATGGAGGCTTTCCAGGTGTCTCAGTGATTTAAAAAAAAAAAAAAAAATCCACCTGCCAATGGAGGAGATGCAGAAGAAACAGGTTCAATCCCTGGGTCAGGAAGATCCCCTGGAGGAGGGCATGGCAACCTTCTCCAGTATTCTTACCTGGAGAATTCCATAGACAGAGGAGCCAGGAGGGCTACAGTCTTTGGGGTCTCCAATCCAAGAGATGACACAGTTGAGCACATGCTTGCCCTTTTCTTAAATTAGAGCACTAATTCCATCATGAGGTCTCCACCCTCATGGCCTCGTCGAAACCTAATTCCCTCCCAACAGCCCCACCTCCTAATATCAGTGCTCTAGGCTATAGGCTTCAACGTATGTACTTGGTGGGGGGGGGGGGGGGTTTAAACATTCAGTCCCTAACAAACTCCCTAGATCTTTGTTTCCTCATTAGTAAAATGAAGGTAATAATACTTCCCCCAGGGTAGTCATAAGGACTCAACAACCCAGTAGTAACCGTGGTTATTGAGATAACATAAAACTTAAAGCACCAAGTTGGCCACATAGAAAAGATTGCATAAATATCAGTTATTATTGGTGGCATTACATATTCCTTAAGACTCAGCTCAGACGTCCACAGCCGTGTGGATCAGCCCATGTCACCACTGAACCTTGTAGAGTTGTTCTGTTATATCCATCACATGTCATCACATCCATTTATTTCTGTGTCTATTTCCCATTACAGACCATGAACATGTCAGGGTTAGAGGTCAAGATGCCTGCACCCCGTCTGTTACCCAGCACCTGATGGGCACTAGGAAATGCTTGTTGAATAAATACACGAGCAAATGAAAGCATGAGCCAGGGCAAGTGACACTCAGATTCTCAGGTGAGGGCTCCCTGATTTCCTCAGCCGCTTACAGCATGTATTGGGCTATGCTTTGCGGACAAAAATTGGTATGTTTGCTTCAGTTGACAGAGAGCTAGGAGTCAGAGTTCCTGTCCTGGACCAAACCTGGCACCTGTACTAGCATGTGATTTAAATGTTGATGGGCATTATGGACTGAATGTGTCGCCTCCCCAAATTCATTATACTGGAAGTCCTAATCCCCAGCACCTCAGAATATAACCCTGCTTGAATACAAGGCCTTAAAAGAGATGATTAAATTAAAATGAGGTTATTAGGTAGGGCTCAAATCTAGTCTGACTGGTGCCCTTATAAGGAGGAATATGGATACCAGAGAGACATCAGGGATGGACATGCTCAGAGGATGACCGTTGTTAGGGTACAGTGAGAAGGCAGCCATCTACAAGCCCGGGAGAGAGGGCTTGGAGGAAGCCAAACCTAGTCATACCCTGACTTTGGACTTCCAGCATGCACACTGTGAGAAAATGGATTTTTCTTGTTTAAGACACAGTCTCAGGTGTTCTGTTATGGCAGCCCTAGCAAACTAACACAATGGGTGAGTTCCCATTCCTGTTTCCCCTACCGCTTCTATATTGGAACTCTCCCATAACTTCCTTAAACATTTTCCCATCAATTCCAGATATCATCTGATCTTAATTTCAGGACTCTGACAGTTTATTCCACCCATCATCACTATGCCCAAAATGACCCTGTCCCTTTAACATGTCCAGAAACCTTTTGTGAAGAATTCATATTCAGCTTGGGAGCATTTATTGGGCCACATGGAATGATGCAAATAGAACAATACTGAAAGTAGCTCAGAAAATGCTGCAGAGAAGTAATTAGCCTAGTGTGGGGAAAATGATAAAAATGAACTAAAGTAGTTGAACCACTCCCTTTCATATAGTACATCTCACCTACAATATTCTTTCGCATACTTGATCTCCCTGATCCTCATGACAGCTCAATTACTATCTTCATTTCTTAGATGAGAAAACTGAAGCTCAGAGAATGAAGTGACTGGCCCAGAGCCCAGGGTTAGTAGGTAATGGTACCACCCCTGACCCAGGTCTCCTGACCTCACGTGCTGTCTGAGGTGCTTTATTAGAAAAGAGGAGTTTTACCTGAAATTCATGTACAGATGTAAGAGCTCGACCCTAAAGAAGGCCGAGTGCATAAGAACTGATGCTTTTGAATCATGCTGCTGGAGAAGACTTTTGACAGTCCTTTGGAGTTCAAGGAGATCAAACCAGTCAATCCTAAAGGAAATCAGTCCTGAACATTCGATGGAAGGGCTGATGCTGAAGCTGAAGTTCTAATACTTTGGCCACCTGATGCGAAGAGCCAGTTCATTGGAAAATATGTTGATGGAAAGATTGAGGGCAGGAGGAGAAGGGGGCGTCAGAAGGTGAGATGGTTGGATGGCAACACTGACTCAATGGACATGAGTTTGAGCCAACTCCTGGAGATAGTGAAGGACAGGGAAGCCTGGTGTGTTGTAGTTCATGGGGTCACAAAGAGTCGAACACAGCTTAGCAACTGAACGACAACAACCTGAAAGCACACAGTTGCCACATTCCTTTCTGGAGGTACAAAGATAATAAATAAAACCTTTTTCTCTACTTGCCTGTTATAAATTGTTACTCCCTTCCCAGTAAGCTGGCAATTGGCTTTTGGTAAGGCTTAACTGGGAGGAAGCTGTTAAATTTGGCTCCAAGCCAAAGAGGAACACACTGCATAAAAGAGACAGAAAAAGAATATGAATTTTCAAATGAGAAAATCAGCTAAAAAGAAAATAGAAATTTTGCATGTTCCGTAAGTAGGAGGGTAAAAAAAAAAAAAAAAGAGTATGCAGAAGGGGCCAGTTTTCTAGTAATTATGCAAATTAAAAAGAAATTAGAGATGAATGAAAATCGGTGACAACTACAACAATGATTCAAAAAAGCCGAGAGAATTTATCCTTCACAGAAGCTTGCGAGGGTTTTGTTTGCTTTAAATCATTCGCAGTATCCTTTCTGGTTGTCCCTTCCATAGACCCAGGCAAGGGGCTGGCACTTAGCAGACGTCCCTCCACACACAGGGCTTCCCTGGGGGCTCAGAAGGTAAAGAATTTCGCCTGAAATGTAGGAGACCCGGGTTCGATCCCTGGTGGGGAAGATCCCCTGGGGGAGGGCCTGGCAACCCACTCCAGTATTCTTGCCTAGAGAATCCCACGGATAGAGGAGCCTTGTGGGCTACCGTCCGTGACGTCTCAAAGAGTCGGACGGGACTGAAGCCACTTAGCACGCACACACACTCCACACACAAGCACCAACAGACTCAGCACAGGCTTCCTCGGCTCTAAGTCCCGGAAGCAAAGGGCGACCGCATCTCAGGGCCAGGGAGCTTTGTGGGCTGTGCTGCTGACAGCACTGAAGATGATGTGCTATTGTGTTTAGGGATGACTGGAATGATAGAGGCACTTACCCAAGCACTTCTGTCACTCAAACTTTTTCTCTCATAGATTCTTGCTTAACGATGATTCCCAGGAGTATCCCGCGCCCATTATCTCGCTTCTTTTCCTGTTCCAGCCTGAACCTCCAAAAATTAGCACAGGAATTCCTGCAGCTGCAGGCATTGCTCACAGATTAGCACAGTATTCCCTACAGTTGCATGTGACAGCTAAGGAATATTTTGCAGTAATGAACAGCTCATATTATTCTTTAATTTGAGCATGTGTAGGTCAGGACATAATACTTATGAAGCAAAATACAGATTCTTTCTAATGGCTGGGAGATTGACTTTGAATGCCATAAATGCAAATAGTTTCATTTTTATAAAATTCTTCATTGAATTCAATTATGTCTACAAAAATGGTATTTTATTTTTTAAAATGCTAACATGACTTTGAAATTTATTAAGAATTATTTGTATTTTGCTTTAGAATACTAATGTTAATATTCTAAAAGAAAATATTTAAAACATGAATGAATTTTTTGTTGTTGTTTACCTATTGAATTCACATTTTTTATGAACATAAAGTTGGTCTCATTATTCATGGATACCATAGTTGAAAATTATGCACTTGCTAAAGTTCATTTTTAACTCCCATATCAAGCTCACTGTGATTTTGTAGTCACTTGAAGACACACACAAAATGCTGGAATATTTGGGCTCCCAAGGTACATGTTCCCCAGAGGAGGCCACACAAGGCAACATTCTGCCTTCTTATTTCAGCTCTTATACTATAAATAAGTATTCTTTTTGCAGTCTGTTTAGTACCTCATTTTTCTCATTTTTCTTGGTGATTTCACTATTTAAAATGGCCCAACCAGAGGGCTGAAGTGCTGTCTAGTGTTCTTGAGAATAAGATTGTGACATGCTTTACAGAGAAAAATGCACTGGTTACATAAGTTTTGTACAGGCATTTTATGCTGTTGGCTGTGTGCATTCAACATTAATGAATCAACAATATATCCTAAATAAGCTGTCTTTCAACAGAAACACACATAAAACAAGCTTACTTATGGCTCAGGTGATGAAAATGTTCTGATCAGATGTTTACAGGAACCTATCTGTTGGAACAATAGTTTGGTATTCACCAATTTAGCATTGGCAGTGACTTTGGTACAAAACTTCCCTGAAGACATTCTAACATGTATACTATCATGTAAGAATTGAATCGCCAGTCTATGTCTGACACAGGATGCAGCATGCTTGGGGCTGGTGCATGGGGATGACCCAGAGAGATGTTATGGGGAGGGAGGTGGGAGGGGGGTTCATGTTTGGGAACGCATGTAAGAATTAAAGATTTTAAAATTTAAAAAATAAAAAACTAAAAAAAAAATAAAATTAAATTTAAAAAAAAAAATTCCCTGAATAAGGAAAATCACCTATATGTTTAAATTTTGTATACTTTGAATATGATTATATTACTTATAATATATTATATTACTTATACATTTGTATACATATGTATATAATATATAATTATAAGACATATATTTATAATATATAAATATATTAATTACTATCTTTGGAACACAAGTTATGTAAAACTCTTGATACCAACACAATTACTAATTATGCTTAAGTGAGAACAGAAGAAAAATTTGTGGAATAAATTTCCAGTAATTTATTAGAAATGTTTTTATTAGTATATCTTAATTGTGGTCTTCTTTTAAATGTCCCCAGTTTATGAATAGAATGCCCAGATCTGCATAATATTTTTCAAATTCAATTATCTGTGATAGTTTGCCCACTTTCACTCACAAAAACCATCACTTATCACATTTTCTAAATTATATTATGAAATTGAATTTCTTATGCAGGAGGATAAAATATATTTTCTTTATCAGCATGCCAGTTTGCTTTATAAATTAAACACATGGCATGTGAGTCTCCATTTATATTCTGGCCTAGGATCTGCAAACATTAGGGGTAGTAGTTTGTAGTAGCAAACTACTGAAAACAATGTAAATGTAAATCAATGTGTATTAATTAAATATTATATGATTCACCCATATAATATTGTAGAATCTTCAGTTCAGTTCAGTTCAGTCACTCAGTCGTGTCTGATTCTTTGTGACCCCATGGACCGCAGCATGCCAGGCCTCCCTATCCATCACCAACTACCGGAGTTTACCCAAACTCATGTCCATCGAGTCGATGATGCCATCCAACCATCTCATCCTCTGTCATCCCTTTCTCCTCCTGTCCTCAATCTTTCCCAGCATCACGGTCTTTTCCAATGAGTCAGCTCTTCGCATCATTGGACTCTCAGCTTCAACATCAGTCTTTTCAATGAACACTTAGGACTGATCTCCTTTAGGAGAGACTGGTTGGATCTCCTTGCAGTCCAAGGGACTCTCAGGAGTCTTCTCCAACACCACACTTCAAAAGCATCAATTCTCCAGCACTCAGCTTTCTTTATAGTCCAACTCTCACATCCATACTTGACTACTGGAAAAACCATAGCCTTGACTAGATGGGCCTTTGTTGGCAGACTAATGTCTCTGCTTTTTAATATGCTGTCTAGTTTGGTCATAACTTTCCTTCCAAGGAGTGTCTTGTAATTTCATGACTGAAGTCACCATCTGCAGTGATTTTGGAGCCCCCAAAAATAAAGTCAGTCACTGTTTCCACTGTTTCCCCATCTATTTGCCATGAAGTGATGGGGCTGGATGCCATGATCTTAGTTTTCTGAATGTTGAGCTTTAAGCTAACTGTTTCACTCTCCTCTTTCACCTTCATCAAGAGGCTCTTCAGTTCTTCTTCACTTTCTGCCATAAGGGTGTTGTCATCTACATATCTGAGGTTATTGATATTTCTCCCAGCAATCTTGATTCCAGCTTGTGCTTCCTCCAGCCCAGCATTTCTCATGATGTACTCTGCATATAAGTTTTTTTTTTGGCATATAAGTTAAATAAGCATGGTGACAATATTATACAGTGTTTAATTAGAGAAATTTAAAATAGTGGACTTGGAACCAAATGGCTAGGATTCAGATCCTGACTCTAGCACTCAGTAGTTGCGTGACCTTGATTTATTT
Source organism: Ovis canadensis (assembly GCF_042477335.2). NCBI lineage: Eukaryota > Metazoa > Chordata > Mammalia > Artiodactyla > Bovidae > Ovis > Ovis canadensis. Next base: position 56,860,309 of record NC_091247.1, read on the forward strand.
AACCTGCCTGTGCCTCAGTTTCTTCTTCTGTAATAAGGAAGTACTAGTACTTTGCTTAGAGGACTCAGAGTCCATATGTGTAAAGTGCTTAGAACAGTGACGTGTGCATGCTAAGTTACTTCAGTTGTGTCCAACTCTTTGTGACCCTATGGACTGTAGCCCCCCAGGCTTCTCTGTCCAAGGAATTCTCCAGGCAAGAACACTGGAGTGTGTTACCATGCCCTCCTCCAGGGGATCTTCCTCACTCAGGGACTGAACCCATGTCTCTTATGTTTCCTGCATTGGCAGGCAGGTTCCTTACCACTAGTGCCAACTGGGAACTCCTAGAAAAGTGCTGCTGCTGATGCTGCTGCTGAGTCACTTCAGTCAGGTCCAACTCTGTGCGACCCCATAGATGGCAGCCCACCAGGCTCCCCCATCCCTGGGATTCTCCAGGCAAGAACACTGGAGTGGGTGGCCATTTCCTTCTCCAATGCATGAAAGTGAAAAGTGAAAGTGAAGTCACTCAGTCGTGTCCAACTCTTAGCGACCCCATGGACTGCAGCCTACCAGGCTCCTATGTCCATGGGATTTTCCAGGCAAGAGTACTGGAGTGGCGTGCCATTGCCTTCTCCGAGAACAGTGCTAGATGCATAGAAATGGTATGTAAATTTTTACTCTCAGTTCAGTTGTTCAGTTCAGCCGCTCAGTCATGTCTGACTCTTTGTGACCCCATGAATCGCAGCACACCAGGCCTCCTTGTCCATCACCAACTCCCAGAGTTCACCCAGACTCACATCCATCAAGTCAGTGATGCCATCCAACCATCTCATCCTCTGTTGTCCCCTTCGCCTCCTGCCCCCAATCCCTCCCAGCATCAGGGTCTTTTCCAATGAGTCAAGTCTTCGCATGAGGTGGCCAAAGTACTGGAGTTTCAGCTTTAGTGTCATTCCTTCCCAAGAAATCCCAGGACTGATCTCCTTCAGAATGGACTGATTGGATCTCCTTGCAGTCCAAGGGACTCTCAAGAGTCTTCTCCAACACCACAGTTCAAAACCATCAATTCTTTGGCACTCAGCTTTCTTCACAGTCCAACTCTCACAACCATACATGACCACTGGAAAAACCATAGCCTTGACTAGGTGGACCTTTGTTGGCAAAGTAATGTCTCTGCTTTTCAATATGCTAGCTAAGTATTATTATATTCATTATTTGCCCTAATGTGCTACAATCTCTAAGATATAGTAAGGGTGGGACTTCCCTGGTGGTCCAGTGGCTAAGAATCTGCACTACCAATGCAAGGGGCCTGGGTTTGATCCCTAATCAGGGAACTAGATCCTGCATGCTGCAACAAAGATGGAATAGCCCACATGCCACAATTAAGACCTGACATAGCCAAATAAATAAGTATTTTTGAAAGATATGGTAAAGGAATAAAGTAAAACACAGAAAGCATAATAATACACTATCATTTATGAAAATAAATAAAAGAATCTGTGTGTGTACATATAGGCTTGTATTTGTACAGGAAACTAACATAGGGTTGCTTCCAGGGAAAGAAATGGAAGATTTGGGGCTTGGAGGTAGAAGAGAGATTTTTCACTATGTGTCTGATATAAAAAATCCAACCCAAAGCTTAGTGGCTTAAAACAGCAGTCATCTATTTTTCATGGTTTCTCTAGGCTAAAAAATCTGGCAGAATCCAACTGGGAGGCTCATTCCTATTCCATGATGTCAGTGGTCTTCCCTCTCTTGTTGCCCTTATTTCATTTAGCCGATATTTTAGGTTGATGTTCCAGATCTGTGTCCTTCATCAGATTGTATGATCCTTGAGGACAAGAATCACAACTTATTCATCTCTGTGTCACTCACAGGATGTAGCATTGGTACTCAGAAAATCTTGGTGGAGTGAATGAAGAAACAAAAATCCATGCCCCGGTGAACACAGCATTGTAAATCAACTATACTTCAATTTAAAAAAAAAAGAATCCATGTTCTTATCTGTTCTACAGTCCTTTTATTCATCTTTTCCTAATCCCAGATGTGCCCCCTACCTCTTCATTGGCTTATACCATGTCACAGAGATTGAAAGTCACAACCTTAGAAACAAAACTTCATTTGTTTTCAGGTAGATGCAGCTTGTATCAGAGTGACTTCTCAAAGAAGTTTATCAACTAAGAGCACTGGTGCTACAGACTGAATATTTGTGTCCCCAAGACTCCTGTGCTGAAATTCTAACCCCCAAGGTGATGGTATTAGGAGGTGAGGCCTTTGGGAGTTGATGAGGTCATGAGGGTGGAACCCTCATGAATGGGATTAGTGACGTTATAAAGAGACCCCCAGAAAGCTCTCTTGCCCCTTCTGCTACATGAGGACAGTGAGATTATTGCTCTCAGTGAACCAGGAAGCAAATGCTGACCAGACATTGAACCTGCCAGCACCTTGACCTTGGACTTCCCAGCCTCCAGAACAGTGAGAGAGAATTTTATGTTGTTTATAAGTCACTCAGTCTATAATATGCTGTTACAGCAGCCCCAACAGACTAAGTCAACTGAAACAGAAAATAAAGGACAGAAGCAAACTGGCAAGTACTGGTGCCAAGAGCAGATTTCACATACAAGTCAAGGGCAGGCAAAATCCAAGACCTTAGGGATCCTACCGAGATATACACAAGCAGGGAAGGGGGATGATATGATGAAATTCATTCAGTGGAGGGGGGCAGGAATACTTATTTAACATTTAAATGAAAGAAAAACACAGGAAACAGACTATCCTGTCAAAAGACACAAGTAATATCTTCCCCCCCCCCTTTTTTTTTGTCCACGGGGGACACACGGCATGGGGGATCTTAGGTCACTGACTAGGTATTGAACCTGTGCCCCTTGCAGTAGAAGCAGAGCAGCTTAACCACTGGACAAGGGAAGTCCCACAAGCAGTATTATCTTAACAGCTAACACCACAAGTTCACTGGGGAAAGGAATCAGTTTCAGAGGTATATCTCTATCAGTTACTTATGGCACAAAGGGATGCCCAGAAATCTCCTTTCAACAAAAAAAAACAAAATAGCAGAGAATATGTACACTGTTCTGCTGGAGAGAAAGAGGGGAGTTGTCATTTATCAAGGGGAAGAGTTATCAAAGGGAAGAGTAGAAAGAAGGAAGTAATCAGAGAATGGAAAAGAGGAGATGGTAAGAAAGTGGGAGTTTGGGGCTACCTAGGAAATGCACAGTGGAGAGGGAGGGATCTCCCACAGCACCCAGAGGGCTGTGTCACAAAAAAATACAGATCTTCCCCCCTCCCCTTAAGCCACAAAACCAGTCTTATAGTCATAATTTCTTCAAAGAAGGAAATCAAGGACTGTCAATATTTGGATATGCATCCATATGGACACAAAAATTTAGAGAGACATAAAAGCAGAATATTCCTGAAAAATTTGGGAAAACCATCAAATAGGATGTCTTTATCAGGCCCCAGAGGATATCTGGGTTACACATCAAATTCCAGAAACATCTGTCTTCGGAGGTGAATAGAGAATTTAGAAGTTAAAGGGACAATTTCTGAATCACAGATGCTAAGTCACTGACTGAATGATCTTGCTTCAGCAGTATTTGAACTTCTGGCCACAGTGAATCATAATATAATTCAGGTGATATAATCAAATTGGCAGGTCATAACTAGTAGTTTTATTGAAATGATAGAATGGAAAGGAATGGTTCAACCCCACCAGCCAGTAGAGAAATGCAAAGTGTAACCTTGATGAGATCTAACTCCATGTCTATTAAACTAGGTGGCTCAAACAGTAAAGAATCGGCCTGCAGTGCAAGAAGGCCCTGAGTTTAATCCCTGGTTTGAGAAAATCCCCTGGAGGAGGGCATGGCAACCCACTCCAGTGTTCTTGCTTGAGAAATCCCATGGACAGAGGAGCCTAGAGGGTTACAGTCCATGGCATCACAAAAAGTTGGACACAACTAAGCAACCAAGCATAAAATTAAAAATAGTGACAATACCAAATATGGTGAGAATGCTAAGAAACTGGATCTCTTACACAGTGGTAGTAGAAATGGATAATGACCCATTCGCAGCCAGCACTCCGAAAAAATTATTTGGAAGTTTCCTGCAAAACTAAGCATACACTTATCAGCAATCACTCCTCTGGACATTTGTCTTAGAGAAATGGAAACTTACGTCCACACAAATCAAAAAATCTACACAAATGTTCACATCATCATTATTTTTAACAGGAAAAAGTCAAAATGACCTTCAATAGGTGGTACATTCATACCACAGAATATCACTCAGAAACAAAAATGAATGAACCACTGGTACGCTCAACAACTGCAGTGAATTTCAGGGCATCACAATCAGTGAGAAAAGTCAATCTCAAAATACAAAATTTTGCAAGTGGAGAGCAGATAAGTGATTGCCAGGTGTTATGGGTGGAGGTGAGGTGCTGGTACATGAGACTATAAGAGTAACTTGTTGTTCAGCCACTAATTCATGTCCGACTCCTTGCGACCCCATGGACTGCAGCACTCCAAGCTCCCCTGTCCTTCACTGTCACCCGGAGTTTGCCCAAATTCATGTCTATTGAGTCGGTGATGCTATCTAACCGTTTCGTCTTCTACCACCTTCTTCTTTTGCCTTCAATCTTTCTCATCATCAGGGTCTTTATCAAAGAGTCAGCTCTTTGCTTTAGGTGGCCAAAGTATTGGAACTTTGGCTGCAGCAACAGTTCCGTTCAATTCAGTAGCTCAGGCGTGTCCAACTCTTTGCAACCCCATGAACTGCAGCATGCCAGGCCTCCCTATCCATCACCAACTGCCAGAGTCTACCCGAAACCATGTCCTTTGAGTCGGTGATGCCATCCAACCATCTCATCCTCTGTCGTCCCCTTCTCCTCCTGCCCTCAATCTTTCCCAGCATCAGAGTCTTTTCAAATGAGTCAGCTCTTCCCATGAGGTGGCCAAAGTATTGGACTTTCAGCTTCATCATCAGTCCTTCCAATGAATACCCAGGACTGATCCTCTTAGGATGGACTGATTAGATCTCCTTGCAGTCCAAGGGACTCTCAAGAGTCTTCTCCAACACCACACTTCAAAAGCATCAATTCTTCAGCACTCAGCTTTCTTAACAGTCCAACTCTCACATCCATACATGACTACTGGAAAAACCATAGCCTTGACTAGATGGACCTTTGTTGGCAGACTAATGTCTCTGCTTTTTAATATGCTGTCTAGGTTGGTCATAACTTTCCTTCCAAGGAGTAAGTGTCTTGTAATTTCATGACTGAAGTCACCATCTGCAGTGATTTTGGAGCCCCCAAAAATAAAGTCAGTCACTGTTTCCACTGTTTCCCCATCTATTTGCCATGAAGTGATGGGACCAGATGCCATGATCTTAGTTTTCTGAATGTTGAGCTTTAAGCTGTTTCACTTTCCTCTTTCACCTTCATCAAGAAGCTCTTCAGTTTTTCTTCCCTTTCTGCCATAAGGATGGTGTCATCTGCATATCTGAGGTTATTGATATTTCTCCCAGCAATCTTGATTCCAGCTTGTGCTTCCTCCAGCCCAGCATTTCTCATGATGTACTCTGCATATAAGTTAAATAAGCAGGGTGACAATATACAGTCTTTCTAATTAATATTCAGGTTGATTTCCTTTAGGATTTGATCTCCTTGCAGTCTACGGGACTCTCAAGAGTTTTCTCCAGCAGGACAATTCAAAAGCATCAATTCTTCGACGTTCAGCCTATTTTACCATCTAGCTCTCAAATTGGTACATATGTGACTATCAGAAAAACCATAGACTTTATTATACAGACCTTTGTCGGCAAAGTAAAATCTGCTTTTTAACATGCTGTCTAGGTTTGTCATAACTTTCCTTCCAAGGAGCAAGTAAAAGTAGCACCAGGAATTCCCTTTGTGGTGATGGAATATCTCTGTATCTGGATTGGGGTGGTTGTACAAATCTATGCATGCGACAAAATTGCGTAGAACTACACACAGCAGAGTGCATATAATTATTGGTAAAATCTTGAAAGTGAAAGTGAAGCCGCTCAGTCGTTTCCAAGTCTTTGTGACCCCACGGAATGTAGCCTACCAGGTTCCTCTGTCCATGGGATTTTCCAGGCAAGAGTACTGGAGTGGGCTGCCATTTCCTTCTCCAGGGGATCTTCCCAACCCAGGGATAGAACTCTGGTCTCCCTCATTACAAGCTTCACCATCTGAGCCACCAGGGTAAAATCTGGAAAAGGTCTGTAAATCACAAGCATATCAGTGTCCTGGGTTTGATACAGCATTGCAGTTGTATAAGATGTTACCATCAAGTACACAGAGGACTTCAGTGTACTGTTTTTGCAACTTTCTATGAGTCTATAATTATTCCAAAGTAAAAGTTTTTTAAAATGAAAAAGAGTCAGAGAAAGAGGGCATTCATAGTAGAAGTGAGTATTGTTCTGGTGAAACTTTTATTTCATTTGTGTGCTCTTGTGAGTCCTGGGTCACCATGTGAAATGTACTTAATGTACTTCTTGGGAGGTGGGAGGGTGGTTATCAAGGTCAAAACCAGTTTGAAACAACTGCTCTACAGCAAGCTTGGAGACTCAAAGATTTAGAAGGAGCCAGGCAGCCAGTATGAAGAAGACAGGCCTGGTTAAGACTGTCATCACTCCTCTTCCCCATATATCATAGTTCTTACTATAGCAGGTTTCATAATAATATAAATATCCTTTACTTCTACAGATACATGTGCTCTTTCTTAATTTTAATTTTTTTTAACCACATGACACTCTTGGTCTATGTGCTCTCACCACTTTTGAGAGTGAATTAGTTTTTCTGTTGCCCAGTAACAAATTACTCCAAATCATAGCAACATACAACATTTATCATCTAATGGTTTTTAGGAATGGTTTAGTTGGGTGGTTCTCGCTCAGGATCTCCCAGGACATTGCAGTTGGATTATCAGTCAAAGCTGCAGCCTTCTGAAGGCTCAAAAGCTGCCAGGGAATCAACTCCCAAGCTCACTAGTTGACAAGCCTCAGCGAATCACTGACTGTTGACAAGCCTTGAGCTCCTCACCACATGGGCATCTCCATAGGACTGTTCCCATCATGGCAGCTGGCTTTCCCAAGAAGGAGAGATAGAAAAGAAAGAGCAAGAAAGCCAGGCATCAAATTAGAAGTTCATCTTTTGTAACATAATCTCAGAAATGGCATACTGGGACTTTCCTGGAATTTCAGTGGTTAAGACTCTGTGCTGTAAAGGGAAGCAGACATACCCCATTTCAAGGGGCAGCTGCTAATCATGGTGCTACATGAGAGAAAAATATAGATCCAGAGTTGCTGGATCTTCAACTTGGAAATCTTCCAACAGTTGAGTACTGGCTGAAGTTTTTTGTTAACTTAATGTGACCAAATAAAATATATAAACCATATGGATCCAGTTTACAAACCCTGCTGCCAAGTCCAGGCAAGGGTGGTGTTATGGTTAAAAGCTCAGGGTTTACAGTCAGGTAGAAGTGGATTCAAGCTCTAGCCATGCCAGTTACTGGTTGTAGGACCTTGACCAAGCCTCAGAGCCTACCCTGTAAAGCAGAGTGGATCAAAATCATGCCATTTCACATTGCTTTGCTGAGGTTTTAGTGACACAATACATGAAATCCTTTTCGCGGGGCCTGGAATATAACAACAGCTCAAAAAGACTGGTTTTATTATTGCTATTCTAACACCAGAGGTGAAAACTGAAACTATAACATCCTCACCCACACTGGGACTGTTAGCCACTTGGGGGATCTCAGCAACTGCCAAGCCTGATTTAGGGGTTCATTCACACATCTCCAGAGCAGGACAATCATTACTGAGGCTGAACCTCAAAGGCCCATGTTGCTTTCTTCACAGTTTTATCTTGGGGAGTCCTTAAACTCCATGAGCTACAAAGATAAACAGTGTTTTGATGGTATGGAAAACACAAACACAACTTGTTGACTTCTTTGCTTCCTCAACCTCCATGGTGTGAGTCACACAGCTATTTTCAGGCTGCCAGAACTGATAGCCAAAAGGAAGTTTGTTTCACAACTGGAACAACAGCTTGAAAAGGACCAGGGAGGTCACCTAGGGAGAAGCAGTTGTACTCATTGTACTCGAGTGAACCTACTCGAGCCCAGGGTCTGAATCGTCCCTATCACAGTCCACACCCCTGCCTATCCACTTCTCATTGAAGGCCTCCAGTGACAGGGAACTCATCACTATCCCCAAAGTAGCTTATTCCATTTTGGTCAAGAATTTTATGCATGTATTCCAGGAATATTGATTGAGCACTTACTATATATCAGGCATTGCATTTGGTGCTGGTGGTAAATGAGACACATGAGGTCTCCCATTTCCTAGTGTGAGAGACAGACAAAAACAAAGAGTTGAATATATGTTTGGTAGAGATCAATTAGTTGATGAAATAATCAATAAACAACCTGTAATAGGAATAGAAAAGAGTTTTATTGAGCCAAACTGTAGACTATAACCCAGAAGACAGCCTCTCAGATAACTCCAAGGAACTACTCCAGAGAAGCATGGTTTTCAGCACAGTTTTATTTCTTACCACAACAAAGACCACTAAACAAGTCAGGTATACACTCCTTCAAGATTTAAACAAATAAAAAATCAACACATGCACAGTAAGTCAGTATGGCCTTGACACCTGGGACGGGAATCTTTTCATTGAAGAAGTTGGTGTCCCGGGAAGGAAAATATTTCATCTGTATTTTTAATATGGGCATTCTTTATTTCCCATCAATGCACCCTTTTCTTCAATAATTAAAGCAGATGTAGGGACTTCCCTGGTGGTCCAGTAGCTAAGACTCCGCACTTCAACGCAGGGGGCCTGGGTTTGATCCCTGGTCAGGGCACTAGATCCCGAAGGTGGCAACCAAAGATCCTGTTTGCAGCAACTAAGACCCAGTGCAGTCAAATGAATAAATAAATTAAAATATTTTTTTAAAGATGTATAATGTATGTTTCATGGAAAAGAGAATGGCAACCCACTCCAGTATTATTGCCTGGAGAATTCCAGGGGCAGAGGAGCCTAGTGGAATATAGTCCCTGGGGTCTCATAGACTCAGACACGACTGAGCGACTAACACACACACAATGTATGTTTGATAGGCCACAAATAGGCTACTGGAATTAGCATAAAATTCAACTTAATGCATGTGTAAGCCAGAATGACTTCCCCATACCTGAATATAAACTTTTACCAGATTTTAAGAAGAAAAATGAAACAAGGTTAAATTTAGGGAATGACAGGAATGGTCAAGGAGAATTCTCTGAGGCAAGGACACTCAAGCAGCTTTCTTCATGAAAACAGAAAGGATACAATGTGAACACCTAGGCTAAGAAGAACATCTCACATGAACATTTCAGCCAGGAGTGAACAGAGTAGGTGTAAATGTCTTCCTTATATTCAAGGAAATCTGGACTGAATTCTTCCTTCCTGTTCACACTGCCACGAATCTCCTTGCCACTTGAGAGTTAATCCTGTTACTCATATCTCCCTATACTTTTAGGGTTAATGGTCAGGCTGAGAAGGCTCTGTGTCTGTCCTGTTGGGCCAATGTCATCATATTTTGTCCATTTCTCCTGCTTGCTTTGGTGTTTACAGTGTTTCATCCTCCCTATTAATAATATAGTCAGCATTCTATTTACATTTCCATTCAAGTCTCTAAAAATGAAGTCACAGTGGCCAGGTCTGAGCGCTGGAGTTCCCCGGTAAATCTCCAAAGGCTTCTCCCAGCCCCTCAACAAACTGACAGTCATCAAGACTCTCTTTGGGGGACTTCTCTGGTGGTCCAGTGTTAAGCCTTTGTACTTCCATTGCAGCAGGGCCCGGGTTTGATCCCTGGTCAGAGAGTAAGATCTTGTATAAAGAAGAAAATACTCCCTTCTGTCCTTCTTATCAGTGCTTCAATTTCCAGCACTTCCTTCTCAATGGAAATACAATTGGAGCTGAGTGGTTCTGCTTTCTCTATACCATCTGTGAACAGAATAAAATCTGCTCCAAGCAGCAGGCTGATATGTTGTCAGACAAATGAAGCCCCAAGACATAAGGAAACACAGGGCACATGCAACAGCTTGTTGACTGATTCAGAGTTATTCAGTTTCTACACTAGATGTCAGTAAGAGTCTCATCATCTTTCTATCTTCCACACCCAGAACATTGCCAGATACCCCATGGACATTGATAAACCCTTTTTGAAAAGTTATGTGTGTGAGTATATGGAAGATATTTAGGGGAAAATCCCCCAACAAGACCAAAGACCGTGGCATCACTAAGTTACGATTTTTCTGTTGCTGTTGTTGTTCAGTCACTCAGTTGTGACACTCTTTGCAACCCTATGGACTGTGGCACCCCAGGCTTCTCTGTCCTTCCCCACCTCCTGGAGCTTGCTCAAACTCCTGTCCATCAAGTTGGTGATGACATCCAACTATCTCATCCTCTGTCATCCCCTTCTCCTGCCTTCAATCTTTCCCAGCATCAGGGTCTTTTCTAATGAGTCAGCTCTTTGCCTCAGGTGGCCAAAGTATTGGAGCTTTAGCTTCAGCATCAGTCCATATTCATGATTGAATTCCTTTAGGAGTAACTGGTTTGATCTCCTTGCAGTCCAAGGAACTCTTTTTACTATCTCATGGGGAAATGAATTGTATTGCCACAGAACAAAAATTCCCAAGACTTTAGTGACTTATAAAAACTGCAACATGTATTTTACTCATGAACCTGCAACGGGACCTGAGACAGCTTGTGTGCTCCTCTCTGCATTACCTCATGGACTTGTGTGCTTGGTGGTGGATGCTGGCTCAGACCTCAGCTGTGGCTTGTGGCTAGAATGCCTGCAAGTGACCTACCCTTATAGGTGCTCAGTTTTCTCAGAGTGTAGAGGCACTCTGAGAGTCAAGCAGAGCTGTGTGGCTCCTAAGTGGAAAAGCATAATTTCTGGAATTTTATTCTCTAGAATAAAGTCACCAAGGATAGTCTACACTCAGGAATTGGAGGGACAAGTGTCAAAAAAATATGCAGATGTTTTAAAACCACCACCAATAGGACTGAATTAGACAAACAAAGGTTTGACCTTTGTTCTTAAGAAACAAATGCCTAAGAGGCTCACTCCTTTCTTAGAGATGAGTCACAGAACTGAATAAGTGAAAATAAAGAATGTGGGGCCTTCCCTGGAGGTCCAGTGGTTAAGATTCTGTGCTTCTGCTGCAGGGGGTGCAGGTTCAACCCCTGGTTAAGGAACTAAGATTCCGCATGCTACCCAGCATGGCCAACAAACAAAACAAAAAAGAATGTCTGCAAGTTTACTCAGAGCTCCTTAGTTTGGAAACCCTACAAGCTCGATATGTTTGAAACATGCATCTCCACAACTGTATCTAGAAGAAACAGATTCCTTTGTTTCCCAAATAAAAGGAAGTTGGAATTGTACTTCACCATGGAACCAAATTAGGACAACTTCACAGGCCAAAGGTGGGGCCCAGGAAGGTAATACCTAAATAACACTTGGCATTGCATCTGAAAAGGAATCCAGTGCCACCAAGACCCTCCAAAGAGACGACATCTCTGGATGTCTGGATATTTTCATGCTGAAGTTTGGCAAATCCTTCCATCATATATGGCAGAGTCTGCTCCCAAGTCTTACTCCTGGGCACATAGCTTGACTACATTTCCCAGCCTCCCTTGCATTTAGGTGACATCATGTGACTGAGTCCTAACCAAAGAGATGAGGGCAGAACTGATGGAGACTACTTCCAAGCCTGGAATATACTTCACTAGTGGCTCAGTGGTAAAGAAACCATCTGCTAATGCAGGAATCACAGGAGATGCGGGTTTGATCCCTGGCTCGGGAAGATCCCCTGGCAAAGGAAATGCAACCCATCCTAGTATTCTTGCCTGGAAAATCCCATGGTCAGAGGAGCCTGGAGGGCTACACTCCACAGTGGTCGCAAAGAGTTGGACATGACTGAGCAGCACTTCCAAGCCTGATCCCTAAAAAGTCTAGTGCAGTCCTCTCTTTTCTCTTTTCCCATCCACTGCCTGGATGGAATAAACATCCAGGACCTAGGGGAGGAGCCTGGGGTGAGAAAGAAGAAGCCTGAGTACATGAGTCACTACAAGAAGGAACACGATCCAAACAGAAAGAGCATAAAACGTTGCTGAGTGAATGGGGAATAAACTTTTACCGCATTAGGGCCCTTTGGGAATTGTTTGTTATGGTTGTTTGCCTACCCTGTGAAGTTGAATGTTTATTTAAGAAATGTTCATTCCCCTCCCTCTCCCACCATGAGTGGACTACACATCTCCATTCCACTGATGGTTGGTTTGGCCTACGGGATGTTAACAGACATGGTATGCTTTAATACACGCTTCAACAATTCTGCACTCTCTTACTCATCACCTTGAGAACAAGCTCCAGCTAGATCCTGGGCCAGAGCACGAGACACCTGAGAAGCAGACCTAGATCCCGCGAACAGGGTGAAACCAGGCCCAGCTGAGCCCAACACAGCAGCTCCTACCTCCAGAGAAGAGGAGAGAACAAGTGATTATTGTTTTAGCCGCTGACTTTTGTGACAGTCTGTTACACGACATACTGTGGCAACAGTTGACTGATACACAAATAAAGTGTGTGTGCCATGCTAATGGGGCTGCCATGTTAAGCTTCCACTTGATGCCTGTTCTTTCTCTCACTTAAGTTTTATGCCAAAACTCTTATAAATGAAGAGGTATAAGAAAACACTTGCCCAAGGGCATACAGGAAGTTTGGTATATCAAATTCATAAGCCCAAATTTATTTCCTTCTGTGCCAAATGCACTGAGGGAATGTGAAAAAAAAAAAAAAAAAGCAGACAAAATCAGGAAGGGCTGGGACAGAATTTAGGATGTTTCCACAAAATGCCAATTTAAAAGTGCTTGGTTGGTCTTCCCTGGTGGCACAGTGGATAAGAATGTGCCTGCCGCTGCAGGGGACACAGGTTCGACCCCTGGTCCAGCAAGATTTCACATGCCACGGAGCAACTAAGCCCATGTGCCCTAGAGATTGGGCTGCACAACAAGAGAAGCCCCCACAATGAGAAGCACTCGCACCTCAAGAGAAGCCCCTGCTCGCTGCCACTACAGAAAGACCTAGCAGCAACAAAGACCCAGTGCAACCCCCTCAAAAAAGAAAATAAAAATAAAAGGGCTTAATAATGCTCCTGGACATTTGGCAAGTTCAGAGCGAATAAAATGACCAGCTTCACCCCCTGGGTTGTTCATTTATGGAACTAAAGATGTTGAACGCAATGAAGATACAACTTTTCTAAGAAAGACTTGAATAGTTGCAGTATACGCCTATAACGGATTGAAAAAGAAAGCAAGAACCTTTGTAGGGACATATTCAAGGTTAACTCAAGGAGAAAAACTGAACCTTGGGACACTACGTCCCTAGGAGCCCTGTGAGAAAACGAACACAGCAAGCCCCTGGGGGCTGCCTGCTCTCACCATCGACTTTCAGACAATGCTTGTTACAAGCGTCCTAAGGGAGCACCAGCGATGGGTCCTGCAGGAACTGCCCAGTTCGAAAACGGAGACAACGGGCCCCAGTAGTAGCAAAGAGCAGTGGAAATCTACCTGTACTTCCCTGTCTTTCATCTCTAGGACCCCCGGCTCGGATTCTTTACGTGTGAGCCCCGGAGGCCTTCACCTCCTGGAGGAGAGGGACAAGGGGTGGAGGATTTCCGGGAAGCTAAAGGCAAAACACGTGGGGACTGCACAGGGGTGGGTGCCTCCTGTAAGCTGGGACTGCTGTAATGCGCCTGAGCACGTCTACACATCCATACTCAACAACGATACACTGCACACTTAGTACACCCACACCCACACCCAACCGTACACCCTTCCCCCCGCCGACCTCCCACGCCCCTGCTGCGGGTGAGCAGCGGATTTCCGGAAAGGGGGGAGTGCAGTCCCCTAGAAAACTGAGGGCGTGGCACCCACCCTAGCGGCGCCTGCTGCCTCCTCTCTGGGGGTCCAGGGAGCTGGGGGAACTGGACGAAGGGACCGCGCGCGGGAGAAGAGCCGGGTCCAGCCCAGCGGGCTGCCGAGCTGAGGGCGCGGTAGGGAAGTGGGCGACCAGCGCTGGCCCCGCCCCCCGGCCGCCGGCCCCGCCCCCGCTGCGGCGGGCGAGAGGAGGGGCGTGGCGGGCGCGGCCTATATAAGGCGAGGGGCGGGCGCCGCTCTTTTGTCTTTTGCTGCAGCAACGCGAGCGGGTACCCCGGGACCGCGGTCTGGAAGCGGAACTTCTCGGTGAGCGGCGTCCTGGGGCGGAGGCCCAGTCCGGGTGGGGTCAGAGCGGGTTTTCTTGGCGGGTGCGCGACGGCCTCGTCCGGCGCCTTTTCCCGACGGGACGCCGGGGCGGGCGGGCCACACCCTGGGGCTGCGGAGCCGGGTGCGGGACGCGCCCAGATCCTCGGCCTCCGGACTGTCGGGAACGCCCCAGCCCGAGTGCCACGTCGTGGAGCGGAGGCGGGGAGGGCAGAGGGGGCCGCTGGCTTCCGGCCAACCGCCTTGATTTGCCCGCTAGGATTGTTTTAAGAAAATGGCAGACAAGCCCGACATGGGGGAAATCAACAGCTTCGATAAGGCCAAGCTGAAGAAGACTGAGACGCAGGAGAAGAACACCCTGCCGACCAAAGAGAGTGAGTCCGCCCCCGCCTCCGGGTCCGCGGGCTCCGAGCCCAGTCCCCACCCCGCCCTTCCCGTTAACCCAGCCCCACACCCCATCCGGCAGTTGCTTCCCATCGGGTGGCCCCAGCCCCTGTTTCTGTTGCACAAAGCGCCTCTCTCTTCCCAGCCCCACGCCTCTTTCTTAATCCCTAGACCTCGTGGGTGCCTTACCCAAACCAGGTTTGCAAGCGCCCCGTTTGGGTGGGTTGCCAGGGGTCCCCATCCCCCAGTGTCCAATTTCCTGCTCTCCACAGCCATTGAGCAGGAGAAGCAAGCAAAGTGAGATTTTCCGCGAACCTGGAGGATTCTCCACCGCATCATCTTGGAGACCCTAGCCGTGATGTGGAGGAAGAGCCACCTGCAAGATGTACACGAGCGACAAGCTGCACTGTGAACCCGGGCACTCCGTGCCGTCGCCACCGGCCCGCGGGTCTCTGAAGGGGACCTTCCAATCGGACTGCCAAATTTCTCCGGTTTGCCCTGGAATATTATAGAAAATTATTTGTATGATTAATGAAAATAAAACACACCTTGTGGCATGGCTGGCGTGCTCTTGTTTCTTAGTTGAGTATGCGTGGGTAGTGCCGCTGCAGCGAAGCCCGGCGGCGCGCGGGAGTCGGGAGTTCCTGCCGCAGAGCGGGGGAGGGGGTCGCAGAATGGGCTGGCTTGGAGGGGACCATCTTTTAGTTTTGGATTTACCTGTTCTTCCATAAGATTTCATAGGTTATTAGCCACTTGTTCTTGCTTATAATGCAATCGATGCAAAATTTAACCCCACTTTTCAGTTCCTGGAAGCTGTCTTGGAAAATGCTTTGGCAAAAGGGCATAATTGTTTTTGATAAGCTTTTCCAGTCCCACCGCTTTTTTTTTTTTTCCTCTGGACCCCTCAAAATTCTGATGAACACCAGGAGAGAACAGAGAGTTCACGTCAAAGAAGAAAGGGGCGGGGGAAGACCGAATCCACAATGTTGGAAATTGGGCGAGGTCACAAAAGTCCCCCATTAGCTTTCTCTTGGGGCCTGAAAGAGGGGGCATGGGAACAGGAACAAAGGCGGGATCCAGGGAAAATGCCAGAATATCAGAACTGGAGGAACCAGCACCAGAACTAGAGGAGCTGTGGGGGACAGCCTAGCTTTTGTCTCTTAACCCGAGCTCAAAAGCGTTAGCCATTAGAGGGAGTGCTGGGCTGAGCAGCCTCGGGTGCTGTGATCAGCAGGAAGGGTGGGGATGTGGAGGGAGGGCTGGGACCGGCAGGGGCAGCAGAACCCTGCTGGGTCACACCCCTGGTCCCATTGGGAAGGGCTGGGCCAGCCCGCAGGCCTCCACGAAGGAGGAAAGCCTGATATGGTGGGCCTTTCTGAATCTTAAGGAACAGGCTTGTGATTCTGGGTTGGGGAGGAGCTTGGGGGGTGGAGTTCCTTCAAAGGAGGATGGTGGTAACACATTGTGTAGGGATTTGTCGCCTATCTGCTTGACCATTAGGCTTTCCTAGTAGCTCAGTGGTTAAGAATTCACCTGCTTATGCAGGAGATGCAGGTTCAATCCCTGAGTTGGGAAGATCCCCTGGAGGGGGGAATGGCAACCCACCCCAGTATTCTTGCTTGTAAAAATCCCCTGGACAGAGGAGCCTGGCGGGCTATATAGTCCATGAAGTGAAGTGAAGTCGCTCAATCGTGTCCGACTCCTTGTGACCCGTGGACTGTAGCCCACCAAGCTCCTGTGTCCACAGGATTCTCTAGGCAAGAATACTGGAGTGGGTTGCCATTTCCTTCTCCAGGGGATCTTCCCAACCCAGGGATCAAACCCAGGTCTCCCACATTGCAGGCAGACACTTTAACCTCTGCACCACTAGGGGAGCCTGTTATATAGTCCATAGGGGTCCCAAAGAGTCAGAAACGGCTGAGCATATGGTGCACCGCCTGACCATCAGGGGCTGGATGGTGGGTGAGGGCAGGTATTTGAAGTGTGACCCCTGTCCAAAGGGACCTTAAAATCCAGTGGGTAAGACCTCTGGGACCACAATCAGGGACACCTAGGCTGAGGGAGTCACAGCTCCTTTGACATGAAGGGGCTTGACAGTGAGACCTGTGCTATGGAGGCTAAGTGGGCCTAGGGAAGAGAAATAAGGGACACACAGGTCATCAGGCCAAGGGACACTAATCTTTACTGGATGTGTGCTATGGGCCAGGCACTGTGCTCAGAGCTTTAATTCTCAAAAACTATTAAGACAGGATCACTGCCTTAATGCATGCTGTCCCTGGGTTGAGAAGCTCCCCTGAAGGAGGAAATGGCAAGCCACTCCAGTTTTCTTGCCTGGGAAATCCCCTGAACAGAGGAGACTACAGGCAGGCTACAGTCCACGGGGTCACAGCTGGACACTACTGAGCATGCACATGCATGCATGCACGCATTAAGGCAGAATGATTATCATCCCATGCTACTGATGGGGAAACAGATTCAGAGAGACAAGGAATTTGCTAAAGACACACAGCCAGTGAGTAGTGGAGCCAGAATCTGGGGCCAAGGGTGTGGTTTGGGGGACCTTAACAACCTGACGTTCAGTATATCTCTTGCGTCCGTTTTGTGAGCATCCACTCCTTGAAGCATTAATAATTGCACCAGTTGCGGTCTATTGTTGGTAGACTGAGGAAAAAGAAAATAAGAAATCACTACCACCTTCAAAAACAGCACAGTTGTCTGCGGGGCAAGGGGGCTTTGGAGGAAGATAAAGCTGTATGGGGGAATCAGTGGGCTGCAGTGAGAGAGATTGGGAGCGCCTCTGCTGCTTTCCGTGGGATGGTCGGAGGGAGGTGTCTCTCAGAGAAGGGGGTCTGCAACAAAGACCTAGGGATTCGAGGAGGAGAAGAGTAAACACCTGGAGGGATAAGATAAGCATGTTCTCTAGGGGAGGAACAGCAAGTGCATGCTCACCCAGTGGCCGCTGAGGAAAAACAAAAAGCTGGACTGGAATGGGCATGGCCTAAGAAGCTGAGGTGTGAGGCCAAGAGATGGGGGAGGGGGGCAGGCGGGGGGGGGGGGCAGGTCTTGACATCCTTGGGCTGTTGGAAGGTTGACTGCTGAGGGGTTCCCTCCCCCGATTCCAAGGTGCTGCATGGGCACCCCTCATGGGGATGAAACATCCTGTCTGGTCACACCCCACGCCCCACTAAGGCCCCTTCTGCACCAGCCCGCTCTCCGGGGCCTCCATCTGGGACACAGGTCGCAGGCCCACTACTCCCCAGATCCCACTGACTCCTCATCTCCAGTGGGGTCACTCAGGAGAACAACTTCAGATTCCCATTCCTGGCACCCTCTTCTCAGAAGATTCCCATGACTTTCTCACCTCCTCCCCAGGAAATCCTTTCTATTCTGAGGTGGTGGGGAGCCCACGAGAGCCTTGCTCTTCCTAAGAATTTAAGAAGACAAAAATGAGGAGATTTAAGACACGTTTGCTTTTCCACTTAGAGACAATGAATTGATTGAATGGGGCCTGGCCCCAGTGGGGAAAGGAGATGCAGATGGGCAAGGCGGTTGTGAGTTATCATTTCAGAAAGCTGATCACACTGCGTTGGTTTAGAAGGTAAGGCTGCCTTCCATAACCTATCCAGGCTCCTGAGCTGTTTCAAGGGGTGCATATCTAGGTACCTCTCAGCCTGAAAGGTAGAACCCCCAGAGGACAGACCCAGAAGGCCAAGTACTGGCCAGGAGGCCCATCTTCCTAGGCCCCATCTCTTTCCCCTTGGTTGATCCCAGGAAATCCTTTGGGTGTCAGAACCAAGGATTGGGGTGTCAGAGAACATTGAAGCACCTCAGGCCCCCTCACTCCCCCTCCTCCCTCCCTTACCCCTCCTTTTTTATTTCTCCCCACCTGGGAATAGTGACACCCTTGGGAAAGTTACACTAAATTACTGGTTTCTGCCCTTTTCCTCCTATCTAAGCATTCAGAAACCAGTTATTGGTCCAATGACAAAATGAAGCTTGCTTTGAAACTAGAATACAGTTGTAATGTTCCTTTTTTAAACACACCTCAATTGAATTTCTGGTTTCATTTCCTTTTTTAAAAAAAATTTATTTTTGGTTGCACTGGGTCTTCATTGCTGCACACAGGCTTTCTCTAGTTGTGGTGCATGGGCTTCTCATTGTGGTGGCTTCTCTCGATGCAGAGCATGGGCTCCAGGGCACACAGGCTTCAGTAGTTGCAACTCGTGGGCTTTAGTTGCTCCCCAGCATGTGGAATAATCCAAGACCAGAGATCAAACCCATGTCTCCTGCACTGGCAAGCAGATTTTGATCCACTGTACCACCAGGGAAGTCCTGGTTTCATTTTCTTTTTACTTATTTACTTATTTATTTGACTGTGCTGGGTCTTAGTTGAGGCATGTGACATCTAGTTCCCTGACCAGGGATCGAACCTTGGCCTCCTGCACTGGGAACACAGAGTCTTAACCACTGGACCACCAGAGAAGCTTCTCATTTTCTTATTTCATTTCTAAGACAAGCTTTGATAATTAGGCTTCCGTGTTGTGATAGGACAGGGCTTGGGACATTCTACTGTCGTAGGGTGCACTGGAGTGCTCAGGAAGACAGAAGGTCCCCGCACACACATTCCACCTCCTATTCAGCGTGCGTTCAGTGCCTTGTATGTACCCCAGGCTGCTGGAGCTGGGAAACCAGATGGAGGCCGCCTCAGGGAGCACCTAGGCTAGATCAGAAGGAAGTCCCAACACTTCTCAGTCCCCCAGATTGCTCTCCTACACTCTTCTCTCACCCTTAGACAAACACTTTCTCTTCCCAGGCAATATTAGATGCCTTAAAATAATAGTCTCTCTACATCCCTCACTCAGCTTCTCCTAATGTTAGCATCTTACTTCATCGTAGTCCAGTTATCACAATCAAGAAATTCATGTTACACTATTATTAATCCCACTCCTGGGCATATACTCAGACAAACTACAATTTGAAAAGATGCGCCCCTATGTTCATAGCAGCGCTATTCACAGTAGTGAAGACAGGGAAGCAACCTAAATGTCCACTGACAGATGAATGGATAAAGAAGACGTGGTACATATACACAATGAAATATTCCTCAGTCATTAAAAGGAATGAAATAATGCCATGTGCAGCAAAATGGGTGGACCTAGAGATTATCGTACTAAGTGAAGTAGGTCAGAAAAAGACAAATGCCATACGATATCACTTATATGTGGATTCCAAAATACAACACAAATGAACTTACCTATGAAGCAGAAACAGACTCATGGGTATAGCCAATAGGCTCTGGTTGCCGAGGGGGAGGTCGGGGCAGGGGAGGGAAGGACTGGGAGTTTGGGATTAGCAGATGCAAACTATTATATGTAGGATGGATAAACAACAAGCGCCTACTGTATAGCACAAGGAACTGTATTCACTATTTTGTGATAAACTGTAATGGAAAAGAAGGAAACCCACTCCAGTGTTCTTGCCTGGAGAATCCCATGGACAGAGGAGCCTGGCAGTCTGCAGTCCATGGGGTCGCACAGAGTCAGACATGACTGAGAAGCTAAGCACACATGGTGTATATGTGTGTGTGTGCGCGAGCTAGGTTGCTTCAGCTGTGTCCCACTCTTTGCCACTCCATATATATATATATACACACACATATATATATATATATATAACTGAATTACTTTGCAGGACACCAGAAACGGACACATCATAAATCAACTATACTTCATACTCCAACTATACTATATTTTCTTAAAAATAAAAATTTTAATTATCCTACTATTAACTAAATAAAGATCTTATTCAAATTTGGCCAGTTTTTCCATGAATGTCCTTTCTCTGTTCCAGGATCTTATCCAGGATCCCACATAACATTCAGTTATTCCTCTTTAGTCTCCTGCAATCTGTGATCGATCCTCAGTCTCTCCTTCTTTTTTAATGACCTTGACACTTCTTATAAGTGTACCGTCAAGTCTCTGCCGAATGTATCTCAATTCAGGTTTGTCTTGTTTTCCCATGATTCGACTGATGCCCTAGATGTGTTTTTGTAAGCTGCTCCACATTCTTTTTGGAGTGGAAAGAAAATGCTACGTGCCTTTGTTCCCATGCTTTTCCCCACCTTCTGTCATTTCCCTTGAATGGGAAAAACCCTCCTGTGTTTCTCCTCTCTACTCTTCCTGCCCTGCTCAATCAGATGTGCAGGAAAACCTCTCCTGTTTCTCCTTTACTGCAACACTCTACTCAGAGAATACACTACCTCGGGTCACCAAATGGATGGGTTTTCCACACCAGGCAATTCTCTGATTCTCCGGACACCAGCTGGGTGTCCCACAGTTCAGTTCAGTTCTGACATGGCCTACCCAGAGTTAGCAGCAGAGCACGCAGGTTAAGGGCTCAGTGCCACAAAACTGCCCTCTCCCCCAACTTCAGACTCCAACTGCAAGTCTGGCTTGACAGTAGGCATTTAATAGACTGAGGCTGAGCAGAGCATGCCATGACCCAGTGACCCCAGGCCTAGTGATGCATTCCAGAGAAATGTGTTCACCAAAGGACATGTCCGAGAATGTTCCACTCATATTAGTAACAGCAAAAACAACCCAAACATCCAACAACAGAATGAATAGACAGATCTGATGTATTCACACAGTCAGTCATTGAGTTACTCATCAGTAAAAAGGAGCCAAGTGCTGGTACCTAATATTGTGTGACTAAATTTGGATGACATTCTAGAAAAGGCAAGAATACCTTTTGATAATACAAGTAACAATATCTTCTGGGGTGATGAAAACACTGTATTCCTTGACCAAAGTGGTCACTATGTGAGTGCGTATGTGTGTAAAAAGTTATCAAGACGGACACTATTCATGCGCATATGTACTTCTCCATGTGTATGTTTTACTTCAGTAAAAAGATTTTCTAATCCTATGAAGAGCTAAGGATTCCCAGCTTGTAAGAGTGCATACTATTAGCTCAGAGGAAAAAGCAGAAAATTATATAAACAGAGCCCATAGCTGGTTCCAAGGGGCAAAAGGAAACCAGGTTCCTCTGGCCCTTTCCTTCCTTCTTCCCTGCCTTTGAGTGTTTCCCCACTTTGAATGACCCTCCGTCTCTTTTCTAGTTTGTCAAATATTAGCCATCCTACAAAACCTTACAAATCACCACCTTCTCCAGTTAACCCACCTCGATTTCCCAACCAATGGCGTTTCTCTCTGTCCTACCTGCCTCTCTCTATTGGTTCCGGCACACATCTACCACCTTATTCCTTACACTGAATAGAAGATATGTATTCAGTGATACTGGCGACTCCCACAGTAGCCAATAGATGGCTGACACTCAGTCACGCTCACTGAGCTATCACTGAAGCACCCCATCCCGGCCACCTCACCCGCTGCATCTTGGCCACACTGCGACCGGGCCTCCACTGTCTTACCGTGGATTCTCCTGTGCATTGGCAGGCCCTAAGCGTGACGGCTGTGTGGTTCAGGGAAGCCGAACAGCTTCATTTCCCTCCCAGAACCAGAACAGGATGCAGTCCTACGACAATGAGGGGAAGTACAGTGAATTCACAATTGAGGCTGTTGGTGGAAAGCTATTTATTAATTACCCAGATGGTAACTGAGTCTCAGCCAGTTCAAAGATTTTAGATACTGGGTTGCTGATTTCTGTGAAATGCAGAGGCTGTGTTCTTGTTCAGTTCAATTCAGCAGGCATTTTTTGAGCACCCAGTGAGTGCTTATCACTGTACTAAGCCTGTGGAAGCTGTAAAAGACAAAAGCCAACAAACTATGAAAGATATAATGAAGTAAACGGTAAAGAGAGAGAAATAAGCCCAGCACCATGGGAAGTTATGTGAAGTAGTTAACTCTGGATAGGAGGCTCCTTCATGGGGAAGAAGCATGTGAATGAAGACCCAGAGGAGCAAGAATGAGAGCAGGGCCTTCTCAACAGAAGGAGTAATGCATAATGATACCATAGCACTTCCATGGGGGGAACGAGCAATGGTTCAGTGAAAACGAAAGAACCTTCAAAATTACCTTAGAAAGGTAAGTTGAGCTCTTTATCCTGTAGACAGTTGAGAGTTACTGCAGATTTCAGGTTGGGGCAAAGTGATCTAGAATGTATTTGATAGAATCTGAAGGATGTTGCGGGCTGTTGCGGCATACACAGAGGGTTATCTACCTGACCACTATCACCACCCCCACCATCATCACTACCCCCACCATTACCACCACCACCAGCTCCCCCCTCACCACCATCACCACCACCACCACCATCACCCCCGCGTCTAACGTCACCACACACTTCTCATTCTTTCCCATCCTGCCTTTTCCACGGTCAATGGAAGCTCAGTTGTATTTAGATATGAAGCAGCTGATAAGCTTCAAGGGACACAGCCCCAGGAGTGAGTCTTGCTTATGTAAACCTAGGGATCCAGGAGTTCAGCATCATAGAAATTTGTGAGGTTGTTTTGTTTCTGTGTGATTGTCACAATGATTAGGGGACATTGTTATCAGTTCATGGACAAGGATCAGGAATGCTTGACATCCTGCAATGCACAGGACAATCCCACACACCAAAGATTTGTCCTGTGCCCTGCATGACTTTTTAAAAGACTCTTCATTGTAGTATAATTATGTATAGAAAAAAATACACAGGTCGTAAGTGTACAGCTTAATGAATCTTCACAAACTGAATATATCCCAGTGCCTACTTCCAGTCATACATCGACCCTAACTTCTGATAGAATGTACACCAGTATGGTCACTTTTGAACTTTACATAAATGAACCCATGACTTGTGAATAAACCACTAGACATTTCTGTAGATGAATATATCTTTGTAATCATTAACTTCAACAACAACAAATTTTGCACAATTTTATTCTACAATGCATTTTCTGAGAATGCAACCATCATGTAAATGTAAACTAAGGGATGCCTTTTTTTAAAGCTCAGGGTTTTACAAAGAGTTGATCACTACTGCAGAAAATCACCACATTGAGAGCAATATCTCTCTTGGTTTTTAATTGCTGATACAGCACAGTTGTATCAGTTTTCATCTGAAGCTACTGGGTTCATGGTAATGCTACGTACCAAACACACATAAAGTACAGATTTTTTTTATGTTTATTTTTGTGCTATATTTTTTCATTTTTTTAAATCAGAAAATAATTATTTACCATGTTGTGTTGATTTCTGCCATACAACAATGTGAATCAGTCATAAGTATACATATGCCCCCTCCCTCTTGAACCCCCCTCCTCACTCCCTCACAACCCCTCTGGGTTGCCACTGAGTCCTGGGTTGAGCTCCCTTTCTTACACAGCAACTTCCCACTAGCCATCTATTTTGCATATGGTAATGTATATTCTTCAATTCTACTCTCTCAATTCATCCCACCCTCTCCTTCCTGCACTGTGTCCGCAAGTCTGTTCTCTATGTCTGTGTCTCTATTCCTGCCCTGCAAATAGGCTCAACAGTACCACTTTTCCAGATTCCATATACACCCATTAATATATGATATTTGTTTTTCACTTTCTGACTTGCTTCACTTTGTATAACAAGTTCTAGGTTCATCCACCTCACTAGCACTGACTCAAATTCATTCCTTTTTATGTGTGCCATATTAGTCAGCTTTTGACAGCTTGTGCTCCTGCAACAAACATCTCCAAACATGTCAATGGCTTACAATGACAAAAACTTATCTTTTTGTTCACATATACACCAGCGGAAGCTCTGCTCCTGTTCCATATGGCTCTTTCACTACGAAAGCCGGGCCAAAGGAGCAACCTTATCTGAGACATGCTGCTGTCATGCAGAAGGGAAGAGGAGTGGCGGAACCACACAAGGGCTTTTCAAGCTCTTCTCAGAAGTGCCACTTCCATTCACATTACATTGACCAAAGCAAATCATAAAGCAAGCCTGACATCAGTTGAGCAAGGCAATATAAGACCCATGCCATTAGGCTGGGATATATAATTCTGATATAGCAAAGGCAGGGAATAATTTGGAGTCCGAATATAACTTACCATATATACTGAAATGTATATCCATATAATTTTTGTAAATTATCTTAATTTCACTTTTATATTTCCAATGAGGACTTGTACGGATTTGTTTTTTGAGTATGGATGTGGATAGATTATATTATCTTCAATTTTCATTTCAGGAAAGAGGAGTACTATAAAATATTTACACAAAAGGAGATGTTGGTTCTAAGAGGCTGAGAACCAGTGGTCTGAATCAATCATGGTAATTCCATTCCCTTGCAGAAATTGACTAAAGAATACGTATGGGTTGCAATTCTGGCCAGGGAGACTCAAAAGGAAACTCTCAGGAGGACTTCTGAGATGATGATAATTGTGCTTTGAGGAAATAAGAAAAAGTTGCACATGTCACTGTGTAAGTGTGTTAACCTTGAACTACAACAGTCGTCTTAAAGCACAAAGGGCCATGCCAAAATGCTGAGAGTGGAAAAACGAAAAGAATCTGGGTAACTGAGGAGCTGCTAAGTTTTCCTGAAAATGCATCATCTTTGAACTTTTTGTTATATGAAACAATACATTTTTCTGATATTCAAGGAAATCTGTAGTTGAGTTTTCTGCTCCTGGTAGTCAAAAGTATGCTACAATTACCTGGAATGGGAAGACTCTGGGGGCAGAGATGTTAGTATGTAGAATATTGTAATAGTCCAGGCAAGAGTTAATGAGAGCACTTCTTCAGTGGACCAGTGGTTAAGAATCCATCTTCCAATGCAGGGAACGCGGGTTCAATCCGGGCCTAGGAGCTAAGATCCCACCTGCCACAAGGCAACTAAGCCCCAGTGCAGCCAAAACAAAAAACAAACAGAAACAAAACAAACAAAAAGAGGTAATGAGGCCTTGAATGAGAGGAAGACCTGCACATAGTGGTGTGTTGGTAAGCACTTCACAACCAGCTCTCAGCTCGGGGTGGAGGTGGATAGGAGCCAGGTTGGTAGCATTTGCCAACATCTATTAGCTTCCATGGCGGCTCAAACAGTAAAGAAGCTGCTGCAACGCAGGAGACCTCGGTTTGATCCCTGGGTTGGGAAGATCCTTTGGAGGAGGGAATGGCAACCCACTCAAGTATCCTTGCCTGGAGAATCCCCACGGACAGAGGAGCCTGGCAGGTTACAATCCATGGGGTCGCAAAGAGTCGGTCATGACTGAGGGACTAAGCACAGCACAGCACAGCAATTATTGCCAATAATTGCCAATTATTGCCAATAAGCTACCAACAGTTTAACCACCAGCTTCTCTGCTTTCTGAAAATTCAACAGTTGGTTGCAAGATGGCACCAGCTGGCTTCAGCACACCCCTGGCTGTGTGGATAGGAAACCCTGATGGATAGGCAGGACTAGTAAAACTCCAGATTATGTGGGCAGTCACAGAAGCTGTAATCTGACAAACAGGCAAACAGAAACAAACTTTTGCTCATCTCTGTGACTTCATTTCTGTGCTTCAAGAGTGGAAGCTCAAAGCATCCAATAACTGGGACATTTCCCAGGAAGTACACTGGGAGACACAGGGTCACTTTGGAGGGTAATTTTACAGTCAACAAATCAGTGAAAGTCCCCCAGTCGCGTCTGACTCTTTGTGACCCCATGGACTGTAGCCTGCCAGGTTCTTCTGTCCATGGAATTCTCCAGGCCAGAATATTGGAGTGAGTAGCCATTCCCTTCTCCAGCGGATCTTCCCAACCCAGGGATCGAACCCAGGTCACCCACATTGCAGGTGCATTCTTTACCATCTGTGGCACTAGGGAAGCCCCAAATAAGGATCATAAATTAATTTCATGACCAGCACATTGTACAGAGATACAATAAAATGAGGCCATGATAAAGTGGGTATCTCTGGCACTGAGCCCTGGGATGGGCAGGGTGAACTTGTAAGACATCACAGTGTCCTAAAACCTGCATCAGGCAAAACACCAATGGGAGTCTGGGTGGAAGCACATGGTGGGAGGAGAGCAGGCTAGGTTGGCCTGAATCAGCAAGCCGGTCAGAGTGGAGATGCTATAGTTCAATCCATGGATGCTATTATCAATCCGTAGTGCGTGGGAATGCTCAGTCGCTAAGTCATGTCCCACTCTTTGCGACCCCATGGACTTTAACCTGCCAGGCTCCTCTGTCCATGGGATTTTCCAAGCAAGAACACTAGAGTGGGTTGCCTTGCCCTCCTCCAAGGGATCTTCCCCACCCAGGGATCGAACCCATGTCTACTGTGTCTTCTGTATTGGTAGGCGGATTCTTTACCACTGAGCCGCCTGGCAAGCCCAACTGATCCATTGCCTTCTCCATTTAGTCAACCACAATTTATTAAGCATCTGTTAAGTACTGGGTCCTAGGCTAAGTACGCTTGGGATAAACAAAAGGGATTTCTTGGGCCTCATACTCTCAAAGGTAAGCTAGATTAATGACAAAATACAGGAACTCTATATTCCAGTTTAAAACTAAAAGGGCACTAGTCTCATTTTATTTAACTTCACAGTGAAATTCAAAAGACTGAACACTTAACACTGAGAGATGGCCCTGCTGGCTCTTCCCTGAGGTTTCTCAGCGTTTACTCTGAATTTCTGTAGCATTTTTTCTCTGTGTATTGTTCAATTGATGCAGTTCGTACAAATCAAAAAGATCAGAAGGACTTTGTTATGGATGAGAAGATAAAAACCACTGGCCCCATGGATGTTATGCAAGATTACGGAGCACCTAAACCGCGTTTGAGAAAACCTCCTACATTATGGAGAAATCCTCTTCTCTAGGAAACAGAAAAATTCTCACTCTCATACCAGTATAGCCCCAAAATCTTCATCGGAGGCATCTGTGGCTAAAAAGAACCTATTCTTTGAGTTACTTTTTTCATCCAAATATTATCTCCTGCCAGGCTGTCTCTTACGTTGTTTCCTGATGCCAGGTTATTTGATATGGCTTCTTCTTAGGAAAAAACCAGTGGAGTGCCTGATCATATCATGAGGATTCTTTGGGTTTTTATTTGTAAAAATCTTATCCAACTTGGCTTACGCAAAGAGAATTTTTCATTGAGTCATATCAATGAAAAATCCAGGGAGTAGATTTAGGTTCTGCTTCAGGTGTGCTGACATGACAATAGTCAAGTGATGTCACAGGGACCTGGCTTCTCTCTCTCACTATCTCTCACTTCAAACTTCTTTTCAGACTGACCCTTGCCCTCGTGATGATAATATAGCTGCTGGAGCCCAGCAACTACATCCTCTCAGGGGTAAGAACATCAGAGGAGAGAGAGCTTCAACCAGTTCGAACAAAAACCCGGGACCTAATCTTCAACTACCCAAGTTAGGTCAAGTGGCCATCCCTGACACAATTACACTGGCCAGGAGAAGGCAAGACAGAGCCTGGTATAAAGCTAGGTCCCATAATGACCTCTGTGGGAGAAGAATCTAAAAACAGTGAGTATATGTATCACTGAGTCACATTGCTATACAGCAGAAACTAACACAACATTGTAAATCAGATATACTCTAATAAAAATTAATTTTAAAAAAGTAAAATAAGGTCAAAAAGCTAGATCTCATGCTAGCCCTGGAGAGAAAGTTTTTAAGGAATTGGCTCACAGGATTATGGAGACTGGCAAATGCAATCTCTATACTGCAGGTTGGAAATTTGGACAGTTCTTCTGTGTTACAGTCTTACAGCAGAATTCCTTCTTCTCCAGAAAACCTCAACGTTTGCTCTTCATGCCTTCACCTGATTTGAATGAGGCCCACTCATATTATAGCCATAATCTCTTTTACTTTAAGTTTGTTGTTGTTCAGTTATTAAGTCATGCCTGACTCTTTGCAACCCCATGGACTGCAGCATGCCAGGCTTCCCTGTCCTTTACTGTCTCCCAGAGTTTGCATAAATTAATTCGGTTCAGTCAGTTCAGTTCAGTCGCTCAGTCGTGTCTGACTCTTTGCGACCCCAGAACCTCAATACACCAGGCCTCCCTGTCCACCAACAGCTCCAGGAGTTTACTCAAACTCATGTCCATCGAGTCGGTGATGCTATCCAGCCATCTCATCCTCTGTCATCCCCTTCTCCTCCTGCCCCCAATCCCTCCCAGCATCAGTCTTTTCCAATGAGTCAACTCTTCGCATGAAGTGGCCAAAGTATTGGAGTTTCAGCTTCAACATCAGTCTTTCCAATGAACACCCAGGACTGATCTCCTTTAGGATGGACTGGTTGGATCTCCTTGCAGTCCAAGGGACTCTCAAGAGTCTTCTCCAAAACCACACTTCAAAAGCATCAATTCTTTGGCGCTCAGCTTTCTTCACAGTCCAACTCTCACACCCTTACATGTCCACTGGAAAAACCATAGCCTTGACTAGACGGACCTTTGTTGGCAAAGTAATGTCTCTGCTTTTGAATATGCTGTCTAGGTTTCCTTCCAAGGAGTAAGCATCTTTTAATTTCATGGCTGCAATCACCATCTGCAGCGATTTTGGAGCCCCCAAAAATAAAGTCTGACACTGTTTCCACTGTATCCCCATCTATTTCCCAGGAAGTGATGGGAACAGATGCCATGACCTTAGTTTTCTGAATGTTGAGCTTTAGGCCAACTTTTTCACTCTCCACTTTCACTTTCATCAAGAGGCTTTTTAGTTCCTCTCCACTTTCTGCCATAAGGATGGTGTCATCTGCATATCTGAGGTTATTGATACTTCTCCTGGCAATCTTGATTCCAGCTTGTGCTTCTTCCAGCCCAGCGTTTCTCATGATGTACTCTGCATAGAAGTTAAATAGGCAGGGTGACAATATACAGCCTTGACGTACTCCTTTTCCTATTTGGAACCAGTCTGTTGTTCCATGTCCAGTTCTAACTGTTGCTTCCTGAGCTGCATACAGATTTCTCAAGAGGCAGGTCAGGTGCTCTGGTATTCCCATCTCTTTCAGAATTTTCCACAGTTTATTGTGATCCACACAGTCAAAGGCTTTGGCATAGTCAATAAAGCAGAAATAGATGTTTTTCTGGAACTCTCTTGCTTTTTCCATGATTCAGCGGATGTTGGCAATTTGATCTCTGGTTCCTCTGCCTTTTCTAAAACCAGCTTGAACATCTGGAAGTTCACGGTTCATGTATTGCTGAAGCCTGGCTTGGAGAATTTTGAGCATTACTTTACTAGCGTGTGAGATGAGTGCAATTGTGCGGTAGTTTGAGCATTCTTTGGCATTGTCTTTCTTTGGGATTGGAATGAAAATGGACCTTTTCCAGTCCTGTGGCCACTGCTGAGTTTTCCAAACTTGCTGGCATATTGAGTGCAGCACTTTCACAGCATCAGCTTTCAGGATTTGAAAAGCAGGAAGTCAAGAAACACCTGGGATAACAGGCAAATTTGGCCTTGGAACACAGAATGAAGCAGGGCAGAGGCTAATTGAGTTTTGCCAAGAGAACGCACTGGTCATAGCAAACACTTTCTTCCAACAACACGAGAGAAGACTCTACACATGGACATCACCAGATAGTCAACACCTAAATCAGATTGATTATATTCTTTGCAGCCAAAGCTGGAGAAGCTCTATACAGTCAGCAAAAACAAGACCGGGAGCTGACTGTGGCTCAGATCATGAACTCCTTATTGCCAAATTCAGACTTAAATTGAAGAAAGTAGGGAAAACCACTAGACCATTCATTAAATTAATTAATGAAGCAGAAAGCTGGGAGGAACCTCTGTTCTGAGCCTGGTTTTTCCTAGCCTCCAGGCCTGAGTTGCCTACTTACAGGCTTCTTTTGAGGGAGAGGAAAAAGCTTCTATGATATTTAAGTCACTGGGTTTGGGGGATTTTCTGTTACATGAAGCTGTTATACGAGCCTAATTCTACGCAATACAAAAACCAAAGAACATGCAACTCACTTAGGATGATAAACAAACTACTAAACAAGGAACCATCTTTTTCAAAATAAAGCATAATTCAAGATGACAGAAATAAGGGAGTATCCTGGTGGCCAAGTGCTTAGGATTCTGGGCTTTCACTGCCATGGTCCAGGTTCAATCCCTGGCTGGGGAACTGAGATCTTACAAGCTGTGCAGCACTCCATCCCTCCACCAAAAAAAGATGGAAATAAGACTAGAGAAAATTTTTAGCCATAAATATAAATTCATTTCTTAAATCCTTCTAACTTAGATTGGGTCAAAAACAATTTGGTCTTTTTTTTTCCAGGAAAAGCACATCAGCAATAGTTTTCAAAACAGTTAGGGTGTTAACAAAGTAAAATTCAAGCCAGAAGATAGTAGACATTTAAAGAGTGTTGTCTAATATTGCCACTGTCTTAAAAGCCTTAGCAAACTTTTATGCACTGAATAATATCACACACACACACACACACACACACACACACACACACACTGTTACCACTTAGAAGAGTGCCAGGTCCAGATGGTTTCACAGATGACTTCTTTCAAAGCTGCAAGAAAGCAGTAACTTCAATACCTCAAAATGTGTTTCAGTAGCTAGAAGAAAAACATATGTCTACCCAAACATTTTACACAGCCAAGATGATCCTATAAACAAAGGCTACTATGAATATCATTGAAAAATTCTAAATAAAAATACTAGCAAAATTAATCAGGAAATGCATCAAAATAATACTACAACAATGTTGCTAATTAAAGTTTACTACAGGAATGCAAGGATATTTCAATATCAGGAAGTCTATTGTCATCATTCAGCACATTCATTGGTAAAGGAAAAAATATGTTTACCTTGATATGAGCCTCAAAGTTTGTTGTTTTTAATTTCAAGAGCCATATCTGATTTTTTTTAAGTTCTTGGTAAACTAATAATAGATGAGTTCTTTCTTAAAAGGACTGAAAATATCTGGCTCATATTAACAGCCAACACCTTATCTAATGGTGAAACATCAGAATGGTTCCCTTTAAAATCAGGAAAGAGATAAGGTTGTGAATTAGCCCCACTGTGTTTTAACATCATTCTGGAGGTCTTAACTATCACTTTAAGTTAATAAAAAGAAATAAGAGGAATTTATTATGAAAAATAAAAAAGAAATGTCATAACTGCAAATAATATATTTATCCAAAGTAAGATTTGGTAAATAAATGTTAGAATTATTCAGAGAATCTGGTGAGGTTATTTAGATCACAAAGTGAACATCAATCAAGTTAGAATATATACAGACAAAAGCCATTCATAAAGTAAAAAGAAAACCTAGCAGACTATATTTTCAATAAACGCTGGTAGACTGTATTTTTTAAATTCTCAGCAACAGTAAATCCCATTCCACATGCTCTTCCTCAGGGTGTCCTGGCCACTCCCTCATAAGAGATAGAGTTCAGTTCCCTAGCCCTTAAACCCAGTCTGGCCTTGTGACTTGCTGGGAATCAATAGAATTCAGCTGACTTCTAAAGCTAAGCCAGAAAAGGGCACACCTAGTTCCCCTGGGATGCCTGTTCCCATCCATATGCCAGGTAAGAAGTCTTATCCTCTGCGGCCACCAGGTTGGAGGGGCCACTCTCAGCACTCCAGTTCCCAGCCCCCTACAGTCCCAGTTGAGCCTAGCCTTCCCACAATACCATCAAGGGAGCAGATGTGTGATGATACCACCTTGGAACTTCTAGACCACCCCATTTGCTACCTGAGTACTAAGAAGTGGCCTCAACTGATGTGACAAGGAGCAGTGTTGCCCAGTTGAACCGGCTCAAACTCTTGGCCCTCAGAATGCAAAATGGTGCAGCCACCAAGGAAAACAGCTTGGGGATTTCTCCAAAAGTTAAACATAGAACAATCATAAGACTCAGCAATTCCACTCTTCTCCTGGAGAAGGAATGGTAACCCACTCCAGGAGGTGGAAATGGCAACCCACTCCAGTATTTTTGCATGGAGAATTCCATGGACAGAGGACCCTGGTGGGCTATAGTCCATGGGGTCACAAAAGAGTCAGACACAACTGAATAAACAACAACGATTCCACTCTTACCTACATGTCCCAAAGAACTGAAGGCAGAGTCTGATGTTTGCACACTCATGATCATGGGAGCATTAATCACAATGGCCAAAAGGGGAAAACAACCCTAAACTCCAACAACAGATGAATGGATAAATAAAATATGATATATACAAATATTAGGATATTTATTCAGCCATGAAAGGGAATGAAATTTTGATACCTACTTCAGCATGGATGAATCTTGAAAACATTATGCTTAGTGAAATAAGCCAGATACAGAAGGACAAACATTGTATGGTTCCACTTGTATGAGGGACCCAGAATAGGCAAATTCATAGAGAAAACAGGAAATAGAACAGCGGTTACCAGGGGCTGGGGGAAGTGAGGTAACTAATAGTGCATGCTTAGTCACTCAATTGTGTCTGACTCTTTTGCAACCCCGTGGACTATAGCCCTTCAGGCTCCTCTGTCCATGGGATTTTTCAGGCAAGAATACTGGAGTGGGTCACCATTTCCTACTCCAGGGGATCTTGCGGATCCAAGGATGGAAGCTATGTCTCCTGTGTCTCCTGCACGGCAGGTGGATTTTTTACCCGCTGAACCATCAAGGGAAGGGAGGAGTGCGGAGTTATTGTTGATGGGTACAGAGTTTTTGTTGGGGATGATGAAAAAGTTTAGGGTATAGATAGTGGTGATTGTTACAAAATACTTTGAAAGCAGTTAATACCACTCAATTTTACACTTGAAAACGGTTAAAATGGGAAATTTTATATCATGTACACTTTACCACAATAAAAAAATTTCCCTGATCCACAGAATACATCAGATAGCAAAATAGGCAGAGCCACTTAATACGAGTTTTTTGTTCAGCAGCAAAGCAGAACAAAACTCGCTTAGGAAAAAAGTCAACCAAGAAATGTACAGAACGCGCCAAAACTCTACTGGTGGAAACTGAGTAAGATTTGAATAAGATGGGAGAGAAATTAGTCAGAGTTCTCTAGTCAGGGTTTTTAGAGAAACGGAAGGTCCTGCCACTTCCTGCCTGCGTGTGTGTGCATGCTCAGTCGTGTCCGACTCTTTGCAACTCGGTGGACTGTAGCTCACCAAACTTCTCTGTCCATGGGATTTCCCAGGCAAGAATACTGGAGTGGGTTGCCATTTCCTTCTCCAATGTATGCAGTGAAAAGTGAAAGTGAAGTCACTCAGTCGTGTCTGACTCTTAGCAACCCATGGACGGCAGTCTACCAGGCTCCTCCATCCGTGGGGTTTTCCAGGCAAGAGTATTGGAGTAGGTTGCCATTGATGGATGCTAAATCCATCACAGTTTGCTTCTCATCAGCGTTGCTTACCAATACATCTGTCACCCAGAACATGATTGGTACCAAGGGACGTTTGTCCCACTATAATCTTTATGTGTGTGTTAGTCGCTGGCTGCACTGGATCTCCTTGTTGCAGCACATGGGATCTTCAGTTGTGGCGTGTGGGATCTAGTCCCCTGATCAGGGATCCATCCCTGGCTCCCTGCATTGGGAGCACAGAGTCTTAGCCACTAGACCACTAGGGAAGTCCCAACCCCACTATAATCTTTATCAAAGAAAGAAGTGAAGTTGCTCAGTCATATCCGATTCTTTGCGACCCCATGGACTGTAGCCCACCAGACTCCTCCATCCATGGAATTTTCCAGGCAAGAGTACTAGAATGGGTTGCCATTTCCTTTTCCAAGGAATCTTCCCAACCCAGGGATTGAACCTGGGTCTCCTGCATTGCAGGCAGACATTTTACCACTTGAGTCACCAGGGAAGACCAATCTTTATCAATCTTTATTTATGGGGTTGCACAGAGTTGGACACGACTGAAGTGACTTAGCAGTAGCAGTATACAAACACAAATAAGAATATCCTTGGGGCTTCCCAGATGGCATTAGTGGTAAGGAATCCATCTGCCAGTGCAAGAGACATGAGTTCCATCCCTGGATCAGGAAGATCCCCTGGAGAAGGAAGTGGCAACCCTCTCCAGTATTCTTGCCTGGTGAATCCTATGGACAGAGGAGCTTGGTGGGCCATAGTCCATGAAGTTGCAAAGAGTTGGACACGACTGAGCATCTGAACAAGAATACCCTTATGTACATGTAATAAAAACAATGCTGCTGCTGCTGCTGCTGCCAAGTCGCTTCAGTCGTGTCTGACTGTGTGACTGCATAGACCACAGCCCATGAGGCTCCCCCGTCCCTGGGATTCTCCAGGCAAGAAACACTGGAGTGGGTTGCCATTTCCTTCTCCAATGCATGAAAGTGAAAAGTGAAAAGTGAAAGTGAAGTCACTCAGTCGTGTCCGACTCTTAGCCACCCCATGGACTGCGGTCTACCAGGCTCCTCCGTCCATGGGATTTTCCAGGCAAGAGTGCTGGAGTGGGGTGCCATTGCCTTCTCCAAAAACAATGCTAGAAAATCTTATTCTTTTTATTAAGCTGCAAAAGGGGATCCTTGCAAAGCAAGTCTGTAGGTGCCTCCCTCATTCCCATGCCATAGGCCACCCTCTTCCAAACAGATCGCTGCCTAGCCCCTTCTTTTTAGAAATTCTAGAGGTCTTAAAGGCCATAGAAAGGCTTCCCTGGTGACTCAGATGGTAAAGAATCCTCCTGCAGGATGAGGAGGGTTTGATCCCTGGGTGGAGAAGATCCCCTGGATAAGGTAATGGTCACCCACTCCAGTTCTCTCCCCTGGAGAATTCCGTGGACAGAGACTCCTGGCAGGCTACAGTCCATGGGGTCCCAAAGAGTCAGAGAGGACGGAGCAACTAACACTTTCACTTCACAGAACATAGACACAAGGCAGATGAATGGCCCGTTAGACAAGGCTGTCCCATTGCTTATGCTCAGCTCGCCTGGAGGTTCCCGGCTGTTGGAAGCCCCCCCCATGGCTGCGTCTCCCCCTTCTGCCGGCCTGCTCAGAGTGCTAACAGGGTCTTTCCAGAACCCCTCGGTCACACTCTGGGGGTGGGGAGTTGGGGTGTCTGCCTGGCCTATCTAGGTGCCAGTCCACTTAGTCCACTTCCTCAAGCCTGGCCACCCCCGGGGGATACAGGGCTGGTGTAGGCAAGTGGAACGTGCAGGGCTGGCACTGTCAATTCGAGCATCATGAGAGGGTCTGATGACTCCAATAACAAGTTCTTGAGTCAGCACCAGCGTCCACATGGAAACGAATTGAGCCTGGGGGTGTTTAGAACCAACCACGGGGCAGAAGGGAGGGGAATGTACCCTAAGTCCGGTCTCTGGTGGGCTCAGGGCTCTAGGGCCATGAAGGGCAAAGGGCGGCTTGAGATTCAAAAGCGCCACAGACCTGCCTCCGTGGTCTTCGGCCGCCGCAGAGCCCCCGAGGGGAGGATGAGCGCCGACTGGCGGCGGGCCGTGGAGGCGGCCACAGACTGAGCGAGCCCGGTAACGTGTCACGCCGAGAGCCGGCTCCGTGCCGGCGGCGACGTTGCACAACTTGCCCCGGGGGACACCGTTCTGACAGAGTCCAGTGGAAAGTTGCCCCTTGGAGTGAAGCTAGGCAGCGGTCCTGTCTCGGCCTGTGAGGACCCCACAAGCCAGCGGAGGAGCGGGAACGCTGGAGCAGGGGCTTTCTGGACAACGGATTTGCGTCCAGGGCGAAGGCTGTGGAGGGCGTGTTGGGTCTGCCTAGAGCCTAAGTGCTTGAGATGGGGATGGAAAAGGAGGGCGGGGATAGCTGTGAAGGGTCCCCAGGGCCATACTGGGGAATTCAGGTTTTATCCTGGGCCAGACATTTTAAATATAAGTGGCTTGGAGACAAGCAGTTTTAGGCCAGCACAATGTTTAAAAAAGTTCTGAAGGGCTTCCCTGGCGGTCCAGTGGTTAAGACTCCGGGCTCCCAGTGCAGGAGAGCAGACTTCTTTCATGCAAGATTGGAGGGACACGAAAGAACTCAAACCACCAGCCTGCAGGCAGCCACAAGCAGGTTCCGGGTACAACAGGGCGCAAGTGGTGGCTACTGGGCGGATGGAACACTGAAGACCCCTAAAGAGGGAACGAGCGCCATCTTGTGGCCATTTCTGGAGTAGCCGTAGAGAAGTGGGACACGTTTCTGAATTTTGTTCCAATTCTGTTTCAGGTCTCCAGCAAAGCAGAAAAAAAAAAAAATCCAGAAAGTAGTGTAGTATCTGCGGGCTTCCCCAGGTGGCTCAGTGGTAAAGAATCAGCCTATAATGCAGAAGATGTGAATTCGATCCCTGGATCAGGAACCCTGGAGAAGGAAATGGCAACCCGCTCCAGTATCCTTGCCTGGGAAATCCTATGGACAGAGGAGCCTGGCAGGCTACAGTCCCCAGTCACAAAGAGTTGGACACAACTGAGCAACTAAACAGCCTAAAGGCCAGAAACAACAAATTTAACACATTCCCTCTTCTCTGATCACAACGGACCTCCTTCATATTCCCCAAACAGTTCACACTGGTGCGAGGGTTGAGGGTGGAGGATCCTTTATGAGCGCTTGACCTCCTGCTTTGACTCAACTTTGGAGTTAAGTTTGGGTTCTCAGGAGGTCTCCTATTTTCCAGCGAGCTTCCCTATAAGATCTCTGCTCTCTACACATTCTTATTCAACACTGCATAGCTTGTTTACCTTTAAGCTTGAGAGGCATTTAGAAGTAGATGGAGCTGCAACTTCCCTAGAGGTGGTTTTCAAAGGACCCTGACAAGCGAGTGTTGGTACAGTCACAGGGCCTTGGCACGGTCTACTGTGGGGCTTCTCTTCCTTTCCAAAGCTGCTTTTCCACCCACACTCACACGTGTGAATTGGGCCTCTCTCAACACAAGCCTGATCTAAATGGGTAGAGTCCCAAACCCAGACACATGGGTCCTTTTTATCACCCGTAAGGTCAGCAATGCTGACCACCCCTAGGAGACAGATGAGAAGGCAGGTCTGAAGGCGTTTTAAGAAAAGCAGATCTTAAAAGCAGATCACCTTAAATCTTTTAATTTAATTACAATTTAAGGTTTAATCACTTTTAATCACCTTAAATCTATGGTGGCATAAGTTGTGGTGTACATGTTTATGAATTTGTCTTATTTCAGTCATGTCCTACTCTGTGTGACTCTATGGACTGTAGCCTGCCAGGCTCCTCTGTCCATGGGATTCTCCAGGCAAAAAATACGTTAGTTGCTTGCCATTCCCTCCTCCAAGGGATTTTCTCCAAGCAGGGATCAAACCTGTGTCTCATGTCTACCTGCATTGGCGGGAGGGTTCTTTATTGCTAGCGCCACCTGGGAAGTCCATAGATATGTATACTGGCAAATGAGTCTTGAATCCATGAATGAGTGATTAGTGAGGGAAGGAAATACCCAGGTTGGAAAAGGAGTGGGTGGAAGTGAGTATGAGAGTTGTGTTCAGGTCATGTGTGTGTGTGCTAAGTCGCTTCACTCATATCTGACTGTGCAACCCTATGGACTGTGGTCTGACGAGCTCCTCTCTCCATGGGATTCTCCAGGCAAGAATGCTGGATTGCCATGCCCTCCTCCAGGGGATCTTCCCAACCCAGGGGTCAAACCCGCATCTCTTATGTCTCCTGCGTTGGCAGGTGGGTTCTTTACTACTAGCTCCACCTGGGAAGTCCCTCAGGTCATAGAAGGGGACCAGCAGACAGAAAATAAGGCAGGTGTTGGTGTCGAAATGTTGCTTCAGCCAGGAGCCAGTGGCAAAATGGACCTAAACTCACAAGCAGTTGCCAGGTACAGTAATAGTGTTTTCTGAGTAAACATTTTCAGAAATATTTTTTGTGTGTAGAAAACTTGGTTTAGGAACATTTCAATATTTAATATTAAAAATCACATCTTAATTTTTAAAAGAAAATGCTTCAGCCATCAAATTTGTCTGCAAAATGAAACAAGAAAACTACGTGCTAAAATACCAAAGTTACGTGAGCAAAATCACCAACAACCCGAAAAACCTGTTTTTGTTTTTTTTTTTAGAGCTTCAAACTGATTGCATACTGATTGATGTCTGGGATTTGCTGTAAACTATTTCCATAGAGACTAAAAGAAGCAAACTGCAAAGGAATAGATGGAAAGACAAAATAAATATGAGGAAATGTTCGTATGTTTTGAATCTGAACAATGGGTTTATGGGGATTCCTTTTCTATTCTCTGTACTTTTGAATATGTTTGTTTTCATTTAAAAAAATATGAAGACTTTCAGTTTCAGCTAGAACACAAACATCTGGGAAATTGTCACTCTATCCTCAAAACAAGAAATAAATAAACTGAAAATTAGCAACTTTTCTTAGATACATCAAAATACTGAGGTGGTAGAGCAAATCTGCATGATGAAAAATGAAGAGAGGGACTTCTCTAGTGGTCCAGAGGTTAAGAACTCACCTTGCAATGCAAGGGACATGGATTCAATCTCTGGTCCATCAGCAGATGAATGGATAAAGAAAATATGGTGTATACATACAGTGGAACATAACTATCCATTCTTTAAAAACAAGGAATTCCTGTCATATGCTATTAATACAATATGGACAAACCTTGATGGCATTATGCTAAGCGAAATAAGCTCATCGCAGAAAGACAAGTACTGTGTTGATTGAACTCATATGAGGTCTCTGAAGTAGTTAGACTTACAGAAATAGAAAGAAAATGGTGGTTTCCAGTGGCTGAGGGGAATAGGAGGTAGGGAGTTGGTGTTCATTGATGTAGAGGTGTTTTTTAGAATAGAGAAGTTCTAGGAATCAGTTGCATGGCAGTTGACAGTATTATAGTATACTCTTGAAAAATGTTGAGGGGGTGAATTTTACGTTTTTCGGGGTTGTGGGGGGAGGGGGTATTGCCACAGTTTTTTACAAGGAATTCTCAGATGGGACTTTCTTGATGGTCCAGCGGTTAAGACCCCACCCTTCCAATGCAGGGGGCACAGGTTCAATCCTTGGTCAGGGAACTAAGATCCCACATGCTGCACAGCAGGGCCAAAAAAATAAATAACCATCTCAAGAAAAAGGAGTTATCAGAGAAGACGAAAGACAACAATGAAAGGGGAAAAATTAAGGATATTAGAGTAAACTGTTGCCTCTGGCACCTACAGCTTTAGTATACATTAAACAAAGCCCAGCTTCACCTAGCCAGATTGATATAAACATTTCACATAAAAGCTTCTTTGTTTCTATCACCTCACTGATACATCATGTCTAGCTTTCAACAAAAACTATGTCATCCTAAAAAAAAAATTTTAATACAGTTAAAGAAACAAAGAAAAGAGATTCAGATATGACACAGATCTTGAAATTAACAGGGAATTTTAAATAGCTATGAATAATATGTTAAGGGTTCTGATGGAAAAGGTAGACAACAGACAAGAACGGGTGGATAATGAAGCAGAGAGATAGAAACTCTAAAAAAGAATCTAAAGGAAATGCTAGAAATAAAAATAACAGAAATGAAGACTGCCTTTAAATAGCCATATGGATAGAAGTGTGTGTGCTCAGCCGTGTCTGACTGTTTGCAACCCTTTGGACCATAGCCCACCAGACTCCTCTGTCCATGGGATTTTTCAGGCAAGAATACTGGAATGGGTTACCATTTCTGACCTATCTGGCCCAGA
The DNA here is from genome assembly GCF_042477335.2 of Ovis canadensis. Lineage (NCBI taxonomy): Eukaryota > Metazoa > Chordata > Mammalia > Artiodactyla > Bovidae > Ovis > Ovis canadensis. The sequence goes on from NC_091247.1 coordinate 56,900,565, forward strand.
AATCAAATCCATGTCCCCTGCATCTCCTGCTTGGTGGGTGGATTCTTTACCACCGAGCCATCAGGGAAGCCAAATCAATGGGCTTAAAGATATGTCAATAGATACTTCATAATGTGAAACAAAGAAATAAAGAAAAACAAAAACAGAAGATCCAAGTACTGTGGGATAATGTCAAAAGATGTAACGTACAGGTGATGAGAACACAAGAAGAAGAGAGAGCAGAAGAGAGAAACAGCTAAAGTAGTAATAGTTGAGAATTTTTCAAAATTGATCCAAGAAGCTTAGCAAATACCAGTCATAATTAATACCAAAATGTCTACACCTAGTCATATATTCAAGTCGTGGAAAATCAAAAATAGATCTAATTGATAACTGTTCAAGGATATAATAATAGCAACAATGTATTTGGCAATTATAGCATCTGGGCAAATAAAATGAATGACAGCAATTTATAAGGGACAAGCAGGAGGAATTGAGAGCACTCTGTTTTAAGGTACCTGCACTATTCATGATACTCGTGAAGCAGTATAATCTTATTTTAAAATAGACTTAGATTAATTGTAAATGCATAGAGTTTACTCTAGTAAACTCTAGAGTAATCAGTAAAAAAAAAAAAAGTAAAGAAATATACTTGATATGCTGTGAGAAGTAAAATTTAGCAAATACTCATCTAAAAGTAGTTGCAGTGTTCAGGCTTCTCTAGTTGAAGTGTTTGAGCTTAGTTGCCCCAAGGCATGTGGGCTCTTAGTCCCTGATCAGGAATCAGGAGTCAGACCTGCATCTCCTGCATTGGAAGGCAGATTCTTAACTACTGCACCATCAGGGAAGTCCCAGAGTGGATTTTAAAAGAGACCCAAATATATGTTTTATAGAAGAAATCCATTTTAAGTATGATGATGCAGACAGATTAAAAGTAAAAGGACAGAGAAAAACATACCATGCTAAGCCTAATCAAAAGAAAGCTAGAATAGTTATGTCAATTTTAGACCAAGCAGACTTCAGAACAAGGAAAATTATCAGAGATAAAGAAGGTATTATGTAATGATCAAGAGGTCAATTTTCCAAGAGGATGTAACAATTCTGATCTGTACACTTAAACAGCAGAGTGTTAAAATTCATGAGACAAAAACTGATGGAAATGCAATGAGAAAAAGACAAAAATCACTCTTTTAGTTAGAGACTTCAGCATCTGTCAGTAGTTGACAGATCTATCAGGCAGAAAATTATAAGGATATATTTGACCTGAACAGCACCATCAATCAACTGGATCTAATTGACATTTGTAGAATAGTTCAGCCAACGACAGCAGAATACATATTCTTTTCAAACTCACGTGTAGCACTCACCAAGATCGACCACACTGGGGCCGTAAAGCACTCCTCAGTGGGTTCAAAAGAATGCAAACTGTGCAAAGTATGCTTTCAAACCCCAGTGGAATCAAACTGGAAATCAGTAAGAGTAAAAATAGCTGGAAAATCCCCAAATGTTTGGCATTTTAATAGCACATTTCAAAATAATGAGCCAAAGAAGTCACAAGAGAAATTTATAAATATTTTAAACAAAAGTGAAAATATAACTTATCAAAATTTGTGGGATGCAAAAAGTGGTCCTTAAAGCAGTGAATGCATATAATAGAAAAGAAGAAATATCTAAAAATTTAAAAATCAAAGGTTCATATTATAAGTTTAGAGAAAGAAGAACAATATAAGCCTAAAGGAAAGAGAAGAAAAGAAATAATAAAAACTAGAGCAAAAATCCATGAAATTGAAAACAGGAAATCAATAAAGAAAACCAATGAAGCCAAAAGCTGGTTCTTTGAAAATACCCAATAAACAGATAAACCTCTAGCCAGACTAAGCAAGGAAAAAAAAAAAAGGAGAAACAAAGAAAAGACACAAACCACTAATAACAGAAATGAACGAGGGGTCATCACTATTGATCCCGTCACTGCCGATTATTGTAACGATAATAAAGGAATATAATGAACAACTTCACCCACAAGTTTAGTAACTTAGATGAAAACAGACCAGTTCCTTGAAAGACATAAGCTACCAAAAGCCCCACAAGGAGAAATAGATAATCCTAATAGGTTTGTAGCTATTAAAGAAATTGAATCAATAATTAATAACTTCCCAAAAAAGAAAGTACCAAATTGAGATAGTTTCATTGGTGAAGTCTACCCCAATATTTTTTTCAGTTCAGTTCAGTTCAGTCGCTCAGTCGTGTCTGACTCTTTGCCACCCCATGAATCGCAGCATGCCAGGCCTCCCTGTCCATCACCAACTCCCGGAGTTCACCCAGACTCACGCCCATCAAGTCAGTGTTGCCATCCAGCCATCTCATCCTCTGTCATCCCCTTCTCCTCCTGCCCCCAATCCCTCCCAGCATCAGAGTCTTTTCCAATGAGTCAACTCTTCACATGAGGTGGCCAAAGTACTGGAGTTTCAGCTTTAGCATCATTCCTTCCAAAGAAATCCCAGGGCTCATCTTCAGAATGGACTGGTTGGATCTCCTTGCAGTCCAAGGGACTCTCAAGAGTCTTCTCCAACACCACACTTCAAAAGCATCAGTTTTTTTATGTTATTTTTTTAATTACATCAATTCTCGACAATCTCTTCCAGAAAATGGAAGCAGAGAGGACACTTCTGATCTATGTTTTCTTAGATTTTTATTTATATGTCATACATTAGTCATAGGGACAAACTAATGACCAGGGTTACTTACATCTCCCCTTCAATCCAGAGCCTCTACCCTTTACCTAGTTCTCACAAATTAAGACAATATTTCTCCTTCCCTAAGTCAATCCAGGGCCAAAAACTGGACAACTAGAAACAGCCCTGATGTCCAAAGCCCATCAGAATTATTCAAACTGGCCAATCCTGAACTGTTTCCTTTACTTGGCCTTGCTTTTTCCATGGAAAACACAATAAAAGCTCTGCCCCAGGCTTTCTCACTCCCTCTGCCTTCTGACCAACTTTGGTACTTCCTCATGTGGCCCTGCCTGAGGCCACTTCAACAACCATTCATGATAAATAAACAATCAGCAAACTAGAAGCACAAGAGAACTTCCTCAAGTTGATAAAGAATATCTACAAAACACCTACAGCTAACATCATACATAACGGTGAAAGATTAGATGCTTTCCCCCTAAAATCAAACACAAGGAAAAGATAATCCGTTCTCATCACTCTTATTGAGCATTATACTAGAAGTCCTAGTTTGTGCAATAAAATAAAGAAAAGAGGGAGAAGGGTATATGAATTGCTAAGGAAAAGATAAAACTATCTTTGCTTACAGATGACATGAGGGTCTATGTGCCCAAAGAATCAACAACAACAAAAAGTTCCTGAAACTAATAAGGCTGAAAGACAGAAGGTTAGTATACAAGTTGATTACTTTCCTATATGGTATCATGAAATGATTCAAATTTAAAATTAAAAATGCAATACCATTTACATTAGCATCTCCAAAAGATAAATACTTAGGAATAAATGTAACAGAATATGTACAGGATCTATTTGAGGAAAACTGCAAAACTTTAGGGCTTCCCAGGTGGTGCTAGTGGTAAAGAAAGCTCTTGACAATGCAGGTTAGATGTAAGAGACACAGGTTCAATCCCTGGGTCACAGGTTTGATTCCTGGGTTGGGAAGATCCCCTGGAGGAGGGCATGGCAACCCACCCTAGTATTCTTGCCTGGAGAATCCCATGAACAGAAGAGGCTGGCAGACGGCTGTCCATAGGGTCACACAGAGTCAGACATGACTAAGGCAACTTAGCACGCATGCACAAAATTCTAATGAAAGAAATCAAAGAAGATTTTAATAAATGGAGAGATATGTTCATGGATAACATTTAATATTGTTAAGATGTCAGTTTTTCCCAACTTATCTGTAGATTCAAGGCAATCGCAGTCAAAATCCTAGCAAGTTATTTTGTGGATATCTTCAAACTGATTCAAAAGTTTATATGGAAAGGCAAAAGACCCAGAACAGTCAACACAATACTAAGGAGGAAGAACAAAATCAGAGGATTGACGCTACTTAGCTTCACAATTTATTTTAAAGCTTCAATCATCAAGGCAATGTGTGGTATTGGCAAAAGAATAGACAAATAGACCAATGGAACAGGATTGAGAACCCAGAATAAACCCTCACAAATGTAGTCATCTGACAAAGGAACAAAGCAATTCAGTGGAGGAAAGACGGTCTTTTCAACAAACGGAACTAAAATGAATGGACATGAGTTAAGCAAAAAAAATCTAGACACAGACCTTACATATTTTACAAAAATTAACTCAAAATGTATAATAGATCTAAATGCAAAATAATAAATCTTCCAGAAGATAACATAAGAGAAAATCTAGATGATCTTGAAAATGGTGATGACTTTTCAGATACAATGTCAAAAGCACAATGCATGAAAGAAAGAAAACAATTAATTGGGCTTCATTAATGTTAGAAACTTCTGCCCTGTGAAAAGCACTAAGAGAATGAAAGACAAATCACAGATAAGAAGAATATATTTGTAAAGCACATATCTGATATAAGGATTTGTATTCAAATATACCAAAAATCCTTAAAAGTCAACAATAAGAAAACAAACAACCTATTAGAAATTGGGCAAAATATCTAAACATACCACATCAAAGAGGGTATACAGATGGCAAATAAACATAAAAAGATGTTCAACATCATATATCATTGCTACTGCTGCTGCTAAGTCGCTTCAGTAGTGTCCGACTCTATGCAACCCCATAGACGGCAGCCCACCAGGCCCCACAGTCTCTGAGATTCTCCAGGCAAGAATACTGGAGGGGGTTGCCATTTCCTTCTCCAATGCATGAAAGTGAAGTCACTCAGTCGTGTGCGACTCTTCAGGACCCCATGGACGGCAGCCTACCAGGCTCCTCTGTCCACGGGATTTTCCAGGCAAGAGTACTGGAGTGGGTTGTCATATATCATTCAGTTGAATTCAGTTCAGTCTCTCTGTCGTGTCCAACTCTTTGCGACCCCATGAATCGCAGCACGCCAGGCCTCCCTATCCATCACCAACTCCCGGAGTCCATCCAAACTCATGTGTGTCGAGTCGGTGATGCCATCCAGCCATCTCATCCTCGGTCATCCCCTTCTCCTCCTGCCCCCAATCCCTCCCAGCATCAGGGTCTTTTCCAATGAGTCAACTCTTCACATGAGGTGGCCAAAATACTGGAGTTTCAGCTTCAGCTTCAGCATCAGTCCTTCCAATGAACACTCAGGACTGGTCTCCTTTAGGATGGACTGGTTGGATCTCATTGGAGTCCAAGGGACTTTCAAGAGTCTTCTCCAATGTTGTGTTGATTTCTGCAAAGTCACTCAGTTACATATATATATATATATAAAATAGATGCACATTCTTATATTCTCTTCCATTATGGCTTATTCCAGGACACTGAATATAGTTTCTGTGCCATAAGATAGGACCATGTAATCCGTACGTGACAGTTTGCATCTACTAACCCCAATTTCAAGTCATGCTCAAAATTCTCTAAGCCAGGCTTCAGAAATATGTGAACCGTGAACTCCCTGATGTTTAAGCTGGTTTTAGAAAAGGCAGAGGAACCAGAGATCAAATTGCCAACATCCGCTGGATCATGGAAAAGGCAAGAGAGTTCCAGAAAAACATCTATTTCTGCTTTATTGACTCTGCCAAAGCCTTTGACTGTGTGGATCACAATAAACTGTGGAAAATTCTGAAAGAGATGGGAATACCAGACCACCTAACCTGCCTCTTGAGAAATCTGTATGCAGGTCAGGAAGCAACAGTTAGAACTGGACATGGAACAACAGACTGGTTCCAAATAGGAAAAGGAGTATGTCAAGGCTGTATATTGTCACCCTGATTATTTAACTTCTATGCAGAGTATATTATGAGAAACGCTGGACTGGAAGAAGCACAAGCTGGAATCAAGATTGCTGGGAGAAATATCAGTAACCTCAGATTGCAGATGACACCATCCTTATGGCAGAAAGTGAAGAGGAGCTAAAAACCTTCTTGATGAAAGTGAAAGAGGAGAGTGAAAAAGTTGGCTTAAAGCTCAACATTCAGAAAAAGAAGATCATGGCATCCGGTCCCATCACTTCATGGGAAAGAAATGCGGAAACAGTGGAAACAGTGTCAGACTTTATTTTGGGGGGCTCCAAAATCACTGCAGATGGTGACTGCAGCCATGAAATTAAAAGACGCTTGCTCCTTGGAAGAAAAGTTATGACCAACCTAGATAGTGTATTCAAAAGCAGAGACATTACTTTGCCAACTAAGGTCCGTCTAGTCAAGGCTATGGTTTTTCCAGTGGTCATGTATGGATGTGAGAGTTGGACTGTGAAGAAGGCTGAGTGCTGCAGAATTGATGCTTTTGAACTGCGGTGTTGGAGAAGACTCTTGAGAGTCCCTTGGACTGCAAGGAGATCCAACCAGTCCATTCTGAAGGAGATCAGTCCTGGGATTTCTTTGGAAGGAATGATGCTAAAGCTGAAACTCCAGTACTTTGGCCACCTCATGCGAAGAGTTGACTCATTGGAAAAGACTCTGATGCTGGGAGGGATTGGGGGCAGGAGGAGAAGGGGACCACAGAGGATGAGATGGCTGGATGGCATCACAGACTTGATGGACGTGAGTCTGAGTGAACTCCGGGAGTTGGTGATGGACAGGGAGGCCTGGCATGCTGTGATTCATGGGTTTGTAAAGAGTCGGACACAACTGAGCGACTGAACTGAACTGAACCCCAATTTCCAGTCTACCCCTCCCCTGCAACACCCCTATTGGCATCCACAAGTCTGTCTTCTATGCCTATGAGTCTGTTTCTGTATCACAGGTAGGTTCATTTGTTTCGTATTTTAGATTCCACATATAAGTGATGTCATATGCTATTCCTCTTTCAGACTTACTTCATTTAGTATGATAATCTCTAGATCCATCCACGTTGCTGCACATTGCATTATCTCATTCTTTTTCATGGCTGAGTAGTATTCCATTGCTTATATGAACCAAATTTTCCTTATCCAGTCTTCTGTCGATGGACATTTAGATTATTTCCATGTCTTGGTTATTGTGAATAGTGCTGCTATGAACATAGTGCTACAAGCATATTTTTTATTTATAGTTTTTTTTGGATATATGCCCAGAAGTGGAATTGTTGGGTCATATGGTAGCTCTTTTTAGTTTTATGAAAAGTTGCCATATTGTCTTCCATAGTGGCTACACCAACTTACATTCCCACCGACTGTGCAAAAGAGTTCTATTTTCTCCACACTCCAGCATTTGTTATTTGTATACATTTTAATGATCACCAAGTTGACTGGTATGAGGCAGCACCTAACTATAGTTTTGATTTGCATTGGTGCTTCCCTGGTGGCTCAGAGGTTAAAGCGTCTGCCTGAAATGCAGGAGACCTTGGTTCAATCCCCAGGTCAGGAAGATCCCCTGGAGAAGGAAATGGCAACCCACTCCAGTATTCTTGCCTGGAGAATCCCATGGACAGAAGAGCCTGGTGGGCTACAGTCCATAGGGTTGCAAAGAGTCGGACATGACTAAGCAATTTCACTTCACTTAATAATTAGCAATGTTGAGCATCTCTTCATGTGCCTGGTAGCCATCTGTATGTCTTCTTTGGAGAAATGTCTATTTAGGTCTTCTCTCCATTTTTCAATTGGGCCACTTGCTTTTGTTTGCTTGTTTTTGAGTTGTATGAACTGTTTGTTTATTTTGGAGATTAAGCCCTTGTCGGTCACATCATTTACAAGTATTTTCTCCCATTTCGTGGATTGTCTTTTCATTTTGTTTATGGTTTCCTTTGCCATGAAAAAGCTTGTAAGTTTGATTGGGTCCCATTTGTTTGTTTTTGGTTTTTTTCTTCTATTGCCTTGGGAAACTGAGCAAAGAAAAATTGCTATGATTTATGTCAGAGAATGTTTTGCCTATGTTCTCTTCTAGGAGTTTTATGGTTCTCTTCTAGTCTTATAAGTCTTTAAGCCAGTTTGAGTTTATTTTCATGCATGGTGTGAGGGTGTGTTCTATCTTCATTGATTTACATGCAGCTTTCCAACTTTCCCACACTACTTTGCTGAGGAGACGGTTTTTCCACCCCCCCCATTTTATATTTTTGCTTCAATGGAATATTATTAATGGATAAAAGAATTGAGCTATCAAGTCAAGGAAGAATCTGAAAGGCATATTACCAAATGAAAGAAGCCAGTCTGAAAAGGCAGTATGATTCCAGCCATCTGACATTCTGAAAAAGGCAAAACTATTAGAGATGGTAAAAGAAATCAGTGGTTGCTGGGGGCTCAGAGGTAGGGGATGAAAAGATGATTAATTAAGCACAGGAGATTTTAGGATGGCAAAGCTATCCTAAATGATGCTTTAAAGGTAGATACAAGACATTATATCCTTAGCAAAACCCATAGAACTGTAGACACAGAGTGAGCCTTAATATAAACTAGAGACTTTAGCTACTGATAATGTATTGAAAATATTGGCTTTTTGGTTGTAGCAATTGTACCACATTAACGCAAGATGTTAGTTCCAGGAGAAACTGCGTGGGAGGTTGGTATTGTGGGAACTCCCTTTACTATCTGCTCATTTTTCTATAAATCTAAAACTGTTCTAAAAGTGATCTGTTAATTTTTTTAAATATGAATATTTAATTGATGGATAGCATTGTGATATGTGTGACCAGTTGCTTCAGTCACGTCTGACTCTTTGTGATCCTATGGACTCTTGCCCACCAGGCTCCTCAGTCCCTGGGACTCTCCAGGCAAAAGTACTGGAGTGGGATGCCATGCACTTCTCCAGGGGATCTTCCCAATGCAGGGACGGAACTCATGTCTCCTGCATTACAGGCAGATTCTTTACTGCTGAGCTACCAGGTAGCCCCAGCATTGTGATAAAAGCAACCATAAATATTTTCCCCCGTGATTTCCTGATACTTGATGAACCTCTCTATCCAGCAGCTAAACCAGGAGTATTCCCCCTCCTTTGGTGAATGTCTGTGCTGTGCTTAGTCAGTCAGTCATTTCTGACTCTTTGGGACCCCATGTTCTGTAGCTCACCAGGCTCCTCTGTTCATGGGGATTCTCCAAGCAAGAATGCTGGAGTGGGTTGCCATGCCCTCCTCCAGGGGATCTTCCCAACCCAGGGATCAAGCCCAGATCTCCCACTTTGCAGGCGGATTCCTCACCAACTGAACTACCAGGGAAGCCCAACATAAGGAGCGCCGAGGAAGCTGCAAGCCGATCAGAATGGGATTCAAACCCATGGGTGCAGAGCACAATGGATTAGCAGTCCATCTCCTTAACCACTCGGCCCTTTGGTTAATGGCAGAACAATTATAGAGAAATGAAGAAAAGAGACTGAGTTTTGGCTTTGGGGTTTCAAAAATCCAAAGATGACTTAGAAGACTATTCAGTCCTTTTGGTAAGGTTTTTCCATGGAGGAATAAGCGGGGGAAAATTTCTTGGAGAGAGAAAAGCTGAAGGGGAAGCAGGAGAGTTAAAAAGACCTGAGAGTCTCGACATCTCAGTTCACCCAGGTGGCCTTAACAGAACACCATAGACTGGGTGCCTTAGATGACAAATATTGATTTCTCACAGTTCTAGAAGCTAGAAAGTCCAGCATCAAAGTGCTGGCAGAGCTTCCCTGATGCCTCAGTGGTAAAGAATCCACCTGCCAGTGCAGGGGACATGGGTTCAACCCTTGATCTGGGAAGATTCTACATGTCTTGGGGCAACTAAGCCTGTGTGCTGTAACTACTGAACCTGTGCTCTAGAGCTCAGGAGCCACAATTACTGAAGCCCCTGCACCCTAAAGCCCATGCTCTGCAAAAAGTGAAGCCACCACAATGAGAAGCCAGAGCACTGCAACTAGAGAAAAGCCCGCTCGGCAATGAAGACTCAGCAAGGTCAAAAGTAAATAAATTAATCAAATTACTCTTTTTTAAAAAGGTGCTGATAGATTCTGTGTCTGGTGAGGGCCCCCCTTCTGGATTACAGATAGTAGCCTTCTCCTTACATCCTCACATGGCCTTTTCTTGGCGTGTGCACAAGGAGAGGGAAAGATCTCATGTCTCTTTCTCCTTTTATAAGCACACTAATCTCTTCATGAAGGCCCTACCCTCATGACCTCATCCAACCATCAATCACCTCCCAAAGACCCACCTCCAAATACCATAGCATCAAGCATTAGGTCTTCAACATACAAGTTCAGGAGGGACACAGCTTTCAGTCTGCAGCAGCCCCCAAGCTTCAAGAGAGGTCAAGGAAAGGGGGTGATGCAGAGAGGTGTGCAATGGTCCAAGGGCAAAGTGGCCTACCTTTCCCTTCTTAGGGAAGGAGGGCCTCTGCAGTGCTGAGGAAGCATGGCCAAATTTCTCCTCTGCAGGAGCTGTGATAGAACCAGACCTGTGGGGACCCTCAGTCAGCAGAAGGAACAACACAGCAGTGACCTTCATGGACCAGAGGACAATGTCCACCACAGTGGGCACCAGCCTGACAGACAACAGCAAGGATGAACTCCTTATCCAAATCCCCACCTGATGCCATGATCCCCTCCATGTTCCTCAAAAATCAGGCTAACTCTAAAAATTAATCCCGGAAACCCTAATGAAAAATAGAAGTTAGGTTGAATTCTCTAAGTACAGATAATTACATTTCAGGACTTCCTCAGCACTCCAGTGGTCCAGTGGTTAAGACTGCACTTCCACTGATGGGAAATGGGTTCAGTCCCTGGTTGGGGAACTTGGATCCCCACATGCCACATGGCAAGAGATAAAAAGAAAATTACATTTCTGTGTACCTGAGTTTGTGGGTTAGGGTTCACTCACACAAAGACTAGATAAACCTTCTTTGTTTCAGTCTCCAGGTTAAGGATGGTCTCTCATTTCATTCTTTTCTCATCAAAAACATTCATCATAACTTTCATTAAATGCCTTAAAGAAAAAAAGTGTTTTTTCAAATATAGCATATTAATGGGTTCTCTTTTAAAACAGGATGTGTACACATCTATATACACTTCTTAGTGTGCTAGAGTATCGTTTATCTCCTTTATACCATCATCTACAAAGACTATTTCCCCAAACCCTCAGTATAGTTGTTTGATAACTGAGTAGTAAATATTTATTTTAAAACTCTTATTCAGTTCAGTTCAGTCGTTCAGTCATGTCCAACTCTTTGAGACCCCATGGACTGCAGCATGCCAGGCCTCCCTGTCTATCACCAACTCCCGGAGTTCATCCAAACTCATGTCCATTGAGTCAGTGATGCCATCCAGCCATCTCATCCTCTGCCATCCCCTTCTCCTCCTGCCCCCAATCCCTCCCAACATCAGGGTCTTTTTCAATGAGTCAACTCTTTGCATGAGGTGGCCAAAGTATTGGAGTTTCAGCTTCAGCATCAGTCCTTCCAATGAACACTCAGGACTGATTTCTTTTAGAATGGACTGGTTGGATCTCCTTGCAGTCCAAGAGACTCTCAAGAGTCTTCTCCAACATCACAGTTCAAAAGCATCAATTCTTTGGCACTCAGCTTTCTTCACAGTCCAACTCTCAACATCCATACATGACCACTGGAAAACCATAGCCTTGACTAGACAGACCTTTGTTGGCAAAGTAATATCTCTGCTTTTGAACGTGCTATCTAGGTTGGTCATAACTTTCCTCCCAAGGAGTAAGTGTCTTTTAATTTCATGGCTGCAGTCACCATCTGCAGTGATTTTGGAGCCCAAAAGTAAAGTCTGACACTGTTTCTACTGTTTCCCCATCTATTCCCCAGGAAGTGATGGGACAAGATGCCATGATCTTCATTTTCTTTTTTTTTTTTTTATCTTCGTTTTCTGAATGTTGAGCTTTAAGCCAACTTTGTCACTCTCCTCTTTTACTTTCATCAAGAGGCTTTTTAGTTCCTCTTCACTTTCTGCCATAAGGGTGGTGTCATCTGCATATCTGAGGTTATCGATATTTCTCCCAGCAATCTTGATTTCAGCTTGTGCTTCTTCTAGCCCCACGTTTCTCATAATATACTCTGCATAGAAGTTAAATAAGCAGGGTGACAATATACAGCCTTGACGTACTCCTTTTCTTATTTGGAACCAGTCTGTTGTTCCATGTCCAGTTCTAACTGTTGCTTCCTGACCTGCATATAGGTTTCTCAAGAGGCAGGTTAGGTGGTTTGGTATTCCCATTTCTTTCAGAATTTTCCACAGTTTTTGTGATCCACACAGTCAAAGGCTTTGGCAGAGTCAATAAAGCAGAAATAGATGTTTTTCTGGAACTCTCTTGCTTTTTCCATGATCCAGCAGTTGTTGGCAATTTGATCTCTGGTTCCTCTGCCTTTTCTAAAACCAGCTTGAACATCTGGAAGTTCTTGGTTCATGTATTGCTGAAGCCTGGCTTGGAGAATTTTGAGCATTACTTTACTAGCATGTGAGATGAGTGCAATTATGCAGTAGTCTGAGCGTTCTTTGGCGTTGCCTTTCTTTGGGATTGGAATGAAAACGGACCTTTTCTAGTCCTGTGGCCACTGCTGAGTTTTCCAAATTTGCTGGCATATTGAGTGCAGCACTTTCACAACATCATCTTTCAGGATTTGAAATAGCTCAACTGGGATTCCATCACCTCCACTAGCTTTGTTCGTAGTGATGTTTCCTAAGGCCCACTTGACTTCACATTCCAGGATGTCTGGCTCTAGGTGAGTGATCACACCATCGTGATTATTTGGGTCGTGAAGATCTTTTTTGTACAGTTCTTCTGTGTATTCTTGTCACCTTTTCTTAATATCTTCTGCTTCTGTTAAGCCCGTAATATTTCTGTCCTTTATCGAGCCCATCTTTGCATGAAATATTCCCTTGGTGTCTAATTTTCTTGAAGAGATCTCTAATCTTTCCCATTGTGTTGTTTTCCTCTATTTCTTTGCACTGATCACTGACGAAGGCTTTCTTATCTCTCCTTGCTATTCTTTAGAACTCTGCATTCAGATGGGAATATCTTTCCTTTTCTCCTTTGCTTTTCAATTATTACTACATAAATATGATTCACAACAAAGCAGTATAGCATATATCAGAATTACATTTCCTTTCTTGATCAAATGTTTTTCCTGTAATTAGTCATTGCTTCATATTTTCCTTACTTAGAGTTCTATCAATTCATTCTGAAGCTTTCAAGCCTCTCAATATGATCAAATTTATTATCATGTTTAATTATTTTCTGTTTTCATTTTTATTTTTTAACAACTTGTTGAGGTTTAAAGACAATAAACTGTACAATTTAAAACATTTAATTTGAGAAATTGTGGCCTGTGTATATACACCTGTGAAATAATCACCACAGTCAAGGAAATGAACAACTTCATTCTGTTCTTTAGTAAACCCTCCTCCCCACTTTTGCTTAAATTTATGCTTCTTCCCCAAACAGTGATCCTCTTTCTCTCACTATAGATTAGTCTGCCTTCAAAAAATTATATAAATGGAATCACACGTTAAAAAAAATAAAACACAGGGTGGGGGCTTCCCTGGTGGTCCAGTGGCTAGGAATCAGGCAGCATAGGTTGATCCCTGGTCGAGGAACTAGGATCCCACATGCCCTGGAGAAACTAAGCCTGAGAGCTGCAACGGAGTATCCTGTGTGCTGCAACTAAGACCCGATACATCCAAATTAATTAATTAAAAAACAACAGGGTGTGTAGCAACACATTCAGAGATGCATGTTAAATCAGCATTTGAAACGTCTTCCTAGATAACACAATCTACCCAGAATCAGTAGTTCTTCCAAATAACATTTCTGATACACAAATAGAGTGGAGAAGAAAGCTCAGTTAAATCAATTTGCTCTCTTTGGTAACGATAATGATCTGGACAGATTGCTACCATACACAGAAACTTCTCAGTGTGGACTGCTCTACCCACCCAAGAGTATTTTCTCTTGCATGCATGCGTATTAAGTCACTTCAGTCATGTCCTACTCTTTGTGACCCTATGTACTGCAGCCTTTCAGGTTCCCCTGATTCTTTAGGCAAGAATACTGGAGTGGGTTGCCATATCCTCCTCCAGAGGATCTTCCCAACCTAGGGATCGAACCTGCATCTCTTATGTTTCCTGCACTGGCAGGCTGGTTCTTTACCATTAGTGCCACTGACCCTCCATCTCACCCCATCTCACACCCAATCCAAGTTTCCCCTGTGCACCTGGTGCTTGAAACTTCATTATTTTTCTTTACCCTATATACAGCCCTGACTGGGCGATTATATAATAACTGTATATACTTATATATATAACTAGATATGATTACATATTATCTATATATAATTATTATTTTATTTTCTTTTTAGAGGATAGAAAGAAATATGAGATACAGGGCTAACCACTTGAATGTAATGAAAAATAGTTAACTTTTATTGGGTGATTACTATGTGCTAGGTTTTCCATTTATTAACCCTTTTAATCCTCACAGTCCTATGAAAGAGGTGCCATTATGATTCCAATTTTTTAAAATAAGGACAATGAGGCACAGAGAGGTTAAGTAATTTGTGAAGCAAGGCCACACACACAGGAATCCAACCCCAGAGGCCATGCCAATAGTAAAGACTCTGGTTTACTGCCTCCCATCATGTGGGTCTCATTTACTGATATTTATATATCAGTTATTTACTCTTATTATAATACTACAAGTTAGACATCATCCTCATGAGAAATTTGTAGCCAACTATTAAATGGTAGCGGTGGAATTTTACCCTCAGAAAATTTTCCGTCAGACTGCTAGAATGCAAGATCAATGAAAGCAGATTTTTTTTTTTTTAACTTTTGCTCATGGCTGTTTCCCCAGCACTGAGAACATTGGCTAGCACTTAGCAGGTACTGAATATACATGTGTTGAATAAATGAAGGCTTCCACTGCTATTAGTGCCAAGACAAGCAACGGCTGCTGTCAGGAGATCCGAATCCCTTACCCATGCAAAAAGTCTTGGTTTCATTGTGCAAGATCCAGAGGTTTCTCACACCATTTGTGGCTCAGGCACTTCAACGTACATATGAGGGAGAGTTACACTGCAAGGAGATCCAACCAGTCAATCCTAAGGGAAAGCAACCCTGAACATTCATAGAAAGGACTGATCCTGAAGCTCCAATCCTTTGGCCACCTGATGATGCGAAGAACTGACTCATTGGAAAAGACCCTGATGCTGGGAAAGATTGAAGGTAGAAGGAGAAGGGGATGAAAGAGGACGAGATGGTTGGATGGCACCACCAACTCGATGGACATGAGTTTGAGCAAGCTCTGGGGGTTGGTGATGGACAGAGAGGCCTGGTGTGCTGCAGTCTATGGGGTCAAAAAGAGTCAGACACAATTGAGCGACTGAACTGAATTATATGATATACATCTACTCATCTAATTGCCATTTTCTTCCAGAAAGGGTTTGAGGCAGTTTTCAGTCTTATAACCAAAGAGAAATTTAAAACTGTGGCCAAAAAAAAAAGATGAAGATGAAGACAAAGTAGAGCCAAGAATGGGGCTCAATAATTCCAGGCCTAAGAAACTCAGTGCTTGCTTTGTTGTTCAGTCGCTAAGTCGTGTCCGACTCTTTGCGACCCCAAGGATTGCAGCAGGCCGGTCTTCCCTGTTCTTCACTATCTCCCAAGGTTTGCTCAAATTCGTGTCCTTGAGTCAGTGATGCTATCTAACCATCTCATCCTCTGCCACCCTCTTCTCCTTTTACCTTCAATATTCCCCAGCATCAGGGGCTTTTCCAGTGAGTCAGCTCTTCACATCAGGTGGCCAAAGTACAGGAACTTCAGCTTCAGCATCAGTCCTTCCAATGAGTATTCAGGGTTGATTTCCCTTAGGATTGACTGGTTTGATCTCCTTGCAGCTCGAAGGATTCTCAAGATTCTTCTCCAGCATCAAAATTAGAAAGCACCAATTCTTCAGCACTCAGCCTTCTTTATGGTCCAACTCTCACATCCGGAAATGACTACTGGGAAAACCATAGCTTTGACCATATGGACTTTTATCTGCAAAATGATGTGTCTGTTTTTTAATATGCTGTCTAGGGTTGCCACAGCTTTTCTTCCAAGGAGCAAGTGTCTTTTAATTTCATGGCTGCAGTCACTTGCTGCAGTGATTTTTGGAGCCCAAGAAAAGAAAATCTGTTATTGCTTTCACTTTTTCCCCTTCTATTTGCTATGAAGTGTTGGGATCAGATGCCATAATATTAGTTTTTTGAATGTTGACTTTTAAGCCAGCTTTTTCACTCTTCTTTTCACCCTCACCAAGAAGCTCTTTATTTCCTCCAAATTGAAAAAAACAAAACAAGAGGCTTTTTAATTCCTCTTCACTTTGTGCTTTCAGAGTGGTATCATCTGCATATCTGAGGTTATTGATATTTCTCCTGGCAATCTTGATTCCAGCTTGGTATTCATCCAGCCCAGCATTTAGCATGATGTACTCTGCATAGAGGTTACATAAGCAGGGTGGCATTATGCAGCCTTGATATACTCCTTTTCCAATTTTGAACCAATCAGTTGTTCCATGTAAGGTTCTAACTGTTGCTTCTTAACCCACATACAGGTTTCTCTGGAGACAGGTTAGGTGGTCTGGTATTCCTGTCTCTTAAAGAATTTTCCACAGTTTGCTGTGATCCACATAGTCAAAGGTTTTAACGTTATCAATGAAGCAGATGTAGATGTTTTTCTGGAATTCCCTTATTTTCTCTATGATCCAACAGATGTTGGCCATTTGATCTCTGGTTCCTCTGCCTTTTCTAAATCCAGCTTGTACATCTCAAAATTCTCAATTCATGTACTGTTGGCTTTGAAGACTTTGAGCATAACCTTACTAGCATGTGAAATGAGTGCAATTGTACAGAGTTTGAATATTCTTTGGCATTGCCTTTCTTTGAAATTGGAGTGAAAACTGACCTTTTACAGTCCTGTGGCCACTGCTGTTTTCCAAATATATCAGCAAATTTGGAAAACTCAGAAATCTCAATAAAAGCTTTAAATTGGGTGGTGGTTACAAGTTCAAGGTCTAGGGTCAGATAGACCTGCTAGTTACTAGGTCTGAGATCTGGGTCAACTTACTTGAAACTGCAGTTTGTACTCATTGCTATGGCTACTGAGAAAGTTTCTACTTGTCAGCCATCTTTCAGTCAGTCTTTTTAAATTTTTCTACCTGAGGGGAGTTCTGGAGTGGCTGAGCCTGTCACATGGCAGCCACCTGGCTGCCAGGGGCAAAGCATCTGGCCACCTTTCAGGTTCTACGTTGCTCCCTATTAAAGTACATACATTGGGAGATGTTTGTACATACATTGGAATACAACTAAATGACAGTTAGTATATATTATATATGGTGGTGGTGGTGGTTTAGTTGCTAAGTCGTGTCTGACTCTTTGTGACCCCATGAACTGTAGCCCTCCGTCCAAACTCCTGTCCAAGGAATTCTCCAGGCAAGAATACTGGAGAATACTGGAGTGGGTAGTCATTTTTTTCTCCAGGGGATCTTCCCAACCCAAGGATTGAACCTGGGACTCCTGCATTGCAGGTGGATTCTTCACCAATTGAGCCACCAGGAAGCCCTCCATATATCTTATATACACACGCGCACACACACATACATACGAAGGAAAAAATTAAGATGAAAAAGCTAAAAGTGGGTACCTCCGGTAGGATGGTAGGATTATGGGCAGTTTTTTTCCTATTTGTGCCTTTCTATCTATCCCAAATGTTTACAGAAGTCAATAGAACAGCCACTGGGCTGACTACACTCAAAAAACAGATAATAACAAGTGTTGACAAGGATGTGAAGAAATTGGAACCCTTATACACCATTATAGAGAATGCAAACTGTGCAGTCACTTTAGAAAACAGTCTAACAGTTCCTCAGACGATTATAGAGTGACCACAATACCCAGCAATTCCACCCCCAGGTATATTCCCTATAGGAATAGAAGTACGTGTCCACATACACACTTGCGCATTATGAATGGATAAGCAAAATGAGGCATATATCTATGGCGGACTATTATTCAGCCTTAAAAAAGAAAGAAATTTTGATACATGCTACATGAGTGAAATTTGATGACATGATAAATAAAACGTCAGTCATAATAGGATAAGTATTGTATGATTCTGCTTAAATGAGGTGCTAAGAACAGGCAAAGTCACTGAGACAGAGTAGAATGGTGATTGTCAAGGGCTGGCAGGAGGGTAGAATGGGGCATTATTGTTTAACGGATACAGTTTCAACTGGGGAAGATAAAGAAAAGTCTGGACATAGGTAGTGGTGGTGGTTGTACAACAATGTGAAAGTACTTCAGATTTCACGCTTCTGAACTGTACACTTAGAAATGACTAAGGTGGCAACTTTTATGTTTATGTCTATTTTATCATAATTTTAAAAACAATTACCAGAAGCTTTTAAAAGAAGTGGATATAAAAGAAATACAGTTCTATAAATGTAAGCAAATTATTTTATACACTTAAAATTCTACAATAATTTAAAAATGGTAAAATGGTAAATATTCATTATGTATACTTTATCACAATGAAGGAAAAAACAGACACGAATGTTCACAGCAGCACTATTCACAACAGTCAAAAAGTAGGAACAATCCAAATGTCCATTGACTGATAAAGGGATAAACAAAATATAGTCTATCCAGGGAGCTCCCATGGCCGCCCAGTGGTTAAGAACCAATGCAAGGGCATTGGTTTGATCCATGGTCAAGAAACTAAGACTCCACATGCCACTGCTGCTGCTGCTAAGTCACTTCAGTCGTGTCCGACTCTGTGCGGCCCCATGGACGGCAGCCCACCAGGCTCCCCCGTCCCTGAGATTCTCCAGGCAAGAACACTGGAGTGGGTTGCCATTTCCTTCTCCAATGCATGAAAGTGAAAAGTGAAAGTGAAGTCGCTCAGTTGTGTCCGACTCTTGACTGCAGCCTACCAGGCTCCTCCGTCCATGGGAGTTTCCAGGCAAGAGTACTGGAGTGGGGTGCCATTGCCTTCTCCGACATGCCACTAGGTGCAGCCAAAAATATATAGCTAGTATGTCCATACAACAAACTGTTATTCAGCAATAAAAAGGAACAATGTACTGATGCATGTCACAAGGCTGATGAAGCTTGAAGATGTTATGCTTAAGACAAAAGCCATGTATGGCATAATTCCATATACATGAAACAACAGAATACACAAATCTATCTATAGGAAATGAAAGCGGTGCCTGGGGCTGAGGAACCTTTCTCCTGGGGAGTAAACGTAAATGACTACCCACCCCAGGATTCTCCAGTGGAGTTCTGCTGGCTATGTTTCTTTTGGAAATGATGAAAATTTTCTGATTATGGTGGTTGCCCAACTTTGTCAATCTATTAAAAGCCATGAGTTGTACAATCTAAACAGGAAAATTGGAGGGTATGTGAATTTTGTCTCAATACAAGTGTTACTAAAAACAGTAAATGGGGTGGGGGCGGTAGAAGCAATCTTAAAAGGCATGAGCAATTTTAAATAATTTTGAAATGCTGAAAGGTAGAGACACAGATTAAATAATAAAATCAACCAAAACAAAAATTAAAACATTCAAATCTAGGGCTGATCTCTGTTTGAGACGCCATATTCATAAAACAGCTTTTGGTTTCATAGGGCACTGGGAATTTGCCCGGTGTGAGGTTTCTGTGGTCTGAATGTTTGTGTCCCTCCCAGTTCATATGTTGAAATCCGAAACCCCAAGGTGATGATATTAGCAGGTAGGGGCCTTTGGGAGGTGACTGGATCGTGAGGATGGAGCCCTCATGAATCGGATTTAGTGCCATATAAAAGACACCCCACAGAGCCCCCTAGCCATATAAGTACACAGCAAGAAGACAGGTATCTATGAACCAGGAAGCAAGCCCTCAATAAACCCTGAATCTGCTGGCTCAATGAACTTGTGCTTTCCAGCCTCCCAGAATGGTGAGACATAAATTTCCATTGTTGGGGCTTCCCTGGTGGTCCAATGGTTAAGAATCCATCTGCTAATGCAGGGGATATGGGTTTGATCCCTGGTCCGTGAGGATCCCACATGCTGCAAGGCAACTAAGCCCATGTGCCACAACTTCTGAAGCCTTAACTACCTGGGGCCCGTGCTGAACAACAAGAAGAGCCACCGCAATGAGAAGTCCCTGCTCTTAGAAACTAGAGAAAACCCACTGCAGCACCTAAGACCCAGCAAGGCCAAAAATAAATGAACATATAAATAAATACATTTTTTAAATTTCCATTGTTTATAAGCTACCCAGTTCAGTTCAGTTCACTTGCTCAGTTGTGTCCGACTCTTTGCAACCCCATGAATCACAGCATGCCAGGCCTCCCTGTCCATCACCATCTCCCGGAATTCACTCAGACTCACGTCCATCGAGTCAGTGATGCCATCCAGCCATCTCATCCTCTGTCGTCCCCTTCTCCTCCTGCCCCCAATCCCTCCCAGCATCAGAGTCTTTTCCAATGAGTCAATTCTTCACATGAGGTGGCCAAAGTACTGGAGTTTCAGCTTTAGCATCATTCCTTCCAAAGAAATCCCAGGGCTCATCTCCTTCAGAATGGACTGGTTGGAGCTCCTTGCAGTCCAAGGGACTCTCAAGAGTCTTCTCCAATACCACAGTTCCAAAGCATCAATTCTTTGGCGCTCAGCTTTCTTCACAGTTCAACTCTCACATCCGTACATGACCACTGGAAAAACAATAGCCTTGACTAGATGGACCTTTGTTGGCAAAGTAATGTCTCTGCTTTTGAATATGCTATCCAGGTTGGTCATAACTTTCCTTCCAAGGAGTAAGCGTCTTTTAATTTCATGGCTGCAGTCACCATCTGCAGTGATTTTGCAGCCCCAAAAAATAAAGTCTGAAGCTACCCAGTAAATAGCATTTTGTTCTAGCAGCCTGTATGGACCAAGACAGAGGTCAAGTGTCATGCAACCATCCTAAGACTAGTCCCAGACTAAAGGCTTCCTGCTTAGGGACTTCCAAGAAAGCTGGCAGAAACAGCAGCTTCCCTAGGGAAGAGCATGCGCTCAGGAGGCCTACGCTGGATTGGGACACTCATAATGTTTTAAAGATGCATGAAGTTTCATATCAAAATCTCATGTGCCTCCACCTTTCAAAAAAAAAAAAAAATCCATATACCCAGATGGGATGGAACAGGGTAGCAACCGCCTCCTGTGTAAGGCATGGCTCTCACATCTTCCAAAGTGTCCCACTGCCACTCTTACCTGACTCCTGGTGGCTACTTTCACTTGCTTTACCTGCCTGGCCCCAAGGTGCATCCCAACCCCTCAGTTAAGGTTTCTAATGGCAATGAGGGAAGGGAGTCAGCTCATCAACTCACCTCTTTGACTTGAGAGAGAAAAGAGAGAGGGGATAAATCTTCCTGTGGCTTCTTTTCTCCTTTAAAAACTGTTCAGCCAGAGCTCTAATACAGAATTGTTGCATTTGCATTCTAGTCATCTTTATGAGCCATCTTCTCATTTAGACCACGAAACGCTGAAATATCCTAAATATTCATATTTAAAACTCTATATATTTTCTAGGCAAATACCTGCCACACAGTGTTAATCACTCAGTCATGTCTGACTCTTTGCAACCCCACAGATTATAGCCCACCAGGTTCCATGGGATTCCCCAGGCCAGAATACTGGACTGGGTTGCCATTCCCTTCTCCAGAGGATCTTCCTGATCCAGGGATCAAACCCAGGTCTCCTGCACTTCAAGCAGATTCTTTACTATCTGATATTTTTAAAGTCAAATTTTAAAAATGCTCCCCAATTCTTGGCTAAATTTGAAATGTGAATCAGTAAAGAAAAGGCTTAGTGGGGAGAGAGGCAAAGGACAAAATTCCTCCCTGGAGGGAAAACAAGTCTAGATTTCAAAACTACCGGGAACTGGGTTCCTTGAACCACCTTGGGCTTGAGTGTGCTACTGCAGCAGGACATCAGTGAGGTTTAGAGGGTACCAGGGCTTTCCTGGTGGTTCAGCTCGTAAAGAAACTTCCTGCAATGCAGGAGACCTGGGTTCAATCCCTGGGTTAGGAAGATCCCCTGGAAAAGGGAATGGCAACCCATTCAAGTATTCTTGCCTGGAGAATTCCATGGACAGAGGAGCCTGGCGGGCTATATAGTCTGTGGGATCGATTGCAAACAGTCAAGACACCACGAAGCCACCGACATACTGAGACCCGCCCTGGTGGTGACCTGTGGTTGTTACACTTTGGTTTCAGTTTTAAGCACGTGGCTTAAAAGGGGACTTTCCTCATCAGAGCAGGAAGGTTTGACAGCGGGAACAGCCCCACAGTAAGGACACAGGGAGCTGAGTTCAAACAGCTGGGGAGCAATAAGCCTAAGATGCTCGATTGTCCACACAGCTGCCAGCAGCTGGAACCAGCCAGGGGCCTCTGAGATCGGAGACTCGGGACATGATGCAGACCAAACCCTGAGGCTTGTGAAAGCACGGAGCCTTTTATAGGGGGTGGAACAGGAAATGAAAGCTGACATTAGACTGAGCAGCTACGGGTAACACTGAAAGTTCAGGCCAAGTCCACGTGAAGAAAGATGCCCCAGGTGGCCTTTCTGCTGCAGGATAAAGGGATCATTGCATTAGACTCACCCAGAGCAATAGCTCACCCTCCCAGAGACACATATTGCCACCCCCCTCCCCATCCTCACCTTAGGAAAAGAAGGAGAGGGATGTCTTTAAAAAAAAAAAAATGAAAATAGACAATATATTGAAATTTTAAGTGATAAAAGTACACACTGCGGGCTTCCTTCATGGTCCAGTGGTTAAGAATCCGCCTTGCAATGCAAGGGACACTGGTTTGATTCCCCTTTCAGTCCCAGAAGATCCCACATGCTCCGGAGCAACCAAGCCCATGAACCACGACTACTAAGCCTGTGCTCTAGAGCTTGTGCCTTGCAACAAGAGAAGCACCTCAGTGAGAAGCCAGTGCACTGCCACAAAGCGTAGCGCCCACTTGCTGCAACTGTGGAAAGCCGACGTGCAGCAACAAAGACCCAGCACAGCCAAAAGCTCATAAAGAAATCTTTTTTTTAAAAAAAGTACACACTGAAACTTCCCTCTCATTGTCCCAGTTCTTCTTCCCAAAAGAACTGTTTCTTTTGTTTCCTCCCAGAACTAGTTTACACATATACAAGACACATATATATATATGATTTATCTTAATATACTTAAATATATATATATTTTTTCTTAAAGTGTAGCTTATTATAACACAGTTCAGACTTGCTTTTTCACATCTCAGTGTGTCATAAAGAATGTTCCTGATCAGTACAAATACAGCTCCTCTTCGATTTTATAGTTGCATAGGATTCCTTTGTGTCGTTGCACCATCTCTTTTATTCACGTTGAACATTAAGATAATTTTCAGTCTTTGTTATTACTGACAGTGTTACAGTGAAAAAAACCTGTGCATAGGTAACTTCTTACGCATACAAAGAAAGATATATTCCCGGAAGGGAAAATTCTGGGAAAATTTTTGCTCCTTACTGTCAAATTTACCTACACAAAATCCATGCCAACTTTATCCCCCACTTGCAATTCAGAGCACATGTTCCAGGCAGGAATTGAGATGATTTCAACTGTGCTGAGAGCCTGCCCAGGCAGCTCAGCCCCAGGGGAACAGGGGATTCCTTCCTTCCTAAACTCTTCCTTTATGACTGGAATATTCGCAGACATCCAAAGCCAGATTGGGTCAGTCTCCCCAGCTCTGGCCTGTGAACCCCACAAGAGCTAAAATTGGGCCTTATCCACCTTCGAGGCTCCAGGGTTTGGTCCTGAGCAGGTGATCATTAAATGTTTATTAGATGAGTGAAGAAATAAATAAATTGGGCTCCTAGCTTCCGTCTAGGAGGAAGAATTGGAAACTGCAGAATAAGGACTAAAGCCGTATTAACCTTAAGAGATTTCTTGACTCTACAACTTCCCCATGTTTAAGGGTTTTGTCTTTGCATCTATATTCCCCTAGAGAGATAAACATTTAAATATCAAAACCCCTCTATTTGGCTGTTGCTGAGTCACATCCTTTATAATAAACTGGTGAAGACAAGTTAAGTGTTTCTCTGAGTTCTATGAGCCACTCTAACAAATTACTGAACCTGAAGTGGAGGGGTAGCTAAAAAAAACCCGATGTACAGCTGGTTGGTCAGGTGTACACTTGGGAACCTGGGCCTTGCTACTGGCATCTGAAGTAGAGGCATGCTTGCAGGACTGAACCCTTAACTTATGGGATCTGACACTAACTCCAGTAAGTACTATCAGAATTGAATTGAATCGTTGGACACCCAGCTGGTGTCTGGAGAGCTGGAGAATTAATTGGCTATTGTGAGGAAAACACCCACACACTGATGTCAGAGAATCCTAAGGAAAAACAGCTCAGGCCACCCCAACTCCCTGACCAGAAAACCTGGCATGATCTTAGATGCCACACCACAATGCCCACCCTTACCGCAAACCCTGCACAAGACCTTGCCAAGTTGTCCTGATTCAACCTCCCAAATAGCTCTCATCCCCTGTCTCTACCTTTTATTCATAGATTTACTTATCCAGTTCAATATTTACCTTTTCTGTGCCAGGTTTTATGCCAGGGATTGAAAACCAAAGACTAATGAGACCTGGCCCCTGCCTTAGGAAGATTTAAGAACAAAAATACAACCATAAAGCAATGAGTTTCATGCAGAAACAAAGAAATGCTTAAGGCCTCATGTAGCCCAGAGCAGGAGGCCAGCTGGGAGTGGTGGGAATGTCAGTGAACGTTTCTTTTCTTTTTAAATTATTTATTTATTTATTTTTGGCTGTGCTGGGTCTTAGTTGTGGTATGCAGGATCTTTGTGGTTGCAGAATGAGGGATCTAGTTCCCTGACCAGGGATCAAATCCAGGCTCCCTCCATTGGAAGTGCAAAGTCTTAGCCACTAGACCACCAGGGAAGTCCCTCAGTAAACTTTTCTTAGTAAGATGATGCCTGCATTTTAAAGTTTAAAGGAGAACTGGCTATACCAAGAGAAGGGAAGGGGACATAGTGAGTAGAGTAGGCAGCTTTGAGAATGAACCAGAGGTAAAGGCAGCATGGACAAGAGATCATTAATGGATCTCTCCACCCATTCTCCTCCACCAGAAAATCTCTCTAAAGCTCAATTTGACTTCCTGTCTCCCCTTCCTGATCTGTGGCCTCCTCTCAGCCTCACCTCTGTTCATAAAGTTCTCAGGGTGCCCTTGACAGTATTTCCTGTCTCTGGACCTTCACCTCTGCTCTTCTGTCTGCCTGGAATTGCCTACCCTGCCTTGGTTGATGTGGCGAACCCCTCTCCACACTTCAGAGTGACTCAGCTGTGACTCAGACGTGACGTCTTACACACAGATCCCCTCCCACTCGAGCTCACCTCTGGGATGCACGTATTCAGGACTTCGAACCTCATTCATTCACAAGTTCTCCTTCCTGCTCCAACCGCGGGGCTATAAGACCTTCTGCACCCACTGGCTGGCCCACAGCAGTTCTTCAGCAAATGAGGAAAAAAACAAGGGCTTCTGACCAGTGAATATGCAGCTGATGACCCAGAAAGCAGAAGCTGCTGGAACATCCCTGAGACCATTTAGACCTAGAAGAAGTTTGATGTCAGGGGGAGGCGAGGGGGGTGTTGTGCTGACTAAAGGAGGCCTGAGTTGAGGCTGATACTTCGGTCTTCAGCCCTACCTCACCGCCTAGCTCCAGACACAGACTGGTGCCTTCCTACAAAGGTTCTGATCTGTCTTCTCAGCCAGCCTGCCTTCTCTTTGTCCATGGATCCCTGTAGACTCTCATGTATAATCATGAGATGCCATGCCTTAGACACACTGCGTAATGGAGATTGTGTGGTTAATATAGTTATGAAACTTGTTCTGTTTTATGTAGCATACAAATGTATTTGCATTATGACTAAGACTAGTAAAATTATTTTGTTAAAAAAAAACCCCAATGAATTTTACTTAATTTCAAAAGCAAAGCTCTCTCAGTCCACAACTTTCAACAAAGTCAAGGGGGCCTTTCCTGGAAGTCCAGGGGTTAAGACACTGAGCTTCCACTGCAGGGGGCATGGGTTTGACCCCTGGTCAGGGAACTAAGATCCTGCACGCCAGGAGGTGCAGTCAAAAATAAATAAATACATAAAGTCAGGAAAAGAGCTCATCTGTTTTAACCTCCCACTTCCCCAGTCCTAATCACCAGGTGTGACAACTTTAAACAGTTGGATATGTGTCTTGGAGACTTTCTGACCCACACAAAGGTGTGTGCAATTTTACCCCTTCTCCCCACAAAAATATACACATATATATTTAAATAACTTGATGGAAATCTTTGTCAAAACACCTAATTCTATTTGACTTTTTTTAACAGCACATAGCCACATATCATATCAGACTGTCAGCAAACCATGGACTCCAGGCAAAGACAGCCCAGCACCTAAATAAAGCTTTACTGGCATACAGGCAAGCCCATTCGTTTACATATTGTTTGCGGCGGGCTTTGCACTACAGTTGCTGAGATGAACAGTTGCATCAGAGACTATGGCCCACAAAGCCTAAAACATTGCTATCTGGTCCTTTGCAGAAAAAGTGTGCAAGGAATTCTTTGGTGGTCCAGGGGTTAGGGCTCCATGCCACTGCAGAGAGCACTGGTTCTATTCCTGGTCAGGGAACTAAGATCCTGAAGCCATGCAGCATGGCTAATAATAATAATGATTATTAATAATAAAGGGTCTCTGAGTTGACAGACAGGAGTAATTGCCAAAGTCCTTGAGATCTTGTTTACATGAAAAAGAACCAGAACACTCACCAAAAAGCATCAAACCGCCCTCCAGAGGCCAGGATTAGGTGAAAACTCAGGGATATAAAACAATGAAAAAGAGATACTAGCAACTCTTGGAGATGATGGAACTCTGGCCTACTCTTGGAGATGATGGAACATAACAGAGCCCAAAAATAGAAGGAAACAAAAAGAAAGTTAACAATTACCAACCTCACACTAGACATGCAAGCTGAATACTCTATATACAGGCATGGTGTTCCAAATATTAAATAACCATATGGCATGGACATCAACCAATCAGAACAGACACAGACCTTGCTGTTGTTAGCTGTCTAGTCACTAAGTTGTGTCCAACTCTTTGTGACCCCATGGACTGAAGCAGGCCAGGCTTCCCTGTGCTTCACTATCTCAAGGAGTTTGCTCAAACTCATGTCCATTGAGTCAGTGATGCTATCCAACCATCTCATCCTCTGTCACCTCCTTCTGCTCCTGCCCTCAGTCTTTCCCAGCATCAGGGTCTTTTCCAGTCAGTTGGCTCTTCACATCAGGTGGCCAAAGTATTGGAGCTTCAGCTTCAGGAAAAGTCCTTCCAATGAATATTCGGGATTGATTTCCTTCAGAATTGTTGGTTTGATCTTGCAGTCCAAGAGACTCTTGAGAGTCTTCTCCAGCACCACAATTCAAAAGCATCAGTCCTTCAGCACTCAATCTTTTTTATGATCCAGCTCTCACATCTGCACATGACTACTGGAAAAATTATAGCTTTGACTATACAGAACTTTGTCAGGAAAGTGATGTCTCTGCTTTTTAATATGCTGTCTAGGTTTGTCATAGCTTTTCTTCCAAGGAGCAAGCATCTTTTAATTTTGTGGCAGGCCTTATTCATCAATAACTGGTATCACTGACCAGTGTGAGCTGCTGAATATCACACTATCCATATTAACTCCAAATTTAATCCCCCCAGTAATATGCCACCTGACAGCCAAGAAAAGCAACCTTAAGGAAAAATATCAACCCACACAAAAACTCCTCTTCCTTCCAAGAAGCCTCAGGGATAATCCCTTCCCCTTGGACTGCCAATGAAGCAATGATCAGAAGTTGTGCACAGTTTCAGACTGTACTGGGGAATATAAATATATGTGTGTAGAGTTAAAGTTATACATTGTTATAGGTATTTCCCCACAGATGATATACTAACAGCCAATAAATGTATGAAAAGATGCTCAAAATCACTGGCAACAAAGACACAGTAAGGTGTAGCTTTACACTTACTAGGATAGCTCTAGTAAAAAGGTGCACAATGACAAGTGTTGGTAAGAATGTGTGGACACTGGAACCCTCATATACTGATGACAGGAACATTAAATTTTGCAGCCACTCTGGAAAACAATTTGGTAGTTCCCCAAAAAGATAAACCTAGAACTACCTACCATAAATGACCTAGAAAGCCTACTCCTGTGTATATACTCAAGACACATAAAAATGTGTCCACACAACAACTTGTACACAAAGGTTCAGAGTAGCATTATTCAAGTAGCCAAAAGGTGGAAGCAACACAAACATCTAACAACGTGTGAATGGGTAAACAAAATGTGATATATCCACATAACAGAATATTATTCAGCCATAAAGAGAAACAAAATCCTGATAAATGCTACAACATGGATAAGACTTGAAAACACTGTGCTAAGTAAAAGAACAGACACAAAAGGCCCCACACATATTGTATGATTCAATTTCTATGAAATGTCCAGAATAGGCAAATCCAGGGACTGGAAGTAAATTACTGGTATCCAGGGGCTGAGGAGGAGAAGGCAATGGCACCCCACTCCACTACTCTTGCCTGGAAAATCCCATGGGCAGAGGAGCCTAGTAGGCTGCAGTCCATGGGATCTCGAAGGGTCAGACATGACTGAGCGACTTGACTTTCACTTTTCACTTTCATGCATTGGAGAAGGAAATGGCAACCCACTCCAGTGTTCTTGCCTGGAGAATCCCAGGGACGGGGGAGCCTGGTGGGCTGCCGTCTATGGGGTCTCACAGAGTTGGACACAACTGAAGCGACTTAGCAGCAGCAGCAGCAGGGGCTGAGGAGAGGGGGAATTTAGAGTGACTGCTAATAGACTCAGGGTGATGAACTATTCTAGAATTAGATGAGATGGTTGCACAATTCTGTGAATAAGTAAAAACTAGTAGGTTCACCCTTTAAAATGGTAAACTTCTTGGTATGTGAAGGAAATATTTTAACAGCTACACATTGTTATATCAATAGACTTCATTGTGGATTCGCTGTAACTGTTCGTGCCAAAGATTTCCCTGTGCAAGAGAGAATTTTGGTACATTCCACCTGAACCTTCAGTCCAGCTAATCCTGCTAGTTCCTTTATGAAACCAAGCTCTGTGCTCAGCCCTGCTACTAAAGGGGCCTGATTTAGCCTCTGGTTCTCCCTCCTGTGGGCCCCACGTCACACACATCAGACCCAGCCCTCTGGCTTTCTTCCTATACACACCGCCCTACTCAGCCAGGCTGCCACTCTAGTGGGGACAAAAGTTAGAGCCACTCCAGGATGGGAAATAACCTCATTAAAGAAAGAGACAGAGGGGCTTCCCTGGCAGCCCAGTGGATTAGACTGTGTGCTTCCAAACCGGGAGGCCTGGGTCTGTTCCCTGATCAAGGAACTAAGACCACACATGCCACGTGGCATAGCCAAAACAAATTTTTAAAAAATAAATAAATAAACATGATTTTAACATATGAACAAGGTCAATTTAAAAAAAAGAAAGAGAGACTAAGAGAGAGATTGAGGGGGGAGAGGGAGATGGAGAGGAGGAGGGAGGCAAGGAAGGAAGGTCCCAGGTTACTGGAAGCCAGATCTTGCTATGACTCATTTACTTATCTTATCTGCTGCATATTTCTTTTGTATTTTATCTTTCCTTCTCTCCCTTGAACCCATTCATCCATCCATTCTGCATGGCTCTTGTGGTCCAGGCACAGAACCAGGTCCTGAGGAAGCTGCGTGTGTTCTCTTTCAGGCTTGCTCCTCCCTTTGGTGAAGCATCTCCTCCTTCTCTCTTTCTCTTTTTGAACCTGCACCCCTGCATTAGAAGCACTGAGTCTTAACCACTCCCAACTCACATCCAGTGGCCATGTGGCCTCCATAGTGGTGTTTCTCTGTTCCTGGAATCTGTCAGCAATGCCTCAGCAACTCCTGACAACCTGAAGCCCATTCCTCCTGTCTTCCTATTTCAAGGCCCGTGTTCACTGGAGTCCAGATTCCTGCCTAAGAGACACCTCTTGCCCACAGTCTATTTATAGTGAAAGAAGCCAGGGGATGTTAGGCACTCTCCAAGTCACCAACTCACCACCCTGTCCAAGGTCATTAGGGGAAGGACAATTAACCTTCAGTCTTCATCCAGACGGAGGATCGTCTGTAGTGAGGAAGAGGAGAGATGACTTCATAGGGGTACAGGATTGGATAAAAGGGTCATTCATTACAAGCTGAGAGCAAAGCGGAAGAAACAGACCAAGAGAGAGCACTTGGTTTGTGAAAGGTCAAGGTGAGTCCTACAATCCAAATGCATGGAACAGAGTTTGAGGCAACATGGCGGGGGTAACAGGATGTCCAACTACCTGGACAGTAGGCTTTTTTTGGCTGAGATGCAACGCTTGAAGATCTTATTTCCCTGACCAGGGACCGAACCTCAGGCCCCAACAATGAAAACTCTGAGTCCTAACCACTGGACTGCCAGGGAGCTCCCACAATAAGACTTTTTTTTTTTTTGGCTGTGCTGAGTCATCACTGCTGCATCAGATTTTTCTCTAGTTTCTGTAAGCAGGGGCTACTCTCCAGCTGCAGTGCACAGGCATCTCATTGCAGTGGCTTCTCTTGTTGTAGAACACCGACTCCATGGCACATGGCCTTCAGGAGATGCAGCCCCTGGGCTCTAGAGCACAGGTTCAATAGTTGTGGCGCACGAACTTAGTCGCTCCAAGGCATGTTGGATCTTCCCAGATCAGAAATCAAACCCATGTCTCCTGCATTGGCAGGTAGATTCTCTACCATTGAGCCATCAGGGAAGCCCAGATTATTATTTTTTAAATTAATTTATTTATTTTGGGGAGCACGTGGGATCTTTGCTGCAGTGGGCAGGCTTCTCTCCAGTTATGGCATGTGGGATCTTAACTCCCTAACCAGAAATTGAACCCGTGTCCCCTGTATTGGAAGGTGGATTCTTAACCACTGGACTACCAAGGAAGTTCCAGGATTATTAACTGCCATGTAGGTCTTCCTCTTCTGGGGCCAAGCCATGCCTAGTTTAATTATATGATGATAATAACAACAACCTGGTTAGATGGTTAGGTAACATCACTGTTAATCATAATTAACAGGAGTCTGAGCAAACTCCAGGAAATAGCGAAAGATAGAGAAGCCTGGAGTGCTGCAGGCTGGCATTCATTATTTAGGGTTTGAAGTAGCTCAGCTGGAATTCCATCACCTCCACTAGCTTTGTTCATAGTGATGCTTGCTAAGGCCCACTTGACTTCACACTCCAAGATACCTGGCTCTAGGTGAGTGATCATACCATCGTGGTTTTCTGAGTCATTAAGATCCTTTTTGTGTAGTTCTGTGTATTCTTGCTACCTCTTCTTAATATCTTCTGCTTCTGTTAGGTCCATACCATTTCTGTCCTTTATTGTGCCCATCTTTGCATGAAATGTTCCCTTGGTAGCTCTAATTTTCTTGAAGAGAGCTCTAGTCCTGCCCATTCTATTTTTTTCTTCTACTTCTTTGCATTGTTCACTCAGGAAGGCTGTCTTATTTCTCCTTGCTACTCTTTGGAACTCTGCATTCAGATAGGCATATCTTTCCTTTTCTCCTTCACCTTTGCGTCTCTTCTTTTCTCAGCTATTTGTAAGGCCTCCTCAGACAGCCATTTTGCCTTTTTGCATTTATTTATGTTTTAAAATAAATATTCATATTTATTTCTTTGACTATACTGGATCTTGGGGCTTCCCAGGTGGCGCTAGTGGTAAAGAACCAGCCTGCAAATGCAGGAGACATAAGAGACGTGGGTTCAATCTCTGAGTCAGGAAGATCCCCTGGAAGAGGGCATGGCAACCTGCTTGAGTAGTTTTGCCTGGGAAATCCCATGGACATAGGACACTGCTGAGCTACAGTCCATAGGGTCTCAAAGAGTCGGACACAACTGAGGTAACTTACCATGCACAGGTATACTGGGCCTTAGTTGTGGCATGTGAGATCGAATTCCCTGAGCAGGAATTGAAGCTGGGCCCTCAGTATTGGGAGCACTGAGTCTTAGCTACTTGACCACCAGGCAAGTCCCCCAGCATGGTAAATTTAATCCAGTTCTACATCCAGAGTTCTTAGGGCTGCATACGGAGTAAGACTGGGGTCTAGGGGTATTGAGGGGAGGGGTGGGATGAGGCACAGATCTGGATGTAGATCAGAGATGAGGCCAGTATGGATTTCCAAGCCTGGCTTTCTCATGAGTTCTGACGTGGTACTGCCTGGAAGAACAAGGGCAGGAGCCAAAAGTGGTGTTCAGAGTCCAAAGGGAAAACACAGGAGAGAGCAAGACGGAACAGTAACACCTTAAAGAAGGCCAAGCGCAAGGATGCGGGATTGTGGAGAGTGCAAGAAGTGATTTCAGGAACACATAGGCACAGTGGGTGGCCCTGGGCCAGAGACTCCTGGGGCCAGATTATTAAACAACGGCATGGCGAACAGCAACAAGAGAGCTCAGGCAACAACCCAGCTCCTAATGTGCTCCCCAGAATGAAGGTGTGCCCTGTGGGCTGCACAGCAGGAAGGGACGAGGCAGAAACCAAGTATCAGAGAGCAAGACAAGGACAAAGACATTCTGAATGGAGAGAGGAGAGAGTCTTGGAGAAATTCTCCTATGACCCTTGGAGCAGCTCAGATTTGGTTTTCTGCCCCCTGGGAAGAGGATCCTGATGACAGCACCTCACACGCTGGTTCAGACATAGACTGGGTCCTCCCTCCCTCCTCTTTCAACCCCATGACCTGGGCTTGGGAAGGACTGGCTCAAGAGCTGGATGCAGGGAACTTTCCTGGCAGTCTGGTGGTTAAGACTCTGCGCTGCCAATGCAGCGGGGGAAGGTTCAATGCCTGGGTGGGGAACTATGATCCCACACGCTGTGCTTACTGAGCTATTACTGTAGCCCAAAGTGGTGCTAATCATGACTCTTTAGTTTGTTGTTGCTGTTTAATCACTAAGTCATATCTGACTCTTTGTGACCCCACAGATTGTAGCCCCTCAGGCTCCTCTGTGCGTGGGATTTCTCAGGCAAGAATACTGGAGTGGATTGCCATTTTCTTCTCCAGGAGATCTTCCCAAACCTGGAATCAAACCTTCAAATCTGTGTCTCCTGCATTGGCAGGTGGATTCTTACCACTGAGCTAGCGGGAAGGCCAACTCTTTAGTTACAGTTCATCTATCCAGACTTTCCATTCTTTCTTCCTTAAATGAAATTTCCCTTTTACAATTTTTATCAACTACAACCTCTACAAGAGCCTTTGTTTTAGGCAAAATGACAAGCATCTGTTAATAGGATCATTATACAGGGGAGAAAAAAAAGGTTAGGTTGGTTTTTTTTTTCTATTCTTGGGAGGAAAAAAAAAACATAGATATTTGTCAAGCACTTCAGGAGTGGGACCTTTGTATACTTGTTACTCTTTGTTAAAATTTGGTTTTTGTAGGTTTCAGTCACTGAGATTTGGGGGTTTGTTACTGCAGTGTAACTGACCTTTTCCTGATTGATCTAAGAGTACAGAGAAAGGGCATCAGGACAGGTTTCACAGAGATGCTTGGTAAGATGAAGCCAAGGAGCAGCAGAAAACAGAGAAGGGGACATTTTGGAGGTGGGTGGGGTGTAGAATCACAGAGCTACACAAGCCACTGAGGTGTGATGTGGCTGTTGTATAGGACGCAGAAAGGAAGTAGGGAGAGAGAGGCTTCAGGGAAACATAGTGGCCAGATGGCAACAAACTTTAAAAATACACTAAGAAGTTGCAGAAAATGAGGCTCCAACAGAGGTTTCACTGAGTTAAACCTTAGTAGGATATATATTGGAGAAGGCAATGGCACCCCACTCCAGTACTCTTGCCTGGAAAATCCCATGGACAGAGGAGCCTGGTAGGCTGCAGGCCATGGGGTTGCTAAGTCGGACACGACTGAGCGACTTGACTTTCATTTTTCACTTTCATGCATTGGAGAAGGAAATGGCAACCCACTCCAGTGTTCTTGCCTGGAGAATCCCAGGGATGCGGGAGCCTGGTGGGCTGCCGTCTGTGGGGTCACACAGAGTCGGACACGATTGCAGCAACTTAGCAGCAGCAGCAGGATTATATATATTAGGAAAACAACCAGCTGCAGAATAGAAAGAGAATAGAGTGGGAAGAAGAGCAAAGACCAGTTGGGAGGTAACTGCCAGTTGAAAGTAAAGAATCCACCTGCAGTGCAGGAGACATGGGTTTGATCTGTGGGTCTGGAATATCCCCTGGAGCAGGAAATGGCTACCCACTCCAGTATTCTTGCCTGAGAAACCCCATGGACAGAAGAGACTGGAGGGCTGTACTCCATATGATCTCAAAGAGTCAGACACTACTGAAGTGATTTCAGTTCAGTTCAGTTCAGTCGCTCAGTCGTGTCCGACTCTTTGCAAACCCATGAATCACAACACGCCAGGCCTCCGTCCACCACCAACTCCCGGAGTTCACTCAGACTCACGTCCATCGAGTCAGTGATGCCATCCAGCCATCTCATCCTCTGTCGTCCCCTTCTCCTCCTGCCCCCAATCCCTCCCAGCATCAGGGTCTTTTCCAATGAGTCAACTCTTCACATGAGGTAGCCAAAGTATTGGAATTTCAGCTTTAGCATCATTCCTTCCAAAGAAATCCCAGGGCTGATCTCCTTCAGAATGGACTGGTTGGATCTCCTTGCAGTCCAAGGGACTCTCAAGAGTCTTCTCCAACACCACACTTCAAAAGCATCAATTCTTCAGCGCTCAGCTTTCTTCACAGTCCAACTCTCACATCCATACATGACCACTGGAAAAACCATAGCCTTGACTAGATGGACCTTTGTTGGCAAAGTAACGTCTCTGATTTTCAATATGCTACCTAGGCTGGTCATAACTTTCCTTCCAAGGAGTAAGCATCTTTTAATTTCATGGCTGTAGTCACCATCTGCAGTGATTTTGGAGCCCCCCCCCAAAATAAAGTCTGACACTGTTTTCACTGTATCCCCATCTATTTCCCAGGAAGTGATGGGAACAGATGCCATGATCTTCGTTTTCTGAATGTTGAGCTTTAAGCCAACTTTGTCACTCTCCTCTTTCACTTTCATCAAGAGGCTTTTTAGTTCCTCTTCACTTTCTGCCATAAGGGTGGTGTCATCTGCATATCTGAGGTTATTGATATTTCTCCTGGCAATCTTGATTCCAGCTTGTGCTTCTTCCAGCCCAGCATTTCTCATGATGTACTCTGCGTATAAGTTAAATAAGCAGTGATAATATACAGCCTTGACATACTCCTTTTCCTATTTGGAACCAGTCTGTTGTTCCATGTCCAGTTCTAACTGTTGCTTCCTGACCTGCATACAGGTTTTCCAAGAGGCAGGTTAGGTGGTCTGGTATTCCCATCTCTTTCAGAATTTTCTACAGTTTATTGTGATCCACATAGTCACAGGCTTTGGCATAGTCAATAAAGCAGAAATAGATGTTTTTCTGGAACTCCCTTGTTTTTTCCATGATCCAGCATATGTTGGCAATTTGATCTCTTGTTCCTCTGCCTTTTCTAAAACCAGCTTGAACATCTGGAAGTTCACAGTTCACTTATTGCTGAAGCCTGGCTTGGAGAATTTTGAGCATTACTTTACTAGCATGTGAGATGAGTGCAATTGTGCGGTAGTTTGAGCATTCTCTGGCTTTTCCTTTCTTGGGGATTAGAATGAAAACGGACCTTTTCTAGTCCTGTGGCCACTGCTGAGTTTTCCAAATTTGCTGGCATATTGAATGCAGCAGTTTCACAGCATCATCTTTCAGGATTTGAAATAGCTCCACTGGAATTCCATTACTTCCACTAGCTTTGTTCGTAGTGATGCTTTCTAAGGCCCACTTGACTTCACATTCCAGGATGTCTGGCTCTAGGTGAATGATCACACCATCGTGATTACCTTGTTTGTGAAGATCTTTTTTGTAAAGCACAAATTTAGAGTAAACTGATGAAGGCCTAGATTAGAGAGTGACAACATTTCAAGCTTTTTTTACCAGGCAGTCTCTGTCAACACTACTCAGCTCTTCCATGGTAGCACAAAACTCACCAGAGACAATATGTAACAAATACAGATGGCCATGAGTTTCCTAGGTGGCGCTAGTGGCAAAGGATCCAGCTGCCAGTGCTGGAAACAGAAGAGAGGGCTGGAAAGGTCCCCTGGAGGAGGAAATGGCAACCCACTCCTGTATTCTTGCCTGGAAAGTCCCATGGATAGAGGAGCTGGTGGGCTACAGTCCAATGGGGCCTCAGAGCATTGGACACGACTAAGTGTGCATGCACACATACACACACAGACACACGGCCATGTTTCAATAAATCTTTATTTACAAAAAAGGAAGTGAAGTGAAAGTCACTCAGTCATGTCCGACTCTTTGTGACCCTGTGGACTACAGAGTCCATGGAATTCTCCAGGCCAGAATACTGGAGTGGGTAGCCTTTCCCTTCTCCAGGGGAGCCTCCTAACCCAGGGATTGAACCCAGATCTCCCACATTGCAGGTGAATTCTTTACCAGCTGAGCCACCATGGAAGCCAAGAAAAAGGAGTTGGGGACATATTTGGCCTGTGGGCCACCGTTTGCCTAGGCTTGACCTAAAGTAATAAGAGGACAGCTAGCATTGAGACCCACCATGTAGCAGGCAGTTTTCAAACATTATTGCTGATTCTCCCAAACTTGCAGAGAGGGATTATTAGCTCCATTATAAAATGTAGAAGGAAACTGAGGCTGAGAGATGCCCAAGGCTGGTGTATGGCAAAATCAGGATTCAAGGTCAAGTTCAACTCTAGAGCCCAGGTTCTCATCCCATGCCACCTAGAGGCAGTCAAGAAAGAACGGGTAGGGGATAAACAGGGCTTGTCATTTCTTTGTGCCTGAGAGACTTCATTCACTCAGTCATTCATTCATCCATTCATCCCTTCAATAGGTATTTTGCTTTATGCTGTTTGTGAGAGTTCCCTGGACTGCAAGGAGATCAAACCAGTCAATCCTAAAGGAAGTCAGTCCTGAATATTCACTGGAAGGACTGATGCTGAAGCTGAAACTCCAATACTTTGGCCACCTGATGCCAAGAGCCAATGCACTGGGAAAGACACTGATGCTGGGAAAGATTGAGGGCAGGAGGAGAAGGGGACGACATAGGATGAGATGGTGGGATAGCATCACCAATTCAATGGACATGAATTTGAGCAAACTGTGGGAGATAGTGGAGGACAGAGAAGCCGGGTGGGCTGCAGTCCACGGGGTCACAAAGAGTCAGACATGGCTTAGTGACTGAAAAACAACAAAACATTTGTGAAGTACTAGGGATTCAATGATGAATGGGAGGTGATTTCTGTCCTTGAGTATCAAAGAGCCTAGCATTTGAATCTATAATTAGACGTGAGTATGAAGAAAGGGAAGTGTGATTTATCAATAAGATCAAGGAGGTAAAACATTTAAGTCACTTTCATCCTGGGCTTCCACCAGGTTCTCCCGTCCCTGGGATTCTCCAGGCAAGAAACTGGAGTGGGTTGCCATTTCCTTCCCCAGTGCATGAAAGTGAAAAGAGAGAGTGAAGTCACTCAGTCATGTCTGACTCTTACCGACCCCATGGACTGCAGCCTACCAGGCTTCTCTGCCCATGGGATTTTCCAGGCAAAATTACTGGAGTGGGGTGCCATTGCCTTCTCCGCTAAGCATCCCTAGAGTCCTCCAATTCTTTGGGATCAGAAACACCCAATATTTTTATATTCTAGCATGAGCATGTAGGTGGTTTACCATGAAACTATCCAACCTTATGCTTCAGGGTCCCTGGCTCCCTAAGACCTTGTGTCTAATTTTGTATTTCTTTCTTAAGAGTCACCCCTCAGAAACAGGCAGGCCTCAGGCTCCAAAATCTGGATCTGTCTTTGAGTGAATGTTTCTCAGAGCCAGGTCTATGAAACTGTTTTTAGGAATTACCAGCAGCTAAAGATCCTGGTTTGGGCTCTCGGGGTTTCTCTCAAGGCAACTAAGAACCCGGGAGCTGCCCTCAATGTCACAGGTGTGGCCAGTTCAAAGTCATTCCTATTACATTCATTCTTCACTGAATATCAGCTGGTTCCAGGCTTCCCTAGTGACTCAGTGGTAAAGAATTTGCTGGCCAGTGCAGGAGACACAGGTTCAGTCCCTGATCCACGAAGATCCCCCTGGAGGAGGAAATGGCAGCCCATTCCAGTATTCTTGCCTGGAGAATCCCATGGACAGAGGAGCCTGGCGGGGTACAGTCCATGTAGTCACAAAGAATCAGACATGACTTAGCAACTGAACAACAACAACAACAAATAGTTGGTCCTTCTCCCTTTGCCTTTTAACTCAACCCGGGGCCACTAGGGGGTGGGGTGGGCAGCAAGCAGTGGTTTCTGCTGGCTCATCGTTTAGGAATTCGAGACACCCAGGAATTAAAAAATCCTCCCAACAACCTCTCAGTAGGCCACTGGGGCAGGAAAGTGCACAGGCAGTCCAAGCGGTGCTGGGGGTGGGGCTGAGGCTGTGCGGGAACTGAGGGCTACTAAAGCCAGGCTGCTGGCCATCACAGGGCTTACCAGGCCAGGGATATTTGTCCAGCATATCCACAGGTCCAGAGGAAATCAAACTCTGAAGAACTGGCTATTTTACACTCATCTGAGTCATTGTTGTTGTTGTTCAGTCGCCCAGTCATGTCCGACTCTCTGTGACCCCCTGGACTTGAGCATGCCAGGCCTCCCTGTCCCTCATCTGAGTCATAAGTGGCTCAAAACTAGAATGTTATTAATGTGAGAACAGGAGGCCTAATTGCAAAATAATTGGCTCTGATCGTTTGCTCAGAGTCCTCTCTCCTTACCAGGCCAGTCCCACAAAGCGTTCCTAATTACAGGCTGGGAACTGAGTGAGTGAAAATGATGCTGAGACTCTTCAAGGGCAGGTACTATGCTTGTGTTGCCCACCTTTACCTCTCCAGCAGCGGGTATAGCCCCTGACCCATGGGAGGTGCTCCATAAAGACTTGTATAAAAGAAAGTGGATGAGCTGTTATCAGAATATACACCCATTTCTCCTAAGATGAATTGGCTGTCCTTTGAACAACTCTCTAAATGAACAGCTCTGACCAATCAGAGCATCTTTGTCCTTGGACAGTGTGGGAGACACACTATAATTTCTAACCTTGTGGTCACCCCTCTTCTGGATTCCTCACAAGCCTTTTGTTATGACTCATTGCCTGCTGAGCATTCACCTTATTAACTGTTACATTCCAGAGCTCTTTTCCAGAGCTTGTTTTAACTCCTTGATGGGTGTGGCGGGGGACAGGTGACACTCTTGAGAGGCCCGGCTGCCGGCGGCAGGGGCTGACTCATCCATTTGGTGTGGATTGCACTCACTTTGCTTTCAAAGGGTCACATTTTCTGACTTTCCTTACAGCTACTCATTCTCTTTAAGTCCCATTCTTCCCAAGATCTTCCTAGGTGAGGTCGTGAGGTTTTTAGTTAGCATATGATTTTTTGGCAAAGTTGAAGCAGAAAGGTTGTCATGAAGAATTCAGTGGTCTGTGGGGATAAACCATGATGTGAGAGGAGCAAGTGTGGGCCTGGGGATCAGGATGCATGGGCTTGTTTTGGACATATCAGTCATTTCACAAATTAGCACCCAAAACTCTCCGTGGTGGCCAAGTACAGGGCTGTGCTCCCTCCCTCCCAAGGGTGTCAAGCTGGTAAAAGGGAATAGTTTCATTGTAACCATGGAGAATTACAAAATGAATTGGGAGCACTTTGTGGGGCTAGTCTCCAACTGTGCATGATGGCCAGGATCCTCGTGGGTGTTCTTTCGAATTCAGATCCTTGGTCCCCACCACTCAGAAATTCTGATCCAGTAGGTCTGAGCAAGTGTTCATCTGCCCCCCCCCCCCCCCCCGCCACCCCCTACACACACAAACGAAAGTGATTTTACTGAAAGTGGCCCTAGCACGCCTGAAGGAAGGGGACAGGAAATGGTTCACAAGGGCAGGGGTCTACTGTTGTTTTTTAGCTGCACAGCAGGGTGCAGCTTGTGAGATCTCGGTTCCTCCACCAGGAATTGAACCGGGGGCAGTGAAATTGCTGAATCCTAATCAGTAGGCCATCAGGGAACTTCCTCTTTGCCTGATTTTTAAAGGAGGAAGAAGTAGAAACTTACTCGGCACAGAGACACAAAATGGTGTGATGTTACCTTTACCTTTGATTTTGAGAAAATGAAGGCCAAGAGACACAGCTCTACCTAAACTGATTTTAGTTCTTCACCTGGGCTCCTCCTCTCTCCCACTTAGGCACAGACAGGAACAAACACTCACACGCATACATCCTATTCCCAAGCCTCTAAACACACTGGAGTCTCCCCCATTCCCCAAACCGTAAGAACTGCCCCTTTCACTCAGGACCCCTCCACTTATCACCTTCTAGTTCCCATTTCTTTCTTTTTAAAATATTTTATTTATTTGACTGTGCCAGGTCTTAGTTGCAGCATGTAAATTCTTAGTTGTGGCTTGTGGGATCTAGTTCCCTGACCAGGGATCAAACCAAGGCCTCCTGCATTGGGAGAAGAGTCTTAGCCACTGGACCATCAGGGAAGTCCCTCCCATTTATTTCAGTGAGAAGCTTCCTTAAACATTAAAAAAAAAAAAAAAGAAACAAACAAAAGGGCAGGAGGCAAAAGGGCCCTTCTGATTCCAAAACCAGTACATGTTCACTTTAGAAAATTTCAAAACTCAATGGAAAAGGCCCTTCTTAACCACACCATAAACTCTCAAGACACTGAACACTTAGCACAATGGCAATTCAATTCTTTCACTAGAATGTAAAGGCCTTGAGAATAAGGACATGATTTTCTTTTTCATCCTTGTATCCTTAGTAGACACAGAAGAATCCCAATAAAGATGTATAAATTGAACAAATAACATAAATAATTTATATTATCCATCCAGTCTTTACCTATTTGCTTTACTAGAAAACAAAAATGACATTGTGCTATAAATACATCATTTAGAAGAGGATCAGTGTATATTTGAAGTCTGATTTTCTTATTGAAAACATACCACAAATATATTTCTAGCTGCTTCGAGTTTGGATAAACCATAATTTATTTAGGTTGTATTCAATCTTAAATATCCAAAAGAACATTGTGATAAATGTCCTTGTATCTAAAATCTTTGCAT
This sequence comes from Ovis canadensis, assembly GCF_042477335.2. NCBI lineage: Eukaryota > Metazoa > Chordata > Mammalia > Artiodactyla > Bovidae > Ovis > Ovis canadensis. The sequence continues at coordinate 56,941,898 of NC_091247.1, forward strand.
GTATCAGTCATGATTTAAAGAGACCAAGTGGGTTCAAGTGGGATTGCTGTACCAAAGATTGGGCAAAACTCTACAGCTCTTTGAAATCCTGTTTTGGAATGGTAGTAATAATTTATGTGAATTTCTATTAATAAAATAAACAAGACTTAAAAAAAAAAAAACCTGTGGTGGGGGGAGGACTTTATATCAGATAAAGTGGTCAGGAAAGGATTCCCTAAGGAGATGACTTTAGGTTAATGCTGTTCCGAGAAGAACAAGGTACAGACATTCCAGGGACAGGAAAGAAAGGAAACTTCTCTGCAGACAGATTGAGGACAACCTAAATAAATTATGGTTTATCCAAACTCAAAGCAGCTAGAAATATACTTGTGGTATGCTTTCAATCTGTCTAACATGAATTATATAGTGGAGGCAGACCCTGTCAGGACTTATACCTTGGTAGGAATTTGAGTGATTTTAAGAGATGAGGACATTGAAGGTAAACCATTTGAAGGGCTCTAAGCTGTGGAATGAAATTAAAAGACGCTTGCTCCTTGGAAGATAAGTTATGACCAACTTAGACAGCATATGAAAAAGCAGAGACATTACTTTGTAAACAAAGGTCCGTCTAGTCAAAGCTATGGTTTTTCCAATAGCCATGTATGGATGGGAGAGTTGGACTATAAAGAAAGCTGAGCACAGAATTGATGCTTTTGAACTGTGGTGTTGGAGAAGACTCTTGAGAGTCCCCTGGACTAGGAGACACAATCAGTCAATCCTAAAGGAAATCAGTCCTGAATATTCATTGGAAGGATTGATGCTGAAGCTGAAACTCCAATACTTTGGCCACCTGATGCGAAGAACTGACTCACTGGAAAAGACCCTGATACTGGGAAAGATTGAAGGCTGGAGGAAAAGAGCACGACAGAAGATGAGATGGCTGGATGGCATCACCGACTCAACGGACATGAGTTTGAGTAAACTCCACGAGTTGGCGATGAACACGGAAGTCTAGCGTGCTGCAGTCCATGGGGTCGGCTGAGCGACTGAACTGAACTGAAGCTGTGGAATGGCTTCCCGAGTAGCCCAGGAGTAAAGAATCCGCCTGCCAATGTAGGAGACACGGGTTCAGTCCCTGGGTGAGAGGATTCCCTGGAGGAGGAAATGGCAACCTACTCCAATGTTCTTGCCTGGGAAATCCCATGGACAGAGGGACCTGGTGAGCTACAGTCCATGGGAGTCTCAAAGAGTCAGACCAATGACTTAGCGACCACAGCAACAATAAGCAGTAATATATGATCCATCTGTGACTCTGAACTATAGCTCTAGTAAGAAAATATATCATAATATAACAAAATTGGGACTTCTCTTGTAGTCCAAGGTTAAGACTCCACGTTTCCAATGCAGGGAGTGTGGACTCTATCCCTGGTCGGAGAACTAAGATTCTCACGTGACATGTGGCCAAGAATATATATATGTATATAACAATGTTTAGGCTTCCCTAGTGACTCAGAGTTTGGAAAAGGCAATGGCACCCCACTCCAGTACTCTTGCCTGGAAATTCTCATGGAGGGAGGAGCCTGGTAGGCTGCAGTCTGTGGAGTCACTAACAGTGGACATGACTGAGCAACTTCACTTTCACTTTTCCCTCTCATGCATCGGAGAAGGAAATAGCAACCCACTCCAGTGTTCTTGCCTAGAGAATCCCAGGGACGGGGGAGCCTGGTGGGCTGCCATCTCTGGGGTCGCACAGAGTCGGACACGACTGAGCGACTTCACTTTCACTTTCGTGACTCAGTGTTAAAGAATCTGCCTGCCAATGCAGACCAGGGTTCGACCCCTGGGTGGGAAAGTGCCCCTGGAAGAAGAAATGGCAACACACTCCATTATTCTTGCCTGGGAAATCCCATGTACAGAGAAGCCCAGTCCTTGAGGTTGCAAGTCAGACATGACTTAGCATCTAAACAACAAGATAACAGTGTTTACCTCTGGCTGGTAAATTTCTAAGTGATCTTTAGTTTTTTCTCTTTACACTTTTCTGTATTGGCCAGAATTTCTCCAATGTGTACGTATTACTTTTATAGTTTCAGAAATTTAGTCAAAAAAGGAAAAATACAAACTAGAAGTGCAGGTGGTAAAGAATCTGCTTACAGTCTAGGATACCCAGTTCGATCCCTGGCTTGGGAAGATCCTCTTGGAGAAGGAAATGGCAACCCACTCCACTATTCTTGCCAGAAGAATTCCATGGACAGAGGAGCCCCTGGGCTACAGTCCATGGGGTTGCAAAGAGTTAGACTGAGCGACTAACACACACACAGAGTGGCACAAAAGAGAGAAAGGGGTATGAATTTGTGATCAAGAGACAAGTTTCACTCTGAGCCTCAAGGAGGGAGGGTAGCAGCCTGGAATGGTTTGGTTGCCATGGGAATGAAAAGGGATGAATATGACCAATGTTTAATGGGTAGAATCCACTGGTGACTGACTGGCCATGGGAGATAATGGGAAGTCTAGATGATGGCTGGACTTCATCTTGGGTGACTGACTAGGTTGATGGTGACTCTGCTTAATCCAACAAGGAATCCAGGAAGAGCGGAGACATGGGAGGGAAGATGAGAATAGTGTCACAGGCAATGAGACTGGCCTGCAGCATCAAAAGCCAAGCAATCAGATGAATCAGGTTATAACGCTGAGGAAAAGGAGCTACAATTATTTTAAGCTTAACTACGAAGCGAAAGAAACAACTGGGTGGTAATAAGAGGGAGTGTTGAGTTGGGGTGTTTCTCAGAAAGGGGAAGCAGACTAACCAAGGCTGACTACTTCAAAGTATACATGTCAAGGAAGTGGCTGAAGGAGCCTGATCTGAGATGGGGTGAAGTGGGATCCTAAGCAGAGGTGGGATTGAACTGGAAAAAGGACCTCTCAGTTCTTCCGGGATGGGAGTGAGAGCATGAGGCAATAGGATAGATATGTACAGATTCCTTTGGGGGTTCACAGTGGGAACGGGAAGGAGTTCTTCCTTTGTGAACTGCACTCCCCCTGTGAATTGGGTGAGGTTATCTACTGGGGTTATGGATAGGTAAGTAGTTGACACCAGCTGGTGAAGGTCTAAAGAAATCTGAGAATAACAAAGGGTGCTGATCAGATAAGAAGTGCTCAATGATACAGAGGTCAAACTGTAGCTGAATCCACTAGATTCTTCTAACAGATTCCCCCCTCCATTGCACAACCCCCGGCTCCAACTCCGTATCTTTCCAGCATATTTTACATTGTGCTCTGCATGCCAATCCAACATAGGTGGTGATGGTGTGCGGAATCGTGCAATTGATTCAGGATTGGGAGTTTACCATCTAAAGAGTTGAAGGTCATGAATGAGAAGAGTTTTAGCTGACAACAGGGAACGCACTGGTCAAGCAGAGAATGGGGAATTTCCCTGGTGTTCCAGTGGTTAAGAATCTGCCTTGCAATGCAAGGGACGGGTTTGATCCCTGGTCTAGGAAAATTCCACATGCCGTGGCTCCACTAAGCCTGTGCAACACAACTATTGAGCCGGCACTTCTAGTACCTGTGCTCCTCAACAAGAGAAGCCACCACAATAAACCCAGGGACCACAACTAGAGTAGCCCCGCTCACCTCAACTAGAGAAAGCATATGCACAGCAACAAAGACTTGCCACAGCCAAAAGAATAAACAAATCTTTTGAAAAAAAGAAAAGAGAATGGGGTTGAAGGGGAAAAAAAAAGTCAAGTGGAAATATCAAAAGATTGAGGGCCTGAAGCAGTAAAAGAATAGCTTTGATTCCAGGGTAAGAAAACCAGGTGAGAAGGAAATAGCAACCCACTCCAGTACACTTGGCTGGAAAATTCCATGGATGGAGGAGCCTGGTGGGCTATAGTCCATGGGGTCGCAAAGAGTCAGACACGACCGAGTGACTTCACTTTCACACTTAAGAAAACCAGAAAAGTAGGCTGTCACAATAAAACAGGAAGTTGTATACTCGAGTCTGGGTGTGGTTCAGAGAGAGGAATGGGTGGCTGAAGCACAGGTGCACGTGGTTAGATTGTTAGAAACCAAGGCATTGCAAGGCTGTGCTTGAAAATACTAGGGTAGCAGGGTCTTAAATGAAAACTGAAAAGTTGGAGGCCTCTACGATTCTTGTCTAGTGACTGCGAGGTCAGTGGAGAGCACAAAGCAGGGATGCAACAGATAGCACCAGCCTTCCACTCCTTTCCAGGCCTCTCCTTCCGCTCCTTTCCAGGCCTCTGGGAAGGCGGTGGAAAACTGTTGGCAGCAGGACCTCTGAAACACATGGGGGTTCAAATCCTGCCTAGGTGTGTGGCCAAGTCAATTCACTTTGTGCCTCACTGGTCTTAGGAGTAAAATGGAGATACAATAGCACTGACAAGTAAAGTGCTTATCACAAGGCCTGCCACATGTACCAGAGCACTACTTGAATGTCAACATCATTGTCACTTCCTACTTGAACGAAGGGGTTGTAACAGTTTCTAAGGCACAGACTCTCAAACTGTTTGGTCTCAGAACCCCTTTTTGCTCTTAAAAATTATTGAAGACTCCAAATAACTGAAAAAAACCCCAAACATGTATCTACTGCCTATCTACTGCATTTTAATGAAAATTAAAACTAAGTAAAAACTTGATCATAACCCATTTCCTAGTATTTTTAAGAAAAAATAATTTTTCAAAGTAAAAAGTATTTTACATCTTTGCAAGCAATATCTTTAATGGCTGACTTAACTGAAGACAGCTGGATTCTCTCAGCTGCTTCTGCCTTCTATTGAGCTGTGCTGTTTCAAGTATTAATATATAAGAAAACCCAAGCAACTCACGGACCCTTTGAAAGGGTCTTAAAGACCCCGGACCACACTTTGAGAATGGTTACTTTAAGCTTTTATCCAACTTCATTTTTTAAATTTTGGCTGGGCTGGGTCTTTGCTGCAGCTAGTGGGCTTAGCTGCCCCGGGGCTCGTGTGATCTTTGGGATTCTTAACCACTGGACCACCAGGTAAGTTCCTTTCTTCCTGCTTTAAACCATTCATTCATTCACCTATTCAACATTACTGGATCCCAGCGACAGAAAAAAATCGTGTGACTGCCTGTCTTGGAGGAGATTAGCTAAGAAACAGATGAAAACTAAAAATTAGGCATAGCATAAGTGAGCATAGGGGAAGAACTTGCTGGAGTGGTGGGTCTGAGAGGCAAGAGAAGGCTTAAGAGAGTACAAGCAATTTGAATTTAGGCTTGAATTTTCTTGTGCTCATTTAAGCAGAGGGAACAGCACATGCCCACGACCAGAGGCAGGAATCAAAACAGTACAACAAAGCACAGGTTTAGTTAGCTACAATTTACACAGAAGTAGAATGTAATAATCTTTTACGTCTATAGACCTGTAAGTTGTGACAAAGGTATACAGAAAACACTAATAAAACCAAGACAATACGCCCATCACTCCAGTAAATTCTATGTATCCAATGCCCAACCCTCACTTTCTCAGCTGCAGGTAACTATTAATCTGATTTCTGTTTTTAGTTTGTTTTTATTTGATTTTTGGCCATGTCACACAGCTGGTAGGATCTCTCCAGGGACTGGACCTGGGCCATGGCAGTGAAAACCTGGAATCCTAACCACTAGGCCACCAGGATATTCCCTAAGTTTTTACTTTATAAAATTAATTATACACTCACAAGAAGTTACACAGAGAGCCCATATACCCTTACCCCAGCTCCATCCAATGGTAACATCTTACAAAACTACAGAACATATCAAACCAGGAAACTATTCTGGTTTCACCAAAGTTTACATGCATTAGCTTGCTTTAAGGAACATAATTGGGCTTCCCTGGTGGCTCAGACGGTTAAGAATCTACCTGCAATGCAGAAGACCTAGGTTCAATCCCTGGGTCAGGAAGATCCCCCGGAGAAGGGAATGGCTACTCACTCTAGTATTCTTCCCTGGGAAATCCCATGGAGAAAGGAACCTGGAGGGCTTCGGCCCACAGGGTTGCAGAGTCAGACAAGACTGAGTGACTAAACACCAGGAGGTGATACAGGTATGCTTATCTGGCACAGTGCCTGTAACTTAAATTCAAGAAATAATTTCACCATTTTTATTATAAAGGGAAATTTGTCTGACCACCCTGACTTGTAAGGTTACTATAATTTTTGAACATGCCTATCATGAATGTTTTGATGTATGTACATTGCTTCCCTGGTGGCTCAGATGGTAAAGAATCTACCTGCAATGCAAGAGACCCACGTTTGATTGCTGGATCAGGAAGATCCCCTTGAGAAGTGAATGTTACTCACGCCAGTATTTTTGTCTGGAGAATTCTATGGACAGAGGAGCCTGGTGGGCTAGTCCATGGGGTCACAAAGAGTCAGACACAACTGAGTGAGTAACGCTTTCACTTTCAAGGAACATGTGAGGATGTGCTGACTTCAGTCTTGTCTGACTCTCTGCGAGAGGTGAGAGGTGGGTTCTTTACCACTAGTGCCTCCTGCAAAGCCCCTAATACGGATTTAGAGATGGAAGGAGAACTCAAGGAAGTGCAGGAAAAGGACTGGAGAAGACATTTCTGAACAAACATCATTTGATGAACAACTTGGTATGAATGTTTACATTAATCCTTTGGCAAATGGAGTCTCCTATATGGCAGGAGAGCAAGCGGTTGTTTTAACTGAAGGGCTGACTCTAGTTGAACTGAGGAAATGTTTCGTCCAGTCATGAAAACCCTGAATAATCATAATATTCCTGCTTACTCTTAACAAAGAGAAAAAAAAATATTTTAATCAGATTCTTCATTTTCTTACTCTTGCCTGATTGAAAACAATAACTGTCAAACATCTGATATCCCTTTCAGGTTTAGACAGTCATCTGTATGCAATCCTTAATAGATTAGCTAACAATTTCCCAAACCAAAACAAACCCTTACTCCTTCCTGGAGTTTAGTTGTATTTCTGTCAGCTCTCCTACCTGCTCCAGCATTTTGTCTGACTATATTATTGATAGTGCCTTAATCTCTATCACATTATATTTACAGACATCGTTTACTTATCACAGGACTATGGGATGTTGCTGTCTTTTCTTTTATAGCCCAAGGGTATTAATAGTTTGGTATTCCTAAGATCACACACACAATACTCTAAAATGCGTAGAAAGTCACTGGCAGGAGACAATCATCAGATGGCTGGATGGCATCACTGACTCGATGGATGCGAGTGAACTCCCGGAGTTGGTGATGGACAGGGAGGCCTGGCATGCTTCGATTCATGGGGTCGCAAAGAGTCGGACACGACTGAGTGACTTAACTGAACTGAACTGATCCTTGATGGAAGCCCTATTTTTTTTTTTTTTTCCCATGCCACAGGGCATGTGGGAAATTAGTTCCCCAACCAGGGATCGAACTATAGTCCCCAGGCTTGGAAGCATGGAGTCTTAACCACTGGACCACCGGGGAAGTCCCTGGAAGCCCTATTCTTTCTATCCCACCAAACCCCATTATGGCCTTGATGAACCTTTTCAAGCTGTGCGGGACTGGACTCAGGCAAAAGCTCCATACATGCGTTGTAAATAGTTCTGGTGACAAAGTCCTCATTTAAAGCGGTGTTTGTTTAAACCTTAGTTTGGCTGATCATTAATTACCACCAAACACACACAAGCCCTTGGGTAGAGCTGAGTGACGGAATATTTCCTTGCCTTTAAGACGAGCTTTTTATATCTTTGAAATCAAGATACCTCTTAAATCAGATTTAAGAAATACTGTAACAAACTGCTTTTATTGTGTCCCCTGCTAGTTTATATATACTTTAGCTCTTAATTCACCAAACACTTGCTGTTATTATTATCTGTAATCACGCCCATTTTTTTTAACACCCATTTTAAAGATGGGAAAGGCACAATAAGGCTCTCATCTTCTCCAGGTAACACAGCTAGTAATGGTGGAAAGGAATAAGAATAATCCCAAAGCAAGAAGTACTTTAGAATCCAATTTAGGTAGACTTAGCTAAAGGACACAGTTCTGGTTTTTGCATACACAGAGACACACACACAAAGGAATTTCAAATATAAAAGGGTAAATTAAAATAACAGTAAAAAAACAAACAAAAGACAAGGAAACCGGGACTCAAGCAAGGTCAATGAGCTTGTCCAAGGTTATACAGAGGATATCAGATCCAGAATCCATGGCAGATCTGTCTGGATTCCAAAGTGCGGCTTCTTTCCACCAAACCACGCTGCCAACAGACACGTGGTTAAGGGGATGCATAAATATTTGATGAATAATGCCTGAAAACAAAGTTGACAAGGATGATGATAAAAATATAAAAGATAGATTAAAAACGGAAAAGTAGTTCAGGATCTGGAAAAAAAAAAAAAGAATTACAGACACACACACCCCAATAGTTTTCAAAGCGGAGCACTCAGGCTGAGCCAAGATGCTGGAACAAACTGCGCGAGGGCCGCCGGGACACCGGGGCAGGCGGGAGCGGAGTCTTCCACCGGGATGGTTCCCAAGGAGCCAGACGGCCGTGGGGCACAGCAGCCAAGCCCAGCCGCCTCCCGCGCCCGTGTCCTCCCGATCGCGCGTCACCGGGCCGGGCAACGTGGGACAACACCCGGAGGTTAGCCGCCTTTCCTGCCGGGGCTCTGGTTTAAAAAGAAATACAAACACGTGTCCCCGGCCGGTGCGCAGCCTCCCGTCGGGGTTGAGAGCAGCAGGGCGCTTCCCGCGGTCGGCCCGACGACCAAGCTCCCGAAGGCGGGAGCCTCCCGCGGTCCCAGCTCGCTGCCGGGAAGCACCTGCCGTCGCGGTCGGCCCGGCCCAACGGCGAAGCGCCTAGGGCTCGGTTCCGCGTAGGCCCCAGGCGGGGCTCGGGGCCGCGCGGGCCGGCCGTACCGGCGAGCGCCGGCGCCCGGGCATTTCCTCTTCCTCCCTACGCGAGGCGCGGCGGCGCGGCGGTGGCCAGGCCGAGGCCGGGCTCGGGCGCCCGACCGCGGCCTGCCGGCGAGCGCGGCCAAACGCCGCGGCCCGAGTCGCCGCCGCCGCCGCCGCCTCCGCGGCGCCTCCGCCGCGCCCTCCGGCCGCGGGGCTCCGGGCAGCTGGGCCCAGCGCGGGCAGCGAGAGGCGGGGCCGGCGTGCGGGCGGCGGAAGGAGGCGGAGGAGGAGGAAGAGGAGGAGGAGGCGGCGGCCGGGAGCCGGGGAAGAGGGGCGGGGGGTGGGCCGGGGGAGGGGAGGAGCGGGGTTTGCGGAGCGCGGCGCCGCAGCCGGGAGCCGGCGGGCCCGAGAGTGACCGAGTCACGGCGGGCGCCGGCGGAGCCGCGGCGTCGGACCCGCCTCCTGGAGGAGCTCAGCCCCGGCCAGGCCCGGCCCCATTCCCGCCCCGCGCCGCCTCCCCGCCGCCGCCGCCGCCGCCGCGGGAGCGCTCCCCTGCCCACCCCGCCCCCGCGGCCGAGCCCGGGAGTCGAGTGGGAGTCGGCCGGCCGGCGCGGGCAGCGCCGGGACCCCACAGGGGACACTGCAGCCGGAGCCCGGGAGGGGCCGCGCCGCCACCGTCTGAACTAGGATGTCCCGACATGAAGGTGAGAGGAGCCCCCGCCCCCACCCCCACCGCCCGGGCCTCGGCCTACCCCGCCCGGGCCGGGCGCCGCGGAGGGCGGCCGGGAAGCGGCGGAGACTTCGGCCGGGCCCGAGGCGGGCCCGACGGGCCGGGCCCGAGTGCGAGCGAGCGAGGGCGGAGAGCCGCGGCGCCGCCGCCGCCACGGCCGCGGCCCTGAGCTGGGCCTGGTGCCGGAGGCGGGGCGGCCGGGCCGGCCGGAGGGTTTGCACTGTCATGGGGCGGGGGAGGGGGAGGGGAGGCGGCGGGGCCCGTTACCGGCGGGAGCCCGGTCCTCGGGACTGATACCGGACGCCGCGGCCCGGCCGCCCGGCCCCGGAGCCGCGGGGCCCCGGCGCGGCCTAGAGCTCCCACCGTCCCGGAAGGGCCCGGCGCGGCCGCCGAGTGGGGCCGCTGACGGCGGCAGGAGACCGAGGACCCGACCCGGGACTCGGCGGGTGAGTCCGGTCGCCGGGAGACGACGGGGAGTGCCCCTGCCTGCGGGCGACCGCGGGGCGGGCGGGAAGGCTCTGCGGTCGGGGAACGGGAAGCCCCCGTCGCCTGGAGCCCGCCCCGGCCTCGCGGCTAGGCCTCGGCGCGTCCCTGGGCTCGGGTAACCCAAGTTCCCGGGGCGGATCCGGCCCAGCCGGGCGAGCAAACTCACTGCTCGGTCACTGGGTCGGAAGGGGACTCGCTCCCGGCGGGCGGCGGGCCCCTTGCCCGGCATGCACGGTCTCCTGAACCAGGTTTTAGTAAATGACCGTGGTGAGGTCTGGTAGTGGTTAGGGGGCGTTTGGGACTTTGTTTTGTGATTTTAAAACATGGGGGTACAGTTGCAAATCAGCAGACTGTTCTAGTCCGATCCCAGAGCACAAAGAGAAAAATGTTTAGGGCCGAGGTCTAGGCGTTGAGCTGATAAAAAAATAAGTTAACTTTAATTTGCTGCCATATGGTTTAGAAAAGGGGGAGGGGGTTGTGTTTTCTTTGTTTCACTACCACAGGTCTTTAAATAAAAAGTCTTGACGAAACTTGGCGGAAAAGTTTATCCTGGTAAGGTTAATGCAAGATTGTAGAAGTGGCTTGAAGACATTTTGTACTCTTGATGTTAAAATCCTATATAGGTGATGTAGGAGTGGAGAAAGTTTAGTGAGTCAGATTCGTGCGTGTGCACCACAACGTTGCAGAGGTATTCTTAGGGAAATACAGGCCTTAGAATTTCAAGATTGAAAAACTCAGATTGATCAAAATTATATTTAGAGCAAGTTTCAGGATTTGCATTACTAATTACAATTAATTTGAGATTGACTCCAATAATATATTGTGTCCAAGGATTCTGTATTCTAAAATCACAAAACCGATAGGAAATATACTGTATTTTCTTCACTTACTGTGAACTAGTGTTGGACAGTTTGAAATAATAAGGTACATAGGCTCATAGAAATATTTAGAAGCTATGCCTATTCCCCTTCCCCCCTTTTTTTTACTTAATGAAACATTCCTGTCTTGTAATTAAAAATAAGTTGTAATTAAAATGGTAATCAAATTTTAATTTGGGATGTAAAGTTTATCTTAGACTGAAGTCGTGTGTACATTGACCACCTTCAGGACAAAATAAAAGTGAGCAATGGCTGTAGGCTCTCTTACTCATAAGAACTGGGAGAGTTACAGTTACAGAATCATAGCAATGGAAGAAGGGTGTTTGAGACCCATTCTCCTTGCTTCAAGAAAATATCTGGATAGTTGCAGACTGAGTTTTGTAATTGAATGGTATCCTGGGAAAATTCCTTTACCCTCAGGAATCCTTCAGAGAAATTAAAACCCCACAGTGTGAACATTCTTGAATGTAACACAAATTCTGTACTTTAAGCCTGTTTTCCCCTGTTTGGTCCTGTGGAAAGACATGTGGTCATGAAACTTATATTTACCTTTTAGTTACTTGAATATTACTGAACCCCTCAGCACAGGAATAGCGCACCTTTTCTGTAACTTAGAGCATGCCAGATGTTTCTGGAAAAAGGAACATTCCTACCATACATCAGTTGAAGATTTATAGTACAGTATTTGTCAAACAATTACTTTTTAAGGGTCTAACTAATGGCCTAAGGCAGGAATGACAATCTCCTTAAGAATCACACTTAATTTATTAGATATATGGTGTGTGGAATTTTAGTTGGGGCTGCCAGTTATTATCATTGGTTAGAATTTAACGTATCAACAAATGTAGAGATTGACACCCTCGTAGTGTAGTTCTTTTCTCATCCTTTCTTCTTTGGGCCAACTAATCCCATTTCTTTAGTGGTAGGATTTTTGAGCTCTTTTAATCATCTGTCCCCCTCCAAATTCTCTGTAGTTCCCTTTTCCTTTCAGTAGCATTACCTAGAACTGGCTGTAGTAGTCTGGGAAGAAATCTGAACTGTGCTACAGGCCTGTAATGTGCTTGCCCTGTGCTTCCGTTTCAGTGCTTCTGTGTGCCAGTGCTTTGTTACTTTGTCTTTGGGCCCACCCTAATGAGTTGCACTATATTGTATGTAAGGATGTAGCTTTGGACAACAGAACCCCAAGGTGGACATCTGTCAAGCTTTAGTCTGTACTTTGCAAAGCAGTGGACTACCTCAGAGAAACAAGGTGCAACTGGAAGCACAGAGAAATGTTCTAGGCTTGTTCTAGGGGTCAGCATGCTTTTTTTCTGTGAAGGGCGAGGGAGTAAATATCATAGGCTTGGTAAGCCTATGCCCCCTCTGCCGTTGTAGTGTAAAAGCAGACAACATGTAATGAATGAGCACAGCCGTGTTCCAATGAAAACTTTCTTTATGGGACTGACATTGAATTTCACATAATTTTTATGATTCTTCGTTTTTACCATTTAAAAATGTAAAAACCACTCTTTGCTTGAGGGCTGCACAAACACTGGAGGTGGCCACATTTGGCCCATTTTGGCCTGCAGGCTATCATTTGCCTACTTTAGCTCTGGACTTTAGTTTTAGAGTTGCTTGAACTGGAATTGTGGAGAGTTCAGAAAGGGCCTGCTCTGCTTGATATTCCATCATTTCCTTTGGGGTATGGGGAGTGCGTCCATGGTCTGAGCTGGTTCTGTACCTGTTTCCAGCAGTACTATATAGACTGTGATCAGAGTTAGTGTTCCTGCGGCAGGAGAAACAGACTCCCCACCCACCTTTGCAGACACTGGAGTTGTGGTACTCTACATTGTCTCCTGCTTGCTGATCTTGACTTTCACAACCAGAATCCCAGGGTCTTTTAAAATTCACTTTGTAATGTTCTTGTCACATCAACAAACATTTTACAGTGTCAGTTCCTAGTCACTTTATGTTCAACCTACCAGCACCATCTAGTTCCACGTTATACACAGTGAAACCCATCATTTTCTATTTCACTGGTAGAAGTTTTTTTTTCCCCCCTAATGTTTCACTACATGCTTTCTTCTTAAATGCATTTAGAGTATAAATATGTTATTCAGAGCTTAAAATCCATTTAATAGCTTTGCAAATGTTTTTAAAAACGTATCAAATTACTCTGTTTATTAGCTAAAATGAAATTATAAATGTTCTTGCATGAGTTGGAGGCTAATTGATTACCTAGTTAGGAATATGTTTTATTACCTTAAATCATTCACCCTTTTTTTCATTTGCTACTATGTTTAAGGCCCTGGGCTAGGTACCAAGGATGAATGAGGCAGGGAGAGCTCCTCAACTTAAGTCTGGTGGGGAAAACGGAAGACGCACGTGTGCACAGCTTCTGCAGCACAGTGCGAGACATGCCATAAGGAAGGGATAAACAAATTGACAACAATATAATTACCAACTTTTTTCTTACCAATTTTGCCCAGTTTTAGAGAGGGAATCTGTTGTGATTTCTAACTCCTTTTTCGTGAGTGCCTCCTAGCTTTTTTGTGGGCTGCTCTTCATTTTGGATAAATGCATTTCAGCTTTCAAATAGAGTTCCTATTTGAACTAATCTCTACTTGATTTATATTTCCCCTAAGTTTTTGAAGATTTCCATATGTAAGCAATGATAGTGAATAAATGGGCTAGTGATCCTAACATGTTATTCTCAAAAGCATCTGAGACTGTTTATTTTCAAAATGTTAAGTACAACAGTAGGTAGGTCATTACTCTGGTTCTTGAAAGGTGTACCATTTTTTGAAGTTGTATCACTTTTTTGTTAGATTTCTATTCTCTATGAGTGCTGTCTAGTGCTATAAATGAACATGCAGACAGTCCCAGAGGGAATTGCAATAATTTTGTTTTCAGAATTTGGGGACTGGAAAGCCAGGATTGGCAATTAGCATGGGAGTTTTAACTTTGGCTTTCCTGTGACAAAGTAAATTCACTCTCACTGAAAAGTTCTTTGCTATCATGTTGGACAACTTACTTCACTAAGTGATCTGTTAAAAAGATTATGACATTCTTACTTGACTTTAAATTTCAGTGAACCATTTATTATATTTACTTTGACTTTCAATAAAGAATAGAACATAAATATTTTAATTTCTGGTGTCTGATTCCATGATTTTGTATAAAGTTGATTTTGAAGTCCATTTTCATCTGTTGACATCCATGTGTAAGTTAAAATATGGCAAAATATAACTTTCTTGTTTTATATTAGAAATTTAGTTTGAAAGGAATTTCTGTTAGTCTTAGAATTTTAAGTTTATTAACAGCAGTCATGTTTAAAGATTGAAAACTTTTTCGTAGTGAAAATTAGGAAGCTTCTGATGTGAATTGACCAAATTCCTTCACATTAGGTTTGCAACATTTCAAAAAAGAAATCCATGTCCTTATGAGTCTTAACTTAATTTTCAAAACATCAGCTTTATAACATCTAACACATATATTTACTGAGGTTTGGATTTTTTTAGAATGCAGTTTCCAAAAATTGTTTTTAGTGAAGATTAAGGTATCATTTAGGATATATTTTCCTAAAAATAGTGTGTTTTAAGTTTCATCAGAAGTACTGCCGTGGGGCTTCTTTTCATGAATACGGAAACATTTCCTACACTTCATGTTCATAAAATTTTAAAGTAGTGCCATTCGTAATTAAAATCTTTGTTGATGAAAGTTTAATTTCACATTAATTTTAGCATTGTGCTAGGAGCCATGATGTTTTTCATTGCCTTAAAATGGTTGGGTATTCTTTTTAGCCACTGACAGTCCATGGGTTTGCAAAGAGTTGGACACAACTGAGCAGCTAACACCCACACACATACTTTTTAGTCACTAAAGTTATTCATTAAAATTGAGGAAAGAACCTGTAAGAGGTCTATAGATCAGAGCATTTTTTAAAATGTGGTAATTTTTATATATTATCTGTGCCCTGATTGATGATGGAGATGTTGAATAAGGCAGATGGTTTCCAGAGGAACACATTACCTATGTTCCATGGGAAGAAAGTGAGTGTTTTGTGTGAAAAGAGGGTTTCGGCAAGGGTGAGGACAAGAGACGAGGAGGGTGATGGCAGAAGAAGGTTAGGCAGGGTAGTCATGAATCTTGGGAATGAGCTGTAGCCACAGGAAGTCAGAAATGGAAAACTCTCATGCCTGATGAAATGTCCAAAGAACTGGGTACCAGGAGGTAAAAACAGGGTCATGTGAAACCAGCAAGAGATGACTTGCTTGTTAGGCACCTCCCCAGGTGCCATCCTTGCTGCTTTTCTAACTGCCCTCCCACATGTTTTTAACTGTCTTTCTGAATAGTACCAAAGCAGAGTGTGGGTCTATCTTGTTCACGTACATGGTCTGTTTATCTCTTCAGGGCCGTGGTACCAACCAGCAGTCCAGCAGACTTGGCCAGTAGCCACGCCACAAGAGGTATCAGGGAGAAAGTATGGATGGATTCTTGCAAATCCATCACTACTGTGCGAAAAATCCAACTGAAGTCAATCACAGGAGTGGGTCAGTCAAGTCACCTTCAGCATGGAGGGACAGACATTAAGTGGGTGAAGCCTCTTGACATCATGACTAATTAGGCTTGCACATTTTCTTCTGCTGGAATGTGTGTGTGTGTGTGTTTTCCTTCTCTTGCCAGTAGTCAGTGCCGCCGTCACGAACTTCAGATTTCTCTGTAGTCAGAGCATCTTCATTCAGAGAGCCACTTTAGAGCGCTAACTTGATGAGCTGACCGTTAGAACAGTTGCAGGTATATTAGACTGTAATTTTGGTTTTGACTTCTTCTACCTTTGTTCCGTAAGACTCTTGTCACTCTCCCCACCCACCCAACGAAGTTAAGTCCTTCCGATAGCACTCGTGCATCATTCTCCAGGCATTTTTTTTATGCTGTAATTGTTCACTTGTCTGGCTGCCCCACATAGGTATAGTGTTATATCTCTGTATGCTACCACCTAGCGTAATAGTGTCTGGCCTTTGGGAGGCCCAGTAAACATTTGGGAGTGACTGTTAGAGATGTTTAATAATTGTCTTAAAAAATGGTAAGACTGGAAAGTGCATCCCTGCTTTTGTACGGGGAGACTGGTTAGGAGGAAAAGAGTATAGGAAAGAGAACTTGGAACTTTCATAAAAGTAAGAGGGGATGAGTAAACTGTGTGTGCATAGAATGAAAATAACTTAGGGTAGCTGACTCCTTGGGGAATGGCCTGAGACTGGACACCAAGGTGCTGTTTTGTTCTCCCTCTGGCTCTGGTTTCAGATTAACTGGCTGTGAAGATCTGCATGTTAATTGGCACTGTGTGTGAGCTTCCTGCTTCATTCAGTCTTTCATTCAGAGAATATTTATGGCTACCTACTCAAGTACCACTCCAAGTCATCTCCAGAGCTGGCCACAAGTTGTTGACCCTTGCTGCAGGATGATAATATTCAGTGGCTTAGAAACACATGTTAGGGAATTACATTCTTTCCTGTTGCATAGGTTGTGGCTCTTTTCCAGTGTGCTCAAATTAGTCCTTGAAGTTTATATTTTATGACAGGGTAATTAAATCATGGAAGTGTTTTAATGTTTTGGCAATATTTGTACCCCTCTCCCTTTTTTTTAAACATTGTTTTCATTCAGGCTTCACAGTCACTTCTAATTCTGCCAGCAGTACATTTTGTTCTCTAACAATATTATCCTTAAACTTAAGGTCTCAACACACATCTGCACACGTAAGTATCTTTTTGATACTTAGCAAAGAGAGCTCAAGGTATTAAACTTTTTATATTCCGTATAGTGTTTTGGTTTTTTTTTTTTGGTGTGTGGCATCCTTATGGTTATATAGCAACTGTTGGGGTGAGTAACTGGACCCTACTTCCTTCTGGTATTCTTCCTCAACCAGCATTCTCCTTTGGTGTTCTCTGTGGTTGTAGAGTTTTGACAGTGAGTGCAAAGAAATGAGAAACTTTCTAAATCAGGAGTTAAAGACACTGAAGTGAAATGGGCAGGGATTATATAAAGGAGTTGTTAGAAATGTGTCCCTTCTCTGTAAGAATGAAATACATGCTGGGAGGTGGGGGGTGGTGGGAACCAGGTAGTTTTCATAGTCAGAGATCATGTTCATTCTTATTAACACTGCTAGCAATTCCGATAGTTAATTGCAATTTGAAATGAATTTCATGTGTTTTATAGCTACAGATATGAGTATACATAGTAGTCACTGAGGGCTTCCCTGGTGGCCCAATGGTAAAGAATCCACCTGCCAGTGGAGAAGACCCGGGTTCTATCCCTGGGTGGGGAAGATTCCCCTGGACAAGGAAATGGCAACCTCCTCCAGTATTCTTGCTGGGAAATCCCACAGACAGAGGAACCTGGTGGGCTACAGTCCTTGGGGAGTTGCAAAAGAGTCAGATACAACTTAGCAACTAAACACACATGGACAGTGGTCGCTGAGGTGGAACCGATCTTCCTTCCCCTGGGAAAAATGGTGATTAGAACCTCAGGTTTCAATGGATGAGCACCTGGCCTGAGGTGACCCTGTATTAGGCCAGGATCAAAGAGCTTCACTCCATGTCAGACATACTGTGTATCTGTATGCTTATTCATTGCTCCCTATCATTTTCTGCAACTTTTTAGAAACCACCCAAAGGGAAAAAGAGATCGCAAACCTTGCAGAATTGGGCTGCATGATCGCACTGTCTAACAGGCACCTAGTTTCAAGTCACATGTAATTCGAAATCCTCTGGGAGCCACAGTAACAAAACTGAGAAGGTGAAATTAATTTCAATAATTTAATGGTTTAGCTCAATATATACAAAATAACAGTTCAGCATGTAACCAGTATATAAATTGTTTATGAGATGTTTTTACATTCTTCTTTCTTTATAACACTGTAAAAATCTAGGATATATTCCACACTGAAACTTTTTAATTCAGATGCTAGATTTTTCATTTAAAAAATTACTTACTCTTAGCTGAGAAATACTTTAGACGTCCAGACAAATTGGAAGTCTGCTAATTCATATTTTGATCATAATACTCTCTTTTTGTAAGTACATGTTGATGCAGTATTGCCATCTACTTAACTGTCCATTCATGAACATTCTTGATTTCTGTTTCCTGAATTTCTCTCCTAAGAAGTTAGATTTTACCCTATTTTTTGACCTTAAAATTATTCTTAACCTACTTCAGCTACATAAAACCATCACAGTAGAAATCCACTTTATAAACAGCTACAAATGTATATAAATTCTAATTCCTTTGAGGGCTGTTCAGATTGATGAGGTGTAAGTAATTTGGGGTGGTTTTAATGTGAGTTTGAGGGGTTATTTTGAAGTCCCTGGAGTTGACAGATGTAGAATTTGCAAAAATTATTGCTAGTCCATTTCAGGTTTTATTATGGTGAAGTCATCATTTGAAAAAAGTGACCCCTAGGTTTGGTCATTTATTGTACTTGTATTTTGTTGGGCTTCCTGGTGGTTTAGATGATAAAGAATCCACCTGCAATGCAGGAGACGCCGGTTCAGTTCCTCTCCTGTTTCAGGAAGATCTCCTGGAGAAGGGAATGGCTACCCGCTTTGGTATTCTTGCCTGGGAAATCCCATGGACAGAGGATTCTAGTGGGCTATAGTCCGTGGGGTAGTAAAAGAGTCAAACACAACTGAGTGACTAACACTTTCACTGTATAGATTATATACCCAGTATCCATCTCCAAAAGGCTCCTGGCATCTAGCAGTAGAAAGACAGGTGGCTATGATTCTTCTTTAATTTTAAGGAAATTGATTAGGGAGCCAATGGAGAAGATAATCCTTAGTCCACTATCAAGGTTAGCTACCCACTGGTGGTGTCTCTCTTTTACCTATTTGGCTTATTGTTTTAGCCGGTTACAGCTAGATTTGCAAGTGAAAATAAGAGTGTTTGGAAGACAGTCTGTTAAAAATTAAAGACCTAATGCTTTTCTGTCTTGATTTTACTGGAGCAGCAGTTCCACGGAGCTGTCAGTTTTATGTTTTTGTTTTTCCTCAGTTCCCCTCCGGCCAGATCACTGAAACATCAGGAATCTGTGGCTCTCCCTTCCTCCCCACCTTCCACCCGATAGTGTAAAAATGCTAGTACTATTGTTTTGGGGTCTTCCCTGATGGCTCAGCAGTAAAGAATCTGCCTGCATTATAGGAGATACAGGAGACAAAGGTTCAGTTCCTGGGTCAGGAAGATCCCCTGGAGAAGGAAATGACAACCCACTCCAGTATTCTTGCCTGGAGAATTCCATGGACAGAGGAGCCTGGTGAGCTACAGTCCATGGGGTCGCAAAGAGTCAGACAGGACTGAGCAGCTGAGCACTCACATCCTATTGCTTTGGGGCACTGTCATCCAGTGCTTCTCAGCATGTGGTTCAGGACCAGCCTATCAGCATCACCTGGGAACTTACTCGAAATGCAGATTCTTAGACTCTACCCTAGAGCTACTGATCACAACTTCTGGGGATGGGGCCCAGCGGCCTGTGTTTTAACAGACTCCTACCTGGACCTGGTTATGTAATAAAAGGCATTGTTTGCATGAGGTGGTTATTGCTGGTGACAGGCACACAATGGTTGTGAGACCACTTTTCATGGTATGATACTAACCAAACGGAAATGGAGCTGATGACCTTGGCCTCATTCTCCTTCAATGTCATGCTGTTGTCACCTGAGAAGGTAGAAGAGGAGCATAACTCCCCACTCCAGACTAGTTCTTTTTATTTACTCAACACACATTTATATATTGAATATGTACTCGGGGCCAGAAATTATTCTGGCCACAAGGAAACCTTAGTGAACAAAATAGAGAAGCTTCCCGTTCCTCTGACACTCACACTCCGTTAGAAGGAACATGCCAAGGGTGTATGGCCTGTGACTTGGCCCACTGCCTGTCTTGGTAGATAAAGTTTTATTGGAGCACAGCCACATCTCCTCATTTCCATATTCTCAAAGTTGCTTTGTGCTACAATGCACAGTTGAGGAGTTATGACAGAGAAAGTTGAACATATTTACTCTGTGGCTCTTGACAGAAAAAGTTTGTGAATCCCTGAAAAAGACCATGAAATAGGTAATAGAGTGTTAGAAAGTGATAACTGTTACAAGAACCCAGACTGGGACTAGAGAATGGGGGCCTACTTTAGATAATGATGGTCAGGGAGGGCTTTTCTGAAGATGGAACTTTGAAAGAAAGAACTTGAATTAAGTGAAGGATATGAAAAAGAGGATACAGCAAGTCTAGGGGCCCTGAGACTTGGAATGTTCTGGGAACAGCAGTGAACTCCCTGTGGATGGAGGACCGTGGTTGAGGGGGAGAGTCAGGAAATGAAGTCGGGGTAACTAGCCCAGACACAGCATACTCTGCATTGTGGCCTGCGGTGAGGATGTTTGATTGTGTGTGCTTGGAGAAATACACTATAGAAGCCCTTCTTTAGAGGGATCTTTTTGGCCATATATGGCAGAGTCTGGAAGCTAAACACCTGATGTAGCACATTTCAGCATCTCTAAGAAACACTGCTTTTTGAACTTTCCCCAACACTCTTCACTTCAAGGATGGCCACCAAGTAGGAGACTGGCAGGGAGTAGACTGCAGAGCTGAGAAAACAAGAGCATGTTAGAGAGAGGTCTATCAGACAGTACTGAGAAGACCAGGGTCTCTAGAACAGATGCCCATATGTAAGTCCTGACTGCTGAGTCAGTGCGAGAGATCTGTTTTCTGTAAAAGAAGGATGCAACTGCTGCTTTGGCCTCTTTCCAAGGGTCTCTGTGAAGATTAAATACCAGGGCATGTAGGGATGTTTTCTAGTTGGATGAAGCACTGCATAAATATAAGATGGTGGTATTTTTTTTTTATTATGGGAGATAAGATTAGAAATGAAGACGGGAACAAGGTAGATAGGGAAGGATTTGATTGTGACGCTAAGGTTAGTCTTTTCCTTTTTCTATAGAGATTATGGGATGGAAAAGGGGTCAAAGTTTGAAGCAAAGAAAGATCATGATGAGTAAGTTTCAGAAAGATTAGTGTGGTAGTGTGTGTGGAGTAGGTTGGTGCTTGTGGCAGGAACCATTCAGAGACTGGTGGTATGAGCTTGAAGTTGAAAGGACCTGAATTAGTCAGTGATGGTAGGAACAAAAAGAAAAAGAAAAAAAAAAAGCAACACGATTTGAGATAAAGTCTCATTGCAAGAGAACAAGGACTAATGTATAATTTCAAGATGACCAGTCAACATGCTGGAAGAATAGCAGGTTCTTAATATTAGTTAGGGAAGATAGGAAGGGAGAGGTGGGGAAAAGAGTAATTTTTAGCTTTTGACATTTTGGATTTAAGGTGATGGTAGGCCATTAGGTAGGCTTCCCTGGTGGCTCAGATGGTAAAGAATCTGCCTGCAATGCAGGAGACCCTGGTTCAATCCCTAGGTCAGGAAGATGCCCCGAGAAGGTAAGGTCATTAGGGAGAAATCAGGAGTTGAGAAACACTGCACTGGGGCTCAGAAGAGAGAAATCTTGGTTAGAAAAAAGAATCTTATAGCCCCCTACATTGAAGTCTGGGGATAGGCTAGATTTCTGAGGAAGAAAGTATGTCGAGAAGAGAGGCTCAGAGAGTGAACACAAGGTTGTTATGACCCCCTCAACCTCCCCTTAAGGTATAATTGCACTTGTCATGCAAGTATTGACTTACTCCTTTATTTAGATCTAGGCTTTTTTGAATAGGGATGAGAGGTAGAGTAGAAGAGGAGGCGGGAAGGGGAGAAACCACTACTAAGCAAATATCTGTTGTAGTAATAGTAATATTTACGGAGTGCTTACCATTTGCAAGGCCCTGTGCTCAGCATTTCACAAGTACCAACTCATTTAATTCTCATAACAGTTCTATAAGGTATATATTATTATTATCCCAGTGTAATGAATGAGGAAATTGAAGCACTGAGAAGTTCTTCATCACACAATCTGTAATGGAGCTGGAATTCAAATCCAGGCCTGGTTTCTCAACATTGTTGCGTTCAGTCGCTAAGTCATGTCCTACTTTTTACAACCCCATGGACTGCAGCATGCCAGGTTTCTCTGCCCTTCACCATGCCCCAGAGTTTACTCAAACTCATGTCCGTTGGGTCAGAGATGCCATCTAACCATCTCATCCTCTGTCCTCGCCTTCTTCTCCTGCTCTCAGTCCTTCCCAGCATCAAGGACTTTTAAGCTGTACTCTGTACCAGGCATTTTATAGACTGGTTCCTACAGCAGAGATCTCAGTTATGAGGCTTAGTAAAATTTCAGAACAGTCCAGCAAGATATGTTACCATATTCTGCAGATTTGAAATTTGAGTCTAAGTAAGAGAGGTTGACACAACTGAAGCAACTTAGCATGCACACATGCAAGAAAGGTTAGGTTTTTTGTCTTAGGTCATGCAGGGCTCAGTGGTAAAGAATCTGTCTGCCAGTGCAGGAGATGCAGGTTCAAACCCATGAGTCGGGAAGTTCCCCTGGCGGAGGAAACGGTAACTTACTCCAGTATTCTTGCCTGGGAAATCCCATGGACAGAGGAGCCTGTCAGGCTACAGTCCGTGGGGCTGCAAAGAGTCAGACACATCTGAGCAACTGAGTGCACACACATGCCAGGCAGTAAGTGGTAAAGACAAGACTTTTGCTGAGTTCTGTCACATCCAAACATCTGTGATCATTTTATTTCATTCAAGTCAGTACACTTTCTATACAGGACTAGATAACAAGTATGACTTTGCAGGCCACTTGCTCTCGACTACAACTACTCTACTCTGCTCTCCTGATTTGAAAGCAGCCTTAAGACTGAACGTAAACAGATAAGCTTGGCTATGATCCAATAAATCTTTATTTGTGGATATTGAGATTTGAATTTCATGTGTTTTTCAGGCATCACTGAATATTCCTTTTAAAATTTTCTTCTCTAAACATTTTTAAATGCAAAAACTGTTCTTAGCTCACAGATTAGACAAAAACAGGTGGTAAGCCAGGTTTAGCCCATGGGCCATGGTTTTCTGACTTCTGCTTTCATCCATTCATTTAATAAATATGCACTGAATACCTTCTCTATGTGGAGATACTGTGTTGGGACTTGGGACAAAACACAAAGGGAATTCCAGTTCCAGGCTTCTAAGATGAGACGTGTAATTTGAATACAAAGTGTGAACTATAATCATATAGTTCATCATAGTATGAACTATAATAAATTTATACTTGCAAGGTTCAGTGAAAGAATCGATATGGGAGGCTGCTCAGTTTCATGGACGAATTCATGAACACATCCCAAAAGGGGTTATGTGTTTGAGTTGTCTCTGATGTTGGGGAGAGTATCCCATGGACAGAGAGATGAGCAGAAAGGATTTTCCTTTGAGGGGAAACCATAAGAAATTTAACATTATTGGAGCAAAAATGGAGGGGCTGATGCCAGGAAATGAACCTTGTCAATAGGGTAGATAAACAGGGTATATAAATTGGAGTGAGTTTTTAAGAAATTTCAAACCAGTATGAGTTTTGTGTTCTAGAAAGAGAGATTCTGAAGGATGGATTTGCAGAGGGCAGGGTGGGGAGACAAACAGGTAAGTTACCACTAGATAATTGCTGTAGTGAGTGCAAATTGGGTCACAAAGAGTTAGACACGACTGAGCGACTGCGCACGCATGTACACATGCAGAGGGGAGCTGCATTTCTGGAGGCAGAAGTCAGGAGTTCTGTTTTTCAGACATACTAGGTAAGAGATGTGTGTTAGGTGTTCAAGTGGAGACCTATTTGGTGAACAGTGAGGCACGGGGATTTTGGAACAGTGAAATGTCTAGGAAAACTCAGGGTTTGGGCTTGATTAGTTGGGCAGTGCTGTTTATCAGAATGCATATCTAGGACAAAGAAGCATGCTTTAAGGGTCAAAGTTGGAAGCAGGGGAAAGTGAAGTGACTTCCATTTCTAGCATGTTTTATTTGTGGTACCTGTGGGACAGCCAAGTAGAGATATCCAAGGACAGTTGAGCATGTGGATTTGGAATTCAGATGGAATAAGTCTGGGCTAAAATAAATCCATAGTAGTAGAGTTGATTGCTCAGGGATGGTTAGAACCTATAGATTACAATGGGGAGACTGATCATTAAATTTAAGGAGCAGGAGAGACTGGCTGAAGGGAGTACCTGGAGAGTAGAAGGAGAATCAGGAGAGAGTATTGTCATTGAAACTTAGGAAGGTGATTTTTCTGGAAGGAGGATGTGGTCAGTATTGCTGCAGAAAGGTCAAGAAGATAAGGAGTGAGTGTTCTTTGGCTGTGGCTGTTGGAGTGAGGAGGGTTGTAGAGCTTAATGAGCATAGGCTAGAGCCCAGATTGCAGGGTATTCAATTCCAAATGAACACGAGAAGCTGGGAACACCGTTACAGACTTAGCTGTGAGGGAAGGAGAGATGTGTGTCGCGCAAGGGTAGATACTCCAGACTGATACTGAAGACTGGGAAAGTAGTTCCTCAGTAAATAATGCGCCAGGTCCTGGTGTTGAGACTGGAGATAGAGTAATGAGAGGACGTTCTTATTGTAGAGCTTACATTTTAATGGGGAGAGGGTAGAGAAAAGAAACATATAATTTAATTTTGGTTAGTGATAAATATTCTGAAGAAAATAAAGCTGTCTGGAGGATTGACTATGATGGGAGGTGAATGGATGATCTGTGTGTTTATTTTTAAAAGAGTGGTCAAGAAAGCCTTCCACAAGAGGTAACACTTCTCTAAGCAGAGACTTCAGGTATAAAAGCTCTGGGGTCAGAATAAAGCAGGTAATGTGAGGAACAGGGTGGCTGGAGGTGACTCAGTGAGGAGAAGGAGGGCAAATGAGGTACAGGTGGAGCTTTGTAGGAGATGGGGAGGCACTGGGGTTTAGTCCTCTGAACTTAGAGCTAACAAGATACACGCCAGCCCGCTGTGTGAGAGGAGGGCCATTTACTGAGATGCAGAGGGGAGGTGCATTTCTGGAGGCAGAAGTCAGGAGTTCTTTTTCAGACATATTAGGTAGGAGATGTCTGTTGGATGTTCAAGTGGAGATGTGTGATGAATAAACTGGAGGTGGTTGAGTGAGTGTGAACAGACACATGCTCAGCAGTATCATTAGGGACCTTAAAACCAAGACTTGATGCCATTCTGCTGCCCTCTCCAGTTTACTGTGGCTTGAGCCCCCAAACCTTTCATTATGTAAATGTCTGTGTGGGGGCCTGTGAACCTTGTTTTTCCTCCCCAAAGTGCCACGAGAGAGGGAGCACAGAGGTGGCAAGCCCAGCGAGTCTCCTGCACCAGTGTTGCAGTGGTACTGGTCCAGGCCAAGAGAGCTCAGTGTGGGAATTAGGCCAGTTTGGCAGCTGGATAATGAATTAATTTATTTTAGTCTTTTTCTCTCCAATAAAATCAAGAGAAGATAGAATAATAGACCTTTTGGTCCAGAAGGAAATCAACCTCCTTTTTTTTCTTTTCCAAATAAAATTGCAGTCTAGAAAGGCTGAGTCATACTACTTGAGATCACAGAGCTAAAATTCAGATCTCATGACTCTTATTCCAGACTCCTTTTGTACTGTCTATACTACTGAAATGAAATTACCCCAAACTGTAGCATCGGAGGGTTTATTAGTTTATAGATACTTTGAGGCTAGATCTCTTCAGTGGATGAAATTTTCTGTTTACGCAAGTTTTTTCTAAGATGCTGCATAGTAGATTTATCAATGGGACTTTGGAGCCAGACTGCTGGTGTTCAGACCCCAGCCTGGTCACTTACTTTACAAACTGTGACCATGGGTAAGTTGTAATAGTGCCAGGCATATGGCAAGCAGTTATTGAGCCATCATGATCATTTTCATCTTGGACATACAGAACAGTTGTCTACCACACTTCTAAGTTCTGTGCATATAATTTGAGTGTTAATGTTATACAGAATATATGAGAAGATACAGGAAGTAAGGTAAGATAAAAGAATATAAGGTAAAACAATGTCCCTGCCCTCAAGGAATTTGCATTATAATGGAGGAAGAAGTCTTACAATCCAGGAGGCATTATCTATTTAAAATGATTGGACAGTGAAAGCTATGAATGGTCTCTTCTAACATTCTGTGAATCTGAGTATTCAGAGGAAGGCAGAGGGACTAAGGAGAAGAGGTTTGAGCAAGTTTTGTGGGTAAGGGATTTGTCTGGATAGAGTAGAAGCAGACATTCTAGACCAATGGGATGGGCAGAAATGAGTATTTAATAAGGCCAAGGTAGGTAAACACAGGGGAGAATTTTTCAACAGTAAACAGTTTTGCAAGAGAAAAGGCCTGTGAGAGATAATAGTGATTAGGATACATTTGAGGATATATACCAAAACCAAGCATACCAAACTTACCACTTTTTTGCTTGGGCTTCTAAATTGGTATATCAAAATGTCACCATAGGCACTATCTTTCACTCAGGTGTATAAAGACTGTCATTGTCAATGTGGACAGGATGTTTGATATATTAGATGATGACGTCAGAGGAGTGCATCGCTGATGGAGTAGCTCACAGAGTGTTGATCCTAGGTTAGTGGCAACCTAGAGTAAAGAGGGGCTTCCCTGGTGGCTCAGATGGCTAAGAATCTGCCTGCAATGCAAGAGACCCAGGTTCCATCCCTGGGTTGGAAGATCCTCTGGAAAAGGGAATGGCTACCCACTCTAGTATCCTTGCCTGGAGAATTCCATAAACAGAGGATCCTGGTGGGCTACCATCCATGGGGTCACAAAGAGTCGGACACAACTGAGCGACTAGCACTTTGAATTTTTCAGAGTAAAGAGAGGACTAGGAGGTGATTTCTGTATCTCTTTGCTGTTTTGAGTGTTGTTTTTTTTTTAATTGACTGAGATTTAACTCATTGGTAATGTATTCCCCTGTTCTATTTCCTAGGTTCAGCACATCAGCATTTTGCCATTTTTATATCAGTTTCCTACTCACTTCCTTTAGGAGGATTTGAACATTTTTGAAGAAAACTGAGACCTGTGTTTTATTTTACCCACAGATATTTCAGTATTTATCCCTAGTTGTTAGGGATGCACTATACAGGCACATAGGTGCCACCACATCATTGTCACTCCTCAAAGAGTTAGTAATTCTTTTATACAACACCCGATCCTTCAGTTTTCCCAGTTGACTCAGAAATGAGTTAGTTTGTTAAAATCAGTATCCAAAAAAGGTCTACATAGTTACATTTGGTTGTTATGTCCTTCAAAATTATAACAGTTTTCCCCCCCCTTTAAAAAGGCTGTTTATTTGTTGAAGAAACTGAATCATTTCTTTATGGTATTTCCTACATTCTGGTTTGCATTTTTATGATGTCATGTTAGCATATTTTTTCATTCCCCATATTTCTTTTAAGTGGTAATCAGTTCTAGAGGGTTGACTCAGATGTTTGCTTCATAGAATATTTTATAGGTGCTGATTATTTTATAATACTTACTCAGTTCAGTTAAGTTGCTCAGTCATGTCCGACTCTTTGCGACCCCATGAAATCGCAGCACGCCAGGCCTCCCTGTCCATCACCAACTCCTAGAGTTCTATTAAGAGGACTGTAATGACTGGTTGTCTCAGTGGGTTCAAATGTCACATGTGCCTCCATTCACAGTTACTAATGTAAGCTGGTTTACATAGTGATTGCAGGGTGTCGATTTTTTCATTTTTATATTTCCTATGTTTATTCATTATAGTTTATAAAGAACTCTGATTCGCATACTTTCAAGAAATCACTATAGGACTTCTTTGGTGGTCCAGTGGCTAAGACTCCACATTCCCAATACAGGGGGCCCAGATTCAATCTCTGGTTGGGGACCTGGAACCTGCATGTCACAACTAAGACCTGGTCCAGCCAAATAAATAAACATTTTTTTAAAAGTATATAAAAACCATCAATGATTAAAGTTGTTTAAAAATCACTGTAATGCCTCAAACGGAGAAATAAAATGAAGTAATTTATGTTTTTCAAG
This sequence comes from Ovis canadensis, assembly GCF_042477335.2. NCBI lineage: Eukaryota > Metazoa > Chordata > Mammalia > Artiodactyla > Bovidae > Ovis > Ovis canadensis. The sequence goes on from NC_091247.1 coordinate 56,969,849, forward strand.
ATGTAAATTCTCAGACATAATTGAATTACAGGAGGTAAAGAAGAGGTCAGATACTTGTACCTGCATATGCGTCACTGAAATGTGCGTGTGTGTGTATCAGTCGCTCAGTTATGTCCAACTCTTTGCCATCCCATGGACTTTTAGCCCGCAGCCAGGCTCCTTTGTCCATGGACTTCTCCAGGCAAGAATGCTGGAGTGGGTTGCCATTCCCTTCTCCAGCGAATTCACTGAATACCTAGCTTCAAATTGATCCATGGTAGACATGTTGTTAGAGATTCACGTTCAACAATGTTGCCATCAGTGTTTCTCTTGATCAACTCTTGGTGTCAAGTTTTAAACAGTTTACCCAAAGAGTTGTATTACTGGTGATTTCAGTGTGTGTATTAAAAATCTTACAAAAGATACTTTGTAAAATTCAGTTAGCTTCTATGTTTGGTCACACTCACTACACTGAGTGTCATTGGTTGAACCATCTGCCTCCTTGTCTCTGTTTATCAATAAACTTTTTATTTTGTAGTTATTTTAGATTTATAGAAAGATTGCAAGGATAGACTGCCCATGTATGCGTCACAGTTTTCCCAAGTGTTGGCGTGTCACCTTGACGCATTTTTGTCCTAAGAAACCAAATACTGTTACTCTGGAAACCATAAACTTGGTCAGATTTTACCAGTTTTTCCATGTACCTCTTGCTTTGGGCTTGAGTCTCTGTGTGGAGAGCAGTGGGCTCCTCCTCTGCCCTGGATCTGCGCAGGGCCAGCATATCCTCTCCACATGGCCTGCCCTCTGCTCTTCTGCCCACTGGTTGCTAGATCTTTCATTGTTCTGCCAATATACTGCATTTGTTTCTCCTTTTATTTTTAATGTATTGGGCTGCATCAGGCTGCATCAGGTCTTCCTTGCGGCATGTGGAATCATTTGTTGTGTGCGGACTCAATAGTTGCCCCAGGACATCCCTGACCACAGGTTGAACCCTTGTCCCCTGCATCGGAAGGCAGATTCTTAACCCTGGGACACCAGGGAAGTCCTCTCATTTTAAAACAGGACACCAGGAACTGAATGCAATTCTTCACATGTGGTCTGACAGGAGCGAAAGGTGGAAATGCTGCAGTTGTGTATCTCGCATGACTGTTAGTGTAGCCTAAGCCTGTTTGTTTATTTCCTGCCTGTTTTGTTTTGTTTTGTTTTTAAGCAACTGCATCCCATATTGATCTAATACTGAAGTCGAAGTTCTGTTTAGCTAATTCACCCAAAGTTTGTTTTTATGTCATATGAATTGCTCTTTAATCCAACAGCAAGACTTTATGTGAATCCCTTTAAAAATTCATCTCAAAACAAATTCTTTATTTTGGCACATCCATTCGCCTCTTTGCATTTTTATTCTGCCCGCCAATGTTTTCACAGTTTCTTTTATGCAAAGCTTGTCAGTATGCTTTCTGTCATTTTCTAAAATGCTAATAAAAATATTGCATAGAGCAGGGTCAAGTCCAGAACTTACCATGGCACAAGATGGCAAGTGTAAAGAAGTTACAGCAAGCATTTGACTGTATGAGGATGCTAAAGAGTGCTGTTATCATAGAGTGCAGGCCTTGATTCAGTCTTCCATGTCAACTGGGGTGGTGTCTAAGCTAGAGAACTCTTGCAGAATGAGAACAAATGGATTTTTGGAGGGTCAGTTTTACCTTTGGAGAAGCCAGCTGTGATTCATAAGATTGTTAGCTTAGCTTTCATTTAACTGGACATGCCTGCTACTTCTACTCTAAGACTGCATGAGCCTTTCTTGAATTAGGCCTTTTTATGAATGAAATTGAGAATTTTGGAGGGCTTTAGAAGCACTTTTTAAAAATTACCAAGGATGTATTTGAATACTTCTTTTTCAATAGAGCCCAAGTCATATATCATTTCCCATTTTTCTTTTTCATGTTGGTCTTTTTCTTAATCTTTAAGAGCCCATTGTTTGTTGTATCTGTTGCAGATTATCTTGCTCCATCTGTTGTAATTGACTTTTTTCTGGCTGTTTTCCATTATTGAAGTTTTGTATGTACTTGCTTATCAAATTTACATTGTGCTTCCTTGCCCTGTGTATGGTTTCAGGTGTTCCCTGTATTGCTTAGAAAGTTCTCATACACCAAGAAGTAAAATAAAAAGATCCTCTTATAGTTTCTTCTAAGAAGTTTATAGCTTTTTAAAAAAATTGAAACATACTTGCCATATTTAAGATATACACCAACCAGTTAGATCTTTTCTTTGAGAAAGGGATTTTTATGCATGTGTGAGAAATGTGTCGTGCATTCAGAAGTGTGCAGTATGTCTGTATTCACTAGAACGACAATAAGTAATATCCATCTATATTAAAACATAGACCATCTCACAGAAATATCCATAACCACTTATCTGTACCTTCTTCTTGGCTACCCTTTGCCTTCCTGTTTAGTTTTACCCCCAGTAAATCTCTTCCTATCTGAGCAGCGTAGCCTTTAGTTACGAAGCACAGGGTGACAGATTCAGAGTGCACTCTGTGAGGAATGGGCAGTTTGCACCATTGGATGCAAGCTCATAGGAGAGCAGAAGCTGAGCTCCATCTGCCTTCTACCTGCCTGAGAGCTTCCCAGAGACCCTTTGCAGAAGTCAACTGGGCGAGATCACGAGTGAGCCTTGAAAGCCCAGGACCACCACACGGGGTATTTGGCTGGGCCTTCATGTGGACCAGGATAGATCTCCAGCAGATATGTGGTCAGAGGACAGCTGCTCCCCTTGGTCAACTCCCAGCTTTCAGGAGCAGGTCAGAGCAGAAGCGTGGGGGTGAAGTGAGGGTCCTCAGCTGAACCTCCCTCTTGAAGGGGAGAGCAGGAACTTAATCAGCCAACTCCAGGGGAGCAGCAGAGCCTGGACTAGACTCCCAAGGCATCTTCTGTCCTCATGTCAAAAAGCAAAAATATATGATTGTCTCTCTCTCTCTCTCTCTCTCTCTCTCTCTCTGTGTAGTTGATTCTTGTTATTCTTGATAGCTGTATTCTCTAAAGTTGCCGTGAACACTAAATTAGCAAACACTGAACCAGAGCTTCTAATGGCAGTATAGGGCTGGGTTCCTGTGAGCCTTTGGTCACACTTGGCATCAACAGATCAATACAAAACCTTGTTTTCTGTGTGTTTCTGTTGAAAGACACCTTACTTAATATTCAGTTGATTCTTAAACATAGAAGTCATAGCTAACAGCACTGTACCTCATGGCTAAACAGTTTATCTAACACATGTTGTCAGTTTTGTGGCGCTTAGAAACACTAGACAGCACTTCAGTGCTTCATCTGGGGCCATTTTAAACAGTGCAGTCACCTATAAACAGTACAGAAAGTTGAAATGCATGACAGTGCATAGCCCATGAAAAGGATGTTTGTTTACAGGATGAATTGAAGCAGGAAGGCAGAGCAGCCACTCGTCTGAGCTCAGCTAGGAATGTGCCGATTGGTAACTCAGATGTGCACAAGTGACTGTGAAAGCACTGCAAGTATCGCTGTGTACGTACGCATGCTTATATATATACACACGAAGCAGGGAGAATTATTCCAAGGTGTTAGATGTCAGGATAGTAACTTGGGGTGGTTGCTAGAGGGAGCATGAGGGAGACTTGTTCTGTTTCTTGATCTGGGTGTGGGTTACACAGGTTATGTTCACTCTGTGAAAACCAAGCTGTGTGTTTATGATTTGTGTAATTTCTGAATGGTGTTTCACTTCAGTAAACAGCGTAAAACAAACAATACTCTGGCCCCAGGATCTGGGTGATGACCACTCAGTGTGCATGCCTCTTGAGTGTTAGCACTCCGGTGTGGACAAGCTGTCCTCAGCTACAGCATGGCTGTCATTCTGGGGTTCCCACTTAACCGCCTTCCTGGTGATTTTAGTTGCTTCTCTCTTATTTCAGATCTCCTGTTTTCCTAGATTCGATTTCCCCCATTATTTCCTCCTCTTACTCTTCATTGTTTCTGAAGAAGGGTTCACTGGGAACAATTATTTTTAAAACTTAGCAAATTTGAAGATACTGTTGACACTATCGTTAACACCTCATACTTGAATGACAACTTTCCAAAGTATGTAATTTTAATGTGGAAGTTCTTTTCCTTTGGAAGTTTGATGACATTAGTGCATTACCTTTTACAGTCCAATGTCCCTGTTGCACATATCTGATTCTTGATCGTGTGTGACCTCTAGGCCCTCCTTCCGCATTAGCGTTTTTGTTTTGTTCAGCTAAATACTCAGGAGTGGAATTGCTGAATTGTATGATAGTTCTAATTTTAATTTTTTGAGGAATTTCCGTACTGTTTTCCATAGTGGCTGCACCGATTTACATTCTTACCAACAACATATGAGGATTCACTTTTCTCCCTATCCTCACCAGCACTTATTATTTGCTGTGTTATTTTTTCTCTTTTAATAATACTCATAGTAACAGGTTTGAGGTGATCTCATTATGGTTTCGGAGAAGGCAGTGGCACCCCACTCCAGTACTCTTGCCTGGAAAATCCCATGGACGGAGGAGCCTGGTAGGCTGCAGTCCATGGGGTCGTTAAGAGTCGTACATGACTGAGTGGCTTGACTTTCACTTTTCCTTTCATGCATTGGAGAAGGAAATGGCAACCCACTCCAGTGTTCTTGCCTGGAGAATCCCAGGGACAGGGGAGCCTGGTGGGCTGCAGTCTATGGGGTCGCACAGAGTCAGACACTGAAGTGACTTAGCAGCAGCAGCATTATGGTTTTGATTTCCATCTCTCTGATGATTAGTGATTTGAGTGTTTTTCTTCATGTCCCTGTTGGCCATCAGTATATCTTCTTTGGGAAAACATCTATTCAGGTTTCAATAAGGCTTTTTTTCTAAAAACAATGTTTTGATGTTGAGCTGTATGAGGTTTTGGTATATTTTGGATATTAACCCTTTGTTGGATATGTCATTTGCAAATATCTTCTCCCATTCCCTAGGCACCTTTTTTGTTTTAGTGATATTGAAAGAAAGTGAAGTTGCTTAGTCGTGTCCAACTCTTTGTGACCTCATGGGCTGTAGCCTACCAGTCTTCTCCGTCCATGGGATTTTCCAGGCAAGAGTACTGGAGTGGGTTGCCATTTCCTTCTCTAGGAGGTCTTCCTGACCCAGGGATTGATCCCAGGTATCTTGTATTATAGGCAGACGCTTTATCATCTGAGCCACCAGGGAAGTTCAGTGATATTGATACTTTTCTTTGTTGTGCAAAAAAGCTTTTTAATTTTGTATAGTCCCATTTGTTTACTTTTGCATTTGTTTCTCCTGCTTGATGAGACATAAGAAATAAGAAAAGACCAATAAGAAATAAGATTAAGACCAATGTCAAAGAGCTTACTGCCTGTGTTTTCTTGTAGAAGTTTTATGGCTTCAGGTCTTACATTTAAGTCTTTAATCCATTTTGAATTTATTTCTGTGTATAGTGTGAGAAAGTAATTTAATTCTTTTGCATGTAACTGTCCAGTTCTCCCAACACCATTTATTGAAGAAGCTGTCTTTTCTCCATTGTGTATCTTTGCCTGCTTTGTCATAGATTAATTTCCTGTATTTGTGTGGGCTCGTTTCTGAGCTCTCTATTCTGTTGCATTGATCTTTGTGTCTGTTTTTTGTGCTAGTACTATACTGTTTAGATTACTGTGGCTTTGTAGTACAGTCTGAAGTCAGGGAGCATGATTCATCCAGTTCTTTTCTTCCTCAAATTGTTTTGGTTATTCAGGGTAGTTTGTGTTTACATATATATTTTAGAATTATTTTCTCTGGGTCTATAGAAAATGCCAGTGGTATATTGATAGGGAATGCATTGAATCTGTAGATTGCCTTAGGTAATGTGGTCATTTTAGCAATATTAACTTTTCCAGTCTATAAACACAGTGTATCTTTCCATCTGTTTTTGGTATCTTGAGTTTATTCCATCAGCATGTAACAGTTTTCTGAGTACATGTCCTTTACCTCCTTAGTTAGAGTGATTTCTCGATATTCTTTTAGATGTGGTTTTAAGTAGCACTGTATTCTTAATTTCTCTTTCTGATGATTGTTAGTGTATAGAAATGCCAGAGATTTTTTTGGTGTCCTGCAACTTTACAGATTCGCTGATGAGTTATAGTAGTTTTTCAGAGGTGTCTTTAGGCTCTTCTGTGTATAGTATCATGTCATCTGCAAGGAGTGACAGTTTTACTTCTTCCTTTCCAATTTGGAACACTATTTTTTAAATTATTTTTTTATTTATTTATGGCTGTGCTGGGTCTTTGTTGCTGGGTGTGGACTTTTCTCCAGCTGCAGTGCACAGGTTTCTCATTGTGGTGGCTTCTTGTGTTGTGGAGCACAGGCTCTCGGCGTGGGGCTTTCAGTGATTGCAGCGTGCAGGCTCAGTAGTTGCAGCTCCCAAGCTCTAGAGCACAGGTTCAGTAGTTGTGGTGCATGGGCTTCGTTGCTTCTCAACATGTGGAATCTTCTCGGACTAGCGATCAAACCCATGTCCCCTGCATTGGTTCAGTTCAATCCCTCAGTCGTGTCTGACTCTTTGTGAGCCCATGGACTGCAGCACGCAAGACTTCCCTGTCCATCACCAACTCCCAGAGCTTACTCAGACTCATGTCCATCGAGTTGGTGGTGCCGTCCAACAATCTCATCCTCTTGTCCCCTTCTCCTCCTGCCTTCAGTCTTTCCCAGCATCAGGATCTTTTCCAGTGAGTCAGTTCTTCACATCAGGTGGCCAAAGTATTGGAATTTCAGCTTCAGCATCAGTCCTTCCAATGAATATTCAGGACTGATTTCCTTTAGGATTGACTGGTTTGATCTCCTTGCAGTCCAAGAGACTCTCAAGAGTCTTCTCCAACACCACAGTTCAAACGTATCAGTTCTTCGGTGCTCAGCTTTCTTTATAGTCCAACTCTCACATCCATACATGATTACTGGAGAAACCATAGCTTTGACTAGGCTGACCTTTGTTGGCAAAGTAATGTCTCTGATTTTTAATATGCTGTCTACGTTGGTCATAGCTTATCTTCCAAGGAGAAGTGTCTTCTAATTTCAGGGCCACAGTCAACATCTGCAGTGATTTGGGGGCCCACCAAAATAAAGTTTCATTGTTTCCCCATCTATTTGCCATGAAGTGATGGGACTGGATACCATGATCTTAGTTTTCTGAACGTTGAGTTTTAAGCCAACTTTTTCACTCTTCTCTTCCACTTTCATCAAGAGGCTCTTTAGTTCTTCTTCACTTTCTGCCATAAGGGTGGTGTCATCTGCATATCTGAGGTTATTGATATTTCTCCCAGCAGTCTTGATTCCAGCTTGTGCTTCATCCAGCCCAGCATTTCTCATGATGTACTCTGCATAGAAGTTAAATAAGCAGGATGACAATATTCAGCCTTGACATACTCCTTTTCTGATTTGGAACCAGTCTGTTGTTCCATGTCCAGTTCTAGCTGCATTGGAGGTGGATTCTTATTCACTGTACTGCCAGAGAAGTCCTGGAGTCCTTAGACTTCCAGTGCAGTACTGAATAAAAGTGATGAGAGTGGGTGAGAGTGGGCATTCTTGTCTTGTTCCTAATTTTAGAGGAAATGCTTTCCGCTTTTCACCATTGAGTATGATGCTTATATGGCCTTTATTATATTGATGTTTGTTCCCTATATACCCACTTTTTTGATTTTTTTTTCATTATAAATGGATGTTGAGTTTTGTCAAAAGCTTTTTCAGTATCTATTGAGATGGTCATGCCATTTTTTTTTCCAATTGATTAATTGATTTTTTCCACATTGATTAATTTGTGGATATTGAACGATCCTTGCAACGCTGGGATAAATCCTGTTTGATCATGGTGTATGATCCTTTTAATGCAGGAGTCCCCATACCCTGGGCTGCAGACCAGTGGTCCACAGCCTAATAGGAACTGAGCCACAAGGGAGGAGGTGAGTGGCAGGTGAGCCAAGCACAGCTTCATCTGCCACTCCCCTTCACTCACATTACCACCTGCACCATCCCAGTTTCCCTTCCCCCAATCCATGGAAAAATTGTCTTCCATGGTCCCTGGTGCAAAAAAGATTGTAGACTGCTATTTTAATGTATTTTTGGATTAGATTCCTAATGTTTTGTTGAGGATTTTTGTTCATCAATAATATTGGTCTGTAATTTCCTTTTTTGTGTGATAATCTTTGTCGGGTTTTGGTGTCAGGGTGATGCTAAGGTTATAGAATGAATTCGAAAGTATTTCTTCCAATTATTATTATTATTTTTTTTTTTTTTTGAGTAGGTTGAGAAAGATAGTTGTTAATGTTTGGTAGAAATCACCTATGAAGCTCTCTGGTCCTGGACTTGTTTGTTAGGAATTTTTCGATTACTGAATCAATTTCTTTACTGATGATTTGTCTATTCATATTTTCTACTTCTTCCTGATTCAGTCTTTGCAGATTGTACATTTCTAGGAATTGGTCCATTTATTCTAAGTTGTCTATTTTTTGGTGTATAATTGTAATAATCTCTTATGATCCTTTGTATTTCTGTGGCATTACTTGTAACTTCTTTTTCATTTGTAATTTTATTGATTTAGGTTTTTTTTTCCTTGATGAGTCTGGCTAAAAGTTTAACAATTTTGTTTATCTTTTCAAAACAAGTAGCTCTTAGTTTCATTGATCTTTTTTCTGTTTTGGTTTTTCTTTTTCAGTCTCTCTCATTTATTTCTGCTTCCATCTTTATGATACCGTTTCTTCTACTAACTTGTCTTTTGTTTGTTCTTTTTCTGCTTCCTTTAAGTGTAAGGTTGCTTTCAGGCTATTGACGCTGGAGTTCCAGTTTTCTTCCCTTTAATGTTCTATTCTCTTTTCACCTTCTCCTTCTGAGAATAATTTAGTTACGATTTAACACAAACTCTTCTTTGTTCAGTAAACTGTGTATACTACTATCTTGTCAACAGTGCCTTGAGTTCCCTAGGTTAGAGGCCCTGTTTTACCCTTTAATGAGTAAACTTCTTGTTTCCACTTGAAGTAGAGGATGTCTGAAAGGCAATGTACAAATTTAACTGCTTCTGGAAGAGCTTTTTACATCTTTCATCTTTAGACAGTTCTCTTCTCTAACCCAAGTTCCAGCAATACCTGATACTGCCAGTCCTGGACACTTTGTTGAATTTGTATTGAATATTGGGTGGTTTCTTTGCTTTCTCCTTTTTACCCTTTGCTTTTACCTTTTTATGAGGGTTCATCTTTTTCCAGCCTCCTGACTCAGTTGCCACTCATCCATCTGCTTTCCAGCTTCCAAATTTTTGTTGCTGTTGTTTACTTTTACTCTCCTTATCCTTATGAAATTGTCTTTATAAGCAAGGTGAAAAGACAGCCTTCAGAATTGGAGAAAATAATAGTAAATGAAACAACTGACAAAGAATTAATCTCCAAAATATACAAGCAGCTCATGTAGCTCAGTACCAGAAAAATAAACAACCCAATCAAAAAATGTGCCAAAGAATTAAACAGACATTTCTCCAAAGAAAACATAACAGATGGCTAAGAAACAGATGAAAAGATGCTCAGCATCACTCATTATCAGAGAAATGCAAATCAAAACCACAGTGAGGTACCATCTCACACCGGTCAGAATGGCTGCTATCAAAAAGTCTACAATGAATGCTGGAGAGGGTGTGGAGAAGAGGGAACCCTCTTACACTGTTGGTGGGAATGCACACTAGTACAGCCACTATGGAGAACAGTGTGGAGATTCCTTTAAAAACTGGAATTAAACTGCCATACGACCCAGCAATCCCACAGCTGGGCATACACACTGAGAAAACCGGAGAGACATGTGTACCCTAGTGTTCATCGCAGCACTGTTTATAATAGCCAGGACATGGAAGCAACCTAGATGTCCATCAGCAGATGAATGGATAAGAAAGCTGTGGTACATATACACAATGGAATATTTCTCAGCTCTTGAAAAGAACACATTTGAGTCAGTTCTAATGAGGTGGATGAAACTGGAGCCTATTATACAGAGCAAAGTAAGTCAGAAAGTAAAACACCAGTACAGTATATTAATGCATACATATGGAATTTAGAAAGATGGTAACGATGACACCATGTGCACGATAGCAAAAGAGATACAGATAGAAAGAACAGACTTTTGGACTCTGTGGGAGAATGCAAGGGTGGGATGACTTGGGAGAATAGCATTGAAACACGTATATGGCCATATGTGAAACAGATCGTCAGTCTAGGTTCGATGCATGAGACAGGGCGCTCAAAGCCAGTGCCCTAGGATGACCCAGAGGGATGGGTTGGGGGGGAGGTTTGGGACAGGGTGGGAGGGGGACACATGTACACCTGTGGCTGATTCAATGTATGGCAAAACCACCATAATATTGTAATTAGCCTCCAATTAAATGAATAAAAAATTCCAATACTAAATTTGATTTTCAGAAATGAACAAAATTAGGTCTTACCTTATCTGTTCTAGACCTTATTGTCACAAAATTACAGCTCAGTCTCAAATAGATTGTCCAGTGCACTGTGTGAAACCTTGAAATAAGGCTGTGGAATTCAGTGTGGAACTGAATTTTATTATTATTGTTTGTTTTGGCCATGCTGCGCAGCTTGCAAGATCTTTGTTCCCCAATGAGGGATCACACCTGCACCCCCTACAGTGGAAGTGTGGATCCCTAAGCACTGGACCACCAGGAAATTGTCTTTATTTGATTTTAACAAATCACATTTAAATGATCACATGTGGCTAGTGGCTAGCATATACTGGACAGTTCAGGTCCAGAGCTGATGATCTTGGAGTTGGAATGTAAGTTCTAGTTGATGTATCTACTACATGGAAATTTTTTCCTTCTCCTTTTTTTTTATTCATTTATATCAGTATGGACACATGGATTTCTGTACTTGAAAGTGGGCATTATTTTTCTTTATTATTGATTTTGATGCTCAAATTGTCCCAGATTTGAACCATGGAAACCTCATTCAGGTTTCTTCTGTGTCCTTTGACATGTCTCCATCATTTTTCCTGGATCATTCATTCTAGAACTAGACATTATAGCCTCCTTATGAGCTTGCCCTGCTGTAATTCCTCTGGAGTCATCCTTTTCTCCAAGGACCTCTAGTTCCTCCATCCATCCAGTGGAGAATGCTATTTGGAAACCAGATCTGGTTGCCTGGTAGGCTTGTAGCTGCTGGACCAGCACAGCTTCTATGCTCTGTAAGCTGACAAGGGATTTTTACAGATTTTACAGAGCCTGGTGGCTGTTATATTGGGCAGTACAGATAAACAGATATTTCTGTCATTGCGAAAAAGAAAAAGATCGGGGTACTAGAATTTTAAGAGTTCAGAGACTCCTGCTTCCCTGGGCCTACCCCAGCACAGTTGGTACTTGGCGTCTGGGGATATAGCTGGTTGGTGATGAGAACGCCAGAGCGATTGATGCTAGAACCCCTCTGCTGGTGGAGGAATACTCTGTCTCCCTCTCGAACCTCCCATTGGCAGATGTAAACCAGGAGCCAGCTGCCAAGGGGATATGAACGTTGCAGACCCCAGACCCTAGACCATTGTTCCTCAGCCTCAGCACCATTGCATCTTGGGCCAGGTGGCTGTCTCGTGCTTCATAGGATGTTTAGTAACATCCCTGGCCTTTACCCACTTGATTCTAGTACACACCCCACACCCAAATGTTTCCATATGTGGCCAGATATCCCCTGGGGGAGCAAAATGACCCCATCGAGGACAACCTCCTGGGCCAGCATTGTAGGAAACAATATAGAAGGGGAGGCTTGGAGCTGAGAAGCAGTAGTACTGACCAGCAGCCTATTCTACTTCACATAACTCTGGAATGTGAAGGAGGGGAAGAGAAGTTAACCCTCACGTGCTTGTTACAATCCTGCAATACAGAGATTGGTATGTGCTTTTTTTCTTCTGGTTAATGAGGAAAGCAAAGACCAGTTAAGTAGTTTCAGGCAGGATTCACATCCTTGCTGATAAAGTTATTTATTTACATCCTCTTGAAGTTTGCACTTGAGTTTTTAGCTTGTAAGGCTATGCCTTATTGCCATCCTTTTTAAGTGGAGGAACCGTTCTTTTGAGTGTTGTATTTTCAAGTCATTATGGGTATATTGTCATCTGGGTACATCTTCTGAATGTTGCCCTACCAGAGTCATGCTCAGAACCACGGCTAAAAATGTTCACAAGTGGAGGGAAGAAGAAACATGAATATTTGTGAGGGAGTTTTCTAGTGGTCCAGTGGTAATGCTGTCTCACTGCCGAGGGCCTGGGTTCTATCCCTGGTCAGGGAACTAAAATGCCATGAGCAGCACGGCACAGCCAAAAAAAATCTATGGTAAAGCCAGTGTTTGGTTTTTTAGTTTTGGGTACTTTTAGTAATAGTTAACTTGGTTTCCTAGAGAGCTGCTTCAAACTGTGCAGGCACTGCTTATTGTTCTCATTTGCTTTTATGCTTAGTCCTTTTCTGTCTTCTGTTCCATACGGTTGTGTATCACTCTCCATAACAGAAAGACATGTCCTCTCTCAAAAGAAATCTCCCAAAGATCAGCCTAACAGTTTATAGTATCTTTCCTGTCTCATCACCGCCTCAGATCCAAAGTTAGGCTAGTGTGTGTTCTAAGCCAGGCATAAGCTGCTTCCCTTCTATTGCCAGAGCAGTCTCTGACTTTGCATTATGCCTAGTCCTCTCCAGAGTTTCCTATCTGTTATAGGTCCCTTGGGTTCAAAATCAGTGAAGGAACTAGAGCAGACATAATCATAACCTAACAGTTGAAGGCAGGATTTTTGAAGACCTATTAGGTTTGAAATTGGTCCACCAAGAACAGAGGAGGCAGTGACTTGATTCTTGTCTTAAGCTATGCATGGGTTTCTGAGAATGGATTTAGAGTAACTGCTCTGCGTGGAAGAAACGTGGAACAAAGGGACCTGAAGTTGTTCCTTGGCGTTTTGAGGACAAGGTGCTTAGGGCCTGCCTGCCATGAGCCTTGTGTCAGGGTGCTGCTGACGGTGGGGCTCTGTTGGACCCTCTCACCAGAACAGGTCATCTTGTGTTGCTCTTATCTGTTGATGTGTTCCCAAAGTTCTCTGCCACTCACTCTTCATACTGTATTTTAATTGCCTGTTTACTTGTCTTCCCTTTTAAACTTCAGGCACTAAATGGGTACTGTAGGTGCTCAGAAACTTATGTTCATTGAGATAATGTTGTTATGGTAATTTAATGTGAAATTATCTCCTAATATCCATGGAGGACAAATCCTTTACACTCTAGTAGAGCTGACACATACAGACTGGGAATTTATCACAAATAAGTATGCAGACATTTCTAGCTCAAATAACCATTAAGTAGTATGTTTTCTGCTCCCTCCCTATTCATCTAGTGGTTTTCTAGTAATTCCTCAAGCTTACCCTAAAACAGTTGCAGAAAATCAGATTTAAAGGGTTTAAACTGTTTTACCCAAGGCGGGGGGCACAAATCCCATTAAGCATGTCTCACCCTTTAGTTGTGACATTCTTCTCTCTAGCAAATATGTGTAGTCTGTCTTTCCAGGAAAGGCAGAGAGTCCCCTACTGCTCCTTGTACTGTGTGTGACAGGAAGGCTTTCTGAACGGCAGCTTGCCTCGTTGTCACTGCCCTCTAGTAGGCTTTCCGTGTTGTCTGTGTGGGGTCCAGCATGCCCAGATGATGCACTGTGCTTGGGAGAAGTCATTCTGTGAACACTTGGCTTGAAACTCAGTGATGAGTTTATACTTCAGCAAAAATTAACACGTATGGGATACAGAATCCATCTCTGGGGCCAAAAAGACACTAGTTGTATTCTGTAATTGCACTGAGTCAACTGTTTTACCCATTTATACCTCAGTGTAAAACCAACCATCCTGACACCTTCTATGCTCCTGTACAAGTTGAGATGGGATGGTGGAGTTTTGTCTACATTAGGTTATGGTGGGTTTTTTCTTAATGAAACATTGAAAACATATAGAAAGTGCTGATGTGGACAGCTTCCACTTTGTACTCTTTCTTGATTCCATTGTTTCTTTCCTTTTTCTCCCTACCTCCCAGATGTCATTGTTTCTTGGGAGTTGGTGTGTATCCTTTCCATCCACATTTCAGCATGCTTTCTACATAAGTATGTGTCCATACACTGTAACTATAGAGCATTGTGTTGTATAGTTTAAAACTTACATAAATGCTTCCATGTGGTATATATCCTTTTACAGCCTGTTTTTGTACAGACTTAACACGTGATAATAGCAATTTGTTGGAGCACAATATTCTAGAATTTCATTATGCAATATTCTAGACTTTCGTTATGCAATGATGTCATGTGTGATAGGCTGTTGATTCCCTTGTCTAAAGATGTATATATGTGTATTTCCTTATACATTTGACAAAAACAAAATTAAAAATAAATTATATATTTGAGAATCATATTGATATTATGCTGTGATTTGAAAGAGTGAGGCCTGACATGTTTCTTGCTTACTGAAATTTTAAACAAAGGAGATAGTAATGTTTTCAAGTATTTACCAGTATATGACATGGGTTTTCAAAAAGTTAAGAGAATAGTACTCTAGAATAAGAACTTATAAATTAGTGACTTCAGGTAGAGCTGTGTTTGATTGATTATCAACCTCTGGAAATAAATAAGCAAATATCTATTAACACCTACCTTGAAAGTAATTCCTCAAGCTCAGAGTTTCATTTTAGAGAAGTTATATGATTGGTAGAATTAAGCTCTCTTAGAAAATAAAGAATTAAGAGAACAATAAACATAATATTAAATGTGTATCTCTGTGCCATAGTAAATAAAAAGTTCTGAAGACATCTACTTCTGAAACAGATACACAAATAACAGATTTACTGTTATCAGAGGCTCAGTTTGTCACTTCATGACTGTTTGCCTTTGGAGCAGGTCACTTAGTGCTTGTGGACCTCAGTTTACTCACATGTAAAAGAACAACTGTTCAGTGACAAGCCCTTTCCAGGTGCCTCAGGCATCAAGTTCAGTTAAACACTAATTGGTTAGTGAAAGATCAAAGCTAGGTGGAGATGATCTGAAGGAGAGTCTCCAGTGGCATTTTATACCCATTTAAAGGGTTTAATTTTTCAGACCGGCCTCAATCAGTTTGAAACGTAATATATTTTTTACAGGTGGTGCTAGTGGTAACGGAGAAGGCAATGGCATCCCACTCCAGTACTCTTGCCTGGAAAATCCCATGGACGGAGGAGCCTGGAAGGCTGCAGTCCATGGGTCACTGAGGGTCGGACACGACTGAGCAACTTCACTTTTCCCTTTCATGCATTGGAGAAGGAAATGGCAACCCACTCCAGTGTTCTTGCCTGGAGAATCCCAGGGACGGGGGAGCCTGGTGGGCTGCCATCTGTGGAGTTGCACAGAGTCGGACACGAGTGAAGTGACTTAGCAGTAGCAGCAGCACCTAGTGGTAAAGAACCCACCTGCTAATAAAGAAGACGTTAAGAGACTCAGGTTTCATCTCTAGGTTGGGAAGATCCCCTGGAGGAGGGCGTGGCAATCCACTCTGTGTTCCTGTCTGGGGAATCCCATGAACAGAGGAGCTTGGTGGGCTACAGTCCATAGGGTCACAAAGAAACGGCAGTGATTCTGATTAATGTGCATTGTTTCAAGCAACTTAAATAAAGATGCACACATATTTCAAACTACTGGAGGCTTTATTTTCAGCTTTTACATGTGAAATTGTCAACGCAAAATTGTGGCTGACAAAAAATGTGTTTCTGAAGAACAACCTCGTCGTTTATATGGCTGGCAGCTAAGTCTTCTGGGCCGATGCTGCCAAATGGGGGCTCATGCTTAGAAGTATTTGGCACAGCATTTTTACTGACTTAATTTTCTTTTCTTCTAGGGGAAACAAGTACCTGTTGTTCAATCCCTTCTTTCCCCCGACTACTTTCATCATTGAGTTATTCTTACATCAAAAAGTCTATTATGGACACACATTAATCCCTGTTTCCCTTCTCTCTTTTGAGCTCTTATCTAATTACTCTGGGAGAATGTCCCTTTTTCTTTTCATCCACTTCATTCATTCAGCAGATACCCACTGAATTCCTACATTGTCCCAGGCATTCCTTACACACCTCTTCTTCCTTCATTTTATGTGTGAGTCAGAAAATAGCTCTAAACATGGCTGAGTATAATAGTAGATTGAAGCTTCTCTATTTCCAGATAAGGGGTTCTGAAAGACTATTCCTTACTAAGCTTGCTCATGAGCACGTTCATTGTTACTAAGATGTGTTTCTGTTCCCAGGCCAGTATTGCATTTCTATGAAATAAGAGCATGGAACAGGTCTTTAAAACTAAGCAAAACATCCAGTTGTTCCAAAATGGAGCAAATTCTGCTGCACTAAAAACTTTTAGAAATGAATTAAACTTCCCTCTTTGACAGAATGCATAAGGAAGGAATGTCTTAAATACAGTGTCCAGTTCCTGCCTTTCTGTCTGGTTTGTTGGGCAGATATGAACTAGCTTTGAATCGTCCATAACCATGAAAGAAATTTTATCATAATTTCCAGCTACCTCATGACTTTGATGTGAAAATTAATGCAGTAATGAAGAAGATTCTCTGGGCTACCACTAGAGTATTAGCTCTGTGTGGCACAGGCCTTTATTCACTGCTATATTTTATACATAATGGAAGGATAGATGGATGCTCCTTGTTGTGACATGTCACCACACTCATGGAATTCCACTTGAAAACAATAAAGTAAAAGAAAGCTAAATCCCAGTACAGAAAAGGTTGTTTTAAATGCTCAGCCAGGTAAATGTATCACAGGTTCAAGCAAGTCTGCTAAGTGTTAAGAACACACTGCACAATCTATTTACCTCTTTTTCTCTGCCCCTGGAATCCCTTTAACTATAGGTCTTTTCTTGAATGGTGTATTTGTATGGGTCTGTCTACCCAATTTTCTCTCCTTTTGAGTTTCCCTTTGTCATAAGGCGTAGTTTTTTTTTTTTAATAAACATATATAGAGTTATGTGTATATTTAATTGGCAGGGGAAGATTCTGTTCCTAAGTCTAAAAATAAGTAGGGTTTTTGTGTGTTTTTGTCTTCAAAAAGAACTCCTTGAGTTACTTTACCTTTGCAATGCATGATTGAGTATATTTCCCCCTGTACTTCTTTAAAGCTTTCTGCTCCTGAACTAGGCTCCCAGCTTGGGAAGCATTATAAAATTTGTCTTAGGTTCCAGCGGTTTTATTTCTAGTAATATCCCTTGATCATTGTCTTTAATTCTGGCTGCTAGTGCTTTTCACTGAGTTACCATAGTTCATTTCTTTATTTGCTTCTATGTTCAGTTAAGAACCTTTTCAAAAGATTGCATGATTTTTCAACCATCTAAATGCAAAGAACCTCTGGGAATATAACATCACACACACACGCACAATATAACACACACACACACACACATTCATTTTTTAAAAGGCACACTTATTTAAACATCCATAGGCCCTGAAGAGATACTTGACTAGAATAAAAGGAGGACCTTCACTCCAGATTGCATGGTATCTGGCAGTCAGGATAGCTTGTCAGTGGCAAATGCTGAATAATCCCAGGGCTTCAGATTAGGGGTACAGTCTCTTCCCGTTGTGTTCTTTCACTATTTATCTTGACAGGTGGCTTTCCCTTTATCAACCTTCTTTTCACACTGCCTCTCTGTTAAGGAAAAGCTATGTCAACCTCTGGGTGTTTCTTTTAAAAGATAAATAAATGTATGTGTAATGCACGTGTTTATAAGTAATAGGCCTTTATTTTAGAACATTAGAAAAAGAGAAGACTTTATGTATTATTTCAGTGGCTTTTTAAATATCTGTTCCCACTAGAGGGGATTTTTTCCTTTAATTTTAGTTCATAGGTTTTATGTATTTATTTTACAGAACTGCTAAATATAAGTGTTGAGGATATGAATGTGTTTAGATACACCTTTTATAGTAGGGGTTATCAAATATACACCATTGTTTTTATGTAACTTTCACATATGGCAGTGTCGAAATTGAGGTTAAGCTATGTTTCCCAGCATTTGTTTTTTGGCTGTGCAACACAGCATGGTGGGTTCTTAGTTCCCCAACCAGTGATCGAACTTGTGTATTCTGCATTGGGAGCATGGAGTCTTAACCACTGGAAAAGTCCTATTAGGTGAACTTGATCAGGTGGGGAATCACAAATATCCTACCATAACTTTAAGATGTGGCTTGTGCAGGTGTAGACATGGTGTGTGTGTCCGTGTTTGTATATAATGGAATATTACTCAGCCATGAAAAAGACTGAAGTAATGTCATTTGCAGCAACATGGATAGACCTAGAGATTATCATACTAAGTGGAGTACATCAGAGAAAGACAATATGATATTGTTTATATGTGGAATCTAAAACATGACACAGATGAACTTACCTGCAAAACAGAAATAGACTCGCAGAGACAGAGAACAGATTTGTAGTTGCCATTGGGGAGGGGGCTGGGGAAGGGAAGGATTGGGAGTTTGGGATTAGCAGGTGTAAACTGTTATATATAGGATGAATAAACAGCAAGGTCCTCCTGTACATCACAGAGAACTACACTCAATATCCTGTGATAAACCATACTGGAAAAGAATAGGAAAGACTATGCACACGTATAACTGAATCACTTTTCTATATAGCAGAAATTAATACAACAGTGTAAATCAACTGTACTTAAAGTAAAATGTTTTTTAAAAAGATGTAGTTTGTGCTTGTTTCCATTTTACGAAGTAATAATTGTCTGAATTTGTTTATGATGGTATGGCTAAAGCCAGATTATTCAAGGATGACTTACATATTTTATTATTTGGTTAACTCAGTTTTTGCAGGATGTATATTATATAGAGTTCCCTGGAGAAGGAAATGGCAACCCACTGCAGTATTCTTGCCTGGAGAATGGCAGTACCACCATCTAGTTGCCTTCAGCTTTTTAACATTAAATAACTGTTAGCCCTTCAAGGAATTGGGGTTCAGGTTTCCCTGGTGGCTCAGTGATAAAGAATCCACCTGCCAACACAGGAGACACGGGTTCGGTCCTTGATCCAGGAGATCCCACATACTGGGGAGCAGCTAAGCCCATGTGCTGCAACTATTGCGCTTGCGCTCTAGAGCCTGGGAGCCGCGACTAGTGAGCCCTTATGCTGCAACTAGAAGAAGCCTGTGCACCTAGAACCTGTGCTCTGCAGTGAGAAAACCCGCTGCAGTGAGAACCCCGTGCCCTGCAACTAGAGAAAAAGCCTGCTCAGCAGTGAAGACTCGATACAGCCCCCCAAAGCACGAACAAAAACCACCGTTAAAGAAATGGAATTCTTTTTTTTTTAAACTACTAGTTTTGAGTCATTTTGAAAATGTATGTTTTCTGGGAATTCCCTGGCAGTCCAGGGTTAGAACCTGGTGGTTTCATTGCCATGGGCCTGGGTTCTATCACTGGTTGGGAAACTAACATCCTCCAAGCCTCCTGCCCCATCCCACCCCCACCCCCAAAGTATATTTTTTAACTTCTTAAACACTGAAAGACATTTAACAACTTTTGTGATTCAAGATCACTATTTTAAACAAAAATATATATTTCAGTCAGACCATTAAATGTTATGTTAGGTAAATTCTCAGCAGGGTTTCTCAAAATACAAGTAAAAGTAACTGTAATTATCCATGGTGGCAAGTATACTATATGGGATGTGTTTTGGTGATGAGTGTAATATGAATAAGAAGTCAGGGAAGTAAAAATATTTCCTTACATATAGTTTTCCTTATATCCTGCTACTTCTTCTCATTGTAATAGCTCTGCCAGTTTAACACGTCTAATTTGTCATCACAAGCTTTAGACAGTATCTGACTTGAGAGAAGATTCCATACCACCTCTCTCGATAGTAGCTCAGTACAGTTCATTCAGTCAGTCGCTCACTGGCATCTGACTCTTTGCAGCCCTGTGGACTGCAGCACGCCAGGCTCAGAGTCTCTAAACAGCATGGAAGAAGCATGCATAGGCTTGCTACAGTTTCTCAGTAGCAATCCTCTCTCTCTCTGCCCCCACCTGAAATGACTAAATCTCGTTTAGCTTAGAAAAGGACCCCACATTTCTCACTCAGAACAGAATCTCTTTTAAGTATATCTGTCAGAAATCACTTGTATAACACAGACTAACAAAATTTGCTCCCTTCCTGTCTACCCTAACAGGGAAAATAAGCCAGCTCTTCATTGCACAGTTCCTTGGTTAATAACAGTGTTCCACCTGTACCAAGAGGCTCAGGAAATCTGAAACAGAACATACATGTGGCATATGTAGAATGATCATTTCCTTGATAGGAAGAATGAAACTGCTTCTGGTGATATTGAAAAGAAATATTTACAACGCTGAAAACCAAAATTCCTATAGAAAAAGTATCATAATAGAAACAAGAGTTCAAATGTTGTCAATTAAAATATCACCTTAAGAGCCAAGGCTGTAGGACCACTAGATGATAGCACTGAGGTCTCCTGGATTTAAAAAATGTTAGGTTTCATTTGCTCTATGCAGTATGCATGCGTACTAACTCCCTTTGGTCATGTCCAACTCTTTGGGACCCCATGGACCATAGCCTGCCAAGGTCCTCTGTCCATGGGATTCCCAGGCAAGAATACTAGAGTGGGTTGCCATGCCCTCCTCCGGAGGATCTTCCCACCCCAGGAATCAAAGTCATGTCTCTTAAGTCTCCGCACAGACAGAAAGGTTAACGCCGCCTGGGAAGCCTTTCTGTCAGATGGGGTGGACACTCCAAAAAGTTAGTGTTCAAACCTGAGCTTACCTTTCTGGCACCCTAAAGAGGTGTAGCTTAGTTCACACTACATTTTATTTGGCAAAGTTACTATATCCTGTTAAATTAAACTTTCATTTGTGAATCTAAATAAATAGGTACTTACCCCTTTTCAGTATCTTCAGTGTTGTGCATTGTCATGCTTGGAGGCTGCTTTGAATAGGCAAATTTTGAAGTAGTCCATCTTTTTGCTCATCATCCTTTTCAGTGAGCTTTCTTTGTCCACACTGTTTATCCTTTTTTACTTCTTTTCCTCCATGGCATGTATCTTCTAACTTGTTTTAGAACTTAGTTTGATTTTATGCCTGTCTTCATCCCCTGTTTTAGGCTATCATTCATTGTTGTTTTTTTTTTTTTTCTAATATTTATTTATTTTGGCTGCACTGGGTCTACTTTACAGCTCGCAGAATCTCCCTTGTGGCAAGCAGGCATCTTAGTTGGGACATACCAGATCTAGTTCCTTGACCAGGAATGAACCAGATCCCCTGCATTGGGAGGTTGGAGTCTTACCCACTGGACCACCAGGGAAGTCCCTATTATCTTTTAATTCATTCCATAATGGACTGTCTGATGGGCCTTTGGGTTGTTAACAGCGTTTTTATTCAATTACAAAAACCACTGTGAAAATTCTTTTACATTCTTCTGATGCTCCTGGGCAAAAGATGGCCCAGGGAATTGATTTGAATTGAATTGCAGAGACATAGTAATTGTACATGTTTAACTTGACTAGAATGTGAATAAAATTTGCAAAATGGTTTTGCTGACAGATGTCCCCAGCAGTGACATAGAAGCGTGTCTGTTGCTCCTAGTCTTCACTAGCACTTGATAGCAAGAGGCTTCTAGGATTTTGCAGTCAGTCGATGTAAAATAATGGCTCATGGTGTTTTTATTTGCACTTTGATGACTAATGAGATTGAACATCGTTTCATGTATCTATTGGTCAGTTTTGTTTGCTGTTCTTTATAGGGCCCATTGAAGTCTTTGCCCATTTCCCTATTGGATGTTGGTCATTTTCTTCCTGAAATGTTTGAGTTCCTTAGTGTATCCTGTATAGCCAACTCTTGTCTGTCATGTATGTTTTATTTGTCGCCAGATTCTGGGCCTTGTCTTTTCCATCACTCTAGGATATTAAATGGGAACACACTCCAGTATTCTTGCCTTGAGAATTCCATGGATAGAGGAGCCCGTTGGGCTACAGTCCACGGGGTCGCTAAGAGTCGGACACAACTGAGCGACTTCACTTTTACTTCACTTTCAGGATATCAAAAGTGAAGGAAAAGTCATAATTTTAATGTGGTTGAATGTGTCCCTTTATTGGGCCCTGTGTGTGTGTGTGTTAAGGAAATGGTTTCTTACTCTGGGTTTATAAAAATATTCCCCTATATTGTCTTCAGAGATTTTTCTCACTTCTCTTTCACACTTGTCTTTAAACCATCTGGATTTGATTCCTGTGTGTGGAATCTGTGGATGGAATTGATTCCTGTGTGTGGAATCTGTGGGTGAGATCCAACTCTGTTGTCCCCGTATATGGCAGGGAGATCACCTGTCTTAGTACCATTTACTGTCTACTCCCTCTTTTCCCCACTGATCTCTAGTGACCTTACTGTTGTGACACAGATTTCAACATGTCTGCATCTGTTTGTGTGTGTGTTAGTCACTCAGTCATATCCAGCTCTGTGACCCCTTGGACTGTATGTAGCCTGTCAGGCTCCTCTGTCCATGGGATTTTCCAGGCAAAAATACTGGTTCAGTTCAGTTCAGTCACTCATTCATATCCAACTCTTTCCGACCCCGTGGACTGCAGCACGCCAGGCTTCCCTGTCTATCACCAATTCTCGGAGCTTGCTCAAACTCATGTCCATTGAGTCGGTGATGCCATCCAGCCATCTCGTCCTCTGTCATCCCCTTCTCCTCTTGCCTTTAATCTTTCCCAGCATCGTGATCTCTTCCAATCAGTCAGCTGGCCAAAGTATTGGAGGTTCAGCTTCAGCATCAGTCCTTCCAGTGAATATTCAGGACTGATTACCTTTAGGATTGACTGGTTCATAGGAAGCATCACTACAAACAAAGCTAGTGGAGGTGATAGAATTCCAGTTGAGCCATTTTAAATCCTAAAAGATGATGCTGTGAAAGCGCTGCACTAAATATGCCAGCAAATTTGGAAAACTCAGCAGTGGCTACAGGACTGGAAAAGGTCAGTGGAATTCATTCCAATGCCAAAAAAAGGCAATGCCAAATAATGTTGAAACTACTGCATAATTGCACTCATCTCGCATGCGAGCAAAGTAATGCTCAAAATTCTTCAAGCCAGGCTTCAATATACGTGAACTGTGAACTTCCAGATGTTCACGCTGGATTTAGAAAAGGCAGAGGAACCAGAGATCAAATTGCCAACATCCATTGGATCATTGAAAAAGCAAGAGAGTTCCAGAAAAGCATCTACGTCTGCTTTATTAACTACACCAAAGCCTTTGACTGTGTGGATCACAACAAACTGTGGAAAATTCTTCAAGAGGTGGGAATACCAGACCACCGGACCTGCCTCCTGAGAAATCTGTATGCAGGTCAAGAAGCAACAGTTAGAACTGGACATGGAACAACAGAACGGTTCCAAACTGGGAAAGGAGTACATCAAGGGGGTGTATTGTCACCTTGTTTATTTAACTCATATGCAGAGTACATCATGCGAAATGCTGGGCTGGATGAAGCACAAGCTGGAATCAAGACTGCCGGGAGAAATATCAATAACCTCAGATATGCAGATGACACCACCCTTATGGCAGAAAGCGAAGAAGAACTAAAGATCCTCTTGATGAAAGTGAAAGAGGAGAGTGAAAAGTTGGCTTAAAACTCAACATTCAGAAAACTAAGATCATGGCATCTGGTCCCATCATTTCATGGCAAATAGATGGGGAAACAGTGACAGACTTTATTTTCTTGGGCTCCAAAATCACTGCAGATGGTGACTGCAGCCATGAAATTTAAAGACACTTGCTCCGTGGAAGAAAAGCTGACCAACTTAGACAGCATATTAAAAAGCATAGACATTACTTTGCCAACAAAGGTCCGTCTAGTCAAAGCTATGGTTTTTCCAGTAGTCATGTATGGATGTGAGGGTTGGACCATAAAGAAAGCTGAACGCCAAAGAATTGGTGCTTTTGAACTGTGGTGTTGGAGAAGACTCTTGAGAGTCTCTTGAACTGTGAGAAAATCCAACCAGTCAATCCTAAAGAATACTGGCATGGGTTGCCATTCCTGCCTCCAGGGGATCTTCCGTACCCAGGGGTCAAATCTGGGTCTCCTGCATTGCAGGCAGATTCTTTACCATCTGAGCACCAGTTTAAGGGCTTTCTGTTCTGTTGCTTTGGTCAGTTTGTCTGTCTCTAAGCCAGTATCCTACTATCTAAATTACCGTAGCTTTATAATAGCTCTTGGTATGTTAAGCAAATCCCTCCATCTTGTTACCTCTTCAGGAATGGCTTGGCTATTTTTGACCCTTTGCAAATTGTGTAAAGATTTGAGTCAGCTTATGTTCCACAAAAAATTCTTTTGTGATTGTCTTTTTATTAGAATTGTACTAAATCTGCTGATCAGTTTGGGGGAGAATTGGTATTTTATTATGTTGAACCTTCTAGTCAGTGAACCTGGTGTTTTTATTTTTTAAAAGCTATTTAATGTCTTTGAACACATTTTTACTAATTTATTTCATAAAGGGCTGCGTATCTTTGGTTAGGTTTATTCATAGGCACTTTTCAGAAATACTACTACAAATGATGTAATTTTTTTATTGTGGTAAAATAAGCACAACGTAAACTCTGTCGTTTTAACCCATTAGCATATAGTTAAGTGCGTGGAATTAGTACTTTCACATTGTTGTGCAGCTATCACCACTATCCATCTCCAGAATTTTTTCATTATCCCAGACTGAAACCCAATAAACAGTACTCCCTCTCTCCCCTTCCACCCAGTCTCTGCTAACTACTGTTCTGCTCTGGGTTTGGGAGGGGCTTGTTTCGTTCTTTGTGAATTTGACTAATCTGGGTACCTCATATGGGAGGAGGACACGGCAACCCACTCCAGTACTCTTGCCTGGAGAAATCCATGAACAGAGAAGCCTGGCGTGCTACAGTCCACGGGATCGCAAAGAGTCAGACACGACTGAAGCGACTTAGCACACAGCACATGAGTACCTCATATCAGTAGACTCAAATGGCATTTTTAAAATATACTTGTCTTTTTTGGAATGAAAAATCAATCAGTATTTTATTGGTGTTTATGTTTGGCTACCTTGCTTAAAATACTTAATTCTGATAATTTAGCAGGAGTTTTCTATATAAACAGGCATATCACATGTAAATAAAAGGCTTTCTTGCTATTATACCTGCCCATTAAGTTTCAAATTTTGCATATTGAGATATTTGGTACATTTTCAAATATGTTGGTTGCCTCTTTTTAAGCTCCTCTTTTATTGTTTTAAACTGTTAGTATTTGATATTCAGTTCTGCTATCAACTCTTTGCCATTCTGATTCTGCTGCTTATTCTTACAAACTTCTTTCTGGTGGTATCTAAGCTTTTGTTGGTATTTTGTGCATGAACTGTCATTCCTTGAAATTTTATTTGTCTGATGCTTGGTGCCGGTGCTTATTTAGGACTATTCTAAATTCTTGACCTAGAACCATTTGGAAGTCTGAATTTGGATTTTTCACTTATGTGAAATCTGGACTGGTTTGTACTGATAGTTATAACTTTTTAGGGTGGTGGTGGTGGTGGTGGTGTTTTGTGCAGAGGGGATTTCAGGGGGCAAGTTTTGTAATCCCCTAAGGATTGCTAGCTCGCACATATAGTGAGGGTGTATTAGGGTCTCACCTTTATGAGGAATTGCCTGTTCAGACCCCACCGTGGCAAGCCTGGCAGGTCTGTGCTACCTGTGCTTTGTCATGCAGTGCTGTGAACACGTAAGCTCAGACTTTCCCAAGTAGCTGCCCACCTCCCTGAGTGAGGCCAGTTACTCACTCCTCTTTCACTCGACTGTTGCCCTCTTGCTAGTTCATCAAAACATTTTAAAAGTTTTCTTACATTTTGTTAAACATTTTAAGTTACTTCCATGAGAAGTGTAAATCGAGGGAACAGAAATTCCTATATTATTTTACATTGTTGTTTTCAGTCATTTTGGAAAAGAAATCTGGGGTTGTATGTGCATCTTTTTATTTATAAAAATGAAATGAAGAGTGGCCTTTTACAGCTGCTAATTAATGATATTTCTTTTTTTATAGGTGTCAGCTGTGATGCATGTTTAAAAGGAAATTTTCGAGGTCGCAGATACAAGTGTTTAATTTGCTACGATTACGATCTTTGTGCATCTTGTTATGAAAGTGGTGCAACAACAACAAGGCATACAACTGACCACCCAATGCAGTGCATATTAACAAGGGTAGATTTTGGTACGTATTTAAAGTTTAGTGAATTATCATTTAGAACTTTGTATACGAGTATGAAGAAGTAAAGGCAAAACGTTCTAAAACGATCCCCATTGCATAATGAGGCTCCAAATTCATTAAAAATAACACAAATCTTACTTTTTATTCTAAGTAATTTTTTCTCTTATAGTTTGCTTATGAAAGCCATTCAGAAATAAATACACCTGGCAAAGTGTGAAATGAAACAGTGCCTCGGTAAAGAAGGAGTGAAGTTTAAATTGACTGTTCTTGCTAACAGTACAGAAATCTTCATACTGTAGTGATCAGGAAGCAGATTATTTGTACAGTTGATTAGAAGGCACTGTCAGTGCATAAGAAAACCTTTAAATGTTTCATGCTATAATTTCTTACCTAGTCAACACTTGTTATTATCTGTCTGACTGTAGACATCTTAGTGGATGTGAAGTGGTAGTGTCTCGTAGTTTTGACTTGCATTTCTCTGACGGCCAGTGATGCTGCTGACCGTCTTTTC
This sequence comes from Ovis canadensis, assembly GCF_042477335.2. Classification (NCBI taxonomy): domain Eukaryota; kingdom Metazoa; phylum Chordata; class Mammalia; order Artiodactyla; family Bovidae; genus Ovis; species Ovis canadensis. The sequence goes on from NC_091247.1 coordinate 56,996,632, forward strand.
TAGTGCTGATTAGCCACCTGCATATCTGCTTTGGAGAAATGTCTGTTCAAATCCTTTGCCCAACTTTTAATTGGGTAATACGTCTTTTATTATTGAGTTTTCATAGTTCTTTGTGTATTCTGTATACAAGTTCCTTACAGGTGAATGATTTGCAGAAATTCTGTCCCATTCTTTGGGTTGTCTTTTCATTTTCTTGCTGATATGTTTTGAAGCACATAAGTTTTGATTTTGATAATGTCAAGTTTATCTGTTTTTTTTTCCTTTGTTGTGCTTCTAATGTCATATATAGGAAACCATCACCTAATCCAAGATCATGAAGATGTAAAAATATGTTGTAAAAAAAGTTTTCCTCTAAGGTTTTATAATTTTAGTACCAACATTTAGATCTTTGGTCCATTTTGATTTAATTTTTGTGCGTGGAATGAGGTAGAAGTCCAGCTTCATTTCTCACATATGACTACCAATTGTCACAGTGTCATTTATTGAGAAGATCCTCTCCCCAGTGAATTGTCTTGGCATTCCTGTTGCAGATCAGCTGACTAGAGGGAAGGGGATAATGGGGTGATGCTAGTCAAAGAGAACAAAGTTTTGTTATGCAAGATGAGTAAGTTCTAGAGATCTAATGTATAGCATGGTCATCATCAGTTCAGTTCAGTCACGTCCAACTCTTTGTGACCCCGTGGACTGCAGCACGCCAGGCTTCCCTGTCCATCACCAACTCCTGGAGTTTACTCAAACTCATGTCCATTGTGTCAGTGATGCCATACAACCATCTCATCCTCTGTCATCACCTTCTCCTCTCACCTTTAATCTTTCCCAGCATCAGGGTCTTTTCCAGTGAGTCAGTTCTTCACATCAAATGGCCAAAGTATTGGAGTTTCAGCTTCAGCATCAGTCTTTCCAATGGATATTCAGGACTCATTTCCTTTAGGATTGACTGGTTTGATCTCCTTGCAGTCCAAGAGACTTATCAAGAGTTTTCTCCAACACCACAGTTCAGAAGCATTAGTTCTTCGGTGCTCGGCTTTCTTTATAGTCCAAATCTCACATCCATACATGACTACTGGAAAAACCATAGCTTTGACTAGACGGACCTTTGTTGGCGAAGTAATGTCTATGCTTTTTAATATGCTGTCTAGGTTGGTCATACCTTTCCTTCCAAGGAGTAAGCGTCTTTTTAATTTCATGGCTGCAGTCACCATCTGCAGTGATTTTGGAGCCCAAGAAAATAAAGTCTGACGCTGTTTCCACTGTTTCCCCATCTATTTCCCATGTAATGATGAGACCAGATGCCATGATCTTAGTTTTCTGAATGTTGAGTTTTAAGCCAACTTTTTCACTCTCCTCTTTCACTTTCATCAAGAGGATCTTTAGTTCTTCTTCGCTTTCTGCCATAAGGGTGGTGTCATCTGCATATCTGAGGTTGTTGATATTTCTCCCGGCAGTCTTGATTCCAGCTTGTGCTTCATCCAGCCCGGCATTTCACATGATGTTTCTCTGTATATGAGTTAAATAAACAAGGTGACAATACACCCCCTTGATGTACTCCTTTCCCAGTTTGGAACCGTTCTGTTGTTCCATGTCCAGTTCTAACTGTTGCTTCTTGACCTGCATACAGATTTCTCAGGAGGCAGGTCCGGTGGTCTGGTATTCCCACCTCTTGAAGAATTTTCCACAGTTTGTTGTGATCCACACAGTCAAAGGCTTTGGTGTAGTTAATAAAGCAGACGTAGATGCTTTTCTGGAACTCTCTTGCTTTTTCAATGATCCAATGGATGTTGGCAATTTGATCTCTGGTTCCTCTGCCTTTTCTAAATCCAGCGTGAACATCTGGAAGTTCACAGTTCATGTACTGTTGAAGCCTGGCTTGAAGAATTTTGAGCATTACTTTGCTCGCATGCGAGATGAGTGTTATTGTGCAGTAGTTTGAACATTCTTTGGCATTTCCTTTCTTTGGGATTGAAATGAAAACTGACCTTTTCCAGTCCTGTAGCCACTGCTGAGTTTTCCAAATTTGCTGGCATATTTAGTGCAGCGCTTTCACAGCATCATCTTTTAGGATTTAAAATAGCTCAACTGGAATTCCATCACCTCCACTAGCTTTGTTTGTAGGGATGCTTCCTAAGGCCCATTTGACTTCGCATTCCAGGATATCTGGCTCTAGGTGAGTGATCACACCATCATGGTTATCTGGATCATGAAGACCCTTTTTGTATAGTTCTTCTGGGTATTCTTACCATCTCTTCTTAATATCTTCTTCTGTTAGGTCCATACCATTTCTGTCCTTAATTGTGCCTGGTGGCTCAGATGGTAAAGCGTCTGCCCACAATGTGGGAGACCTGGATTTAATCCCTGGGTCAGGGAGATCTCCTGGAGAAGGAAATGGCAACCCACTCCAATATTCTTGCCTGTAAAATCCTGTGGACAGACGAGCCTGGTGGGCTACAGTCCATGGGGTTGCAGAGAGTCGGACACGATTGAGCAACTTCACTTTCATTTGCATGAAATGTTCCCTTGGTATCTCTAATTTTCTTGAAGAGATGTCTAGTGTTTCCCATTCTATGATTTTCCTCCATTTCTTTGCATTGATCACTGAGGAAGGCTTTCTTATCTCTCCTTGCTATTCTTTGGAACTCTGCATTCGGATGGGTATATCTTTCCTTTTCTCCTTTGCCTTAAGCTTCTCTTTTCTCAGCTATTTGTAAGGCCTCCTCAGACAACCATTTTGCCTTTTTGCATTTTTTTTTCCTTGGGGATGGTCTTGATTACTGCCTCTTGTACAGTGTCATGAACTTCCGTCCCTAATTCTTCAGGCACTCTGTCTATCAGATCTAATCCCTTGAATCTATTTGTCACTTCCACTATATAATCATAAGGGATTTGATTTAGGTCATACCTGAATGATCTAGTGGTTTTCCCTACTTTCTTCAGTTTAAGTCTGAATTTGACAATAAGGAGTTCATGATCTGAGCCACAATCAGCTCCCGGTCTTGTTTTTACTAACTGTATAGAGCTTCTCCATCTTTGGCTGCAAAGAATATAGTCAGTCTGTTTTTGGTGTTGACCATCTGGTGACGTCCATGTGTAGAGTCTTCTCTAGTGTTGCTGGAAAAGGGATCATAGTTGTATGGTGTATGGTGTTGTATGGTGATCATAGTTAACAATATTGTGTACTGGAAATTTTTGAAGAGGATAGATCTCAAATCTTCTCAACACATATACATATACACATAATGGTAACTGTGTAGACGTGATGGAAATGTTAATTAGTTTGTGGTGATCTTTTCACACTATACACATATGTCAAAATATCATTATATACCATAAATATATACAGTTTTTATTTATCAAAGTATATCAGTAAAGCTGTTAGAAAATCAACTGACCATAAACGTCACTTTTAATTTCTGGACTCTCAATCTGTTCCATTGATTTGTATGTCTGCATGCCAATACTATAGTGTCTCAGTTACATAGTAAGCTTTGGAATCATAAAGTATGAATCTTCCAACTTCGTTCATTTTCAAGCTTACTGTGGGTATTGTTAATCCCTTGAATTTTGTGTGAATTTTAGAATTGGCTTGTCAAATTTATACAAAGAAACCAACTGGGATTTTGATAGGAGTTGTTTTGTATCTGTAGATCAGTTTGGAAAGCAATGATAGTAAGTCTGCTACCCTGTTAAAGCAGGATGTCTTTCTGTTTATTTAGGTCATTTTTCGTTTCTTTCAACAAAAATTTATAGTTATCAAAGGATAAGTTTTACACTTCTGTTATTAAATGTATTTCTAAATGTTTTATTCTTTTTGCAATTGTAAATGAAATTTAAAAAAAGTTTTCTTTGGGATTGCCCACTCCCAGTTACAGAGAAACAATTTATTTCTGTCATAGATCTTTTATTAAAAAAAAAAAAAAACTAACAAGTTTGGTAACATGTCTACCTTCTATATACATGAGTGATGCCCAGGAAAACAGTAACTCCCTGAAATGGCCCAAACCTTCATCTTAAATACCATCTCTAGCTAAAGACAAAAGAAGATTTGGGGAGCTGGGTGGGGAGGAGGCCAGTTATGGGAGGTAAACAAGGGTAACTTTGTTTTGCAGAGTTAAGTTGTTATGTAAATTCAGGTCTTTGCCTCTCCTTTGGTAGGTGTTTCTAGAGGTTTAGTGCTGAACCTCTTCTCTTCCTGCTACAGATGGAGGTTTATCTCATAATGTAAATATCTCTTACAAAAGGTAACTTCTCAGTTTTTAGAGCTTCTCTTGTATCTGCTGTTTTGTTTGTTTTTATTTTTATTGAAGTACAGCTGATTTGCAATGTTGCATTTAGTTTCAGGTGTACATCGATGTGAATCTGCTACGCACATACCTATGTCCACTCTTTTAGATCCTTCTCCTGTATAGGTCATTACAGAGTATTGAGTATTGAGTTCCCTGGGCTATACAGTAGGTCCTTATTAGTTATCTATTTTATATACAGTAGCGTGTATATTAATCCTAGTCTTCCAGTCCCCCACCCCAGGTATAGATCTTGTATCCTGTAATGTCACTGAGCTGGTTTATGAGTTCTGCTAGTTTTTTAGTGGATTCATTAGGATTTTTTATATACAGGATCCTGTCATCTGCTAATAGAGAGTTTTACTTCTTTCTTTCCATCTGGATGCCTTTCATTTCATCTTCTTGCCTACTGTGATTATCTATTCTCTACTAAAATATTGAATAGAAATGGCCAGAGTGGCAATTCTTGTCTTGTTCCTGGTCTTAGGGGAAAGCATCCACCCTTTCACCAGTAAGTATGATGTCAGCTTGGGGATTTTGTAGGTGCCCTTTATCAGGTAAGGAAGTTCTGTTATTTCTTCTTCTTTTTTTTTTAAAGTACGTTTATCTTCACCTACCCCAAATTCACCTGGCAAGTCTTATACATATAATAAATGGTCAGTATATACATAATGGGTTTAAGTATTTTTAAGGTAATCGAGATCTCCCAAAGAATGAAGAAATCTGTCATGTAATAAACATTTTCTTTCATTTTCTCTTCTCACAGAAATGATCCTATCCTCTTAAATTAGGTATTTGTTTCATGTTAAATAATGAGATGTTTGTAATGAAGTGATATACTAAAAGAATAGGTGTATGTGGTCATCATGTCTGACTCTTTGCACCCCCATGGACTGTAGCCTGTCAGGCTTCTCTGTCCATGGGATTTTTCAGGCAAGAATATTGGAGTGGGTTGCTGTCTCCATTTCCAGGGGATCTTCCTGACTCCGGGATTGAACCCAGGGAGAATCCGATGGGCAGAGGAGCCTGGTGGGCTGCAGTCAGTGGGGTTGCAAAAGTGTCAGATATGACTGAGCTACATTTTTCTGTATTTTTAAAAAATTGGTAATTATTTCTCAATGCAGTTCCACTCTGTTTTTCAGATTTGTACTATGGTGGGGAAGCTTTCTCCGTAGAACAGCCACAGTCTTTTACTTGTCCCTATTGTGGAAAAATGGGCTATACGGAGACATCTCTTCAAGAACATGTTACTTCTGAACACGCAGAAACATCAACAGAAGTGGTAAGTGAAGCAGCCTTGTGTCTAAATCATCCGGTAAAGTACATTGTTTCTAACACAAGATAGAGCCCTGTCACTATGTTCTGCCTCCTGTTAAGTGTACTGATACTGTTTGCATGATAATTGTTAAAATTATCTCTCAACAGCAACTTTTACACATCCTGGGAAGCTGCATGTGTACAAGATAGTGCCCCCTTCTTGTCCCCACTAGCCTTTCTTTCCCTGTTGCAGCTAAAAGCAAATGTGGCATCTTAACCAAATTCAGGCGCCTTTAGTAAATGCATGGTGAAAAGGCTTAAAAAACCCTGACTTGAAACGCACATCTCTGTCTCTTTTTTAAAAAAATTTACTTATGTATTTATTTATGGCTGTGTTGTGTCTTTGTGGCTGCGCGGGCCTTTCTCTAGCTCCCGCGAGCAGGGCTGCTCTCTAGTTGGGGTGCTTGGACTTGTCAGTGCAGTGGCTGCTCTTGCTGTGGAGCACGGGCCCAAGGGCTCGCAGGCTTCAGTAGCTGCCATGCATGAGCCTGATAGTTGGCAGCTCCTGGGCTCTAGAGCACAGGGCCAGTCGTTGTAGAGCACGGACTTAGTTGCTCCGTGGCACGTGGGATTTCCCAGTCCAGGGATCAAACCCGTGTCTCCTGCACTGGCAGGTGGATTCTTCACCACTGAGTCACCAGGGAAGCCCAGCACATGGCTTTTTATAGTATTCTTGCTACCTGGTTGATTTCTCTTCTGTAAGGAAACATTCATAAGAAAATTTTAAAATCTTTAGTCACATATGAAGTAGTAATCCACTGTCACATCTCACTGTAACATGTCATTGGCCTTACTTGGTTTTCATCAGACCATATCTCTTGCTTCTTAGGTCAAAGCTTTGAGCCCCTAGAAGTTCCTCCTACTTTGGTCTTTGCCAGTGGCCAGGGACTCAGAAAAACACATTGAGTCTTGCCTTGAAAACATTGTAGATAGTTTACCTAACGTCTGAGTCAGCATATTTCCAACTTCAAGAAATGATGCATCACCCACAAAGAGTCCGCTTCCTTCATTTCCCATTGGTACCAGTAGATAGAGTGAACCAGGAGAGCTGGACATATGGGATGGGACTTGGAGAGCTTGGGCACAAACAGCTGCACACTGCTTCAGCGCAGAAGCCCCTGAACGTACTCAGAACAAATTAAGTGAAAATTAAAGGTGGAACCAGATGTTTGAGCTCAGCAAGAGCCCCTCTGAGTTGTAGAGTCCCTACTTAGCCACTGTCATATTCCATCTCTGCTACAGCCCTGCAGTTACAGCTGTGAGGTTCACTCTTATTGCCACGTACAGTTAATTTGATGTTAAAGTTGTTATAAGGTTTATAGTCCAAACAGTCGGTAAATTTCCATTATGTAGTTCTCAAATCAAATTTTCCTAACAGCTCATAAGTGCTCTCATTGACACCTTGTGGAACCTCAGAACACTATTGTCACATTTGACTTAATTTGTTCTTTTTATTCTGCAAAGGTGATTTTGCTTCCTTCTAGAACAGTCCTAGATAACAGTGGGGAGAGTGATGATTTTGACTGCGTGTCTGCCCTGTTTGCGTGGAAAAGTTGGAATAATTTCTCTTTGGTTTAAATTCTGTTATATTTGAATATTTATTTATCATAATAAGGCAGGGTTTCCCAGTTGTAAACCAGGCATTCTTAAAATCATTGTATTAGCCAATAGACCCTAGTATAGTACTGTACTTTCATCACCCCACTGGGATAGGACAGTGTGTCCATTTTCCATATCTAAAATTGGACAGTTCAGTGAAAATTCAAGTCCTCTCCATGAATGAAAAACTAATTGTTCATTTTTTAAAATGAGAAATAACCACCAGCAGCTTTGCCTTTATTTTTCCAGAAAGTAAATACAATTTATTTGTAGTCCTTTGTACCTACCTGATACATGTAGTTTGAAAATTAAATGCCATCTACACATTGCTTTTGTGATCTGTCTCTCATAAGTTGTGTTCAGTTATATGCCTTGCTTTAGTTCCCCAACTTTGGGAACATAGCTCAAGGCAGTGGCCATACTATTTTTTTCATATTCGTATTTGTGGAATACTATAAGGATTTCTCCCTCCTCATCAGCTCTTAGTCTGCATGAACACTGCATCTACCTCTGTTCCCATTCATAGAATACCAGACATTTCAAAGTGAAAAGTAGCCAGCAGACGAGAACCTTTGGTGCGAGCGAGCTTGATTCTTTGAACCAAGTAGGTCGTGTCCCAGATCCAGGGCTGCATTCAGCAGGTATGCCACATGTGGCATGTTGCCGGGGTCTGTGCTTAGGGATCACTGCTGATAACGTGCCAGTTAAGTGTGTTGAATGCCTCTAGGTATATACGTGAAGCATGTTATAAGCTCTGATGTGCTACAGATATATGTAAATATCCACCTGATTTTACTATATGTCCCCTCTCAGCACCCTCCCTTCCTCTGTTTTGCCAAGTCATGGTAAATCAGACATCTTTGAATTCTGGAGTTCAGTAGCAGTGACTCATGTCATTCTGGTAGGTAAGGAATTAAGAGTCACGTAATAACTGTATCTCCTTTTCTATTCCTGCTTATATTTTTCTTTCTAAATGCTCAGTGTGCTGTCCTTCGTTGCCCCTGCATTTACTGCACCGATCCTCTGTGCCACCAGCTTGTACCGTCCTCTGGGACCTCATTCCTCTAACCATCGCCCCTTTGGAACATTAAGGGGCAGGAGGGTATATCACTGCAGATGTTACTGTCATCATTAGGGAGTCTTCACTGATGCCTGGCATAGCTAATATGAAAGTCTATGGAAGGTTAATAGCTTTGTAGTCCTCGTCTGTATTTTTGCCTCATTTGTTTCAACTTGGGACTCTAACGCCCTCACCTAAGATTCGCCTCCCTTCTTAAGGTTAATTTCCGATTACTTGAGCTTTTGATGTGAGGATATGGAGGATTCTTCAAAACTAGATATCATGAAAAACAACACCTGACGTAGAATGCATAGTGAAGCTGATTAAAATTTTACAAGCGGATTGGGTATAATCTCAAGAGTCTTTTTATAAACACCAAATCTGATAAACAGTGTGATTTTTGAAGTTAAGGGCAAGTTCTTAAAAACCCTTACAGTTATGAGGTCAGGTAGATTGGGACAACTACCTAGTTTTTGGTTGTGGGAAGAAGTAAGAAAGGAAGTAGTATGCACTTATCAAAATCTATCAGCTGGTAGTAGAAGTGAGCACTAGAGGTCAAATGGGAGTGCAAACGTGAAGGATCTGCTGAGGAGGTGGCCAAGGAGTGTGCAAGAAACGTGGTAGGAAAGCCTTGAACATAAAAACATTAAGCGTGATTCCTGATGATTTTCTTAAGTTTCACATTTGCTCAATAGCACTGCAGCTTATTAGAAAGCCTTCAGGGATTTTTATTGTTGTTTTTTAAGTGAAATGTACCTTTACCTCTAATTAGTGATATATAATTAATATTTCAGTTCTTTGTTTAATAAATTCTTGCAATTTTATATTAAGAATGTTCCATTTTAGAAGGTAAAAGCACTTTTGGGTTCACCAAAGTTGTCTTCTCACATCTAGAAATCTGTGTTGCAGCATATTGCGCTGTTCATAGGCACATCAGTTCTCTAGTATTCCCTGCTGCAAGCGTTTCTCTTTCTGATTTTCATTTGGCTTACTCTTTGTTTTCTTCATCTCCAGAAAGGAGCATAGGGCAGTCTCCTGCTTTGAGGTGTTCTTCATCCATGCAAGTGATACAGCCCCTCCCATTTTAGTGAAGACCTAGATGTTTTTGTAATAATAGCATGGTTGTATTGTGTTCCATTTACACCAATTTGATAAAAAATAATAATAATAAAGGGGAAAGAATGATTTTAGAAATTTTCCATAATCAGACTTTAGACAATTTTATTCTTTTGTGGAAACATAATGACTTAAAAGGTCTTTTAAATCTTTTTTAAGTGAGTCAGAATAATCGGTTTTAGCTGATAATTTATTTAATATTTAAACAATTGAATGTCAATTAAAAGGAATCATAGAGCACAGAATAGAAATTACCCTCATCATTGTGGTATTTTGTGTATAAACAGTTAGATGCATTTGATTCCTAAATTAAACAGGCAGGAAAATATTAGATGAAGTAAACTGCAAACCAGAATAATGTGACAGATATGGTTTATACATCAGGGCTATGAGAAGTTACATATTTTTTAGTTTTATATGGGACTTTTAAATTTTGACCATCAATGTAGTATCTATTTCATTGAAAGACCATTTTAATATGTAAACATATAGAGCTGATAACTTCCCAACACAGGTGTTTCCTCATTAGAACCAGTAATAGTGATGTAAGCCATAATTTTTACAAACCTGCTGATACAACCTTGTACATTTTCTTAAATATTATAATTGACTATTTACTCTTATAAGCAGGTAATCAAGAAAAATAAGCATTTAAAAGCCAAATACACTTTGTTTTAAAAATAGGCTTTGACTGACTGTTACTGCTTGTGTAGTCTGCTTTTCTGTGAACTAACAATGGTATTTTATTGAATTAACATAGGACTTGAAAAATACCTCTGCTGCAGGCAGCTATCTTGCTGCTGCTCAACTGCACTTAGATTACAGAAGACTGGTATTTGTGTTTTTCATTACTTTTGATGCAGAACACTTTCTATTTTATAAATTACTTTTTTCTATCTCTAGTATTTGGCTAACTTTGCACATTTTTAATAATAGTTATTTTGAGCACATTTACTTGTTTAAAATCAGACAGTAGTAATATTCTCGCTTATTAAGGGTGGTATCTTTTTGCCTTTTCATACTGTTCATGGACTTCTCAAGGCAAAAAATTTGGAAAACTGCTCAGCAGTGGCCACAGGACTGGGAAAGGTTAGTTTTCATTCCAGTCCCAACGACGGGCAATGCCAGAGACTGTTCAAACTACCACACAATTGCACTTATCTCACATGCTAGCAAAGTAATGCTTAAAATTCTGCAAGCTAGGCTTCAGCAGCTAGCTGAACCACAAACCCCTAGATGTTCAAGCTAGATTTAGAAAAGGCAGAGGAACCAGAAATCAAATTGCCAGCATCTGTTGGATCATGGAAAAAGCAAGAGAATTCCAGAAAAACATATGCTTCTGCTTCATTGACTATGCTAAAGACTTTGACTGTGTGGATCACAATAAACTATGGACAGTTCTTCAAGAGACAGGAATACCAGGGACAGGAACACCAGACCACCTTACCTGCCTCCTGAGAAAGCTGTATGCAGGTCTTCTTGCAACGGTTAGAACCAGACATGAAACACGGACTGGTTCCAAAAGGAGTACATCAAGGCTGTGTATTGTCACCCTACTTATTTATTTAACTTTTATGCAGAGTACATCATGTGAAATGCCGGGCTGGATGAGGCACAGGCTGGTATCAAGATTGCCAGGAGAAACAGCAGTAACGTCAGATATGCAGATGACAGCAACCTTATGGCGGAAAGCAACGAGGAACTGAAGAGCCTCTTGATGAAAGTGAAAAAGGAGAGTGAAAAGGCTGGCTTAAAATTCGACATTCAAAAACAAAGATCACGGCATCTGGTCCCATCACTTCATAGCAAATAGGTGGGCAAATAGTGGAAACAGTGTCAGACTATTTTCTTGGGCTCCAGAATCGCTGCAGATGGTGACTGTAGCCATGAAATTAAAAGACGTTTGCTCCTTGAAAGAAAAGCTGTGGTCAACTAGACAGCATATTAAAAAGCAGAGACATTACTTTGCCAACAAACATCGATCTAGTCAAGGCTATGGTTTTTCCAGTAGTCACGTATGGATGTGAGAGTTGGACCATAAAGAAGATTGAACGTCGAAGAATTCATGCTTTTGGACTGTGGAGCAGAGTCTTGAGAGTCCTTTGGACTGCAAGGAGATCAAACCAGTCAATCCTAAAGGAAATCAACCCTGAATATTCATTGGAAGGACTGATGCTGAAGCTGAAAATCCAATACTTTGGTCACCTGATGCGAAGAACTGACTCATTAGAAAAGACCATGATGTTGGGAAAGATTGAAGGCGAGAAGAGAAGGGGACAACAGAGGACCAGATGGTTGGATGCAATCACTAACTCAATGGACATGAGTTTGAGCAAGCTCCAGGAGATGGTGAAGGACTGGAAGCCTGGTGTGCTGCCATGTATGGGGTCTCAGAGTCAGACACAACTGGGCGACTGAACAACAACAAAGGGTGATATAGCCATTGTTCCCAGTAGATTTTTGAGTTGATATTGATAGGAGGGAAGGAAATGTTAGGAGGCACATTTGGGATTCTAGGTTGTTCTAGGATACTTCTGTTTATATGGGTGTCATGATATTTTAAAAGATGTTTCTATGAAAAATTAGTTCCTTTAGGTGATGTGAAAACCAGAAGGGGAGTCGTCTTTTAAAATATTATGAGAATCAGATGATGATAGCTTTTCCAAGAAAGTGTCATGCCTAGTATTTCAGAATACGTGGTTACCATGGGTAGGTTTTTTTGCTCTGTACCTTCCTCTGTGTTGATATAAACTCCCATAGGGGAGATGAGTAGGCTGTTTGCAGAATGGGAAAAGCACCCAGTATGAAGGGGAGTGCTGGGAAGAGACCAGTGCATGTAGAGACATTAGTTTTGAGGTTTTCTTTGGCCACTGATTTGATTTCTTCTTTGTCCTGTAAAACACTGATTCAGTATCCAAACAGCTAATTTCAAGGTAGTGCATAGTAATGGAGCTTCTTTTCGGAAGGCATGCAGAAAAATGTGTAGAAAGTGTGGTATAAATTAAAGATGGGAGCCCCCTGACAGCTGTTGGCAAATTGTAAGGTAGCTTGGAAGTTCTTAAGCACTTTTCCCCACCTTGTCTCTTATTCTCCTGATACCCCTTCTTTTCCCAGTGTGCTCCTCAGGTTAAAAAAAAAAAAAGAAAACTGGTTAAGAAAATTATTTAAGATGCCAGTCTTGATATTCACAGCTGAGGTGGTTTTTTTCTAGGAAATCCTACCAGACTCAGCCTCACTTGACATCATTAAGTTCTGGAGAAGAGGAGCCTACAGAGCTGCTGTCATTGTCAGACTCTAATTTAAACTCATTATAAGCAATATAAACCCTACCTAACTTAGGTAGAGTCATTTGTGAGTTTTCACTAAAATTGTCTCTGACTTTGGGTCCAGCATTCCCTGTACCTATCCCCCTGTGGCTTGAAGGTGCTTACCAACACCGCCTAACAACACGAGATGCCCCTTTCCTTTTCTTTCTCTAAGCCTGCAGGTGAAATATGTAGCTTACCCCAGGATGGATGAAAACAGTAAAGCTTTGTTGTTGCTTAGTCGCTAAGTCATGTCCGACTCTGTGACCCCATGGACTATAGCCCATCAGGTTCCTCTCTCCAGGAATTTTCGAGGCAAGAGTACCAGAGTGGGTTGCCATTTCCTTCGTCAGGGATCTTTCCAACCCAGGGATCAAACTCAAGTCTCCTGCATAGGCAGGTGAATTCTTTATCACTGAGCCACCGAGGAAGCAACAATCAAACTTTTATTGGGGTTTTTCTTCTAAGTGGTCTTGGACATAATTGCCCACATTCAGAGTGACTTGTGAACAGGATAAAGAAATGGGACTGCTCTGACCACTTTGGAATTATTTTTCATTATGGCTAAATTGATGTTTTTTCAAGTTTTATGAGTTCCCAACACATCAGTATACACATGGAATTCTAATTTATGTCAGGAAACATGTTTGAAACCAAAACTTTATTTAGTACTTTTAAACCATAGATAAAAATGTAAAGGAAAACTGAAATTTTTATGTTTAACAAAAACTCCCTAACATTCTAAATGCTGCTCTTTGGAAGCAGGCAACAGTCCCAACCCAAGCATTAAAATGGGAAAATGGAACTGAGGAGAAAAATAAATTCAGTACGAAGTAGCTCATACTTAATTATAAGTTAATTTGAATGTTCCAGTGCAACAACAGAAAGCAAAATTATAATTGAGTTAAATAGTGTGCTCCCTCAGCTCTTGAAAGAACCTGTACTGTGTTGGACAGATGGCCAAGGTGCACGTAGCTACAAGCTAGATGCTTCTAAGAAGAGCCCAGAGGTTTATTGCCCATGTAGCACAGATTTTCCACTTTTTGTATCTTCTCAAAGCAAAACTTCACCCTTCAGCCTTATTTTCATTATATCTACAGTTCTGATCAGATAAACTACTTTTAAGTTGGCAAGAGAGCCGAAACCCTGGAGTTACCAGTTAGCCTTAGCAACTGTTAGCTCAGTAGAATGCCACTTCTGTTTTTTGTATGAGGATTAAAATGTAATGCATGTAAGGGGTTTTGTGTGTCATCGTTTTAAATTCTAATAGCTTCTCCAGGATCATCACTTTTCAGTAAAAGAAACTTTGTTAAAAACACCCCCACTGGGGACTTCCCTGGTGGTCCAGTGGTTAAGACTCTGTGCTCCCAGTGAGGGAACCAGAGTTCAATTCCTGGTTGGGAAACTAAATCCCACATGTATCAGTGAAGATCCTGCACAATCAAATAAATAAAAACAAAACCAGAAACACTCCCATTTATACTGCAGATGACTGGAAAATCTGCCTTACAGAATAAACATAGGTTATTTCTAGAGGTGAATTCAAGAGCCCCTTAAAAAGGAAGACACGAATTGTGTCCCAGACATGCTGCTCAAGTGCTTAGTCGTGTCGGACTTTTTGCGATCCCATGGACTGTAGCCTGCCGGGCTCCTCTGTCCATGGGGATTCTCCAGGCAAAGATACTGGAGTGGATTGTCGTGCTCTTCTCCAGGGGATCTTCCCAGCCCAGGGATCGAATCTCCGTCTCTTATATCACCTGCATTGGCAGACAGGTTCTTTACCACTATCACCACCTGGGAAGCCCCAGACATAAATTGTACCTAAATATTTACTCAGTAAATACTTAATTAGTTAATCCATGTAGCAAAACTATACAATATAACAAATATAGCCAGTCAGAACTTTAACTTTACCCCGTTATCTGGACTTCACAGCATAAGTCCTTTACTTAATGGAAATTAGGACCCAGTTGAAAAGAGCAGCACAGAAAGAAGTGTGGTTATTGTGCTTCAGGAGTTGCCCCTATCTTAAATGACACACACAAGGCTTTACTTAAATGTTTTATTTGAATTTACTACATAATCTGTCTCTATATATTTTGTTTAAAAAAAGGAAGACCCAGACCAACTTTTAAAAGAGGCTAATTTTGGAAATGTCCTTTAGACACCTGGTTTGGAACTCAGAGCATGATAAGCATATAAGTTGGCAGAACACATCAAGTGGGGAACTTTGTTTTTTGTTTTTTATCATGAAGTGAACTTTGATTTCAAAGCTAGCTTGGGAAGGCCTGAGTAACCTGATGCTAGAAAGTTAGTGTAGTATTAACACAGGAGAATTATGTGTTCTTTCTTGTCTGATTACTGGAAGGAAAAAACACATTCACATAAAGAAATAAGCAGAGCTTTTCTGGAGACAGTAGAGTTATGGCAGCAGACAGCTTCTCACTGCACTTTGATTTTCCTTTAGAACTTGTCAATCCTCAGGGACAAGGGTATTGTGATCTTTTCAATCATGATTAACTTCATAAGTTGACTCACAGCTGTAATAAAGGAATGAAGAATGGAAAAGGAGTTTTCAGGAAATGACAGGGAAACACGGAGCAGGGGCTGTAGAAGGCCTTGTGTATGAGAAAAAGTGGGGATGCCTGAGCAAAAGTTAATTGAGTTGTTAGCTCTAATTGAGGAAGCCAATAGAACACAGTATTTACTTTACTCCGCTCTTTGCCCCCAGACGGATAATGTTAGAAGGAAGGCTGTTCTAGGTCATGCCTGCATCAGTTATTAAGGACAGTTTGGAGAGGGAAGCATTTGCTGGTCTTACTCAAGACCCTATATGTCCTTGTAGTTCTCAGTGTGTCTCTGCAAGCATTAACCAGGAGCATTGCTTCTAATACATCATGTGAAGTAGCACTTTTTGAAGTCGTCAGATTCTGGGAATATATGGCTGTCAGCATGAAAGTGAAAGTGAAGTTGCTCAGTCGTGTCCAATTCTTTGCGACCCCATGGATTGCAGCCTAAGCAGCTCCTCTGTCCAGGGGATTTTCTAGGCGAGAATATTGGAGTGGGTTGCCATTTCCTTCTCCAGGAGATCTTCCTGACCCAGGGATCAAACCCAGGTCTCCCGCATTGCAGGCAGACGCTGTACCGTCTGAGCCACCAGGGAAGTCTGTCAGCGTGGTAAACTTAAAACAGGGCCTCTACACGCACCGTATGGCATGTCTAAAAAGCAAACTGGCTTTTCTGACACAACTGGAGAAAAATGCCAAAAGGAGTCAGGATTTTGTGAATTGAGGTAGCCCTTGAGAATGGGTGTTATTTCAAAAAGTGGACAGAATGGAAAGGAATGGCATTACTCAGAGGGAGGAGACATGAACCAGGATTCAGTGACAGAAACAGCATGGTAGGTGGAGAGGATAGAGAGTATCGATTGTTGTGGACTTGGGTGGGAAACAAAATCAAATGTGCCAGATGGGGCCAGATAGTAGAGAACCTTTAAAACCAGAGTATTTGTCCACCAAGGAATGACCTTGCTCCACCCTCATGCCATCTCAGCTCTCAATTCGGAAGGGAAGGATAGTAGGGTTTGAGTGATTCTGTAGTTCTTTTGAAACATGATGAACTTAAACATAGTGATTATGTGGATGAACATGAATCCAGAAAGGGTAGAATTTACCCCGAAGCATTTGCTTCCTGTTATAGGAGCATAATCATCATAGAAATGATGCTTCAGACATCCAGTGTCATCAGAAAGTAATAGTAGATGGTGATGTAGGGAAATCACAGCCTTTGAACCTGTATTCTCAAAAGGAAAATGTTTCTTATGGATCTAAAATTAGGACAGAAAAAGAAATTAAGCTTGTGATCCAGAAACCTAGTCAAGAAGTGCTGATTGCCAAGGCGGTTATTGCACTTAAGGCATTTGCTGTTGAGAAGAAGGATGGTGTCCCAGGATCTGAGATGAAGGGCAGAGGCAAGGGGTCTGCGAAGATGGTGCATCAAAGTGGATCATCCTGCTGGTGGAGAAGGAGCCTGGCTCCTCAGCAGCTGCTGAGTGATTTGGTGAAAGACCAGTTTCTCTAATGCTGCAGTCTAGGTTCCAGGTTATATGCTGGATCATAAGCAGTTTTTTTAAATGCATTTTTCTGTAGCAGTAAACAAAACCGGCAAAAAAAACATATTGTGAAGTCTATCCGAAAAGGGGGAGGGAGAGAGGAAGAGAACTCACCACATCATAGGAACTTAACTCTTCCTCTCTTGTTTTAAAGCACTGAACAGAGCCAGACAGAGAATACCATCTGAAGGGGATGTTCCAATTCAGGAAAGAGGCTGGGGGAAATCCAAACTTGCTTTAGACTGGTTGCTAATTGTAGTGGGGGCTGGCTTAAAAGCAAGCTGATTTTTTTTTTTTTTTAATGCACATAACCTGTCATAGGGAAAAGGTTTTGTAAGTTCAGTAGTGACTTAGAGCATTTTACCTAATGACTTCAGGAGGTGTGTTCTAGACACTGGTCACACAGGTGACCACCCATGTTAAGGATTTGCACTGACTGGTTGCTCGCTGGCCATCATGCCCTGGGACCATATGAAGAATGGAAACTCCATTATGTCTTTGGCATGGGGTCTTACCTCAGCACATTGGTAAAGGCTCCCACAGGTGCTGCAGATAAAAAGCAGGACTGATGGTGACTCAGTGGCAGGATGAAGCAGAAGGAGAAGACTCGAGGGAAAGCAAAGACTGAGAATATCAAGGACATTGTGAATAAGGAGGTAGGGGGGTAGCAGGGGACAGCATTTGGTGTTTCACACAACAGGGTAAGTATTATTTTGCAATACCATTGTATATTTAAGCAGTGTTTACCAAGCTTTCTAATTATAAACTAACTGGGATCCTTCTCAAAAATACAGATTCTCAAACCTGGAATCACTTTCTAGGCAGGGGTCTAGGAAACTCTATTTTTAACAAATGCTCCAGATGAATGATATCCTTAGCCAAGTTTAGGAAACACTTAGGCCAATTCAGTCAGCCTTAATAATGTCAACAAATTGTTGTGATTTTAGTATAGTTGATTTATAGTGTTAATTGTCATAATTTTGAGTTAATGTAAATTAATGGACTTTTCTTGTCCTAGTGATAGGTACTGTTGTATCATGTAGCAGTAGAATTATGATAAATATCAGTGTTGACAGACTCATAATTTTAGCGTCAGTAGCTTATCCTTTGTGTGGAATTTGCCTGTCTTGTAAAACATATTAGGTGCCGTCTTGGGAAGTAAAGATGCACTCAGAGATATGCTGCATTTGTGCCCTTGGGTGCACAGTGGCATCTGCCCCTTTCCATTCTCACCTCATCTCTGTTCCTCCTGCCCCACTTCACTCTTGTTTTTCCCTCTTCCTCTTGAGCCCTGCATTGTCTCAGAAAGTACAACCTTGAGTTACCAAAGCTTTTATCCTGAAACATGAGTTCATTTGCTCAATATAAAATGTAAAAAATTGCATGGTGGCCTCTGGTCCCATCAACACTTCATTTTCCCTTCCAGGTCCTCATTTGAGTTAATTTCCTGTGACCCAAGGGTGGCAGCATCTTCCACTTGGTTCTCATCTAGTCTCCTGATTCTCCTGTGCCAGCTGCCGAGCTAGGTGGCCCTTCCACCCCAGTGATTCTTTACCCCCGATTACTAGGAAGTGTTTGTTTCTGTTTTCTCTCTGGATGGAGCGGTCTGTATACCTTCATCCTGCCTTATCCCTGTGGTAAAATCTAAAAGATTCTAAGTCACAGAACTGAAATTCTCAGACAGTAGTATATAGAAGGATCTTGATTTTTCTTTCTGTTTTACATCTCTAACTCAAGGGTACTTTTTTCTAGTTTGCAGGAGATTTTCAGTCTTACTAGAACATTCCTAGTATGTTTCGTATCTGTGCTTCCCCATTCTGTCTTCCTTCCAGGAATGCATGTTCTCAAGGAGACTTTTCTCAGCTCAGTCCATTTACTTGCATCATTAGAGAACTGCAGCTTCTGTAGCTGTCTCCTTTGTGCAGTTCAGGTTATTTGTAGATTTTATCCAAAGACTAATCTAAAGGGAAGTACCTTAGAAGGAAGATGCCTTCCTTTATTTTCTTTTTGGATAACAATCTTATACATGCAACTGGAGATCGTTTTTGCTTGTCTAAACCATGTCGGTGTTTTTGCTTTTAACAAATCTGGTCACAGTTCCCACAAAGAAAGAAATCACACTGTCCTGCATTTCTCAAAGAGTTTACAATCTATAGACAAGGCAGAAACATGTGAAAAGTAAAATAAGTATATCAGACTCTACCCCACAGTGTCACACAGCACAGGAAGCTACACAGTAAAAGCCAACTTTCTGATAAGAAGAGAGTTGATTATCTATAAACGTAAACAGATCCAGTTGCTTTTCTGTCTGACACAGAAAAAAATGACCATCTTTCTGGCATCTTCCGGGAAAAGCATAAGCATGTCTATGTGCTTCTTTCTCTGCTTTGCCTCAGAGGTACGTCCCATCGTGACCTCTCCTTCTTTTGCACACTGTCGTGCCTCTGTGTTTTTTTCCTGAGCATCTTTAGTCTTCTTGATGCTGTTTCTCAGAGTCCTGAGGCAAATCATCAGGACAGCTGACTGTTTGCATATTAGGAGGAACTGGATCACCACAGTCTCCGGGACTTCCAGTTTCTAGCCATTAGAGACAGGGATTTGTGTTCGCTCAGGCTCTAGGATCAGACTAGTTTGTCTTCCCCCCATATCCCAGTGCTGTCTGTCCAGGCCTCACCTTTCTCCTGCTACCTCCTCTCCGTGTCTCTCCTTTGCCACTCTACAGTGAGCCTGCAGTAAGGTTAATCAGGTGCCTGGTTTTACTCCCAGTGAAAGAACTTGAGCACATGACATATGCAGTGGCAAAGTTGAATCTCGTATCCTACCCTCATCTCCCCTGTCCCTGGAGGGGCACAGGCCAAAACCTTCCACCATCCAGGTCCTGGGGCTCCCTTTGGTTGTACTCCTTAGCTCAGACTTTCCTTCTTGGCTCTGTTCTTTGAGATTGAAGTTCATACTTCAGGGCTTGGCTCCCACTTTTAGGTTATCATCTGTCCAGCTGGATTTCTGAAAAAGTAAGGGCTTCAACCCTGAAAATTCCATGTTCTTTCTGTCCTTCCCTTCTCCTGCCTCATATTTCACCACCTCTGTTGAAACTACTGTTTCAGAAACCACACTCCCAACCTCTCAAGCCTCCTCTGCTCTGATCACAAGCTTTTGTCCTGCCTCCCATCCCTCTGGGAGATAAAGTTCTAAAAATTATCTCTACCCCCTTTCCCCTCTTAGAAGTCCCATTCATTAATTAATAGAGCATATTTGCCTATTATCAGTTGTCATTGTCTGTCTTACTGTACCACATTCAGGGTGGTTAAGTTTGTACAGTTGCATTTTTAATAAGAGCTGTGCTGTCTTGTTCGGTGATTGGCCCTCGAGTCTAGGTTACTTTAGGGAAAATTATGTCTCAGCGTTTGCCAGTCATTCAGGACTTAGACATGAACATGCACTAAATGGCACACTGAAAAACTTTTTTATGAAAAATAGTTTGCTAGACCACGCAGACGAATTTGCCAGAGCTCCGATCTGACTGGTGTGTTTAGAAGTGTTGTCTGACCCCGACAAATGGTCTACTTCAGTGGAAAGTCACCACATTCAGGCCTGCGGCTCTTGTTCAGCCTCCACGCTGTACACTAGTTCAGGATCTGCTGTATTTTTGCCTGGTTAAAACATGGTCAAGGTAAAAATTACAATGAAGTATTCATCCAGAAAGATCCCTGATCAATGTTCATCGATAAGTAAATCTGCTTTCTCTGCTTTCATTTCAGATTTGTCCAATATGTGCAGCGTTGCCTGGAGGCGATCCTAATCATGTCACGGATGACTTTGCAGCTCATCTTACACTTGAACACAGAGCCCCTAGAGATTTAATATCCTTTGAGATGCAACAAGGGGAAAAGTTGTTTGCAACATTTGTCATTGTGATGACTTTTAAGGGCAGTATTCATAAGGAAAAAACTAACCTCTGAATTATCTTAGTTGATTTGACATTTTCCTAAAAGTGATACAGCGTTGAGGTGCAATTTCTTATTTCTCTTTTTCCGCGCTGTGACCATTAAGTGAAAAGTGCTCAGTAAGTGAAATTCACTTGCTTATTATCTTCAGTTCTTTGCCATCAGGATTATTATTTTTTTTAAGACAGTTTGACCAGGTTACAAGTCTTCAGGAGGGTGTTTTCATACAGAAGTGGAAAATGCTAATCCAAATTAAAATATGGTTAGTGCATTAACTGTATGGATGATGTACTTGCTCGCCATCTGTGTTCTCTGTTGCCATAGTCTCTTATAGGCTGGGTGGTGGGCAGGTGTGCCCCGTGGGGCTTCTTGCCCATCTGAGTAGGACAGCATTAGGTCAGATCCAGTTCTAAATTTCTTTCCCACTTTGATTTCTGCTTCTCCTCCCAAGCCAGTCTCATGATGGTTCCTGACAGTATTCTCTATACTCTGCAAGAGATTACTGGCCCACCAGAGTACATTGATTTGTAGACTTGGTGCTTCTGGTTTCAAGTTATGAATTGTCTTTCTAAAACTATCACGTATTAACTTAGGGCTGTGTGCTCTTGGGAAGGTTTTAGTGTTCATTGCAGTCTGAAGCAATCAAAAGCTAATCACAAGCTTTCTCCCTGCCAGACTCCATTCTGATACCTTTGCTTGCCTCCTGGCAATCATAAGACAACCTTAGACTTGGTGTTCCTGTCCTTCAGCTCTCAGCCCTTAATCGCAGAATGTAATTTTCTTATCAGAAATTTGACCCTTTAGAGTTTGGGGGAAGATAAGTGGAAATTAATGGAAAGCTTCCCTGGTTGCTCAGATGGTAAAGAATCCACCTGCAGTGCAAGAGACCAGGGTTCAATCCCTGGATCAGGAAGATCCCTTGGAGAAGGGAAATGGCAGCCCACTCCAGTATTCTTGCCTGGAGAATCTCACAGAGGAGCCTAGCAGGCTGCAGTCCATGAGGTGGTAGTAGTTGGACATGACTGAGCAACTAACACTTCCACTTTCAAGTGGAAACTAATGAGAAGATAAAGCTATGGAACCTTCCTGAGAAATGAGAAGATCAGCCTGGTCTGAGCCAGTCTGGGGCAAGTACTGAATGAACAGAAGAGCCCACTATTCCTCCCTCCTAAGTGCAGGGGATGCTAAAAGCAAAATGAAGAAAGTGGTGCTTGCTTATTTTTTGTTTCCCCCAAGAACATGAAAATCCAAATGGGCCAAGAATACTTTTAGCCTGTTAGTTACTTCCCATTTTGTATAAAAGAATTCTGTAACAATACCCAGAAGAGTTATACTTGATCCATTCTTCACTCCATCTTCATAGAGTAGCTAGGCAAAAAAGTTTTAAAAACCATGCCATTATCCTGCACTTCTCCAGCAGGTTCAAGGACCTCTAGTGAAATCAGCATCCATTCAGTAGAATGTCCCATGTCATCCACATCCATTTTTTGTAGATGTGTATGAGTCTCTCATTACCAAGAAAAAATAAATTATGTAAAATATGAGAATAAGAGAAGTCATGTGCTGCATTTTAGATTACTAGCAACTATTATCTTTAAATTCTAAAAAGTAAAGTGGTGGCATAGCAGTTTTCCTGAAAATATAACTAATTTGTCAAGTTCTTCAAGTGCCACTATGTGATAATTTTGTTTGACATGAGAGAGTGACTTGTTTCTAAGCCTCTTTGTAACTAGGCTTTTTTTTTTTTTTGGTACTTTGATAGAACTCTTCCTAAAGTGTACTTTTAATTTTTTTAATTTTGTTATTTATTTGGCAGGGCTTCCCTGATAGCTCAGTTGGAAAAGAATTCGCCTGCAATTCAGGAGACCCCGGTTGTGTCAGGCTCAGTGGTTGCAGTGTGGGCTTAGTTGTTCTGAGGCATGTGGAATCTTAGTTCCCAAACCAAATATCGAACCTGTGTCCCCTCCACTCCGAGGCAGATTCTTAACCACTGGACCACCAGGGAAATCCCTAAAGTGTACTTTTTATACTTTTACAAATAAAGTGTGATGGTCATAACATCACTTTCTGTAGAGCCCAAGCCTGTGTCATGAATCCCATGCAAGAATGTGCATTGTGGCTGCCCACCCTGTCCCCGCATGACTCCTGAACTGGGAATCCAGCACAAAAGTTAGCCTGCATTATGTAGCTGTTCTGTTGGCTGCTTTTTGGTTTGTGTTTTGTTTGGGGAATTTTTTTTTTTAGTTGGTGTAAAGTTGATTTACAATGTTGTGTTAGTTTCTGCTGAATAACAAAGTAAATCAGTTATACATATATCCCCTCTTTTTTTAGAATTCTCTTCCTATATATTGGCAGCTTCAAAAGAAAATCTCTTCCGTTATAACATGTGGCTCCCCCAGCCCCCCTCTCCCCTCCCTCCTCCTTGTACACTCCACTTGCCTGTGTAGAGACACAGTGTTGTCTTCACAGGTTTTGGCTGCTGTTTGCTCCTCAGGACTTTCTTCAGTTTAACTCACACACGTGTGTAAGATGGTTTGACTTCTTGATAAATGTTCTGTTAACTCTGTGTGTCCACTTAACACAAGAAATTCAAATCTGGTTTTCTGCTTAACAGCAGTATTAGGGGGAAAAAAAAGAAAAACACATTGACAGATTAAAACTGATAGTTGAAAGGAATCTTTGGCTCCTGAATTTAAATTATTTGTACTACTCCTTTCTCGTTACAGATGGTCACTGAGATTTGATTAGCCTGTATATTAGCACAACTCTCACCAGATATAAAAACTGATGGTTATTATTTGTGGTTACTGTGATATGAACATATATGGCTAAGGGAATATTTCCCTCTGGGTATCTGACCAGGTGGCACCTTTCACCTTGTCAGGTGATATTAACTCTGGCCCTTGTAGCTGGAACCTAGGAAGAGACTTCTTCCCATCTGGAGAAACTTTTTTTTCTCCTTGAAAACATACACACATATACAATATAGACACACAGTATATACATACATTGCTTTATATTCCAGTGTCCATTTTTAGAGTTAATAGCCTTCATAGACATAGTTGTGCCATTTGTATTCTAAATGTGCTGTTTTAAAATGCTTACAATTTGGGAAATCTGCGTGCTTATCTTGCAAGGGCTCAAGTGCCTTCTTTTATATATGTATTTTATTCTTACTATGAAATACCCGAGTCCTTTTCTTAACCTTGGAGTTATGATGAGTCGAGCGGCGTCCGACATGTACGTAGAATGTTTCACCCTGGCCGGGGGTTAGGAGGTCCTCGTGCGCGCAGATCAAACATGCACTTTACTAGCAGTTCTACTGGTGGACTTTCTTCTTCTCAGAGTTCATATTCTCCAAGCAATAGGGAAGCCATGGATCCCATAGCTGGTAAGTTAGTTTCACATCCTTAAGGGAAATGGCCAGGGATGGGGGGCTTCCTTTCAATTGGGGGAGTAGGATTTATGTTTCAGTCTCATCACCCTCCTGTGTTCCTTGACAAAATTCCCTGAAATTCGATAAGTGTAAAATATGTTTAAAGTAGACCATGTAGGGAATTCCCTGGTGGTCCAGTGGTTAGGATTCGGTACTCTCATTTCTGAGGGCCCAGGTTCGATCCCTGGTCAGGAAACTAAGATTCTGCAAGCCACATAGCAAAAAAATAAAAATATTTTTAAAGTCGAGTAGAACACGTAAAGTAGTTCATATTATTCTGGCATTTCTTTAAGTACTTAGAGGTTTAAAATGATAAGGAACGTCTGTGTTCTATTTGTGACCTCCAATGAAACCCAAGAAAATCATAGAAGATTTCAGAGTTGAAAGACCTCCAGAATTCTGTGGTTCAACCTCCTTCGTAAGCACACAGATAAGAAAACTAATTGACAAGACTAAAGAAATAAGCTCTCTCATGGAATGAAGTCAAGTAGGAATGTTTTGTACTTGTCTTAATTTGAGAATTATATTGTTATGAAACATTCATGTTCTAATAGCTTGGGAAAGTCTTACTTTAAAAAATCATTTGAACAGGTAATTTGTACCTGGATCTAATGCATGGCCAACCTGGACAGCAGAGCACTAAATTTGACAGCCAAAATGTCAGAAGTTGTTGTAGCCTAAGACCCTGAAAGACATGACCAGGCATTAAGAGTCCAGGAGCCTGGGCAAGACCAAAATGTGTGCACACAGTGGGATTTGCACCTGAAACATGGCAAATGTAAATCTGTCACCAAAAGTAGGAACAGTGTTACTCATAGAATCTTCTCTAAATTGTGAGCTATTCAGTGTAAAATCTAATTCCAGATGTGCTTTGGGCATTTGGATGTACAAGAAGCCCCAGAAAAACTTGAGTTTGGGGGATTTTAAAAAACACTGCCTCATCCAAAAGGAATATATTTACGTGCTGTCTTTGGTAGTAGGCTCTAAACATTAAGTGATTTCTGGGGGCAAAATTCAAATATGAGACATTTTCTCTATTCAGTTTTTTTCTGTCAGTGAAAATTATGTTA
This sequence comes from Ovis canadensis, assembly GCF_042477335.2. Taxonomy (NCBI): domain Eukaryota; kingdom Metazoa; phylum Chordata; class Mammalia; order Artiodactyla; family Bovidae; genus Ovis; species Ovis canadensis. The sequence goes on from NC_091247.1 coordinate 57,021,867, forward strand.
GTGATGGACTGTATGAAAAAACGGTGTTAAGAACCTCAGGGATTAAACAGCTGTGAGCAGTAAGGCAGAAACCTGCCCTGGAAATGAGTTTTAATGATGAAAAGCTTTGCCAGCCTGAGAATGTCCAAAAGGCAGCCATCAACTCCACACAAGCCACTGGGAGAAGGCAGGTGCTGCACCTCCCTTAGCTGAGAGTCTCCCAGTGAGCACAGCCTTGTGCAAACAGGAGTCTAAATAAAACAGGCTATGCAGTTGAGAGTCAGTCAGCCTCAGCGGTCATCACTGGAGCAGTGCCCTGCGACTCCGAGAGCAGCCCCAGAAGGTGCGAGAGAAAGGAGGCAGGGCGACCACAGTGAGAAACAATGCCGATCTCTCTCTCTGGTTTAATTCTGAGAGGCATTCAATCATTACATCAGTGTTGGAGTGCCCGCTATGTGTCAGGCATGGTTCTAAGAACCAGGAAAGCCATGAGCAGTGGACTTACTCCCTGCTTTCATGGAGGTCATATTGAGAAGGCTTATATTATGCTTGGACCAGTGGATGAAACACCTTAAATACTAAATACCGAGAGAAAGGATAACTAAATCAACCCGTTATGCAAACAACTGAAAAACCAATTTGCTGTTTCACTTAGAAAGAATTATATGTGTGCTAATAGTCATACGTATGTTTACATTTCCCTCACACAACTCCCGCCTCCAGAAGGCATCCTAAAACGTAGTAAGCTCCAAGCTGAGACTGTATGTTGCCCCAGGTTACCTTCCCGTTGATGATCGCTTTGAATGTTCGTCTGGTAAAAGGATGATGGTAGCATTTTGTTTTCTCCTACTGCAGTGGACATTAATGTCTTCATTTCCTCTGACAGAGCTTTTATCTCAGTTATCGGGAGTGAGACGTTCTGCAGGAGGACAGCTAAACTCCTCTGGCCCTTCCGCTTCTCAGTTACAACAGTTGCAGATGCAGCTGCAGCTCGAACGGCAGCATGCCCAGGCGGCACGGCAACAACTGGAGACCGCACGCAACGCAACCCGGCGCACTAACACAAGCAGTGTCACCACTACAATCACGCAATCCACGGCAACAACCAACACAGCTAACACAGAAAGCAGTCAGCAAACGATCCAGAACTCCCAGTTTCTTTTAACAAGGTAGTTCATTCATTAATGTGACTTGGAGAAGTATTTTGTTAACACTGCAGTCTGAGATAACCTTTGCTCTTTTGTCCTTATGTGTGTTCTTAAAGCCTCGACCTTTGCTCAGACCTTTAAAACTCACAGAAATCAAATCAAAATCTGTATTCAGTATTGCCTCAAAACTAAGAAAAATAATTGTTTGCTTTAAATAAACTGGGCTTCCCAGGTAGCACTAATGGTGATAGCCCAGCTAAAGAATCCATTGCAATGCAGGAGACCCTGGTTTGATTCCTGGGTTGGGAAGATCCCCTGGAAAAGGAAATGGCAACCCACTCCAGTATTCTTGCCTGAAGAATTCCATGGACGGAGGAGCCTGGCAGGCTTTACATTCCGTGTGGTCGCAGAGTCAGACACAACTGAGCAACTTTCACTTAGATCAACTATGAGTGCTGATAACCTTGTTCTAACAGTATCTCATCATGTGATAGGAATTTCCTTTCCTACATTGCCCATAAAACGTAAACACAGTATCATTACATATATGGGACGTATTAGGTATAGTTACTGTCATAATTAACATTGCTTTCTTTTTATAGCCGGTTTCAGTCTGCTCTGAAATATCCCAAAGTACAAGCAAGATTTTATAGTGTGGTGGTTTTCTTCTGAGAAATTCTGAAGAAGTGAAATTTAAATGTTTGTGGTTAACATATACAAAGTAGCTGTTTTAAAAAATGGTTTAGCACAGTGTAAAAAATACTTAGAACACACAGTAAATGGCTCTGCTGGATGGAATAGAGTTCATATTTGTTCTTGAAAGCTACCATTAGCAACTGAATATGTTCCTCTGCTGAGACCTCATGGGCATTTTATGTGACTTTTAAAAATAAAAGAATTTTAGAAAGAGCAGTGATGAGTAGACACAGGGTCAGCAGATAATGAGCCTGGTTCTAATTTGGACTTTTAATGGAACAGATAGGAATATAAAGTAAAAACTGTAAAAGGAAGAAAATTAGTGGAATATAGCAGTTGCCTCCAAAAAGTAATGTGACAGATATTAGAAAAAAGCATTATTTCCATTTATCTCTCTCTTATCTCATGCTTTTAAACATCTCTTGTTAGTACAGTGGCACATGTGTATAGTTGTAAATAACATATTGTGGATGCAGAATAAAAAATACTTGCCAATTCCTGCAAATAGGACCCCTGTCAAGAGCCCCAGCTTTTACCAGTTTGGACCTTAGGCAAGTCACTTTACTTCTCCAGACTATAATTAAATTCTATCTTAATATCCCTTGAGTTTTGCCTCATTTGAGTGAGAATTGTTTCGAGGATTAAATGGGAGCACTGGTATGTGTATGCTTTAGTTCAATGTCTGGCATATAACAAGAGCCCAATTAACAGTACTTATTATCTATCATTTGTTATGGCTCTAAGGAGGAAATTTCAAGTGAGAAGTTTACCTTTGGATTATTTCTGCAAAGTGAGTAACTATGCCTGATTATTACCAGAAAACGTTGCTTCAGCATAGAGCAATCACAGAGCCACAGATGGATCCATCCTTCTGCCATGTAACTTACCAGTAGGGACTGACAGACTTCAGGCTTCCAGCTTGCCGGGCTGGGTTCCGGCCTCAGAAAGGAACCCTACCAGTGTGTTGTCTGATGCAGGTTCGCTGGCCTGTGGGTGGAATGAATGTCCTGTCCCACTGCCCTTCAGAAGAGACATCTTCCACCTCTTTTCCACTCTGGTTTTATTTTGTTTTTGGAGCTCCAGCCTCAGTGAGCTTGATCTGGAACTTTTCTCTGTGCAGTTATTCTGTACCACCCCCACACCAGCAACCAGGAACAATAGGGTGGCCTCTGAGTGCTCTCCTTAGATCCTGGTGGTAGCTTCTGAAACGCCCCCTTCTGTCATCTGATACTGTACATTGCATAGTACCTAGCAATTGATAGACCACTCTCTACATCTTTCATTGTGTCATTAAATTCTGACTCATAAGGTTTATCTAAGGCAGCATTTCCTCCAAAATATTCCCTGGGACTTTGTATAGTCTAAGAAATATAAATAGTTATTTATGTTTAAGTTTTGTTCCTGGGAAATAAGCTTGGGCAAAACTAAGTAACAAAAATAGTTTATCTACAGTTGAGCATCTTCCAACTGCAAATACATAAATGTGCACACTGAGAATCTTCAAGCCCAGGAGAATGGCTGTGACATTTCCAAGTGGAAATCCTTGTCACTGGCCCACAGCTGTAATGTGATACATGCCTTGTCTTGGTCTGTTTGACTGGGGGCAAGTCCTGCTCCCACTGTCTTGGAATTGATGGTGCAACAGTGTCTTTGGGATCCACCAATGGTGGACCTTTCAGAAACCAACTGTAAGTGCCTGTGTCAGATCCCAGTCTCTTGGCAATGGAGCCAGCTAGTTTTGCTCACTCCAGGCTGAAGCTTCTTACAAGCTTTGCAGTTACTTCCAGATCCCAGATGAAGACTGGCCCACCAGGAAATCTAGCCTTAGTGCTGTTTTTATCTCCCTCGCCCCTTCAGGAGTGAAATATATTCTCAGTTATTTCTGAAAAATCAAAACTGTAATATAAGAATTACATGATTTCCAAAAGTTTGGGGGGCCTTAGCCTGCATGTTTCTAGTTTGCCTGTTTGCTATGTAAATAGTTGTCTCTGCATCTTTTCTCTTTATAATGGGTTTCACTTCAGTTTATTTTTCTTTTTAAGGCTTTTTCCAAAACTGAGAATGTGGAATGTACTTCATTTCTTAGCAGTTTCAAAGTTTTGATTTTGAATATGTAGCCTATTGCTCAGTCTCCTCTTCCAGTATATACTCTCTTGTATCCTGAATTTGGTTTTAATTATAAATGTCATCAGTCATTTCCTTTAGTGTGTGGATCTAATGTCGTTACTTTCCAGAGCCTTCTGTGTTCTTGCAGTTCTGAAATTTAGATCTTTTGTTTTCTGAGCCATTAATCTAATGGTTGAGTGGTTTGAACTTGATAGCTGTGAGATTTTTGAGCGTTACTTAACCTCTTCAGTTTCTTCTTCCCATAAATTGATAATAATGAAACCTAATTTGTAGGATTAAAAGAGATTATCCATACAAAAAACACTTAAAGCCCATATTGTCCGTCACATCTCCTCCATTGCTACTTTGAGATGCCCCCGTGCCTTCCAGCCCAGGTGGGACTGTGGAGACCAGGTGCTGGGTGCAGGTGAGCATGGGCTCCAGGTGCACCTGCTGCCCCTGGGGGTCACGCGTGCCTGCTGGACCTCCCTTCGCTGTTACCGTCTTCCTGTTTGATACTTTTCCTACCCCAGTGCTTCAATCAGTTTCCCTTTCTTTCTTGGACACTAAAAAATGTAGATAAATAAAATTAGCAATGAAACTAACCAGGATATTGCATAAGTCATTTAACAGGTTGGTAATCCGAACATGCTAATATCTGTCCTGTCTCTGTGTTGCTGAACCAGGTTTCCCAGCGTGACACAGGTCTCAGAAGCGTGTGTGTCAGTTGAGCGTAGTGGGCCGTTTTAAGTCTCAGGTCAGCCTTGTTGCAGGCTCCTTGGTAGGAGAGCATAGGTGCACACACGCATGCTCATGCGTGTGTCTGTTTGTACATGTGTGTTTGCCCTCTCATGCTCCTGGCCGTGTCTTTATTTTGGAAGAATTAGGTAGAAATAATAGAGAAAGGCCAAAAGAACTAGGATTTATTTTCAGTTGACTAGTTGCTATAGATTTTGTTTTTAGGACCAGCGTTGCTACTTTTCCTCTTTTTACTACCAACTGGTGAAATTCTGGTTAAGGAAATTACTACTTCCCCAAGCATCTAATCTGTTAGAAATTTTGTTTTCCTAGATTTTTCACCTCAGTTTTCTCTATAGGGAGTATGAGAAATCCAATGTGTTTTTTCTCATTGAAGCTAATTAAAGCATAGATTTGCACCTCAGGGTAACAGTATTGTTATCAGTGTGGGTAATTCACAGCCACATAATTAAGGAGGTAAATTAGAGCAAGGTGTTCCAATAATATGTCTTAGACTCTGTGGAGCTCGCATAACGTAGGACATTGTAGAAACTGACCATGCCATTGTTCCTTGACTTTTTACCAATGAGATCTTTTCTTTTTAATTTACGCAGGTTGAATGATCCTAAAATGTCTGAAACAGAGCGCCAGTCCATGGAAAGTGAGCGCGCAGACCGCAGCCTCTTTGTCCAAGAGCTCCTTCTGTCCACTTTAGTGCGCGAAGAGAGCTCGTCCTCAGACGAGGATGAACGGGGGGAAATGGCAGATTTTGGTGCTATGGGCTGTGTAGATATTATGCCTTTAGATGTTGCTTTAGAAAACCTAAATTTAAAAGAGAGTAATAAAGGAAATGAGCCTCCACCACCTCCTCTTTGATGACATCCCAATTCGCAGACAATGTCCTCTGTGCTGTATTTGCCAATGAAAGTGGACAACAACTATCTTGGGTTTGTTTGGTGATTGTAATTTCAGGTCTGTCACTCTTGTTACATTGTGTACATTCAAAAAGGAAGAGAGAAAAATATATATGATAATCATTTCCACTTAACTAATTTTTACTTCTAGCAGGTAAATGTAGGTAGCAGTGCAGGGGTGATCTCTGCTTCCTGCACCCTGACATGCAGAAGGCTCTCGTAATACTCCACATTCAAACTGAAGAGGAAAATGGAAATCTCTAATGAAGCTGCTGTGTGTATTTATGAATATTAATGAATAAAAACTGCTTGGATGGTTTACCTTAACTACTGCATGAGGTTTTTTGCAGCGTGCATGAGTTTTAGTGACCTTGTTATTTAAGAAATTTAAATACAAGGAGTAAAACTTAAAACAAACATAAAAGCCCAAAGCTTTCCCAAACATTATTCAATGGTTACGAGGCAAAAGAGTTCCTTGACAAAGTAGCTTTTGAATAATGTCTGCCTGAATCACCTTTCTTTGTGTGCCTCCTACGCACAAGCCAGCTCTGCAGTGGAACCTGGGGTCGTAGCCGGTGTCGCTCCGCCCTGTGTGACTGTCCCGTCGCCCTGTCAGTCATCTTCCGTGTGGAGCTCAGCCTGTCTAACTCATCCATAGAAGATACACCAGTACAGCTGCTGTGGGAATCTGCTGCAGGCGTCTGTGTGTCCTGAAAACAAGTCTTGTTCTCTTTGTTTAAAAAGTTCTTTTTGTGGTTGTTGAAAATTTTTTTCAATTGTTAAATATGTTCTATTCAGGTGTAGATGAATTTCATTTATTCACTGTTCAACAAAGTTAACCTGGATTATGTTGTCTTTGTTTTTGAAAATCTCACCTTCTCGATCATATGTTGCGTTATTTATGTATTTGCTTCATAGTTTTGCTGAGACAGATCAGTATCAGGGGAGCTTTGAGGATTTGCCTTCCCAGACTTTGTCAATATATTACAACCAAATTCTTAATGCTAAGTTTAGCACCTTTTTATTTATTGGGTTTTTTTTTTCAAGCATAAAAAGTAAAGCCTTTTAATTGAATCATGCCACCTATATGCCTATATTATTAATCCTATGTGTAAAAAAAAAATTGTACAGCTTTTTTGGGTTTGTTTTGGGGTTTGAAGGGGCCGGGATATTTTTTTATTTTCTGTTCCAGTTTTTGTGCATAGACTTTCACAATAGCTCCAAGGCAGGGACAGTGGGTTTGGGGGTAGGGGAGGGGGCAGTTTTTGGAATGTAAATTTAGGACTTTTAAAAAAGGTGCGCACAGCTTCTGATAAATTTATAACTAGACTTAACCTAATCATGTCTTGTTCCAGTGCTCTCTCTCCTCCGAGACCTTCCCTCTGTCTCCCCTCTCTCCTCCTATCTGTGTTTCTCTGTTTCTTCAACAAGCATACAGACTCGAGCACCCTCCGGTGTTCTCCTGAGAACTGTGAAGTCCATGCTCATTCAGATGTAACCAAAAAAGATGTCACCCCACATTTCTTTAAAAAAAAAAAAAACTGTGGCTTCTCCTCCTCTGAAACTTCAGCCTCCCAACAGTTTCCAGACACCCTAGCTTTGTTTTCTTTAGTCTCTGCGATGGAAAATGTTTTAAAGGAAATTCTATATAGGCTTCTGGTTACACTAGAAGTCCAGCCCAGTAGGGTTTTTTTTTTTTTTTTTTTTTTTTTCAAATCAGTTGTTAAGACGTTTCCAAAACCAGTTTTCAAGCTGTGGTCTTTTCACACACATCTTCTGCACATACGTCACACATTTCAATAAAGCATTTTCAAGACTGTTGGCCACTTGGATTTCTTTGGTGTTGGTAAACTAGCCTAACCATTATTCAGAGATTATATATCTCTAACCTAGATTTTTGTTTTTTTGTTCTTTTCATGTTTGACTTTGGAGGTCCTGATTTTGTATGAATGCATTACTTTGGATGTGAGAAATAGAAATTGTCAATTATGTGCTTTCCCTTTTCTGCACAAATTCTGGGAAAATGTAAGATCCTTCCTTTTTTTAAACATGGTTTGAGGGAATAGCTGTAAGTCCCATCAGGGCAGTTTAATTTAACTTAGATGATCAATCTGACACTTCAGAAGACCTAAAGGTTCATAAAATTCCATCTCATACAGAATACTGTATATTATTTTTTACCAGATATTTTACAAATACCTCATCCTGTATGTAATCAATAATAATGTATTAGGGTAGAAAGACACAGATTATCAATATAAAAAATATATTTAAGCCCTTCAAATTCTTGTGTCCTTTTCTTTAGTTTCTTAATTAACATCGTATTATTGGAATTACTGAATAAAAATAATTGCAAAGACTGATGTAGAGGAGAGCAATATACCATTGTTTATCTTGGCTACGGCTTCAGGTTTCTAAGAACTAGATCCTGAGTTTTGAGAGGATTTGGTTTGGTTGAGTTTTGAGTGAGTTGTCTAGTATGTAAGTTTCTAAGTGTTCTGCAGTGCTTGTCTTTACTTCCTGTATGGAAGTAATTTAAATCTTTCTGCTCAAGACATTCTGTAAGAAATTTAACATCATGACTCAGAATACCTTTCCTCCCCTACCCCCCAAAAAAAACTAGTGAAGAGGAAGACCTGAAGGGGATGTTGAAACTCTATTTTTTTCTATTTCTGCTATACTGTCTTTTAAGAATCCAGAAGTAATTCCTGTTAAATTGTAACTGGGGGTAGGGTTTCGTGGGCTTCCCACTCCTGGATATTTAGTCACCTAGAACAACGGAATTTTGGAATTTGGCTGAAATAGTAGAATCTGCCTCTACCTCAGGTTTTCATTCATTTAGTTTTCTGAAATACTGAAGCTCTCTTGAGCAAATAGAAATGCCTGTGCTTTTATAACTGTGGTCATAGGATACGCGTTCTATGATTGGTTACAGTGAAATATTTGGATTTGTATTCAGATTGTATCTGTCTTTTGTTTATTTTCTCTTTGAACCACAGAGTTGAAGCCTAGGTTATATAGTAGATTCTTATTTCATTTATAATTAGACTCACGCAATATAAGAGAAGGCCCCTTTCCCTATGAACAATCCACAAAGAAATGTAGTTTAAGAAAGCAGATTCCATTACTAGACCAACAGAAACAATACAAAAATCCATCCATTCCGTTATCCTCCCCCCAGTTTTTTCCCTCTCAATACTTGAATTTTCAATGACGTACAAAGAGATTTTATAATAAGCCTCTTTCTGATCTGTGGGCCATAGTTAAAAGTAAGCAGTTCACAGAGTTCTCTTGATGGCCCCTCATAGCAAGTGACCCACTTCACTTGTGCATTTCACTCCATGGGTCTTGAGCCTCACAGACTTCAAAATCTCAGCTCTTTTTAAGGCTATATAAGGAAAGGTGGTCAAGAAGAAAGATGGTGGGAGGAGGTGGTTGGCGAAAGGGGGGTCTTCTGAATGAAGTCCCAGCCACTGAAAGTGTCCGATAAAACAGGTAAGTGGACTGTAACTGGAGTCTCATGTGGTTAGTGCAGTAATGGGTAAAAAAACTATCCACGTGTAACAGTGGGTGCTAGAAGCTGTTTAACAAGTGTATCTGTTCTGTAGCATAAAGCCCCACATCAGGGTTTAGTAAATACATGAGAGAGCTGCCATGTCTCCCTTACTTGCAGACACAGTTTTGGAGGTACAAGCAAAATTGATTTCACATGCAATAAGTAAAATGCCAGGTATGAAACTTTCCCAGAATTATATGCTAAAGTTGGTGTTAATTCTGGCACAAGGGTCAGGCTCTTCCATGCTCTTATTTTCAGGGGGCAGGGAATTGGGGAACCTTTGCCATGTGGCTTGCAGGATCTTAGTTCCCCAACCAGGAATTGAACCTGGGCCCCGGCAGTGAAAGCAGTGAGGCCTAACCACTGAACCGCCAGGGAACTCCCTCACTGCTCTTTTTTGAAGTTCCACTAGGCACTTAAAAACTCAAAATAGCTCTCTCCCTGAGGCATGGTTAACTGAAGCCCTAGGTCCAGGCTAAGCTGGAGAGAGGTTTAAGTTGGAACATAAGATGGAACAGCAGTTTGCAGACTTGCTGGTCATTTATAACAATGTTATGAGATTCTTTGGCTTTTAAATATGGCCTTAAATTCATCACAGTATCCCAAAGTGGAGTTCAGATGACTTTGTTTCTCAGAATAGTATAAAAATCTAATCCTTGTGCCCATTGACCTCAGCCATACCTAAGCAATGCTTTGTCTTTGTTTCTGATTAGTACTCTAATTTTCAACCCATCTCTGTCAAGTAATTCTTCTATAAATAAATACATGAGCTTGGGAAGTTACTTCTTTAAGGAACCCTACAGCAAGCCTAGATAACTTGGTTAGCAGATTCAAATATGAGAGACTATTCATCTCAGGCTGGTCCAGAACATAACATCTTAGTTGCTATCAAGTGGGTGCCTTGGCTAGCTGCCTCAAATTACAAAGAACAATGCTCTTCTCAAGGTTTCAGGTTTCGTAGAGTCCATAGAACTTTACAGCAGTAGTAAAAGAGATGATTCAAAAAAAGAAACCCTTGAGTATGATTTTGTATCCCTGGTTAGCTGTTCTTGATAAACAGATTGTGCACAAAAGTTGAATGTGTGTGTCTGACCTGAAGCCCTATGGGCCAGGTGTGCACACACCCTCCTAGAGTTGCTTTCCTTAGGCCTAGATGAGTTCTAATCTGAAGAATTCACTGATCCCTTACGAACCGCCAGGAACCTAGTACTTTTGCTTTGCAGACAGTGGGTGTGGCCTGCTCTGTGTGCGTAAACCACCATCACCCCTGTCTTCTCATTCATACATACTTCCTGAGCTCTCAGTGGGTCCAGAGCCTTGGTCTAAGCCTAAGCATAATTTACAACTTGTAGTTTTTACAGATGTTCCCTCTGTAAGTGGATTCTTCAGGAGTGATCCTACAAGAGTTTTCCTCTATTGGGAGTGTTTTCAAAAATCACCAAGCCTGTTGCATTTGGTAGAAAAGGTGACCAGTCTGATCTGGTGAGTGTGCTACTCTTGGAAATCTTGTCAGATTGGAGTGAGTGTGTTTAGAATCCTGCTTTAGACACGAAATACTAGTCTGCATTTGAAAGCAAAAGTATTAGTCACTTCAACCCTGTCTGACTCTCAGAGACCCTGTGAACTGTATGTAGCTCACTAGATATCTCTGTCCTTGGAATTCCCCAGGCAAGAATACTGGAGTGGGTTGTCATTCCCTTCTCCAGGGGATCTTCCCAACCCAGGGATCAAACCTGGGTCTCCTGCATTGCAGGCAGATTCTTTACTGTCTGAGTCACCAGGGAAGCCTTTTGATAGCAAAGCTGCACAAAAACAGTTGGGACATCCTATTCTGTAAGCTTGGATGAAGTCCCAGCTCCCTCCTTTTAGATCTTCTGACTGTAGATAAGAGATTTAAACACTTGAGATAGAAGCAGAATATTCTTAAGGTAAGATTTTGCAGTACTCCTAAATCAGCAAGTGTGCCAGACCATCTAGGAAGCAGGCTTCAGCCACACTTTCTTCGAGGTGAAGATTACATAGATGTTTTACACCCTAGTCACATAAGCTGTTTTAGCCAAGCACGACTATTTTGTGACCATATGGATTGTAGTTCTTTACCACTAATGCCACCTGGGAAGCCCCAACAGGACACCTAGTTTCACCAGTGAAAAACAGCATTTTAGGATATACAGCATGCTAATGAAAGTTTGCTACTTCGAAAAAAAGAGCTTGAGTGAACCCAAATGAATGGCAGCGACCATGTTACGTTGTAACAGGCTCCCAGACTAATTTACACTGAATCCTTATATGGATTATCTTTATAACATCATCACTTGGTCACCCAGCTTATCTGTGTTCTGATTTGAATACATTTTGGGGTATGTATATATAAACAAACGTGTTGTGCACAGCACTTTTCATTCATGGTGGAGCTTCAGTGACTGTTGCTTCCATCTTAGAAGTTATGCTCAACAGACATGTGGTAGCAGTCTTAACTGTTCTATAGGGAACTTTTGTAGTTTAAAATGCCCCGATGGATCTCTTATTCTTGGCCCTCTCTGCTTCCTCTCCTATCTCCTCTGTCTTCCATCTGTGTGTGTGTTTTGTTAGTGTTTCTAGTGACACCTGAGGTTTTAGCTCCATTTGCCTGCAGAATTCTCAAGGACCCATCCAAGTTCCCTTAAGACCCATTGCTGATGGCACCTGGGATGACCATGAAGACTGCTGAGCCAGAGAGGGGAAGGTGGGGCCTCTGCTCAGTGCAGACAAGGACCTTGGAATAGTTACCTGCTCACAGCCTCATAGGACAAGTGAGACTACAGAGACGGAACTGGGGAGGAGACCCCAGAACTTTATCTGCACTGCACGAGTCCCACCGCCAGAGAGAAGGTTCAAAGCTTGCTACCCATCAATTTTTCCCCCCGGTTTTCGTTGCTGAGCAAGAGCTTTCTCCAGTTGCAGCAAGTGGGAGCTACTCTTCTTGCAGCGTACAGGCTTGTCATCGCAGTGGCTCCTCTTGTTGCAGAGCATGGACTCTAGACGCATGGGCTTCGGTAGTTGCAGCACGCAGGCTTAGTAGTCATGGTACACAAGCTTAGTGGCTTTGCAGCATTTAGGGTCTTCCCAGACCAAGGGTCGAACCCAGGTCCCATCTGATTAAACCATAACCCACTGCATAGATTTCTAGGTGTTTGTGTGGTGGCCATGGTGCCAGACACTCTTTTCACCCTGCCCAATCTCAAATTGCCTTCCAGGCACCCAAGGATTGGCTAATATTTGTTAAAAGTTGCAACAAAGATTTCTTTTCACAATTTACTATGCTGTTATAAGATAGACATTGTTATAGAGCATTTCACCTAGAATTTAGGGCAGTTTTGATAAAGTATTTGGAAAATGCTCAGCTTTTAGAGGGTTTCCCTTGTGGCTCAGTTGGTAAAGAATCCTCCTGCAATACAGGAGACCTGGGTTTGATCCCTCAGTTGGGAAGATCTGCTGGAGAAGGGAAAGGCTACCCACTCCGGTATTGTGGCCTGGAGAATTCCGTGGACTTTATAGTCCATGGGGTCACAAAGAGTTGGACACTTTTCAGCTTTTAGATGTTTATAAATTCTTTAACTGCCATAACAGATGGTAGTTAAGAAAAAGAATGGAATAAGATTGGTGGAAAGGAGACGTGTTGAAAAGATTGCAGTGAGCCATAAGAATGTATATGAATGTTCAGGGGACTAGGGTTCAGGACTTTCCTGGTGGTACAGTGCACAAGAATCCATCTGCCAATGCAGGGATCATGGGTTTGATCCCTGCTCCGGGAAGATTCCATGTGCCTTGGAGCAACCAAAGCCCACAAGCCGCAACTACTAAAGCCACATGCTGAAGCCTGTGCACCTCAACAAGAGAAGCCATGCAATGAGAAACCTGTGCATTGCAATGAAGAGTAGCCTCTACTCACCACAACTAGAGAAAGCCCATGCACAGCAACAAAGACCCAGCACAGCCAAAATTAAATAATTTTTTAAAAGAGAAGAAATTAGGGTTCAATTCATCACCTGAAGTTTCCCTCTCCCACTTCAAAAGTACCCAAGTCAGGGAATTACCTGGCGGTCCAGTGGTTAAGACACAGTGCTTTCATTGTGGGGGTCCAGTTTCCATCCCTGGTCAGGGAACTAAGATCCCACAGGTTGCATGGTTCGGCCAAAGGGAAAAAACTACCAAATCCAAGACTGGACTAAAAGACAAGTCCTGGGCAATCATTGGTCAAGAGTCTGAAATTTGGGGGGATTCCTTGGATTAATGATGTCACTCACCTCAAGGGTGTGGGGAGATGATGGTGTTCCTTAATCAAAGGCTAGAACTTGAAATTCACCACATGGATTAAAAGATGCATGCTTTCAAATTAAGAGCAGTAGATAGAGCTTGAAAGGGAGTTGAGTTAAAAGTGAAGTTTAAACCGGGAGAATGGACCTGTGGGATTAAAGTTCAGAGTTGGAAAGGTCCGATTGCCCTCTGAATGCAGGAGTTCCCGTGGAAACACACCTTAAAAATGACAGGGAGAAGATAAAGTGCGGTGGGTACAAGCGCAGATGTGGGTGTCAGTTCTAGATCCACCACTTACAGGCTGTGTGATCTTGGTTGAGATAATTAACCTTAAACTGTGCCAGTTTCCTCACTATTAAATGAAACTAATAATATTAATGTGCTCAGTCAGTGCCTGGCACAAAATAATCATTCAATGAATGTAGGCGATCAGTCAGGTGACAGAGAACAATGTGAAGATTCCCCTGGGCACATACCCCAGACAGAGGAAAACACGCGCTTCTGCAAAGGCAGCACGTCGATTAACGCTTCTAAGAGATTCTAGCAACCATCTCCACTGAAGCTCAGTGACCTATAAAAGCCACAAAACCTCAAGAGTCTTTAACTGAAGAGTTTGCAATCAGAGGACGGAGGTATCCCTCTAGGTCAGGTGACCACAGGTCTAAAGAATAAGATTAACCAAGACCCTCCTAAACACCCTGCCTCCTGTCCATTGACTCAGTGTGTTGAGCCCTCCTAAGTGCTGGGCACTGTTCAGGCACTTGAGTTTACAGAGCACAAAGCAGAGTTGTCCCCAGCGTACCGAATAGCATGGTCTGCTTACTTTTTTTCTTTGGTCATACACGGTGTCTGTGAGATCTTATTTCCTGGACCAGGGATCTAACCCGTGCCCCCTGCAGTAGAAGCTCAGAATCTTAACCACTAGTCCACCAGGGAGGTCCCCAGTCTGCTTTCTCTTCAGTTGCTTAGGGCAAAATCGGCTGGAATCGTTTTCTTCTCTTTGTTTCCTTGTATTTCACATCCATTTATTTATTTTTTCAAGTGCCTACCAGGGCACTCCAGGTGCCACGAGGCTGCCATAACAAAATACCACAAACTGGGTAGCTTAAAGTAACAGAAACGTATAGTCTCACACTTCTTCCTGAAACCAGGGGTCACAAAGCCAGTGTCAGCCACCACACTCCCTCTGGAGGTGCTCTGGCCCCTTCCTTGCCTCTTCCAGCCCTGGTGGTTCCAGGCATTCCTTGGCTTGGAATTCCAGTCTCTGCCTCCGTCTTCACATCGCCTTCACCTCGTGTGTCTCCACAGCCATTTCGTCAGTAAATCCTGCTGACTCTAATTCCACAGCTTGCCCAGGAACTGACCCTTCCTCACCATCTCCACGGCTGCCTGGGCCCAAGTCACCACCATCTCCCACGAGGCCATTGCCCTTGTATCCCCACTAGCATCCCCATCTCCTCAGGATCAGTCCTCAACGCAGTGGCTGAGCCACCTTGTTAGAACCAGGGGAGATGCGGTCCCTTCGCCCCTCAAATCCTCCCAAGGCACCCTTCTTTCTGAGAATGAAGGCAGCGGTCTTGCCATGGCCCCAGGGCGCTGCAAGGTGTGGTTAGCGTCACTCTTCTGTGCTCATCTTCGCTGCTCTCTTTCCTCCCTGGCCTCAGACTTGCAGGCCACCTCGGTGTCCTCAGGGGACTTTGCCTTCTTAGTTCCTTCTCTTGGAGGGTCCGCCTTCCCTCACTTCCTCCTCTTTGTCTGTGAGACCTTTCCTGATCCTTCAGTTAAAAACAGCGATTCCCGCACCCCAGATTCCCCCAGTCCCTGCCCGGCTTCATTGTTTGCCCAACACTCCTCTCACCATCTGACTCCCCCTCATACGCACACATATACACACACACATATACACATACACATACGCACACATGCACACACCTAAACACACATATATTAGCTTAGTACAAAAGCGATCACAGTTTCGGACCATGAGTTTTAAAATCTTTATAACTAGGCTCAAATACATCTTTATGGATCAAAATAGGAACCATTAAAATCAACACATTTTTGCCAATGAGAAGTAAGTTTGCTTATTCCTATAGAGTAAAAATCTATGCTTTGGTATTCAACGAACTCTTGGAAAGCATTTTCTGCCTCCTACTAGTTATGGAAGCATTTTCCCTGCCAAAAGTTTTCCAGATGCTTGAAGAAGCGATAGCCGGTTGGCAAGAGGTCAGGTGAATACAGCAGACGAGGCAAAACTTTGTAGCCCAGTTCATTCGTCGTTTGAAGCCTTGGTTGCGTCACATGCAGTCGGGCGCTGTCATAGAGAGAGCTGGGCAGACCACCAAACAGCGACCATGACATTTTTTTGGTGAAAGTTTGGCTTTGGGAAGTGCTTTGAAACTTCTCGCTCCATCCACTAAGCTGGTCGTCACCAACTGTAAAAATCCGCTTTTCATCGCACGTCGCAATCAAACCAAGAAATGATACATTGTTGTTGGGTAGAATAAGCAAAGATAACACTTCAAAACAACATTTTTTTTAATTTGCTGTCAGCTCAGGAGGCACCCACTTATCAAGCGTTCTCACCTTTCCAATTGCTTCAAATGCCAAACAACCACAGAATGGTCAACACTGAGTTCTTTGGCAACTTCTGCAGTTGTAGGAGGGTCAGCTTCAACGATAGCTCTTGATTGGTCATTGTCAACTTCCGATGGGTGGCCACTGCACTCCTCATCTTCAAGGCTCTCATCTCCTTTGCAAAACTTCTTGAACCACCACTGCACTGTACGTTTGTTAGCAGTTCCTGGGCCAAATGCATTGTTGATGTTGTGAGTTGTCTCCACTGCTTTACGACCCATTTTGAACTCAAATAATAAAATCGTTTGAATTAGATTTTTGTCTAACATCATTTCCCTGGTCTAAAATAAATATTAAAAAACAGCAAGTAATAAGTCATTAGTGAAAAAAACATAAAGCAAGAAATGCACATTAAAATGATGTATAACATAGCCACATTTATTTAAGAACATATTCCAATATCAAACAGGAAAATTCAACAATTCGAGGCCGCAATTACTTTTGCTCCAACATAATATATACATGAATTTGGGTAAACTCCGGGAGTTGGTGATGGACAGGGAGGCCTGGTGTGCTGCAGTTCATGGGGTCACAAAGAGTCAGACATGACTGAGCAACAGAACTGAGCTGAACTGAACTGAATACATATATACGCAGATACATTCATACACACATACACACATAAACAGACACACTCACATACATAAACATATACCCATATACATACACGTGTATAACACACATATATACACACACACACATACCCCTGTGCACATACATAAACATATATACATGCACACACATGAGTCCCAGCTTTCTGTCAGTATTATTTGTCACTAAATCCCTGCATGTACAATGATGCTCGGCACATAGTAGTTGCTCCATAAATATTTATGGGATGAAAGGATGACAATTGAGGGCCACATGCTATTAAGAGTGATTTTTATTATTTTAAAGGTTCACACCAATATAAAATACTCAGATATTGTGGATAAGAGTTTGGTAGTTTCTCAAAAGATTAAACATAGTTACCATTGTTGTTGTTCAGTCACTCGGTTGTGTCTGATTCTTTTGCAACCCCATGGACTGTAGCCCACCAAGCTACTCTGTCCATGGATTTCCCAGGCAAGAATACTGGAGTGGGTTGCCATTTCCTTCTCCATATGACCCATCAATTCCACTCCTAGGTATATACTCAAGAAAATTAAAAACATTTGTTCACACAAAAACGTATACATGAGTGTTCAGAGCAGCATTACTCATAACAACAAGGAAGTAGAAGCAACCCAAATGTCCTTTAAGTGATGAGTGGATAAATAAAACAGGATATATCTGTGCAGTAGAGTATCATTTGACCGTAAAGAAGAATGATGTTCTGACACACGCAACAACTTAGATGGGCCTTGAAAACTTTAAGGTAAATGGAAGAAGCTAGACACAAAAGGCCATATGTTGTATGATTCCATTTAAATGAAATGACCAGAATAGACAAATCCACAGAGACAGAAAGTGGATTAGTGGTCACCAGAGGCCAGGGAGACAGGAGAATGGAGAGTGACAGCTAATGAGTGCAGTTTATTTTGTTTTCTTTTGTTATTTAATGTTTGTTTATTTGGCTGCATCGGGTCTTACTTGTGGCTTGTTGGCTGTCTGATCTTTGCGGCGGCATTCGAAGACTTGGTTGTAGCATGTGGGCTCTAGTTTCCTGACCAGGGACCGAACCTGGGCCCTCTGCATTGGGAGCACAGAGTCCTAGCCACTGGACCATCAAGGAAGTCCTCAGTTTTTGAAGTGAAGAGAATGTTCAGAATTAGGTAGTGGTGACAGTCGCACAATTCTGTGAATATACTAAAGCACTTAAACGTATATTTTAAGATGGTAAATTGCATGTGAACCTTCTCTAAATATGTATATGTATATACCTGTGTTAGATATTCTTTTATCCCTGTATTACAGATGATGAAACCAAGTGCCCAGCAGAAGCTCTGCCCTGGTGCCCCTCAACTATACTCCAACTTGTGT
Source organism: Ovis canadensis (assembly GCF_042477335.2). Lineage (NCBI taxonomy): Eukaryota > Metazoa > Chordata > Mammalia > Artiodactyla > Bovidae > Ovis > Ovis canadensis. The sequence goes on from NC_091247.1 coordinate 57,039,899, forward strand.
CTTACAGGATCATCCTGCAGTAACTTAGGTCAACAGGAGGTGAGTTGCCTAGAGAGTTGCTGCCCTAAGGCCCTTTCCAACCTGTTATTGTTATTTAGTCCCTAAGTCGTGTCCAACTCTTTGCGACCCCCAGCCTTCTCTGTGCATGGGATCTTCCAGGCAGAGTACTGGAGTGGGTCACCATTTTCTTCTCCAGGGGATCTTCCTGACCCAGCAATCAAACCTTGCATCTACTCCTGGCAGGCCAGTTCTTTACCCCTGAGCTACCTGGCCCTCTCTACCATTCAGGAGCCTGCTGTGAGGCCATTTCTCATCCACGCCCTGGTTCCCACTTGTCTCTTTGGCTTTCAGAAGGATGCGTCTGCAGCCCCTGAGTCAGTTCATGAAACTGCTTGGCTCAAGTTGAGTCTGGGCTTCTGCACAGCAGAGCAGCCCACCGCCCCTGCCATCTGTCACTCAAACCATCAGCTCGGGGTTGTCCTGTGGGGACACCAGTTGCTGACACCATGCTGATTTTGCTTTTTCTGTCCGTGTATGTAACATTTGATCTAAATCCACATGGGCTCAGTACCTCCTTGCAGCCCATGGAAGTGTGGCCGGCCAGCCTGGCAGCTGAAGCGGTGATTCTCATTGCCCTGTCAGCTACCATACTGCTGCCTGGGGAATGCTTGACACTGAAAAGCAGGGATGAAACAAATTTCCCCAGGCTCCACCACTGCAGGAGCCGAGGAACTGACCGGGTGGTCTGACTCGAATTAGACAAAGGAAAATTCATCTGGCATGATAGCTAATGAGACATGCATGCATGCTAAGTCACTTGAGTCGTATCCAACTCTTTGAGACCCTATGGACTGTAGCCTGCCAGGCTCCTCTGTCCATGGGATTCCCCAGGCAAGAGTACTAGAGTGGGTTGCCATGCCCTCCTCCACGGGCTCTTCCCGACCCAGGGATCGAACCTGGGTCTCCCACATTGCAGGCAGATTCTTTACCGTGTGAGGCACCAGCGCTATTGCCTTTCAAATTGCCCCTGATGTTTCCAGAGGCTGGAGGTCATCACCATGAGGAACACTAAGGTCATGACACATCACCTAGGCCTTCTTCATTTGCCAGCCTGACCTTTCAGCTGCCTCTTCCGTCCTCGAGATGGACAGGCTTGCCCCATTCCTGTGAAGCTGAGGCAGCAGATCTTGCAAAGTTTCTGCTTGTCCGTGGTGGAAGGGATCAATTCAGCAGCCAAGGAAGGGATGGAGGTGGTGGCAGGCCTGCAGGGCCATTGTGAATGGACTCTATTATGACAAAGAGGCAAGGAGGGCTGGGAAGTGCCCTGTCAGGCAATGAATTCACAACATCTTTCCTCTGAGCCTGACTCTCCTGCTCTGTGAGATCCGGGGACAAATAGCTTCCTCACAGAGACCAGCTGTGTCAATGAGCAGGCATCAAGTCTGTGAAGTCACCTGGCAGTTTCACAGCAAGAAGCACCAACAATGGGTCCAGTGAGGAGAGGTCTGGGGCAAATGCATGCTTCCATGGCCCCACCCTTGGAGAAGTCTGTCCTTCCGGGTCTAAGAGCAGACAGGCACTATCTGGCGAGAGATTTTTTTATATATATTTATTTATTTATATTTGGCTGCGCTAGGTCTTTGCTGCCTGTGTGGGTCTTCTCTAGTTCTGGCGAGCAGGGACTACTCCCTAGTAGTCGTGCACAGGCTTCTCATCGCAGCAACTTCTATCGCAGAGCACGGTCCCTAGGGCTCTGCAGTTGTGGTGCATGGGCTTAGTTGCCCATTACATGTGGGATCTTCTCCAGCCAGGGATCGAACCCGTGTCCCCTGCACTGGCAGACAGATTCTTAACCCCTGGACCACCAGGGAAGCCCTGGTGAGAGATTTCTAAACAGTCTCAAAATCAGCTCTGAGCCAAGTTTTGCATCATTTGAGCAACTCTTATCCTTTTACTCAACTCTGTGGTCCAGTCAAGCCAGAAAGAACCAAGCAGAGTGACTTCCCTGATGGGCCAGTGGTAAAGAATCTGTCTGCCAATATAGGGCACAGGTTTGATCCCTGCTCCAGGAAGATCCCACATGCCAAGGTGCAACTAAGCCCCTGAGCCACAACTACTGAAGTCACACTCCTAGAGCTCCATGCTCCGCAACAAGAGAGGCCACCGTAATGAGAAGCCTGGGCACCACAACAGAGTCGCCCCCACTCGCCACAACTAGAGAACGCCTGCATGCAGCAGCAAAGGCCCAGCACAACCAAAACTAACTCTAAATAAATAAAGGAATTTTAAAAAGAACCAAGCAGAACGTTTTTCAAGGAGCCTTGAAAAGAGGGTGGCCTCATATTGAATACGGATTCTGCAGAGGTGTCTCCCTATTTAGAGAGAAAAGAACTAAGCTTGCCAGCACCATGCATGTGTGCTAAGTTGCATCAGTCGTGTCTGACTTTTTGCAGCCCTATGAACTGTAGCCCGCCAGGCTCCTCCGTCCATGGGATTCTCCAGGTAAGAATACTGTCATGAGTTGCCCTGCCCTCGTTCAGGGGATCTTCCCCACCCAGGGATCGAGCCTGCGTTTCTTACACCTCCTGCACTGGGGTGTAAGAGGTGTAGGTGGTGTAGGGGTGTAGGTGGATTCTTTACCACTGGTGGCAGCTAATGTTTATTGCGTCCTTAGTTTGTGCTCAGTTGCCTCAGTCGTGTTCAACTCTTTGAAACCCCGTAGCCTGCCCGGCTCCTCTGTCCATGGAATTATCCAGGTAAGAATACTGAAGTGGGATGCCATTTCCTTCTCCTTTAAACCAGGAATTTAGATGTATAAATTCATCATCTCATTTAATTCACTATCATTACCCCATTTTACAAAGAACCTAACCCTGAGACCCAGAAAGGTTACATAACCTGCCCCAGGTCACACTGGCCTGTGGGATGGGGTATGTTCCAGCAGCGTGAGGTTGGAGGTTCTTCAGGCAGAGACAGAATCTGGAGAGCCAACCTCCAGTCAAGAGATAAGGGTGAAGTTCAGGATGTGGCCACCTGGGGGCAGTGCATAAACACCTAATGGAGAAGCCACCCACTGCCCAACCCTCCTGAAGACCTCCAGGGGGTCCCTTTGCACACTTCCTTTACAAATTTCCGGAGCAATAGTGGGAATCTTTCCTCCTACGCAAGGGCTCTGGCAACAGTGGGCCAGGAAGGACTACAAAGCAATAGAGAATAAGTGGCAGCATTTACCACCTGAACCCCGGGGGGTTGCAATAATCCCTGCAAGCACCAAGGCTGATGTGGCAGCCAGCAATGGATCAGGGCAGAAGGGAGCTATGGAGACGGTGACAGAAACATTTTGGCCGCGGACAAAACAGTTGGTTAGCCAGCAAGAGCAGTACTCAAACTGAGAAATCCAGGATGACGATGATGAAATCACATGCATGCTCAGTCGTGCGCAAATCTTTGTGACCCCATGGACTGTAGCCCACCAGGCTCCTCTGTCCATGGGATTGCCCAGGCAAGAATACTGTAGTGGGTTGCCATTTCCTCCTCCAGGGGGTGTTCCTGACCCAAGAATCAAACCTTCATCTCCTGCGTCTCCTGCACTGCGGTTGTATTCTTTACCGCTGAGCCACCGGAGAATCCCTGATAAAGGCACACCCTCTTGCCTATTTCTACACAGAGCCAGTTTTTGAACCCAGAATCCATCGACTAAAGAAAAGGCTGGAGGGAACCCTGACGGTCCAGCAGTTAGAACTTGGCATTTTCATTGCCGTAGGGTTCAGTCCCTAGTCAGGGAACTAAGATCTTGCAAGCACTGCAGCATGGCCAAAAAATTAAAATTAAAATATAAAAAAAGAGACTGGAACTCCAGGCAGATGGCCCTGGTGATGAATGGCAACTGAATATGGTAATGATTCCTTTTGGCCTTCTCCCAACTGGGACCTATGGCTATTAACCTGGGTAATTAAGCATTGGGAAATACCTAAAATTTGGAGAAAATCTGCCCACAGATTCCCAGTTGACTTTGATAGCCTGAGATCCATGGCCCCTAAAGGACAGGAGCCTGTAGGGCAAGGGAGTAAATGGGAGTCAATGGAGTTCTAGCCAATGTCCGCTTTGGAGCAGGTCCACTGAGGCTGGTAGAACCCCACGGGCATTTTTCCCTTGTCCCTGCTGTGTGTTGGAAATACACTTGGTAGTGTATTAACTCTTGGCTTAATCCCAAGAGTTCTTTTAATTATAGTAATCTGAATGAGGGTATAATGGCCTCTCAATGTGGTTTTAATTTACTTTTCCAAATTGACTAATGACATGCAACATCTTTCACATGCTTATTAGACACTCATATATCTTCTCTGGTGAAATGTTTATTTTGCCCATCCATATCTTGATTGGTTTGTTTGTCTTCTTACTGGGTTCGGTTTCCGATATATTCTGGAAACAAGTCCTTACCACATATAATTTGTGTAAGTAATTTCTTCCAGTCTGTGGTTTATCTGTTCATTCTCTTAATAGTTTCTTTCACAGCGTGAAGGTTTTTGTTTTGATGACATTCCATTTTTATTGATTTTAAATTCACAAAATATAAAATTAACCATTTTCATTATTTCCACAGTTGCTGCACCATTTTACAATTGCAGCAACAATGCACAGTGTTCTATTTCTCCACATTCTCACTGAAACTTGTTATTTTCCGTTAAAAAAAAAAGTATCCATTCTAATTAATGTGAAGTGGTATCTCATACTGGGTTTGGTTTACATTTCCCTTATGACTAGTAATACTGAGCATCTTTCTACGTGCTTACTGGCTAACTGTATATCTTATTGGAGAGATGTCAAGGTAAGCCCTTTGCCCATTTTTAAACTTGGTATATGATTATGAATATTTATATGAAATATTTTCTCTTATTCTGTGGGTTGTCTTTTCATCTTCTTGAGAGTGTCCTTTGATGTACAAAAGTTTTTAATGTTGTCTCTGTAATCCATTTGACTTAACTTTAAAATATAAGGCATGAAGTTCATTTTTTTTGCATATGCATATAGAATTATTCCAGTATCATTTGCTGGAAATATTATCCTTCCTCCACTAAACCAACGTCAAAAATCCAATCTCCATTTTTCTCTCTATCCTATTTCATTGGTCTGTGTATCTCAGTGTCACCAGCAGCACACTGTCTGGGTTATTTAGGGCTTCCCCTGTGGCTCAGCTGGTAGAGAATCCGCCTGCAATGCAGAAGACCTGGCTTCCATCCCTGGGCTGGGAAGATCCCCTGGAGAAGGGAAAGGCTACCCATTCCAGTATTCTGGCCTAGAGAATTCCATGGACTGCATAGTCTATGAGGTTGCAAAGAGTCAGACGCGACTGAGCAACTTTCACTTTTCATTTTCCCTGGGTTATTTTAGCTTCTTCTTTTTTTTTTTTTTTGTCTTCACCACAGAGCACGTGGGATCTTACTTCTTATGTGGGATCTTATACTTCGCTGACCAGAGATCAAATGCATGCACACCCCCTGCACTGGAATTGCAGAGTCTTAACCAGTGAAGCACCAGGGAAGTCCCTATTTTAAGCTTCAAAATGGGTACTGTAATTCTGTCCATTTCATTATTGTTTTTCAACATTGTGCTAGCTATTTTTTGCCTTTATTTATTAACTTTAGAATATCATGTCTATGTCTATAAAAATTCTTCTTGGATTTTTTTCTTGAATTGAGTTTTAATGAATTTGTTGTTGTTGTTGTTGTTTAGTCACCCAGTTGTGTTCAACTTTTTGCAACACCCCTGGACTGCAGCATGCCAGGTCTCTCCTTTCAGTTCAGTTCAGTTCAGTCGCTCAGTCGTGTCCGACTTTTTGTAACCCCAGGAACCGCAGCATGCCAGGCCTCCCTGTCCATCACCAACTCCCAGAGTTCACCCAAACTCATGTGCATCGAGTCAGTGATGTCATCCAGCCATCTCATCCTCTGTCATCCCCTTCTCCTCCTGCCCACAGTCCCTCACAGCATCAGGGTCTTTTCCAGTGAGTCAACTCTTCACATGAGGTGCCCAAAGTATTGGAGTTTCAGCCTCAGCATCAGTCCTTCCAATGAACACCCAGGACTGGTCTCCTTTAGAATGGATTGGTTGGATCTCCTTGCATTCCAAGGGACTCTCAAGAGTCTTCTCCAACACCACAGTTCAAAAGCATCAATTCTTCAGCGCTCAGCTTTCTTCACAGTCCAACTCTCACACCCATACATGTCCACTGGAAAAACTATAGCCTTGACTAGATGGACCTTTGTTGGCAAAGTAATATCTCTGCTTTTCAATATGCTATCTAGGTTGGTCATAACTTTCCTTCCAAGGAGTAAGCATCTTTTAATTTCATGGCTGCAATCACCATCTGTGGTGATTTTGGAGCCCCCCAAAATAAAGTCTGACACTGTTTCCATTGTTTCCCCATCTATTTCCCAGGAGGTGATGGGACCAGATGCCATGATCTTCATTTTCTGATTGTTGAGCTTTAAGCCAACTTTTTCACTCTCTTCTTTCACTTTCATCAAGAGTCTTTTTAGTTCCTCTTCACCTTCTGCCATAAGGGTAGTGTCATATCCATATCTGAGGTTATTGATATTTCTTCTGGCAATCTTGATTCCAGCTTATGCTTCTTCCAGCCCAGCATTTCTCATGATGTACTCTGCATAGAAGTTAAATAAGCAGGGTGACAATATACAGCTTTGACGTTCTCCTTTTCCTATTTGGAACCAGTCTGTTGTTCCATGTCCAGTTCTAACTGTTGCTTCCTGACCTGCATATAGGTTTCTCAAGAGGCAGGTCAGGTGGTCTGGTATTCCCATCTCTTGAAGAATTTTCCACAGTTTGTTGTGATCCACACAGTCAAAGGCTTTGGCATAGTCAATAAAGCAGAAATAGATGTTTTTCTGGAACTCTTGCTTTTTTGATGATCCAGCAGATGTTGGCAATTTGATCTCTGGTTCCTCTGCCTTTTCTAAAACCAGCTTGAACATCTGGAAGTTCATGGTTCAAATCACTAGACCGTTCAAGTATGACCTAAATCAAATCCCTTATGATTATACAGTGGAAGTGAGAAATAGACTTAAGGGATTAGATCTGAAAGACAGAATGCCTGAAGAACTATGGACGGAGGTTTGTGACATTGTACAGGAGATAGGGATCAAGACGATCCCCATGGAAAAGAAATGCAAAAAAGCAAAATGGCTGTCTCAGGAGGCCTTACAAATAGCTGTGAAAAGAAGAGAAGCAAAAAGCAAAAGAGAAAAGATATAAGCATCTGAACGCAGAGTTCCAAAGAAAAACAAGGAGAGATAAGAAAGCCTTCCTCAGCGATCAATGCAAAGAAATAGAGGAAAACAACAGAATGAGAAAGACTAGAGATCTCTTCAAAAAAATTAGAGATACCAAGGGAACATTTCATGCAAAAATGGGCTCGATATAGGACAGAAATGGTATGGACCTAACAGAAGCAGAAGATATTAAGAAGAGGTGGCAAGAATACACAGAAGAACTGTACAAAAAACATCTTCATGACCAAGATAATCACGATGGTGTGATCACTCACCTAGAGCCAGACATCCTGGAATGTGAAGTCAAGTGGGTCTTAGGAAGCATCACTATGAACAAAGCTAGTGGAGGTGATGGAATTCCAGTTGAGCTATTTCAAATCCTGAAAGATGATGCTGTGAAAGTGCTGCACTCAATATGCCAGCAAATTTGGAAAACTCAGCAGTGGCCACAGGACTGGAAAAGGTCTGTTTTCATTCCAATCCAAAGAAAGGCAATGCCAAAGAATGCTCAAACTACCACACAATTGCACTCATCTCACATGCTAGTAAAGTAATGGTCTCTCCCTTACCATCTCCCAAAGTTTGCCCAAGTTCATGTCCGTTGTATCGGTGATGTCATCCAGCCATCTCATCCTCTGACACCCTCTTCTTCTGCCTTCCATCTTTCCCAGCATCAGAGACTTTTCCAATGAGTCAGCTGTTTGCATCAGGTGACCAAAATACTGAAGCTTTAGCTTCAGCATCAGTCCTTCCAACAAGTGTTCAGGGTTGATTTCAAGATTGACTGGTTTGATCTCCTTGCTGTCCAAGGGACTCTGAGGAGTCTTCTCCAGCATCACAGTTAGAAGGCATCAATTCTTAGGCACTCTGCCTTTTTTATGGTCCATACGTGACCCTACGTGACCACTGGGAAGACCATAGCCTGAACTATATGGATCTTTGTCAGCAGAGTAATGGATGTCTCTGCTTTTCAGCACACTGTCTAGTCTTGTCATAGCTTTCCTGCCAAGAAGCAATCATCTTCTGGTTTCAGGCTGCAGTCACCATCCGCAGTGATTTTAGAGGCCAAGAAGAGGAAATCTGTCACCACTTCCACCTTTTCCCCTTCTATGTGCCATGAAGTATGGGACCGGATGCCATGATATTAGTTTTTATAATGTTTAGTTTTAAGCTGGCTCTTTCACTCTCCTCCTTCACCCTCATCAAGAGGCTCTTTAGTTCCTCTTCACTTTCTGCCGTTAGAGTGGTATCATATCTGAGATTGTTGATGTTTCTTTCACCTATCTTGATTCCAGCTTGCAACTCATCCAGCCTGGCATTTCTCATGATGTACTCAGTGTATAGATTAAACAAACAGCAGACAGCCCTGTCATACTCCTTTCTCAATCTTGAACCAATCAGTTGTTCCATACAGGGTTCTAACTCCTGCTTCTTGACCCACATACAAGTTTCTCAGGAGACAGGTAGACGGTCTGGTATTCCCATCTCTTTAAAAGCTTTCCACGGTTTATTATGATCCACACAGTCAAAGGCTTAAAGAATTTAGGGAGAATTATTAACAGCCAACTCACAAACATGGTATGCCCTTCTATTTAGGTCTTCTTTGATGGCTTTCATTGGTGTTATAGTTTTCAGCATACCAATCCTGTACATATATTAGATTATGCCTAAGTATTGTATATTTTTAATATTAAAAATGGTATTGATTTTTAAAAATATTTATTTATTTGCGTTTGGTTTTAGTTGTGGCATGCAGAATCTGTTTTACATCATGCAGGACATGAGGGATCTTAGTCCCCTGACCAAGGACCTGCATCTCCTGCACCGAAAGTCAGATTCTTAACCACTGGACCACCAGAGAAGTCCTGGGATTGATCTTGTTTAAAATTTGAGTTTCCCCTTGCACATTGGTAACAAATAAGAATATAGATTCGCATGTGTGTGTTGTCCTTGTATCCTGTGACTTTGCTAAATTCACTTATTAGTTCAAGAAGTTTCTTCTGTGGAAACCCTTAGATTTTCTATGTAGACAATCACATCATCTAACTATAGGAAGCTTTATCTCTTTTTTTCCAGTCGATGCCTTTTATGTCTTTGTAAAGCTGTTTCCATTCATAACATCTCTAACACTAAATTTGTGCATTTTTCCATATCAACAACCAGCTCTCACACCAGCTGGGTGTCCTACAATTCAATTCTGACACTATCTGCTTTAAGTCAGCACAGACCCCACAGGGTAAGGGCTCAGTCCCACAAGACTGTCCCCCTTGCCCTACCCCAGCCACAGATGTCAGTCATAAGTCCCAGCATTGTTACCTGTACTTCTGACAAACCAGCTATAAATCATGGGTTTCCATGGCCCCCTTATCAGGTTCACGTTTTGCTAGAATGGCTCACAGAACTCAGGAAAATACTGCACTTATTGTTATGAATTTATTATAAAGGATACAACCCAGGAACAGCCAAGTGGAAGAGATGCACAGGGTGAGAGGTGGTGGAAGGTCTCAGAGCTTCCGTACCTTCCCCAAGTGCACCACCTTCCCAGCACCTCCATATTTTCATCAACCTGGAAAGCCATGATTTTGTGGTTCTGTGGAGTTTTCTTTTTTTGCACTGTGTTGGTTCTTCCTTGTGGTGCACAGGGTGTTCATTGCCCTGCATGGGCTTTCTCTGATTGCGGCACACATGAGTGTCTCTTGTTGCAGAGCATGAGCTCGAGAGCACACAAGCTCAGTAGTTGTGGTGCACAGGCTCTCTAGTTGTTGTGTGTGGGTTTAGTTGCCCCACGATGGTGCAGGAGAAGACTCTTGTGAGTCCCTTGGACAGCAAGGAGATCACAAGGAAATCAACCCTGAATTTCCATTGGAAGGACTGATGCTGAACCTCCTATACTTTGGCCACTTGATATGAAGAGCTAGCTCACTGGAAAAGACCCTGATGCCGGGAAAGATTGAGGGCAAGAGGAGAAGGGGGCAACAGAGGACGAGATGGTTGAATGACATCACTGACTCGATGGACATGAGTTTGAGCAAACTCCAGGAGATAGTGAAGGACAGGGAAGCCTGGTGTGCTTCAGTTCATGGGGTTGCAAAGAGTCAAACATGACCTAACAACTGAACAATGAATTTGTGGGATCTTAGCTTCCCAACCAGGAAATGAACCTGCATCCCCTAGAACCTGCATTGAAAGGTGGATTCTTAATCACTGGACCACCAGTGAAGTCCAGCTGAGGTTTTGTTATGTAGGCATGATTAACTGAATCATTGGCTATCATGATTAGCTCAGTCTCCAGCCTCTTCTTCTTCCCCAGAGACTGGGAGGATAGGGCTGAAAGTTCTAATCCACTAATCATGCCTCTGTCTTCCTGTGGCCAACAGCCACCCTGAAGCCATCTAGGGGCTGCCAAGAGTTGCCTTGAAAGAAAAAAAGGTTGCTGTCTCTCCTACTGGGAAAATCCCTGGAATCCGATAACTCTCTATCAGGAACCAAAGACCAAATACATATTTCTTATTGGTTACACAACAACTCTGACTTCCACCTTGCAGGCACCCCCTGGCTCTCTCACTTGCTTGTTCTAGGGAAAGCCAGATGCCATATTGTGAGCTGCCCTGTGGAGAGGACTCCAATGCAAAGAATTACAGTAAACCTCTAGCCAACAGCCAGTGAAGACCTGAGACCTGCAGGACAACAGCCTGGAAGCAACTTCTTGAGAGTCTGAAGCAGCTGGTTCAACCATAGCCAAGTAGTGAATGAATCCTTGAGCTCATCTCCATCTCAACAGCAGCAGGGTGGGGCTGAGAGAGGATAATGACAGAGTCCGGCCCTCAAGAGGGAACCGTGGGCTTCACTGTAAGGAAGAGTGGTCTCCACACCAAGCAAGAAAGGGGGACTGGGAGTTGGTTGGGACTTGGGCCTCAACCATGCCCCATAGTGAGGGGTCAGCACACTAAAGACCTGGCGCGATGCTTTTGGAGGACCAGGAGGTTGCAGCAGTCAAGCTTTGGGGTCAGGACAGTCCTACAGTGGCCCCAGAGGGACAGGGAGGGGAACTCAGTGACCCTGGGAAGTCAGATGGAGGAGGATGGCCTGTCCACAGGCCCTGAAGGTCTGCAGCACAGTGCTCATGGGCAAAGGATAAAGGTGGTGAAAGCTGCACAGGACCTGTGGGGCCTGAGTGATGGGCTGTGTCCTGAGCCAATAGTTTGGAGTCATAACCAAAACTAGCACCAGTTCTGACACCTGGGCCTGGGGAGATGGGGCCCCAAGTGGGTTGGGAGAGACAGAAGCAGGGGCTGAGGTGGGAGCCATTGGACCCCATGACTCACCTGCTTTCACTGACAGCTGAGCTGAATTTCAAATTTTTATTTAATAAATATTTGTTTAGAATATACTGTGGGGATGTCGCTGGTGGGCCAGGGGCTAAGACTCCTTGTTCCCAATTCAGGGGGCCCCGGTTCAATCCCTGGTCAGGGAACTAAATCCCACACGCCACAACTAAGAGTTCACAGGCTTCAACCAAAGACCCCCCACTCCACAGCAAGACAGAAGATCCTGTGTGCCACAGCTAAGACCCTACACAGCCAAATAAAAATATTGTTTAAAAAATCCCTTTATAAGATGTAGTGTATATCAGTCAGAACTTTATACCTATTAACTCATTTAATCTTCATCACAATCCTCTGCCGAAGGAATGGTTATTGGTTCTGCTTCACAGGTTAGAATTCTAAAGCACAGAAAGATGAAGTATTTTGCCCAAATTCACCCAGGTGAGGAATTCAAATACTACAGCCTCCAGAGTCCTTGCTCTTGATCACCTGGAGAGAAAATAATGACCTTCCAAACTGGAAGTATCTCTTGCTCTGCCAGAGGTTGCAAGTAACAAAAGAGCCATAAAAATATTAGAACAATGCAGAGTATAAACAGAAAAGGAAAATCAGCCCAGGTTTGGATGTAGTTATGTGGGCATGAAGTCTACAGCTAGTTTTAAACACTCTGTATCGTAAGCAGGTCTTTGGAAATGAAATTAGCCAACCAGAAACAAGATAGCCCAGCTCAGGATGTCATGAGACTGGGGAATCAGGGAAGGAAAGCACTTGGATGGGGAGGAAGAAGGGTTAGGAGTGGTCCCGAGTGGTCCAGAGTAGCTCCTGGGGTCCCCAGAGTGGAAAGCAGTGAGGAGCATGTGCCAGGGGCTCTGAGGAGACCCTCGGTCCCAGGGATGGGAAGCTTTGGTACTTAGAAATATTCCAGGCCAGCTGCTGGGCAAAAGTAGAGCTGCCCTTGGCAATGGATTTGAGCTGGCAGGATGCAGACAGCATCTAGCCCAGGAGAACTCTTCTCCATGCTCCCAGACTGCTGATGGGTCTGGGGTTGGCAAGAGAGGGCAAACTCTATTGGAGTCCCTCATCCAGTTCTCTTAATGAGCCCCATAGGAGCTCCAGCTGTCAATCATACTGGCTCCCAGCCCAACCTTTATCTTATGGAAGAGGCTGATGAGCAGAGATGCTGGGCATAGCTGCAGCAGGTCTGGCCAGGGGGGGTTGACTAAAGATCTCGCCGAGAGGACAGTTAGGGCCCCTGAACATTCAGACTATTTTCTTTCCTTCAAATTTTCAAGAAGGCCTTGGAACTTCCCTGGTGGCCCAGTGGTTAAAACTCTGTGCTTCCAATGCAAGAGGCATTGGGTTTGATCCTTGGTTGGGGAACTAAGATCCCATGCCCCATATGGTGAGGCCAAAAAATTAAAAAAAAAACTTTTTTTAACATCCAAGAAAGCAGAGACTGCTTTCCTCTTCAGTATTCCTGCTGAGTGTTGGGTTTCTGGGGGAGAGAGTAAAGCTTGGGGGCCTAATTCAGATCAGGTGCTGCTCTTTCAGACTGAGCAAAGAGAATCTGGGAAGAGGAGTGAAGCCATCAGCAGAGAGGCTGGAGGAAACACGGAGCATAGTTTTGTTGAGTTAGGAACCTAAGCCCACAGAAACCTAAGCAGGCCTTAGCTGAGTTCTGTGGATCAGGGTCCATCACAGACTCCAGTCAGAATGTGAGTCAGGTTATGGTCTCATCTGAAGGCTTGTCTATAGAAAGAGTCTGTTGCAAGCTAACCCATGTGGCTATTGATAGGATTCAGTTCCTCAGGGTTGGCTGGACTGAGTTCATCTCTGACTGTTGCCAGTCACCCCCAGTTCCACGTCAAGTGTGTCTTTCCTTAGATCAATTCAAGCAAGATGGAAGTCACATTCTTTTTCAGCCTAAGCTGGGGAGAGACATCCCATTGCATTTGCCCATTTCTCTGTTAGAATCAGGGCTTTGCTAGTGGCTCAGAGAGTAAAGAATCTTCCTGCAATTCAAGAGTCTTGTGTTCGATCCCTAGGTTGGGAAGATCCCCTGGAGAAGGGAATGGCAACCCACTCTAGTATTCTTGCCTGTACAGTTCCATGAACAGAGGATCCCAGCGGGCTACAGTCTATGAGGTGGCAAAGAGTCAAACGTGACTGAGCGACTAACACTTATTAGAATCAAGGGACTGTGTCTAGCCCATGTTCCATGGGAAGTTATTACCCAAAGATATAAATGCAGGAGGGGGATCATTGGGAGCCATTTCGGAAGCTGCCTACCAAGCAAGCAGTCTTAGAATTCTCTTCTGAGGGTTTGTAAACACCACGCTTGCCAACTCCTCCCCCCTTGCAGCCTTCAGAGATGTTGGTGGACCTCAGCTGTCTTCTATTCTCACGCCACACCTTCTTCCTGACTGAACTCAACAGTCTCATTACCACTGCAGACTCTGGGGTTCACTCCATTAGAAGTACTCAGAGGTACCAAGGTGGCTCAATGACAAGACACTATATACTAAAAATACAAAGAATAATAGAGTGAATAGTCATGTATTCATCACCTAGTTTAAGAAATGAAAAAATATTAATTCAGGGCTTCCCTGATGACTTAGTGGTAAAGAATCCACTGGTCCAGCAGGATGCCACACGCCATGGATTCACTAAGCCTGTGTGTGTGTGTTAGTTGCTCAGTTGGGTCTGACTCTTTGTGACCCCAGGGACAATAGCCCACCAGGCTCCTCTGTCCATGGAATTCTCCAGGCAAGAACACTGGAGTGGGTTGCCATTCCCTTCTCCAGGGGATCTTCCCATGCAGGGATCGGACCTGGGTTTCCTACATTGCAGGCAGGTTCTTTACTGACTGAGCCACCAGGGAAGCCCAGCTAATCCCATTTGCCACAACTGTTGAGCCAGTGCTCCGGAGCCCAGAACTGCAACTGCTGAAGCCTGCTTTGCAACGAGAGAAACCACCGCAGTGAGAAGCCTGCGTACTGCGGTGAAGAATAGCCTCCCGTCCCCACCTCGCTCACTCTCCACAACTAAAGAAAAGCCCACACAGCAACCAAGACCCAGCACAGCCAAAAATAAGTAAATAAATAAAATTATTATTTTTTAAATGTTAATTCAGTTGAAGCTCCTGGGTCCCCCTCCCCCATTTATATCCCTTTCCTTTCTATTGTATTTATTTGCTGTGCCAGGTCTTAACTAGGCATGCAAGATCTTCAGTTTTCATTGTAGCAAGCAGGATCTTTTCTTTTAGTTGTGGCATGTGGGATCTAGATTCCTGACCAGGTATCAAACCCAAGCCCCCTGTATTGGGAGCTCTAAGTCTTAGCTACTAGACCACCAGGGAGGTCCCTTCAGCCTACCTCTGAGAAGCAGCTGCTGTTCTCAGTTTGGTGCTGGGTTAGTATTTAGTGTTTCTTCCTACTCCTACTTATTTATGCTTGCTGTTGTTCTTCACGCTTTAGTCTTTATGCAAACGTAATCATGTATGTTTTTCTGCAAGTCACTTGTTTTGCTCACATTATATTTGTGAGATTTATCCATATTAATACATGCAGCTCTAGTTTGTTCATCTCCATTGCTTCCCAGTATTCCACTGTATACATGCACCATAATGTATGCTTTTAAATGAATGTTGTTTCCAATGAGTTCTCTTATGAACAAAGCATGGTGGATGTTCTTATACTTGTCTGTTAGGACATCTGTGGAAGAGTTTCTCTAGAGTATATATACCAAAAGTAGAAGGTGAGATATGTGCAACTGAATTTTTCTAGATAATAACTAGCTCTCTGAAGTGGCTCTCCCAATTTATGCTCCAACCGCTAACGCGTAAGGGTTTAACTTGCTCATGTCCTCAACACATGAAATATCAGGTATTGAAGTGTTTGCCACCCTGATAGGTGTGAAATTGGAATCTAATTCTGCTGTCAGCACTGTCAGTTCAGTTCAGTCGCTCAGTCGTGTCCAACTCTTTGCAACCCCATGAATCGCAGGACGCCAGGCCTTCCTGTCCATCACCAACTCCCGGAGTTCACTCAGATTCACATCCATCGAGTCAGTGATGCCATCCAGCCATCTCATCCTCTGTCGTCCCCTTCTCCTCCTGCCCCCAATTCCTGCCAGCACTGTAGTGGACTAGAAATTCTTAGATGACCTCAAACAAATACAAAAATCATGGTTTGTACTGTTTTTCTGGGTTTGCAAGAAGCAGAGAGAAATCTTCAAGGGGAAAATTCCTGAAAAGCAGAGTTGCCTGGACAGTAAATGCTGACAGCCCTGCAGTTGGGAGATCAGACAATCAACAAAAGGGCTGGGTGGGGAGCTGGGCCTGAAACTCTGATGGGAGGGTACAAAGAAGGCTGAAGGGGACCCAGGAGACTGGTTGTCTGACCCCCCCAGCACAAAGAAATGCAATTCCACTTGGAGGAAATCTTCCCTAGTGTAAACCCTTGGGATTTCCCCCAGATCAAGATAAGTCAAATATGAGCTCACAATCTCTTATCACTACAGAAACACAAAAATGAGAGAGCAACAGGAGACTGTCAATTACATGGCAGTTTTTGAGGTAAATTAAGTAGAATGTTTGGAAATTTAAAATATAATTGGGGAAGGGATAAATTTGGAGTTTAGGATTAACACATATACACTACTATATATAAAATAGATAACCAACAAGGACCTGCTAGAGAGCACAGATAACTCAATCCTCTGTGATAATCTGTATGGGAAAACAATCTGAAAAAGAACAGGTACATGTATATGAGTAACTAAATCACTTTGCTGAAACTAACAACACTGTAAATCAACTATACTTCAACATAAACTGAAAAAATTTTTGAAGTATAATGGTTGAAATAAAAACTCAATAGGTAGACCAATATCCCCCATGAATGCAAATGTAAAATCCTTAACAAATATTAGCAAATAGAATTCAGCAATATATAAAACGAATGATGTCCCATGACAGGTGGAGTTCCGGGAATGCAAGGCTGGTTTAAGATGGAAAAAAATCAATCAGTGTGATCTACAATGTTAACAAACTAAAGAAGAAATATCACATGATCAGATCAATTGATGCAGAAAAAACATGTAAAAAATTCAACACCCATTCGTGATTAAAAAAAAAAAACACTCAGAAAAATAAAGGGATGAACCACCAGAGAATTATGCTGAGTAGAAAAAGTTGATTCACAAAGAATATACAATGTATGATTCCATTTATATAACATTCTTTAAGAAGAAATTAAAGAAGGAAGATTCAATCCCTTGGGCTGGAAGATTCCCCTGAAGGAGGGCATGGCAACCCACTCCAGTATTCGTGCCTGGAGAAACCCCACGGACAGAGGAGCCTGGCAGACGGTGGTCCATAGGGTCACAAAGAGTTGGACACCATGAAGCAACTGAGCATGCACGCAGGCATGTATGTTACTATGTAGCTTCAGTTAACCACCACGGAGGCACTTGAAATGATCCTCAAACTTTGTGTCCATCACAATCCCTCAGGAGTTTCTAAAAATTGCATTCACTCTCTCCCACACCCAGGTGTGCTGATACAGTGGGTCTGGGGCAGGGCTCAGAAATGCAGACTCTCAAGGCATTCACACCTGAGTGACCCCCCTTGGAAGGGGTCCTGCTACTGAGTGTCTTGAAAATGAAGTCAGATTACAGTTCTGGCTCCATCTCAGACCTGAAATTCACTTCACCCTCATGGGCCTCAGTTTCCTGGTCTTCAGAGCAGAGATAACAATGTCTGCCTGCCTTCCTCATCCTGTGCTATGCAGACCAATAGAGATGATAGCTCAGAAAATCTGGGTAAACAGCCAGGCACCCTCAAGATATAAGGAAGGACAGTGATGAGTCAAGCTGCATAACCAGTGGCGGTGTGTGTTCAAGTCCTGTCACAGGTCATGTGATACCGCATGGCAGAGCATCTCAGATAATAAGATGTAGGGTTTGGACTGAGTGGTTCTCAACCTTGTCTGACCAACAGACTCACCTGCCGATGACAGGGGCCACCTCCAGAGTTCTGATCTAATAGGTCTGGAGTGAGGCCAGAGCATCCGTATGTTTGAAGACACTTGGTGCCTGATTCTCATGCTAAGTTTAGGCTGGACCACAGGCTAGGTGATCTGAATGGCCTCTGTCAATTCTAAAAATGATCCAGGGCCATCTGGGGCTTGCCAAGCCAGAGAAGCAGATGGTGGTACTGGATGGGCTGGGGCTCCACTGCAGTCCTCAGCTTCCCCATCCCTGCTCAACTCCAGTACGACCCTCTTCCCCACCAGCCAACCCCTCAGTTTACCATGGCGAGAGCAGCTTAGGGTGTAAGGGGTCACAGTTGTGCACTGGGCAGGTGGCCCCAAGACACAATCCCATGCAGTTTCTGGGGGGAGGGGCAGGCAGCTGTGGGGGCGCGGGGTGAGGGTGTCAGGTGTCTGGGGCGAGTGGCCAGCTTGTGATGCTGAATCGTTTGCTGATCTTGGAGAATGAGAGCTTCCAGCTGGGGGCTGCTTCATTTTTACAAACTGTTTTAGAGTCTTTTCATTTCATTAAAGTAGCACTTGATCATTATCTTAAAAAAAAAAACTTCAAAAATATATAACAAGGCAGGAAAAAAAGGAAAACTCAAAATCACATGTAATGCTATCATCTGGCGATAAACTCAGTTAATATTTCCAAATGTCCATTCACGTCATGACCCTGACAGAGATGTGTTTGCATTACAGTAGGAGAAAGCTGGGCCTTGTGTGGATTATCTTACAAGATCGGAATAGGACACAGGGGTCAGTACTCCTGTGACTCTGTCCTCACAGATAGAGAAATGGCTAAGACACCTGCCTAGGAGCGCCAGCACTTTACTGCTCACTCCTCCCAGTCACTAATGCAGTGCCCAATAAAGGTATCCTTCAAAAGAGAAAGCTCTGTGTGCTTCTTTCCCTTAATATCTCCTGACATTTCCGCCCAAATCATTGAAATGCTTCTTCTGTTTACCAATAACCAAAGAAATGGAAGGGAGGGTGGGATGATCTGGGGGATTGGGATAGACATATATGCATTACCATGTGTAAAATGGCTTTCCTGGTGGCTCAGATAGTAAAGAATCTGCCTGCAACACAGGAGACCTGGGGTCAATCCCTGGGTCAGGAAGATCCCCTGGAGGACAGCAACCCACTCCAGTATTCTTGACTGGAGAATTCCATGGACTGAGGAGACTGGCAGGGCTACAGTCCATGGGGTCACAAAGAACTGGACATAACTGAGCAACCACTAAATAGATAGCTAGTGGGAAGATGCTATAACGCACAGGGAGTTCAACTCAGTGCTCTGTGATGAACAAAAGGGATGAGAGGGAGGGCCGAGAGAGAGGGGATATATGTATACATACAGTAATTCCCTCTGTTGTGCAGCAGAAACTAGCACAGCATTATAAAGCAATTATATTAAAAAAAAAAAAGATTAGATGTACAAGTGAAAAAAAAAGCAAATCAAAGGAAAACCATTTTCACATAGAACACTGACAACTTTTTGATGTATCACACACATGCATATGTCCAAATGCCTTGATTCAGTAATCTCATTTCTAGGAACCTATCCTAGGGAAATGGAGATGCAGTGGAAGGTTTTGTTACTTTCAATGCAGCATTATTTAGAGCTGTGAAAAAGGCTGCGGGGACTTCCCTGGTGATCCAGTGGTTAAGAATCTGCCCTGCAATGCAGGAGACTTGGGTTTGATCCCTGGTCAGGGAACTAAGCTCCCACATGCTGCAGAGCAACTAAGCCCGAGTGTCACAATCAAAGATCCCACGTGCCCACAACTAAGACCTGACACAGCCAAATAAATAAAAATTATGTTAAAAAGCCACGGAAAATTATTTGAATGTATACTATGCAGACTGTTCGTTCAGAAAATTATGCTACCACTAAAAATCATTTTAGAAAGTATATTCACTGGCATGTGAAATTATTTCCAGGATATATAAAGCAAAAAACAAAAAAGGGGGGGTTATGATCCCAATTTGTTAAGTTTGCAAAATGCGTGTGTTGCTGCTGCTGCTAAATTGCTTCAGTCGTGTCCAACTCTGGGCGACCCCATAGATGGCAGCCCACCAGGCTCCGCCAAATCTTGCCTGATTCTCCAGGCAAGAACACTGGAGTGGTTAGTTGTTAATTCGTGTCTGACTCTTTGAGACCCCCTGGACTGTAGCCTGCCAGACTCCTTTGTCCATGGGCTTCCCCAGGCAAGAATACAAGAGTGGGTTGTCATTTCCTCCTCCAGGGGATCTTTCCAGTCCAGGGATGCAACCTACGTCTCCTGCATCTCCTGCACTGGTAGGCAGATTCTTTTAACACTGAAGCTCTGTTTGCAAAATGAATCCATACGAATTAAGCAAAAGTTCAGTCTTCTTGTTACCCCACTCCCCCCAAATTAAAAGGGTGGGGGGTGCAGAGTCTCTCCAAATGTGTAGGATATGTTTAACATGAACTGAATTCAGATATAAGATCATGGCAAAAAAAAAAAAAAGATCATGGCATACTCACAGTTCCCTTTGTGGGTGTGAGAAACTGACAGTCTGAGCAGAGACAGACAGCTAGACAAGTTGGAGGGGAGACCTGTATGAGAACCAGAAGGGACCTGCCCAGGTGAAATCCTGAGTCAGGGCAAAAAAACTGGTTTCGGACATGTACCCCAAAGCCAGGGTGCCAAGGACAGAGCCTCCTTATTGTAGATGCCAATCTGCAAGCAAGCTGCTTCTCCCATAGATAACCATGAGGTTCGGCTCCCCAGAGAGTGGCAGAAGTCTGTGTTTATGTAATGATGGCTAATGACACCTGAGGAATGCCGGACGGGCCAGGGTTTGCAAACATGAATAGGAACAGCCCAGAAGAATGGTTCACTGTTGTTATTAGCTGTATCTCTGAGTGATGGGATTAACCAATAATTTTATATTTTGGCTATTTCTGTATTTTCTACATTTTTTAACCTGAAATAGTATTACTTAAAAAATTCTTCTTAAGGAAAATTTCAAATATACCAAAAGCAAAGAAACTACTAATATGAATTTTCTTGTGTCTATCACTCAGCTTCTACTATATTCAACATTCTGCCAAACATTGCATCTGTTCACACCCCAGCTTTGTTTTTTCTAGAGGAATTTATTTTATTTTTTGGCCATGCTGCACGACTTGAGCGATCTTAGTTCCCCAACCAGGGATTGAACTGGGACCACGGGAAAGAAAGTTCTGTGTCTTAACCACTGGACAACCAGGGAATTTTCCTTCTGGATATTTTAAAGCAAATTCCGTTGTTCTATCTTAGGCCAGTGGAAGCCCCGAAAGATTGTCTCCTATGCCCTTTTAAAATGGCTCCATTAGTCTTTGACAGTTTCTATGCTTTCTGACAGAAGATGTCCCCACTTATGGTAGACTTAAAAATGGCCATAAATTCCTTTCATTTCTGTATGCATGCCCTTTTGTTTATTTATTTATTTTTGACTGCCCTGAGTCTTCATTGCTGCATGTGAGCTTTCTCAATGCAGTAGGGGACAATAGACATTAAAAAAAAAGGACGTTTTTGTGACGAGAAACATTTATGAATGAATTTTACATGGACTGGTACTTTGAGGTGTTCTGTTCCTTTGTGCACTGTCTGCGCCAAACTGACACATTCAGCAATGGCTCTTAGTCCGTTTGGGCTACTACAATCAACTATCAGGGTTTCCCTGGTGGCTCAGTGGTAAAGAACCTATCTGCCAAGCAGGAGATGTGGGTTCGATCCCTGGGTCGGGATGATCCCCTGGAGAAGGTAATGGCAACCCATTCCAGTCTTCTTGCCTGGAGAATCCCGTGGAGAGAGGAGCCTGTCAAACTACAGTCCATGGGGTCGCAAAGTTGGACACAACTTAGTGACTAAACAATAACAACGACTGACTATCATAGATCAAGTGGCTTACAAACAGCAGAAATTTACTTCTTACAGTTCTGAAGGTCAGGAATTTCGAGATCAAGGCACTAGCATATTCAATGAGACCTGCTTCCTGGTTCATAGAGCCATCTTTTCATGGAAGTGAAGGGGCAGGGGAAGGATCTCTTTTATAAAAGTAGTAATCATTCATGAGGGCCCCGCCTTTGTGACCTAATCACCTCCCAAAGGCCCCACAGTCAAACGCCATTACATTGGGCATTAGGATTTAATGCATGAATTCTTAGGGAACACATTTAGTCTAGCTGACTCCAAAATTTAAAGACACTTACCTACAAACATGTCGATGATGCTGTGAAAGTGCTGCACTCAATATACCAGCGAATTTGGAAAACTCAGCAGTGGCCACAGGGCTGGAAAAGGTCAGTTTTCATTCCAATCCCAAATAAAGACAATGCCAAAGAATGTTCAAACTACCGCATAATTGCACTCATCTCACACACTAGCAAAGTAATGCTCAAAATTCTCTAAGCCAGGCTTCAACAGTATGTGAACTGTGAACTTCCAGATATTCAAGCTAGATTTAGAAAAGGCAGAGGAACCAGAGATCAAATTGCCAACATCCATTTGATCATCGAAAAAGCAAGAGAGTTCCAGAAAAACATCTATTTCTGCTTTATTGACTATGCCAAAGCCTTTGACTGTGTGGATCACAATAAACTGTGGAAAATTCTGGAGGAAATGGGAATACCAGACCACCTGACCTGCCTCCTGAGAAATTTGTATGCAGGTCAGGAAGAAACAGTTAGAACTGGACATGGAACAATAGACTGGTTCCAAATTGGGAAAGGAGTATGTCAAGGCTGTATATTGTCACCCTACTTATTTAACTTATATGCAGAGTACATCATGAGAAATGCTGGGCTAGATGAAGTATAAGCTAGAATCAAGATTGCTGGGGGAAATATCAATAACCTCAAATCTGCAGATGACAGCACCCTTCCGGTAGAAAACAAAGAAGAACTAAAAAGCCTCTTGATGAAAGTGAAAGAGGAGAGTGAAAAAGTTGGCTTGAAACTCAACATTCAGAAAACTAAGATCATGACATCTGGTTCCATCACTTCATGGCAAATAGATGGGGGCAAAATGGAAACAGTGACAGATTTTATTTTGGGGGGCTCCAAAATCACTGCAGATGGTGACTTCAGCCATGAAATTAAAAGATGCTTACTCCTTGGAAGAAAAGTTATAACCAACCTAGACAGCATATTAAAAAGCAGAGACACTACTTTGCCAACAAAGGTCCATCTAGTCAAAGCTATGGCTTTTCCAGTAGTCATGTATGGATGTAAGAGTTGGACTATAAAGAACACTGAACACTGAAGAATTGATGCTTTTGAACTGTGGTGTTGGAGAAGACTCTTAAGAGTCCTTTGGACAGCAAAGAGATTCAACCAGTCCATCCTAAAGGAAATCAGTCCTGAATATTCATTGGAAGGACTGAGGCTGAAACTGAAACTCCATTCCTTTAGCTACCTGATGCAAAGAACTGATTCATTAGAAAAGACCCTGAAGCTGGGAAAGATTGAAGGTAGGAGGAGAAGGGGACGACAGAGGATGAGATAGTTGGATGGCATCACAGACTCGATGGACATGAGTTTAGGTAAACTCCGGGAGTTGGTGATGGACAGGGATTCCTGACATGCTGCAGTCCATGGGGTCCCAAAGAGTCGGACATGACTAAGCAACTGACGTGACTGACTGATTGACCTGCAAACAACAGCTATTTGACAAGTAAAGGGGCTAATTACTGTACATGGCTACTAGAACCTTCAAATAGTTCTTCCCTGGTGGTTCAGTGGTAAAGAATCCACCTGCCCATGCAAGAGACACGGGTTTGATCCCTGATCCAAGAAGATCTCATATGCAAAAGAGCAACTAACCCCATTTGCCACAGCTATTGAGCCTGTGCTCTAGAGCCTGGAAGTTGCAAATACTGAAGCTCTCGTGCCCTAGAGCCTGTGCTTTGCAACAAGAGTCATCGCAATGAGAAGGCTGCCCACTGCGATAGAGTAGCCCCCACTCTCTGCAACCAGGGAAAAGCCCACACAACAATGAAGACCCAGCACAGCCAAAAATAAAAAATTAATAAATAAAAAAGAGAGAGAGATTAATAGTTACCTTGGGCTGGGGTGTATGGTGGGGGTGGTTATAGCTAAAGAGTATTGGATTTCTTCCTGAGATGATGAAAACTTTCTAAATTTGACTGTGATGATAGTTGCGTACACTTGTCAATATACTGACAATCACTGAACTATACACTTGCAATGGGTGTAGTGCATGGTATGTGAATCATATCTCAATACAACTTTAAAATTTTGTGCAAGATTTGGAAAGAAACCAGTTAATTTCAAAAAAGGTTAGCTAAGCTTACCTTTTTTTTTTTTTTTTTGAGAATGTTTGGGACTTTCCCTGGTGGTCCAGTGGCTAAGACTCCGAGATCCCAAGGCCTGGGTTTTATCCCTGGTCAGAGAACTAGATCCCGCATGCCGCAATGAAGAGCCTGCATGCCACAACTAAGAGATTCCACAGGCCTCAGTGAAGATCCTGAGCGCTGCAACCAAAACCCAGCGCAGCCAGAGAAATAGATATATAAGTAAGTCAATACTTTTTAAAAGAGAGTGTTGGCTATAAAGTACTTATTACTTTTCAGTGGGGAAAAAACCACACATACACATATTACGCCTCATTAACATCTAGTATAGTAGAAATTTGTAGTAAAACTTCAGATCTTTTTGTGTTGTGTGCTAAGTCACTACAGTCATGTCTAACTCTTTGTGACCCAATGAATGGTAGCCCGCCAGGCTCCTCTGTTCATGGGATTCTCCAGGCAAGAATACTGGAGTGGGTTGCTATTCCCTCCCCAGGGGATTTTCCCAATGCAGGATTGAACTCGAGTTTCTTATGTCTCATGCATTGGCAGGCGGGAAGTGCCATCTAGTGCCATCTGGGAAGATCTGTTTGGATAATGTTAAATACTCATGTAGGAAACTTATTTTTTAATGGCAGCTAAAACTTCTCTTACCTACACTAGTGATTTGCACTGGAGTTAATATTCTTTGTGACTGGAGAAACCACAAAAAAAGATTGTGCTAATAAGTTAAGCAAAATGCACACTCCCAGGGCGGGAGAAAATAGCATTCTCTACTCAAAAGAGCACTGTCGACTATTATTGGGCAATTATATGTACATTTTACAAGCAAGCTAATGTACCATGAGCTGTAGGTATAATTTTTAGGCAAGGTCCCCTGGGATCTAAAAATAATTGTAAGAGCTACATTGGAATAAAAAAACTGGAAAAGATTGCTCTGTAGTAAAAATTTATGCTTTCACTTTTTCTTTACAAAAATATCACCAAAGACATTTGCATATTCATATCGCCATATTTTTCTAACCCAAAGGACAGCATTCTGTGCACAAATCTGTACCTTCTCTTTTTTCTCATTGAACAATATATCCTGGGATCGCTGTATAGAGGTAGATAGGTATCTTAAGCAGCTTGGACTGCCACAACAAAGGCACCTCCCTGGTAGTCCGTTAGCTAAGACTCTACGCTCCCACTGCAGGGGGCCTGAGTTTGATCCCTGGTCAGGGAACTAGATCCCACATGCCACAACTAAGAGTTCACTTGTGGCAACTAAAGATTCTGCATGCTGTAAAGAAGATCGAAGATCCTGTGTGCTGCAACTAAGACCCAATGCAGCCAAATAAATAAATATTTTTAAAATACTATAGACTGGGCAGTTTGTACAACAGAAATTAAGTTTCTCACAGTTGTAAAGGCTGGGAGTTCAAGGTCAAGACACTAGCATGATGAGTTTCTGGTAAGAGCTTTCTTCCTGGCTAACAGAAGGCTGCCTGATCACTGTGTCCTCACATGGCAAGCAGAGTAAGCCCTTTAGTACCTCTTCTCAAAAGGCACTAATCCCATAATAAGGGCCACACCCTCATGACCTCATTTAAACCTAATTACCAAAACGCTCCATCTCCAAATATTAATATTATCACACTGGGAGTAGGGCTTCAACATAGGAATTTTGAGGGAAGGAACACAATTTAGATCATAGCAGTGGAGATTCTTCTCACTGCTTTTTATAACTGTATAGTACTCCATTTTCATAGGGGCAATATTCAACCAGTCGTTATTGATAGATATTTGCATTGTTTACAGATAGTGCTGCAATAAACCTCATGTTTGTATGTCATTTCATAGTTTTACCTGTGACTCTCCAGGTGGCACTAGTGGTAAAGAACCCAGTTGCAGGAGACACAAAAGACACAGGTTCGATCCCTGTATCAGAAAGATCCCCTAGAGGAGGGCATAGCAACTGATTCCAGTATTCTTGCCTGAGAATCCCATGGACAGAGAAGCCTGTCTAGCTATAGTCCATAGGATCGCAAAGAGCTGGATACAACTGAAGCAACTTAGCAAGCATGCACTCTGTGATACCCGCATTGTAGACAGACGCTTTACCATCTGAGCCACCAGGAAAGTCCTGATAGATTCCTAGGATTGCTAAATCTAAGAGCAAATGCATATTTAATTTTGTTAGATATTGCCAAGTTGATACCCATTAAGATTATATCACTTTGCATTTCGTGAGTAATGGGGGAGCCTCACTTTCTATATCTCACCATCAGAGTATGCTGTTAACTTCTGGATTTTGCCAATCTGATAGGGGAGAAATATTATCTCAGGGTAATTTTAACAAGCACTTCCCTGATTAACAAGCATTTCCTTCAATCTTATGAAATAGGCTGAGCATCTTTGCAATTTGCATTTTTTTCTACTATGTTTGTGTATTTTTCTTATTTTAAATTTCAGGAACACTTCATATATTAGAAGTATTAGCCTTCTGTGATGCAAGCTATAATACCTTTTCCCCATTTGTCAATTTGTCTTTTGAAAATGTATGGTTCTCTCTCTGTGTGTCTCTTTATTTCTCTAATTTATCTCCCGCAAAGCATGTTTATGTCTTTTCAGTGAAAGTTATCAGTTTTTTTCTTCTACTTCTGATTTGTGAAATTATGAATGTTTACCCCACTCCCAGGCAATAAAGAAATGCTCTCAGATTTTCTTCTAGTATTTGTGTTTTCATTTTCCATACTTAGATCTGTTATTCATTTACCATTTATTCCAGCTTATCAAAAGAATGAATCTCATGTTACTTTTTTCCATATGGTCTCAATACCATTTATTAAAAGTTTTTTCCCCCACTGATTTGAAATACAACCTTTTCTTGTATGCCAAATTTCCTTTTGCACCTAGGTCTATTTCTGGATTTCTATTCAGTGCTAGTTGTCTATCTGTTCATGTGTCACTTCTATGCTGTTTTAATTATAACATTTAGTTATAACATTTTAATGTCTTCAAGGGCTCGACTCTACTTTTCTCTTAAGGAATTTTACTAGCAATTTTTGCTTGTTTATTCTTTCCTTTTGGAAGAATTATCTTTGCATAAT
Organism: Ovis canadensis; assembly: GCF_042477335.2. Classification (NCBI taxonomy): domain Eukaryota; kingdom Metazoa; phylum Chordata; class Mammalia; order Artiodactyla; family Bovidae; genus Ovis; species Ovis canadensis. Next base: position 57,066,967 of record NC_091247.1, read on the forward strand.
AAATTTGTTCAACCCTACGAAATAAACAATCAAAACCCAATGATAATTTCCACTGAGATCATGACTAGTAAGTACATCACTTACTTGACAGACAATTGACAACTTTACAAACTGAATCTTCCAATCCAAAAGCGAGATGGATCTATTTGTTCCAGTCCCCTTTTGTGTCTTTCATCGATTTTACTCATAGAAGTTTGGCACATGTCTTTTAGATCTACAGTAGATATTTTATTTTACTTTTGCTATTTTAAATGTATCTTCTCTTTCATTACATCTTCTGATTGCTTAGCATATACATGAAGGCTACTGATTTCTACATGTTATTGTTTGTGATAGTTTTTCCTTCAATCCTTTTGGGTGTCCCAACTAAACAATTGTCTACAAAGAGAGATAGGGCTTTTGTTTGTTTGTTGCTGCGAAACATTAATGTTTCCATTTGGTCTAAGGCTTAAGAGAAGATTCCAGGGTGGTTAAAGAGCTGCCTAGTGGCTATAGATACAGGATCAGGCTGAAGCTCTGACGTCAGGTGGAGAGCAGAGAGACTCCTCAAAGGCTGCTGGGCTCTGGTGACTCCTGGTCCTTCTGGAAGTTAAGACTTTTCAAGAGATACTCTCCCAGCCCAGACTAGCGCTGGACAGCCTGCAGAAATTAGTCAAGTAGTGGTCCAACTTCTTGATGATGAGCTTCACTTGTTCATCCAGGAAATGGTTCTCTAGGAGGTCACAGAGATGGGGTGGGGGATGTATGGACCAAGCCCAAGGCATGCAAATCCCCACAAGCCTAGTTCAAGTTCTTCTCCAGGGCCATAGAGTCTTCCATGATGTCCAGGGTTTTACACCTTTCATCTTGAGACAGCTTTTGCAGGTCCTGAAGGGGGTGTAGTCATTGTGCTGATTTTCCCTCTTCAAGAGGCATGAGGTACTCGGGTGCTTCTTCTGGTCAACACTTGGAAGAAGGATCTTCTACCTTCTAGAGCCACATCCTTGTGGTCAGAATAGAAGTCCAGAAAGAAGTGGGTACAGGAGGCCAGCAGATGCAGGCTAACCAGGCCATTGAAATGGCCTCCATCTCAGTGGAATAATCCTGATGAATCTTGGAGCTCCTGGTTGGTGGGCAATAAGGGGCTAACCTCAGGGTTGGTTGGTTCCAGAGGCAGGGAATGGCCAAGAAGGTGGTCTAGGACTTGTGGCTGGAGAGGAGGCTGCAGGGTGGTCAGAGTATGGGGCCCTAGGTCTGTTCCTTCCAAACACTGTTGAAACAAGAGACAGATCGATGGGACCACTGGCCACGCTGCTAAATAGAGATCATTTTATCTCTTTCTTTTCAATATTATATTTCTTATCTAATATGCTTGCCCTTGTATAATTTGTGTTGACTAATACAGCCGAAATGATGTTAAACCATAATAGAGATAGTAACACTGTTTCTAATTTCAATATTTCTACACTAAGATAAGATGCTAAATAGTGGGTTCAGTTCAGTTCAGTTCAGTCGCTCAGTCATGTCCGACTCTTTGTGACCCCATGAATTGCAGCCTGCCAGGCCTCCCTGTCCATCACCAACTCCCGGACTTCACTCATACTCACGTCCATCGAGTCGGTGATGCCATCCAGCCATCTCATCCTCTGTCATCCCCTTCTCCTCCTGCCCCCAATCCCTCCCAGCATCACAGTCTTTTCCAATGAGTCAACTCTTCCCATCAGGTGGCCAAAGTACTGGAGTTTCAGCTTTGGCTTCATTCCTTCCAAAGAACACCCAGGACTAATCTCCTTTAGAATGGACTGGTTGAATCTTGAGAGTCCAAGGGACTCTCAAGAGTCTTCTTCAACACCACAGTTCAAAAGCATCAATTCTTTGGCACTCAGCTTTCTTCACAGTCCAATTCTCACATCCATACATGACTACTGGAAAAACCGTAGCCTTGACTAGAAGGACCTTTGTTGACAAAATAATGTCTCTGCTTTTTAATAAGCTATCTAGGTTGCTCATAACTTTCCTTCCAAGGAGTAAGCATCTTTTAATTTCATGGCTGCAATCACCATCTGTGGTGATTTTGGAGCCCCCAAAAATAAAGTCTGACACTGTTTCCACTGTTTCCCCATCTATTTGCCATGAAGTGATGGGACCAGATGCCATGATCTTCATTTTCTGAATGTTGAGCTTTAAGCCAACTTTTTCACTCTCCTCATTCACTTTCATCAAGAGGCTTTTTAGTTCCTCTTCACTTTCTGCCATAAGGATGGTGTCATCTGCATATCTGAGGGTACTGATGCTTCTCCTGGCCATCTTGATTCCAGCTTGTGCTTCTTCCAACCCAGCGTTTCTCATGATGTACACTACATAGAAGTTAAATAAGCAGTACTTAATAAATACTGGGTAGCTGTATATAAAATCAAGTTTGAATTTTGTCAAGTGCCTTTTTTACTTTATCTTGTGGGTTCCCCTGAGAACAGACAAAGGAGTCTGCGCAAAAAGCTTTTGGGGAGGGCAATCCCAGGGGAAGAGAGTGAGGAATAAGAGTGAGTGAAACTGATGGACTTCCTTGGTTGTCCAGTGGTTAAGAATCTGCCTGCCAGTTCAGGGGACATAGGTTTGATCCCTGGCTTGAGAAAATTCCATATGCCCCCAGACAACTGAGCCTGTGAGTCATGACTACTGAAGCCCCCACTCTCTAGAACCCAAGCTCTGCAAGAAGAGAAGCCACCACAATGAGAAGCTACTCTGCAACACAGGGTAGCCCCTGCTCCCTGTAACCAGAGAAAGTCTTCATGCAGCAACAAAGATCCAGCACAGCCAAAAATAAATAAATACTTTTAAGTTTAAATATTCACCTGTAGTTTATTTTGGTTTTATAAATAAACAATCTTATCCATAAACAAGAGGATTTAAAAAATTTTTTTTAAATTTTAATTAAAAGCTAATTACTTTACAATATTGTGGTGGGTTTTGCCATACATTGACATGAATCAGCCATGGGTGGACATGTGTTCCCCATCCAGACCCTCCCTCCCACCTCCCTCCCCATCCCATCCCTCAGGGTCATCCCAGTGCACCGGCCCTGAGCGCCCTGTCTCATGCATTGAAGCTGGACTGGCAATCTATTTCACATACGATATGGGAAGGCAGGTGAAGTCTTCATTCATAAGGACAAGGGCTTTGGCTTTATCCGCTTGGAAACACGAACCCTAGCGGAGATTGCCAAAGTAGAACTGGACAACATGCCACTCCGTGGAAAGCAGCTGTGTGTGCACTTTGCCTGCCACAGTGCATCCCTTACAGTCCGAAACCTTCCTCAGTGTGTGTCCAGTGAACTGCTGGAGGAGGCCTTTTCTGTGTTCGGCCAGGTGGAGAGGGCTGTAGTCGTTGTGGATGATCGAGGCAGGCCCTCAGGAAAAGGCACTGTTGAATTCTCAGGGAAGCCAGCTGCTCAGAAAGCAGCTGGACAGATGCAGTGAAGGCTCCTTCCTGCTAACCACATTTCCTCGACCTGTGACTATGGAGCCCATGGACCAGTTAGATGATGAAGAGGGACTCCCAGAGAAGCTGGTTATAAAGAATCAGCAATTTCACAAACAGCGAGAACAGCCACCCAGATTTGCACAGCCTGGCTCCTTTCAGTATGAGTATGCCAGGCGCTGGAAGGCACTTATTGAGATGGAAAAGCAGCAGCAGGACCAAGTGGACCGAGACATCAAGGAAGCTCGTGAGAAGCTGGAGATGGAGATGGAGGCTGCTCGCCATGAGCACCAGGTCATGCTAATGAGGCAGGATTGGATGAGGCGTCAAGAAGAACTTCGGAGGATGGAAGAGCTGCACAATCAAGTGCAAAAACGAAAGCAGCTGGAGCTCAGGCAGGAGGAGGAGCGCAGGCGCCATGAGGAAGAGATGCGGCGGCAACAAGAAGAAATGATGCGACCACAGCAGGAAGGATTCAAGGGAACCTTCCCTGATGAGAGAGAGCAAGAGATACGGATGGGTCAGATGCCCATGGGAGGTGCTACGGGCATAAACAACAGAGGCACCATGCCCCCTGCTCCTGTGCCAGCTGGTACCCCAGCTCCTCCAGGACCAGCCACTATGATGCCAGGTGGAACCTTAGGATTGACCCCACCAACAACTGAACGCTTTGGCCAAGCTGCTACAATGGAAAAAATTGGGGCATTTGGAACCCCTCCTGCGCTCAGCTGTGCAGCTCCTGGAGCTGAATTTGCTCCAAACAAACGTCGCCGATACTAATAAAATTGCAGTGTCTAGTTTCCCAAAACCCTTAAAAGAAGGATCCTTTTTGGACTTAGCCAAATTCTACTCTGGAAAAGTGTCAAGGATTCCTCCCAATAGTTTAGGTCTCTAGTACTCTAGGGAGTATGTTGGAGGCAGAGGGTAAGGGAGGGGTGATATTTAACAAATCAGTTCTATGTGGTATATCCTTTCACTAATCAATTCTGTGTGGTGCATTCCTAAAATCTCATGTGATTGTTGAGAGCCTGCAAGGGCCAGGGAGCCATGGCAAAATGGATCCAGTTAGAGCCCCCATCAATCTTAATCATTCCACTCTTTGTCCACCCTGTTCTATTTGCTTTCTTGTTCTTACACCACCCCCCGCCCCCCACCCTAGTCGGTAAAGAATCTGCCTGCAATGATGGAGACCTGGGTTTGATTCCTGGGTCAGGAAGATCCCCTGGAGAAGGAATGGCAACCCACTCCAGTATTCTTGCCTGAACAATCTCATAGACAGAGGAGCGTGGCAGGCTACAGTCCATAGGGTCACAAGAGTTGGACATGACTTAGTGCACTGTCTGTCTCAATATACATGTTTCAATGCTTTTCTCTCGAATCATCCCACCCTCGCCTTCTCCCACAGAGTCCAAAAGTCTGTTCTTTACATCTGTGTCTCTTTTGCTGTCTCACACATAGGGTCATCATTACCATCTTTCTAAATTCCATATATATGCGTTAATATAACTTTTTGTTCTCACATACTGGCTAGAACTGCCATTGCTGTTGTTGTTTAGTTGCTAAGTCATGTCCAACTCTTTGTGATGAACGTAGCCTGCCAGGCTCCTCCATGGGATTTCCCAGGTAAGAATACTGCAGTGGGTTACCATTTCCTTTTCAAGGGGAAACAATAATTTTTTTAAAAAAAGAGTAAGTGAAACAGAGAAAGAGGGACAGCTAGTACACGGATACATTAACAAATTGGTTACCATTATTCCCTTGAAAAGGGAATGGCTACCCATTCCAGTATACTTGCCTGGAAAATCCCATGGACAGAGGAGCCTGGCAGGTGACAGTCCATGGGATAACAAATAGTCAGACACAACAAACATTTTCACTTTTACTTTCATAGGTAACTAATGCTTGATTCTGTGGGACCATCTGAGAAGCCATATGAAATGTGCTTCAGAACCGTTTACCAGGTAAAGAAAGAGAGAAGCTTGTATCCACTGGCTTTTATTCCCCATTGACCAAGATACCTCACACTTCAGGGCTGCTCATACATGAATGCTGAGAAGGTTTCTGCAGCTATCCCATGGCACTATGTCACAAAAACCCTGTAGCAGACAGTAATATTTATTATCTCACAGTTTCTGTGGGTCAGGGAGCAGGAGTAATTTAGCTGGGTTGTTCTGGTTCAGTATCTCTCGCATGGTTTCAGTCAGGATAGCCACAGACCCTGCAATCACTTGAAATCTTAATAAGGGTTGGAAGATTCACTTTCAAGATGACTCATTCATGGCTGTTGACAGGAAGCCTTGGTTCCTTATCACATGTGCCTCTCGATTGGTTGTTTATGTGTCTGCTCACAAGATGGCCACTAACTTCCCTGAGAACAAGTGATCCACAAGGGGGGAAAGATTAAGCTCCACCTCCTGAAGCAAAAATATGAATGAACCTGAGGACATATTTTAAAGTCTGCACATGCCACTAACTTCCCTGAGAACAAGTGATCCACAAGGGGAGAAAAATTAAGCTCACCTCCTAAAGCAAAAATATGAACAAATCTGTGGATATATTTTAAAGTCCGCACACCATCATAATATAGGCCAGTTAGATTAGGACTATCTGGGGACTTCCCTGGTGGTTCAGTGACTAAGACTCTGAGCTCCAATGCGGGGGTTGGGGGGTTGGAGGAGTTGGGGGGCAGAGGCGGTTCAATCTCTGGTCAGGGAGTTAGATTCCACATACTGCAACTAGGAGTTTGAATGCTGCAACAAAAGACCTGTATTATTTCAACTAAGACCTGGTTAGTTGCAAAAAAAAGATTAAGATTATCTGAACATCCTGAAGTGCACCACCTTGGTCCATCACGTCAATAACTTCATATTTATTGGATGAAGTGGCAAGTATGTTGGTGCATTGGTAAAAGACACACTCTCCAGAGAATGGGAGATAAATCCTAGGAAGATTCTGGGGGCCCATCACATCAGTAAAATGTCTAGTGATCTGTTGAGAAGGCAGCACAAAACTTGGTAGCTCCTTTGGGTTCTGGAGATAGTATGTCTCATCCTGGGGAAACCTGCCCTGACCTGTTTATTTGATCACATGGAGGACTGACAAATTTGAGTGGGGCCCAGAACAAGAAAGGGCTCTGCAACTAACTGGTTTACGTGACATTACAAGCAACTCTGCCATGTGAGCCACATAATAAAGAAGATTGTGAAAGTAGAGATTTCTATAGTGAAAAAAAGATCTATAAGGGATATAATATGGCAAACCCAAGACAACTATATGCCACTGAATAAACAGCTCCTGGCATGTTCCTGTATCACCATAGAGATGCAACATGTGACTGTGTGACATCACATGACCAAGTGGCCTACCGTGAGCTTGGTTTCTAGAAGACTTACTAAGTTGCAAGGTTGAGTGAGCCCAGCAGCAATCCTTTACAAAACTGAAGTATTGGGACTTCCCTGGTGGTCCAGTGGTTAAGAATCCACCTTCCAATGCAGGGGACACAGGTTTGATCCCTGGTCAGGAAACTGAGATTCCACATGCCAAGGGGAGACCAAGCTCATGCTCTGCAACTACTCAGCCCGCACGACACAGCTTAGAGAGAAGCCTGCAGGCTGCAACAAAGATCACGCGAGCCACACGTAAGACCCAAAACAACCAAAAATAAATAAATGTTTTTAAAAATTGAAGTATAGCATAGCATGGAGGGGCCAAAGACAAAGTAATCTGCACATGCAAGTGGTCTGAAACACCATGTCATTATCCACTGCTGCGCTCATGCCTCCTCCTGAGTTTGTTTGCAGGGTGGTGAGACTGAAGTCCAGGACTGACTCTGGGGTGAACTGTCTGAATACCCCAGTGCAAACCAAAAATGGGCTGCTGATACTGTACACTCTCACTCAGGAGTGATCCTCAAAGAGGACTGAAGGGAAACCCTCCCAAGGGTCAGACTTTTGGGTGGTATATCTGGTCCTCTACTTTGTGTGGAAAGACAAATGGCCCAAGATGAAAATGCATACAGATTTAAAGGCAGTGGCACATTAGATCAAGGACCTGCTTGGAAGATTGTGAACAGGAGATATATGCGGGTATGTAGATCAACAGCCTGGAAACTTTTTCTGTAAATGGTTAAAGGAAGTATTTTAGACTTACTGGCCATATGGTTACTGTTGGCCACTATTCACTCTGCTGTTATACAAAAGCAGCCATAGGGACGCTATGTAAATACATGAGCATGGTTTTGTTCCCATATGCCTTTTAAAAAAATGTATTTATTTATTTGGTTGCACCAGGTCTTGGTTTCGGCATGCAGGAATTTAGCACGCAGGATTTTTTTTTTAAGTTGAGCATGCAAATTCTTAGTTGTGGCATGTGGAATCTAGTTCCCTGACCAGGAATCAAACCTGGGCCACCTGCATTGGGGGTGCAGAGTCTTAGCCACTGGACCACCAGGTAAATTCCCTCATAAACCTTTATTTACAAAACAGGCAGTAGGTGGCTTTGGTCTGTGAGCTTTAGTTTGCCAGCTCCTGGTACTGATGAACCTAAGGAAGGGGGCAAAGAATGTGAATGTCTTTGTACCACATTTCAGTATCTACTCCCAGAAGAGGCATCAGACAGAACACTTAAATCAGTGGATGTCAGCGAACCTCTGTTTTCACCCATTCCCATGCTGGCACAATCAGCTCAGGGTTGGAATAGTCATTGTGGAAGGATTGGTAGCTATCAGTTCAGTTCAGTTCAGTCACTGAGTCGTGTTCGACTTTTTGCGACCCCTTGAATCGCAGCATGCCAGGCCTCCCTGTCCATCGCCAACTCCTGGACTTCACTCAGGGTCATGTCCATTGAGTCAGTGATGCCATCCAGCCATCTCATCCTCTGTCGTCCCCTTCTCCTCCTGCCCCCAATCCCTCCCAGCATCAGAGTCTTTCCCAATGAGTCAACTCTTCCCATGAGATGGCCAAAGTACTGGAGTTTCAGCTTTAGCATCATTCCTTCCAAAGAAATCCCCGGGTTGATCTTCTTTAGAATGGACTGGTTGGATCTCCTTGCAGTCCAAGGGACTCTCAAGAGTCTTCTTCAACACCACAGTTCAAAAGCATCAATTCTTCGACACTCAGCCTTCTTCACAGTCCAACTCTCACATCCATACGTGACCACTGGAAAAACCAGAGCCTTGACTAGACGGACCTTAGTTGGCAAAGTAATGTCTCTGCTTTTGAATAAGCTATCTAGGTTGGTCATAACTTTCCTTCCAAGGAGTAAGCGTCTTTTAATTTCATGGCTGCAATCACCATCTGCAGTGATTTTGAAGCCAAAAAAACAAAACAAGTCTGACACTGTTTCCACTGTTTCCCCATCTATTTCCCATGGAGTGATGGGACCGGATGCCATGATCTTCGTTTTCTGAATGTTGAACTTTAAGCCAACTTTTTCACTCTCCTCTTTTACTTTCATCAAGAGTCTTTTTAGTTCCTCTTCACTTTCTGCCCTAAGGGTGGTGTCATCTGCATATCTGAGGTTATTGATATTTCTCCCGGCAATCTTGATTCCAGCTTGTGCTTCTTCCAACCCAGCATTTCTCATGATGTACTCTGCATAGAAGTTAAATAAGCAGAGTGACAATATACAGCCTTGACGTACTCCTTTTCCTGTTTGGAACCAGTCTGTTGTTCCATGTCCAGTTCTAACTGTTGCTTCCTGGCCTGCATACAGATTTCTCAAGAGGCAGGTTAGGTGGTCTGGTATCCCCATCTCTTTCAGAATTTTCCACAGTTTATTGGTGGCTATGAATGAGCCTAAAAGCATGAGCTCGCATCCACCATAGCATTATTGCTATGCACTGCCCTATCAACCAGCAGCAGAGGCCTATGCTGGGTCCCTGAGACAGCACCATTCCTCAAGGAGACCAATCAGCCACTTGGACCCAAGCTGACCATTGGACCCCTCTGGAAGGTGCATTGCTTCATCTTGACAGGAATTAACATTTGTTCCAGATTACAGTCTTGCTTTTCTGCCTGCAGTGCCTTCAGAAGCACCCTATCTGATGACTTAAGAGTGACCTGCCAGTAGGCAATTCTGCATAACATCCCCTCTTCACCTCTGACCAAGAAACCTAACTTATAGCAAGGGAGGTATGGAAATCAGTATGTGACAGTGGGACCCACTAATCTCATATAACACATGCTACAGCACTCAGAAGTTTCTGGACCCCTAAAGTGATAGAATAGCATTTTGAAGATACAGCTGAGGTACTAGCTTAGAGATGATACCAGACAGGAATGTGACATTGTCTTCCAGGATGCAGTATATACCCTAAATCAATGTTCATTATATAGTACTGTGTCCGCAACAGACAGACTACAGGAGTTTGGAAACCAAGAGATGTAAGTAGCAGTGGTCTCACCTACCATCACTCTCACTGGCCCATTTAGGGAATGTAAGTTTCCCACCCCCTCAATTTTTTTTTAAAATTTTCATTTGTTTTTAGCTGTGCTGGCTCTTTGTTGCTGCATGGGCTTTTTTCTAGCTGCAGAGAGCAAGAACTACTCCCTAGTTCTGGTGTGCAGGCTGCTCACTGCAGTGTCCTCTTATTGCAGAGGACAAGCTCTAGAGCTTGCAGTCTTCAGTAGTTGTAGTTCCCAGGCTCTACAGCACAGGCTCAGTAGCTGTCACTCATGGGCTTAGTTGCTTTGTGGCATGTGGGATCTTCCCAGACCAAGGAGTGAACCCTTGCTTCCTGCATTGGCAACCAGATTCTTTACCACTGAGCCACCAGGGAAGCCCCATATCCCCTCAGTTTTCAGTTCCAGAGATCTGGTTTCCAGAGGGGATTGCTTCCACCAGGGGACTTGGTAAGAGTTCCCTACACTACTGTCCATCATCTTGGGCTCCTCGTGCCAAGAAACTAGCAAGAAAGGAAAGGAATAACCATACTGTCAGGAGTAATTAAATGTTTGTGATCATCAGAAGGCAATGGGGTTACTGTTACTCAATGGAGGTGGGGAGGAATGTATTTTGCACCCAAGTGATTGACGAGAAATCTTTTGGTACGCCTTACCCAGTATTTATGGTAAATGGACAGGGATGCTGCCAAAGTCTAAGAAAAGTATAGTAACTGTGGGCTCAAACCACCCAGTAATGAGGCTCTGCGCCACCCATCAGATAAGCTATCTAGACTGAAGATGACAGAAAGCTGGAATTTGAGACTAGAATGTGGCTAGACTAGAGATTATGGCTTGAGATAGCTGAAGCAGTGAGGGGTGTATTTTGTCCCACTAACCTTTCTCTCAAAGGTTTCCCCAGGAAAGAAGATAACTCAGAACCCTGGAGCTGTTTCCAGATGAAGCAAACTGACTATACAGAAGAAGCAAATGCAAGTGGTGCAAGGTATAGACTGTAGTGGATCTGTGGTGTGTCGCACAAAATTTCCCCTTAGGACTGAAATGCTCTTTTCCTCAGCTGCTAGAAGTATTGGCTGCCAGTGGCTCACAGCTGCCTCTTTCTCAAGAAACTTCTCTGGGCAAAAGAGAGAGATCTTGCCTAAGACTGTGCCCCTACTCTTTTCGCAGTCCACAATCAATGACTTCACTGCACTGCCCTGGCGGCTCAGATGGTAAAGAATCTGCCTGCAATGCAGGAGACCCAGGTTTGATCTCTGGATGGGGAAGATCCCATGGAGAAGGAAATGGCTACCCACTCCAGTCTTCTTGCCTGGAGAATCCTACGGACAGAAGAACCTGGTGGGTACAGTCCATAGGGTCACAAAGAGTCGGACACGACTAAGCGACTAAGTGCAACACGTTCAATGACTAGTCAGTATGAGAGTACAACTCCTGGCCTCTTACCTCATTTGGGGGCAAGTCTAAAGGGATATTCCAGCTCTAGGGCTCCAGATCTAGAGATCAACTGAGCCCTCTGTTGCAACTGCTTTGCAGTTCAACTTTTCCATCTGACTCAACTCTGCCTCCTTCCCTAACTTACAGATGTTGCGCCTGAGATTATTGCCCAACGAACCTGCACACGAATCACCTTCTCAGAATCTGTTTCCTGAGAGCCTAACCTAAGACTGCTCTTGTTGCTTTCACTCTCCCAGTCTCCCTTGCAGCTATGATACAGAATATACAAGTTGCACTTTGACAAATAGACACGTCCACTTTGGAACTGAAATGAAGATGAAGGCAAAATTAAGAAAACTACAGAAAACCAAAAACGGTGAGAATTTATTGCCAGCAGACCTTTTCTGGAAGAAACGTTAAAGCAAGTTTCTTCAAGAAGAACAAGAATGATCCCAGGTAAGAGCATGATGAAACAGGAAGTAATGAAAAGCATCAGCATAGATAAGGACACGGGCAAGTAAATGTAAATCACTACTGATTGTTTGGAACAATAACTTAATATTTTGTGTGGTTTAAGGTACATGTAGAATTAAAACACATGACAACAATAGCACAAAAGGCAGACAGCAGATAATGGAATTAAACTGTACTAGGACTGGGACTTCCCTGATGGTCTAGTGGTTAAGACTCTGTACTTTCACTCCAGGGGGCAAAGGTTAGATCCCTTTTGTGTCACAGCTCGGTCCCCTTAACCCCCCAAAAATAACTGTACCAAGGTTAGCTGAGATATTGTAAAAGTATTAATTTAAGGTTTATTCTAGTAGTTCAAGGATACATATTATCTTCTTTAGGATAGTACTCACAGAATCATTAAAGAACATGTTACTAACAAAGTGATGAGCAGTAAAGAGGAAAAATATTAAAGAACAAACGGGAAAATAAAAGCGTTAAGATGGTAAATCAAAATTAAATGTATTGGTACCTCTATTAAATGTGAATTATTGGGCTTCCCTAGTGGCTCAGTGGTAGACAGTCTGCCTGCCAAGGCAGGAGACATGGGTTCAATCCTGGGTCTGGGAAGATCCCGCATGGTGTGAAGCAACAAAGCCCATGTGCCACAACTACTGAACCTGTGCCCTAGAGCCCTAGAACCTCAACAAGAGAAACCGCTGAACTGAGCAGTCAGACAACTAAAGAGTGGTCCCGCCTGCCACAATTTAAAAAAGCCTGCACAGCAACAAAGACCCAGCATAGCCAAAAATAAATAGATAAAATTTTAATGTAAATTATTTAAATACTCCAAATTTAAAGACAAAATTCTTAGATCATATTTTTAAAAGGCAACTATACGCTACTTAAAATACCTATACTTGTAATCTGAGGTTACAGGGAATCGAAAGTTAAAGGATGAAAGAAGATAAAGGTGAAAACACTAAAGAAAGATGATTCCTCTATACTAATATTAGAAGGGCTTCCGTGGTGGCTTAACAGTAACGAATCTGCCTGTGATGCAGAAGATGCAAGAAACACCTCGGGTTTGATCCCTGGATCAGGAAGATCTCCTGGAGGAGGGTATGGCAACCCACGCTAGTATTCTTGCCTGGAGAATCTCATGGACAGAGGAGCCCAGCGGGCTACAGTCCATAGGGTCACACAGAGTCAGATACAACTGAAGTGACTTAGCATGCAAGCATACACAAGCAGAAGATATTAAGAAGAGGTGGCAAGAATACATAGAAATGTACAAAAAAGATCTTCATGACCCGGATAGTCATGATGGTGTGATCACTCACCTAGAGCCAAACATCCTGAAATGTGAAGTCAAGTGGGCCTTAGGAAGTATCACTACGAACAAAGCTAGTGGAGGTGATGGAATTCCAGCTGAGCTATTTCAAATTCTAAAAGATGATGCCGTGAAAGTGCTTCACTCAATATGCCAGCAAATTTGGAAAACTCAGCAGTGGCCACAGGACTGAAAAAGGTCTGTTTTCATTCCAATCCCAAAGAAAGGCAATACCAAAGAATGTTCAGACTACCACACAACTGCACTCATCTCACATGCTAGCAAAGTAATGCTCAAAATTCTCCAAGCCAGGCTTCAGCAATACGTGAACTTCCAGATGTTCCAGCTGGTTTTAGAAAAGGCAGAGGAACCAGAGATCAAATTGCCAACATCCGCTGGATCATCAAAACAGCAAGAGAGTTCCAGAACAACAACTATTTCTGCTTTAGTGACTATGCCAAAGCCTTTGACTGTGTGGATCACAATAAACTGTGCAAAATTCTGAAAGAGATGGGAATACCAGACCACCTGACTTGCCTCTTGAGAAATCTGTATGCAAGTCAAGAAGCAACAGTTAGAACTGGACATGGAACAACAGACTGGTTCCAAATAGGAAAAGGAGTACATCAAGGCTGTATATTGTCACCCTGCTTATTTAACTTATATGAAGAGTACATCATGCAAAATGCTGGGCTGGAGGAAGCACAAGCTGAAATCAAGATTGCCGGGAGAAATGTCAATAACTTCAGACATGCTGGTGACACCACCCTTATGGCAGAAAGCAAAGAAGAATTAAAGAGCTTCTTGATGAAAGTGAAACAGGAGAGTGAAAAAGATGGCTTGAAACTCAACATTCAGAAAACGAAGATCATGGCATCCGGTCCCATCACTTCATGGGAAATAGATGCGGAAACAGTGAAAACAGTGGCTGACTTTATTTTTCTGGGCTCCAAATTCACTGCAGAGTGTGATTGTAGCCATGAAATTAAAAGACACTTACTCCTTGGAAGGAAAGTTACGAACAACCTAGACAGCATATTAAAAAGCAGAAACATTACTTTGTCAACAAAGGTCCGTCCAGTTAAGGCTATGTTTTTTCCGGTAGTCAAGTATGGATGTGAGAGTTGGACTGTAAAGAAAGCTGAGCACCGAAGAATTGATGCTTTTGAACTGTGGTGTTGGAGAAGACTCTTGAGAGTCCCTTGGACTGCAAGGAGATCCAACCAGTCCATCCTAAAGGAGATCAGTCCTGGGTGTTCATTGAAAGGACTGATGCTGAAAGCTGAAATTCCAATACTTTGGCCAACTCCAATACTTTGATGTGAAGAGCTGACTCACTGGAAAAGACCTTGATGCTGGGAGGGATTGGGGGCAGGAGGAGAAGGGGATGACAGAGGATGAGATGGCTCATGGCATCACCAACTCAGTGGGTATAAGTTTGGGTAAACTCTGGGAGTTGGTGATGGACAGGGAGGCCTGGCATGCTGCAGTCCATGGGGTCGCAGAGTCGGACACGACTGAGCGACTGAACTGAACTGAACAGATGTACATACAGTCTTATATAAACTCTTCCAAAAAATAGAAAATAAACAGGAATAATTACCAGCTCATGTGATAGCACAAGCTCAAAATAAGAAAAATCAATTGTATTTCTACATCCTAGCAATACATAATGAGAAAATAAAAGATACAGTTTAGAAAGCATTAAAATATATGAAACACCTAGAAAACAGTTGAACAAAAGATATGCAAATCTCTACATAGAAGACTAAAAAATTAGCCTTCCTTGATGGTCCAGTGTTTAAGACTCTGCCTGCCAAAATAAGGGATATGGATTTGATTCCTAGTCCAGGAAGATTCCATACGCCCCAGGGCACCTAAGCCAACATGTGCCACAATTACTGAGGCTGTGTTCTAGAGCTCTTGAGCCACAACTACTAAGCCTGTGAGCCCTAGAACCTGTGCTCTACAAGAGAAGGCACCACAGTGAGCACCTAAGTGCTGCAACTAGAGAAAGCCTGTGCACAGCAGCAAAAACTCAGGACATGGAAAAATAATTTCAAAAAAGTAAAGCTAAAAAAAAAGTAAAAATATTCTGGTTTCATCCATGGGAAAACTTGATATTGTAGAAATATTAATTCTTTTCAAATTGATCTATAGATTCAGTATACAAAGCTAATAAAAATTTCCAGAAGATGTTTTTTATAGAAATTAACATGCTGACTCTAAAATTTACATGTATACTAATCATGTTTTTTATTTTCTGTATTTTATGATGCTTTCATATCTTGGGGGCCTTCCTAATCCCCAAGGAGAGACTGCCCCTCCCAAGGCAAGCTGATTTCTTAGAGGTAGCAAATGACCATCCCCATGGATGAGCCTTTCACATGCAAATCAACCAACCCAAAGCCTTCTCTCTCTTCCCCAACTGCCATCTTTACTAGGTTCTCACTGGGCCCCAGAGAAGGGAATGGCTACCAACTCTAGTATTCTGGACTGGAGAATTCCATGGACAGAGGAGTCTGACAGGCTACAGTTCATGGGGTCACAAAGAGTAGGACATGACTGAGTGACTTTCACTGGGCTCTTAAACTCTAGACAGTAATTCTTTGCCTTAATCATCCCAGAGCCAGGAACCAGATAGCTCAAGACAGATCATATATTCCAGAGCTTGCTAAACTTATTCAAACAAGCCAATCCCAAACCTGCTTAGCTTGCTTACCTTGTCTCAGCCATTTTTTTCCCGTGGAAAACCACAATGTCTTCCTGCCCATGTTTTCTCCTTGCTCCTTCTGCATCCTAATCAACCCTGCTTCTTCATGAGGCCCTGCATGGCCTTGCCTGCCCGCCCCCTTGGAACTGTGAGTAACAAAGGATCTTTTCAAAGAAAGTCATCTCCTGGTCTGTCCTTCAGTCCTGTCTGACTCTTTGCAACCCCCCAGACTGTAGCTCGCTAGATTCCTCTGTTCATGGAATTCTCCAGTCGACAATACTTGAGTGGGTTGCCATGCCCTTCTCCAGGGTACATCAATAATAATAAAACCTACATTTTGAAACAATATGGTGGGACTTCCCTGGAAGTCCAGTGGTTAAGATCCTGCTCTCCCACTGCAGGAGGCATGGGTTTGATCCCTGGTCTGAGAGCTAAGATTCTGCATGCTGTGCTGTATGGCCAAAACAAAACAAAACAAAACAAAAAACCAACATGGCCTTTAAAAGCCCAAAAATAACATATAAGATCTTGAAGAACAGCCAAAGGATTTATACTGACAGATTTCAAGACTTTTTACACATGCTAGTATGTAGTGCTAGTTTAGGCAGATGAACTAAGGGAAAAGTCTAAAGACAGACCCACATTTCCACTTAAGATTTATGATAAAGGCACCATGGCAATGGAAGGGGAAAGGATGGCATGGGCAACCATACATATGGAAGGGAGGACCTTGACTTCTCATTCAAGCCATAGACAAAGATGTATTTCAGATGGATTGTAGATCTAAACTTAGAGTAAAACAACAAAGTTTCTAGAACATAATAGATAATATTTTAATGATTTTGGTGTGAGCAAAGATTTCTTAAATAGCATCCAAAGCACTAACAATAAAGAGAAAGAACGATAAAGTAGACTATATTAAAATTGATTTTTATTCATGTGACATCATTTGTAAGTAAAATGGCAAGCCACAGACCTAAAGAAAATATTTCTATTAGATATGTCTGACAAGATTCTCATACCGAGAATATACAAAAAGAAAGTGTTAGTTGCTCAGTCGTGTTTGATTCTGTGCGTCCCCATGGACTAAGGTCTGCCAGGTTCCTCTGTCCATAGGATTTCCCAGGCGAGAATACTGGAGTGGGTTGCCATTTCCTTCTCCAAGAATATACAAAGAACTCATACAAATAATCAGTAAGAAAAAAATTAAACAAGAGAAAAATAGATAAAAGACTTGAACAAGTACGTCACAAAAGAAAATATCCAAATAGTCAAGAAGCATGTGAAAAAGTATCAACAAGATTAGTCATTGGGGGAAATATGAATTAAAACCATAATAAGTTTCTAATATACACCCACCAGAATGGCTAAAGATAATAAAATATATATTGACAGTACCTGATATGGAAGAGAATGTAGAGTAATAGAACTATTGTATACTATTAGTGGGATTGTAAATTGATATATGATCATTTTGTAAAACTCACTGGCAATATCTAATAAAGCTGAACAAATGCATATTCCATAACCCAGCAATTACACTTCTAGGATTCAAGAGAAGTGAATATCCAATAATATGGAAAACAATGTTCCTAGCAACATCATTTGTATTGGCCAAAAAATGTGAAACTACTCAAACATGAAACTACTCAAACATGGACATCATCAGATGGTCAACACCGAATCAGATTGATTATATTCTTTGCAGCCAAAAATGGAGCTCTATACAGTAGTAAAAATAAGACCAGGAGCTGACTGTGGCTCAGATCATGGACTCCTTATTGCCAAATTCAGACTTAAATTGAAGAAAGTAGGGAAAACCACTAGACCATTCAGGTACGACCGAAATCAAATCCCTTACAATTGTACAGTAGAAGCGACAGATAGATTCAAGGGATTAGATCTGACAGACAGTGCCTGAGGAACTATGGACAGAAGTTTGTGACACTGTATAGGAGGCAGTGATCAAGACCATCCCCAAGGGAAAAAAAATGCAAACAGGCAAAATGGTTGTCTGAGGAGGACTTACAAATAGCTGAGAAAAGAAGAGAAGTGAAAGGCAAAGGAGAAAAGGAAAGATATACCCATCTGAATGTAGAGTTCCAAAGAATATCAAAGAAGAGTGAAGTCGCTCAGTCGTGTCCGACTCTTTGCGACCCCATGGACTCTAGCCCACCAGGCTCCTCCGTCCATGGGATTCTCCCGGCAAGGATACTGGAGTAGGTTGCCATTTCCTTCTCCAGGGGATCTTCCAATCCAGGGATTGAACCCAGGTATCCCAGATTGCAGGCAGATGCTTTAACCTCTGAGCCACCAGTTCAAATTCCAAAGAATAGCAAGGAGAGATAAGAAAGCCTTCCTCAGTGATCAATGCAAAGAAATAGAGGAAAACAATAGAATGGGAAAGACTAGAGATGTCTTCAAGAAGATTAGAGATACCAAGGGAACATTTCATGCAAAGATGGGCACAATAAAGGACAGAAATGTCATAGACCTAACAGAAGAAGAAGGTATTAAGAAAAGGTGGCAAGAATGCACAAAAGAACTATCTTAAAAAATCTTCATGACCCAGATAACCACAATGGTGTGATCATTCACCTAGAAATAATATTACCCAAAATAAGATTAAAAATACTTTATGATTCCACTTATATGTAGCTCAAAAACAGGCAAAACTAATCTCTCATGATAAGCGTCAGGATCTGGACTACTTTTGGGGAAAGGTAAAGATGAGAAGAGCATGAAGTTTGTTGTTAATCTTCATCTTGGTGGACACCAACATGTTCCATTGATGAAAATTCCTTCAACTGTGCACTTTCACTGTTTTGCAGTTTTGTTGTATGTATGGTTGACATGTTAAATGAAGGAAGCTCAAACCATTGCTCTGCGACAACCTAGAGGGGTGGGAGGTGGGAGGGAGGTTCAAGAGGGAGGGGATAGATGTATACCTATGGCTGACTTATGCTGATGTTTGGCAGAAACCAGCACAATATTGTAAAGCAATTATCTTCCAAGTAAAAATAAATAAATTTTAAAAATAAAGAAAAAATTACTTAATAAAAGATTTTCCCTCTTTACCTATAACCCCAAAGTCCCTCTTGGTTTTCTTATATTTATTTATTCAGTTTTAATTATTTTTGGCTGTGCTGGATCTTCATTTTTGCTTGTGAGCCTTCTCTAGTCGGGATGGGGGTTACCCTCTAGTTGCCTAGTCCTTCTAGTAGTGGGGGCTACTCTCTAGTTGTGGTGCACAGGCCTCTTATTGCGGTAGCTTTTCCTGCCGTAGAGCACGGGCTCTGGAGTGCAGGCTCAGTAGTTGTGGCATACGGCCTTAGTTGCCCCTTGGCATGTGGGATCTTCCAGGACCAGGGATTCAACCCGTGTCCCCTGCATTGGAGAAGGAGAAGGCAGTGGCACCCCACCCCAGTACTCTTGCCTGGAGAATCCCATGGGCGGAGGAGCCTGGTGGGCTGCATGCAGTCCATGGGGTCGCTGAGGGTCAGCCACGACTGAGCAACTTCACTTTCACTTTTCACTTTCATGCATTGGAGAAGGAAATGGCAACCCACTCCAGTGTTCTTGCCTGGAGAATCCCAGGGACGGGGGAGCCTGGTGGGCTGCCGTCTATGGGGTCACACAGAGTTGGACACGACTGAAGTGACTTAGCAGCCCCTGCATTGGCAGGCAGATTCTTTACTGGTGGACCACCAAGGAAGTCCCTGTTTGTCTATCTTACATACAGTAGTGTGTACCTCTTAATCCCAAACTCCAAATTTATCCCTCCACTCTTCCTCTTTGGGAACCACAAGTTTGTTTTTTGTGAGATGACCCTCATTCTTATCTTCCTCTTCCACATACAGTTCAATTGTCAATCCCAGGAAGACCTACCGGCCTCCACATCATGTTAAATAAAAAATAAAAATCAGGTTAAGAGGATTTTATTAAACATTTCCCTATTTGGGGACCTTGAGGTTGTTTCTAGCTGTTCACTATAATAATGACAGTTCTACGGTTTTCCTCGTGTACCTGGTTATTTCCTAAGTGTAAAATCCTAGAAAACACAGAGTTGAGTCAAAGGGTTTACACTTTTAAAGACTATTTTCACAGGTATTGCCTCACTTCTCTTCAGAAATATTACACAAGGGCACGCCCAGCAGCTGTATGTTTCTCAGCACTGGGGCCAAAGCTGGGTGTTATTCTTTTTTTCTACCTTTGCCAACTGATAGATGATAAATGGTCTCTCTCTGCTGTTTCAATTTGTATTTCCTCGAGGTTGATGGGTGTGGTAGATTGATAATGGCTCACTCCCAAAGATATGTCTATGTACTAATCTCTGTAACCTGTGAATGTGACCTTATAAGGAAATGGGGTCTTTGCAGGTGTGATTAAGTTAAGGGTTTGTTTTTGTTTGTTTGTTTGTTTTAGTTAAGGATCTTGATGGGGAGATTAATCAAGATGATCTGAGTGGGCCCTAAATGACATCACAGCGTCCTTTCTTGTAAGAAGGAAGCAGAGAATGAGATTTGACAATGACAAATGAGAAGGCAACATGACCACAGAGGCAGAAACTGGAGTGATGAGATGGCAAGAGTGCCAGCAGCTACCAGAAGCTGGAAGAGGCAAGGAGTACCTTGTTCCTGGAGCTTCAGAGGGAATGTGATCCTGCCAACACCTTGATTTTAATTTAGTGCAACTCATTTTGGACTTCTGACATGGAGAACTGTGAGAAAATATATTTCTGGTGTTTTAAGCCAACAAGTTTGCAATGACTTGTTATAGCAACCATGAGAAACTGGTGCAATGGGTTTTTCATCTATTTCTGGACCACATGAAAAACCTTCTGACTTTTAAAAACTTGTAAAAATGAAATATCATGCAGTAATATGAACTGTATAATTCTATTTCCATGAGAGTAAACATATACAGTATGTTTGTGTATGCGTTTGCACGCGTACATAACTGCTTAAGAAATTATCTGGGAGAATATACACCAAACTAGTAACAACGATTAACTGCAGGGAAGTGTACGAAGGAGGGAAAGAGTAATTTTGACTTAAAAAAAGTTTTTTAATGTTATTTATTTAGTTTTGGCTGCGCTGGGTTTTTCTCTAGTTGCAGCGGACGTGGGCTACTCTTCATTGAGGTGTTTGGGCTTCTTATTTGAGTGGCTTCTCTTCTTTCGAAGCACAGGCTCTAGGCGGGTGAGCTTCAGTAGTTGTGGCTCAAGGGTTTTCTCTAGTTGCAATGAGCAGAGGCTACTCTCTAGCTGAGGTGTGTGGGCTTCTCACCGTGATGGTTTCTCTTGTTGCAGAGCACAGGCTTTAGGCCCACTGGCTTCAGCAGTTACAGCTCTTGGGCTCTAGAGCTCCAGCTCAGTAGTTGTGGCCCACCGGCTTAGTTGCTCCTAGGCATGTGAGATCTTCCCCAAACAGGGATCAAACCCATATCCCCTCATTGGCAGTGGGACTCTTAAATACTCACCAGGGAAGTCTGAAGTCTCACATTTTACTCAAGACACTGCTCATAGATGTAGCCCTGTTGTTTGAAGAAGCTTTATCAGACTATATTTATATATTGTGTGAAAATATAGAAAAGTTATATCTGCTTGCTGTATATAATATGTAGAAAGCAGAAAACAAAACTGTCCCTCTCCTCTCTCTTATCCCCTTTCCCAGAAATATTTATTGATAATAATCTGGTGTGCATCTTCTCACACTTTCTTCTATGAATAAACAAATGACAGAAGAAAAATGAAGAGAGGGTACCATATACATTTTTACTTAAGGGTGTTTCTTCACAATCATTCCTGCATCCTTACCTGCTTCATTCTCCAGAGCTGGTTGTTGCACGGACTTTGACTGTAATAAAGACCCAGAACTCTTTACAAACCTCCCTCATGGTGTCAACTTCCTAGGCGGCACAGTGGTAAAGAATCTACCTATTAACGCAGGAGATACAGGAGAAGCCGGTTGGATCCCTCGGTCAGGAAGATCCCCTGGGGTAGGAAATGGCAACCCACTCCAGGATTCTTGTCTGGGAAATCCCACGGACAGAGGAACCTACTATCCTTGGGGTGGCAAAAAGTGGGACAGGATTGAGCGATTAAACACACACACACACACACACACACACACACACAGAGCTGCTTGGAACTTTCTTTTATCTGTGACTTTGACCATATGCGTACACGTCGCTGGAGAAAACGCCTCTCAGTCGTCTTTAAAATGGTTTTAAGTATTCCCATTCTGCCTTTTAAAACAGATGCTCTCACCAATAGTTCCCTACTGCGGAAGATACAAGATTCACTTTTTCAAACTTTGCCGAACTGGGTGGAGAGACGATACTTGATACGGCATCTGGCATTTCTTTAGCATGAGGCCGGCTGGGCATTTATCATTCGACCACTGGCTCCCACGGCAGCTTCGTGAACGCTTCAGAGATCACTGGGTCATTTTCCTTCGCAACGAATCAAATCCGAAGTCTTTCTGAACCCAGCACCGCGAGTTACTCGATTAAGCACCCGGTCCGGAACTATGGGGCGAAGGTGATTTTGGGGATTTCAGCCTGGGTGACTCTGGACACCTGAACAAAGCTGAAAACCTGAACTGCGGCGGGGTGGGGGTCGCGTTGGAACCCCACAGGAAAAAGAGGAGCGGGAGGCCGCCGGACATATTCCGGGGTGCGGTACGTTTCTCTAATCCTCTACCCTAGGCAGGCGAGGGAGATCAAGCCGGGAGGGATCCAGCGCTTCGAGGACTCCGGGCACCAAAGGTCCCGGCGCGTCTGCGGGTCCGAAGCTTTCCCGCAGGGGGCAGTGCCGCCCGCTAGCGCGCGGATCCGGTGGGAGGGGGTGTGGAGCTGCTGCGGAGTGCTGGGGGTTATCGGGAAGAAAGTTAGGGGATGCCTAGGGGTGGGGGCGGGACCCGAGCGGTCGGCCCAGAGCCGGGCGCGGGCAGGGGGTGCTGGATGGGGCTCGGGGAAGGGGTCTGGGTGAGTCTGGCGGCCAGGCCGTGCGCGCACTGCAGGGAGGCACAGCCCGGGAAGGTGTGAGCGAGCGGAGTGCGAGTGTGAGGGCGAGTGTGTGCGCGCCGGGGCTCTCCGCGTTCCGCGAGGCGCGCGGGTGTCAGCTTGCAGCCGGGGCTCCTCCCTCCGGCCCCCCTGCCCCGCGCTCCGGTCCCTCCTTCCTTCCCCGCTCGCCCCTCCCCGGCGGGCCAGGCGCTGGGACGCCCCGGCGGAGCAAGCGGCAGCGGCAGCAGCGAGTTAGGGATCCCCGGGCTCCGCGCTGCCCTAGGGGCCCGAGCAGAGCCGCCCCCGCCCCCGTCCGGTCGCGCCGGCCCCGCTTCCCTCCGGGCCACGCCCTGTCAAAACTTTGTTGCTGCGGCCGCCGGGGCGGCGAGCGGAGCAGGCCGGCGAACGGGAGGGAGGGAGGGGCGGGCGCCGGGCCGGGCCGGGCGCGGGCGGCGAGGGGCTCGGAGAGCGGCGGCCCCGGCCCGCGGCCCCACCATGCCCCAGCTCGGCGGCGGCGGCGGCGGCGGCTCGGGAGGCGGCAGCGGCGGCTCGGGCGCCGGGGCAGCAGGCGGAGGGGACGACCTCGGGGCCAACGACGAGCTGATCCCCTTCCAGGACGAGGGAGGCGAGGAGCAGGAGCCGAGCAGCGACAGCGCGTCGGCGCAGCGGGACCTGGACGAAGTCAAGTCGTCCCTGGTCAACGAGTCGGAGAACCAGAGCAGCAGCTCGGACTCGGAGGTAAGGAAGCCCCCGCGGCCGACCCCGGGGACCCCGGCCCGGCGCCCGCTCACCCGCCCTCGCCTTTGTGTCTCCTTCGCAGGCGGAGAGGCGCCCGCAGCCCGCCCGGGACGCTTTCCAGAAGCCACGGGACTATTTTGCCGAAGGTACGTGCGGGTCCGGGCTGTCCCCGGCTCCCGGCCCCGCAGCGCTCGGCGCCTCGGCTCGGGTCGCGCTCGGTTCCCCTCGCCCCGGTGGCCGTGCTCCTGCTTTTCACCCCGGTCGGCCTCAGCCGTCCTGGGGCGCGCGTGGGGGGCGCTCGGATTCCCGGTCCCCACCCCGGGACCCCTGACCAAGGCGGTGTCCCGAGGGCCCCGGCCTCACCCCCGCTTTGGTTTTACCGGCAGTGAGAAGGCCCCAGGACGGCGCGTTCTTTAAGGGGCCCCCCTACCCTGGCTACCCATTCCTGATGATCCCGGACCTGAGCAGCCCGTACCTCCCCAACGGACCCCTGTCTCCCGGAGGAGCGCGCACGGTGAGTGCCCGTCCCGCCGCGCCCGGGCGCGCGGGCGGTCGGGGCTCGAGAGATGCGCCCCCGGGCTCGGCGACGGGGTGGGGGATGGGGCCGTCCCGGGAAGATCCCGGGCAGAACTTGCTTACGGAGCTGAACCACTCCGGCAGTCGAGGGTTAGGCTGCGCTGGGAGTGCCTGGAACATTCCCTTATATTCTCCCCTTTGGCTGGGGAACAGCTTCGGGGTCCACTTCTGGCGTTCTCCTTGGTGTTCGGAGTTCTTTGCTAGCGCTAGCGAAAAACTTGGATTTGTGCCGGTTGGGCGGGAGTGTATGTTGAGCGGGGCGTGGAGGGGGGAGGTGGTCTTGCTTTCTTCCTGGAAATCGGTCCGCTTTCCCTGGCAGTTGGGCAGTGGGGCCGGGGGAGGTGGGTTGGCGACGCTGCCCCGCGACTCCAGCTTCGCTGGGCAGCTAGAAGTCGGTTTCTAAGAAACCTAGTATTCGTGGCGGGTTATTCACACACACACATACACACACACCCTCCCCACCCCCATCCCTCGCGCTGGGGCCTCAACTTTTCTGTAGAGCTCGGGATTTTAAACTCGCCGAGATGATTTCGAGGGCGAATCGAGGCATTCTTCAAGTTGAGGAACTTGGCTTTTTCCCCCTTTGTTGCCGGCTTTTCTCATTTAAAGCGAGCGCTGCGACACTTTAAACCTGTTAATGGGCGCGCATTGTGTGCTGCGCGCTGGCATTTAGAGCGGTGATTAAGCAAATTGACCGGGCCCCAGACGACGTGCAAACGAGGGCGGATTCCTTCGCCCCCTCGCAGGCTCTAACTCCCGCCCCCCGCGTCGCGAGGGCTGCAGCCCCTTGGGCTGGCCGGGTTTTGTGTGTGTGCCCAGAGCTGCCACCCCACCCGAGGGCCTCCAGTCCAGGTGCTAGGTCCGCTGGCAGATCTTGGGTGAACGCCTACCTACTATGTGCCAGGCTCTTGCGCGCTGCTTGGGCGCCTCGCACTGCACAGTGGTTCTCTTTGCTTCCTGCCCAGTTTCCCAGCGCCTACCAGTTCGTGCTTGATTCGGGGTGAGAGGTGTTTAGCTCCTTAAGACTGGCCGGACAAACTCACTTTATGCTCAAGCTGTCCTTCAATGACGATCACAATTAAAGGGCTGCCTGGGAAACGCTGGTGCTGAATGGACCGTCCCTGCTGTATGGTCCAGCGGTCCGTGGAGAGCGGAGACGTGTGCGGAGGTTCAGAGGGGTCGCTCGGCAGGCCCTTGGGGCGTCCAAGCGGAGGCTGAGGACTCTGACCAACCGAAAGCGGAGTGGAGCCACACAGCTTCCCCTTTCAAGCAGGGAAGACCCTGCGTCCCTGGCCCTGCCTTGGAACATCCTGGGACCTCCCAAATACAAGTCTTGACTGTGAGCTGAAACGGGGCATCTGGTTGTTGCTTTTTCTCATTCATATAAAAAGAAAGAAGGTGTGAGTAAAAGTTGAGCAAAACAAGCCTTTGTTTAGGTTTTCACAGATTCTCGTCGGTGTCCGCAGATATAATTCAGTTCTGAAGGTTTTAGTAGGGTTTCTGTAACTGTGTATGAGGTCACACTACCACAGTTCCTTTTCTCCCTTTTACCTTTAGATGTTTGGGAAAAGGAGTCTGGCATTTCTGTGACTCAGCACCGATCCAGATCCATGTCCTGATGCAGATAAAGTCACCAGAAATGTTCCAAATATCACCAGTTATTTGACTGGATCTGGCTCTTTCTTCCCCCTTTCTCACTGCATGCTAAGTAGCTTCATTCATGTCTGACTCTCTGCCATGGCCTGTAGCCCGACGGGCTCCTCTGTCCGTGGGATTCTCCAGGCAGGAATACTGGAGTGGGTTTCTGGTGACAGAATGGTGTCAGCTCCCTGTCTTCCTATGCTGCCCGTCCCCTCCCTCTCAAGAGCCCAAGTGGGACAGATTTTGTTTGCGTCAGTCCCCTCCTTCCTGCTACCATCTTTTACCACTCTTTTTTCTTTTTACCATCTTACGTCTTCTTTTACTAAGAGCTCCCAAAGGCTGCTTCTTTTTGGTCCTGGGGCTTTCTGCTTACTGTATCCAGACTTGCATGGGACTTTTGGAGTCCTCCTTGGAGGAAGCTGAACTTTCCCCTCTACATGCTTTTGACTTTTCCCGCTCGTCCCTTCAGCTGTTCCTTGCCTGAGCCCATGTTGCCATCCTGCTTTTTCAGCCTCCAAGAACACTCACCCTCTCCCTGTTACCCTTCTTAGGAGACCTGGTATGTCTCATCTCCCTCTTCTGTTTCTATCTTGCCTCCCCGGTGAATTGCCCTTTCAGAAGTAAGTTCAATGCCTCCATCAATTCTGTGCCCTTTATGTGTCTGTCATTGGGCTTTGACCTGCCTGGTTATAGAGTTCATTGAAGTTTCCCGCGTTTATATCAGCTCAGTAGAACCTGCTAATTTGATCCTATCTTTGGGCATCAGTGACTGTTAGTTAAGCACTGGATTGTCTGGACTCTAAGATTGAGATGATGCTTTTCTGCTGAATGATTATATTAATGAAATTAATGTGATTCTAACTGTAGGCAAATTATGGGTACAGACAAAGTGGCCCTCTGTGGGGATCCCTGCCTGGTAAAATGTTTTAGGTGGATTTTGGGAGGAAAGAAGGGGGAGGAAGGTGGCTGAAGGGTGAGGGGAGTGGTGCCTGGAATGTGTGACCTGTTCTCTGGTCTTTTTTGGTTTCACCTCCAAATTTCACAACCCTGGGCTGGCTGCTCTAAGGTCTATAAGTGGTATAAAACCAGGCAACCTCAGTTCTCTTCTGCTTGGAAATACCAAACCAGAGGCAAAAATGAGATTTGGCTGGAGTGTTTTCAGGGTATTAATTGACCCTAGGAATGGCAAATAGCAGGGCTGCAGCACCCTCGCCCACTGGCAAAATTCCTTCCGGGACGACTGGGGGCCAGCCAGTCCTCCAGTCTGGCTGTCTCCTCCCCACCCGCTGTTACCTTTGCCCTCCACTCTGGCTTGGCTGGGAAGTGGCCTCTTCCTGAGCCTCTTTAGAGAAGAGGTCCCCTTAACCTGGGGCGTGTGCCAAGCCTCTGAGCCGTGATTCATTCTCCTCTGCAACCCCGGGGGACCCTGTGGCCTGTGAAGAGAGGGCTAACTGCCGCAAACCACCTTTCACTCCTTCCAAGAGTCACCCAAAATTATACGTTCATTCATGAAAAGACTTCACCAGTTTACTAAACCACCTCAGTGCTGTTGACTAAAATTTTGTTAGGAAAATGTAAGTCAACACAGAAGAAAGCAGATGTCAAAAATAGTCTGACAAGTCAGAACCAAAGAGAAAACGCGGAGTGTGGTTCAGCGAGTGAGCTACAAAGTGATAGGAGTTTTGAGTGTGACGATAGTGTGAGTGCTAACGACATTTGTTTGGGAAAAGAATGGTGGCAGGTAGAATCGCTGAGGAAATCGATAGTTTGGGGTCCTCTTTATAAATTTTAGAACTACTGTTGTGCAGCTCAAGCTCCAAGTTATGCCTACATATTCATACAGGCCATCACAACTCAAATTTCTGTATGCAATTCCTCTGTCTTCTAAACGTGGGCCCATTTTTTAAGTCCTTTGCATCCCATGGGCAGTCTTGCTGATGTCTGACACAGAGAAACCGAAGCAGAAATCTTTGTGTCTGTATAGCGAAGTTTTCTGGGGTTTTTCTGGAGTTGTATGTAAAAGCCCAGTCAAACTTTTTCTTTTGCAAGATCAGTATAAAAGATCAGTATAAACATGCTGCTTTTGGGAAAGTTCTTTTAAGTCATTTCATCTAAATATAACTTCTGTTCCATTTTTTTCTAAATATAACTCAGGGTTTAATGAGGGCTTTTCACATGGAATGAGCATTTATGAGGGCCCTGTCTGTGTTGCTGAAGTTTTGGCACTTAGATTGCTGGGGTGATAGTTGGTGACAGACTCTGCGGAGGGACTCAGACCTTGTCAGTCCCTTTTCTTTGAGCAGGTGGATCCGGCAGGCAATACCTGCTTGCTCTGTTATAATTTTGGAAAGTTTTAGGTTGGTTTCATTCTTCATTGATCTCACTTCTAGGGAATCTTGAGGAGAAAGTAGGTTAGTGCCTGTACACACACACATCTAACCTACAACGCAAAGTGTCCCAGGCTTTACAGTGATGTGCAGAGTTACCCCAAAAATTGTGGCATAAAAAAGGAATTTAAATGATTATCTCATTGGAAAATGCATTATGCAAGGATCCTACTTATATTCCAAGTTAGAGTCCATTTTTACTGGCTAAGCTGGGGAAATTCAGACTGGCATCCTTAAGATAAGGTCGTAACTCCTCGACTTCATCTGATATTCATTGAGGACTTATCATGGACAATGACTAAGGGTCTGTGAGAGTTAGCATGAATTAGAACCAACTTTGCCCTGAAGGGCTTAAAAAGTGAGTTAGGAAGAAGTCATGTTAGTACAGATCATTAGGAAGGTTCTTGTTAAGAGTCAAGATAGTTCAGAGGGAAATTCGAAGAATAAAAAGAGTTGAAAAATTGTTTTGGGCTGGCATGGTCAAGAAAAGCAGGTAAAGGAAATTGTTTTAAATTGGTCCCTGTCACTCACCATTCTTTAGTTCAAAGTAGTTCTTGCTGAGGGACTTCCCTGGTAATCCAGTGGTTAAGACTTCACCTTCCAGTGCAGAGGTCATGGGTTTGACCCCTGGTTAGGAAGCTAAGATCCCATATGCCTCCTGGCCAAAATACCCCAAAAGATAAAAACAAGCAATATTGTAGCAAAGTAATTCTTGTTGATAATAAAAAACTTAAAAGTAGTAAGGTGGTTAGAATAAAAAGTGGAAGTTCTGCACCTATGTCTTGAGGTAGAAGACAGCACGGGAGAGTGCAGGCATGGAGGAAGGGAAAGGTCAGGGCCATTTGGGCAATGCAAGTTCTTCCATTGGTCTGGAAAGATAAAGGGCCAGACCTTGAAAGCCAGTGAAGGAATCTGGTCTTATTTAAGAGGCAGCAGAGAACCATCCAATGAAGAAGGCAATGGCAACACACTCCAGTACCCTTGCCTGGAAAATCCCATGGACGGAGGAGCCTGGTAGGCTGCCGTCTATGGGGTCGCACAGAGTCAGACACGACTGAAGCGACTAGCAGCAGCAGCAGCAGAGAACCATCCAAAGTTCTGCTGGGAGGCAGTGTGACTTGTACTTGTGCTTAGAAGGACAATAGTGATTGTGGGGAGAGGACCTGGGAGGAGCTAGAATGCTTGGGACACTCAGGGGAGTCTAGGGGTGAGGTGAAAGGGGCTTAGAATATTTGAATGGGAAGGAAGGGTAGGATGTGGGAGACTGGCATGGTTGCTTGAATTGGTGCTTGGAGAGATGGTAGGTGGAAGGATGGAAAGGAAGGGAGAAAGGGAGAGAGGGAGGGAGGGGGTGGCTGATGTCACAGGTAATTGCTAATGTCTGAGCCTGGATGACCTGGGGGGTGACTTGGAGCAGGTGGGGCCCTGCTCTGCCATCTTTGCCTCCCCAGTGCTGGACGGATGCTTATCGTGAACTGTTTGAGCAATGAAGGCCCACACGAGTTTATCAGAGGCTCTCACTTGGAGGAACTGCTTAATCTCATTGGTGGCGCCTTGAGTTTGAGGGGATATTAAGGGAATAGCTGAAACTGAAGCAATAGGATGATGCAAGGAGCAGGAGAAGAAAGGAAGGGGAATATCAGAGCAGACCAGTCACTGAGGAAGAACGGAAAGGAGCGCTTGCCAAGAAGGGAGGAGAGCTTAGGTGCTGTGATGGCACAGAAGCTGGAGGGCAGAGAGAGGGGAGAGGGGTATCCTCAGGGTCAGATGCCACAGAGAGAGGTGATGAGAGGACTGAGAAGTCAAAAGGAGCTTTAGGAAGTCACTAATCAGGAAGTAACTGGTGCCCACAGAGAGCAGTATTCAGGTGTGTGGTGATGAGGTAGGGGACTTCCAGGGTCCAGGGGTTAAGAATCCGCCTGCCGATGCAAGGGACATGGGTTCGATCCCTAGTCCAGGAGAGATTCCACATACCAAGGAACAACTAAGCCCATTGTGCCGCAGGTGCTGAAGCCCGTACACCTAAAGCCTGTGCTGCACAGCAAGAGAGGCCGCTGCAATGAGAAGCCTGTGCACCGCAACGGGAGAGTGGCCCCGCTTGGTGCAACTAGAGAAAGCCCGAGTGCAGCAGGGAAGACCCAGCGCAGGCAAAATAGAGAAGTCGAAAAAAAAAAGGTCGGTAGTCAGGGATAGGTACTAGCTTCAGGCTTCTCAGTCAGGCGTCCAGGTGCTATCACCAGGACTGGTCCTGCAGTGTGGCCCATCGCTCAGCCAGAACCCACACCAGACTCTACACACATACACACACACACACGAGCAGCCTTCTACCTTATACATTTCACTTCTGGTCTGCCATAACCTGGATGGTGTTGGAAAACCAGACCCTGGACAGATGCGCTGTGGAAGATAGAGGGGAAGAGCTGCAGGCTGTGGAGAATCCTTGCAGGATGCTGGAGAGGGAACTTGTTTGTACAGGGTACGGTGGAGGGTGAATGGGAGAGAAGAGGAGGAAAAGGTGAGACTGAGAACTTTGAGAAGAAGGCAGTTCTCTTCCCTCATAGATGGAGGCTTCTGTGCACCTTCGTCTACCAAACAGTAGGCGTTGTCCTCCTGACTTGGCAGGCGAGCCCAAGAGTTGAAGAGGATGTAGAAAAATGCAGAGGTGGAGTTGCAGAGATTGAGGACGGAGTGCATTGGTTAGCTAGATGGCTTTGAGATTCTCAGAAAAACCAAGGGCAGGTTGGCTGGGGTTTTTGTTGGCAGTAGGCAAACCACAGGCCCTTTCCCTGTACCCAGTTATAAAGCCAAACTTGTTGGGAACCTTTTAGCTACATGTTAATAATGAAATGTTTGTGCATTGATTGAAAGATATGACACACACTTGGGTAATTTTTCCTTTTTTTATTGTCTGGAGCTGGCTGACTTTGATGGGGGATAGAGGTGGGGGACCAAAACCCAACTCATTTGCAGTCAGGGCCAGATGTTTGGACGTGATAAGTAATTGGGGATGGGAAAGGACTGACCGCATAAAAGCTTGTAGAAAATTGCCCCATGTTGGCTAATCTAATAATGTATTTTTAGAGGAGGTTTTTATATGTTCCATGTTTTATTGTCTTCTCCCTGGATTGGATTAAGGGAGCAATGAAATAATTGCAGTTTCCAAAACCTTGGCATTTGGGAATGAGGGAACATGGGGAAGGTAAAGGGGCCTTGCCTTTTCCTCCATGCTGTGTGTGCTGCCCAGGGAACATCTCTGGGGTACCGCGCAACTTCTTTCTGACATGCTCTGAGTTTTCCCTCAATTTTTCAAGCACCTTTAAGGTTCTAAAAGCTTTAGGTTCAGAATCCTAAATCTTTTCTTTTCATTATGCGTATTGTTCAGTCACTAAGTCATGTCTGACTCTTTGTGCCCCTATGGACTACAGTACACCAGGCTTTCCTGTCCTCCACTGTCTCCCCGAGTTTGTTCAGACTCGTATTCATTGAGTCAGTGATGCCATCCAACCATCTCATCCTCTGTGATCGCCTTCTCCTGCCTTCAGTCTTTCCCAGCATCAGGGTCTTTTCCAATGAGTCAGTTCTTCACATCAGGTGGTCAAATTATTGGAGCTTCAACTTCAGCATCAGTCCTTCCAATGAATATTCAGGGTTGATTTCCTTTGGGATTGACTGGTTTGATCTCCTTGTATAACCTACAGATTTTCAGGTGGAAAAATGACCTTTTAGTTTAGAAATACACTTCAAAATTGGAAAATTAAATGATAAAAATGTTTCCCTGAATATGGCCCTTTTCATGAGTTTTTGTGGAAGAAGTAAGGGATGAGACCCAGTCACCTGGAGTCCTCAGGACAGGAAATGAAGTCACAGGCACACTTTCAAACCATGCTAGCAGTTTAGAAATCTATTGAAAGTGAAAGTTGCTCTGACTCTTTGCAGCCCCATGGATTATACAATCCGTGGAATTCTCCAGGCCAGAATACTGGAATGAGTAGCTGGTCCCTTCTCCAGGGGATCTTCCCAATCCAGGGATCGAACTGGTGTCTCCTGCATTGCAGGTGGATTCTTTACCAACTGAGCTTCCAGGGAAGCCCCTTAGAAATCTATTGGGTTGGCCAAAAAAATCTTTTGGGTTTTTCTGTAATATCGTATAGAAAAAGCCAACAAACTTTTTGGTCAACCCAGTGTTTCATCCAAAAGGAGGAACAAAGCTCCAAGTTTTCATCTCAGTTGAAGAAAATGAATATAAAATAAGTGTAAACAGAAAATTCAGAGAAGAAGAAACGTTGAATGTCTGCTAAATTTGTGAATAGTTAAAAAAAACCACCATTTTTTGGCCACCAGATTAACAAAGGTTTTGTCTTACTAAGACTGTTAAATGGCAAATGTGTGGTGAAGTGGGTGTTCTTAGTTGCTGTTCTTGAAGGCTGTTGACAGCCCACCCACCAGGAAAGCACTTGGCAATGGTTGCTAAAACTTGAACACTTGTGACTGCTTCTGACCTGCTAAGAAATAAATACTTGCTATTGTCATTTTGCTGCTGGGCAGACAGACTTGTAGAGGTCAAGTATCTTGCTAAGGTCACACAACTGGTCATTGACAGCACAAAGATTTGAAATTGGTTGAGTGCAAAGTCTGGGTCTTCCCATTCCACCCTTGTGACTTTCTACGCATGCCTGATGCCACTAGCTCCTCCCCCTCTTGGAAGAAGGGCAGGTGACCTTTGTCTCTCTGTTCAGGAATCTGTGAGTTATCAGTTTGAGTGGAGGGCGGGTAGGTTTGTTCCAATTTGGACCTGAGAAGATAGCTTCCCAAATAAATAGTTGTATAAGTGAGTGAGCAGCTGTGGTTCAGATTCTCCCTTTAGTACTGTCTTTGCTCCACAGGTGTTTAGCAACCTTTAGAGGGCAACCCCAGGAGCTTCACTACTTGTTACCTTCAGAGAAAACAGTGGTTATCTGCTAACATAGACATGAACTTTTCTGAACCAGGTTGAGGGACTGTCTTTCCTTGTTGAAATTGGTGAGGCCTGGAGGAATACACAAGTGTGTCTTACAAGGAACGATGCAGGAGGAACAGGCTGGCTCCTACCCCTGCGATTTGGATTACAACATAGTTTGGTTTACAAACCGAGCTCTGGTGAACTGAGTATGCAAATATTATTTTCTGATTGTGCATTTTGTAAAATATTTTATAAATTGGTTGCTTTTAAACAAGCTCTTTAGAAATTAAAAATCCCCCCAATCACTTGTAATTTGTGAAGTAAATTGACTGTGAAAGAAGTAAATGCTAAATATTTACACAGATTTGCAGACAATGTGTTAGTCCCCATCACCGCCCCTTTTCTCTGTGTGTGTGTGTGCGCGTGTGTGTAAGATGGTTTAAAATTAGGAATCAGATAATATGATACATTTTCATTCGCTTCCCAAATTTACCTTCTAGGTAGTCTCTTTCTGAAAATAATAGCATGGTGGAAAGAGTAATAAGGGGCTTCCAGGGGTTGCAACTCCAGTACTCTTGCCTGGAAAATCCCATGGATGGAGGAGCCTGGTAGGCTGCCTGAGGTCGCTAAGAGTCGGACACGACTGAGCAACTTCACTTTCACTTTTCACTTTCATGCATTGGAGAAGGAAATGGCAACCCACTCCAGTGTTCTTGCCTGGAGAATCCCAGGGACGGGGGAGCTTGGTGAGCTGCCATCAGGGGTGTGCTATAGGGTCGCACAGAGTTGGACACAACTGAAGCGACTTGGCAGCAGGGGTTGCAAAGAGTCGGACATGACTGAGCACTAACTGCAGAAGTATGGTTGATAGATGTTGGGGAGGCCCCAGAGGTCCTGGCTAAGCCCTCCTGGGAATTTGCATATTACAAGGCACTAATCTCAGTGAGGTAATTGTCTTATATACTTTGTAAAGTAAACAGGTCCGTTATTTGTAGGAATGTCTATAGAAAGTATGTCGTGTGGAAGAGCAGAGATGTAAATATGAGATAGTAACTGTGATTAAGAAATAGATGGATCTGATGATAAGGAAGAAAAACAGAAGAAATAGAAATGGCGGTATGAAAAGTTCAGTTGGGGATTGACGTGTACACACACTGCTGTATTTAAAATAAATAACCAACAAGGGAGAGAAAAGGGAAAAGAAAAGCTGATCAGTTTATGAATCCAGATTTGTTGGCAGTAGTGATTTCTGATGTTTGGGACTATGCTCTTCTCTGTAAATTCCAAAAAGGTTGTAACGGAGTCACTAGAATCAGATGGATTTATAACACATACCTTATAGGAGTGCTCTGAGTGTTCCTCCCTGAGATTCTTGTGCAAGGACTCTGCTTGGGTACTCTGCAGCCCTCTGAGCCAGGAGGGACCATCCAGCTCTCCAGTGATAAGCAGCGCAGGCTCAGGGAGATGGTGGGCTTCCCCAAGATCAGATAGTTATGAGCGATGAAAACAGAGTGGGAGCTCAGCTGTATCCCCTGGAGTTTTACCCTCCCCCTGCATTGGAGAAGGAAATGGCAACCCACTCCAGTGTTCTTTCCTGGAGAATCCCAGGGACAGAGGAGCCTGGTGGGCTGCCATCTCTGGGGTCGCACAGAGTCAGACACGACTAAAGCGACGCAGCAGCAGCA
Organism: Ovis canadensis; assembly: GCF_042477335.2. Taxonomy (NCBI): domain Eukaryota; kingdom Metazoa; phylum Chordata; class Mammalia; order Artiodactyla; family Bovidae; genus Ovis; species Ovis canadensis. Next base: position 57,101,728 of record NC_091247.1, read on the forward strand.
GCAGCAGCAGCTACTCAGGGAGATCCGCAGCAACTCTGGCGGAAAGCAATGCTGTGGAGAAAATGCACCTCAAAATATTTCTTTGTTAAACTCAAACACCTGACCCATAATGAATGATTCATAGACATGTGCTGAATGTTGACAGCATGAATATTTAAACCTCGATATTTTTAAAAAGCAGCCTGTAGGCACCTGTAGTGTTGCAAAGTGCTCTGTTATACCGTTTACAACTGGTACCACGTCTGATGGTACAATCTCCGTTTTATCCACGAGGATGCTGAGACAGAGAGAGTAAGTAGAAGAGTCCAGAGTCACCTCTCCTGAAGGTTGTAAAGCCATCATTCCAGCCACAGTGCTGCCATTTCCCCTCTACTGAAAGTGGACGGGTCAAATTAATGTAAAAATGCCATTTGGAGCAAGATACAAAGACATGGTATACAAGTGAAAAAATGAGTAATAAGCAACGTCTCTACATTCATTCGTTTCAGTGGCATCCCCAGCCCTTTAAGAGGAGGAACTGTAATCACTGTTTCTGCCTGGGGTAGAGTCAGAGCCTTAATGGTTGGTGTCTTTATAGTTTCAGAGACGGTATTCATTGCAATCTTAATCTTTCTTTGCTTGTCTTTGCTGTGCAGCTCCATGTGATCTGCTTTTGTCCCTTCAGTTTCCCCTGTGTTTTGCTTTGACATCTTGAGGAGGTCAACTTGGATCCTTAGATCCCGCAGTATGCAGTATTGGTCTGTACATCTGGTGACTTGGTCTACTGCCTACTGCTGCCCCCGACCAGCCCCCCTCACTTGTACATGTGTCCGTATTTGTATGCAAATTAGATACAGCCATTTCTTGTTAATCATATCATCTATTTAAACATTTCTAGGTGGGTTGCATAAAGGAGAGGTATAGTGGTAGTCTTAGGGATACATGAGATGAAAACACATCATATTTAACTTACAGCATAAATGTTTCTGTTGATAAAATGCTTGTCAGGAATAGAGACATCGGTCTGAAGCTTTGAAGTGGGAAAGAGATCTTCACCCATGTGTTCCCAGACCCTCCTAAGCAGAGTTAATACAGGAAGGAGTGGAGAGGGTAAGAGAGTCTAGAGTTAGCCAGAGTCCCTTAATAAGTGTTCCTTTCACCTTGCGCTGAAAAGAGAGAGGACCGGTGGAGAGAAGCCCAAGGATTGAAGGGTAGAAAAGCATACTCCATTGACCAGCAGTGTATGTAGCTAAGGGGTCTGCGACTGGGGTTTGGCTGCAGTCAGACCTTGGACTCTAGCCCAGCCATGGTCTGGCTCTGTGCCCCTGTGCCCCAGGGCCCTCTTAGGCAAAATAGGGATAGTGGTAGTATTTGAGAGTCACTGAATTAACATTTTGGCTGAATGGACTACGTTTTAAAACCAGGATTTGTTCAAGGCTTAAATTAAATAGTAACATCATAGAATGAGTCTCTGGGATATAAGAAGAAATGTCAGTATTATTACAATTTTACTAATATGTTTAGTGACCAAAATTTTTAACTAATATTTTAATACATGGATATTTTCTTGCAGTATTTTAAGATATTTTTTAGGAAACGATGAAACGGTACCATCAGGGGAATGCTTAAAGTAGTTAGCACATCAGCTTCAGTACTTAGTGCATGGTTTTGAAGTTTACATGGTTATCAGTTCCCTTTGAAAAGACTTATATATCACTTTCAAAAGATTATGGGTTTGGGGACCTCCCTCAAAATCTGAAGTTAAAGCTTCCCCCCCTTTCAGTGTAGTGGGTGTGGTTCAGTTCCTGGTTGGGGGGCTGTACCTTGTGGCCAAAAACCCAAAAAGTAAAATAGAAACAATATTGTAACAAATTAAGTCATTTTAAAATGGTCTGTATCAAACAAACAACAAAACGGATTAGTGGTTTGTGTGAGTTCTTCATCTATCAATAGGATGATGTGCTTACAACTAATTCATACACACACGTTTTAACTTTTATTTTGGAATAATTTTAGACATAGGAAAGGGTGCAGACTCATACGGAGAATTTCTATATACTTTCCCCCAGATTTCTCCAAATGTTAACATTTATTACCTTTTAAAAATCTTTCTTTCTTTAACTTTTTTTCTGAATCATTTGACAGTAGTGACAGACTAGATAGCTTTGTTTGTCCTAAAACCGAGGACATTTACCATGATATAATTATCAAAACCAGGAAATTAACATAAAGACAGCCCTGTTGTCTCAACTACAGACCTTATTCAGATGTTGGCTGATTGTCTTCCTGGCTTTTGTAGTAAAAGAAAATGTTAAAAATTTTTGGTGGGGATGGGAGGTGTCCAGAAGGTGCCTAAGACTGTGTGCTATTCTTAGTTGTCATATATTTTTACTCTCCCTCAGTCTAAAATAGCTTTTTTTTAAAAAAATGATTTTATTTTTAGTCTCCCTCAGACTAGAAAAGTTTAAAGAAAAATAATTTTATTTATTTATGGCCATGCTGGGTCTTCGTTACTGCACAGGCTTTTCTCCAGTTGCAGCGAATAGGGGGCATTGCTCTTGGTTGTGGTACGTGGGCATCTCATTGCGGTGGCCTCCCTTGTTGCAGAACACGGGCTCTAGGACACGTGGGCTTCAGTAGCTCTAGGGCTCTAAAGCAGAGGCTCTGTAGTTGTGGTGCACAGGCTTAGGTGTTCCACAGCACATGGGATCCTCCCAGACCAGGGATCCAACCCTTGTCTCTTGCACTGGCAGGCAGATTCCTTACCACTGAGCCACCAGGGAAAACCCTAGAACAGATTTTTGAACTGTGTCTTGTATTGACTTTTTAAGAATACAAGCCATTTATTTTGTAGGACCTTGAACTTTTTTTCCCCTAATGTTTCTTCAAGTAGATTTTGGGCAAGAATACTGCAAAATTGATGTCCTTCTCAATGCTTCTCCTAAGAGGCACCATCTATTTTTCCCATTCATCAGTTCAGTTCAGTTCAGTCGCTCACTTGTGTCCGATTCTTTGCGACCCCATGAATTGCAGCACGCCAGGCCTCCCTTAATTTTGATCATTTGCTTAAAATTTGGTCTACCAGATTTACCCAAGAAAGTTACTGTTTTTTAATGTTTCTTTGTGTGTGGGCTTCCCTGCTGGCTCAGAGGTTAAAGCGTCTGCCTGCAATGCTGGAGATCTGGGTTTGATCCCTGGCTCGGGAAGATCCCCTGGAGAAGGAAATGGCAACCCACTCCAGTATTCTTGCCTGGAGAATCCCATGGACAGAGGAGCTTGGTGGGCTACAGTCCATGGGGTCGCACAGAGTCGGGCATGAGTGAGCGACTTCACTTTCACTGTGTGTGTATATGTGTGTTTTAAATTTATTTTTAATTGGATGATAGTTTCTTTACAATGTGAAAGTTACTATTTTTACTGTTTGTGATTATGAGTATCTTGTGAGGAGATACTTTGGGACTATGTAAGTATAGCATTGTTTATCACTTTCAACTACTGGTTTTAGTATCCACTGATGTTTCTTACCAGAAACAGTTATCACTGTGGTTGTGGCCAAATTTTTTGTTTTATTTATTTATTTTTGTATTTTTGATGAACATTGTATGGTGGTTGGATTTTAAAGTTTGTTATTTCAACTCAGGAACAGTTTCTCAGCTCTGTAAGTTGTTGAATTGTTTAGCATATTTCTGAATACTGAGATGAAGGAACAAGATGACTTAGGTCCTGTTTAAAAAATAATAGTTTGTTCTTCATAGTTTTTATGATCTTTATTATGCCAACATCAATGATAAATCAGTGATTTACCAAGAATTTAATGGCTCACGATTTTGAGATCTTGTGAAATATTGAGGTAGCAGAGTTGACATTTTGTTCTGTGTTCCTCATAGAATGTAAAGAAGTTCCTAATTGGGATTTTTAGGTTCTTATCTGATGACTGGAGTTTCTCCTAGTCTGTCTAGATTTTCTTAAATGCAACCCCAGGGGTCTTTAAACCTGTTTTTCTGTCTCCTGTATTTCTTAAAAATCATTAGCTGGATCTAGATTCTTGATCAGGCTCCAAGGTTCTCGCTCTCCTTTTAAATTTTATTTTATTTTTTAATTTTTTGGGTTCTGTAAATTGACTTTCATAGACTTTCTTTTACTTCTTACTTTATTTTTGCACGACTCTTTCATAAATGGCCTTTCATGGAGAGGCACTGCAAGTCAGCCTGTCTCTGTATTAGCAACCACTGATGATCATCACCCACATCACCTGTGAGCAGTTTCAAACTGGCCATAGTCTGTTTGTGTCATTGCTTCTCCATCTATCAGCTGTAACATTTTTAAAAAGAGAAACTGCTGCTGCGGCTGCTAAGTCGCTTCAGTCGTGTCTGACTCTGTGCGACCCCATAGATGGCAGCCTTCCAGGCTCCTTCGTCCATGGGATTTTCCAGGCAAGAGTACTGGAGTGGGGTGCCATTGCCTTCTCTGAAAAAGAGAAACTACCTTTCATCAACTACTAAGTTACCTTAGATCAGAGATCGGCAAACTAAGGTCAACAGGCTAAATCCAACCCAATGTTTATTTTTGTAATTAAAGTTTTATTGGAACAGCCATGCCCATTCATTTGCATATCATCTGTGGCTGCTTTTGCACAGCAGCGGCTGGGTTGAGCAGTTGCCGCTGGGGCCATAAGTGGCCCATGTCTGCGTGTATGCTCACTCAGTCGCCAAGTCATATACGACTCTTTGTGACCCTATAGACTGTAGGCTGCCAGACTCCTCTGTCCATTGGATTTTCCAGGTGAGAATACTGAAGTGGATTGCCATTTCCTTTTCCAGGGGATCTTCCTGACCCAGGGCACATTGGGTCACTTGTCAGGCACATTCTTTACCACTGCGCCACCTGGGAAGCCCCATAAGTGGCTCACATTGCTGAAAAGATCTGGCCCTTGACAGAAACAGTTTGCTGACCCCTGCTCTAGATCATATGGAAGAAGCAATTTAAATGTTTGATCCTTTCTCCAGTTTTCAGTTGTTGTCCTATTATCCTGCAAAAGTGACTGCTGAATTTTTTTTTCTTAATATTGTTACAGATTCATGGATGTAAACCTATTTGGTATAGTTCAACTGATTTACAATTATTATCTTTATTGAAACTCAAATTAATACATCTTTAGCCAGCGGGAGCCTTTTCAAGTTGGTTCCTGAGGTTTTGTGTATACAATCTTTGTGCATACAGTCTTTGATGCTTCTGGGATTACTGGTATGGTGTTCCAGGTTCATCTTGTGGATTTCCTGCCGTAGACCTGGGGCCAGATATTTCTAGGATCTCTGCTTCTTTTCAGTGAAAGATGTTATTTAGAGACCATAGTCTGAATGCTAAGGGTGCATATAAAGCTCCTAAAGGGTGTTCTGTTTAATGTTATGAGTGCATTAACTAATCTGTAGAATTTGAAAGTAGAATGTAATAGCTGTGATTTTAAAACACATAGTCACTTCTTTTGTACTAAAAGTATGTAATGCTCTCTTTGTGTGTGTATTTATTTATTTATTTGGCTGCATGGGGTCTTAGTCGTGGCGTGTGGGATCTTTCTCATTGCAGGATCTTTCCGTGCGGCACACGGACTCTGTAGTTGTGATGCTTGGCTCGGTAGTTGTACCATGCTGGCTCAGTAGTTGTGGCAGGCAGGCTTTCTAGTGCTGGCTTGCAGGTTCAGTTGCACCTTATCATGTAGGATCTTAGTTCCCCTCTGCAGGGATCGAACCTACGTCCTCTGCATTGAAAGGTGGATTCTTTACCACTGGACCACCAGGAAAGTCCTAATGGTCTCCATTTTTAATGTCCTCTTAATAATGTTGTTAATTAATCCTCCTATTTAGTAATTTTAGTTGTACATTAGAATTGTTTTCTATCTTTCATGCTTATATCCTTTCAATAAAATATATGCTTATCTATTTCTTCCAGTCGTTAGCATTTCACTGGATAAAGCTCACAAGATTTCCACCCAGATTGCATGTGGAATGCCTCCCTGTTTTTGAAAGGGTTTGTTCAGATAATGACAGCAAATCCAAACATGCTTCATTTCTCTGTTTCTCACATTGTGACAGTAATTAGATGTATTGGTCACCTCTGTGACCACATGCTCATCCATCAGGCAGAATTACAGGTCTTCTGAAGACTGAAGCTGAAACTGAACAACTGAATGCCGAGGCCATATTTTTATATATTCCTAGGACCTGCCTCACAGTTGCAAAGTACTACATACTGAGTACGTAGTAAGGACTTTGTTAAGGTAACCTCGTTATCAACTTTGGTGGCCTTGGCTTTTCAGGTCTCCCTAGCCCCTATGAAATTTAGTCTCTGTATTGTACCATTCCTTGTATGAACTTGTGTTCAGTTTTGGATTGCTGGTTTTGTAAAACCCATATGCTTTGCAATCCTGGCTGTCATATTTCCCTTTTGATCACTGTTGCCCCTAGCACAGTGCCTTGTACACAAAATCTGTACTATATGGTTATTTGGGTAACTGCACTTCCCTCATTTTAGCACATCATATATAATAAAATAAACAGCAAAAATCTGGCTTCCTCCTGGACATTGTTAGGTTAACAAGGGAAATTTATCATTCACTTTTGAGAACTTTCAGGTATGATCTTTTTGCTTTTATTAATCATTTGGTATTATCTTTAATTAAGTACAAAGACTTTTCCAGACACATCACATAGAGATCATTTTATCCACTGCTCTGTTTGGCTGCCAGTCTCTTGTCTCTCTGCTCAGCAATGGTAAGGTGAATACCCTTTCCACGGGGAAGAGAGAATCACGGTTTGTTGCCTTTGCCAATAACGAAAATGTTCGAGAGCCGTGTGGCAAAGCTGTTGCCGTTCGCATCTTACACATACATGAACTACTGCAAAAGAGCCTGGATGTCTCTCCCGGTTTGTAATCACACCAGTTCTTCCCAGGTTAGCACCTCCAGTCACCGTGCACAGGTTACCAGTGTCAAATTTGATGAAATCAATAATCTTGCCAGTCTCCAAGTCAATCTGAATGGTGTCATTCACCTTAATGAGGGGATCAGGGTAACAGATGGTACGAGCATCCTGGGTTACCAGATGAGGGATTCCTTTTGTCCCCACAAATATCTTTCTTTGCACAATTTATACTTAGCCTCCTCAGATGTAATATGATAAATAGCAAAGCGACCCTTGGGGTCATAGATCAAACAAAAATTCTCTCCAGTCTTATCAATGCTGATGACGTTCATAAAGCCAGCAGGTAGGTTATATCTGTGCGGACTTTGCCATCGATCTTAATGAATCGCTGCATGCAAATCTTCTTTTCTTCATCTCCTGTTAGGGCATACTTAAGTCTGTTCCTTAGGAAAATGATTAGGGGGAGACATTCCCTCAGCTTGTGGGGGCCGGCAGATGGTTGAGGGGCAAACACACTGGTCAATTTTTCCAGCATCCAATGTTTTGGAGCTGCTACAAGTTTCAGGTGCTTCTTGGGACCCTGAGCCATGGCTGTGCTAGGCACAAAAAGAGCTCAGGTGTGATCTTTGTTTTTTTAAAAAAATATTTATTTATATTTGTTTGGTTGATTATGTCAGGTCTTAGTTGCAGCGTTCAGGGGGTGGGGGCTCAGGATTTGAGCCATGAGGGCTCTCTAGTTGTAGTGCGTGGGTTCTAGAGCAGGGGTTTCCCCCCCCCCCTCGGGCCATGGTACTGATGAGGGGCCCATTAGGAACTGGACTGCACAGCAGGTGAGCAGCAGGTGATCAAGTGAAGCTTCGTTTATAGCTGCTCCCCATCCCTAGCATTTTCACCTGAGCTCCGCCTCCTGTCAGATCAATAGTGGCATTAGATTCTCATAGGAGCACGAATCCTACTGTGCTTGAATCATCCCCAAATCATTCAGGATGGGTGCAAAAATTGTCTCCCAGGAAACTGGTCCCTGGTGCCAAAAAGGTTGGGGACTGCCATCCTAGAGCACAAGGGCTCTCTCTAGTTGTGGCTTGCAGACTTAGTTGCCTGCAAGCGTGTGAGATCTTAGTTCCCTGACCAGGGATCAGCCCTGCATCAACAGCTTTGGAAGACAGCTTCTTTACCACTGGACCACCAGGGGAGTCCTGGGTGTGATCTTTGATAAGTTGACCACTGGTGGTTGATCCTTTTAATTTTCCTTAAAAAAAAAAAAAATCATTTGGCTGCACTGGGATCTTCACTGTGGCGCTCAGGATCTTTAGCTGCGGCATGTGGGAACTAGTTGCCTGACCAGGGATTGAACCCCGGCCCACTGCATTGGGAGCATGGAGTGTTAGCCACTGGACCACCAGGGAAGTCCCTTAATGCTACTTTTTGTGAAGATTTCTTCAGTTCATCCCAGTTTAAGGCTGTACATTCTTTTAAAAATGAAGCAGATGTCTGTGCTGGAGACAGAGTTCCCACTGGTATGTAGCTGTGGACTTTCCTTCATCTGTAATACTGGGGGTATGTTAGCAGTTGTAGAAGCCATATGTTTTCATAGGCCTTTGCCAAGGAAAATACTTTAGAATTACATTAGCAACTCTAAGGTATTTTGGCTGTTCTGAGAGGACACATGGTAGTTTTCCAATTATACAAACAAGAGCTTTTGTTTTATGCTGAAGTTTCTTACAGGCTTTGGGAACAATAGAGCCTCTATCAGCATTTCCCAGAGTAACATCCTAGGGATGTTAAGAGGTAGTACTATTGCTTCATTTCTGCAAGAATTTAACATGCCGGTGTGGTCTCTTAGGGGGGAGTGTGCTATGCAAGAGTCCTCTGGCTTATTTGACCAAGGCTTTCCTTGTGTTTGGAATACTACCATCCACCCAGTGTCCCTCACCCCATGCACACATTTCACTTCATAGTCCCTGGCTCCCAGCCTTAGATGTGGTCCCTGGTGCAAATGCTGAGCTCCCTGTACTTGAGCACATTGCTCTGCTGGTAAATATGTGACTTCACAGTGATCCAATAGGCGCTGTCTTCTTTGGAGCCTCACCTCACTGAAGAACTTGGGGAAGGGGCCTGTTTTCTATGGGATTCTAGCACCAGGCGTTTATGTGTTTTCATTTATTTATTTTTGGCTGTGCTGGATCTTTGTTGCTACACAGGCTTGTCTCTGGAGAGTGGGGTTTCTCTCTAGCTGCGGTGCTCAGGCTTCTCCCTGCACTGGCTTCTTTTTGTTGCACATCACGGGCTGTAGACCACGTGGGCTTCAGTAGTGCAGTTTCCAAGCTCTAGACCAGTGCTTCCCTGGTAGCTCAGATGGCAAAGAATCTGCCTACAACTCAGGAGACCCGGGTCGATCCCTGGGTTGGGAAGATCTCCTAGAGAAGGGAATGGCACCCCGCTCTAGTATTCTTGCCTGGAGAAGTCCATGGATAGAAGAAGCTGGTGGGCTACAATCTGTGGGATCACAAAGAGTCAGACACAACTGAATGACTAACACACACAAGCTCTAGAGCACGGGCTCAATAGTTGTGGTGCATGGGCTTAGTTTCTCCTCAGCCTGTGGGATCTTCCCCGACCAAGGATTCAACCCATGTCTCCTGCTTTGGCAGGCGGATTCTTTGCCACTGTGCCACCAGGGAAGCCCAGCACCAGGCGTTTAGAAGGCTCTTCACAAATATTTGTTGGATGAGTGAAGGGTCTGTCGATCCCTTCATTCTGAATAGCATCTCACAGGACCAGAGCTCTAGCAAACCCACTTTGGGAACCATACCTTGGTCTTCACTTTCAGTGTGAATAACTGGAATTCTGATAGACCTTCATAATGCTACTGAATGTCCTCAGTGCATCCACCTAGCAAGGAAAACTGTCAATATTTTTAAAGATGAGGCTCAGTCTTTGAAATCTCTTGTCTCAGTGGCACGTAGTTCCAATCAGCTGGGATTGGAACCTTCATTTCCTGATACCTGTCCCTGGGCCCATTATCCCCAGACAGCCTGCAGCCCCCTCTCACATTATTAGTTACATAAATGGGAGCTGGTGTTCAGGCCATGGGGGAGGGAGAAATCAGATGCCTCTTTGTGTACTCATTAACGCAGGCCGAACAAAAGGCCCAGCTTGGTTTTCAAGTTCAAGTTTGGCTCGCATGTGGTCCTCAGTGGAGATTATGATCTCAGGTAAATTAAAAACAAATGTTAAAGAAGTCATAATGAAGTAGACGGAGTTCAGGATTCTTGTTTTTCAACACTGGGGTAAACAGACCCCTCTCTAAAGCAGACATTCACCCCCCCTTTTCCACTTTACCTCTCTGCCCATCACTATGGTCACTGTTCACTTTTACTTCAGTTAGCCGGGCCGGTAGGTGTGTATATATGGTCTCATGTCAGTATGCTCAAGTTTGTTCACCCGTCTCCTTGCTTTTCTAAACCAGGCAGGTAGACATTTAGTTCAGTCTACTATCGCATCAAGTAAAAAAAGGAATTGCACACTTGACAAAATGCCCCCTTCCTTGGGCAAGGCCCCCGGTGGCCTGTTCAAGGGAGCTCAAGGCCAGCACGTGAGGCGAGAGTACACAGGATCCTCCTGTGTTCTCCTCCCCCAGGCCGAGTTCCCAAGCATATTCTTGACTGGAGCTGGGGAGCCTTGGGGCCCAGTGATTTTACGCACTAAATGGGACTCTGTATGTCTGAGCCAAATTAAGTCTGCGGGCAGTCTTTACGAGCACAGTAACCGTTTTTACAGATGTAAAGAAGCTCAAAAGTACTGTGTATGTTTGCAGTCGCAGTCCCTGTAAAGTTTCCATGAGCACACTGCAAGGGCTCTGTCCTCGGAAATTTAGTTCTGTTCTCACCCTGCTTACCTCGTCACTCTGTCAAAGCACATGTCATATGAATGTGTGGGTGTGTGTACACGATTAATTCTCCGGTGGGGGCAGTTTTGTCCCCCAGGGGACAGTTGGCAATGTCTGGAGACATTTTTGGTTGTTACGACTTGGTGGTGGGGGCAGCGGGGAGTTACTACTAGCATCTCGTGGGTAGAGGCCAAGAATGCTGCTTAACGTCTCAAAAGGTACAGGATAGTTCCTCACAGCAAAAAAATTATCTTGCCCCAAATGTTCATAATGCTGAGGCTGCCAAACCCTGGTGTACAAACAATATATCAAACATGAATAAACCATGTGCATGTGTGTGCATGCTCATAAACATATGTGGCTATGTGCATATGTCATATGAGTACATGCATATAAAAGGGCTTCCCAGGTGGCTCAGTGGGTCAAGAATCCGCCTGCCAATGCAGGAGCCAAGGGTTCGATCCCTGGGTTGGGAAGACCCCCTGGAGAAGGGCATGGTAACCCACTCCAGTATTCTTGCCTGGAGAATTCCATGGACAGAGGAACCTGGTGGACTATAGTCCATGGGGTTGCAAAGAGTTGGACACGACTGAAGTGACTGAGCACGCACACACACGATGGATATACATGCTGCACGGCATGGCCAAAAAAGGGAAACAAAGCAAGACTGGTACCTGAATTTCTCTTCTTTCTGAGCAGTACTGTTTTGCAAAGGTAATAGTCTCTTTCTTGAGGGTGTTCAGTGTCCCAGAGGAGTATTGCATATATTGACTCACTGAATCCTCAGAATGAGCCTACTGGTGGGCACAGTGGTTATTCCTGCTTTACTCTGGAGGAAATCAGGGCTCAGAGAGGTCAAGATCTTTGCCTGAGGCCACTCAGCCTTCAAGGGGTGGGGATTGATGTAGAACCCACTTTTGCTGGCTCCTCCTACAGGGCACCACCTCCCACTAGGCCATGTGGTGGTGGGAGGGGCTTTGCGAGTTTGGGGGACGTGGCCCAGACATGGCCAGTATAGTGTAGACGCTGAACGGGGTGGCCTGTGGGACTCCTTCCAGTGGTTGCATTCTGAGGCTGCAGTTTGGAAATGGCCTGTAGTGCCTGAGCATTGTCTCTGAGAAGCCCTGATCCTATGAACCTGAGACTCTATGAAACCTGTAGGGTTTTTTGGACTCACAGCACCCTGTTGGGTCCATAGCACTGGCTTGGAGGCTTCTGGGGGAGGGGGGCAGGGGAGAGTAGGAGGGATGGTGGCAAGTCAGCCTGCCTGGGCCTGGGGAGCTGGATGGGTCAGGACAGGAGAGACCCTGCTGGTTTTCCTGCCTTTCCCTCTTTTCTCCTTCCTTTGCTGCTCAGGGGAGGCCTGGGGCTTCGTAGGAGGTGATGGGGTTGGGGGGACGGGGGTGCAGTTGGTGGTAATTACTCACCATGTACACAGTGGATGTGGCCTGGTGCCTCCAGGGATGGCTGAAAAGCTGGAGAACTCGATCAGAATGTGAGAGAATGTGAGACTTCCCTGGTGGCTCAGTGGTTAAGAATCCACCTGCCAATGCAGGAGACATGGGTTTGATCCCTGGTCTGGGAAGATTCCACATGCCGCGAGGCAGCTAAGCCCATGGACCACAACTGCTGAGCCCTAGCTCTGGAGCCCAGGAGCCACAGCAACAGACGTCAGTGCTCTGCATCTGGAGAGCAGCTCTGGCTCTCCAAAACTAGAGAAAGACTGCACACAGCAATGAAGACACAGCACAGACAAAAACAAATTAAAAACAAAGTGTAAAACAAAGTGTTAGAGGAAAGCAAGCATTCTGCGGGAAGTAAGCAAGGTGCAGAGTAGCCTCCTAGAGGAGGGGGGCGGTTAGAGGTGCATACTCTAGTATCCAAAGTATACAGTAGTCATGTACTGTTGTGAGAGCAGGACCCTAAGGAAGGCTGAGTGCCGAAGAATTGATGCTTTCGAACTGTGGTGCTGGAGAAGACTCTTGAAAGTCCTTTAGATAGCAAGGAGTCCAACCAGTCAATCCTAAAGGAAATCAACCCTGGATATTCATTGGATAGAATGAAGCTCCAATACTTTGGCCACCCGATGTGAGTAGCTGACTCATAGGAAGAGACTCTGATGCTGGAAAAGATTAAGGACAGAAGTGGGTGACAGAGGATGAGATGGTTGGATGGCATCACTGATTTAATGGACTCGAACTTGGGCAGACTCTGGGAGATACTGAGGGACAGGGAAGCCTGGCATCCCATAGTCCATGGGGTCACAAAGGGTCGATGCGACTTAGAGGCTGAGCAAGAACAATAACAATCCAAAGTATAAACAAGGAACCAGCCACACTGCCGTTTAAGTGCCTGCTTCATGGGCAGCAGCTGGAAAGCTGGCGGCCACATCAGCCCAGAGGTTCCCTTAGCCTGGCCTCAGAACCCCAGGAGCTGAGCAATGAACAGGCTGCATTTTGCTGCCTTGTCCCCTCTTGCATGGGTGCTTTAGAATATAGGCGCCCATTGCCCTCTGTCTGGGACCTCTCTGGTTTTCTGGGTTTGGTACCCAAAGACCATCTGCAAAATTCCGTGGGAAGCTGAAACCTACCCAGAGCTCCGGGGTCCAGCTTTCCTGAGGGCTGTTTCAGTACTTTTCAAATGTATTTTGCTGTAGAAAGAACCTGTTTAATAAAGTCTGGGACTTCCCTGTTGGTCTGGTGGTTAAGAATCCACCTGCCAATGCAGAAGACATGGATTTGATCCCTGGTTCAGGAAGATCCCACATGCCACAAGGCAGCTAAGCCCATGTGCCGCAACTAGTGAGCCTGTGCTCGACAGCAAGAGAAGCCACCACTATGAGAAGCCCTCGCACCGCAACAAAGACTGGTCCCAGCTTGCTGCAACTAGAAAAAGCCCACACACAGCAACAAAGACCCAGTGCATCCAAAACTAAATTAACAAATAAAATAAAATAAAATAAAAATAATGTTATCTAAATCCTGTGCTGAGAGAGGTTTGGGTACAGAGAGAAAGCGCCACCTTGCAAATCCTGAGAAAAATCATTGTGTCTGAATTGCCAAAATCACTCTAGGTTAGGCTAGCATAGTTTTGGGAGATGATAAAGTTTCTTGTCTCCTTTTGGGGGGTAAAAAAAAAACCCACAACACTCTGGGGTTTGCATTTGCATGTCCTGCTCTAATGAAATGTTGTCATGCCTCTCTGTAAGTGGGTAATTGAGTAGAGCAGCATGCTAATTTCTCTCTCAGTCAGGCCTACCATGAGGCCTGGCTCTTTGGAGATGCTCCAAAACCGAATAGCCGGAGCTCACCTGCGGGAGAGCCTCCTGGCACCAGACACCCCCTGCCACACCTTCCTGTCTTTCCTCCGAAGGTGGTTTTCCACCCTAAGAAAGATCGCCGTTATTGAAGGACCGTGCCTTTAAATCTGCGCGCGTCTCCATCTCTGGTACAAATTGTCTTCCCTCCGGCGAGTTTCTGTCTCCGAGTTGGCTGTGAGGAGGTGGAAGCACAATCGGGCTTTGTGTTGGAGGAGGGCTCTGCAGCGCCCTGGAAGGTGGGATTCAGCCTTGTGTAAATAAATAGCAGGAGGCGCCCGCAGAAGGCCAAGGGGATTCCTGGAACCGTAGAGAGGCTTGTGCCGGAGACCAGAAACTCTTTCTGGTATTTCTTCTGCAGCCTCAGCAGCCTCTTCCACCCACAGGAGCCTTTCAGATGGTCTATGGGAAGCCCTGGAGCCCATTCTCTTGGAACCACTGTGGACTCCTGGAGCTCCTGGACCAACCACTGACCCTCAGGACCCCGGTCTGTACCCTTTTTGTGGTCTAGAGAGATGTGCCTTGCCCCTCAGGTTCACTCTGAGCTGCTCAGGTTTCCTAAGGAACCATGGGCAGACAGACGCCTGCCCTGCGTCAGCTTTTCCTCACTCTTTTTGTGTCGGTCATCGTACGCGTGCCCAGTGAGGTCCTTTACAGAAAGACCCCTGGAGGCTGAGATGAGCATCCGGAAGCTGCCTGCATTTTGGAGAGCTCATGGGGTGGGAAGGGAGGCAAGTTTGGCCATTGTACCACCTTCCGTATCGGGGCCTGCCCTCTTGACTGGTTTGGGGGCTGGGCCTTTTGCCATCCGAGAAGGGAGAAGCCCTGAGAAAATTAAAGGTCTTATTCAGGCTTTCTTGGCCCACGGCCCATGGAAGCCTTGATGAAAGGGATGCCTGGGGAGAAGTGGGACATCTGGCTCCTCTCCAGGGCCCCTCACAGCAGGCCTGGGCCGGGACCAGGCATCCCCCGGCCCTGCTGCTCTGGCAGCGTCCTCCTGCCACGTCGGCCAGTTTCCTTCTGCCCCTCCAAGTCCTTCTCTGCTTCCTCTCTCCATCTGCCACTTAGGGGGCCAGCTTCCTCCTGCAGCATCTCTGCTGCTTCCCTGGGGTTTTGGTGCTCTTAGCGATGGTCACTGGGTTGCTGGGTTTCCAAGCTTGCCCGCCACCCTGAGGAGAGTTTTGCTGAGTATCCACATGTGATGGGAAGGATCCAGGGACCTTCTCATGTGACGGGGGAAGGGTGTTACCCTTCTCTCCCCTATCTAGACGTGGCGTTGTTTATTATTTTCTTTTTCATATTAAAACATAGTAGTAATAACAATTTTACCCGTTTGAACACATTTAGACTCATGTAAATAGACTCCTGTAATTCCACCGCTAGTTCCAAACCTCTAAAATCTCTGAGCCGCAACCGCTTTGTAGTCATGCTCTCCCACCCACCTTTTTCCCCAGCCACCACTGCTCTGTCCTCTAACATGCTCCCTGAAGATCTGTGGCCCACATCCGCTGCATCTTCCCATAAATGTCATGGGCTTCCCAAATGGCTCTGTGGTAAAGAATCTGCCTGCCAGTGCGTGCCAACTGAAAACATTGGTTCAATCCTTGGTCAGGGAAGATCCCCTGGAGAAAGAAATGACAACCCACTCCAGTATTCTTGCCTGGGAAGTCCCATGGAGAGAAGAACCTGGTGGGATCCAGTCCATGGGATCTCGAAGGGTCTGACGTAACTTAGCAACTAAACAACAACAATACATTTCACTGATACGAGGTAAAAAAGCATGGCAATGAAGTCTACTCAAAACCTCTACCTTCCTTTGTACTTTATTATGATCGAGCTGAGCCCTGAGCACTTGTCCAATTCAGCATCAACCCAGCCTTCTTCCTCCCCATTCTCAGCTGCCTCTGTGCATCAACATTTTTTATCTGTTGCAACTCTGTTCTCCTGCTCATTGTAAAAATGCCTCCCTTAGCCCAGTGCTTCAAAATTATGTGTTATAGGAAGAAACAGATGAAGTCTAAGTTGAAAAGAATGTTGTGTGTAACAATAACCTTAGGCTGGAGATCGCCCAAGGGAGAAAGACAAGTTGAAAGAAAAAGTGCGCAGGAAACTCTTGACAGTGGATTTGAGCTCATCTTTTTGATGTCTCAGTGCATTTTTTTTGTTTGTTTGTTTTAAGTTAAGAGGCTTAATTTTATTCCAGAAGATCCTTTGCTAGTCATTTGTATCGAGAACCCACAAATCATTCCTGTTTAATTGGAGTAAGACAGGGTGTGGATGTCGAGGGCTGTCTGGGCTCCCCAAGCCCGGGTGGAAGAATTGCGCCACAGACGTGTTCCATCAGCTCGCAGACGTATGAATGCCTTTACTGGGCTGACTTTGGGGAACATGCCAGCATCCTTCTAGCTAAGGATTTGCCAACCACCTTGCCCTCAGAGAAAACACCCACTTCCCCTGTCCGCATCCTTCTGAGGACTGTGACAGCTTTGACTCGCAGAAATTTTTCTCATTTAATGAAGTGTTGATTCCAGAGTCTCCAGGAGAAGTTACAGTTGCCCAATTTCCTGGTAAATTTCCAGGTTCCTTGGTGGTTTGGAAGCAGGGTATATTTTAGGGTAAATAAAGTCTATAAAATGTGTTTTGGGTGCTTGGTTTCTGGTGCCAGGGCTTGAAGTGACTGGCCCTTGTGAGACAGGAACCGAAGACAGTCTGAAGGTGGTGGTCTCTAAGTCAAGTTCTGAGCTGTGAGTGAGGGGAGGTGTGCCCAGGTGCGGGGGGGGCTGGTTCCCTGCGCTCCAGGCCCTCCCTCCAGCCCAGGACTTGCCCACCTCCTGGGATGCCTGCCTTCTGGAACAGGATGGTTGACCGCCAGGGAAGGAATGACTTCCATGTTCAAAGAACCCTACACCCCTGTTATCCTGGTCTTTGTGGGGAGCCCTGTTAACACATGAAGCACACGGGACATACAACAAGTCCCCATTTGTATCCTCGTGTGTGCATGCATGTTCAGTTGCTTCAGTCATGTCTGACTCTTTGTGACCCTGTGGACTGTAGCCTGCCAGGCTCCTCTGTCCATGGGATTCTCCAGGCAAGAATACTGGAGTGGGTAGCCTTTTCCTCCTCCAGGAGATCTTGACCCAGGGAGCAAACCCGGGGCTCCTGCACTTGTGCAGATGCAGCTTATGTGAAAGGCTGAGATTGAAGTTCCACACTGTGGGATGAGGGTTCATGGTGATGAACTTGGGCAGGGGGTCTGCACTCTGGGGCAGCCCCTTGGCTAGGTTGGTGCCGGACCCTGGGCTGAGAGCAGGGACAAGACCTGGAGGGGTCCTGGGCCTGGCTGGGTCTTTCAGGGAGAACTCCAGCTCCTGGATCAGCCTTCCAGGTGGGAGCCAGGTGAGCACTCCTTGTGGGAGACGGAGGCTGAGGGTCTAAGTCGGCAGGCCCAGCAGGCAAAGCTGGTGGACCATAGGCCTGGCAGACTGCCCTCAGAAACAGGTTTGGAGCTCAGAGCCAGGAGTGCCCCTGAGGTTAAGAATTACCCATCAGAGATGCTAAATTTATAGAACTGCTGGTCTAGAATCAAGCTTATCCCCTACTCCTAGGTGTTTATTAAAAGAGAAGTTCTTAGGGAGTCTAGGATGGATATGTACACACTGCTATATTTAAAATGGATAACCAACAAGGACCTACTCTATAGCACAGGGAACTCTGCTCAATGTTATGTAACAACCTAAATGGGAAAATAATTTGTAAAAGAATAGACATATGTATATGTGTAACTGAATCACTTTGCTATACACCTGGAACTGTCACAATATTGTTGATCAAATATACTCCAATACAAAATAAAAAGTTGAAAACAAAACAAAAAAGAGTTACCCATCAGAATTCCAGGGAACCCGTGGTAAGTTCACATGCCTAATACAGGTGCCCAGAATCTCTAGCTTGTGGAGCTCTGAAATATGTACTTATTAAGAGCTCCCTTTTAAATATTGGTGCATAGATCATATAGAGACCCCCCTGCCTCGGGCAGACGTGGGATCTGGAGGCTGCTCTGTGGGTACCGAGAGAGCTGGGCCCAGGTGGACAGTGAGTGAACAAGGAGGTGGGACAGTGCCTTGCCCAAACCAGGCCACCCCTTCTTAAATCCCTGATTCGCAGAGCAGTGGTCTCACATTTTCTCAGTCTCTGCAGGTGTGTTATCTTCTCTATTTCTACCTGAACAAAATCATTTCAGCCTAGCATGGATCAAGCCTTTCCATGCTCTTTTGACCTCATGGAATACACTCTTGTTTCTCCTTTAAGATCATGTCTGGGGTCACCTTCTGTTGCTTTAGGGGTGGTGTCTTGACCCCTTGCTCCCATATACACCTCAGTTGGGGTTTTCCCACTTTAATAGCTCTCTGTTTATTTCTGGAATGAGGCTAGGCATCTAGAGGTCTAGATACTGGTCTCTGTTCATTTTTGAGTTCCTGGCATGTAGGAGCTTCATTTATTATTGTAAAGTCATGTCTGACTTTTTGCAACCCCATGAACTACACCAAGCCAGACTTCCCTGTCCTTCACTATCTCTCGGAGTTTGCTCAAACTCATTTCCATTGAGTTGATGATGCCATCCAATCATCTTATCCTCTGTTGCCCCTTTCTCCTCGTGTCTCAGTTTTTCCCAGCCTCAGATCTTTCCTAATAAATGAGTTCTTCGCATCAGGTGGTCACAGTATTGGAGCTTCAGCTTCAACATCAGTCTTTCCAATGAATATTCAGGAGCTTCATAACCAAAGCTTATTGAATTAATATTTTAATGAAAAGGCAAAAGTCTTTTTAAATTTCCTCCCCTCTTTGTCACTGTCCCACTGTTCATGAGAATTACTCATTCACCCAAACCCAGTAAAGGCGGCTGTGGCCTGAACCTAGAAACCAGCCCCAGGCAATCCCCAGCACGCTCCTGAGAACCACTAAGATAAACACGGAGTGCACTCTCACCGAATTCTGAGAAGGAAAGGCCTTCAAAGGTCATAGGGTCCAGAGGCTCTCAACCCAGGCTACACATTAGAATTATCTGGGGAGCTTTTAGAAATTGCTCTGGCCCAGCCCCCACCCCCCAAGATTTTGATTTGGCTGGTCTGGGGTGGGGCTCGGGTTTGGGTGGAATTTTCTTAAAGCTCCACAGGAGCTTCTGTTGTACAGCCAAGTTTGTGAACCACTGCTCTAGGCCAGAGTTCCTCGCTGAATATTTGAATCAAAAATTAAAGCAATCTCTGCCTGGTAAGTTGATGGCTCCCCCAAAGTCCATGGGCTGGAGGTAGGTTCACTAACAGTGACCCCAGGATTCCCTGAGCCCCTCCATCATCCAGTCCTGTCCTTCTTGATGACAGGCTTGGCGTTGATCATCCTTCCTGCCCAGGGACCAGAAACCAACTCTGATTACAACGTAATTTCACAGTGATGCGTGGCACATAAGAAATGGAGTTGGATGGGCTCTGAGTGAAGGCCTTCCTGTGTTCAAGCCATATATGTGACTTTGAATGCTATTAACTTGCCAGGGCAGCTGTGACAAAGTGCCATGCACTGGTTGGCTTAAACAACAGAAATTTATTGTGTCACAGTTTTGGGGACTAGAAATCTGAAACCAAAGTGTTAACAAGGCTGGTTCCTTCTGAGGCTGTGAGGGAGCCTCTCCCCGGCCTCTCTCCTTGGCTTCCAGACATTGTCTTCTCCCTATATCTTCCCAGCTTCCCTGGGTATGTGTCCGTGTCTAAATACCCCCCCTTTAGAAGGATACCAGACATACTGGATTAGGACCCACTCCAACGACCTCCTGTTAACTTGATTCCCTCTGGAAAGACCCTGTCTCTAGACAAAGTCATACTCTGAGGTGCCACTGGTTGTAAAGAATCTGCCATGGGTTTGATCCCAGGATTGGGAATAATCCCTGGAGGAGGGCATGGCAACCCACTCCAGTATTCTTGCCTGGAGAATGCCATGGATGGAGGAGCCTGGCGGGCTACAGTCTGTGGGATTGCAAAGAGCTGGACACGACTGAGTGACTTAGCATGCACACTTCTTCAGCTGACTCAATGGACATGGGTTTGAGCAAACTCCGGGACATAGTGAAGGACAGGGAAGCCTGGCGTGATGCAGTCCATGGGGTCATTAAGAATCGGACTTAGCAACTGAACACACCTCTTCAACCTTGAACTACTCTCCAGGTTTTCCACCTTAGCTGCAGCTGTTTTTTTAAAATTTATTTAAATATTTATTTATTTTTGGCTGTGTCTTAGCTGCAGCCTGTGGGATCTTTCATTGAAGAGCGAGGGCTCAGTATTTGTGGCACACAGACTTAGTTGCCCCGAGGCAGGTGGGATCTTAGTTCCGTGACCAGTGATTAAACCCCTGTCCCTTCATTGGAAGGTGGATTGCTAACCATAAAGAAAGAGACCACCAGGGAAGTCCCTTAGCTTCAGCCTACATCTGGTCCCCTGGTTCTGGGTACACTTGGAGTATGATGGTTTACGTTCAGGCTCCCCCAGAGATGGTGTATTTCCTCACAGTGGCAGGAGCTGGTGAGAAGCTGGATGAAGAGGTGAGCTATGTAGGGTGGGCCTCACTGCTCCAGGTAAAAGCTGGAGTCAGGTGCTGGTGTTAAACACTGGTTTGAGTGGATGCGTGAAAATTCATTGGATGGAGGCCCTGTGTTGGTGGTGGGATGTCTTTGGAATGTACATATATTATCATGTGTAATGTATGTAAATGGTAAATGGTGAGGGAATGATGGGGTTGTGGATAGGAAATGTGTTTCATGGCCCTGCAAGTCATGTATCAGCTGCTCACTCCTGAGGTTCTTTTTCTGTTTTTTTTGTTTGTTTGTTTTTGGATTTTAAATTTTTTAATTAAAGAATTTTTTTGATGTGTAGTTGATTTTCAGTATAATTCAGTTATATACATATGTATGTATACGTGTACATGTATTCTTTTCCGTTATAGGTTATTGTAAGATATTGAATATAGTTCCTTGTGTTGTACAGTAGATCCTGTGGTTAATATATTTTATATACAGTACTGTGTTTCTGTTAATCCCCAACTCCTATTAATTTATCTGTCTCCCCACTCCTTTCCCCTTTGGTAACCATAAGCCTGTTTTCTATGTATGTGAATCTTTTTCTGTTTTTTAAAATAAGTTCATTTGTACCATTTTAGATTCCATATGTAAGTGATGTCATATGATATTTGTCTTTCTCTGCCTGACTTCATGTGGTATGATAATCTCTAGGTCCTTCCATGTTGCTGCAAATGACATCTTTCATAGTTTTTATGGCTGAGTAATATTTCATTGTGTGTATGTACCCCATCTTCTTTATCCATTTATCTGTAAAAGCTGGAGTCAGGTGGTGGTGGTAAACATTGGTTTGAGTGGGTGTGTGAAAATTCATTGGATGGAGCCTCTGTGTTAGTGGACATTTATCTGTGGATGGACACTGAGGTTGCTTCCATGTGTTGGCTACTGCAAACAGTGCTGCAATGAATATTGGGGTGCATGTATCCTTTTGAACCATGATTTTCTTGGGCTATATGCCTAGGAGTGGGATTGCGGGATTGTGCTAACTCTCGTTTTTTAAGGAACCTCCATACTGTTCTCCAAAGTGGCTGTATCAGTTCACCGACAGTGTAGGTGGGTTCCCTTTTCTCCACACTCTCTTTTCAATTTATTACTTGTCAACTTCAATGGTGGCCATTCTGACCAGTGTGAGCTGATACTTCATTGTAGCTTTTGATTTGTATATCTCTAATAATTTGTGATGTTGAGCATCTTTCCATCTGTATGACCACCTGTATATTTTCTTTGGAGAAAAGTCTGTTTAGCTCTTCTGCCTATTTAAAATATCTTTTTTTATATTAAGCCCTATAAACTATTTATACATTTAGGAGATTACTACCTTGTCAGTTGTGTTGTTTGCAAATATTTTCTCTTATTCTGTAGGTTATCTTTTCATTTTGTACCCCTGAGGTTCTTAACATGAGGCTACCCATGGACAAAATTCAAGGGTGGCTCCAAAAACTTTGATGGAAAAAAAGTTACATTTTAGTTTCACTACCTGAAAGTTTGCATTTCCTTCGATTGGGAATGTAGACAGCAAACCTTGGTGATGTTAGCAGTACCATGATTGTCACCAGTAGGAACTGCTGAGATTTTGTTTTAATGTTTGAGATACTTCAGATACTTTGAATCTCTCGATATATCATTATCCTCATCGGTACTTCAAAGTTAAGGTGTCTGTGGTACTCACCGCATATTTATTTTTTAATATTATTTGGCTGCCCTGGGTCTTAGTTTCGGCACTTGGATCTTTGATCTTCATTACAGCATGTGGAGGGGCTTCCCTGGTGACTCAGATGGTAAAGAATCCACCTCCCAATGCAGGAGACTTGGGTTTGATCCTTGGGTCCTGAAGATCCCCTGGAGAAGAAAATGGCAATCCACTCCAGTATTCTTGCCTGGAAAATCCCATAGACAGAGGTCGGGCTACATTCCATGGGGTCGCAGAGTCAGACATGACTTAGTGACTAAACAACAACAACAGGGGCATGCTGGACTTTTTGTTGCAGCATGTGGGATCTAGTACCCTGGCCAGGAATCGAACCTGGGCCCTCTGCACTGGGAATCTTAGCCACTGGACCACCAGGGGAATCCCTTACCACTAGGTCTTACTTAATGTGTTAATTACCATAGCACAATTTTGAAATATTTTGATAGCTGTGTGTTTCTATAATCGGTTTCCTGGGTAATGCCATGTTTTTAGTTTGTGCACTTATTATTCTGAGGAGGGTCCACAAGCTGCTCCAGGCTGCTGGCGAGGGCGGGGGTTCTGTGGCACTGAAGAGGTTTAGAAACCTTGGTTTGTGTTTGTCATAACCCCTCATGGTCCCCAGTGGGTGGGTAAATCCTATAAATGGAAATAGTTCTAGCTACAGTCTTGACAATCACTGACTTAGTTAATATTTGTAAACTTTTATTTTTGGCTCCTTGGGCTAAGCTGTGTATACAGATGCACTCACATGGACTTGGACCCATCTTCCTTTCAAAGACATCAAGAATTAGGAAGACATTTTAGAACAAGCCCAGCCTTAAGTTTGTCCTTCAGTCCTGTTGGGTCCTGCTTGGGGAGGCCGGTCCCTGTCTCATGGGAGTGGGACTGAGTGACTTTTGGCGAAATAACCATCTACTCTTCCCAGAGCTAAATGCACAGGGGTGTGTTCTTCTTGGTCACTCTGGAAATGCACAAGCTTTGCATTTGTGCCTGAGCTGCCCTTGTTGGAGAAGAGAGCTGGCCTCAGAGGACCTGTTCCAGGTCACCTGGAAAAAAACATCATGCCAGCTCTCAGACCCAGGGGTGTGAAAGTGATTTGATCGAAGGGGATTAGGGTTATGGGGTTCTGGAGTGGTTTTTTCACTTTTCACTTTTCTTTCAAAATAATTAGACTCACAGGTAGTTGCAGAAAAAGTGTATAAGGGTCCTGGGAACTCTTCCAAGAGTTTGTCCCTGGATAACGTCTTATAAGGGCTTCCCAGATGGCTCAGTAGTAAAGAATCCACCTGCCAATGCAGGAGACACAGGTGGTGCAGGAGTCAGGATCCCCAGGGTTGGGAAGCTCCCCTGAAAGAGGGCATAGCAACCCACTTGAGTATTCTTGCCTGGAGAACCCCATGGACAAAGGAGCCTGTTGGGCTACATTCCATGGAGTTGCAACGAGTTGGACACAACTGAAGCAACTTAGCATCCATGCACAACATCTTATGTAGCTTAAGTTCAATATCAAAATCAGGATATTGATTTTGGGGTGTGTGTTAGTCACTCAGTCGTCTGACTCTTTGCAACCTCATGGACTGTAGCCCACTAGGTTCCTCTGTTCATGGAATTCTCCAGGCAAGAATACTGGAGTGGGTTGCCATTTCCTTCTCCAGGGGATCTTCCTGACCCGGGGATCAAACCCGAGTTTCCTACATTGCAGGCACATTACTGTTAACTAGATTACAGACCTTGTTCAGTTCACACCACTTGTAACACACCTTTATGGTACAGTTCTATGAGGTTTTAGAGATTTCTGTAACTACCCCAACAGTCATGATACAGAACAGTTTGCAAAGCATGTGCTTGAACTTGGTTGTGCAGCACATAGTGAATTATTATCAGTTGTTCCATTAATCAGAGCACTATCAGCCTCAGGGCTGGAGGTGGTATTTGACTTGTCCAGAGACCTTTGGAGCATTTGGACTCCAGTGCTAGATGTGGTTACCATTTACAAGGCCCAATCTGGGCCTGGAGCCCCGCAGCAGGAGTCCTGGCTGGCGAAGTTGCTTACACTATGTAGACACAGCTCCCTGTGTCCTGGGGATCAGAGTGTTTCTCTGGGCTGGGGAGAGGGAGTAAAGCAAGAGAGAGTCAGGATAAAAGGGCAGCCAGCTCCCCGGAATGTGGAGAAAGGCGCCAGGCCTCCTGGGGCATGAGGAGCCAGGTAGGGACGAGGCCGATGCCTGGGGAGACCTGGTGCAGGTTGTGGGGAAAAGCCATAGCTTGGTGGGTGTGGGGGTACCCAGGGGCCCTGCTGATCCTTCCCTGTGCCCCTCGACTGACTGTGCTGAGCACCTGCTCTGCTGGGCATGGCTTCTGGAAGCAGAATGGGAATGTTAGTTGCTTCGCTGCTGGTGCTATTGTGATGTTATGGTAGAAGGAAAGATGATACAAATTCTAGACTACACTGAAAACAAAGATGGTAACTTTTCCCCCAAAGCCAGTCATGTGTTTATTGTAACTTCAGCATTTCCCAGTTACAAGACATCTGATTAAGCAGAACACTCCGTTCTCCAGCCGCACAGGACAACAGTGCTTACTGTGTCTGGGCTTCCCAGGTGGCACTAGTGATGAAGAACACGTCTGCCAGTGCAGGAGATGCAAGAGATGCGGGTTCAGTCCCTGGGTTGGGAAGATCCCCTGGAGGAAGGTATGGCAACCCACTCCAGTATTCCTGCCTGGAAACTCGCATAGACAGAGGACCCTGGCGGGATATAGTACACTGGGGTCTCAAAAGAGTCAGACATGACTTAGCAACTAAACAACAACGATAACTTAATCTTTATAGTCAGAGATGATACCCTTCTCTAACCCTGTAGCCACAACCTCTGCAGGATGATTCTAGCA
Source organism: Ovis canadensis (assembly GCF_042477335.2). Classification (NCBI taxonomy): domain Eukaryota; kingdom Metazoa; phylum Chordata; class Mammalia; order Artiodactyla; family Bovidae; genus Ovis; species Ovis canadensis. The sequence continues at coordinate 57,127,027 of NC_091247.1, forward strand.
ACAAGGAGCTGCCTGGGGGGAAGAGCTAGTACACAGTGCAAGACCAGCTCTCAAGAGTGAGTGCTGGGACGCTAGATGGAAAAAGATTTGGAGAAGGGAAGAGAGGGCAGGCTGGTTCAGACAGGCAAGCCCCACACAGACCCTGAGAGGCTCTGGAAGCCCAGGCAGAGGTGGTGCCAACGCCCAAAGGAGGAGGGTACCTCAGTGCCAAGGAACTGGGGGAGGCTACATGGCTGCCAGCATAAGCACCAGCTACTGATTGGCAAAGCTGGGGTTTAGACGGAACCTGGGAGCTGCAGCCACATGCAGGTTGTCAGAGGAGGGCCTCAGATGTTTTTGTAAATATAATTTTTGAAACCAAATTTGCCAGAAGAGCAAGGTCGCTACCATCCCAGGAAGGAAATCTGATGGAAATGATGTCCTGCCTCTATACCTTTCATTCAACTCACCTGCCCTATACTGTCAGATCCATCTTCCTAAACACCATCATCTCATATACCCTCATTTCCAGGAGAGCAGTAGTTGCTTCCTTTCCCTTCCACATCTGACCTCACCCCATCAGGTCAGTCTTACTTCTTTCTGTTTGGTTACATTGGGCTTTTTCTATTTGCTGAGAGCAGGGGCTACTTTTCACTGCAATGTGAGGGCTTCTCATTGAGGTGGCTTCTTGTTTTGCAGAGCACAGGCTCTAGGGCAGGAGGGCTCAGCTCAAGGGGTTATTGCCCCTTGGCATATGGAATCTTCCTGGAGCAAGGACCAAACTTGTATCCCTTGCATTGGCAGGAGGATTCCTAACCAGTGAACTACCAGGGATTCCTTAGTGGCTCAGATGGTAAGGAATCCGCCTGCAATGCAGGAGACCTGGGTTTGATCCCTAGGTCAGGAACATCTCCTGGAGAAGGAAATGGCAACCCACTCCAATATTCTTGCCTGGGCAATCCCATGAACAGTGGAGCCTAGTGGGCTACAGCCCATGGGGTCGCAAAGAGTCAGATGCAACTTGAGCAACTAAGCATGCATGAAGCATGCATCGGCTGCCAGGGGCGTGCTCAACCTGTCATTCATCAGTCTGAGCCCCGCCCCTTCCCCACACTTAAAGTGTGACCGCTTCCTTTCCAAGTTTCATCCCATCACATCCTGTCCCTTCTCTAATCCTGGCTTTGATGAGCCGAACTCCAGATTAGCGCAGGGCCACATTTTTTCTTGTGTATCTCACAGTCAAACACAATTGGTTTGTGATATCCTGGCAATTTTATTTTCATAGCTTCTGCATGTTACTTATGTCTATATGATCAGTGAATAAGACAAAGCATATTGTGTCCTTCCCTAATCTTTGCCTATGTAGGCCATGTCTCCCTAAGTAGGCGGAGGGCAGGGAGCCTGTGCAGTATATTTTGTTCACCTTGGGTGCAGCCAGCCCCCATCATGAAGTGCCTGACAGCTCTGGTCTGGGTCCTTATCCTGCAGGCTCTAACAAAGCAAACTGGAATTTATAACTACTGGCTGTCTACTTAGTAGTCATTAGCCTGGAATGCAAGGAGCTGGCAATCAGGATATTTTAGGGAATGGTTAGGTTTTGTTTGAGTATGAGATAGTCAGCTAAAGTCTTTTGGAGATAACTGAAAGGTCAGAATTGGAAAGAAAATATTTTCTTGGAGTTGAAAGTTGATATAGCTGAAACCTGATTTCTGCAAACTCAAATCTAGAGCAAATCTAGGGCAAGTGGGCTTGGGGGATAAGAATTTCAGAGGGTGAGAGATGAAATCCCCAGGGCCAAATATTTGCTGACTCTCCTGAAGGCTCCCTCAGTTCAGTGAGTGGCAATGTCCACACCACCTTCCCATCAATGTGGAGAGATGAGCTGACTTTGTTATGTCCTGTCATCTTACGGCTGGGGCGGAGACCATGTGTTCTGTACATGGACCTTATTTTCAGAAGCAGCAAGTCTAGCATTTTGAACAAAGTGAGCCGTATCTGACTGTAGAATTAAGTCAGTTTGTGGAGAGAAAGTCATACATATTCATCAGAAGGAAATCTGAGCCATAGAGAAAATTGAAATGTTAAAAAAAAATGAGAAGCAAATAACTTTGCTTCTGGTTTGGAGTGCCCCATCATGGGTTGTGCTAGCCACCGTCACACTCTGTTATAAAACCTGCCAGGCAACCTCCCTGGTTGCCCAGTGGTTAGGACTCTGGGCTTCCTCTGTAGGGTCGTGGGTTCCATCCCTGGTTGGGGAAGTAAGATCCCACAAGCTGCTCAGGGCAGCTAAAAAATAAATAACTAAAAATAATTAATGAAATTTTAATAAATAAAATAAAACACTCCAGAATTTCCAGTTATAGCCAGTAGTTTCTTCTTTGTCATTTCTGCCACCATCTTTCTGCTGCTGTCCAGACTTACTGTGAATGGAAGGAGTTCTGTCTGATTCTTTCTACAGGTCTGTTAACTGGAGCAGACAGAGCTTAGTACTGAACATCTCAAGAAAGAAACATGGTGCCCAGGAAAAACGCACCCAGAGTGCAGTGTTGAAAATTAGTTTTCCCAGGAAGCCAGGAGGTGTGAAGGTCTCACTCCCTGATGAGACCCTCAACTGGTGGACGTGCTGGTGGCCTCTGGACAGAGAACTCCCTTGGGTTTTCCTGTCTAAGAACTCTTTGGAAAAGGCACACTTTGAAGTTAGTTTCGTTTCCATTTGCCAAAAGAATAGTGAGGCAGTTGAGTTTTCAGACTTAGAGGGAAGAATTGTGTTAGGGTTATGGGGAGCAGCTGCCTGGACTTGGCCCCAGGGTGTTGTGATTCAGGTAGGCCTGGGCTAGGTGTCTGGAGGACTCCTAGGGTGACTGTGATGACAGTTGTTATTGTTCAGCCGCTGAATCATGTCCAACTCTTTGTGACCCCATGGACTGCATCACAAAGGCTTCCCTGTCCTTCACCTTCTCCTGGAGTTTGCTCAAACTCATATCCATTGAGTCAGTGATGCCATCCAACCATCTCATCCTCTGTCACCCCCTTCTCCTCCTGCCTTCAATCTTTCCAAGCATCAGGGTCTTTTCTAATAAGTGGGCTCTTTGCTTCACATCAGGTGGCCAGAATATTGGAGGTTCAGCTTCAGTGTGAGTCCTTCCTCCTGAAACCTTGTGGTGTGTGCTTCCAACTCACAGAGCCTGACAGTAGGCTTGAATGAGGAGTGTTGTCTCCTTCTAGAACCTTCAGCATTTCTGTTATGGGGTGCCAGGATATGAAACTGCCTTTCTTATAATTCAAAAATAGTTGCTGATCAACAATTCCCTACGACTGCACTGAGAGAAAGGCCCCAAAAGGAGGACCACCTGGGCTTGGAGCCAAGCTTCCCGCTTCTCCCAGCCTCCCAGCTTTGGCCAGGTCATTTGGCCTTTCAGCATCTCTGTCTTGTCACCTGTAAGATGGGGCTTGTAAGGTGTGGAAATCATGCATGAGTGTTGAGGGGCTCTGTAAGCAGTAGCTCTGTTTTTATCCTCTCGGGATAACTTCACCCACTCCTCACTCTGACGCATGTCCTGTGCTTAGGTCCCCTTGGGGAGACCAGTGGTCAGTCTCCACAGCTCCAGTGTATTCCCCTGAACTATCCAACAAGGTGAGCCATGGAAATGTCTCCTGATGTTGCCTTCAGAAGGCAGGTTCCAGTCTTGTCTCCACCACAAGCCCCCTGTCTGCTCCTCAGGGTGCTTCCTGCCTCATGCCATGCTCAGCTGTATGTCCAGCTTGGTGTACCTAACAGGGTTGTATGCAAGGTGCCAGGAAGTGATGTTCGGGTGATGAGTGATGTTCAGGTAATAACAAGGTGATAGTCCTTCTCTCACTCCAGGTAGAAGCCAGTGTTCTCTCTACCCAAGCTGACCTCCCGTGACCCCTCTGGCTCTACCGCTTCACATATCTCGTTCCATCTATACTTCCTGTTCCCCCTGAACTCCTCCTTGTCTCAGGCCCTTTCTACTTGTTGTGTGCCTGCTTCAACTAGAACATTCTTACTGATGACTGCGTGGCTTACTCTCCCACTTTTGTGGTTTAACTATCACCTCCTCGGTTTCCTGGACATGCTATTTCAAACTGCAGCCCTCTTTCTCCCCCTCCCTGGGTTTATGTCACTCCACAGCACTTGCCACGACCAGCTTGTCAACAGTGCTGAGCACACAGTAGGTGCCCAATAAACAGTTTTTAATAAATGAATAAGTGGCAGCAATATTTTAAGAAATCCGAATTTGCCTCCCTTTACCACAAAAACCTTGGTTCCAGAGAAAAATTAAACTCCTCTGGTAAGTTTTTCCTTCTAAAGGAAAATGAAGATGACAAAGTGATCTTCTTCCCACCTTTTTCTGCTCAGAGGAACCTCACCCAGGGGCCTGATTGAGATGGTTTGCTCTGAGCATCCACACAAGCAGGGACCAGCACTGAGATGCTGAGATGCAGGGGGATGAGCCATCCTGACAGCAGTCAGGTGTTGTCTGTCAGCCAGACAGCGAGCACTTGGGGCCCAAGACAGAACCCAAAAAGGGCACCATGTGGAAATATTGAGAAGCACCTTAGTGGGGGGCACATTGTTTTAATTATGGCATATGGTGCTCATTGATTGATCATTGAAACAGTGACCTTGAATTAATAAAGATAAGTTGAATCAAATATAACCTGCATATGAAGGTACAAGGATAGCAAATACAGATAGAAAAACTCCTGTCAAGCCAGTTTTTAAAGCAAGAGTTTTACAGAGACAGAATTCCCATATCCTAAAATTCATCCTGTTGAAGGATACACTTCAGTGGATTTTTTTTTTTTACTATATTCACAGAATTATGCAGCCATCACCACTACCTAAATTTAGAACCTTTTTCATCACCCCATAAGCAGCCATTCTTCAGTCTTCCTTATACCCAACCTTATCTTTTTTAATGTTCTGGGTGTTGCCTCTAAGTGGTATCATGCAGCATTTGATCTCCTGTATCTTGCTGCTTTAATTTAGACTGATGTTCTTAAGGTTCATCTTTGTTGTAGCATGTAACAGCACTCGATTCCTTTTTACAGCGGAATAATATTGCATTGTATGGACATACCACATTTGGTCTATCCATTCATTCATTGGTGAGCATTTGCAATCTTACTACTTTTTGACTGCCACTGAGCCGTGTTGAAATGTCATGAAAGGCTTGATGCTGAAGGGGCTTCCTTGCTTCTACATTGGAGGGATGTGGCCCACCTCCCAGGTGGGTGTGAGGATCTGCAAAGGTATAGCCATCTCGTCTAGCTAGTTGTTGTCCAGTCTTAAAGTGGACCTTTCCCACTTCTGTGGATTTTCTGTGCTGGTGTATGATGTGTGTGATTTTCACAGTGTTCCTCTTCTTTGACCTGTGAGTCAAATTTGGACTCTCCTCCCTACCGTCTAGTCTCCAATCCTGCCCACCTGATTTCTCTACAGTTAGCTCCAAGGGCCTCCAGCGCCACACCCCACCCCCCCAGCTGTGCCCTCCCCTGCCAGGCATCCTGGGCTACTTCTACAGCTACCACAGGTCTTTTTGACATTACTACCTCAAGCTGTTATTATTATTATTAGTAGTAGTAATAGTAGTCAGTCAGTCATGTCCAACTCTTTACAACACCATGGACTGCAGCCTGCCAGGCTCCTCTGTCCATGGAATTCCCCAGGTAAGAATACTGGAGTGGGCAGTCATTCCCTTCTCTAGGGGGTTTTCCTGACCCAAGGATCAAACCCAGGCCTCTCATATTGCCAGCAGATTCTTTACTGTCTGAACCACCAGAGAAACCCACCTCAAACTCTTACCTGTGTTTAAATGTGTTTTCTTGTTACTGTGTTTTTTTTTCCCCCCCCTTTGGTGTTGTCTTGAGTCATGGCTTCCACTAAACCATAACTGCTACATGGCCAGACAGTGTCTCGTAGCAGCCTTGTCCCCAGCATCCCCAAGCACAACTCACAGTGGGTTCTCTGAATGCCGGCTGCTTGGGTGTCTGAGAGTTTCAAGCCCTTTGCCATGTAACTGGAGAGGCTGGAAGGATAAATGGAGGCACCTGCTCTGCTGTACAATGGTCTTTGGAGGTGGGGATCAGGTTTAAATCATTGTGAATCCTTCTTTAACCTGCCATTGTTGATTCCTGAAAATGCGTGGCTGAACTCGCTAAAAAGTAACCTGGATTTTTATCAATACTTTTTTTGGTAACCCTGCCCGTCTGCATAAATTCTGCAAAACTGCAGCCGCTACCTGGGCACTGTTCAGTGGGACCTTTGATAACTCCTGGTTCTCTTCCTTATTGGCCACAGATATGAGCATTTAGTTAAGCTTGGGGGTCAGGGGGTGACTTGAGAAAACTGCAGCCATAACAACGAGGTCCGCCTGCTCTTTGTCCATTCCCATTCTCTGTTTTCTGCATGGCTCAGGTAATCCACATTAGCAGGTAACTTGGTTTTTTCACTGCCCCTCTGTTCCGCTGTTGTCTGATTTCATTGTCCACTGAGATAATAGTGAACAGAATAAGAACAGCATTAAAATAGGAAGCTGGGAAGAGCAGGAAGAGAATCTGTAGGCCCGGTAAACAAACATTGGCTGTAACAGAAGCCAGGATGTGGAAGCCATGACCAAGTACTTCTGACTGTCCAGGCACAGGCCCCCTGCACTTTAATTCTAGTTGGCTTCTTTCCTGTCTCTCTGTTACCAGGCCTGTTTAGGTCAGCTCTTTTGGAGGGCAGAGGGTGGGGGAGGTGGGGAGCTGCTGTTCTTGAAGAAAAGGGAAGATGATCAGATGGATCACTTAAAATCGGAGTTAGAGACTGGACAGCTAGATGGGGCAGTTCCAATGAAAACAGATTTCTTTCTGATGAAATATTGACCAGCTTTTGTAGGAAACCATCTCTTCCTCTTTGCCTCTAGTGAAAGGCACTCTCAACCTTTCCCTCTCATGGAAGGGTATAACATGATGATATTTGTAGGGTGTACTGGGATGAACAAAAAGGCTGCAGCCAGCCAACCCTAGAGGCTCAATTGCCTCAAGTGTACCCTAGCCCACTGTGAGGCCAACAGGCATCAACTGACCAGAAGCTCTGGTGTGCTGGTCCAGGCTCTGTGAGATCTGGTGGGGCTCTGATCCTCCTCTGACTGTGTGTTTACCTAGAAGCAGACAGTGGTAAGAACTGAGGCCTGGAGGCACCTGAGCCCACCAGTTCCCACTGGTGGGAGGGAGATGATTGTTCAATGCCTTCCTCCCCACACATCTGCATGGTCAGGAGACTTGGGTTTGGCTGTAACTTCTGCTGTTGGACAGCTCCATTTCTGGGGGAGTTTCTTCCTTGTATTCAGCTGTTATCTTCTCACTCTGGAGTCCTCCAGTGTAGACCTCACCTTCCTCCTTATCGCCACGTATCAGGCCGCGGTGTCTCAGGGTGACTTGTCTTTATGTGGGCTGTGCCCTTCTCACTCCTACACCATTCTGTCACATATAGTTTTCTGCAGGTTACCTGTTACAAAGGAAGATAAGGGGATCCTGGAAACCTGATATGTCATGTGTATATATGACATATCATTGTCTACTGAGATAATAGTGAACAGAGAAAGAAGAGAATTAAAATAGGAACATATATAGGAATATTAAAGTAGAAGTATGTATATATATGGACTTCCCTGGTGGCCCAGATGGTAAAGAATCTGCCTGCAATGGAGGAGACCCAAGTTCAATCCCTGGGTCAGGACGATCCCCTGGAGAAGAGCATGGCAATCCACTGCCGTATTCTTGCCTGGGAAACATCACGGACAGAGGAGCCTGGCGGGCTGTAGTCCATGGCCTTGCAGAGTTGGACATGACTGAGCAACTAACAACACGCACATACACATACATACATGTATCTGTATATTTTAAGCATGGGGTCAATATCTACCACATTGTAGAAAAAAAGGATGATAATTCCATCACCTAAACCAACCTGTTTTCATTTGAGTATTTCCTTTGTCTTTAGCCTGATGAATCAAAAAATCACTGCAGATGGTGACTGCGGCCATGAAATTAAAAGGTGCTTGCTCCTTGGAAGAAAAGCCATGACCAACCTAGACAGCATAGGAAAAAACAGAGACATTACTTTGCCGACAAAGGTCCATCTAGTCAAAGCCATGGTTTTTCCAGTAGTCATGTATTGATGTGAGAGTTGGCCCATAAAGCAGGCTGAGTATCAAAGAATTGGTGCTTTTGAACTGTGGTGTTGGAGAAGACTCTTGAGAGTCCCTTGGACTGCAAGGAGATCCAACCAGTCCATCCTAAAGGAGACCAGTCCTGGGTGTTCACTGGAAGGACTGATGCTGAAGCTGAAACTCCAATTCTTTGACCACCTGATGTGAAGAACCGACTCATTAGAAAAGACCCTGGTGCTGGGAGAGATTGAAGGCAGAAGGAGAAGGAGACAATAAAGGACAATAAAGGAGATGGTTGGATGGCATCACCAACTCAGTGCACATGAGTTTGAGCAAGCGCTGGGAGATAATGAAGGAGAGGGAAGCCTGGCATGCTTCAGTCTGTGGGCTCGCAAAAAGTTGGACACAACTAAGCAACTGAACAACAAATCAGTACAGTATACACAGCTTTGGTGGCTTCTTCATTCACTGTATAATGATTTCCCCCACAGTTCTAGGCATTATAAGACCAAGACTCAAGAATACAGATGTTTTGCAGCTGCAGTGAGCATTGAGATGGGTGCACCTCATTCAGAGGAACAGGCTCAGAATCATGACACTGCCTAGATAACAGTGAAGTCGGGGGCCCCTGTGCCTGGGAGCAAACAGGAGCCTTGGAGGCAGGGGAAGAATCCGTATGAGGCAGGGCTACTTTCCTGGCTTCCAGGAGCATCACCACATGTAGGGAAAGGAGCATGTTTGGGAACCATTTTAACCTTTTAGAAGAGGGGAAAAAACCCAGTGCCCTTTTTACATACTTTTTGGAATTTCCTGTGTTTCATGTTAGCTGGTTACTATTTTGGCTTCTTTCCATGATAGTAAGCGCCGTCTGTTTTGTTAGCAATTTCTTTTCCCTTTGAGTACCGTTCCTGATCACTTCTGTTTGCCTCAGTCATATATAATCACAAAGCTCTTTGCTTCCATCTCTCTCCCCTTAATTTATCGAATTCCACTGTGCAGTTAAGGTTCCAGAAGGGTCTGTGTTGGGGGGCTGTTGAGGGACAGGGGGCAGCCTTGTAGGAGGGCAGTGGGTGCTAGAATCCTAGCATCCAGGTGCTCCACCCACCCTCCCAGAGGGCTGCTCTCTCCAGGGCCCTGAATGCTGTCATATAATGAGCTCTTCCTAGAAGGTACTTTTTATAGATAGGGAAATCAAGACCGAGTTACTCACTAGAATCATAGATCAGAGGTCGGCATGGCCTTGCTAGAGCATTGGCTCAGCTGTGGCTGCCAGCCCTTCTGTCTGAGCTCTGAGAGCCCCAGAGACAGGTGGTGTGGGCTGAGGAAGGGGTCACTGTGGAGGTTCAGCCAGCTCTGCTGGGGTCTGTTGTGGGTGAGTTGGGCTTGGGTAGGGGAGACAGTCAAGAAGAAGGTGGAGGGACTTCCCTGGTGGTCTGTTGGTTTGACTTCACCTTCCAATGCAGAGGGCACAGGCTCAATCCCTGGTTGGGGACATAAGATCCCACATGCCTTCTAGCCAAAACACTAAAACATAAAACAGAAACAATATTGTAATAAGTTCAATGAAGACTTTAAAAATGGTCCACATCAAGAAAAAAAAATAAAGAAGAAGAAGAAAAAGCTTAAAAAAAAATAAAAACCAGAAGAGAGCAGATAGGAGTAGATAGGGGCCAGTTAACCCAAGATGAGAGAAAGTGGCCACCCACTGGATGAGGCCTTTCAGAGGCCCTCCTGGGGAAGAAAGGGGTCTTGGCAGGCTGAACTGTTATTGGTCAGACACGTTGAGCTGCCTTCCCTCCAAAGCCATCCGTGTTCTGCAGACGTTGTCTTCTTTTGCTCTGTAACAGCAAAAAGAGAGTAAGTTTTGGTGCCTGCTCAGTCGTGTCCAGCTCTTTGTGATGCCATGGACTGTAGCCTGCCAGGCTTCTCTGTCCATGGGATTTCCCAGGCATAAATACTGGAGTGGGTTGCCATTTCCTGCTCCAGAGGATCTTCCCAACCCAGGGATTGAAGCTACGTCTCTTCATTGCAGGTGGATTCTTTACCTGCTGAGCCATGGGGTAAGTCCCTTGCTCCCATCTTCACACCCAAAATCCAACACAGTCAGTGTGGTAGAGAGCCATGGTCAAAACGAGAATTTATTTTCTTGCAGTATAGAGTAGCCAAGAGACTGGCTGAGTTCCCCGCACCCCAGCCTGTCCCTTCCCTGAGGCTGAGCCCCTCCAGTAAAGGTTAGAAGAGGGCTGAGTGAGCTGGTGCAGAAAAGCTCACTGTGGCCGTAGCTCCTCTTAGCAAGTGAAATCTGATGATCTAACCATCTTCCGTGCATAAAAAAGATTTCTTATCCTTTTTGGAAAGAAAGAAATATGACATTTCTCTTGAGTCATAACTATTGTTAGATGCTGAATAAGAAAAGACAGTTAATACTCTGTTCTTCTAAACAATTTTCTCTGACTTTCTTTTGCTCTCAGAAGATCTCATGAGTTAATTTTTAAAGGCCTCAAGGGTGTGTTGTGTGTGTGTGTGTGTAGGGGGAGGCCCCCTCTCCTGTGAAGGATGTCACTGGTCAGGACACACTGGGGAGAGTGTCAGGAGACCTCCTTCTGGGCGGGAGGAGAAATGTGGGGCTGGGAATTTTGTGTTGAGTCCTGAGGCTTCCAGTTTGCAAAGTGCTCACTTTGGTTCACTTTGGAGCCTCAGTGTGTAAGCCACAGATGTCTCTGCCAGTAGGGTGTTTGTTTGCCCAGCCCTCAGCCATCTCTACCTCATAGCCAGAAACCCAGCTTGTTACCATCTCCTCTCAAATGTGCTTTGAATCCCCATCCAGGTCAATCTTCTCACTTGTCCATGCCGCTGTCTTCCTTGGCCCTCGCAATAGTGACTGTCCAGTCTCCCCAGAACACCGTGTGTATTCATGCCTCTGCCACCTCCTTAGGTTGCTCTTGTGTCTTACCTGGATAATTATAGTAGTTTGCAGCCAGTCTCCAGTTTCTCGCCCTCCCTCCCTGCCCTTCCCAGCACCACTGTATTGCCATCCTCGCACCTTCTGGGCTCAGGCTGCTCTCCACTTCCCTGGGGAGTGCAAAACCTCTGATGGCTCCCCATGGCCCACGAGAAAATTCCGATGTCTTTGGCATCTTAGCTTTCCTATCTGGGTCTGTCCTGTCTGGCCAGAGTAACAGCGTGGATGCTGCTGAGGGTCTTGACAATCCTGATTGCTTCTGGGTATTTCAGCTGCTGAAAAGAGTATATTTGCCAAGTTGATGGCTATCAGAGGACAGCCACCAGGGAGAAGATTTGCTGACTTGAGTTTGAAGGAGGAGGAGGATACCAGTGAAGTGGGAGGGAGAGGTGGTGTTATGGAGCGATAGAGAAAGCCAAGGAGAAGGGCCCAGTCACAAAGAACAGATTTCTCTGAGTCTGGCTAAGAAAGGCCCCATTCCAGACCATGGACATTGGCAAGACTGCTGAAGAGACCTGGTTCTGATAGTCCTCCTTATAAGGGCAGGTCCAGACTGCTGATGGCCACCTCCTCTGTCTGAGGTTCTCAAGTTGAGTTGAGTTGCCTATGGAGGGGTGGTCAGGGTGCCATGGGTCTAAATCCTTTGCTGAAGACAATAAATGGGCTTTTTAGTTTTATTTTGGCTCAGATGGTAAAAGAATCTGCCTGCAGTGGAGGAGACTTGGGTTTCATCCTTGGGTCGGAAGATTTCCTGGAGAAGGGAATGGCAATCCTCTCCAGTATTCTTGCCTGGAGAATTCTGTGGACAGAGGAACCTGGCAGGCTACAGTCCATGGAATCACAAAGAGTCGGACATGACTGAGCGACTTTCACTTTCGAGTAAGCAGACATTCAGTGTTTCTGATGCTTGGGATCCATTATGTCATTTATTTATTTCATTTTATTTTTGGCTCTGCTGGGTCTTTTGTTGCTGTGCAAACACGAGATTTCTCTAATTGTGGTGAGTGGGGGCTGCTCTCTAGTTGTAGTGCATGTTGTGGTGGCTTCTCTTGTTGCGGGGCTCAGGCTCTAGAGTGTGGGCTCAATAGTTGTGGTGCGTGGATTTAGTAGCCCTGCAGCATATGGAATCTTCCTGGACCAGGGATCGAACCTGTTGTCCCCTGTGTTGGCAGGCAGATCCTTAACCACTGGACTACCAAGGAAGTCCCATTATGTCATTTTGATAGAGAACATAGGAGCTTCTCCATGTCTCTCTCACATTTGTAAATAACAATCCTGAAACCAACGCAGAGGATCCAGGTCTGGGTCTGGGAAGACTTATGAAGGGACTCGCAAAGCACTTGCCCCATTGAATCACCTGGAAGAATACTGAGTCAAGGTCATGACTCAGACTTTAAAAGGCTCTTAGACAACTGGAGGTTGCCTATGGAGGGGTGGTCAGGGTGCCATGGGTCTAAATCCTTACCAGAGGAGAAGATGCTTTGCTGAGTTCTGGAAGGAAGGAAGAGAGAGAGGGGACCACAACTGAGTGTTGAGGTTGAAGGATGTTGCAATGTGCAAATTTGGCTTTTTATAAGGATGACCAATCCAAAGATCAGACTGTCCAAAGGTAGACTGATAGCCCAGTATCAATAATAATAGCATCTTGTTTCTTGTGGGATATTTTACAGTTTGCAAAGTGTTTGCATGAGAGGCAGCAAGCCCTTCTTCTCTGGAAGGATTCAAGTTCAGGAAGGGAGGTTATTGAGCACATTCAAGACCTTCTGAGAGTTAGGTGCCTCTGGATGGATGTTTTCCAGATGTGCATCAGAACTATGTGGGGTGCTTACAGGTACAGAGAACAATCTAGTGTTTACTCGTGGGGAAAGGGAAGGAGGAGGGGCAAGATAGGGCTGGGGGTTAAGAGATGCAAACTATCATGTCTGAAGTAAACAAGCTACAAGGATATATTATACAGCACAGGGAATATAGTCAATACTTTGTAATAACTATAAATGAGGCATAACCTTTAAAAACTGTGAATATCTATGTTATATACTTGAAACTTACAAAATATCGTACTGCGATTATACCTCAAAAAATTTCATGGTGAAAAAGGAAGAGAATTATGTGGGACACTTTGAAAAGATCCTGGACCCCGGGGCTTGCTCAGACCTGCTGGGTCAGCATCTTTCAGGGAGGGACCCAGGACTCTGTACTGGGCTCAGGCAGCCAGCGTGCCGGCGTTGCTAGGAGACTGTCCACCGCACATGGCAGGGACCCCTGCCTGTCATGTCCATCACAGAGTCCCCAGGGTCTGCCCCACAGAAGGAGCGCGACACACGTTTGCTGAGTCCATGTGCTGACACTAGTTGGCGTCCTTGCCCTGACCTCTCCAGCTGCCTTTTCACCGTGTCATCTACAGTGTGTCTGCCCCAGACTCCTTTCTGCTCTTTGAACAAACACGCCACACGCGTCCACTCTGCCCAGCCTTTGCTCACCCTGTGTTCTCAGCCTGGATCACTCCTCTGCTTATTTGGCTACCGAAGTCACGTGTTTTTGGAGCACGCCCTATGTGGTGTGTGTATGTGTTACTTGCTTAGTCGTGTCTGACTCTGTGATCCCATGGACTGCAGCCCACCAGGCTCCTCTGTCCATGGGATTCTCCAGGCAAGAACACTGGAGTGGGTAGCCATTCCCTTTTCCATGGGATCTTCTTGACCTGGGTCTCTCATATTGCAGGCAGATTCTTAACTATCTGAATCAAACAGGGTAGCCCCATGTGCTATGCTAGGTGCCACTAAGCCTTCTAGCCAGCCCACCAAATGTACTTGCCCTTTCATGAGTCTTCCTTGAAACCCTCACCCTTCAGTTCAGTTCAGTTGAGTCTCTCAGTTGTGTCCGACTCTGCGACCCCATGGACTGCAGCACGCCAGGCCTCTGTGTCCATTGGAAACTCCCAGAGTTTACTCAAACTCATGTCCATTGAGTCGGTGATGCCATCCAACCATCTCATCCTCTGTGATCGCCTTTGCCTCCTGCCTTCAGTCTTTCCCAGTATCAGGGTCTTTTCCAGTGAGTCAGTTCTACTCATCAGGTTCAGCTTCAGCATCAGTCCTTCCAATGAATGTTCAGGATTGATTTCCTTTAGGATGGACTGGTTGGATCTCCTTGAAGTCCAAGGGACTTTCAAGAGTCTTCTCCAACACCACAGTTCAAAGACATTTATTCTTGGGCGCTCAGCTTTCTTTATAGTCCAAATCTCACATCAATACATGACTATTGGAAAAACCATGGCTTTGACTAGATGGACCTTTGTTGGCAAAGTAATGTCTCTGCCTTTTAATATGCTGTCTAGGTTGGTCATGGCTTTTCTTCCAAGGAGCAAGTGTCTTTTAATTTCATGGCTGCAGTCATCATCTGCAGTGATTTTGGAGCCCCCAAAAGTAGTCTGTCTCTGTTTCCACTGTTTCCCCATCTATTTGCCATGAAGTTTTGGGACCAGATGACATGATCTTAGTTTTCTGAATGTTGAGTTTCAAGCCAACTTTTTCACGCTCCTCTTTCACTTTCATCAAGAGGCTCTTTAGTTCTTCTTTGCTTTCTGCCATAACGGTGGTGTCATCTGCATATTTGAGGTTATTGATATTTCTCCCGGCAGTCTTGATTCTAGCTTGTACTTCATCCAGCCCATTGTTTCTCATGATGTACTCTGCATATAAGTTAAATAAGCAGGGTGACAATATACAGCCTTAACGTACTCCTTTTCCTATTTGGAACCAGTCTGTTGTTCTATGTCCAGTTCAAACTGTTGCTTCCTGACCTGCATACAGATTTCTCAGGAGGCAAGTCAGGTGGTCTGGTATTCCAAACTCTAAGAATTTTCCAGTTTGTTGTGGTCCACACAGTCAAGAGTTTGGCGTAATCAATAAAGCAGAAGTAGATGTTTTTCTGGAACTCTCTTGCTTTTTCGATGATCAAATGGATGTTGACAATTTGATCTCTGGTTCCTCTGCCTTTTCTAAATCCAGCTTGAACATCTGGGAGTTCACGCTTCACGTACTGTTGAAGCCTGGCTTGAAGAATTTTGAGCATTACTTTACTAGCATGTCAGATGAGTGCAATTGTACGGTAGGTTGAGCATTCTTTGGCATTGCCTTTCTTTGGATTGGAATGAAATCTGATGTTTTCCAGTCCTGTGGCCACTGCTGAGTTTTCCAAATTTGCTGGCATATTGAGTGCAGCACTTTCACAGCATCATCTTTTAGGATTTGAAATAGCTCCACTGGAATTCCATCACCTCCACTAGCTTTGTTCGTAGTGATGCTTCCTAAGGCCCACTTGACTTCACATTCCAGGATGTCTGGCTCTAGGTGAGTGATAACACCATCGTGATTATCTGGGTCACGAAGATCTTTTTTGTATAAGTTGTTCTGTGTATTCTTGCCACCTCTTCTTAATACCTTCTGCTTCTGTTAGGTCCATACCATTTCTGTCCTTTATTGTGCCCATCTTTGCCTGAAATGTTCCCTTGGTATCTCTAATTTTCTTGAAGAGATCTCTAGTCTTTCCCATTCTGTTCTTTTCTTCTGTTTCTTTGCATTGATCACTGAGGAAGGCTTTTTTATCTCTCCTTGCTATTCTTTGGAACTCTGCATTCAAATGGGTATATCTTTCCTTTTTCTCCTTTGCCATTTGTTTCACTTCTTTTCACAGCTATTTGTAAGGCTTCCTCAGATAACCATACCTTTTTGTGTTTCTTTTCCTTGGGGATGGTCTTGATTCCTGCTTTCTGTACAATGTCACGAACCTCCGCTGTCCATAGTTCTTCAGGCACTCTATCAGATCTTGTCCCTTGAATCTATTTGTCACTTCCACTGTCTAATCGTAAGCAATTTGATTTAGGTCATACCAGAATAGTCTAATGATTTTCCCTGCTTTCTTCAATTTAAGTCTGAAATTGGCAATAAGGAGTTCATGGTCTATACCACAGTCAGCTCCTGGTCTTCCTTTTGCTGACTGTATAAAACTTCTCCATTTTTGGCTGCAAAGAATATAATCAATTTGATTTCGGTGTTGACCATCTGGTGATGTCCATGTGTAGAGTCTTCTCTTGTGTTGTTGGAAGAGGGTGTTTGTTATGACCAGTGAATTCTCTTGGCAAAACTTAGTCCCCTTAAAGGAGAGAGGTCTATTGGGCTTTTCTCAGACTGTAATATTCTTGAGCATCTAGGAGCCTTCCCTCATACTTATATGTGAAGAATATTTGCAAACTTAAAAAAAAAATCTATATGACTATATATACACATGCATACTTTTTCCAAAATAAAGAAATCTGCAAAATTGAAATGTGTTGAATGAAATCTAATGTTTAATTAAATGACTTCTAAATGTAAAGTCTTCATTGACTATGCGAAAGCCTTTAACTGTGTGGATCACAAGAAACTGAAAAATTCTTAAAGAGATAGGAGTACCAGACCACCTTACCTGTCTCCTGAGAAACCTGTATGCTGGTCAAGAATCAACAGTTAGAACTGGACGTGGAACAACTAACTGGTTCCAAATTGGGAAAAGAGTACTACAAGGCTGTATAGTGTCACCTTGCTTATTTAATGTCTATTCAGAGTACATCATGCAGAATGCTGAGGTAGATGAGTCACAAGTTGGAACCAAGATTACCTGGAGAAATATCAACCACCTCAGATATGCAGTTGATACCACTCTAATGGCAGAAAGTGAAGAGGAACTAAAGAGCCATTTGATTGGGATGAAAGAGGAGAGTGAAAAAGCTGGCTTAACATTCAACATTAAATAAATTAAGATCATTGCATGTGGTCTCATCACTTCATGGCAAACAGAAGGGGGAAAAGTGGAAACAGTGACAGATTTTTATTTGGGGGCAGATTTTATTTGGGGGGGCTCCAAAATCACTGTGGATAATGATTGCAGCCAAGAAATTAAAAGACGTTTGCTCCTTGGAAGGAAAGCTATGACAACCCTAGACAGCGTATTAAAAAGCAGAGACATCACTTTGCCAACAAAGATCTTTATAGTCAGAGCTGTGGTTTTTCCAGTAGTCATGTATGAATGTGAGAGTTGGATCATAAAGAAAGCTGAGTGCCAAAGAATTAGTGCTTTGCAAATTATGGTGCTAAAGAAGACTCTTGAGAGTCCCTTGGACTACAAGGAGAGCAAACCAGTCAATCCTAAAGGAGATAAACCCTGAATATTAGTTGGAAGGACTGATGCTAAAGCTCCAATATTTTGGTCACGTGATGCGAGGAGCCAACTCATTGCAAAAGACCCTGATGCTGGGAAAGACTGAAGGCAGGAGGAAAAGGGGACAACAGATGATGAAATTGTTAGATAGCATTACTAACTTAATGGACATGAATTTGAGCAAACTCCAGGAGATAGTGGAGCACAGAGGAGCCTGGCATGCTACAGCCTGCAGGGTCGCAAAGAGCTGAACAAAACTTAGCAATTGAACAACAACAAATGTAAGATCATCCTTGCCAGCTTGGTCAGTTATTACTTGACTTAACTCCTCAGTGTGGGGTCAAAAGGATTGAGCTTCACCCAGCATCATTCTTGTGGAGTTCTTCAGATGCTCTTCCATGGAGGTCAGGAGTTCTAGAAGGTTATGTGGTCATGAGCTCCCCCTTGGCCTTTATCTTCTAGCTCACAATGGTCTCTGCTCCTTGCTTTGTGCATTTTTTAGAGGTTAGTGACCTCCTGAAGTGAGGCTTGAGGAAATAGTAATAACCATAATAAGAGTAAGAGTGGGCCCCTGAGGAGCACTGTCTATGCACTGGGAGCACTTTCTGTGCACCAGGTGCTGGCCCAGGTATCTGTGTTAATTCCCTCGTGTAATCTCTGGAGCAGCCCTAGGAGGTTAGTACTACAGCTGGGGAAACGGAGGGATTCTTTGGGATTTGTTCAGCGCTTGCAGCCAGCAGATAACACGCAGGTAGACCACCTGCTCGCCTGCAAGTCTGAAGCAAGTGTATCCCACACCCAGTTTGCTGAGAGCTCCTAGCCACCTTTCCCCTTCTGCCTGCATGTGGCTGCTCAACTGGGGCACTCAACTGTTTCTCCTGATGGAAAATGAGAAGAGGAGGCTGGTGGTTTCAAGTTTCATAAATTTCCGAGCAGCCTGCCCTGAGGCTTGGCTCTGGGCTTCTTTGGGGGAGGAGGGGCGGGGGACGGGGAGGGAAGGCTGAGGAGGAGACTTGCAAAAGAGAGAGGTACTGTGAGCAGGGGGCCCCTGAGAGAGACCTGGATCACCCGGTGAGCAGACCTGCCTAACAGGAGTAGCCAGGAGAAATTCGGGTGGGGGAGGTTGGAGGGAGCGCATTCCTTGTCCAGTTTGGTGGGTGGCCAAAAACCCAAGTGTAAGGAAGGAAGCCACATCCTTTAAAATTGCCCAGGGAAAGGCCCTGCTTTGGAAGGTAGAGGAATGGATAGGAGGCTCGCAGAGGTATGTGTGCTTCTGCCCTGGGCCTGGGAAATTGATAGCTCGTAGAAATAAAGACTGGATGGCCGAGAGAGTTTTCAGTACAGCAGGGAAACCTCAGACAGGTCCCATTCCTTTATGTGATTAAATACTCGTACAGGAACATAGAGGCCGACTGGAAGAGAAAGTCTGGGGCCACAGCGTGAGTTCCCCCAGCAAAGAAGCCTCGTCTGTCTGTGTCCGTGTATCATACATCTAGGTTCATTAATTCTGCGGGTGTATATACATCATCATGGGGTTCACCTGGCGTGGCCATTCTCCCCAAATCTTACCCGTCTGTCAGGAAAGTGTGACGAGAGCTCTGTGTCCAGTGCCAGGTCCAGGGGTGCATGGGAGGCATGCAAACATGATCCCCCTCTCCAAGAACTAAGTTTTAATGGGAAGACACAGAACTTAGTATAAAGCAGTAAAAACGGCATGGGTGGGCTCAGTGAGATCAAGGGCCACAATAAGTGTCAGACATAGAGGGTCTAAGGACACAGGAGCAGGGAAAGCCAGCTGATTTTTGGACAAGGCAGGATGTGGGGGAAACCTCGAAGAATAAGTGGGGTTCACCTGGAGATGAAAGGGGAAGATGGAGACGGTGAGGAGAGACCAGCTCTCATGTGTCGTGGATGGAAAGACGGGCATCCAAGCCTCTGAAGACAGCCTGAGACCCGATTTGTTCTTCAGCCATAGCTGCTGGCCTTGCAGGGGCTGCAGGCGCAGTGTCAGTGTGTGTGTGTGCCAAACTGCTTCAGTCATGTTCAATTCTTTGTGACCCCATGGATTGTCTTTGAGATGCCAGGCTCCTCAGGGCCATGAGATTCCCCAGGCAAGAATACTGGAGTGGATTGCCATACCCTCCTCCAGGGGATCTTCCCGACCCAGGGATCGAACTCCCATCTCATGTCTCCTGCATTAGGTGGGTTCTAGACTTCCCTGGTGGCTCAGACGGTAAAGCGTCTGTCTACAATGTGGGAGACCTGGGTTCGATCCCTGGGTCAGGAAGATCCCCTGGAGAAGGAAACGACAACCCACTCCAGTACTCTTGCCTAGAAAATCCCATGGATGAAGGAGCTTGGTGCAGGCTACTGTCCATGGGGTCGCAAAGAGTTGGGCATGACTGAGCAACTTCACTTCAAAATACCACTAGCACCTCCTGGGCACAGATGTGAGGTCTGAACCCCCCTTAATGGATGAGCAGGTGGGTGCTGGCCTGGTTGCCAGGCAGCCTGTGGCAGTCAGGAGGACTGCAGGGCAGCAGGAATGTGTTAACTCCAGCGGATGGCTGCTATCTGATCCTGGCCCGGCAGCGACTTCCGCTTCCCCCATTGTTAACATACCAGCCAGACTGTGAATGAATGAATGAGTGGGTGGAAAGGGTTCCAGTGCAGGCTTTCACAGCTGACATAAAATAGCCTCCGCCTGCTGGCCTGCCAACCTTTGGGATTGGAAAACTCCAGGTGGGACGTGGCCCTAAAGAGTGGATGGACTCGCAGCCTGGGGATTATAATTGTTTTAATTGGGACAGAGCATCTACTTTACAAAATAATTTCCCAAATGGCTTAACATAACATTGGTGTTAAGGTGTATTCCTATCTCCAGCACAAGCCCAGAGCTTCCTGTCTAAGAGCTCAGCCGTCTTCTGGAACTGTGATTTCCCAGTTTGAGTGTGTATCTAAGTCCCATGTGTGTGTGCTCAGTCATGTCCGACTCTTCGACTCCATGGACTGTAGCCCTCCAGGCTCCTCAGTCCATGGGATTTCCCAGACAAGAATACTGGAGTGGGTTGCCATTTCCTTCTCCAGGGGATCTACCAGAATCTGGGATCGAACCTCATGTCCTGTGTCTCCTACATTGGCAGGCAGATTCTATCACTGCGCCACCTGGGAAGCCAGAGGGCTTATTAGAACACAGATTGCTGAGCCCCACCACCACCACAGTGGGGGACCTGAGAATTTGCATTTCGAGCAAATTCTAACTGTTGTTGGTCCAGGGACCAACACTTTGCAAACCACCATTCTAGGGCTTCATAATTCTTCACTGAAGCTTCTGCATCCAGCCAGGAGCTGAGCAGAATTCAGTCACAGCGGCTGCACTTAACTCCAAGAGAGCCCGAGAGACAGAGTCATCTTGTGGGCCCAGAAGGAAGGTAAGACGGCATCGTCTCTGCCACCATCAAAAAGGGCAACACAGATCCTGATCTCATTGGTCTCTGCTTAAAACAGTAGGTTTCAAAATGCTTTTCAGATGTGTGGAGAAGGTCAACTAAGATT
Source organism: Ovis canadensis (assembly GCF_042477335.2). NCBI lineage: Eukaryota > Metazoa > Chordata > Mammalia > Artiodactyla > Bovidae > Ovis > Ovis canadensis. The sequence goes on from NC_091247.1 coordinate 57,147,901, forward strand.
TGGTTAATCGTGGCACCAGGCTGGAGAGGGAAATAGCAGCTCACTCCAGTATTCTTGCCTGGAAAATCCCATGGACAGAGGAGCCTGGTGGGCTACAGTCCATGGGGTCGCAAGAGTTGGAGACAACTGAGTGACTGAAATAGCTACCCCCTCCATGGCACCAGGGCCTTTCAAGAAGGCCGAACCTTCATGGAGCTCATTATTGAATGTCTAACTGGTTCCACCGTGTGAGTCATTTGAGACTCAGGTTCCTGTGTTGGATGGTCCTTGGCATCCCCAGTCCAGCCTTTATAGCTTAGGCCTGTGGAAGCAAGCTGCAGACAGGAGCCAGCTTGTACATGGTGGGCTTTTTTTTTTGCATCTTCCCAGTTACTGCTCAATGTCTAGCTTCATTTTTATTGCCTCATGACTCTCAGAGCCTATAACCGTGCTGGCTTGTATAGGGCAGAAGGTGTTGGGTTTTTTGTATACAAAGATGTATGCTTAGTTTTTGTTTTCTTTTTATGGTTGTGCTGGGTCTTCGTTGTTGCACGTGAACTTTCGTTGCAGCGAATGGGGGCTACTCTCTAGTAGTTGTGGTGCTCAGACTTCCCATTGTGGTGACTTCTCTTCTTGTGGACCACAGGCTCGCTTTACGGGTCTTGGGCTCAAGAGTTGTGGCGCATGGGCAGAGTTGCTCCACAGCGGAGAGATGGAACCCGTGACATCTCTTGCGTTGGCGGATTGTTTCTTTACCACCGAACCACTGTGGAGGCCCCAGCAAATGTTTTGTAATCAGAATTTAGCCATGGTGAATAGGCATGTTACATAGTTCAGGCCCGATTTGGGATAAAATCAAAGTGAGTGAATCAGCAGGTGTTACCTACCTGTCTGTGCTGGAGGATTCAAGAGAACATGCTCCAGGCCATCCTGATGACCTTATCTCTCTGTAGAGCCCAGAGCAATGCAAATACAGGCATTCCTCATTTTATTGCACTTTACAGATACTGTGTTTGTTTTTTTTACACAAAAAAGTTTGTGGCCACCCTTTGTCAAGCAAGTCTGTTAGTGTCATTTTTCCAACATCTGCTTACTCTGGGTCTCCATGTAACATTTTGGTAATTCTCACAATATTTCAGGCTTTTTCATTATTGTTATGGTGTTCTGTGATCTGTGATCTTTGATGCTACTGTTGTAATCATCTGCGGGTACCAGGAACTGTGCTCATATGATGGCAAAGTTAATCCACAAATGTCTGTGTTCTGACAGCTCCACTCACCGGTTGCTCCCTCATCTCTGTCCCTCTCCTTGGGCCTTCCCGTTCCCTGAGACATAACAATACTGAAATTAGGCCAGTTAATGACCCTACACTGGCCTTTAAGTGTTCAAATGAAAAAAGGAGTTGAAAGTCTCTCATGTTAAATCAAAAGCTAGAAATGATGAAGCTCAGTGAAGAAGGCATGTCCGAAGCTGAGGGAGACTGAAAAGTAGGCCTCTTGGTTCAAACAGTTAGCAGAGTTGTGGACTCAAAGGAAAGGTTCTTGAAGGAAATTAAAACTGCTACTCCAGTCAACACGTGAATGATAAGGGAGTGAAGCAGCTTCATTGCTGATAAGAGGAAAGTTTCAGTGGTTTGCAAAGAAGATCAAACCAGCCACAATGTTCCTTTAAGCCAAGGCCTTATCCAGATCAAGGCCCTAACTGTCTTCAGTTCTGTGAAGGCTGAGAGAGGTGAGAAAGCAGTAGAAGAAAAGTATGAAACTAGCAGAGGTTGGTTCATGAGGTTTAAGCAAAGAAACCATTTCTAAAATAAACAGAGCAAGACAAAGCAGGAAATGCTAATACAGAAGTTCCAGCAAGTTATCCAGAAGATAACTTATGAAAGCGCTACACTAAGCAGCAGATTTTTCAGTAGACAAAACAGCCTTCAGTTGGAAGAAGATGCCATCTAGGACTTTCATAGCTAGAGAGGAGAAGTCAGTGCCTGATTTCAAAGCTTCAAAGGACAGGCCAAATTTCTTAGGGGCTAATGCAGCTGGGACTATTACATCAAAGCCAGTGCTTATTTACCAGTCTGAAAATCCTTAGACCCTGAAGAATTATACTAAACCTATTCTGATTGTGCTCTATAAATGGGACAACAGCGTAGAAGACAGCACATCTGTTGACAACAGAATACTGAATAGTTCAAGCCCACTCTTGAAACCTGTTGCTTAGAAAAAAAGAGTACTTTCAAAATGTTACTGCTCATTGATAATGCATCTGGTCACCCAAGAACCCTGATGAAGATTTATAAGATTAATGTTTCCATCCCTGCTAATGCAGCATCTATTCCACAGCCTGTGGATCAAGGTGTCCGTGCAACTTCAAAGTCTTATTCTTTAAAAAATACATTTTGTAAGGCTGTAGCCATGATAGGTAGTGATTCCTCTGATGGACCTGGGTATAGTAAGTTGAAAAACTTCTGGAAAAGATTCACCAGTCTAAATGCCATAAGAACACTTGTGATTCATGGGAGAGGTCAAAATGTCAACATGAATAGGAGTTTGGGAGAAGTTGATTCTAACTCTCATTGATGACTTCGAGGGGTTCAAGACATCAGTGAGGGAAGTAACTGCAGATGTGGTGGAAATAGCAAGAGAGGTAGAATTAGAAGCCTGTAGATGTAACTTAATTGCTGTAATCTCATGAGAAAACTTTAATGAATGAGGAGTTGTTGCTCGTGGATGAGCAAAGACAGTGGCTTCTTGAGATGGGATCTACTCCTGGTGAAGATACTGTGAAGATTGTTGACATAACAATGGAGGATTTAGAATATTACATAAACTTAATTGATAAAGCAGTCACAAGATTTTAGAGAATCAGTTCCAATTTTGAAAGCTCTCCTGTGGTCAAAATGCTGTCAAACAACATCGCACGCTACAGAGAAATCAGTTGCAAAAGAAAATGTCAGTCGACATGGCAAACTTTATTGTTGTCTTATTTTCAGAAATTGCCACGGCCACCCCAGCCTTGAGCAACCACCATCCTGATTAGTCAGGGGCAGCCATCAACACCGAGGCAAAAATCCTTTGCCAGCAAAACGATTATAACTTGCTGAAGGCTCTTATGGTGCCTAGCTTTTGTAGCAATAAATAAAGTGTTTTAAAGGGCTTTCCTGATGGCTCAGTAGTAAAGACTCTGCCTGCCAATGCAAGAGACATGAGAATCACGGGTTTGATTTCTGGGTTGGGAAGATCCCCTGGAATAGAAAATGGAAAGTCAGCTCAGTATTCTTGCCTAGAAAATTTTGTGGACAGAGGAGCCTGGTGGACAGTCCATAGGGTCACAAAGAGTCGGATGTGAGTGAGCATACACACACACACAAAACACAAAAGCATTTTAAAATTAAAGCATGGAGACTCCTTGGTGGTCCAGTGGGTAAGAATCTGCCTGCCAATACAGGGAACCGGGTTCCGCACCTGGTCGGAGAAGATCCTACATGCCAGAGCAACTAAGCCGATATGCTCTGGTTACGGAGCCCACGTTCCACAACTACTGAAGCCTGAATGCCTGAGAGCCTGTGCTCTGCCACAAGAGAAACCACCGTAGTGAGAAGCCCAAGCACCACAACTAGAGTAGCCTCCACTCTCCGCAACTAAAGAAAAGCCCACGTGAAGAACTGAAGACCCAGCGCAGCCAAAAATAAATGAGTAGATATTTTAAAGAATAAATAAAAATGAAAGTATATGCATTGTCTTGGGGGTTACATAATACTATTGCTCACTTGACTCCTGTAGAGTGTAAACATAACTTTTATATGCCCAGGAAAACCAAAAAATTCATGTGACTTGCTTTATTGCGATATTTGCTCTATTGCAGTGGTCTAGAACCAAACCCACAGTATCTCTGAGGTCTGCCTATGAAATAAGGGAAGGCTCAGTGGGGGCTGCGTGTGTCCAGTGGTCGAATCAGAGAGCCCAGCTCAGGGTAGGGAGTGGCCCTGACAACTCGGTCCTGCTCAACCCACTTCTAGAGCTTCCAGCTCAGTTCTGGGAGTTGCAGTGCCAGCAGGACTGAGACACATAGATGATTGGGAGGGATCTGTGGGAGGCCCTGGCCTGGGGAGGATGGAAGGTGATAGGGCAGGTCAGCTGTCATGACCTGTGTGAAGTTGGGCTGTGGCTATGGGGATAGAGTTGACGAAAATGTGTGGTTCCTGGGGGAGAGCTGGAGCTAAGTGGGAGCTCAGCAGTGTGAGAGGGGGATCTTTGACTTGGGGTACAGAAGGAGAACTTTTGCACTATTGCGCTGGTCTGAAAGCACAGGATGCTACTGCCTTACACAGCACTGGCACTATTCACTTGGGCAGATTTCACGTTCGGACAATGTCTTCTTCTTTTTTAAAAAATACTTATGTATTTATTTTGGCTGGGCTGAGTTTTAGTTGTAGCCCACGAGACCTCTGTTGTGGCATGCAAGCTTCTTAGCTGAGGCATGCTGGATCTAGTCTCCCAACTAGGGATCGAACCTAGGCCCCCTGCACTGGAAGCATGGAGTCTTAGCCACTCGATCAGCAGGGAAGTCCTCCTAGGCTATGTCTTTGGGAGAGAAGTTGAATTAGAAGAAAAATGAAATGTCTCTGGAGGCTGGACATTTGGAAGGCCTTTATTTATTTATTTTTTTTGTGGATTGTGTGGAGCTGATCTTTAGCCAAGCTGTGAAGGCCAGGCAGGATCTGCGTGGATAGAAGGAGGGGAAGGTTTCAGATATATATTTCTATCACATCATTGCATTGTACATCTTAAGCCTATACAGTATGTCAATTGTATCTCAGTAATGCTGAAAGGAAAATGAGGGGCAGGGCCTTTCAGTCGGCAGACAGGCGTTGTGGGTGGGCCCAGAGGGGAGGGCCTGAGTAATGGGCCAAGCTGGCCTGGACAACAGAGAAGCAGGGCTGGACAGCCCTGGCGGAGCCAATGTTCTGGAGTGTGGAATCCCACTGGGATTTTCCAGGGTGAAGGTGACCTTGAGGTGGAAGTTTGGTGACGAGTGTCCAGCTTGGGTTGTGAGAGAGAATGAAAGGGACAGTGGGCGAATTTAAGAGCCAGCTCTCAAAAAAAAAAAGAGCCAGCTCTCAGAGGACAGAAGTCTATAGTGCCGGGTAGTTCTAGTATCTTTGTGATGGCGGTTATGAAGAGGCCTCCCTGCAACTCTGTCCCTCGGAGCGTGAAGGTTGGAGCCCAGGTCCCTTACCTAGAGAGCCCGGTATAAGTGATCCCATCAGCACATCTCTTTGTTGATTTGTCCTGGCCATGTGTGAGGACAAGCCTGCAGCACTTGCACCCTCTCTCTGTGCCTGGACTGAGAGGGCAGCCCCATTGATGTTTCTGTTCTGGGGGATGTGGGGTGGGGGAAGGCAGGCTCTCAGAGGCCGTGTTCTGCTGTGGAAACACCCAGCCCTGTGCTCTCCTACGTGAGCCTGCCTTTGTCAGGAAGCTGAGCTGTTGCCCTCTGATTCAGCCCAGGAGCTCTGCTATGGCCAGGGGTGAGGGCTGTCACATGAGTTTTCCTTCTGAACCCCTCAGCATCTCAGAGAGGTCAAGGGCCTGCCCCCAAGTGTCACAGTACAGTTGAGTGACAGGTCTGCCTGTGTCTCGGTTTTCTGACCTCACATCTGGAGTTCGTCCCAGGGTTCAGCATCTTTCACAGCCCCGGATGAAGAATTTCACGTTCCTTAAGAATGCAGCTGCTGTAGCAGGGACTAGGAGATGCCCGGGAAATCAGCTTTAGCCAAGTATGCATGAAGGTGGGAAGTGAAGTCACTATCACCGGCTTATACCAAGGGCTATCATTTTGCCAACAAAGATCTGTATAGTCAAAGCTATGGTTTTTCCAGTAGTCATGTACAGATGTGAGAGTTGGACCATGAAGAATGCTGAGCACCGAATTGACGCTTTTGAACTATGGTGCTGGAGAAGACTTGAGAGTCCCTTGGACTGCAAGGAGATGAAACCAGTCAATCATAAAGGAAATCAACCCTGAATAATCATTGGAAGGACTGATGCTGAAGCTCCAAAACTTTGGCCATCTGATGGGAAGAGCTGACTCGTTGGAAAAGATCCTGATGTTGGGAAAGAGGATAGGAGGAGAAGGTGGCTACAGAGGATGAGATGGTTGGATGGCATCACCGACTCAATGGACATGAGTTTGAGCAAACTCAGGGAGATAGTAAAGGACAGGGAAGCCTGGTGTGCTGCATTCCATGGAATCACAAAGAGTCTGACACGACTTAGTGACTGAATAGCAACAACACGAGGGCCTAGGCCTGCATATTGACTTGTGAGTTCACATCACAGTATTTTGCAGAGGAGGCAGCTGAGGTTCAGAAGAGCTGGGTGGGTTGCCTGGCCCCAAGCAGGAGCCAGATGCAGGAGCCTTGCACTTAACCTCAGGCCATCCAGGGCCCTCACCAATTAGCTTGCTGAGCTTAGGGCAGCCTCAGCTCTGGAAGGCGCTGGCATGTCTGTGCTTGTGAATTTTCTCTGGAGCCTGCCTTGAGGGAGAGAATGACTGTGTCTCAGCCTGAGGTGCCCCCTGCATTAAGGTGTGGCAGCTCATGACCTGGTGGAAGGTGGGCATTTGTGACTTGCTGGTGGATAGAGAGAGAATCAGACTGGGAGAGCCCTCATGGTGCCTGTGGCCCATGTTGGTTGGAGCCCTGACTCCTTGTTTGTTTTTGTGTTCTATTTAAAACATATATATTTATTGTATTTATTATTTATTTATTGGGTTGCCTTGGATCTCAGCTGTGGCTGGTAGGATCTAGTTCCCTGACCAGGGATCCAACCTGGGGTCCCCTGCCTTGGGAGCAGAGTCTTGGCCCTTGGACCACAGGGAAGTCACTCTTTGCTCATTTTAACTTGAGGATCATATGCTCTGAGGAGATAAGTATCTCCCTGCCAATCAGGAGAGAACACAGGGGAAATGGCTTCAGGGTCCATTCAGAGTGGCATGTTAAAGCCTAGGGCTTGCTCTGAGCCAGTGGTCCCCAACCTTTTTGGCACCAGGGACCAGCTTTGGGGAAGACAGTTTTTCTACTGATTTGGATGGGGAGGATGGTTTTGGGGCAATTCAAGTGCATTACTTTTATTGTGCATTTTATTATTGTTTGCTGTTGTTCGTGTCTGACTCTGCGACCCCATGGACTGCAGCATGCCAGGCTTCCCTGTCCTTCACCATCTCCTGGAGTTTGCGCCAGCTCTTGTCCATTAAGTCAGTGATGCCATCCAACCATCTCATCCTCTGCTGTCCCCTCCTTCTCCTGTATTATTCTTACATTGTGGTATACAATGAGATAATTATATGACTCACCATAATGCAGAATCAATGGAAGCCCTGAACTTGTTTTCCTGCAACTACATGATACTATCTGCGGGTGATGGGAAACAGTGACACCTGAAGTGTGTTGCTTACATCCTGTCACCTCCTGCTGTGTGGCCTGGTTCCTAACAGGCCATGGACCAATACCTGTCCTTGGTCCAGGGGTTGGGGAGCCTGGCTCTAAGCGACTGTGGCTCCTCCTTGCCTTCAGGGGGCGCCATCGAGACCTGCTGCCTTCTCTCTGAACATTCTTCCCAGGTCGATGGGATAGCAAGCAAGTGGCAGTTATAGCTCCCGTGGACCGCACATCCTGGATTTAAGTTTTTCATAACTGTTGTTTTCATATGCATGTTACTCAGGTTATATGAGATAGATTTATGGTTTGATTACACGACCCTATGGCTTTTATGGTGCCTTCTGAATTAGCATAGGTGAGAATTTTGTTTCTACAAAGTTTTAGGGTTAAAAGCACTTGATTGTTTTTGATTCTTTGGAAGTTGGTGAAATATCCACTGTATCTGTAATGAGAATTCTCCAAGAACAAGTCCCTCAAAGAGCATTTGCCTAAGTAGTTCCATTAAATAGCTACGTAAAGAAATAAGAAACTCAGGAAGGAAAATACTAGATAGGAAATAAATAAATGGCAACCCACTCCAGTACTCTTGTCTCGAAAATTCCGTGGATGGAGGAGCCTGGCGTGCTACAGTCCATGGGGTCACAAAGAGTCGGACACGACTGAGCGACTTCACGACATGACTTCCTTACTATTATCTTATTGGAATATAAATTCTTTATTTTGCCCTAGAGTTGTGCTTATATTAATGAGGGAATATCAACCCCCTCCCACAATCCTCTAATACCTATATACATACTCTTCTTGTCTTTGCATATAAGTTGGTCGATACCTTGGATGGATGTCTGCTCATGTTGGGTAGGTGTAATTTGGCGAAAACCCATGATCACCACTACTGTTGCTAGTTAGGTCAAACCAGATAGATTTTGGAAGAAATGACCTTGGCATTATCAAGCAGGTGGAACTTGTCAGGATGCTGTCTTTTTTCCTCTGACTCTTTTTCACCCTCCTCTATTTTCCAGGTGCTTAGTGCTTTTTTCATTTTACATCCTTTCAGAGCCCCCTCTCAGCTCTCAGTGGAGATACTGATTCACCCCAAGATTTAAAGCTCATGTCTTATCTCCCAAAGGAATTTTGTGGATGAGCCTCTAAGCCAAAGGTATGACTATCTAATAGTGGAATTTCAGTCATTTGGAAGAGACCAGAGAAGAAGATGTAGTGAGAGGTACTTCCTGGTGTTGGTGAATAACTGAACTTAGATATCTCCATGTTTCCTACTTTTTTCTAAAAGTTTAATAGTTTATGTTTTAAGTCCGTGATCCATTTTGAGTGACTTTTTCTGTTGGTATGGGAATTTTCATGTGGGTGTCCAGTTGCTCCAGCATCATTTGCTGAAAAAGCCACCTTTGTCAGTGAACTCATTGCACAGTATAAAATATCACCTGGGCGTATTTGTGTGGGGCCAATTGTGAATTCTCTATTCTGTTAATCTATGTGTCTGGCCTTCAACCAATACCATGCTGTCACAGTTACTGTAGTCGGAGAGAAAAGGGAGAACTTTCAAAATTATTTGGTCTCTTTTAGGGCTTTTCACTTATTTTTACAAAGAACTTTGTACACGAATGATCATAGCACCATTATTCAAAACAAGCACAAAATGGAAGCTACCCAGATATTCTTCAGTGGTCAGTGGCTGAACAAACCATGGTATATCTACATGTATGTGGAATACTATTCAGCTACAAAAAGGGACAGATGACCAACACATGCAACAATGTGGATGAATCCCAAGGAAATTATGCTGTGTGAAAAAAACAAATCAATCTGCAAGGCTACACACTGTACTAGTTTGTTTATATAAGTCTTGAAATAATAAAATTGGACATAGAGAAGAGCTTAGTGGTTGTCAGAGGTTAATGATGGGCGTGAGTGATTGGTGTCCCTAATAAGGGATAGCCTGAGGGAGTCTTGTGAAGGTATGGTGTAGTATCTTGATTACTACTTGGTTACACAAAGTTGCATGCACACGCACATGTGCGTACACACACACACACGAGTGCTTGTGAAACTGGTCAGGTCTGCATGAATTCTCTGGGTTGTGTCAATGTCGGTATCCTGGTTCTGACTGTGTTGTTGTTGTTTTCTTGTCGCTGAGTTGTGTCTGACTCTTTTGTGACTCCATAGACTGTAGTCCCTCAGGCTCCTCTGCCTATGGGATTTCCCAGGCAAGAATATTGGAGTGGGTTGCCATTTCCTTCTCTTGACCTTCTTCCTGACTCAGGGCTCGAGCCACGTCTCTTACGTGGCAGGCAGATTCTTTACCCTCTGAGCCACCAGCAAAACTAGACATGCCGAGGGTGCATGTCTATCTCCATGTTATCTTGATCTGTTCACTGAATTGGTCTTCACATTTAACACTTCCTTGGTAAAACTACTCAGTCACAGATGTATCGCTTCTTCCCATGAATTAGTAACTCTGGGTCAGGAAACCTAAGAACGCAGTTCATCTTTTTTTATTATGAAAAGCTAATTTAATTTTAATTGCTCATTATAGAATTGTATTATGAGGAGGAAACTGTCTTTAATTATCTTTTTGGGTGCTTGTGTCTGAAGTAATGTGATGTGGGGAGCTGAGAATCATCCTTTCCCAAGTGACCATCTGACAGTGGGCTTAAAATATCTGTGCACAACAGTGTAAATAGACTTCTCTGCCCCTCACGGCCGCGTCCCCCGCCCACCCCTGCCGCTGTCGGAGCCTGCCCTCCCCGTGAAGCAATTAAAAGAATTCCAGGTGGGTGGCTCCCCATTCCTGGCCCTATTTAAAAATCCAACTGGCATTTCAGTTTCTTTTTTCCCTTTCCTAAAAAACAGCAACCAGGTGACACAAGAACAGAGACCAGGTCTCTCCAACCCTCATTTAAATATTGTCCGTGTCCTTTGGAGGCAGTTTTTCTTGGTGGCACATTCAGCGATCTCAGGTCAGCCGGAGTTCTTGAAGGTCACCGTGGGTGTCAGGAATGCAGTGGTAACCAATGTACACGACAGGCTCGCGGAGGCACCCTATACAGCACCCCTGGCCCAGAGCCCCATCTTGCTCGTTCAGAGAAACGGACTCTGTTGATTTGTTGTTTGGTGGATTTTCATGTCAGCCTGTATCCCTCACAGCCTTCTCCACCGAGTGCCATCCTCTGCTGCCTTCAAGGTCTTGGCTGGAGGGGGTGGGGGTGATGCTTGGCCACTGACACCCAGAGGATGCCATTGAAAACACAGAGATGTCTTCACACTGCTCTTTGTGGTGGGATGGCCTCCCTTCCCGTGGGCAAACCCTTGGGGCTGGAGCCCTCCCGGCTGCCCAATGGCTTTTGTGTGTGTGCAGCTTTCAGCTCCTGTCCATCAGCCTGAATGGGCCCATTCAAGGGCATTCATGCGCCTCGGAGACCCCGGCCGCCTGGACACAATCAGCTGAGAAGGGCGCCGCGGGCCCCGCACATGAGAACGAGCTGGCTCAGCCTGCCTCCAGGAGCCCCTGATTGTTCCCCTGAGCCCAGGGCCCAGGAGTGAGCCCAGAGGGGTGATGCTGGGCAGCCATTTGGGGCTCATTCACTTGGTGCAGTTGGGGGCTGGGGAAGCAAGGGGAAGGAACACCTTGCCATGAAGGAGGAATGTGCAAGCTCGGGCTGGCTCGAGCTTATCTCTGGCTCTGACCTTCGGCCTTTATCTGTGTACCACCCCTCTGATCCCCTACTTAAGAATGGAGACCTTGTCTTTTTAACCATCACAGACCTGCATACCCAAGGGTATTAAGGTATGTACATGCTCAGTTGTATCTAACTCTTTGTGACCCCATGGGCAGGCTTCTCTGTCCATAGATTTTCCAGGCAAGAATACTGGAGTGGGTTACCATTTCCTTCTCAGGGACTCTTCTCCATCCAAGGATTGAACTCGCATCTCCTGCATTTCCTGCATTGCCAGGCAAATGCTTTACCACTGAGCCACCTGGGATGCAACATACACAAGACAGTAAATGCTTGTTGAAGATTAAACTTCCATTTTGGCGCAGGGCACGCAGTGCTGCGGCGTGTTCTGCCCTGGGGTGAGGGCAGCCTACTGGAAGAACTGGACTCCCCTCATGTTTGGAAGGACAGTAGCTATGAGACCCTGAAAGGACGTAGGACATTTTCAAGGTGGGATATGGCCACAGCAAAGGGCCCTGTGGCTGCCAGGTACCTGCATCTGGAATTGGAAAGGTTGTGTAAGGAGCGCCTGAGGCCCCTGCAGAGATCAGCCTCAGGCTTTTTGCAGGAAAGGGCCGTTCCTTGGGCCGGTTTGGAACCAGATGTAGTAGATGTGAATTTGTGAGCCTGGACTTAATTGATTCTCTGTAACTTGTACTGGACTTCCTGAGTGGCGCTAGTGGTAAAGAACCTGCCATGGGTTCGATCCCTACATGGGAAAGATCCCATGGAGGAGGGCATGGAAACCCACTCCAGTATTCTTGCCTGGAGAATCCCATGGACAGAGGAGCCTGGTGGGCTACATTCCATAGGGCTGAACAGAGTCAGGCACGACTGAAGCAACTTAGTGCACACACCCACAGCTTGTGCCATGTGGGAGCCAATACCTTCAAAGACTTGCTCTCAGTTCTGGCTTGTGCCCTCACTCAGACTTCCTAGGACAATGCTGAAAACATTCAGGGAATGAAAAGGACCAGCCAAAATGCCAAGGAGGCTTAGTGCTCTCCAGCTTTACAAAGCTGTCCAGTATAAACTGCAGACAGTTGCAGTAGTAGGCAAAGAAGTGGTACAATCTTCTATGTACTGGGAATTTACTGGGCTAAGTACTTTGTATATAATGCTTCATTTGATTAAGCTGTTATGTTGTTGTATATGCACCCACCCATTTGTAAAATGTATACATTGTGTGCATTTCAAGTACTTTAAGATTATTATTCCCATTTACAGCTGGAATAAGTGAGGCCGTGAAATATTGACTACCCAAGGTGAGCAGCAGAACTTCAGTGGAAACGAGCTCAGTACAGTGAAGGCAATGGCTGCTGCAAGCGTTACTCTGGTGCAGCAAACCAAGTTATCATAATAATTTTCACCTCTGTTTTAAGTGTTAATCTAAAAGGAAGAAAAGAAAATAACATACTTTGATTAGGACCATGATATTCAAAAAGTAGACATCTTAAAAAATCCCATGGGCAGAGGAGCCTGGCAGGCTACAGTCCATGGGGTCGCCAAGAGTTGGACATGACTGAGTGACTAACACTAAGAAGTCTTGAGATTTAGTTGGAAAAATGCAACACACAAACAGAAATGCTTTCAAACTGCCAGCAGTTGGGGTGGCAGCTGCATCTGTGCCAAGGACATGAAGGGACATGCACCGCATAACCTTGGGAGGTCGTTGAGAACCCACTAGGACAAATGCGTGGTCTTTTCCTCCTGAGGAAGAAGATTTGCTCCATGACTACTGGAGGGGTGTGGATCTGCTTACCCTGATGCCAGCTTCAGAACATCTGGCCCCAACAGCTTGTTCTGAAAGGCACAGGCACTCTGTGAGGGTTCCCAGACCTGGGTCCAAGATCAGCTCACCCTGGGGTGGGTTACAGAACCTGGCTGTGAAATGGCATCCCTCCTACTGTCAGCAATGGAATCAGAGTATGTGGTCAGTTCTCTAATATTTAGTGCCTTTTGTGCATGCTAAGTCACTCAGTCATGTCCGACTCTGCCACCCCATGGATTGTAGCCGGCCAGGCTCCTTGCTATTGTCCAGGCAAGAATACTGGAGTGGGTTGTCCTGCCCTCCTCCAGGGGATCTTCCCAACCTAGGAATCAAAACTGCATCTCTCATGTTTCCTAACATCTCCTGCATTAGCAGGCAGATTCTTTACCACTAGCATTACCTGGGAAGCCCTTAGTGTCTTAGAAAGTCCTTTCTTTGTTGGATGTGTCTCAAGAAGGGACAAGACTTTATATTCAGCTCCATAGGGCAAAGCTCTTCTTGACAAGGGGACAAACGTTCAGCCCCAAGCCACCAAGAGAAATCATCTTGCAGCATGGAACTTGGTATAGTTGTTTTTTTTTTTAAGTATATATTTTTGACATATTTTTAAAGTTAATTAATTAATTGGATTGTGTTGGGTCTTAGTTGCAGCACTCAAGATCTTCCATTGTAGCACATGGACTCTGCAGCTGTGGTGTGAAGGCTTAGTTGCTCTGTGGCATGTGAGACCTTAGTTCCCCAACCAGGGGTCAAACCCACATCCCCTGTGTTGCAAGATGGATCCTTAACCACGGAACCACCAGGGAAGTCCCCTTGGTACAGTTTTATTTCCACTGAGGTCCCCTCTTCCTAGGGGATTCTGTGCTGTGTCCAGGGCTGCTGCTCCCCTCTAATCTAGGGCAGGCTTCCCTGGTGGCTCAGTGGGTAAAGAATCCACCTGAAGCACAGGAGATGCAGGTTCAGTCCCCTGGTTGGGAACATCCCCCGGAGGAAGAGGGCACGGCCACCCACTCCAGTACTCTTGCCTGGAGAATCACAGGGACAGAGGCCCCTGGAGGACTGCAGTCTGTGGGATTGCAAAGACTTGGACTGAAGTGACCAAGCATGCAATCGGGGGCACTTATTTCAGTCTAGAGAACATTAGTCAGATTGGGGATGACAAGGTGTGTTTTCTTCCCACCTCATTTCTGAGTTTAAGTATTGAAAGACCTTGAGTAGATTAACTCCTACAAACTCAGTTTCTTCATCTGCAAAAGGGGGATAACAGTGGAAATGGGCAGGAAGGGGGCTTAGGTGAGCTGATGCACTTGACAAGGACAGCACTGAAACCTAGTACTCACTCCATAAAATTAGCTTCTCTTTCTTCAATTAGTTGAATCATGTCCTTGCCTGGGGAAGCGGTGACTTCCCTGGCTGATTGCCTTTAACATACAGAGAAGTCACTGAAGTTCCCGTGGCTTCTTTGACCTTTTATTCTCATGGGTGAGGAAGGGTGGAGCCCAGAGAGGAAAGGGCTTATCCAATCTGGATGGACATGTCTAGAAACTGGCAAGTCCAGTCTGAGCATTGTTCAGTTTGGATTGGATCCTGGACCATGGGTTTGTTCTATTTCTCTCTCTCTTTTTCTTGCTTTAAAGGACATTATTGGGACAATTGGCAGCATTTGAATGAAGTCTGCAGATTGGATGATAGCATTGTATCAGTGTTAATTTCCTGACTAAATAGTTAACCTGGTAACATAAGAAAATGTCTTTTTAAGGAAATGCACGCTGAAGTATTTACAGGCAAAAGGGTATCTTCTGTGCAACTTAGACTCAAGTTTTTCCGAGGAAAAAAAGCTCTATGGAGAGAGAGGAGGGTAAATGAAATGTTTACATTTGGGATATTTAGGTGGAGGGAGTTTATTTTACTATTCTTGCAACTTTTCTGTAGGTCTGAAATTATTTCAAAATTGTAAGTTAAAAATAACCCTCGTGATTAGGGCTCATGTAAAATAATAGCACTTGGGTGTCAGTTATTGCAGAGTAGGCTCACTGTTTCTAGAAACCTTTGCCCTGTGTTTGGTGGGCGTGAGGGTATGCACGTGAATGGATAGTGGGCCCAGGACCATGGCCTTTAGGAGTGGGGGGATGAAGACTATCTGAGTGGTGAGAGGATAGGAGGGGGAATAAACTGAGAGAGAAATGGTCAGTGAACATGGGCTCTTTCCACCAAAATAGAAGGGACCAGAGTCTTACTCTGAATATTTTTATCACTAGGGTTCTTAGTAGCAAGCAGTAGATATCAACTGACTGATATCAGCAGAAGAGGCATTTCTTTAAGGGACCTCAGGGTGGTTCCCAGACTTGCTAGGAAGGCTGTGGACTCAAACTGTGGAAACTAGACAGCAGCCCAGGCAGTGGCCACAGCTATGCCACAAAACCGGAACGGTAAGAACACTGCTGCTGTCTGTTTGCAACCTTCAGGGTGAGAGGAGGATCCTGCCTCCCATCAGAACTCATGAAGGCGGCAGGGATTCCTAAACATGGGAAGGGACTTTAGATGCCAGGAGGCCAGATCTCTCCCTGAATAGTACTATTCATGCATGTCAGCACCCCCAGAGACAGCTCATCCCGTTCTTCTTCCTGGTTGCGTAGTATTCCCAAGACGGTCTTTGACTCATTGGACCATTCCCCTGGTGACAAACTTCTAAGTCGTTTATGCTTTTTTGCCCTATTGCAACATGCTTCGCTGAGCATATTTGTATCTTTACACGAATGTGACGTTTCTGTCAGACAAATTCTAAAAACAAAAAGGATAAATGTATTCTTCTCATTATTTTTCAAGTTAACATTTCTTATATTCTATGGGCACTGGAAGACATTGTGAATATAAACAAACAGTATTTTATTTTTAATTAATTTCTTTTATTACTGTGCTCTGTCTTCGTTGCTGCACATGAGCTTTCTCTAGCTGTGCATGGGTTTCTCATTGCTGTGGCTTCTCTTGTTGAGAAGCACAGGCTCAGTAATTGCCTCACGCAGGCTTTCATTGCTTCAAGGCACATGGAGTCTTCCCAGGCAGGGATCGAACCCATATCCCCTGCACTGGCAGACGGATTCTTAACCACTGGACCGCTAGGGACATCCAATAAACAGTATTTTAAGCAGGTTTTTAAAAATTGTGGTAAAACACCCATCGCATAAAATTTACCATCTTAACCATGCTTAAGTGCACATAAGTTAGTATAGTTAAGTATAGTCATAGTGTTATTTGACCATCATACATCATACATCTCCAGGACGTTTATCTTTCCACACTGAAATTCCACACCTATTAAATAATAACTCCCCAAGGCAACTCCCCACCTACCTTGTGTCTCTATGAATCTGGCTGCTAAACAGTTTTCAAAGTTTTATCACAGAATTTATCTGCACAGAGAAGCTAAGAGATATTTCTGATTGGGAGCTTGAACATTTTTAAAGACAGGTAGGAGGAAGGACTGGAGACACCAGTGGTAACAGCTTGTATTTTTCAAGCACTTCCCTTGGGCCTGGCATTCTTCCAGTGCTCTGCAGGCAGTGGTTCTCAGTCCAGCTGCGGGTTAGAATCAGCTGGGAGCTTTGACCGTCTATCACCTGGTGGTGGGACCCAAGCACCAGGACTTGAAAAGACTCCGGGTGATTCCAGCATGTAGGCAAAGTCAAGAACCACTGCTTCTAGATGGCAGTTCATCACCACCCCCACCTGGAATCGGCATTGTGATTATTCCTGTTCCTAACTGCCAGATAGGAAGTCAAGCCACAGTGAGTGAGGCCTTCTCACCACCCAGCACACACCCCAGTGCAGTGATTTCACTGCTGCCTTCCTGGATGGTCATGGTGGGGGGTGCGGGGAGCAAGCCCCTCCACAGAGGAACCCCCACCTCATCCTCAGCCCTTTGTACTCCCAGCCTCATTAGCCTGGTTTCAGATTGTCCAAACCCCTCTGTTCCTGGGGCTCAAGCTCTGTATTTGCTTTGCCTAGAAGGTTATTACCCTCACTTCTTACTTAGATAACTAATTCCCACTTACCCGCCCCCCACCCTGTTCTTTTTTCTTTGGTTGCTCAGTTTCTCATTCATATCCACCTCTTTGTGACCTCATAGACTACAGCACACAAGGCTTCCCCATCCTTCACTATCTCTCCAAATTTGCTCAAACTCATGTCCATTCAGTCGATGCTGCCTTCCAACTATCTCATTCTCTGTCACCCTCTTCTCCTCCTGCCCTCAAACTTTTCCAGTGAGTCAGATCCTCACATCAGGTGACCAAAGTATTGGAGCTTCAGCTTCAGCTTCAGTCCTTCCAATGAATATTCAGTTGATTTCCTTTAGGATTGCCTGGTTTGATCTCCTTGCTGTCTTTTTTCTTTGTAACACTGGAAGCAACACATGGATATGTGCATATCTGTTTTGATTTCCCACCTGCTGACACTAAGTTGACATTCAGTAACTAATAGATAAATGAATGGAGAGAAAGCAGTCATGAGTGGGACCACACTCTTAGGTCAAGAGAGCTCGTCCCCTCCTCTGACGGTGGTGAGGCGTAAGAACAGACGTTCGAGTGGTGTATTTTCAGGTACACTTGAGGGACTGGACCAGCCGAGTGTGATCCTGCTCACAGTTGGGTTAACTTCTGAAAATGAGACGATCAGGACTAGAACTGTGGGTCTCAAGCCCGCCACACGTTGGAATCACCTGGGGAGCTTAGGGAGCTTCTCAGGTAGCTCAGTGGTAAAGAATCTGCCTGCTAATGCAGGAGATGCGTGAGTGGTGGGTACGATCCCCTGGAGGAGGCAGTGACAACCCACTGCAGTATTCTTGCCTGGAGAATCTCATGGACAGAGAAACCTGGCAGGCTACAGTCCATGGGCTCACAAAGAGTTAGACATGACTGAGCAACCGAGCATGCGTGCATGGGGAGCTTAGGGGCCAGTGATGGTGGGTCCTGCCCCCCGACTCAGATTGAATCAGGTCTTTGGTGGGAAATGAGGCTGGGAGGCATGACTAGGAAGATCAGAGGGGCAAGAGTTGGGAAGCCATATCAAGACCCGAGTGCTGGGACCTTGTAGGGGCCTGGATTTAGAGACCAAAAGCCTTGCAGGGTCGTCTCATGGTTCAAACTCTTCTCTGTGGGTCTGGTGTTTTGAGAGTTGCTCAAACATTGGACTTGATTTTTTTAAATTCTCTTTTTACCAAGTAATCAAAATAAAACATGTGTGATTAAATATTCCACATTTCAACGTACTGGAGACCACCAGTGTGCTGATGGAGCTGCCGGGGAGGCCCCTGCCACTTTCTGTCGGTATTGGAATTCCTTGTAAATGTGGTATTGGTTAGGACGCTTCTAGCCCAGCCCCAGTTTCGCTCCGGGTTCAGGCATGCGCAGTTTGCTCTCTGGCCGTCATCTAGATGCTCACACCTGCCATTGGTGAGGTTGGCTTGTGCGTCTTCATGGCTCAGTGGCCAGTCTGCTAAGTGTGGTGTGTTGCCTTGTGTAATTGTCCCCTGATGGATGGTTTCAGCCTTGTGGCAAGTTTGGGGTACATCTTATTTGACTTTTGTATGTCTGATGAGGAAATAACCGGTTGTTGCAGTAGCACGGGAAGCCAGCATTGCCTAATGGTTTAGGGTGTGGAGGATGGGCATGAGTCTCTGTACCACTTGTGTGGTCTTGGGCAGGTTACCTAACCTCTCTGTGCCATAATTTCTTCATCTTTTAAAATAAGGAGGGACATCCCTGGCGGACCAGTGGATAGGAGTTAGTGCTCTTGCTGCCTGGGCTCCTGGTCAGGAAGATACGGTCCCATAAGCTGCACCACCAAAATATAAGGGTGATAGTAATGATATTACAAGGCTTTTAAACAAGTTTTTATATGTATATGTGTGTGTGTATATATATATGTATATATGTATGTGTGTATGTATGTGTATATATATATGCACTTAGAACAGCATCTGACAAATAATAAATACCACATAAGAATTTTCCATTGTTGTTTCTAATCTTATCGTTTTAACGACTCTTTGAAACAGAAATTTTCTATCGTTATTTCAAGATTTGGATCCAGGGACTTCCCTGGTACTTCAGTGGTCAAGAATCTGCCTTGCAATACAGGGGATGTGTGTTCGATCCCGGGTCAGGGAACTAAGATCCTACAGACTGTGAAGCAGCTAAGCTCTCTCGCTTGCCCACGTGCTGTAGAGACCACGCACCACAACTAGGACCATGATAAAAAAAAGAGAGATTTGGATCCATTGAACTCATGCATTCTCAACCAGAAAGGTATTATCCCCGAGGAGATGAAGAAAATTTAGCGATGGCAATGGCGCATGGCCCTCCAAAGGGGTCCCGCTATGTAAACAGATACCCAGTGTTTCATGGAAGAGGGAAGGGCACAGTGAGACAAAAATGTCCACCACAGCTCCTTAGGGGGGTGGGCAATAATGAAAGAAAGGGTGAGAAACACTGGTTTAAGTAAAGACCTTTTTAAGGTCCAAAAGCAGTCTCCTAAAAGCCTGTTAGCATTTGCTACCACTTATCTGTGGAAATCAAGGTTTTTCTCAACACTTTTCCATTAAAAACAAGAATCAGAAATAAATTACTAGGTGATGTGACTGATAGAAGACTGCGCCCAACCTTATAACCATGGATGTCAGGACACAGAAAAACACACTTATCCTTCTCAGTGACTTATCTGGTTTTCATGTAGAGGATTTGCATTCCTTAACCAAAAGGTTTCCTTCCCTGCAGGTTTGACAGCTTCCTGGTTGTGTGGAGTGGCCAGCTTTGGGGCAGGGGGTCCCTCTGGCTCTTGTGGAGGTGGCTGCTCAGCAGAGCTGGGGGCCTCTGCCCAGAGCCCTGGTGGGGTCACAGGCCTAGAAAGGGGCGTGCAGTGGTCCTGGGTCTACAGGACTCCTCAGAAAGGTTCAGGCCCTTATTTGCTGTGAGGAAAGACAAAGATCTTCTTTATTTGCACAAAGGTGGATGGGGGAACTGAGGCCCCCAGATGGTGTATGAGCTCAAAAACCCAATCAAGTTGACCAACAACCTTAGGTTACAGTCACGTGGCATCTCCATGACTCCTGGATTTCCCGTTTGGGGTTTTATTAGCTTTTCGTCAAAGGCGACATTGTGAAGAAACACAGATTAGCATTCAACTTATAAAACAGCTCAGTAAGAGAGAAAGAAGGGCCAGAGAATCATCAAGAGCTTCCTCAGCAAGATCAGAACCCAGACAGCTGCTGTGTGTGTGTCCGTTTAGAGCATAGGGGAGGGGGAGGCAGCCGCCTCGTTCCTGGTCAGGGGCGCCTGGTGGGTTCTCGGATCAAGGAAGAATTTCCCACAGGTGGGGGCTGGATGGGGGCCCGGACAGCCTCCCACAAATAGACTAATGAACAACACACACTGGCCGTGACATTGCCAATTGGAAACAGCTTTGGGGCTTCCAAACGAACATAGAGCCTAAAGCAGACCCGACATGGGTTTCGCCAGCTTAGGGGGAAAAATGAAAATCAGACAAGTAGTGTTCTAGGTAGATGAGCCCTTGAGAGGTGGCTTACCTGAGATGAGGAAGTGAAATAGCCTCATCTTCCCAGCCTTTTAAGAAAAAGGCTTTGTTGTTGGGGGAGGCAGAGGGATGGCTCCATTTAACCAAATCCGAAGGTCAGGTTGGTGGACTTGAGCATTTGCAGTTTTCTCAGACTGAGGCTCCATCCATCCTCCATCCTCCATCCTCCTGAGCCAGCAACACTGGTGCCGAGTGGACATTCCATCCGAGTTACTAAAAGAAGTAAGTTAGGTTCCCAGGGACTCAGCTGTGATTCAGTCTCCACCCCAGCTCACTATGGTGACGTCGTGTGTGTCTTAGCCATTTTGTACTTCAGATTCTGTCTGAAAATGGCAACCTGCTGATCGTTTTTTTTTTTTTTTTTTAATGTAGAAGAGGCAACAAAATCCCAGCTCTAACAAGCCAGAAACTGTGAGCCACTTAAATTTTTGTTTGTCTCATGTTTATGAGAAAGGATTAAATAACAGATATCTAAACCAACACCAGGGTCTCTTTTGAAAGCTCAGATTCTAGGGCAGCCAGTTCTCAGTTCTGTCTGCGCATTAGAATCAACTGGGGAGCTTTTGAGAACCAGTATTCGCTAGGCCCCACCCCAGACCAATTAAATTGCCACCTCTGGGAAGAAGGTCCAAGCATCGGTGTGTTTTTAAAAGTTCCCCAGGGTGATTCTAATGGGAGACCAAGATTGGGGATCATTGTTTGGGGTATGCCAGTTGGAGAAGGAAATGGCAACCCACTCCAGTGTTCTTGCCTGGAGAATCCCAGGGACGGGGGAGCCTGGTGGGCTGCTATCTATGGGGTTGCACAGAGTCGGACACGACTGAAGCGACTTAGCAGCAACAGTTGGATGTAAAGATTCAGGCTTATTTCCAGATATATTGTACAAGATATTTTCTCTCATTCCTTTAATGGCTTGAAAATCCTATTTATTTACTTTATTGAGATATAATTTACATACCATACCAGTCACCCTTTTATTAAAGTGAAAAATTTCGTGGTTTTAGTATGTTCACAGAGTTGTGCAACCATCACCGCTATCTAATTCCAGACCATTTTCATCCTTCCAAAAAGAAACCTAACCCGTTAGTAGTCACTCTCCTTTGTCTCCTCCCTCAAAGGCAGAGAGGGAGAAGGAAATGGCAATCCACTCCAGTATTCTTGCCTGGAGAATTCTATGGACAGAAAAGCCTGGTTGGCTACAGTCCGTGGGGTTGCAAAGAATCAGACTTGACTGGGTGACTTAACACTCCCTTGTCTCCTCCCTCAAACCTCTGGCAACCACTCATCTGCTTTGAGGGGAGCTGCCTATTCTGGACATTTTGTATAAATGGAATCATACAACATGTGATCTTTTGTAACTGGCTTCTTCCACTTAGCATAATGTTTTCAAGGTTTACTCATATTACAGTGTAAATCAGTATACTTTCCTTTTTTATGGCTAATATTCCTCTGGAGGAATATACCCCATTTTGCTTATCCATTCATCAGTTGATGAATAGATTATTTCCACTTTTTTGTACTTTGAATAGTATTATGAATACTTTGAATATTCGTTGGAAGGACTGATGCTGAAGCTGAGGCTCCAGTACTTTGGTTACCTGATGTGAACAGTCAGCTCATTGGGAAAGACCCTGATGCTTGTAAGGGTTGAAGGCAAAAGGAGAAGAGGGCAGCAAAGGATTCGATGGTTAGGTAGTATTACCAACTCGTTGGACGTGAATCTGAACAAACTCTGGGAGACATGAAGGATAGGGAAGCCTGGCGTGCTGCAGTCCATGGGGTTGCAAAGAGTCAGATACAACTTACCGACTGAACAGAAACAATTATGAATACCTATGTTTGTGCAGGGCTTCTTTGATGGCTCAGTGAGTAAGAATCCACCTGCAGTGCAGGAGACAAAGGAGACCCGGATTCAGTCCCTGGGTTGGGAAGATCCCCTGGAGGAAGAAATGGCAACCCACTCCACTGGGGTTATATTAGTGTATAAGGGTTCGTGTGTTTTTAATTATCTTGGGTATGTATCAGTGCCTAGGAGTGGAATTGCTGGGCCATACAACAGCTGTCTGTTTAAAATTTGAGGAAATGCCAGTCTGTTTTCCAGTGTGGGTCTACCATTTTACATTGCCATCAGCAGTGTATGAGGACCCCAGTGCTCTGCATTCTCACCAACACTTGTTACTGCCTGTCTCTTTGATTATGGCCACCTTAGTGGGTGTGGGTAGATATCTCATTATAGTTTTGATTTGTATTTTCCTTGTGGCCAATGCTGTTTGGCATCTTTTTATGTGCTGCTTGGCCCCTGGCATGTCTTCTTTAGAAAAATATCCGTTCAAATATTTGATCTTTTAAAATTGGATTATTTGCCTTTTTATTATTGAGTTATAAGAGTTTTTATGTATTCTAAACGGGCTCAGATTCTCAGTCGTGTCTTTTTGCGACCCCATGATCTGTAGCCTGCCAGGCTCCTCTGTTCTTAGGATTCTCCTGGCAAATATACTGAAGGGGGATGCCATTTCCCAACTCAGGGATCGAACCTGCGTCTCCTATGTCCCCTACATTGGCATGTAGATTCTATATCGCTAGCACCACCTGGGAAGCCCATGTACTGTAAGCAGTTGATCCTTATTAGGCTTGTGAGTTGAAACTATTTTTCCCATTCTGTAGGTTGTCTTTTCATTTTCTCGATAGTATTCTCTGAGGCGCAGAAGTCTTCAACATTGATAATTTATTTTTTTCTTTTGTCATTTGTGCTTTGTATGTAATATCTAAACAACCATTGTTTAATCCTGTCATGAAAATTTATGTCTATGCTCTAAGAGTTTTGTTGTTTTAGCTCTTACATTTGAGGTCTTTGGTTAATGTAGGGGGTAGATGTTTATCCCATGGAGAAGGGCATGGCAACCCACTCCAGTATCTCCAGTATTCTTGCCTGGAGAATCCCACGGACAGAGAAGCTTGACAGGCTACAGTCTATGGGAGTGAAAAACCGTTGGAGACAACTGAAGCGACTTAGCAGGCAGACAGGCAGGTTTTTATCATTCCCAAAAGTTAGGGCCCCAGCTTCCTTCTGTGCAAGGCAGCTTGCAAGGCAGCTTGGTAATCTTAGAACAGTAGAGCAGGCAAAGGGACGTGAGGGCTCCAGCCGTCTACTGTAGTGGCAAGAAACTTGAGGTCCTGAGTTATTTTAATGGAGAGGCAAATACGGACCCTAGGATGTTATAGAAAGCTAAAATCCTTCCTTACTCTTATGAAAGGCTAGTGTGTATTCTCCAAGAACCGTGAGTTTCAATAGCATTTCTCACAATTGAAACCTAGCACTCTGCCTCAGGTACTGTGTCCATCTTAACATCAGATTAACTAAAATGACCAGAACACTGCAAGTCACTCTACCACAGATGAGATACTAACTCAATATCGTTGTGTTTTAAGATATTAATTCTGGGACTTCCCTGGTAGTCCAGTGGTTGAGAATCCACCGCCGTTGCAGGGGATGTGGGTTTGATCCCTCCAGGAAGATCCCTCATGGCTTGGAGCAGCTAAGCCTGAGCGCTTGAACTACTGAGCCTGCACACCCTAAGAGCACATGCTCCAAAACAAGAGCAAGTAAAAGTGAAAGCTGCTCAGTCGTGTCTGACCCTTTGCGACCCCATGGACTGTAGCCTATCAGGCTCCTCTGTCCATGGGATTTTCCAGGCAAAAATTCTGGATTGGGTTGCCGTTTCCTTCTCCTGGGATCTTCCCCACCCAGGGATCGAACCCGGGTCTCCTGCATTGTAGGCAGACGCTTTTACCGTCTGAACCACCAGGGAATCCATTGCTCAGATGATGAGCAATAGAATTTTGTTGTTGTTTCCGTTGTACTGGGTCTTTGGTGCTGCTTGGACTTTTCTCTAGTTGCAGAGAGCAGGGGCTACTCTCTAGCTGCTGCGCTCAGGCTTCTCTTCCTGCAGAGCGCAGGCTCTGGGTGGGCTCAGTAGTTACAGCTCCTGGGCTCTAGGGCACAGGCTCAATAGTTGAGGTGCATGGGCTTAGTTGCTCTGAGGCACATGGGATCTTTTTAGACGAAGAACCTGAGTCTCCTGCATTGGCAGGTGGATTCTTTACCACTGAACCACCAGGGAAGCCAAATAAAGTGGTTTTTAATTAAGGTATGTACAATTTTTATAGATAAAATGCTATTGTACACTTAACTGGACCTCAACACAGCTTTTATATGAACTGGGAAACCAAAAAATTCATGTGACTTGCTTCATTATATTATCTGCTTTATTTATTGAGTGATTTCAAACTGAGCCCTTAATATCTCCGAAGGTATGCCTGTGATATTTGTGTATAACCCATGTTCACCCTCCCTTACACTTTAAATCATTTCTAGATTACTTATAATACTTACTACAATGTAAATGCTATGTATGGGACTTCCCTGGCCAGTGGTTGAAACTCCATGTTTCCACTGCTGGGGGCATGTGCTCAATCCCTGACCGGGGAACTAAAATACTGAATGCCGAGTGGCTTGGTGAAGGAAAAAAAAAATTTTTTTTTTAATGCTGTGTAAATAGCATTTGCTGGTGTGTGGCAAATTCAAGTTTTGCTTTTTGGAACTTTCTGGAATTTATTTTTTCCTCAGAATATTTTTGTTTTGCAATTGGCTGAATCCTGAGATGTGAAACTCGAGGATATGGTAGGCCAGCTGTACATAGCTACTATGATTATTTCGTAAAATTTTTTTAACACAAAGAGAGTCATATTATTCATACTCAGTAACGTGTGTGTGTGGTTCCACTTAGTGTATCTCAGAGACCTTTCCAGATCAGTACATATGGGTCAACCTCATTCTTCTTAGCTGCTATGTTACATTCCGCAGTAAAGATTACCTTGGAACCATTCCCATTTTGATAAACATTCAAAAAAAAAAGAAAGGAAAAAACCTCTTGTCCATGCCTCTTTGTGCCCATAAGTTTGTCTTTCTCTAGAACAGATTCCTAATAGCAGATTTACTGGGTCTAATGGTATATGTGCATTTTAAATTTTAATAAATTTGGCCAAAATGCCATCTAGAAAAAGACTTTCTGTAAATAGACATGTGAACAGAAATTATACTTCTATTAACAGCATAACAATGACTTTCCATATTCTCAACAACTTTTTAAGTTTAGACTAAGTCAACGGGCAGAATTCGTACCTCATTTTTTGGTTTTCTTTATAACAAAGAACAAACATCTTTATTAAAGGTACGCTTTAGGCTGTTTCTTTAATCTGTGCATAGAAAACTACCTGGAAGTTCACGAGGTTTGGAGAACTTTTCATTTTCTAAATTTGAGTCATGTTTCAGGTTGTTTTAAAATAATAATAATACATATATTGCTTTTGTAAATTGAAAAACAAGAAAGATGTTTTTAAAAACAATATCCAACAATAGCCCCCGGCCCCTATAGGAAGTTTACTGCCCATTTCCCTCTCAGTAGAGTGCTGGCCCTAGAGCTGAGGGCAGCGGGAAAGGTGTGTATTAAAAGTCTTTGTTTTCTGGCAGCAAAGATACCACACATCTGAAGAACTGATTGTCAACCAAAGGTTGAGTATTTCAAGTCTTGAAGTGATAGATTCCTGTCCAGATAAATTGTCATGAGCCTCTGCACTCGGGGGCTATGGATATATTGATAGAAGACTTTGGAGGCAGCAGACAGGAGTGCTTGTCAATTCTTATCCTTTATTTGATGTTTTTCATATAATGACTTCCCAACTCTAATGGATTTTAAGAACAGTGGAGGCACTGCCCTCATGGTTCAGCATTAAGACCCCGCTTCCAAGGCAGGGGACACAGGTTCAATCTCTGGTTGGAGAGCTAAGATCCCAAATGCCTTGTGGTCCGGCCAATAAATAAATGTTGTGTCTGACTCTTTTGTGACCCCAGAACTGTAGCCTGCCAGGCTTCTTGTCCATGACTGTTCATGTAGCTTTTGCACTGTCATTTTAAGTGTCCACCAGAATCTTGACTTGGCACACAACCCTAAACCCCACTAACACATTCTGTGGTCACATAGCCCCATAGGGGCAGGGAGGAATGCAGCCAGTCTGGTTAAAAACTAATGCAAAAGGTCTCAGTGATAAAAAGGCCACCAACAAGGAGAGTCAGTTTGGCGTGGGTGGGAGAAAGGGCACCAACTTTCCCACAAGCTGGTTCTGTCTGCATTTTAGGGACGAAACAGTCACCCCTGCCGCTTACCGATTGACTGCCAAGCTAGCCCCAGGCTTCAAAATGGATGCTGTTTGTAAGTTATCATTTCATTTAATTTTTTGGAAAATCAGTTCCAGAGCCTGAAATCCTACAGCTAGCATGAGGCAGACACTGAGTTGAGAACAGGATTTGTGCTAAACCAGACCAGGCAGAGAGTCTTTAAACTGAGGTTCTTTGATCTCATTAAACTTCCTTTAAGGCTCTTTTCTGGGCCAGCCACTATTCTTGGTGCTGTGAATCTAGAGTTAATATCTCCCTTCAAGGAGCTAATAGTTTAATAAGGAAGTTCTCATTCATTTTATGCAACAGAAAATTGTAGCATGTATTGTAATTTTAGGAGGAGAAAACAAACCCCAGGAAACAACAACAACAACAATACAAGATATTTTGCCCTAGTATAAGGAATATCCAGTCTTCTAAAGATTTGTCTTTTGAGACTGAGCACTCGAAACCCAGTCCCTTGAACCAGAATGTGGACTTGACTCTCTAGCCAGAAACATCATTCTGAACGATGGTGTGAAGAAGGGTGGTAATCTATCACCAAAAAAATGTTTAGCTACATTACTCCTCATTCCAAGTTTTTCTCAAACATTTCAGAAACACCTTCACTGATACAGAAACAAATGGGGATTTCAGCCCATATTTGGATAATGAATTTTAGTACTCATTTATGGGCTTCGCAGGTGGCGCTATGCAGGAATCTTCAGAGACTCAGGTTCAGTCCGTGGGTCAGGAAGATCTGCTGGAGGAGGGCATGGCAATCCACTCCAGTATTCTTGCCTGGAGAATCCCATGGACAGATGAGCCTGGCAGGCTACAGTTCCTGGGGTTGCAAAGAGTCAGACACGACTGAAGTGACTTATCTGCATGCACACACACACACGTATATGGATGGATGGGCAGATGGATGGGGGTCCTTCACTGGGTACTTTGACCTGTCAGGCACTTTCAAGGTACTGGGTATATAGCAGGGAGGAAAATGTCAGCTTTTAAGTTGCTTACCTTCTGGTTGAAAGGGAGACTGAATAAATAAACAGTGTGTTAGGTATTGAGGAAAATAGAAGAGAGCAGGAAAATGAGAGTAAAGGTTGGGATGCTGTTATATGATGATGTTAGGACATGCCTCACAGACGTGACTTTTAAGCAGAGACCCGGAGAAGGAGAAAGTGTGTTAGTCGCTCAGTCATGTCTGACTCTTTGCCACCCCATGGACTGTAGCCTGCCAGGCTTCTCTGTCCCTGGAATTCTCCAGGCAAGAATAGTAGAATGCATACCCATTCCCCTTCTCCAGGGGACCTTCCTGACTCAGGGATTGAATCCAAATCTGCACTGCAGGCAGATTCTTTACTGTTTGAGATAGCAGGGGTGGCCGAAGGAAGTGAGGGGGTGAGCCATATCTCTTTCGTGGTTGAAAAGCTAAATTCTTAACCATTGCATGCTTTCAGAGTGATTTCTAGATACGCATTTATCTGTCACACATGCACTTTTAGTTTTTCCACATAACTGGGGCCAAATATAGTTTGCCTTCCATATTTGCGAGTTTCAAATCAACAGTTTGACCAACTGCAGGTTAAAATATTCATGGAAAAAATTCCAGAAATCCCTAAGAAGCAAAACTTGAATTTATCACACAGTGACAGCTTTGTATATAGCATTTACCTTGTATTGGGTATTATAAGTAATCTAGGCATGGTCTAAAGGATACAGGAGGATGTGCCTAGGTTATCTGCAGATTCAACACTGTTTCTTATAAGGGACTCAGCCATCCATGGATGTGGGTCATGAACCAATCCCCTGCAAATACAGAGGGAAAGATTCTGGAATGCTTGGAACTCCCTTTTTTTTTGTGGAAGGGACAATTCCAGGAAGAAAAAAAAAATGTTTATAGGCTACATTTTTGCTATCTTCAGTTCATTTTTTATTAACATGAGGAAGTGATAGATTATTAAAAAATGAATTTTTTTTCTTCCCCATGGGAATCAATATGAAATTAATAAGAAATTGCTAAAGGTTACTGTTTTCAAAATATTCTGAGCTTGGCAGGTTCAACCCGATTTGTTTGTCATCGATTTCTTTTTCCTCCACGTCTTTCATAGGTTTTGCAGGAGTCATTGAAAAACAGGGTTAAATATTTCTCTTAATCTAAAAGGTGCCACAGGGTGAGTAGGTGAAGAGAGTGCTCTGGTTAGGAGGGGTTTTTCCAAGTGGGACAGATGAATGTGTGCATCCAAGGCCCCTGGGAAGGGCCTGGGTATGAATACAGAAGTCAGTCCCCAGGCAGCACCCAGAAGGGCATGGTGATTTGGGGACCCCAGTGTAGGACCAGAAACCCATGGGCGCAGAAACCCATGGGACATCTCCTTCCTCTGCTTGAGGCTGTGGCCACAGGTGCACGTGAAGCCAGCTGGCACTTGAATGAGCTGGGAGAGCTTCACTGGATGTTCTGTAGCCCTATCCATCCTCCATAATTGGGGATGGGAGATGCAATGTCTGGAGTCACTGGTCAGCCTGCCTCTTTTCCTGTGGTCTGTCCACTGACCGGGAGCCTGTGCTCCCAAAGGGAGCTGCTCACAGTTGAATGTCTGGGAGGGCCTCCTGGGTCAGAGGAGGGAGTAGGGATGTACATGGTCAGGGGCTCTGAGCCTGCAGAACTCCCAGGACAGTGATTCTCATAGTGTGGTCCCAGACCTCTGCTCCAGAAGCACCCTGGATGCTTATTGAAATGCAGATTCCTGGGCCATCCCGAGGAGTAGAAGATACAGCACTGAGATGGAAGGGCCATCTCCAGGGCTGACACAGGGTCTCAGTGATGCAAAGCAACACCTTTGCACAGAAACCTGCTGCTGCAACTGTTCTTCTTATGAGATGATTCCCGTCACATATATGACCGATATGTCCAGTCCTGGAAGCTTAGTAAACCTAGGGTGGTCCTAGACATGGAAATCAGTGAGATTGGTTTTGAGGTTTATTTTGTGTTTGTGTGCGGGTGGGTGTATGTGTGTTTGTTTTTGTTTTGGCCACATTATGCAGCATGCAGGATCTTAGTTCCCCAACCAGGGATCGAACCCACGCCCCCTGCAGTAGAAGCACAAAGTCTTACCGCTGGACCAACAGTACAGTCCCCGTAAGATTGTTAGTGGGTTAGGAAATTGTTTACCTTCTTTAATGGGATCTCCCCCTTGAGACATGGGTGTCTCTTGTTTTTTTTTGTTGTTGTTCTTTTCTTGTTTTTTTTTTAAAGGCATTATCATCTCCATATACCTAAAATCCTGGAGGGAGAGATCGTCTTGAAGACCTTGTCCTAGGTGGTGTCTAAGGGGACAGGGCGTAATCTTCACAGGTCAGTGCTGATTCAGCAGCACTTTGGGTCCTAGCCCTTTGTCCGGTCGGGTAGGGGACACTCCCAGCCACAGGACCATTACTGGGTTGTATGGTGACCTCAGTTCTGGCTCTCCTCTGCCTCCCGAGAGGCTCCCTTCCTGCCTATCCCCTGCTTCA
This sequence comes from Ovis canadensis, assembly GCF_042477335.2. Classification (NCBI taxonomy): domain Eukaryota; kingdom Metazoa; phylum Chordata; class Mammalia; order Artiodactyla; family Bovidae; genus Ovis; species Ovis canadensis. Next base: position 57,178,143 of record NC_091247.1, read on the forward strand.
CAAGCCCTGAGTGTCTTCATTCAGGGGTTGAATTCCTACTTCTCTCAGAAGCTGCCCACCCTGCTAGGGCGACCTTCAACCTAACACAGCTGCAGCCAGCCCCTTATTGAGCCCTCCGATTTCTCCCCTTGGCAAGCATCTCTACCGGTGACCCCAGGTCATTGCCAAGTAGGGCTTTGTCCTTTGAATAAATGACAAATGTGAAGAGCTAGGAATGGAGAGGGGTTGCATTGACACAGTAGCCATGACAAGAAAGATGGTAGGTAAAATGATCCTTGTTTGCAAATCATCTACCTGGAAAACCGAAGAGGATCGAGCAAAACCCGCTATAAACAGTGAGACCCAGCTGATACCCATCCAGAGGAGAAAGTTATCTCTAGACCGTCGAAGGGAGCATCTGATAGCAGTGTGAAGGGTTGGGCTCGTCCAGGCTCTTCCTGACTCTTTGACCAAATCTGTTAGGACCAGTCCCTTCCATGGCGGGTGGCAGAGGTGCCTTGATAGGGGTTCTATATACATTTATATCTAAGTGTTTGTTCATTTTTGGCTGTGCTGGGTCTTTGCAGCTGCCTGAGGGCTTTCTCTTGTCGCCGTTAGAGGAGGCTGCTCTCTAGTTGCAGTGCAATGGCCCCTCATTGGTGTGGCTTGTCTTGTTGCAAAGCGCAGCCTCAGGAGTTGCAGTGCACTGGCCTCTCATTGGTGTGGCTTGTCTTGTTGCAGGGCGCAGCCTCAGGAGTTGCAGTGCACTGGCCTCTCATTGGTGTGGCTTGCTTGTTGCAGAGTGCAGCCTCAGGAGTTGCAGCTCATGGGCTCTAGGGCTCAGTAGTTGTGGCGCATGGGCTTAGTTGTCTCACATCGCGTGGAATCTTCCCAGACCAGGGATTGAACCCAAGTCCCCTGCATTGCAAGGCAGATTCTTGACCACTGGACCACCAGGGAAGTCCTGATGTGGGGTTCTAAATACTAACACCACTCTGGAGGTTTGCCACATGTCAGTTATGGCTATAAACACAGATTTTGACTAATTTAACCCTCAGAGCAGCCGTGAGTTAGTGAGCACTATTAGTTCCAGCCTCATCATCCCTGTGTTGTAGGTGGGAAGCTGAAACGTGAAAGAGGCAGAGACTGGCCCAGATCGCATGGTGCACGAGCTGTGGAACCCAGGACCATGCAAGGTTCTGTCTGCACTGGGCTGCCTCTGGCCACACAGCATGAAGGGTCTATCCCCTGAGACACCTTGCTTTTCCACTTTGGGGCCCCTCACCCCCACCCACCAAGGGGTTTAGCAAACACTGCTGAGTAATATTGCTGAATAAGCCTTTATCTCTAGGGCAGTGTTCAGTCTTCAAGGCAGACAGGATGGCCCCCCAAACTCTGAGAATTTAGGTATCCAGGAGTCTGAGTACTTTATTTCTTACTGAGAGCCTTTCAAACATAAACAGTCCCCTTAGTAATTAATTTAAGAATTGATGGGAATTCCCTGGCAGTCCAATACCCTGGCCACCTGACGTAAAGAGCCGACTCATTGGAAAAGACCCTAATTCTGGGAAAGATTGAGGGCAAGAAGAGAAGAGGGCAACAGAGGATGAGATGGTCGGATGGCCTGGACACGAGTTTGAGCCAACTCTGGGAGATAGTGAAGGACAGGGAAGCCTGGTGTGCTGCAGTCCATGGAGTCACAAAGAGTCAGATACAACTTAGCACAACAACCTTGGCAGTCCAGTGGTTAGGGCTCCAAGTTTTCACTGCCAAGGGCATGGGTTTGTTCCCTGATTGGGGAACTAGGATCCCGCCAGCTGTGTACAGCTCAGTCAAAAAGAAAAGAATTGATTTCCTTGCTGGAACCATGGAGATAGAACACATCAACAGTCATTTACAAGTGTTCCCTGAGCTGGAGGGAAGCATGCAAGGGGCTGTCTCTAATGCCTGTGCCTGTGCCTGAGACCAAACGCCTCAACCATTCACCATCTGCCTCTGTTTAAAAACAATAAAAAGGCTAGGTTAGTATTACCACCCCAGTAGGTGAGGACTACATGAGCTGCGACATGGAAAGTTCTAGAACAGCATTGGCACCCAGTAGGATTTCTATAAGGGCAAGTCTCTCCCCTGTTCTTCCCAAGAGGGCAAGAAGGTATGGAGTATTTCACAAAACATGATGAATTCTAAGCCCAGCTCTCTGTCTTCACTTACCTTGTAAATTAGGGAAATGCCAACTGACACCACAGACACGGAAACAAGGATTCCAGTCCTGGAACGCGATACCCCACAGGGCAGTGCCTGGTCAGGTGCAGGATGCACTGTTCTCAGTGGGCATGGCCTGTGCCCACTGGCCCAATTCCATCTCAGACGCAATTTGAGGCTAGAACAGTGATTTTACAAAGTTTGAAAATATGTAAAATTTTTTGAAAAAATCCATGGCATAGCAGGGCTGGCCTCAGATTCCTGCAGGGTAACAGGTGGCCAACCCCTCCAATGGTCTGTGCCCACTCCTCCAGCAGAGCCTTGTTATGTTGGGGCTTCAAGAGCAAGGCTAGATTCAGCGCTGACCCCACTACTTAGCTTGGGCTGTCCAGGTGGCGCTAAGGGTAAAGAACCCGCCTGCCAATGCTGAAAACGTAAAAGACGTGGGTTTGATCCCTGGGTCAGGAAGATCCCCTGGAGGAGGGCACAGCAACCCACTCCAGTATTCTTGCCTGGAGAATCCCATGGACAGGGTAGCATGGTGGGCTATAGTCCATGGTGTCGCAAAGAGTCAGACATGACTGAGCATGCACAGTACCATCACTTAGCAGTGTCAGGACCATGAGCAGGTTACCTGACCTCTCTATGTCCGGGCAGTGGCAGCATCCACCTCCTAGGAACACTGTGGGCTTCAATGTGAAAGGCCTGGGCTCAGGGCCCACCTCACAGGAAACACCAGACAATGATTATTGTGGCTTTTGCTATTATCAGGACTACCCTGTGCCTGGTCTAACAAAGCATTGATGTGTTTGACCCATGGTTCCAAGAAAGGAAAGCTCATCACAGTCTAGGGTTTTCTTTTCTTTTTTTTTTTTTTTTTGAGTTGTCTTTTGAGTCAAGTCTGAACTTGGAGAGTGAGGAGAGGATACCAGACCAGGGGACAGCAAGGGTAAAAGCTTGGAGGTAGGAAGGTGCGTATTGCTTTGCTGTTATTGTTTAGTCGCTAAGTCCTATCTGATTCTTTAGACTGTGACCCGCCAACCTCCTCTGTCCGTGAGATTCTCCAGGCAAGAATCCTGGAGTGGGTTGCCATGCCCTCCTCCAGGGGATCTTCCCTACCCAGGGATCCAACCCGCATCTCCTGCTTAGCAGGCACACTTCTCTACCACTTAGCCATCATTCAGCCTTCCTTCCATCTGCTGAGTTTTCTCACCTCCTTCCGTGTGCCTTCTTCAGGGTTTGGGGCCAGATGCACCTGTGTACCCTCAGGTCCTGGAGAATGATATGCTCAGTCACAGGTTGGCCACAGACACTCCGCCTCTAGATGACACCACCACCTGCTCAGCAGGTTGTGCTCAGGGTTACTGTTGGGATCACAAGAGAGGTATGGGAAGAGTCAGAAGACTCTCACGTGTCAGTTGTTGTCAGTTGCTCAGTCGTGTCTAACTTTGCGACCCCATGGACTGCAGTACAGCAGGCTTCGCTGTCCTTCACTATCTCCCTGAGTTTGCTCAAACTCATCTCCATTGAGTTAATGATGCCATTCAACCATTTCATCCTGTCGCCCTGTTCTCCTCCTGCTCTCAATGTTTCCCAGCATCAGGGTCTTTTCCTGTTAGTCAGCTCTTGGCATCAGGTGGCCAAAGTATGGGAACTTCAGCTTCAGCATCAGTCCTTTCGATGAATATTCAGGACTGATTTCCTTTAGGACTGACTGGTTTGATCTCCTTGCAGTCCAAGGGACCCTCAAGAGTCTTCTCCAGCACCACAGTTCAAAAGCATCATTTTTTCGGCATTCAGCTTTCTTTATGGTCCAGCTCTCACACCCATGTCAGTTACTGGATTAAGAAACAGCAGCCTTTAGAAAACCCCAGAACTAGAACAGGACAAAACTCATCTCCCAGCCCTAGAGAATCTGTTTGATTCCAGAAGAAGTTCTGGCAATTCGTGGGGTGGGGTAGGTGGTGAGGCAGAAGGTAGTTATATAGGCTGAGACTGGGGAGCTCAGGAAATGCCTCAAATGGGAAACCTCCAGTTTTTCTACATGCCAGGGGCCAGGGAGGGCCTTTAGGACAGGGTGTGGCAATGGACCTCAGCTCCTTTTTGGACTGGAGCGCTGTCACAGAAGACTGCATTCAAAGTGCTGAACTTGGGAGTGGCCTGTGTGTCAATTTCAAATTCTGTCATTCTCTAGCAGTCCTCATCACAGATAATCAGATATAGGCCTACAAGTCGAGAATATACCATAAGGGAATTCCCTGGCAGTCCATTGTTTAGGGGTCCATGTTTCCACAGTTGAGGGCCCAGGTTCCATACCTTGTTGGGTAACTAAGATCCCACAAACTGCCCGGTGCCACCAAAAAAAAAAAAAAAAAAGGAATGCTATAATTCCACTATTTCCATCTCTTCAATTATTTGTTGCATGTAGAAGTCATACCCCAAAAATATCCTTTGTGGCATTCTGTGCTCCACAGTTCTATTTGGAAGGTAGGCCACTGTCTTTATGTGTCAGCCATAAACACTCGGATGAGAGAGTATGAATTCCTGAGGATCTGCCACTTCCGGCTGCTAGCACGAGCTCCTTTGGAAGTGTCCTGTGTCATAATATGCCAACAGATTTAGAATTTTAAAGCAGTCATGGAAATAAACAGGTGCTCCGAGTAACTAAAAATAAGCACCCTGGGAAGTGAAATTGGGGCAGTGCCAAGGAGTTAAGGTGAGCACCCTTGTGCTTTGGGCCAAGGTCAAGACTCTGGGGAGAATGCCAGCAAAAGAAAATCCTGCCCCTCAGCACTGTGCTCAGGGCGCCTTCCGGTTGCGGGCCTTTTTTGCATCACCTCCACCCCCATGCTCACCCTGCCTAGCTTTCCTGCCCAGGTTTCTAAGTGGGAGGCCCACACCTGAATGGGGCCCATGTGCATGGATGGTGATGGGCACCTCCTCTTGCCCAGGTGGGAAACTACTCCCCGCCTGCCCCTCCCCTTCCCCCCGGCATCCAGGACCTCCTGGACTAGTGAGAGGGTGAGGAACAGCTCAAAGGGGAGGGCACTCAGAGCCCAGACATTCCAACTGGGTAATCCTGCTCCTTGCCTTGAGAGCCCCCAGCCACATCCTCCCTTTCCTCCTGCACTTCCTGAGGGGTGAAAGATGTTGGCTGTCACCGGATGAAGGATGAAGGGTGACAAGTGGGGTAAACACAGCCTGTTACTACCAGATTCAGTTACCAGCAGTTCCCGAAGACAAATGGCTGGGGGCTTGTCCACCCCTTGAGGACAGGGCATCTTAGACACCAGGGCACTGGGAAGAGGAATTCCAAGTGTCATGGTGTAGCGGAGAGCACTCATCATGCAACCTCAGGTTTTGACTGTTGATAGTTTTGAATTGGGAACCTGGGTTTGACCCAGAGAATAACTAAAACTGCACAGACGACATATCTTTACATCAAAGACACACTGTGTGAATCCGTGTGCTCAAAATCAAGCAAAACTCTCTATGGTGATAAAGATTAGAACACTTGCTGTCTTGGGGGCAGAGGAATATCGGCTGGGGGAAAACATGTGAGAACCTTCGAGAATGGGTTCTAGAACTTTCCGTAATTTTATCTGGTTGCGATGACACGGGTTTATACAGATATAAAAATTAATTGAGCTGTACATTTAAGATGTGTGCATATCATATAACTGCATGCATGTTATCTCAATAAATAAGTTTTTAAACATTTAGACATGCATTAAAAAGGAGGCCTATGGAGAAAAGTGCCTTGGCAACATTTGAATAGCCTAGCTTTTAACACACTTGGAGTTTGCTGTTCCATGGCCCCAAGTCTTAATAGTTTGACTTGGTTCAATCTAGAAATTTAAAACGCCAGCCACTTCGGAGGAATAAAATCATGACAAGTCTCTTCCAAGTTGATAGTCGAGAGAATAATTTGAAAACTGCCAGCCCCTCCTCCTGAATCAGAGTCTCCATCACTGCACAATTTAATGAGATTGTTGGGGCGTCAGTTTCGAGCTAACTCAGCTGTGGAGTTGCTATTTTGCCTCTTACCAGCCCTGGAACCTTCTAGGAAACCATTGTCCTCTCACTGAGGCTCAGTTTCTTGGTCTCTGGTGATCTTTATATTTTTTAATTTTTTAAAAAATTTTCGTTTCACATACGATATACGTTTCAATGCCATTCTCCCAAATCATCGCACTCTTGCCCTCTCCCACAGAGTCCAAAAGACTGTTCTATACATCTGTGTCTCTTTTGCTGTCTTGCATACAGGGTTATCGTTACCATCTTTCTAAATTCCATATCTGCTGATCTCCTAAGAGCGTTCTTCAGTAAGGGAAGACCTATAAAGGACCCACCGGGTGCTCAGTACTTCGCAAGTGATAATGAATGTTAATGCTGCTGGTTCATGATTGTTTTTGTCGCCACTGTCACCAAACTGCAAAGTTCTGGAGAACTCGGGCAGTCACAGGGCTCACCAGCGAGAGCACCGGGCACCTCTGCAGTGGCTCCTAACGGACAGTTCCCACACGAACCAGCTTTTCATACAGTTGGGCTGGCTCCAGGGCGCGAAGGCCCCCTCTGGCTTGGCCAGATTCTCTGGCTGGAGCCTCTGCCGGTTCTCAGAGGAGGAGCGTGCTCGAGTTGGACAGCCTTGTACCCACGTTGAAGCAGCTGTGGCGAACATCTGGCTCTGATTATCTGGCTGGGAATGGCTGGGGGTGGGAGCCTGGTGATTTATAGATTGCTCCCCTGGCTGTAAATCCCATCTGTAATTGTGACTTCTCTGTCCCTAATTGTTTGCAGAGAAGAGCGGAGTTCCAGGGCCCACAGTCCCTGGCAGGGGGGGTGAGGTTTGTTGCTAGGACACCGCCGTCTTTGTTTTGGTCCCTGCTCAGCAGTGTTTTTAAGGCCCTGTATACATTTCTCTGTATTGTTAATGTAATTTGTTCAGGCAGTGAACAGCCAAGTTCAGCCGAAGGAATCCGATACTCATAACAGAAACACCAGAGGCCAGGTTTTTGTGGTCAAATTAGGGTTTGGAGGCCTAAGAAGAGAATGGACCGCTTGAGCCAGGCCAGGGGGACAATCTGCCTTTCTTTCTCCTGTGTTCACGCTGGCCAGGGTTCAGCTTCCTTGCCGAGCTTGGCCTGAGGGGCTCCATCATATTCAGGGCTGTGCTGGGTGGGGAGCGGGGCTGTCCTCCAAGAAAAGGAATGCAGACTTTATTCAAACAGGGATGAAAGGAAACTAAAAAGGATGGGCAAGTTGGAACCCTCTCTGCCCAGCCTTCCCCTCACGCAGGTCTCCAGGCACCTTTATCTTCTGCCACCACCCCCGCCGACCCCAACCCTTCCCACCCCTCCCACCACCCGCCACCACCCTGCTCCCGCCCTTGAATTACTTGACTGGTGCGGAAATCCTAGTTGGGATCCTTTGGGAAGGTATGTGACTGTGCAAAATGCAATTTGCCCGTTTCCGTTGCCCGTGAAGACCCGCCAGCCCACTTGCCATCTGGGAACCTCGCGTCCTGCTGTGCTTCGAGTTTTTGGAAATGATGGATTCCAAACGACTTCCAGTGAGTGGTTAGTGATGTTAACTCTGCGTTTTTACCCTCTTCACTCTGCCTCAGAGAATAAAACAAATCAAAACAAACATACCAGCCCACAAACATTTTCCATGCTTTCTTCTGCTTCTAGAACGTGTACGTGTGGTGAAATTAATCAGGCCAACATTATCAGCCCCCTTGCTCCCTGCCTGCCTTGGAAGCATGCCTGGCGTGCATGCATCTGTGCATCCATTTAACAATTACAGAACACCTTCTGGGGTTACCAAGTAGAATCTGATAGGGTCCCAGCCTATGCGACCTTGAAAGGCAGGGGGGACAAACAGGAAAACCAGTCCTCACCGTAAGGCAGAGTGAAACGTCACATGGAATATGTGTAATAGGAGCGGCCCAGGCTTGGAGGGGTGAAGGAGGCCCTGATAAGGAGTTGTGTGAACGGAGCCCTGCAGGAGAATACGAAGTATCAGTTCTAGTTGTAGCCAGGGTCCCCTGAGCCTGCTGCCATTCCAGTGACAGAAACACCCTGGGGAGGGAAGGGGAGAGAGCTGTCTTCTTCTTAGTGGCCCTGTTGTCCCTAGAAAATGATGGGGATTCACCAGCCATTTTCAGAGGCTAACCGTTTTCATTCAGAAGGTGAATCTCATGACTCATGTAGACACCGTCTGCCCTAACTACTTCCAGACACTGACATTATCTTAGAACAAGCTCATGCATTAGGGGCATATTCACTCAGCAATAAATGTTCATAAATGACAGGGCCAGCTAAGCCAGTGAATTTCCTATTCTTTTTTTAAGTTTTTATTTTGTATTGGGTGCAGGCTGGTAGGCTGCAGTCCATGGGGTCGCTAAGAGTCGGACACGACTGAGCGACTTCCCTTTCACTTTTCACTTTCATGCATTGGAGAAGGAAATGGCAACCCACTCCAGTGTTCTTGCCTGGAGTATCCCAGGGACGGGGGAGCCTGGTGGGCTGCCGTCTATGGGGTCGCACAGAGTCGGACACGACTGAAGCGACTTAGCAGCAGCAGCAGCAGCAGCACAGGCAATGAACAATGTTGTGATGTTATGATAGTTTCAGATGAATAGCAAAGGGACTCAACCATACATATACATGTATCCATTCTCCCCTAAAGTTCCCTCCCACCCAGGCTGCCACATAACATTGAACAAAGTTCCCTGTGCTAAACAGTTTGTCTTTGTTAGTTATTCATTTTAGATATGGCAGAGTGTACATGTTCATCCCAAACCCCTAACTATCCCTTCCCCGCCACTCCCCATCCCTTCCATCGGCAACCATAATGAACTTCCTATTATTGATGGTTATTGACTTCTGTACCCATCTCCACCATTTCGCCTATACTAGCATCAAATAGCACCAGTCAGTTTATATTATAATCATTGTTTTCTTATTTGTCTCCTTCATTAGATCATTAATGCCTTCATATCAGAAATGGTGTTCTTCTCTCCCCGTGCCTAGAAGCATACCTGAGAGGTGTTCACTGTGTATTTGTGGGGTAAAGAAAAATTCATGTGTTATGTCTTTTATTCCTTAAGGAATTTGGTTTTCTAGACAATAAATGCTTGTTTTTCAAGACAATAAAATTAGCTTTAGCCAATTTTTGGTGAGAATTTTCTAAAAGGCATCCTACACTCCTCTTCTTTAATAGTGAAGATAGAATCTTTTTTCTTTCATTTTGTTTCTGATGACACAGGATCAGCTCTACAAATCTTAGTTTTGACTAGGACCAACGTAAAATGAATTTTTCACTGGCTTTTATGGTATTGTAGAACCGTAAAGCAGAGACATCACTTTGCCAACAAGGGATAAGGTGTCATGATATCCTCACACCCATGTATATACAGAGGAAGGTAAACGTAAAGCAAAATTTGGAAACATGGTAATGATGATTAACCTGGTTGAAGGAGGAATGGATTTTCATTCTTCTTCTCCTACTATTTTCTTGTAAATTTGGAGTTTTTCTAAATAATAAAAAGTTGGAGAAAACACTCAAATTGAGTCTGTAATTTGTGGATAATAATAGCATATATGTAATGAGTATAGCAACATGCAGAGGCATGATAAATAGCACATTGGGGCAATAGTTATTTCTGAGAAGGTGGGGAAATGGATGGTTAAGATTGGGTACTTTACCTGGGTATCAGTGACACTTTATTTCTTTAGAAAAAAAGTCAGGAGAACACTGAGATCATTAGGAGAAACTGTTAAATTATTCAGTATGGGTAATGAGTCCATTGATGTTTCCAGTTATTTTCTCAATTTAAAAAATATAATTTATAGATAGTTCCATAACTGAAAAGTATTTTGTACAGAGACCTAGGTAAATTATATGGAAGATTCTGAAAGAGATGGGCATACCAGAGCACCTGACCTGCCTCTGGAGAAACCTATATGCAGGTCAGGAAGCAACAGTTAGAACTGGACATGAACAACAGACTGGTTCCAAATAGGAAAAGGAGTACATCAAGGCTGTATATTGTCACCCTGCTTATTTAACTTAAATGCAGAGTACATCATGAGAAACGCTGGGCTGGAAGAAGCACAAGCTGGAATCAAGATGGCCAGGAGAAGCATCAGTAACCTCAGATATGCAGATGTCACCACCCTTATGGCAGAAAGTGAAGAGGAACTAAAGAGCCTCTTAATGAAAGTGAAAGAGGAGAGTGAAAAAGTTGGCTTAAAGCTCAACATTTAGAAAACGAAGATCATGGCATCTGGTCCCATCACTTCATGGCAAATAGATGGGGAAACAGTGGAAACACTGTCAGACTTTATTTTTGGGGGCTCCAAAATCACTGCAGATGGTGATTGCAGCCATGAAATTAAGAGACGCTTACTCCTTGGAAGGAAAGTTATGACCAACCTAGACAGCATATTCTAAAGCAGAAACATTACTTTGCCAACAAAGATCTGTCTAGTCAAGCCTATGGTTTTTCCAGTGGTCATGTATGGATGTGAGAGTTGGACTGTGAAGAAAGCTGAGTGCTGAAGAATTGATGCTTTTGAACTGTAGTGTTGGAGAAGACTCTTGAGAGTCCTTTGAACTGCAAGGAGATCCAAGCAGTCCATTCTAAAGGAGATCAGTCCTGGGTGTTCTTTGGAAGGAATTATGCTGAAGCTGAAACTCCAATACTTTGGCCACCTCATGGGAAGAGTTGACTCATTGGAAAAGACTCTGATGCTGGGAGGGATTGGGGGCAGGAGGAGAAGGGGATGACAGAGGATGAGATGGCTGGATGGCATCACTGACTCGATGGACATGAGTTTGAGTGAACTCCGGGAGATGGTGATGGACAGGGAGGCCTGGCGTGCTGCAATTCATGGTGTCGCAAAGAGTCGGACACGACTGAGCAACTGAACTGAACCTGAGGTAAATTATATAGTTTTATCTTTAATGAAAAATTATTGCAAGAAAGTGTTTTGTTGCTTAAAGGACTGTGGAATACCTCCTTCTCTCTGATTGACACCTGTCGAGCATCTACCCGGGTGTCACCTCACAGCACACTGGGATTTCAAAAGTTGCCAGAGCAAGATGGGCTTGGACATGAGCACAGGAAAAGCCTAGTCAGCTGTAGGCCTGGGCCCCTTGGGAATAGCCATCTACCCAAATCACTGCCAGAAGCGCGAGGCACACTCAGTCTCCATCCCATCCCAGACCTAAGCGTGTCTGAGCATGCAGAATTCCTGGACAAGCGAAGCCTGAGGTCAGGTATCTGCTGTGGATGATGCTACCTTTCTGGTTTGCTTTGGTCCATCTCAGGGTTGGAACTGCCCAGGAATAGACAGAGTGTTATGCCTCCAGCTAAGGGCTAGACAAGCTTAAGTCCCAGGGACAGAACCAGATTGAAAATCAGGAGATCTCAGCAGAACCCATTGGTGCAAACACAATTATTTATATATCCCTGTGTGTCAGTGTTAGTCGCTCAATGTGTCCAACTCTTTCCGACCCCATATACTGTATCCTGCCAGACTCCTTTCTCCATGGATTTTTCCAGGCAAGAATACAGGAGTGGGTAGCCGTGCCCTTCACCAGGGGATCTAACCAACCCAGGGATTGAACCCAGGTCTCCCGTAGTGGGATATAACCTGAGAACACCAAATCCTAACCACTAAACCACCTGGAGGATATAACCTGAGGAGCTAAAGAAGAAGGTATACACCCCAACCCCGCCAAAAAAAATCTTGAACTGTTTCCATTAGCCAGGTTGATGCAGTAGTCAGTGTTGTTATTCTGAGTCTGTGGTGTATGTATTAGCAAGGGAGTAAATGAGTAATCATGTTGGTATCACTGAGAAAAGAATTTTCAATGTGCTAAAAAGAGGTGCAAATGGAAGATCAAGAAGACTGAGAAAAAATTTGTAGTTCTGAATGCAAATTGGAAGGACTACTTATAAACTCATCATCTATTTTAATTAGATTAAGAGAAAATTTGTTTCCTAACCTCTCTACTGAAAAGTCCTAGAAATAATCATCATTTGAGTAGCAATGACTCTCTAGTGCTCAGATTGTGACCTCTTAATACTATCTCCCACTGAAATACTAATAGTCTTCTACAAGAGACTCAGGTACTAGGGTCACTAGGTCAAAAAGGCTCAGGCGTCATTGTGAACAAGAGAGAAAAGATGAAATAGTTTGAACATCAATAACATATTTATTTAAAGCTTTAAATTAATGACTTGAAACTAAACAAAAAACTCTGGTCTCCTGTGGAGGATTAGCAGGAGCCATAGTCAATATTCCAAGCCTGATATATAAAAGGAAAAGATCGGACTTTTGCCCCACCTGTGCCATGTGCTGTCTGTTACTGGCCCACCCGATAGTAGTGAGGAAGATTTATCTTTAGAAGTATCCCAGCTACCAAGGGAAGAAGTAATTTTGTTTCCTCTCCCTAAGATAAAATAATACTAAACCTCAATTTGATGAAGCCTCTAGATCTCATTATTAGTTTACAAGAAATACATGGTTCAGAGGAACGTGGTAAATGACATCCTAAGGATTGTTGTTGCTCAGTTGCTCCGTCGTATGCCACTCTGCGACCCCAGGACTGCAGCATACCAGGCTTCCTTATCCCTTACTATCTCCTGGAGCTTGCGCAAACTCTTGTGCATGGAGCCGGTGATGCCATCCAACCATTGCATCCTCCGTCACTCCCTTCTCCTCCTGCCCTCATCTTTCCCAGCATCAGAATCTTTTCCAATGAGTCGGCTCTTCACACCAGGTGGCCAGAGTATTGGAACTTCAGCTTTCAGTTCAGTTCAGTTCAGTCGCTCAGTCGTGTCTGACTCTTTGCGACCCCATGAATCGCCGCACGCCAGGCCTCCCTGTCCATCACCAACTCCCGGAGTTCACTCAGACTCACGTCCATCGAATCAATAATGCCATCCAGCCATCTCATCCTCGGTCGTCCCCTTCTCCTCCTGCCCCCAATCCCTCCCAGCATCAGTCTTTTCCAATGAGTCAACTCTTCGCATGCGGTGGCCAAAGTACTGGAGTTTCAGCTTAAGATCATTCCCTCCAAAGAAATCCCAGGGCTGATCTTCTTCAGAATGAACTGGTTGGATCTCCTTGCAGTCCAAGGGACTCTCAAGAGTCTTCTCCAACACTACAGTTCAAAAGCGTCAATTCTTCAGCACTCAGCTTTCTTCACAGTCCAACTCTCACATCCATGCATGACCACAGGAAAAACCATAGCCTTGACTAGACGGACCTTTGTTGACAAAGTAATATCTCTGCTTTTGAATACGCTATCTAGGTTGGTCATAACTTTTCTTCCAAGGAGTAAGCGTCTTTTAATTTCATGGCTGCAGTCACCATCTGCAGTGATTTTGGAGCCCCCCAAAATAAAGTCTGACAGTGTTTCCACTGTTTTCCCATCTATTTGCCATGAAGTGATGGGACCAGATGCCATGATCTTCATTTTCTGAATGTTGAGCTTTAAGCCAACTTTTTCACTCTCCTTTTTCATCACTTCACCTTCTGCCATAAGGGTGGTGTCATCTGCATATCTGAGGTGATTGATATTTCTCCGAGCAATCTTGATTCCAGCTTGTGCTTCTTCCAGCCCAGCATTTCTCATGATGTACTCTGCATTTAAGTTAAATAAGCAGGGTGACAATATACAGCCTTGACGTACCCCTTTTCCTATTTGGAACCAGTCTGTTGTGCCATGTCCAGTTCTAACTGTTGCTTCCTGACCTGCATATAGGTTTCTCAAGAGGCAGGTCAGGTACTCTGGTATTCCCATCTCTTTCGGAATTTCCCACAGTTTATTGTGATCCACACAGTCAAAGACTTTGGCATAGTCAATAAAGCAGAAATAGATGTTTTTCTGGAACTGTCTTGCTTTTTCCATGATCCAGCAGATGTTAGCAATTTGATCTCTGCCTTTTCTAAAACCAGCTTTACCATCTGGAAGTTCACGGTTCACGTATTGCAGAAGCCTGGCTTGGAGAATTTTGAGCATTACTTTACTAGCGTGTGCTGCTGCTGCTGCTAAGTTACTTCAGTCGTGTCCGACTCTGTGTGACCCCATAGATGGCAGCCCACCAGGCTCCCCTGTCCCTGGGATTCTCCAAGCAAGAACACTGGAGTGAGTTGCCATTTCCTTCTCCAATGCATGAAAGTAAAAAGTGAAAGGGAAGTCCCTCAGTCGTGTCCAACTCTTCGCAACCCCATGGACCGCAGCCTACCAGGCTCCTCTGTCCGTGGGATTTTCCAGGCAAGAGTACTGGAGTGGGGTGAGATGAGTGCAATTGTGCGGTAGTTTGAGCATTCTTCGGCATTGCCTTTCTTTGGGACTGGAATGAAAACGGACCTTTTCCAGTCCTGTGGCCACTGCTGAGTTTTCCAAATTTGCTAGCATATTGAGTGCAACACTTTCACAGCATTATCTTTTAGAATTTGAAATAGCTCAACTGGAATTCCATCACCTCCACTAGCTTTGTTCATAGTGATGCTTTCTAAGGCCCACTTGACTTCACATTCCAGGATGTCTGGCTCTAGGTTTGTGATCACACCATTGTGTTTATCTTGGTCATGAAGATCTTTCTTGTACAGTTCTTTCGTGTATTCTTGCCACCTCTTCTTAATATCTCTTGCTTCTGTTAGGTCCATACCATTTCTGTCCTTTATCGAGCCCATCTTTGCATGAGATGTTCCCCTGGTATCTCTAATTTTCTTGAAGAGATCTCTAGTCTTTCCCATTCTGTTGTTTTCCTCTATTTCTTTGCATTGATCGCTGAGGAAGGCTTTCTTATCTCTTCTTGCTATTCTTTGGAACTCTGCATTCAGATGCTTTATCTTTCCTTTTCTCTTTTGCTTTTCACTTCTCTTCTTTTCACAGCTATTTGTAAGGCGTCCTCAGACAGCCATTTTGCTTGTTTGCATTTCCTTTCCATGGGGATGGTCTTGATCCCTGTCTCTTGTACAATGTCAGGAACCTCCGTCTATAGTTTATCAGGCACTCTATCTATCAGGTCTAGTCCCTTAAATCTATTTCTCACTTCCACTGTATAATCATAAGGGATTTGATTTAGGTCATACCTGAATGGCCTAGTGGTTTTCCCTACTTTCTTCAATTTAAATCTAAATTTGGCAATAAGGAGTTCATAATCTGAGCCACAGTCAGCTCCTGCTCTTGTTTTTGTTGACTGTATAGAGCTTCTCCATCTTTGGCTGCAAAGAATATTATCAGTCTGATTTCAGTGTTGACCATGGTGGTATCCATGTGTAGAGTCTTCTCTTGTGTTGTTGGAAGAGGGTGTTTGCTATGACCAGCGCATTTTCTTGGCAAAACTCTATTGGTCTTTGCCCTGCTTCATTCCATATTCCAAGGCCAAATTTGCCTGTTACTCCAGGTGTTTCTTGACTTCCTACTTTTGCATTCCAGTCCCCTATAATGAAAAGGACATCTTTTTTGGGTGTTAGTTCTAAAAGGTCTTGTAGGTCTTCATAAAACCGTTCAACTTCAGCTTCTTCAGCGTTACTGGTTGGGGCATAGACTTGGATAACTGTGATATTGAACGGTTTGCCTTGGAGACGAACAGAGATCATTCTGTCGTTTTTGAGATTGCATCCAAGTACTGCATTTTGGACTCTTTTGTTGACCATGGTGGCTACTCCATTTCTTCTACGGGATTCCTGGCTGCAGTAGTAGATATAATGGTTATCTGAGTTAAAATCACCCATTCCAGTCCATTTTAGTTCGCTGATTCCTAGAATGTCAACGTTCACCCTTGCCATCTCTTGTTTGACCACTTCCATTTTGCCTTGATTCATGGACCTGACATTCCAGGTTCCTATGCAATATTGCTCTTTACAGCATCAGACCTTGCTTCTGTCACCAGTCACATCCACAACCGGGTATTGTTTTTGCTTTGGCTCCATCCCTTCATTCTTTCTGGAGTTATTTCTCCACTGATCTTCAGTTGCATATTGGGCACCTACTGACTTCACCTTTAGCATTAGTCTTTCCATTGAATTTTCTGGGTTGATTTCCTTTGGGATTGACTGGTTTGGTCTCCTTGCTGTCCAAGGGACTCTCAAGAGTCTTTTCCAGCACCACAATTCAAAAGCATCAGTTCTTCAGCACCCAGCTTTTTTTATGGTCTGACTCTCACATCTGTACATGACTACTGGGAAAACTGTAGCTTTGATATATGGACCTTTGTCAGCAAAATGATGTCTGTGCTTTTTAACATGCTGTCTAGGTTTGTCATAGCTTTTCTTCCAAGGAACAGGCATCTTTTAATTTCATTTCTGCATCACCTTCTACAGTGATTTTGGAGCTCAAGAAAATACAATCTGCTACTCTTTCCACTTTTTTCCCCATCTATTTTCCAAGAAGTGATGAGACTTGATGCCTTCATCTTAGTTTTCTGAATATTTGGTTTCAAGCTAGCCTTTTCACTCTCCTGTTTCTCCCTCATCAAGAGGCTCTTTAGTTCCTCTTCACTTTTTGCTATTAGAGTGGTATCATCTGCATATCTGAGGTTGTTGACTTATCATTTATAGGAATTTTAAAATCATATATAGGAATTTCATATTTATCATTTATAGGCATTTTTTAAATGTCAGTCTTCTTGAGATACTCAGTGTAACACTTACGGATGAAATGTTGTGTTATTTGGGCTCTCCTTCACAGTAATTTGGCTCAGGGTGGGTTGGCCCTAGAGTGGATGGGGATAGATGAGCCAAGACGGACCATGGGCTAGTCATGGAACACGAGTGAGGGCTTGACCAGCTTCATTGTATTATTCTGTCTACTTTTCTATATGTTTGATATTTTTCAAAAGAAAAAGCCTTATATAGTTTATTTTTATTCACCTGGAAGAATCCAAGATAAGAGTTAGAGTGCTTGCCAGACAGTTGAACGTTTGAGCAGGACCAGTAAAAATGAGGGAGGGAACAGAAGGGCCAGCAGGCAGGCTCAGGAGACCTACATGAGAAGTGTCTCCAAGAAGCCATGCAAGGGTGTGGATTTCCCCAGGAGGACTGGATTTGGGTGTGCCAAGTATGAGAAGGAGGGATAAGAAAAAAGGGAAGCAAAAGCTCAGGGGAAAGTGCACAAGAGACTGCCAGATATGGGAGGCTGTGCAGTTTCACACAGCACGGCAAGTAAGGAAGTCCTTTAATCCTTAAAGCAAACCCCCTTGTGAAGAGCATGATAGTCTTTTTTAATGATAGATTTCATTCATTTTTTATTGACATATGGTTGGTTTACAATGTTGTGTTTATTTCTGCTGTACAGAAAAGTGATTATTTTTCTTTTTTTTTCTGGCTGCACTGGGTCTTTGTTGTGGCACGCAGTCTTGGTAATGAGTCTGCAGGCTTAGTTCCTCTGCAGCGTGTGGGATCTTAGTTCCCTGACCAGGGATCAAACCCACGTCCCCTACATTGGAAGGCAGATTCTTAATCACTGGACCACCTGGGAAGTCCCAGGAAATTGATTCTTTATTCTTGTTTTAAGCTTAATGAAACAGTCATAGATAAATCACTTGCCTACGGTAACTTTGGCCACCTCATGCGAAGAGTTGACTCATTGGAAAAGACTCTGATGCTGGGAGGGATTGGGGGCAGGAGGAGAAGGGACCGACAGAGGATGAGATGGCTGGATGGCATCACCAACTCGATAGATGGGAGTTTGAGTGAACTCTGGGAGTTGGTGATGGACAGGGAGGCTTGGTGTGCTGCAGTTCATGGGGTCGCAAAGAGTCGGACACGACTGAGCGACTGAACTGAACTGAAGGTAACCCATGCCTGTCAAGGCAGGAATTGAGCCTGGACAAACCTGGAACCTGGGCTCTTAACCGTTGTGCTCTGCTGCCCTTGTTCAGGTCAGTGCCGCTGTAGTGTTTTGGCGAAATCTATGACAGTAAATGTTTCCCCTTCCAGCTTCTCTGTTCTCCCATAGTTCACATTCTCCTCATCACCCAAGCTCTCTGTCTTCGGATCCTCTTTCCCTCATGTTCCATAAACACCATTCAGTCTCCAGGTCCTGCTGATTCTGTGAAACTTTCCTCCAACCCTAGAGACACCCCAGAGGACATGGTGTGGATGGACATCAGGGCTGGCTCACTGCAGTGGTGTCCTGACTTCAGCTCTTGCCTCCTGTTTATCGCCATTTTTAAAAATCCTCTGATGGACACCACATTCTTTATATCATTGTCCTGCCCCCACAAACCTTCAGAGCATTCTCATTGAACGTACATTGAGTGTAAGGGCTTGTTGCCAGGACAGTGAGTACAAAGGTAATGGAGGTGGGCCTGGACTCAAATAGCATCTCTGTCACTTTTTACCCTGAAACTTATCTGTGGTATCTTCTCTGCAAAATGGGGGCTTCGAGATGATCAAACATGCAAAAAAATACAAACATCAAGTGCCTGGGACAGTATAAGCTCTTGGTCTCCAGAGTGAATGAATGGTTTAGTCTTCTCTCCTAAGCTCTTTTGCTGTTTTTTTCAGCACCTTATGATTTAAAGTGTTAGTCATTCAGTCACGTCCAATTCTTTGCGACCCCATGGACCATAGCCCACCAGGATCCTCTGTCCATGAAATTGTCCAGGCAAGAATACTGGAGTGGGTAGCCATTCCCTTCTCCAGGAGGTCTTCCCTACCCCGGGATTGAACCTGGATCTCCTGCATTGCAGGTGCATTCCTTACCATCTGAGCCACCGTCTTATGACAGCTCTCTACAAAAAATTACCTGCTGAATATCTTTGGATTTCTTTTACCCGCATCCTTTAGCACTTTCAGCTCTCATCACTGGCTTGCTCTCTCTGCTTTCAAAAATCAAACTCATCCTCAGAGATCAACTAAAAGAGCATCCCACTCAGGCTGGGGGATTCATTCTTCCCATAAAGTATTAAGAGTCTTTACCACCTGGATCCCATTCCTGGGTTTGCAAGACAGTCAGATTCCAGAAAACTTGGGTAGGGGAAGGGGTTGGCAGAACAACATCAGCTTGTATTTTTACCAAGTAAGGGTATTAAAAGAAACAGCTATCCCCTACTATCTCTATAATCTCATTTCAAAAAGAACAGTTTAATAACAATAACCAAAAAAGAAAATAAACTCACCCCAGACTAAAGGACAGTCATTTAAATTGTATACATTTAACTTCTTCAGTCCTTTTTTTCCTACCATTTTGACAGGAGCCACTGGTGTGTGCCATCCCTTTGAAAGCACGTGTGTCTTATTTCCCATTTTCATTATAAGCTCTTTGGGTTCTTGGACTCTCTCTTTATTGAGAAGTTATTCATTCAACATTTGATACTTGGTTGGCTTTAAAATCAGTCATAAATAGTTCGATGGTATCTGGGCATTTGTTTTTCATTCAATAGGAAATCGCTGAGCAGCTCCTTGCAGTCTAGCAATGTCTTAGGGACTGAGATATTAAAAAAAAAAAAAAAAGATAGCGTCCCAGAGTTGGAAATACTGCATTTCAAGGGGACAAGTGGTCTGTATCAGTGTCCATTTACATGTAAGGACTTCATGCTGGAGAAGGGCAGCCCAAGAGAGCGATGAATCCTTCCTGCCTTCTGGGGGAACTTGAAGGAAGAAGGTTGGGAGGAAGTGGGTCGGGACCCCCTTCAAGGTTCACATCTTGACTTGAGGCTCCTGAGGAGTGCAGGATGGTTTGCATTTAGTGAGAGCAGGTAAGGAAGGAGAGGTTGAAATGGACTGGCACGGTCACAGAGATCTTAGAAATGAAGACCTTATTTTAAAGGAAGCTGAGGAACAAGTGGGAATGTGTGATATAATCCCACGTTTGTTTAAATTTTTAAAAAGAAGAAAAAGGAGGAGTCGCGTGACATGTACACACTGCCTTATTTAAAATGGATAACCAGCCAGGACTTACTGTAGCACACAGGGAACTCTGCTCCATATTCTGTAACAACCTAAATGGTCAAAGAATTTGGAGAATAGATACATGTGAGTACATAATGTGAAACTGATGCAACATTGTTAATGAATTGTGTCCCAATACAAAATATAAAGTTAAAAAAAAGACATTTATTAGACAGCTAAACTGGTCAACTGTGAAGAGTGTCCCAGATGACCCAGGACAAGGACACTTACACTTGGTTTACTGAATTAAGATTTGCTGGCTCTTTGACTTATTTTTTTCTAAAGTAAGTTAATTATATGTTTTTTAAAAAAATTAAAGCCAAAAGTAACACTTGAAACTACATTTAGTTGCATTATATTTACACATGCCAACTGCTTCTATTAATAATGTTTGCTAGAATGTAACTAAGCTGTTAGGAAAAGACCTTTGTTAATAAATAAAAATTTGTATTTCCAAAAAGAAAAAAAAGAGGAAGAAGGGGGAAGAGGATGAGGGAAGAGTCAGAAAGATGCAGACTTGTGCTTGTTTGTTTATACATGGCTGGGCATTCTTTTTTTAATATTTATCTACTTTTTTGGCTTCCTCATGTCCTAGTGGTGGCAGTGGGCTTCTCGCTAGTTGTGGTGGTATGGACTCAGCCATTGTGACTCTCGGGCTTAGTTGCTCCAAAGCACATGGGATCTTAGATCTTCCACCAGCGATCGAACCCACTTCCCCTGCATTGGAAAGTGGGAAGTCCCTGACTGTACATTCTTGAAAGGAGATGGGAAAGATTGACATCAGACGATGGGGAAGCACATTAGAGAGAGAATATTTCCTTGTTTTAGGTGTGTTACTCTACGGGAGAGAAAGGAAGAGAGAAGCATGTTTATGAAAGAAAATACGGAAATAGGGGCAAGATTTTTTTTTTAATGCCCCCTCAATCCTGTCATCCAAATATAACCATTTAAATATATTGGTCCAATTTCTGCTGGACCTTTCTTAAGTACCTGCTTCTCTTTTCAAACATCCGTATCTCCATACAGAGGTAGACTTTGGTGTCTTGCTCTTTTCACGTAATGTTAGTCACAGGCTTTGTCTCTAGCTGATAACACTTAACCATTCCCCCATTTTTAGAAACTCGGGCTTTTCTGGTATTTTACTCTTATAAACCATAGTCCAGTGCAGGTCTTTTGTATGTGAAGATTTATATAAATTTAGGATTATTACCCTAGACTCCCAGATGTGGAATCAGGGAGTAGAAGTTTAGAAATCATTTCAAAGTTCTTCATCATGTTGCCAAAGTTTCTTGCAGTGGACTGAACTAGTTTATACCTGGAGCTGCCTAATTTCTCCCTCACCCCTGCATAGCACTCCAGTTCTTTGGAACAGAATCAGTAGGATTACAAAGCCTTTAAAAAAAAAAAAAAGGCTTCAAGTTGTCTCTGTTTTTACTGGTTTTCCCAGGCCATCCACCCTATACAGTCGACTTGATTGAATTGCCAGAGGAAAGGCCTGAGAGGTGGGTGGACATCACCCTTTAAAAATTTTGTCTGTTATTTATTTTTGGCTGCACTCAGTCTTTGTTGATGCCAGAGGGCTTTCTGTAGTTGTGGCCAGCAAAGACTCCTCTCTAGCTGTGGAGCACAGGCTGGAGCACGGGCTTCAGTAGTGGCGGCTCACGAACTTAGTTGCTCCGAGACATGTGTGATCCTCCAGGACCAGGAATCAAACCCCTGTTCTCTGTATTGGCAGGCAGATTCTTAACCACTGGACCACCAGGAAAGTCCCTGGACATCACCTTTTAATTTGTGGTTGCGTGCATGCTAAGTCACTTCAGTCGTGTCTGACTCTGCGACCCCATGGACTGCAGCCCGCCAGGCTCCTGTGTCCATGGGATTTCCCAGGCAAGAATACTGGAGTGGATTGCCATGCCCTCCTCCACAGGAACTTCCCAACCCAGGGATCGAATGCATGTCCCTTTCACCTCCTGCATTGGCAAGCGGGTTCTTAACCACTAGCGCCGCCTGGAAAGCCCTAATTCACCGTTAGTTTGTTATAAAGGAATAAATGTCTTAAACTTTCCAAACCTTAGTCTTAGCTTGACTTTTGAAATCTTGGGGATTAATGCTGACCCATTATAAGATACACTGAAAATTCTTTGAAATATTGGCAGAAATCTTGCCGATGGACCAGGTGGCTGAGGCAGCCAGTAGGAACAGCCCCTGCCAGTTGCCCACCCTTGGGAAATGTAAGGTCTGTCTGGGTTCTCTGAGGAATTGCATCGCCAACTCAGGCCCACAGGTCACCTCTCCCCAGCTGTCTGCCATTGCCTCCCAGCAGCCTGGTTTGCTTTTCTTCTTTGAGTTAGAAGTGGGCTTTTCCATTTCCCACTTGCTCTCAGAGACTGAAGAATCATTTCGCATCTGAGAATAATTCCTCATTGGCTGAGAGCAGAAAGCTGTCTGGTCCAACAACTTGTTGTCTGGCCTCTGCCTAGACACCTGCAGCGATGAGGGCAGTGCAGAGCAAACGCAATTCCTCCTTGTCCACATGACAGCCTGTCACTTTCAGAAGACAGCCTGCCTGTGTTGTCTTCCCTTCACCTTGACCGTTTTCCAGACAACAAAATTTTGAATGTCTGGGCCTGCCACTCCACTCTGGACCAGAGCATCATTTTCTGGGCACTGGAGAGGACCCTCAAACACTGAAGCAGCTTCCTTTCTCGAGCACCATGGGGAAGAATTGACCCACTTCCATGCCCTTCCTACCCTTTGCCTTGGGATATCTATGAGTGTAGGGCTTTATCTCTGTGAACCTTTGTCTTCGTGGATTTATCTCATTTTTTCCAATAGTATAAGGGTTATGCATGCAGACTCTTGGGTCAGGATAGGTTTCAGACCCCACCCTTGGCTAGTTGATAGCTTCCTGGTGCCTCGGTTTTCTCACCTATAAAATGGGACTAACACTTTCCACCACAGATGATTGTTATAAAGATAAAGTGAATTAGGTATAGTAAACAATGCCTGGATGTTGTGAGACAATGGAAATAGTTGACCTGTCAATCTGCTTTGAGGTCTTCACTGTGTTCCCTTCAGGCCGGCCTGGGGAGCCTCTGAGTTCCCATCTCACACGTATTCATCACTCAGCAATACTGACTATATTGTCATATGCGCGTGGGCGCCATCTGGTCTTGGCCACTAGGGCCACCACAGTGCTGTGCGTGCTGGTGACACTGCCGTTCCAGGGATCAGGGTCGACTTCTGTGTGTCTGATCTGAAGCTGAGTGACTTCTGTGAGGTCTCAGGGACCCTCGGTGCAAGGACTTTGAATCTGTTCTTCCTTGTTCCGCTTACAGACACTAACCCACTCGAGACCATAACTGTTTTCTTTTTATCCTCTTTCCACTATTTTCTCTCCTGCTTACTAAGCACTGGTTCTTCCACTATTATTTTTTTCTTCCCAAATCATACTCAGGAAGAGAAGGCCTCAAAAACACAGAAGCAAGACTCCACTCTCCCAATGCAGTCAGCATGGGGCTGATCCCTGGTCGGGAAAGACCCCACATACCGTGTGACACGGCCAGAAACAAACAAGAAACGAGACATGCTTCAGTTCCTAAATATATTCCTCTTTACCTTCACCTGGTTAGAGATAACAGCAACTGGGATTGTAAAGAGTGGACTGCATTTAGAGCTTGGCAGGTCTTACTTAGAGCAGATTCTTTACTGTTTATCCTTACCTGGAGAGTAAGTATACTGTTTGCTTACTTGTTCTCTAAAAGACTCAATTCAGATTTTTTAATAATTTTGTTCATTCATTCATTTGCTTTTGCCTGTGCTGCATCTTTGTCTCTGCAAGGACTCTTCTCTAGGTGCAGTGGGCAGGGGCTACTCTCTAATCGTGGAGTGCGGGCTTCTCATTGCCGTGGCTTCTCTCTCTTCAGAGCATGGGCCCTCGGGTGTGTGGGCTTTAGTAGCTGCGGCACACGGGCTCAGTAGTTGCACCTCCCAGGCTCTAGCACACAGGCTCATTGGTTGTGCTTAGTTGCTTGGAAGCATGTAGGATCTTCCTGACTCTGCGCTCGAACCCTGTATTCTCCTGCACTGGTAGGTGGATTCTCTACCACTGAACCACCAGGGAAGCCCTGAATTTGTTTTTTAAAAACATACTATAAAATTCACTCTTTGTGGAGTACAGTTCTATGGGTTTTGACAAATTGTATCACTAAAGTAACAGAATAGAACAAGTCCATTCACCACCAGGTTCCCCATGGGCATCCCCTGATAGTCAACCCCTGCCCTGTGTAATCAGTCGCAAATCCTGGGAACCCTTGATCTGTTCTCCATCCCCATGGTTTTCCCTTTTCCAGAACGACATACAAGTGGTTTCATGCAGTGTGTAGCCTTTTGACTCTGGCTTCATTCACTTAGCAGATTGCATTTGAGAGTCGTTCTTGTCTGTATCACCATTGCCTTTTCATAACTGCGTAGTATTCCACTGTGTGGATGAGCCAGTATTTGCTGATTCATTTACTTGTCAAAAGATATTTTTATTATTTCCAGGTTTGGGTGGTTATGTATTAAACATTCACCCAAAGTTTTTGTATGAGAGAATACTCTCTTTCACAGGACTTTTTAGGCATTTAGTCATTTAACTTTTCACTTCAGTTGTTCCACTCTGAAAGACTGTGGGAGTTTCGGTAGAATCTATGTCTGATAAATTGCAGATGGCACTGCATTTTGTAAAGGAATGTGTTCCCATTCTTTTGGGAAAAGGGGGGAAAAAAAAAAACCAGGATTTCAAGAATTCCCAAACAAATGCTGAAGAATTTCTCGCCTGTAGGAGGTACTGGTTTTGAACCACATTCTCCATCCACTGGAATTTATCTTGTGCGCCAAGTGGATCCATTCTTTGCCTTTGGGTTGATATGTTTCTAAATCACAAAAATGCAGCGATGCTGAGCAAGTGATAGAGATACTCAAATTCCGGGAATCTCAGATTGAGGGTTTGGTCCTCAGCTTTGGACGCATGGGAAGAAAAGTGAGGTGAACAGGCGTGTGTGGACGCTGGCATTATCCTAGTACAAGGGAGAGGTGTGGGGGGGATTGTGATGAGGCTTGGAGATTTAACTTGCCTCTGAAGGGCATCCCCAAATCCTGCTCTGGGATAATTCCCCAATACCATTTAATCAGCTCCATTAAACCCTGCCCTGTCTAGTGCACTGTGCTCCAGACAGAGCTCTCCTGGGCTCTCAGTAATAGCTCAATTGTGTGTAAGTGGCTATGAAGAGGCTCTGTGTGCTGGATGAATAGGCCCCATCTCCATGGAAACCAGCTCTGGCTGAGGGGCTGACCTTTGACCCACTTGTTGCCACCATACTGTTAACTACTGGTGCCTCTTGGGTGGAGAAAGAAAGCAAGGAAATGGCTGTCAAAGTTGTTTTCGTTTTCCCTTAGTTTGGGTCCTGGGTCCACACTAAGTTGACATAAGACACCAATATTAACTCAGAGCTCTTGGATGTTAGGAGATTAATTTAATGGCAGATTCTGTCTGTCCTTCCCTTGCCCTCCCCTTAGTCTTTTCCTTATCCTATGATGTAAAACTCAGCCCCAGTGGTAGAATTGGTTTGTCATCCCTGCTTGGGGAGTTGCCCCAGAGTATAGTTCCTAAGGGAAAGGCCCTGTATTGGGAGTCACTTTGGTGGGCCCATGGGCAGAGTCCCTCATCTGTACAACAGAACTCACACCCAGGACTGTGTGAAGCTCAGATAACCTCTCCGCTAGCTCAGGAATTAGGACCTCAAGCACAAGGGTAAACCATGCACCTTTCTGGCTACATTGCAGATGGTACAAGATGGATTTCGCAGCACTACAGTGATTCTTCACCTTATGCTCTGTAATGGAGAACACTTCAGTTCCTGTGGCATTCTCTGAGTACAAGCAGGGGTTTTTTCAGCCTCCATCTTCTGCTCTGAGCTAACTTGGGTTGTCAAAGTTGTCCTGGACCCCATGAAGACATCACAGACAGAATCAGGCTTGGCATCCACAGGTTTCCTTATAGGGAGGGCCCTGGATGGGGTCTGACCCCTAGAGCTCCTCTCCTAGGTATGTGGCGGAGGCTTCTAAATGGGACAATATAAACTTTGTCCCTGGAGACCAGAGTGTAAAAGTGAATATTTCAAGAAAAAGCTGACTTGTCAGGTTTCTGGCTAGGGCTGCCCCCATCAGACAAGTTAGGTCATCCCTTGAAAAGAATCTTTTTATTCCATAAGTGGAAAAGGAAAGCGACCCTTGATTCCTGCAGTACTAAGATCAGGCATGAGGTGAATTCGGAGTGAGGGAGGTTGTGTATGTTTATGCCTCTGAGAATGTGTCACCCTGGGGAGGAGTGGAAACACAGGAGGTAACAAGAGCTGCAGACCAGTTCCTTGGAGAAAGTTAGGCAGAATGCAAAGTAATAATCCTTTGTCAGAGACAGAAGTTCCATGGCTTTCCAGGAATTGTATTCTTCAAGCCTCAAGTCACTATCTTGAATTCTTTTATTTGTACTTTGATCTTGTGTAATCGACACTGGTCTGGAATACCTTCATTACTACAGAGGCTAATGAGACGGGGATGCTTTCGAGATGTTTCTGATTTGATTTTCCCATCTGGCTTAGAGCATGGTCAAGGAGGCAATCATTTGGAGGCACCTCTTAGGATCGGAGAGGTCCAAAGTACTTTACAGGCATTTATTTATTCAGTTAGTAAGTTTGTTGTTGTTTAGTCGCTAAGTTGTATCTGACTCTTTTGCCACCCCATGGACTGCTTCAGCCCACTGGACTCCTCTGTCCATGAGATTTCCCAGGCAGGAACACTGGAGCATGTTGCCATTTCCATCTCCAGGGGGTCTTCCTGACCCAGGGATCAAACCCACCTGTCTCCTTCATTGGCTAGAGGGTTGTTTACCACTGAGCCACCAGGGAAGCCCAGTTAGTTAGTTTAGTTCTAAGATATTTGGACAGTTTGTCTAGTGGGGTTTTTTTCTGTTTTTTCCTTCAACTTGCCCACAACTTGGTCAAGCCTTGGGTCCTATGATACTCAAACAAGGATGCCATTGCAGTTGTCCCTGGCTGGACCCCAGGTCACCTGGAGGTCTACGGTGTGCCTACCTTTCCATTGCTTATTTCACGGGGCTCAGGTGGTGCAGAACAGCTGCTGCGGTCTTGGGCCGTGGAAAGGCAACCTGAGTGGGCTGGCGTCTGCGAGCTCATTTACTGTAAGCCGTTCCGCGTTTGTTTCCAATGCCTCAAAGGTGCCGTCATCATCCGACTGACTATTTACAGGAGCCTGGGTTGGGGTAGCAGTTCATTGCCCCAGGTTGTGGGGAGCCGGAAATCTACATATATTAACCCTGGGCTTGGGGAGCGGAGAAATGAGCGTCCCTTCGTTCTGCAGCTGTGTAAACAGTCCAGGGGGAGAGGGGGAGCCGAGGATAATGGGGGAGGAGGGAGGGTGCCCCATCGAGGGGCCTCCCTGGGGGCCCTGGGAGGACTCTGAGCCAGGTGGGGGAGGGGCGGGTTAGACAGGCATAAAGGGGGGTTTATGCAAGCTCTGGGCTTTTTCTCATACGGAGGACACAAGTAGGGGTGATGAGAAGTCATGAAAAGCCCAAGTGGTATGGGCCTCCTTGAAGGAGAAAGAAGGAAAGGAAAGTGAATGGGAATGGTGATGGGGGAGGGGGAGTGGCAGATGACAGGCCCTGCGCCCTCACCCTCTTTGGGGTCAATGTCTGGAAGGGCTCTCCTCCACTGAGTTGTTTGTTCCAGCAGCCAGTGATTATTAGGTTCCTGCTGTATACCGAGAACAGTCCTCAGGACAGTTCTGTGCAGTGGCAGCGGGCAGGGGGTGGAGACTCCTTTGTAGGACTTGGGCTCTATTCACAGAGAGTCCATTAGCTGGTGGGGAAGAAAGGCCAGCACACAAATGACTCCCCTCCTGGCCTTTTGTGTCCTGGGAGGGGGTGTCGGGGAGAAGGAGGGAGCAGAGGCTTTAGGAGCTGTAGTTGGGGGGGGCGGTTAGTAAGCCCCTTGCTGGGGCCTCTCTTCCAGGTATGGGAGGAAGAGCTGGAGTAAAAAGGCAAGAAACAGTGGCAGTGCTGGGAGGAGCCAAGTGTAGAGTCAGGTCTGGATTTAAACCTGGCTCAGTGGTAAAAAATCCACCTGCAACGAAGGAGCCACAGGAGACCCAGATTCGATTCCTCTGTTAGGAAGATCCCCTGGAAAAAGAAATGGCAACAGGCTCCAGTATTCTTGCCTGGACACTCCCATGGACAGAGGAGCCTAGTGAGCTATAGTCCATGGTGTCACAAAGAGTCAGACACAACTGAAGCGACTTAGCACGCATGTCTCACTAGGCACTGTCCATCTGAACTCTTGCACCTCCTCTGAAATGCAGATGATGGCAGCTCCCAGGGTGCCCTTAGAGATATCACATTCGGAGTGGATGGGGAGGGGGGGCAATGCAGATAAAACACCACCCGTCAGTAATGAGGTGCTGGGCAGAGAATAAAACAGGGCAGCACGTAGTGTTTGAGGAGCGACTCTAGATTGGAAGGAGGAAGATTGTTGAGACACCAAAGTTGAGATGATGAGATGATGGATGTCCCAGACATCCAGGTGAGAGTGTCTCTGGCGGAGGGAACAATTAAAAAGGCCATGGGAGGCCATGCAGTGGGAAGTAGGAGGCAAAATCAGAGAGGAGGGTGGATGTCAGATCAAACGGGTTGCACAGAGTCGGACACGACTGAAGTGACTTAGCAGCAGCAGCAGCAGCAGAAAAATGGGTTGGAAGATTTGAAGCAGGAAGGTGTGACTTCATCATCAATATAAATTTCAAAACAGTTCTGCAGCAACTGTGTCAAAAGGGTATGGAAGGAAGGGACAGGAGTTGGGTCCTTTAGAGGTGCCTATTTTGGAGGTGCATGTACCCCAGCTCCTTCATTGAATCCAGGCTGAGGTCCCCTTGTCACCCCTGTGCAGGCTCCGACGCAAGCAGGCAAGTCAGCCCCCGCCCCTCCAGGGCCCTTGTATCGTTCTGTCCCTGTGCCTACGACACACACAGACAAAGGGCATCCTTCACCTCCTTCCTGGGCACAGTGCAGACCATCTCCCATCTATGTTCGAACACGTGTTAGTCGCTCAGTCGTGTCCTGTTCTTTGCGACCCCATGGACTGTAGCCCAACAGGCTCCTCTGTGCATGGGATTCTCTAGGCCAGAATACTGGAGTGGGTTGCCACTTCCTTCTCTGGGAGATCTTCCTGAGCCACAGATCGAACTCAGGTCTCTTGCACTGTAGGCACACTCTTTACCATCTGAGCCACCAGGGAAGCCTGTCTATGTGCAAAGCTCTCCCCAATTCCTGAAGCCCTAGGAAATTCTGGGCCTCCCAAATGCAGTAGGAGGCCTGCCCTTGTTCCAGTGGATGACTTTGCATGGAGCTCTCCAAGGCAAAGCTGCCCAGTAAAAAATACAGGTGAGCTCTAGAGGTAATTTAAACTTTTCTAGTAACCACATTAAACAAGAACTAAAAGGAAGCAAGTAAATGGACTTGAATCGTGTATTATATTTAACCCAGTTTATCAACAATATTATCAGTTTTTTAATTTTATGTCAGGGTATAGCCAATTAGGGTTTCACAGACAGCACTAGTGGTAAAGAACCCACCTGCTAATGCAGGAGACGCAGGAGACTGGAATTCAGTTCCTGTGTCGGGAGGATCCCCTGGAGGGTAGAGCATGGCAACCCACTCCAGTCTTCTTGCCTGGAGAATCCTATGGCCAGGGGAACCTGGCAGGCTGCAGTCCAGTGGATCGCAAAGTGTCAGACATGACTGTAGTGACTTTGCATGCACTCACGCACACATAGCTAATTAACGATGTTTTGATAATTTCTGGTGCACAACAGAGCAACTCAGCCGGACGTCACACTGAGTTTTTAACATGTGTTTTCCATGAGCACCGTCATTTCAGGTGCTCAGAAGCCACATGTGGGAGTGGCCTCGTGGCTCTGGAAGCCTCCCTTTCCTCTTCTACACAATGGAGATGAGTCCCTCCCTCAGGAGGCTGTTGTGAATACAAAGGGGAGGAAGCCTGAGGACTGCGATGGAGATTTAGGGTCTTATAAAGGTGTGGATGGGAAAGCCAGAGCAGGAGTAAGAGGGCCAGTGTGGGACTCTCCCTCCTGATTCTAGCAGTCACCGTGGTAGTAGTGAGAAACAACAGGAACACGCACGGACGATTGAAACCATAAATCGCCTAAAATAGCCTAAGGACTAAAATTACTCAGGAGACAGAATTTAGCTTCTCACTAAGATCTGAAAAAGCCTTTCCGCCAAAGAAAAAAAGGTGTCCTTCTTTCCCTACACCATGGTAACAAACAGTGTGCGTGATGCTTTTTGTTAGGTTGTATTTTAATGGAAATATTAAACCTGTGGCTTTTTGTTTTTGTTTTTAAGGAAATGGAGAAAGGAAGGAAGCTGGGGGCTTTAAATTCGTTATGCTAGCTTTGCATTCTGCAGCATCAGGAAATCAGAAAGTACAAGTTCTCAGCGCAGCGACATTTAACTTGATTGGGAAGGGCACACCCAAGGTCACCCCTTTAAAGGGTTTGTCTTCCTTTTCAACATTTTTCACAGTGTGTCTTTTGGAGCTCAGCATTTTTTGTTGTTATTATTCTTTCTTTGGCAGTGTGGGAACAGAAGGTGGAACACTCGGGTTTCTCACTTGACTCTGCTAGTGCCCTGTCCGCCGTGCCTCCTACTTGGTAACTCTCAGCGGAAGTGTGTTGAGTGACTCAAGGACCGGGAGCACTGGGGATTGTGCACTTCTCCTTTGGCCCAGAGGACTGGATGTGTTTATAAGTAGTCTCTGTTCATAGGAGATAGTTCAGATTCCAGGTGTATTTTTATTTTATTGCTTCCTTTATAAACTTAAAAAAAAAATTAAATACAGTCACTGTTTTTAGTATTTTAGTGTTTCATATTTTTAGTATTTTAACCAACCTCTCCCAAGCTTTAGGAGCTGGATAACTACATGAATCTAGGAATAGTTTGGGGCTTCCCAGGATGGCACTAGCAGTAAAGAATCCTCCTGCCAATGCAGGAGACACAAGAGACTTGGGTTCAGTCCATGGGTCAGGAAGATCCCCTGGAGGAGGGCATGGCAACCCACTCCAGTATTCCTGCCAGGAGAGTCCCCATGGACAGAGGAGCCTGGGAGCAAACTCCAGGGGTTGGTGATGGACAGGGAAGCCTGGTGTGCTACAGTCCATGGGGTTGCAAAGAGTCAGACAAGACTGAACTGACAGCACGCAAGCGCGAGGAATAGTTTGCTTCTATTTCTCCAAGTATTCCTTTCAGGTTTCTTTTTGCTTGTTTCTTTTTTATGGCCAGAGAAGGTTTTGAATCGCCCAGAGTCTAAAAACATTTATCTTTTAAGGAAATGAAGAGAAATCCTCCACTATTTCAGTTCAGTTCACTTCAGTCACTCAGTTCAGTTCAGTTCAGTCGCTCAGTCGTGTCCAACTCTTTGAGGCCCCATGGACTGCAGCACGCCAGGCTTCCCTGTCCATCACCAACTCCTGGAGTTTGCTCAGACTCATGTCCATCGAGTCAGTGATGCCATCCATCATCCTCTGTCTTTCTCCTCCTGCCTTCAGTCTTTCCCAGCATCAGGGTCTTTCCCAGTGAGTCATTTCTTCATATCAAGTGGCCAAAGTATTGGAGCTTCAGCTTCCAACATCAGTCCTTTCCAATGAATACTCAGGACTGATTTCCTTTAGGATTGACTGGTTTGATCTCATTGCAGTCCAAGGGACTCTTAAGAGTCTTCTCCAACACCACAGTTCAAAAACATCAAGTCTTCAGCACTCAGCTTTCTTTATAGTCCAACTCTCACATCCATACATGACTACTGGAAAAAACCATAGCTTTGACCATACAGACCTTTGTCAGCCAAGTAATGTCTCTGCTTTTTAATATATTATCTAGGTTGGTCATAGCTTTTCTTCCAAGGAGTAAACATCTTTTAATTTGAATCACTTCACTATTTGAATTGCTTCAAATCAAAGCGAACATTTACCTACAGGCTCCAGAGAGAGGGAGACTTAGATGTCTCCCAGCAGGAGAGACATCTCTGACACTTATACTGTCACAGATACCATAAGATTTGACAACCTTATGGCTACTGGCTTCTCCAGACATTCCTGCTACCCCTGGGCTGCCAGATGCAAACACAGAACCCATGGCACCTAAAGCACAAGCCCAGTACAATGCCAACAACTGTCCAAATCCACACTAGGTCTGTGTCTGAACACATGCGTGTAAGAACTTTTTCCCTTCTGTTTCTGTGGAATGCCTCAAAGAACAGAAAGAATGGTCCTACGCTGCCTTGAGGATTTGTCGGCTTAACTTTCTTCTCCAAACCTGACCATGCCATTATAGCAATAAGAGCCCGAACCCCAAGTCTCAGGGCCTCAGAAGATGCACTCAGTTCTGTGTCCTTCTTAAATGGGCTGTGTCGCAGCTTGTAGATGGCAAGCATGAAGCCTTGTCCCCCGACTCATGTTTCTTGGAGACATTTTGAGCCCCCTGCTTGCAGCCCCCCTTCCATGCAGGATGTTTGCTTCGTGCCATTTCTTCTCTTTGCAAATCTCTAGTTCTCTGTCTCTTGCAAGAAATTTCCCCAACACCTCTCTCTCCCTCTTTCTTAACCTCCCTACTGTTAGAAATGGCTCTTTTGCCTCAGACTTCCTGGTATGCTGTTGCATTTTTTTTAAAAGCTCTTGAATGAAAGTGCATATTTTCCTTTCTCCATTTACATGACAGACTTCTCCAGGTAAAGCCTTACAGACTTCAGTGTGGCCAGATATCAGCACACAGTAGTCATTCATCCATAAGCTGGGAGTTCCCAGGTCACACAGCAGTAAAGACTCCACCTACCAATGACAGAGACTCGGGAGACTTGGGTTCGATCCCTGAGTTGGGAAGATGCTCTGGAGAAGGAAACGGCACCCCACTCCAGTATTCTTGCCTGGAAAATCCCACGGACAGAGAAGCCTGATGGGGGCCACAGTCCACGGAGTCACAAAGAGTCGGACACAGCTGAGCAACTGGGCAAGCACACACAAAAGTACATAGAGCTTG
This sequence comes from Ovis canadensis, assembly GCF_042477335.2. Classification (NCBI taxonomy): domain Eukaryota; kingdom Metazoa; phylum Chordata; class Mammalia; order Artiodactyla; family Bovidae; genus Ovis; species Ovis canadensis. The sequence goes on from NC_091247.1 coordinate 57,211,416, forward strand.
AGTTGGCCTGCAGCTGAACTTCATGGGTCTTGGTTAACAGGGCAAGACTGGTATGCATTCAGTTCCAGGTTTTCTACCCTCGAATCAACATTTTCAAAGTTGATTCATAATTGCTTGGCATATTATTGCAAAAGACCTGATTCTAGAAAGCATAATGGTTATCCCTCGGGGTCATGAGTCACTAGAGATCCCCTTACTGTCTCTTAGTGTTTTGATGGAGGGGACGTTGAGCCCAGAGGTCACCCAGAGGTGAGTAAAGAAGATTGAGTGTTTGTAGCTCATTGCCAGGAATGGTGACGCCCAGTGGAAGCTTCTCAGTAGCTCAGATGGAGTTGCCCTGCTTCATTTTGAGCTCCTCAAGGGTCAGTTTATAACTTACTCACCAGGAGGTAATTGTGACACAGCACCCACCTCTGCAGATGTTTAGGATAAGGCAGTAGAGGTGAGCGAAGGGCCCTATGCGGGGAAGCTGTGCTCACAGGCTCTTCACAGGGGACCCAGGTGTTTGAATAGAAAGACAACCCGTTTCTCCTGTGAAGCCATACTGGGGGGTGGTTTTTCAGTAAAGACTGAAGGGAGCCAAGTGTCTAGCCACATGGAGAGAAGGGTATTCCAGGCAGAGGGCACAGCAAATGCAAAAGTCCCCAGGCAGAACGTGGACGACTTGTTCAAAGGCGCAAGGGAACCAGTGCGGCTGGAGCAGTGAGGACAGGGTCAGTGGGCCCAGTCAGAAGGGCAGCAGGGGGACTTCCCTGGTGGTCCAGTGGTTGCACCTGCCAATACAGGGGACACGAGTTCCACCCCTGGTCTGGGAAGATCCCACATGCTGCAGAGCAACTAAGCCCATGCTCCTCAACAAGAGAAGCCACTGCTGAGAAGCCCACACACCACATCTAGAGAGTAGCCCCCGCTCTCCACAGCTAGAGAAAGCCTGCGCACAGCAATGAAGACCGAGCACAACCAGAAATAACTAATAAAAGCCCGCGGGAGCCAGTCATGAGGGCTCTGTAGAAGGTGGTGAAGACTGGGGTCTTTTTACTCTGAGATGAGGAGTGTTGGAGGGTTTGAGCAGAGAGGCGACATGATCTGATCTAGGTTTCAACAGAGCTCTAGAGCTGCTGTGGTAAAAAACTGAAGAGGGACAAAGGTGGAAAACTGGAGACAAGTTAGGGGGTTAGGGTGGTTTGGATGGTGGCCATAGAAATGGGGGGTGGGACAAGCTGTCGCATTCTGGATCCATTTTTAAGGGGAAATTTGCTGGTAGGGTATAAGAAGAGGAAAAGAGTCAGGGATGTCTCCTGAGTGACAGGAAGGAATGAAATGCCATTAACCAAAATGGAAAAGACTGTGGGATGAGCAGATATGGAGAGGAAATTACCAGGAGCTCCGTTTACGAAACGTTGTATTTGAACTGCTTTGGGGACAGCCAGTAGGCTTCCCTCATAGCTCAGTTGGTAAAGAATCCACCTGCAGTGCAGAAGACCCTGGTTCAATTCCTGGCTTGGGAAGATCCGCTGGAGAAAGGTCAGGCTACCCACTCGAGTATTTTGGGGCTTCTCTTGTGGCTCAGCTGGTAAAGAATCTGCCCGCAATGTGGGAGACCTGGATTTGATCCCTGGGTTGGGAAAATCCCCTGGAGAAGGAAAAGTCTACCCACTCCAACATCCTGGCCTGGAGAATTCCACAGACTGTATAGTCAATGGGGTTGCAAAGAGTCGGACACGACTGAGCAACTTTCACTTAGTGGAATAGTGATAGGCAGTAGCATCACTGATTTCAGGGAGGAGTGCCTGTGTGTGTACTAAATCACTTGGGTCATGTCCAACTCTTTGCAACCCCATGGACTCTTTGTAGCCCAACAGACTCCTCTGTCCATGGGATTCTCTGGGCAAGAATACTGGAGTGGTTTGCTATGTCCTCCTCTAGGGGATCTTCCCCACCTAGAAATTGAACCTGAGTCTCTTATGCCTCTTGCGTTGGCAAGCGGGTTCTTTACCCATAGTGCCACCTGGGAAGCCCTTCAGGGAGGAGGCCTGGTTAAAGAGAGAGAGACATTCACAGTCATCGGCACAACAGTGGTACCCAGACAGAAGATCTCTGGGGTGTGAGGGCTGAGGAAAAAACAGGCAAAGGGCCGAGCCCTGGCACTGCAGCTTTCACAAATTGGAGAGACGAGCAAGAATTAACCAGGGAGACTGAGGGGAGCAGCTAAAGAGCTAGGAGGAGAGCCTGGAGAGTCTGGAGTCCCTGAGCCGAGGAAAGGAGTGTGTGGACGAAGAGCAAGGGACCACTCAGGTGCTGCTCACAGGCCAAGCAGGATGGAGCTTGAGCTGATGGAGGTCCTCAGGAGCCTGGTTGCCACGGTGTTCACAAGATGGACATAGCACCCTGCTGGAAATCAAGACAGACTCTAGAGTGGGACATCCAGGCAGACACTGGGTAAAGGAGGCTCTTCCCCCAAATCCCAAGCCTGACTGGCCAGTGAGGAGCCTCAGGAGAGACCCTGGAGTCTGCACTGGACTCCCCGATCTGGGGAGATTGGTGTCATCATCGCGTCACTGTTGGACTCCCACAACGGAGAGGACTGGAACTGCTTGTCCCAGCTGGTGCAGTGGTGAAGAACCCACCTTCCAAAGCAGGAGGCTTATATAGACACGAGTTCCATCCCTGGGTCAGCAAGATCCCCTGGAGGAGGGCATGGCAACCCACTCCAGTATTCTTGCCTAGGGAATCCCATGGACAGAGGGGCCTGGCAGGCTACAGTCTATAGCGTTGGAAAGTCAGACAGACTGAAGTGACTTAACATGATTGCATGTGGTCCGGACTGACTTAGGAGCCTCACATCTAGGGGACTGCTTGGAGGGTCAGTCATCACTCCCCGTGCAGTCTTAGATGGAGTGAATGGCTAAAGAGGCTCCTGTGGACACAGCGCAAACAAGGAGCCCCAGATAGGAAACTAGGAACCACAGTGAGAAATCTTTGAGCTCTAGGATCAGGCCCAAGGTGGCCTCTTTAAAACAAACCAGCGACTGTAATATGCTGAAAGGGATTTGTCAGATGGATTCTGCTGGAGGACAGCCATGCCCCTCATGGGCAGAGCAGTGCTGGCCTTAGTTCTCGAGTGACTAGCCAGCCCAGCTGTCCTTCGCCTAGAAAGGGCTCCATCTGAGAGATAGCCAGGCATTCTTTCTGACCAGAGGCTCAGGCAGGACCATCCATACTGCTGAGTCGATGCCAATAGTATTATCTGAGGTGGCGCTGGTGGTAAAGAACTCACCTGCCAATGCAGGAGACATAAGAAATGCAGGTTCAGTCCCTGGGTGAGGAAGATCCCCTGGAGGAAGGCGTGGCAACCCACTCCAATATTCTTCCCTGGAGAATCCCATGGGCAAAGGAGCCTGGCGGGCTACAGTCCACAGGGTCACAAAGAGTTGGACACAACTGAAGCAACTTAGCACGTGCTGCCGCTAGTGAATGAGGCTGGCCTGGCTCTGGCCTCCAGATGTAACAAAGCTGTGCAGAGAGCTTAAGTCATGCTTGGAAGAAAATTGATGATGAGCTTCTCAACACATGTGAGTGGGGTGGAGTTCCAGCTTCCAATTACTCATAAGCTTCACAGACTTAGAGAAACCTTAAGCTGCCCTCAGAGGAAACTCAATTAGATCAAAACTGGATTTAGTTACTTAATGAATCCTAAATATGTTAAATGTAAAGGCAAATTTGTCTGGGGGCCTGGGAGGGGGAAGTACTTTGAGGAGCGTCACATGTCTTTTATGACATGAAAGAAAGAAACGCCCCCAACACACCCAGCCTCACCCATGGAAGTACCAGATTTTCTCCAAGGTGCTTGGGTTCCTGGCTAACTGACTTACCCAAGGACTCATATCCATGATCTCATTTGATCCTCCAAATAGTTCTAAGAGTTTATCAAAGCTGGTGTAATCACTCCTGTTGAATGGGCGATGAGCTGAGGCTTATCCAGCTGACGATAAGCTGGGGGCGGGGCCAGACCCTCCCCCCGGGGTCTCCTGATTTCCACATCTGGTGGGGAAGGACTGATGAGGAAGCGGAAAGGAAGTAGCCTCTCTGGCAAGTGTATTCACGGATATTGCCACTGGCGTTTATTAAGAACAGATGGGGCAAGGCTTCAGCAGAGTTGCAGTGCTAAGGACTCCTCAGCATTTAACTCAAGATTTTTTTCTTTTTAGTCTCGTGAAGTCATGCCATCCTAGTCATAATCTGATACATGCACCCCAAGCGCATAGGATTTGACCCATGTCTACTTGGTGGATGGGGATGAAAAGCAACCTTCCTTCCTTCTTGGTCATGTGTAGGAGCGGGTGGTTGCCCTATGTCTGTTGCCACCATAGGCCCTGACTACCCACCATTCTCTGCAAAGAGTGAATGCCAGTAGCTTTCAATGAGATGTATGCCATTTGAGTGGGAGGGTTTCTTAGCTATTTCCTTCATAACTGAGACAGTTTTTTAAGCTCAACTGACATTGCTTTACAATGTAGTGTTAGTTTCTGCTGTACGGTGAAGTGAATCCCCTGTTTGTATACATATAAATACAAATATAAACTGGAGCTGAAGCTCCGATACTTTGGCCACTTGATGTGAAAAACTGACTCTTTAGAAAAGACCCTGATGCTGGGAAAGATTGAAGGCAGGAGAAGGGGACGACAGAGGATGAGATGGTTGGATGGCATCACCGACTCGATGAGCATGAGTTTGACATGAGTTTGAGCAAGCTTTGGAAGTCGGTGATGGACAGGAAGACCTGGCGTGCTGCCGTCCGTGGGGTCACAACAAGTCGAACACGAGTGAGCAACTAAAGTTAACTGAAATACAAATATAAATACACCCCCTCCCTCCTACCCCCCACCCCCATCCAAACCGTCTCGGTCATCGCAGAGCACCGAGCTGAGCTCCCCGTGCTGTGTACAGCAGCTTCCCACCAGCTAGCTATTTCACATGCGGTAGTGTATATATGTCAGTGTTACTCACTCAGGTCATCCCACTCTCCCCTCGCCTCCACCCCTGTGTCCACAGGTCAGTTCTTTACATCTGTACCGCTATTCCTGCCCTACATATAGGTTCGCCAATACCATTTTCCTAGATTCTATATCTGTGCCCATAACTGAGACAATTAATTGATTTGCTCTTACCAATTCTATTTGCCGCACAGGGTTTGGCTTCCCTGGTAGCAATGCTGAATACCCAGGTTTGATCCTTGGGTCAGGAAGATCCCCTGGAGGAGGGCACAGCAACCCACTTCAGTATTCTTGCCTGGAGAATCCCATGGGCAGAGGAGCCTGGAGGGCTACAGTCCATGGGATTGCAAAGAGTCGGACACGACTGAAGCGACTTAACACACAAGGGGAATATTTGGAGACCCTGCATCAAATCTATTCCAATGTTTGTTTTTAACTTACAGAACTTAAAGAAATGCTTTTTTTTCCCCCCTTTTGGCAGTGTTTCAGGACTCACAGTAAATCAAGTAAAATCCAGTCTCCTTCTCAAGCAGCTAAATTTGAGTTTTAGACAAAATCATGAGGGGTTAAAAATTGACCTTAAGTTTAGAGCTTGCCCATGGTGAGCTTGTTTGTGAGTCCCTTGGCTCTGTAGAATGAAGCATTAAATGTTGTATCCGAATTCTATTCCTTTGTGAACATGCAAATTAACACTTCGGTGGCTCCCTCTGCCTGCATGCTTATATTCCAGTCTCCAAACGTGTTATTTGTTATTAAAATCACCATATTTATGTGTAGGAGTTTGTGGTGACCTCCCCAGATGTACTGACCCTAATTGTAACCATACAGGTTATTCAGACATACTTGGTTGTTTAAAACCAAAGAGAATCTAGGCCAGCATATGCTGTTTAGATTAGAGTAATGCAGAAGTGAGAGTGCCTTGTGAGCTCTGATCAGTTCTGCTTGTCTCCAAGAAGATATCTTCAGTGTTGATTAAACAAATATGTAATCGACCTGGATTGTCCCAGGTGACTTTTTTTTTTTTTTGGCCATACCCAGTGGCATGCAGGATCCTAGTTCCCTAACCAGGGATTGAGCCTGCATCCCCTGCATTGGAAGCACAGTCTTACCCACTGGACCAACCAGGAAAGTCTGCCAGGTGACTTATTTGTAAGTCAAGAGTTATAATATCATTACAGATCTTTAGGCTTTCCTATACTTGAACGAAAAATCTAGGGAGCCTGCTCACTGGCCCCTTGCAGTATGGAGGACAGGTGTTCCCCAAATGTGAGTTTAGGGGGGTCTTCAGGGTTTAATGACAACTGCATGGGCTTCCTAGGTGGGGCTAGTGTTAAAGAACCTACCTTCCAATGCAGGATATGCAGGTTTGATTCCTGGGTCTGAAAGACTGCCTGCAGGAGGGCATGGCAACCCACTTCAGTATTCTTTCCTATGGAATTCCATGGACAGAGGAGCCTGGCGGGCCACAGTTCATCAGGTTGCAGAGTCAGACAAGACAGAGGCAACTTGCACGTGTGGTTATCTGGTTGGTGCTTTTCAAACGTGCATGCTCATGAGGATCTCCTGAGAGGCTTGTTGATTTCATACAGGTTCTGCTTCCATGGATCTGGGGTGGTACCTGACACTCTGAATCTCTTAACATAATTCCAGGTGGTGATGATGCTGCTAGCCCATGGAGCTCACTTTGAGTCGCAGGGCTCTGTGCGTGTGTGCGTGCTCAGTCACTTCGTCTCAGCCTCTTTGTGATCCTATAGACTGTAGCCCACCAGGCTCCACTGTCCATGGGATTCTCCAGGCAAGAATATTGGAGTGGGTTGCCATGCCCTCCTCCAGGAGATCTCAACCCAGGAATCGAACTCAGGTCTCCTGCATATAGAATCCACATAGGTGGATTCTTTAACATCTGAGCCACCTAGAAAGCACCAAGAGCCAAGTAAACCCAGTTTCCAAACTCAAGAGGATCAGGTCCCCAGAAGACTGTTTCCATCAGCCCTAGATTTTCCTAGCCTCTCCCCTCTGGTGCATACACCTTGACTTTTGCAGAGGATAAAATGGTGAACATCGGACAACATTTGTTTAATTTTAATTGTTGTGGGGCCCTTTGGGAGTTGAGGAAAAAGAGAGCATCCCAACCAGCCGCCAGTTCCCTCCCCAAAGTCATCAAGATTGTGCACATTGTGCCTGTATTTTTCCAAAAATGTGCATGATCAGGGCAGACCCACCCATTTTGGCCTTATGATAACAAAGGCTGCTCAGCCAAAAGGGGCTGATTGGTCCAGAATAAACCCACCCAGGGTGGCAGTCAGTTCTTCATTGCTCTGTTTAGACCTGGCCTGAGGATTGACATTTCCTTTTACTGTCTTGAGTGAGAGCTATCCTGGGCTTCTTCCAGCAACCCAAGTCTCCTCCCAGACCCTGCAATCCTGTGGTCGCTCCATAAATAGTTGTTGACTGACTTGACTCATTCCCTGTGCAAAAAAAAAAAAAAAAAAAGCCAGGAGGAAGTCGAGAAAAGGGGAGTGGACTTGGTTTTCTGTCTTTCCTAAATATCCTAAGGAAAGGCCCAGCCCACTGTCTGATTGTTTGCAGGATATGGCTATTTTCATCTTCTGAAATAGCGTTAAGAAATGTAATTTCTGTTATTCACCAATTGCAGTTTCTTTCTTTGGAGGCTTAAAGGCAGAAAGCAGTTCTCTCCAGAATTTTCAACTGGGAACCCAAGAAGGAAAACCCACTGCCATCGTCATCACCACTGCTTGGAAAATAGGGCCCCTTACTGTCCCGAGATGATGCGGGCCCTGTTTCTCGCAGTCACCCCTGCAAGGATGAACAGAGACCTGGAGGTGTGTGTTTGCTCTGGCGCCTCCCAGGTTCTGGACGCTTTAAGGCCTGGACGTCTCCCTGGCGTTCGGCTGTGAGAATCTAAGGATGTGTTTGTTCTCTCATAATCGCACATGGTGCCCTCTTCCTTTTTTCTCTTCCAGACTTGGAAGGGGTTTCCCTGGCTTGACAAAGTGAGCCAGGAGAAGGGGGCTTTGTGACAAGGGGCCTGTTGTATTGCAGTCACCCCTCTTCTCAAGCTGGCCTAAACTGCCACTCCACTGACTTTCCTGGGGTCTCTGGAACCTTCCTCAGAGCTTACATAATTTTTGTCACTTCCAAGAACGCTTCCTGACACAAAGGCCTCCATAAAATGGTTTGCTTTTGAGTCTGAACTCTGCTGGAGCCTTTCTCTGAGGTGGTTTTTTTTGGGGGGCGGGGGGCACTTGAGGGACACTTAGGCCTTTTCCTGGGACAATAGAAAATCCCTGGGCTCCAGTGGGGGAAGGAAAGAGCTCAGTTTCCTGCTCTGAGAAAAGGAGAAGATAAGAAGATAGTAGTTCTTGACTCACACTGTTGTCTTAAGGATTAAGTGAGTTTGCATATGCAAAGACTTAGGGCAGAGCTGGGTGCAATAAGTTAACTGATGTTATTGTAGGGTTTTAGGGCTTCCCAGGTGGCTCAGTGGTAAAGAGTCCACCTGCCAATGCCAGAGACTCCAGTTCGATCCCTGGGTTGGGAAGATCCCCTGAAGAAGGAAATGACAACCCATTCCAATATTCTTGCTTGGGAAATCCCATGGACAGAGGAGCCTGGTGGACTATGGTCCATGGGGTTGTAAAGAGTAGGACACGACTGAGCACACAGATACAACACACACTGTGGGTTTTATGTGGCATTAGCAGTGTTATTTTTTTCTGTATTATGAGCTTATTCCACTCATTTGGGTTCCAGAGTCTAATGTCGTGGATTGAATGCTCAATAAATGCTTCGTTGAAATTAATGATGGGAGAGATGGGTTACAAGCATGATGGGCTGGTAGATATTTAACAACCTGCCCTGGGGGTGAAGGGAGCCCTGGTTTGTGGTGTCTGTCATTTTCCATGGTGTTAAAATTCCCACCACGACTGATTGCAAGCTCCCAGTGTGGCAACAGTGAACCTGGGTTCGGGAGAGATGCTGGTAACCCGCGGCCAGCTGACTGTCTTGCACTGCTGGGAGGTGTCTGTGACAGACAGAAACCGCAATGCTGCAGGCGCCCTTGGCCTCTTCCCTCTACCACATATAGGAGTGGTATAGGGAATTTGGCCTTTTTAGAAAGTACTCAGTGATGAGATCTTAAAACCATAGTTTAAAGTGAGATTTTTAAAAATATGTATTTTTTATTTATTTGTGCTCGTGCTCAGTTATGTCTATCTCTTTGTGACCCCATGGATTATAGCCTGCCAGGCTCCTCTGTCCAGGGGATTTCCCAGGCAACAGTGGAGCGCGTTGCCATTTCCTCCTGCAGGGGATCTTCCTGACTCAGGGATTGAACCTGCATCTCCTGCATTGGCATCGGATTCTTAACCGTTGAGCCACGAGAAAAGCTGGTCTCCGTTGCTGCAAGGGCTTTTCTCTAGTTGTGAGCAGGGGCTACTCTCTAGATGCAGTGAGAGGCTTCTCTCTTCAGTGGCTTCTCTTGTGGAGCACAGGCTCTCGGTTGTTCACGCGTCAGCAGTGTGGCTCCAGAGCACAGGCTCAGTAGTTGTGGCGCACAGGCTTAGTTGCCCTGCAGCAGGTGGAATCTTCCCAGACCAGGAATCGAAACCAGGTCTCCTGCATTGTCAGGCTGGTTGTTTACCACTAAGCCACCAGGGGAGCCCTAAAGTGGGATTTCTGATAAGCCTGTGCAGCTTCGTATTATGCGGCTTTGTGTTTCGTGTTAACGTCCAAAACCCCCAGGTTGTGCCGTGGCCTCCCAAAGGAAGCCCTGCATGCACGGAATTCAGCAATCTGGGGGACAGATAAGTAACCTTTGAGGGACCTTTCTAAGGGACTTAGAAAAGGGAAAGCAGAAAGAAGAGGCCTTGGAGGATACAGAGTGTTCAGCCTGAGCAGCAAAAAGGTGGTAAAGGAGTAATTAGCGCGTTTCTAAATAGCAGGGAGAGCATGGCCTGAGGCCACCACAGTGGGAGGGAGGGAGGGAGGACTTTCCCCGCCCTGCACTGCACCTCCCTGCCCCTTGTGGGAGTGAAACAGATGTTAGTACCCAGGTCCTACTTTGTATTTAGGAGTTTTGTTCCGTTTGTTTGTTTTGGGGGCTTGAGTCTAATTGAACAATTTAGGAGTGGAAAGAAAAATGAAGCAATTTCTCCTTGCTGTCTGAATAATGTTTTGGAATAACCAAGAATAGGTTAGTGTAACAAGTGGGTAGGTCATGGCCCGGCTTAATGACCCATATCTGGATGGGATTATTGTCTGGAGTGATGACCAGCCCTGTTCTCACCACACACAAAGAGCAGGCTTACCGGGAAGAAATAAAAAGGCTCCGCCTTTTATTGTCCACACAGCATATAGTGTAAACAGTGGGTGCTTAATACATGTTTGTCTCTGCTGCTGCTAAGTTGCTTCAGTCATGTCCAACTCTGTGCGACCCCATAGACGGCAGCCCACCAGGCTCCCCCATCCCTGGGATTCTCCAGGCAAGAACACAGGAGTGGGTTGCCATTTCCTTCTCCAATGCATGAAAGTGGAAAGTGAAAGTGAAGTTGCTCAGTCGTGCCCGACTCCTAGCAACCCCATGGACTGCAGCCCACCAGGCCCCTCAGTCCGTGGGATTTTCCAGGCAAGAGTATTGGAGTGGGGTGCCATTACCTTCTCCGATGTTTGTCTCAGTTAAGGCTGTTTCTAGCAGCTGTGCTCAGCGAGGGGTGGAACCCGCCTGAAATCACATCGCTAGTGGGGCAGAGTTGACCGAACCTAAGCCTCTGGCCCCAGCCTGATGCTATTTACTTCTCTCAGCACCTCATAAGGGACCAGGTGGACCTAAGAGGCAATGGAGGAGAGAACCAGACAACAGCTTCGTAGTAGATGCCTGCCCTCCATCTTTAGAATCACTCTGGCAGGTGTCTGCTTCTAGATTATTCCCTGTGACTGGCATCTATGTCTGCTAGCCCCTTAAACCATCAGACAGTTTCCCATTATAGTTCAGACTGCGATTAAGAGAAATTCTGGAAGTTTCCCTACTGGAGATGCTGGGCGGGGGGGGAGGGGGGGGCAGGAAGAAGAGAGTATAACAGAAAGGAATAAAAGTGATTGATCATTTACAGAAATAGGAAGCCCCAGGTTCGTTCACGCACACACACACAGGTTTGCCTGTGCCCCTGGTGTTCAGTAGTTCTCACCTAAGAAACACTTTCCCTTCTACTGAAGCCACAGCCATAGGCATGAATTGGCAGCCATAGGGTCTGAACCCTGTACAGTTGCAGGACTTGTGGAGAATTCACAGACATGGTCACAGACACATCTTTGTTATGACGTGCAGAAAGCTCTCCAGGCAAGCCCCACAAGCAAGTGTGCACCACCCGTCTCCTTGCTGTTTCACCTGAACCAAGCCTCAGAGGGACCCCTTGGCAGGATCCCTCCCAAAGAGGTCTCCACCTGTGCTGCTCTTGCTTGCAGGTTTGGGGAGTCCCTGGCTCCAGGGAGGGAGTGGTGGAGCGGAGACAAGAGCGGAGAGAAAAAGCCATGAGAGAGAGTGTGTGTAATGGAGCTAGTGGTCCCCCTGACCAGAGTTCCAGAAGTGTCTACACACAGCGTCACCTGAATGAGCATGTGGTTCCTGCGCCGCCTGCCCCACGAGCTCCCCCAGAACTGCGGGCATCTGCCTGCCCAGTCCTGCCCTACCTGCTCTGCCACTGGTATCCAGCTCCACGGGAAGCTTTCCTAGTGCTAGTCCTGCCCCTCTTGGTGCCCAGAAGGGCAGGCTGAAACTTCCAGGGCCCAATAGATGACAGCTCAAACCAACGCAGAAGACATGGGTTCAATCCCTGGCTCAGGAAGATCCCCTGGAGGAGAAAATGGCAACCCATTCCAGTATTCTTGCCTGGGAAACCCCATGGACAGCAGAGCCTGGCGGGCTACAGTCCATGGGATTGCAAAGAGTTGAACACGACTGAGCACGCATGCAGTGCAAACTGACAGAAGTGCTTACTGATTTTAAAACCTCAGAAAATCTAAAAACTTCATCTTTGTTGCCTACTTCAGGAAGTTAAGCCTGGGGAAGACAACACAGCAGTTTCTCAGGAGGCCTAAAATTAGACCAGTACCACCCCAGAAGAGATAGTGACCCCTTATCTTATGACCCATTTCTGTAAGAACAAAGTAATATAGAGTCAGTGCAAAAAGACTATTAAATCATGCATTCTGTGTCACATTAAACATAAATATTCGAGGTTCATGCTTCTGAAGAAGAATCAGCAGGCCTCTGAAACTACATAGATTTATAATTACTCATTGTGTGACTGACATATCACTGTTTGAGTTTTAAAAATATGTTTATTTATTGATTTATGGCTGCACCATGTCTTTGCTGCCGCACACAGAATCTGTTTTTATTTATGGCATGTGGGATTTAGTTCCCGGATCAGGAGTTGAACCTGGGCCCCCTGCATAGGGAGCTCAGAGTCTTAGCCACCCGGCTGCCAGGGAAGTCGCTCTTTTGTGTTTGATTTTAAAATACAGTGTTGGTGGGCATATGCATGAAGAGTTTGGCACCAGATCAGAAGTGCAATTCCTCTTTAACAGGTGTTTTTAAGGACAGAACTAGCACCTGCTTACAGTGGGAGGGAGGTCTGATCTGCGCTGCCACGAGGCCCACCTAGTTATGGGGTCCATACTTCGCACTGTGTTGGCTGACTCTTGCTGGAAAATCAGTACCCAGCAGCTTCGTACTGCCTGCAAGCATTAGGTGGAGCATTGCAGGGAGTCCAAAGATGAGGAGGACTGTGACCTTAGACTTCTGTCTACCTGTGTCTCAGGGAAGCAAGACCAGTAGCTGAACTGACCTAAAGGTAGAGAAAAGTCAGTGTCTCAAGTGAAAAATGATGTCTTTCGAGCCTCAAAGAAGAAAGGGTGTGAGACCAGCCTCCCACTTTAAAAAAAAACAAGATCCCATTTTTTATTATCATCATAGGAGCCAGACCCTATGCTTGCCAAACTTTAACTCAGTTATACCTCAGCACGGGGACTTCCCTGGTGGGTCCAGTGGCTAAGACTCCACGCTCCTAGTTCAGGGAGCCGGGGTTCAATCCCTGGTCAGGGAGCTCGAGCTCACATGCCACAACTAAAAAGATCCAACATGCCGCAACTAACACCTGGTGCAGCCAAATGAATAATGAGAAACTAACAAACATGACTCGGGGAACTAAAGCCAGGGCTCAATAACCTAGAGGGATGGAAAGGAGAGAGAGGTGGGAGGGATGTTCAAGTGGGAGGATGTTCAAGTAAACCTATGGCTGATTCATATTGATGTTTGGTAGAAACCAGTGCAGTACTATAAAGCAATTATCTATCAATTAAAAATAAATATAAAACAAAAAAACCTCAACACAACCTTATGAACTGAGTTATAGTGATATCTTTTTAACAAGTGGGAACCAAAGCTCAGAAAGGGTAACTTTAGACCAAGGTTCATGGGCTTCCCTGGTGGCTCAGCAGTAAAAAATCTGCTAGCACATGCAGGAGATGTAGGTTTGATCCCTGGGTCAGGAAGATCCCCTGGAGAAGGAAATAGTAACCCACTACAGTATTCTTGCCTGGGAAATCCCATGGAGAGAAGATCCTGGTGGGCTACATTCCATGGGGTTGCAAAGAGTCGGACATGACTTAGCAACTAAAATAACAACAACAATACAGTTCATAAGGGATGCAATCAGGATGCATTTTTACCGCAGCCAGACCCTACTATGGTCTATGACCTTTAAGGGGGCCGGGGGTGTCCGCAGGAGCCCTGGGGTCTTTGGGACATTTTAACCTTTAGAACAGCCTCTTGCTGTTGGGAGCCTGGAAGAGGCTCATGGGTTGGAGCAGGTGGAAGGGCAGAACGTGGTGTGGAGCACAAGGGCGGCTGGATGAGTGCTTCATTTGAGGTTGCTCTTAACATCATCTTGTTTGAGATAATCATTTGTAGACTTGCTGCCACTGCAAATCATAAACCCTGCTCAAATTTCCTCTGCAGCAATGACCATGAGGTGACTAAGGTGCTGCTAAGGGATTAGCAGTACCCAGGGGCCAGGATGGCACTGCCTGGAAACATAGTTGGTTTGGTCTCAGGGTGGAGGTCGGTGTGAATTAGGGAGTCTTCTGAATTATAAAGTTCTTCCGAGGTGGCTCAGTGGTGAGAGGAGACATGGGTTCGATCTCTGGGTCGGGTAGATTCCCTGAAGAATAGAATGGCAAGCCACTCCAGTATTCTTGCCTGGAAAATCCCATGGACAGAGGAGCCTGGTGGGCTACAGTTCATGGGGTCGCAAAGAGTCAGACACAACCGAGCGACTGAGCACACTGATTAGAAAACCTTTCCAATAGAGCACAGGTTTATTGCATCTGAACTTCACTAGGAATTTGAGCCAGGCTGGCAAAGGCTTCCCCAAGCAAGGATCTTTGTGTGTCCGTTGCAGGTCAGTGGTTCTTCCGACTGCATCCAGGGAGTGCAAAAGTTGTTTCACAGCCTTTTAAATATCCCCCATTGCAGGCTTGTTTGCAGCTAATTTATACTATGTAAAGAAAAGGTTTGCCCAGTGAAGGTAAACTGCAACACCTTTACCCACACTAATGAGTTTTTGCCTGTGTAAACCCTGTTAATTGTGCCTGTTGCTTTTTAATTGTCTTTAAATTTCTTGTGTGTGATCTGCCCTAGGGCTGGAACTCTGGTTTCTGTTTCCGTTGGGGGCTCTGTTCCTGCTCCAGTCCCCAAAAGTCTCACCAATCTGCACCCCACCCCCACCCACCCTCTGTCTGGTATTAGTACTATGAACAGAATGAAGGTTAGAAAAACAGTCTTGCTGGCCAGGACTAGGAGCCAAGGGCCTTCAGGGAAAATAGGAGTGGAAGCCAAATGGTTTTCTCAAGAAGCCCAGAAACTTCCAGGTCAAGAGAAGAGGGACTGGATTGTCATAGTATCGTCTTCATCTAAGGAAGCACTGGGATGGCTGCCTTAAGAATAAAGGGCTCAAACTGGGGTTTTCCCTGACGGTTCAGTGGTGAGGACTCCAGGCTTCCACTGCGGGGTCCACGGGTTGGATTCCTGGTCAGGGAGCTAAGATCGCACTTAAACTAAAGCCAGGCTACTAACTGCTCAGGGTTTGGAGAAGAATCAACCTCCTGGTGGATATGGCAATCTTAGTGCCTTGGACAAGCAATTCCGAGGAGCTCCTTAGAAATGGGGTGTCTCAGGCCCCACCCCAGACCTACTGACCCAGAATCTGCATTTAATGAGATCCCAGGATGACACATATGAACAGAGGTGCCGCTTTTCAGGACAAGGTCACATTAGCATCACCTGGAGTAGAATTTTTGCAGCCTGAGGCCAGGCCTTTATGTTGCAGCCTGAGCCACAAATTTAAGAACCATTTCCACACTTAATGGGGCTTCCCTGGTGGCTCAGATGGTTAAGAATCTGCCTGCAAAGAGGGAGACCCAGGTTCGTTCTCTAGGTTGGGAAGATCTCCTGGAGAAGGGAATGGCTACCCACTACAGTATTCCTGCCTGGGGAATTCCATGGACAGGGGAGCCTGGTGGGCTGCAGTCCATGGGGTCACAGAGTCAGACCTGACTGAGCGACTAACATTTTCACTTTTCCACACCTAATAATACTCTTGTTCTCTCCGCTACCCCTTCCCTCCCCTCCTGCTTCTCTTCCATGTTCATGCAGGTGTACCTGCACGTGAGCATCGGAAGATGGCTTTGGCGTGACAGTGTCTACTAGTCGCCTTGGTCAGGGCTTAAGGGGAGGACAGGCAACCTTCCCTGGGAGCCTTGGGGCAGGGGCCAGAGTCGTCTGCTTCCTGCTGCTGCATCCCCCGAGAAACCAGTTTTGCCAGGAGAAAAGCTAAACTTGGTGAGCTGGGGAGCCAGGCCTGCCAGAGGGCTCCCTATCCCTGGTCGCTGCAGGCCTCTCCTAGAAGCAGGGGGTTCCTTTCCAACTTCAACTCAGTCATCAAAAGGCCAGCACATCCTGATAGGATCGGATGGGGTTGGGGGGTACTTCCCAGCTTCTTTGTTGTTTACTCGTTAAGTTGTGCCTGACTCTTTGAGACCCCATGGGCTTACCTGTCATTCACCATCTCCTGGAGTTTGCTCAAACTCCTGTCCATTGAGTCTGTGATGCTGTCCAGCCATCTCATCCTCTATCATCCCCTTCTTTTGCCCTCAATCTTTCCCAGCATCCGGGTCTTTTCCAGTGAATCTGCTGTTCACATCAGGTGGCCGAAGTAGTAGAGCTTCAGCTTCAGCTTCAGCATCAGTCATTCCAGTGAATATTCAAGGTTGATTTCCTTGAGGTTTGACTGGTTTGATATCCTTGCAGTCGAAGGGACTCTCAAGAGTCTTCTTCAGCTTCTTAGGCCTTTGCTCCAGCTTCTTAGGCACTAGCTCCAAGTGGGGCCTGTCTGGGAGCCCCACCCTATGTGGGCAATGGTTACTGGGCAGTGATTGACTGAGCCTGGGGCCCGAGCCTTTGTCTGGGCCCTTGCCTTAGCCCCTTGCCTCCCTCCCTGGAGCCCATTGTCTGGGTTAGTGGAGGGTGTTAATCCATAGTCCCTGAGAAGCTGCCTGGCAAATGGAAGGTTAATGTGCAAACAGCAGGGAGCGTTGTCAGCTTGTGAAGCTGGACAGCAAGTGGGAGGGAAATAGTTAAATCTCCTATTCACGGTCCGGGGAGAAGGGAGGGGTGGGCTCAGGAGCAGGCCTGGGCCTTGTGCTAATCTGGCTGGAATGTAACCAGTTCGGGCGGTTTCTGGCTTAGGCGTGCCCCCACCTCAGGGCTGGCGCCCCCCTCTCCCCCGCCCAGTAGTTCCCTCCACCTTGTGTAGACCCAGCAGCCCAGGCACCCAGGGGCCTCTCTTTGTTTGCAGCAGCCAAGCTTCAGAGGGGTCCCGGTTAGGCTGCTTTAAGACCTGAGGATGGGGAGAGGTCCCCGCAGCCCTCTAGGCCCCCTACTCCTCCGGGCAGCAGCTGTGCTGTCCTCCATGGAGGAATCACAGGATCTCTATCCCTTGCAGGAATTGGATGGGGGGTGGGGTGCACAGGAGAGAATGTTCTAGGAGAAAGACCCCAAACCTGTTTGGTCAGGCTACTTTGCTGCCTGAAGGCCTGGGAAGGCTGAGGAGGGGAGCCCCCCGCTTCCGGACACACTGAATTATAACAGTGGGGCCTTGTGTGTGGAGGGGGATGCTGAGAGAGGGGGGTCAAAGGGGGGTCAGCTTACATGTCCTGTGTGAATGCTTTACAAGGAGAATGTGTTCATGTGTTACTTCTGCAATTTACAAGCAATTTTTAAAACATTATCTCGGTCTGGGTGGTGGTTACATAATATTATACCTATTAAAAATTCATTGAGCTACACACTGGTTTTGGGCACTTCCCCATATAAGATGTATGTGTGTGTGTACACGTGTGCTCAGTCGTGTCCGACTCTTTGCAACCCCCCCAGACTGAAGCCCTCCAAGCTCCTCTGTCTATGGGATTTCCCAGGGAAGAACACTGGAGTGGGTTGCCATTTCCTTCTCTTCAGGGGCTCGAACCAGCCTCTCCTGAGTCTCCTGCATTGCAGGCGGATTCTTTCCTGCTGAGCCATTGGGGAGGCCATAAAATGTCTACCTTAGTTTTAAAAGTTTTTAAAAAACCAATTTTGAAAAAGGAAAGGAAAACTCTTCCTTCCTGACCTGCAAGGCCATGCCTGGCTGGCACAGGTTTGATCCCTAGGTTGGGAAGATCATCTGGAGGAGGGCATGGCAACCCACTCCAGTATTCTTGTCTGGAGAATCCCATGGACAGAGGAGCCTGGCCGGCTATCGTCTGTGAGGTTGCAAAGAACTGGATATGACTGAAGGGACTTGGCACGCACACACAATATTATATTGATGATCTGGGGATGAAGATTAACCTCTAGCATTGTCATAACCACAGGATGCTATGTCTCATCATCCAGCAAACTGAATTCTTCCATGTACCCATTGTCACTGTTAGGCTGGCCAGAAGGGACCCCTGCCATGGCTCCCCAGGAACCAGGGGAGTTCCAAGTGCAGGACCATTTCCAGTCTCTTGCTTAGGTCCCTCCTCCTGCGTGTGCCCTGAACATGGTGTGTACACACCTAGATTGAGGGGGGCAGGGTTTTCTTGGCTTGCCTGAGGCTGAGATGTCTGGAGGTGTTGCCATGTGTGGTCCTGAGATCTCATGTTACAGGTTGGAACTGGGAAGTGGAAGAGAGAGGAGGGGTCTTGGGTTAGGCCCCCCTCTACCACATTCTGGTCCAGAACTCAGAAGTCTAGGAGGTCTAAATTTTAACCCAGCCTTTCATAACATTTGGAGAAAGAAATGGCATCCTACTCCAGAATTCTTGCCTGGGAAATCGAAAGGACAGAGGAGCCTGATGGGCTACAATCCTGGGGTCGCAAAGAGGCAGACGTGACTGAGCAGCTAACGCAATACTTTTCATAACATTAGGGAGGCAGAAGGATGGGATATATTTAACAGTTTGTTAGCCTGAGTTTTCAGTTTTAAATGTTACACGTGGGTTTTCCTTTACGTGGGCTTTCTTGTCATGGGCCCCAAGATCTTAGAGCTGGGCTTGCCTGTGTGCCCTCTTTTCCGCGGTCACAGCTGGTAACCTCTGAGACCCCCTCCATAGCTGTCTTGAAGACATTGTCCCAGATCCTTCCCATTCAGAAGGTTTGCATATTTTTTAAGACACTAGGTCTAGAATTGGAGAAGGCAATGGCACCCCACTCCAGTCCTCTTGCCTGGAAAATCCCATGGACGAAGGAGCCTGGTAGGCTGCAGTCCATGGGGTCGCCAAGAGTTGGACACGACTGAAGCGACTTAGCAGCAGCAGGTCTAGAATACAGCCC
Source organism: Ovis canadensis (assembly GCF_042477335.2). NCBI lineage: Eukaryota > Metazoa > Chordata > Mammalia > Artiodactyla > Bovidae > Ovis > Ovis canadensis. The sequence goes on from NC_091247.1 coordinate 57,230,342, forward strand.
TGCTCTGTGTAAATTGTCCAAGTGGCAACCTGTACTCTCCATGCTTCAAAGTCTAGGTCAAGTCCCAGCTCTTTGCCCGCATTACCCACTCACATTTACCACTCAGGGCACAAGTCCTGTCTTCTCTATTGGGCTGACACCATCCCAAGCCACACTGTCTTTCTGTCCCCATGTCCCCACACGCAGTGCATGAGCATGGTAGGTGAACAGGAAGTATTTGTGGAATGAGAGGTGAGCTGCCTGCAGACTAATTAGTGTTCTGTGAGCCTGTGTTGGTTTTTCTCAAACTGCTGTGTCAGTAAGCTCCCCACCCACCCCCCCACCATGTCAGTATATTCAGACCCTAAAGAAAATCAGGCACCCAGCCTCTAACAAGCCCAATCAAACCTAACCCTCGTTTTTATTATCTTTGGGGTGGGTTTGCTTGGGAATTTGTATCTGTCGAAAATCTTAGCATTCGCTGCTGGGAGGCAAATTTTTTGCATTCATTCAGTCTGTCAGTGGTTTGGCCCTATAAAGCGGAGGGCCCGCCTGAGGGAGAATTGTGAAAGAGCCCGAGTTATTCTTTAGTGGTACGAATTAAACGGCTTCTCTAGGCCTTGCCTTCCAACTTCAGCCCAGTTTACAATTGAAAATCGTGTCTCAGGGGGGTTAAAGAGAGCCGTGGGATCATACAGACTGAAAATTTTTGAAATGTATCCATTTTGTTCTCTCTCTCTCTCTCTCTCTTTTTTTCTGTTGGAGAATAATCTTTTGGGAAAAACTTGGATGGAGATCCTTAGAACCGCACAATTTTTTTAAGTTGAACTCAAGCCTCAAGTCCTGGCTTGATTCATTTTTTTCTGAACAATGGACAATAAATGCTGGTAGAGAGGCGTGAAATGCCGGGAAGAGAAAGGAGGCTGGGTGTTCCTGGGCACAGACTGGGTCGCCAGACGTGTGAGGGAGGGGCTTCAGGAAGGGACGGTGCACCCCCAGCAGACCTCCGGTGCCTGCCTCAAACTGCAGGATTATCTGGTTTCTCCATTTCCTGGACTATACATTGAAGCACCTGGAACTAAGCCGTCCACAGGAATTCCTTGGCTGTCCGGTGGTTAGGCGGAGAAGGCAATGGCACCCCACTCCAGTACTCTTGCCTGGAAAATCCCATGGACGGAGGAGCCTGCCTGTTAGGCTGCAGTCCATGGAGTCGCTAAGAGTCGGACACGACTGAGTGACTTCACTTTCACTTTTCACTTTCATGCATTGGAGAAGGAAATGGCAACCCACTCCAGTGTTCTTGCCTAGAGAATCCCAGGGACGGGGGAGCCTGATGGGTTGCTGTCTATGAGGTCGCACAGAGTTGGACATGACTGAAGCGACTTGGCAGCAGCAGCCAGGGGTTAGGACTCCAACCTCTCACTGCCAAGGACCCAGGTTCAATCCCTGGTCAGGGAACTAAGACCCCTCATGCTATGTGGTCAAAAAGGTAGGGGGAAAAAAAATCCCCCGGGACAAGCCTTGCAGACTCAACCATTATATATTAAGGCAAACCCTGCTCTGTCCACAGTGCTATAGTAACATAAACAAGAAGAAATGATACTTGGACTTCCCTGGTGGTTCCCTGGTGGTCCAGTGGTTAAGACGGGTTCAGTCCCTGGTTGGAGAACTAGGATTGCACATGCCTCTCGGGATGGTGAAAAAATAAAAAAATTTTTTAATTATGAAAAAAGATGATGATGCTGGTGGCTAATGGCTGTCAAACACTTACAAGGAACCAGCACTTATGTGCCTTTCCTCATTTAATCCTCAGTATAACCATGTGCAGTAGGCAGTGTTGCCACTCTTGTTTTACAGGTAGAGAGGCTGAAATTTAAACCGAAGAAAAGAGGTCCATGCTTCTGATTCATTGTATAAAGATGACGTGATGGGCCTGGCCATTGTCAGCACCTGTTTGAAAGATGTTTCAGTGGTCATTTGGTAAAGATGTGTTGAATATCATGTTATGACCTGTACCACAGATACAGGTACATCCAAGTAGTGAAACCCCAAAATAGCAGTTCTCAACTCCAGGATGTAGAAGTAGCTCTGTTGGGATTTGGAGACTTCATCATAATCTTTAAGCATTTGCTCACTCTCACGTATCCTGTCTTCTTGTGACAGGCCCTGTTCACATCTTCTGAGCTCCTTCTTGCCCATAACCTTTCTTCCATTTCTAATTAGTACCTTTGTGGTTCATAGTTACTGTGTAGTACTTGAATGTATACTCAAGAGCATCGTTAGAGTTCTTAACTACCTATGGAATTACTGCTGGTGTGTGTGTATTTATGTGAGGGGGTATATTTCCAAAGCCAAAGCTATAAGATGTACTTATAATAATATCAGTACAGGCTTCCCTGGTGGCTCAGTGGTAAAGAATCCACCTGCAATGTGGGAGACCTGGGTTGGGAAGATCCCCTGGAGGAGGACATGGCAACCCACTCCAGTATTCTTGCCTGGAAAATCCCCATGGACAGAAGAGCCTGGTGGGCTACAGTCCATGGGGTTGCAAAGAGTCAGACACGACTGAGCAACTAAGCACAGGGTCTTCCCTGGTGGCTCAGTGGTAAAGAATCCGCCTGCCAGTGCAGGGGACGTGGAAGATCCCACATTCCGCAAAGCAACCAAGCCTATGGGCCACAACTATTGACCTCCTCCTCTAGAGCCCAGGAGTCACAATGACTGAAGCCCGAGAACCCTAGAGCCTGTGTTCCACAACAAGAGAAGCTCATGCAACGCAGCTGGAGAGTAGCCCCCACTCTCTGCAACTAGATGAAAGCCCTCACAGCAACAAACACCCAGAACATCCAAAATAAAATAATAAGTAATTTTAAAAATGATAATAATATCAGTAGAATTATTTTGTCCCCTCAAACCCATCATAAAAGTTAACTATGATACCTAACCATGATATTAACTATAATGCCTATATAGGAAGGCGTTTTGATTTCTCCTGAGATGCATCACAAAGGCCAGTCCTCTGGATTTCCACTCCTTTGGTCACTCTGTATTTGTGTGTGTTAGGAGCTCAGTCATGTGCAACTCTTTGTGACCCCATGGACTGTAGCCCTCCAGGCTCCTTCATCCATGGAATTCTCCAGGCAAGAATACTGGAGTGGGTTGCCATTCTCTTCTCCATGTGGCCACTCTATGCAGGCATTTAAGGAAGGGGCATTTTCAGTGGGTTTGGGATTATGAAGCATTTGAGGTTGGGCCCACGGCCATCCCCCTGACAGTGTGGAGCGGATGTTGAAAAGCTGGAGCTATATATGATTCCACCAGCACCCAAATGTCTTGCCAGAGTTTATAAGGAAAGGGTGAGATGGTTTAGTTGTGACCAGAGCCAGCCTGAGCAATCAGGGTGAGTTGAAGCCGGCTTTTTCAAAGCTACAGAGAGTATGCTGTGATCTCAGGGCTTTCTCTCTGGAGACGATCTCGCTGTTCCCTGGAGCCTCTGGCGAGCCTGGTGCAGCAGGGATTACTCTCTAGTTGCTGCGCATGGGCTCCAGGACACATGAGCTTCAGTATTTGAGGCTCGCAGGCTCTAGAGCTGTGGCTCGTAGCTGTAGGGCACTGGCTTAGTTGCCCTGAGGCATGTGGGATCTTAGTTCTGTGACTAGGGGTCGAACCTGTGTCCCCTGCATTGGCAGGCAGATTCTCAACCACTGCACCACCAGAGAAGTTCCCTAAAAGAGACAATAAGGGAGAGATGGCAGCACCACGGTTACTTACCCAATTGTGGGATGCTGGCCAACTGCACTGATTTTCCTGCTTTAGGGAGAAAAATGGAAGTTGAGAAGAAGAAATTAATGACCCATTTAAGCCATTTCTTGGAATTTCATTCAGCTGGTGTTTAAGTACCCAGATCTCAAGGAACTGATAAGTAGTGTGGGGCATTTAGGAATATAACACAAAAAATAAAGGTGGATCAAATAGAAAATTTGGGCAGCAACTAAGCAAAATCGTTCAGAAGAGCTGAATTTAGCCAGTCTGGCTCTGTGTGCATCACAGATCCTGGGACGTGGAGATGGCGCTGTCACTCAGTTCAGTGATTGCCTTTCAGAGTCAGTGGAGGGGAACCAGGGCCTCAGGAAGGAAGTGGCAGAAATGTGGAATCTTGGGGTCATCAGATGCAGACCCTGAACGAAGCCTGATCGCCTCCTAGCCCCACTCCCTAGACAGCTGTAAGCAGCCTCACCCCCCGGCTATGCCTAGAATTGGTGTGCTACCGGGTCACTTGGGAAATGACGTGTGATTCGAGATGTTTTTAGGGCTTCTGTGTGCTGAAATGTATCCCCCTGCCCCAACCCAACTCGCCTAGCCCAGATGCTTGAAATTCCATAAAGACTAAGCCCTCGATTTGGTTGGAGTAGTCAGGGAAAGTGCTACAGCCGCTCTTCCATCTCAGCACTAAGGCACGTCTTGTGCTGAGCCCAGTAAGAATGTTAAAGGATGCTGGCTGTGACAGTGAATTTGCCCAGTGATATCAGCCGGAATCACAATGTGGGTGTCTCCTGTCTAAACTCCTGATGGTTCATTTGTTAAACTCTGCAGCGGATGCTTTTAGGTTGAGGAGTCTCCATATTTTCCAGACACTTGCTCTTTAAGCTTTATCCACATAACGGTTTCTCTGTAGTAAAGATATGTTCTGGGTAAGCAGGTAGACAGAGGTGAGACATGGTACCTGGCATACAGTTCTGTTCAGTTCAGCCACTCAGTCATGTTTGACTCTGCCACCCCATGGACTGCAGCACGCCAGGCTTCCCTATCCATCACCAACTCCCGGAGCCTGCTCACACTCATGTCCATCGAGTCAGTGATGCCATCCAGCCATCTCATCCTCTGTTATCCCCTTCTCCTCCTGCCTTCGATCTTTCCCAGCATCAGGGTCTTTTTCAATGAGTCAGTTCTTCACATCAGGTGAGTATTGATTGGAGCTTCAACTTCAGCATCAGTCCTTCCAATGAATATTCAGGACTGATTTCCTCTAGGATGGACTGTTTGGATCTCCTTGCAGTCCAAGGGACTCTCAAAAGTCTTCTCCAACACCACAGTTCAAAGGCATCAGTTCTTCAGCGCTCAGCTTTCTTTATGGTCCAACTCTCACATCCATACATGACTACTGGAAAAACCATAGCTTTGACTAGATGGACCTTTGTTGGCATACAGTTCAGTTCAGTTCAGTTCAGTCGTTCAGTTGTGTCCGACTTTTTGAGACTGCATGAACCACAGCACGCCAGGCCTCCCTATCCATCACCAACTTCCGGAGTCCACCCAAACCCATGTCCATTGAGTCAGTGATGCCATCCAACCATCTCATCCTCTGTCCTCCCCTTCTCCTCCTGCCCTCAATCTTTCCGATCATCAGGGACTTTTCAAATGAGTCAGCTCTTCGCATCAGGTGGCCAAAATATTGGAGTTTCAGCTTCAACAGCAGTCCTTCCAATGAACACCCAGGACTGATCTCCTTTAGGATGGACTGACTGGATCTCCTTGCAGTCCAAAGGACTCTCAAGAGTCTTCTCCAACACCACAATTCAAAAGCATTAATTCTTTGGCGCTCAGCTTTCTTTATAGTCCAACTTTCCCATCCATACATGACTATTGGAAAAACCATAGCCTTGGCTAGACGGACCTTTGTTGACAAAGCAATGTCTCTGCTTTTCAATATGCTGTCTAGGTTGGTCATAACTTCCCTTCCAAGGAGTAAGCATCTTTTAATTTCATGGCTGCAATCACCATCTGCAGTGATTTTTGGAGCCCCCCAAAAATAAAGTCTGACACTGTTTCCACTGTTTCCGCATCTATTTCCCATGAAGTGATGGGACCAGATGCCATGATCTTCGTTTTCTGAATATTGAGCTTTAAGCCAACTTTTTCACTCTCCTCTTTCACTTTCATCAAGAGGCTTTTTAGTTCCTCTTCACTTTCTGCCATAAGGGTGGTGTCATCTGCATATCCGAGGTTATTGATATTTCTCCCGGCAATCTTGATTCCAGCTTGTGCTTCATCCAGCCCAGCGTTTCTCATGATGTACTCTGCATAGAAGTTAAATAAGCAGGGTGACAGTATCCAGCATTGACGTACTCCTTTCCCAACTTGGAACCAGTCTGTTGTGCCATGTCCAGTTCTAACTGTTGCTTCCTGACCTGCATACAGGTTTCTCAAGAGGCAGGTCAGGTGGTCTGGTATTCCCATCTCCTTCAGAATTTTCCACAGTTTATTGTGATCCACACAGTCAAAGGCTTTGGCATCGTCAATAAAGCAGAAATAGATATTTTTCTGGAACTCTCTTGCTTTTTCCATGGATGTTGGCAATTTGATCTCTGGTTCCTCTGCCTTTTCTAACACCAGCTTGACTATCTGGAAGTTCACAGTTCACGTATTGCAGAAGCCTGGCTTGGAGAATTTTGAGCATTACTTTACTAGCATGTGAGATGAGTGCAATTATGTGGTAGTCTGAGCATTCTTTGACAGTGCCTTTCTTTGGGATTGGAATGAAAACTGATCTTTTCCAGTCCTGTGGCCACTGCTGAGTTTTCCAAATTTGGGGACATATTGAGTGCAGCACTTTCACAGCATCATCTTGTAAGAAGCATGAAAAGAGTGTCTAAAGGGTGAGTGGGTGCATGCTGGCTCTGGGGGTAAGAAGAGTGTCAAAGGAGCAGGAACAGATCCTCAAGGGTCATCTTTTTTTTTTAATAAATAAGTATTCATTTACTTATTTATTTCTTTGGCTGTGTTCAGTCTTAGTTGCAGCATGAGGGTGCTTTAGCTGCAGCATGTGGGATCTAGTTCCCTGACCAGGGATCAAACCTGGGCTCGCTGCATTGGGAGCATGGATTCTTAGCCACTGGACCACCAGGAAAGTCATCTTTGAACAAGAAGCTCAGTGAGTAGAAACATGCAGGAAGTTCTTAGGGGGAAGAGTCGTTAGTATCTGAGGATTACTTTGAGCTCACTTTAGCAGCACCTGGGGAGCTTAGGAAAAGGGGAGGGGATGCTTAAGCTCTACCCTAGAATAGATGGGATAGGGGGACGGTAATCAGTGTTTTCAAGCTCCCCCAGGCAGGCCCCAGGGAGGTCTGAGTTCCAGTAGACTGGGATATCTCCAAAGCCCTTCCCCTCTGGCTGAAATAGAACCTAAACTTGACCCCTCTGGGGCACCCATCTGTGTTCAGTCGCTGAAGGAAAACAGCTGGAGGACGTGTCAAGGGGCAGGGCCTGTGGAGTGGGACGGAGTGTGCAGCTGGCAGTCACCACTGGCCCAGCACATCTTGCTCAGAGACAAGTGGAGATTCTCAAGGGGCTGAGATCACCGCTTTTATACCCCAGTGGGGATAGTGGGGGAGAGTTGTCAGGGGCAGGATCCGGCTCAAGGAAAAACAGCCTTTAGGAATTCGGAAATGAGAGACTGGAGATTTGAATATAGACTTTACTGGTTTTTGTGGGGTGAGGGGAGGGTGGTCAATTTTATTTGTATTTAAAATTTCTAATTAAAAAGCAATTCCCTTTGCCTCTAGTTGTTTTTACATTTTAAAAGCGATATATGTGTAACCAAAAGAATAAACTTACAACACCCATAATCTCGGCACCCAGAGCTAAGTTCAGCTCACCTCCTCGTGTATATATATCCTTCCAGACCTCTCTTCAGCACATATATACTTTTTTCAAGACTAGGATGCTGTACCTGTTTTGTAGCCTACTTTTTCATTTTTACAGCACATATGCTTATCCACTCCTGTAAATATTCACCTACTTCATAAGCTTGGATATCATATTTGTAGCGTAAGGTGCTAAATATCTTTCAGTTATTATAAATAGCTCTTCAGTGCACATTCTTAAACTAAATTTGCTCACATCCTTAATTATTTCCTTAGAGTCATTACTAGAGGGTGGTAAGCCTTTGGAAAGCTGGGTACATACTTCCAAATTGCACAAGAAAGCTTTACTAATTTACTCTCCCATCAACAGGGTATGAAAAGGTGCCCATGGAAATTAAAGAGGGAAAGAGCATTAGCCAATTTCACAGAGAGTGTTTAACTCATTACTGAGTTCATAGCTTCTTTATCTCAAATTCTGCATACAAATGGAAGTGGAACCCAGAGATTTCCCTTAACTTTGGGTTAGTTTGGGTAAGTACCTAGCCCAAAGGAGCTTTACTGCCTCTGGGATTTCCAAGGCTTTTGCCTGATGCAGTTTTCAATGCATACCACACAGATCCTCATCAAAGCCTTTTTTTCAGGCTCCTCCTTAAGATCCCCTGGAGAAGGAAATGGCAGTCCCCTCCAGCACTCTTGCCTGGAAAATCCCATTGGACGTAGGAGCCTGATAGGCTACTGTCCGTGGGGTCACTAAGAGTCGGACACGACTGAGAGACTTCACTTTCACTCCTTGTCCTGGCCGGCTCCCAGGGAGCGCCTAGGAACCACCAGGGGGCACTGGGGAGCTACCACCATGCTAGCACTGTCTGGATTGGCCAAAACACAGTCTTGAATAATAGTTATTCCTTTGTTATGTGTTATATCACTTCTGCTGATTGGCATTCATAATATTTATTTTTTCTGCATAATACTTCATCCCCTTCCAATTATTTTTATATTTTCCTCTATTGGGTTATATGTTGGTTGGAAAAAATAAAAAACATAACCTGATTCATATAAGCTCGTCTGCATCTAGGGGTCAGGATGCCTGGGTTGTTCTAATCCCAGCTCTTAAAGGGCACTTACCTGAGAAATGCCAGGATGGGCTGTTAAAGTGGTATGTTTTATTTCTCTTCCAACATTAGTATAATGAAAGGGTTAAGAATATGGCCTTTGAGAAATAGGACTTGGGCAAGTTACTTAAAGTCTTTGTTCTGTGGGGATAATAATAATATCAGCTTATAAGGCTATAAGGGTTAAATGAAATAACACATGGAAATAGCTTGTTACAGTGCCTGGTACAAAAAAATGTTATGTTTAAAAACATCTATTTGCTCTTCCGTGGTGTGTGCTGTCCATAGGCTTTTGCACCTACTTGCCTGCTTATGTGAACAGTAATATCAGACAGAATATGAATTCCAGAAACTGCACAGCAACACTGGGCAGGACACCCCTGTGTCATCCTCCCCTACAGAAGAACTAAGATATACCAGGTTATTTTTTGTGATCATTGTATAAGCTCTAGAGGGAAATGTTAAAATATTTGGAAGCAGATATGATATCAGTGAATTTTTTAAAAATTTGATCAGTCTTTATCAACTGGTAGACACAGGTGGCTCAGTAGTAAAGGATACACCTGCCAATGTAAGACAGGCTGGAGACTCAGGTTTGACCCCTCAGTTGGGAAGATCCCCTGGAGAAAGAAATGGCAACCCACTCTAGTATTCTTGTCTGGGAAATTCCATGGACAGAGGATCCTGCTGAGCTACAGTCCATAGGGTCGCAAAGAGTCGGACATGACTGAGCCCAGGACCACCCACTGCCAGCGGATGGACCCACTGGCTCTATCTCCTGTCTTCCCAAAAGGCTGTGGTTATCCTTGCTCTTGTCCTAAGCCAGCAAGAGTAGGGTCTTCAGTTTCCACCTAGAACTGGTTGGGGAGCAACACTTAGAGGGTTGAAGCACTTGCGTGTCTGATTCTGTTAACCCTGAAACACCCTGCAATAACCGTCAAGCACCTCTCAAATGACGTGCTGTGCCAAGGACTGCGGCCATCCAGGAGCCTTGCTATGAGCAGGGAAGTCAGTCAGGGTGGCAAGGTGTGCACATGACTTGCGAGAGTGGCTTGGAAGCCATTGCAAGGTCTGGGATGGTAGAGATGGAAAAAATACTGAGGTGGCCCATGGACAGGGCTTAGCCAGCAAACAGTGAGGAAGAGGGTGGAGGGAAAAGTTTTGGAGGTTTTGACCCAGGAGAGCACAAGAAGATGGTGGGCCTGGGAGAGAAGCATTTGGGAATAAAATAGTGATGTGTCTTGGGGTTGACTCCAGGGTTTGTGTGCAGACCCCTCCCAGTTTCTAAGGTTGCTGCTTGAAACTTGGTATAATCTCTGGATGCCCATAAACATGTGATTCTCCGTGTGTTCCTCAAATGTCCCTTATTTGCATAACCTTTATACCACACAGCACCTATTTCATTTACTTAATATTTTTCTTTGAACTGACTCACTTTATCTGTACTTTTTAAAATGGAACTTTGTTGAAAGCAACCATGTCCAAGAAACCAGTTTTCCATACCTATATATTGGGCTGGCCAAAAGTTCCATTCAAGTTTTTCCGTAACATCTTAACGAAAAAAAACCCAAACGAACTTTCTGGCCAACCTAACAGATATATATATACATATATATATATATATTCTAATGTCTATTAAACTATTCATTTTAATAATAAAAATAGGAGAGGTTAGAACTTCCCTGGTGATTAAGACACTGCGGTTCCACGGTCGGGTGCTGGAGCCCTGGTTTAGGAACTAAGATCCCACATGCTGCATGCGGCCAAAAAATAGGAAAAAAATGTTGTTGTTGTTGTTGTTGTTGTTGTTCAGTTGCTCAGTCATGTCTTGCTCTTTGTAACCCCAAGAACTGCAGCACACCAGGCTTCTCTGTCCATCACCATCTCCCTGATTTCCTCAAACTCATGTCCATTGAGTCAGTGATGCCATCCAACCATCTCATCCTCTGTTACCCCCTTCTCCTCCTGCCTTCAATCTTTCCCAGCATCAGGGTCTTTTCCAATGAATTTCACATAAGGAGGCCAAAGTATTGGAGCTTCAGTTTCAGCAACAGTCCTTCCAATGAATATTCAGGGTTGATTTCATTTAGGATTGACTGGTTTGATTTCCTTCCTTTCAAGGGACTCTCAAGAGTCTTCTCCAACACCACACTTTGAAAGCGTTAATTCTTCGGTGCTCAGCCTTTTTTATGGTCCAACTCTCACATCCGTACATGCTGCTGCTGCTGCTGCTGCTTCTAAGTCGCTTCGGTCGTGTCCGACTCTGTGCGACCCCATAGACAGAAGCCCACCAGGCTCCCCCATCTCTAGGATTCTTCAAGCAAGAATACTGGAGTAGGTTGCCATTTCCTTCTCCAATACGTGAAAGTGAAAAGTGAAAGGGAAGTCACTCAGTCGTGTCTGACTCTTAGCGACCCCATGGACTGCAGCCTACCAGGCTCCACTGTCCATGGGATTTTCCAGGCAAGAGTACTGGAGTGGGGTGCCATCACCTTCTCTGCATCCATACATGACTACTGGAAAAACCATAGCTTTGACTACACAGACCTTTGTTGGCAAAGTTATGTCTTTACTTTTTAAAACTGTCTAGATTTTAAAAAATAATAATGTTTTAAAAGTGATTTTTTTTTTTAAATAGAATTGAGATGGGAATTGGGAATGAGGTGCTATAGTTTTTCATGAAGTGAGGAGGAGGCATGAGTTGGGTATTGCTATACTGTGTGCCTACTTAGTTGCTCAGTCGAGTCCAGCTCTTTGCAACCCCGTGGACTGTAACCCACCAGGCTGGTCCGTCCATGGGATTCTCCAGGCAAGAATACTGGAGTGGGTTGCCATTTCTTCCTCTAGGGGAACTTCCCAATCCACGGATCGAACGTGTCTCTCCTGCACTGGCTGGTGAATTCTTTACCACCGAACCGCCTGGGAAGCCCTGTGATGACGCATATAAAGTATCAAAATACAATATACCTACCAGAAACATTACTTTCTTAGCCCTCCCACTATCCTGTTCTAATTTTCTCCACCTTTGCTTCCATATGACTATGAAATCATTTTTGGTTTCCTCTACATGATTACGGAGAAAGCAATGGCATCCCACTCCCTTGCCAGGAAAATCCCATGGACGGAGGAGCCTGGTGGGCTGCAGTCCAAAGGGTCGCTAAGAGTTGGACAGGACTGCAGCGACTTAGCAGCAGTAGCAGCTACATGACTAACCCACTCGAGCACACACAGCAGGGTCAGATGCAGGAGCCGGCCTCCTGGCTCTTTTATCAAGAGTCACTGGGTAGAGGTGGCTGGTGTGGCATTATTATTCTTAGCATCATCTCTTGCTGGTGGGGTTTGAGGTCTCTCCCAGAGCTGCCTACCTATTTAGGGACCTCCTCAGACGTTTCCCAGTTCCTGGTGCCCAGGAGCTGTTGATTTTGGCCAGCTGCTGGGCCTGCGGGAGCCAGGGAGAGGACTTCTGGAGAGAGGCTGTTGGAGCTCAGTGCTCTGGGAGGCAGCTCTGACTTGCCTGGCTGTTCCTTTGTGTTCTGTGCTTTATTGGCCCCAGATAAGCACTTCCTGTTCCCCATTGATTATCCGCAGATCCTGCTTCCTGTCTCCTCAATACCTGGGATGCCTTCCAGCTTCTCCTCCCACAGGGAAAATCCATAAACTTCAGATTTCCCAGGCCTGCTTTTGGTCAATGGGCTTTGCAGTCATTACTGGTCTTGCTGTCCAGTCATATTGTCTGTGGCTCCTTCCCCTCTGTCTAGGAACTTAGTTTCTCATTGTGCCAGCCAGGAGGGCAAAGTTCATGAGGCCTGGTCCCACCTCTCCCTCTTGCCAGCCAGAATGTCCATATCTACCTTCAGGCTTAGATCAGAATAAACAGACTGTGCCTCACAGATCGATTTTAACTAAGTGTTAGTGGCTGCCTGGTGTACTGGGTTGAAGATTCTGAGGTCTTACCCAACATTAATTGGGAAGAGTATCATGATCCATTAACAGTGTCTGCTATGGGTCCACCAGGGGTGTGTGGCATTACCCATATCAATATTTGCTATCCCAAGATGTTGTTTAGTCGCTAAGTAGTGTATGACTCTTTAGACCCCATGGGCTGTAGCCCACCAAGCTCCTCTGTCCATGGGATTTCCCTGGCAAGAATAATGGAGTGGGTTGCTATTTCCTTCTCCAGGGTATCTTCCCAACCCAGGGATGGAACCCGTGTCTCCTGCATTTGTAGGTAGATTCTCTACCACTGAGTCACTTGGGAATCCCAAGATTCTAAGACGAAATGGAAGCCTCTAGAGGACAGAGAGCATTCCCTGTACTCTCAGAGTCATATCATAAAAGTCCAAAGCCCCATATTTCCCATTCCAACTGGACCATCAGCTAGTTTATGACCTTGAGTAAATCCAAGAGCATTCAGCAGGCTAAGTTTCCCCATATTTGTTTTTTTAATGTGGACCATTTTAAAAGTCTTTATTGAATTTATTACAATGTCGCTTCTGTCTTACCTTTTGATGTTTTGGCCAGAAGACATGTGGGATCTTAACTCCCAGACCAGAGATCAAATTCACACCCCCTGTACTGGAAGCCTAAGTTTTTGTTTAGTTTTACTTTTATTTATTTTTTAATTGAAGGATAATTGCTTTACAGAATTTTGTTTTTTGTCAAACCTCAACAATGAATCAGCCATAGGTATACATATATCCCCTCTCTCTTGAACCTCCCTTCCATCTCCCTCCCCATCCCACCTCTCTAGGTTGACACAGAGCCTGTGGAAGCCTAAGTCTTAACCACTGGATTGCCAGGGAAGTCCCAGGAAGGAAGGTTCTTTCTTTTTAAACAAAATAAACAAGTGGGACCTAATTAAACTTAAAAGCTTTTGCAGAGCAAAGGAAACTACAAACAAAAAAAAAAGAAAAGACAACCCACAGAATGGGAGAAAATAATAGCCAATGAAACAACTGACAAAGAATTAATTTTCAAAATATACAAGCAGCTCATACAACTCAATATGGGAAAAACAAACAACCCAATCATAAAGTGGGAAAAAGACCTAAACAGACATTTCTCCAAAGAAAACATACAGATGACTAACAAACACATGAAAAGATGCTCAACATTGCTCATCATTAGAGAAATGCAAATCAGAACTACAATGAGATACCAGCTCACACCAGTCAGAATGACCATCATCAAAAAGTGTATAAATAATAAATGCTGGAGAGGGTGTGGAGGAAAGGGAACCCTCTTGCATTTCTGGTGGGAATGTAAGTTGACACGGTCTTTATGGAAGATGGTATGGAGATTCCTTAAAAAAAAAAAACAAAACAGGAATAAAACCACCATATGACCCAGCAATCCCACTCCTGGGCATATACCCTGAAGAAACCAAAATTGAAAAAGATACATGTATCCCAGTGTTCATTGTAGCACTATTTACAACAGCTAGAACATGGAAGTAACCTAGATGTCCATCGACAGATGAATGGATAAAGAAGCTGTGATTGATACACACACACACACACACACACACACACACACACACAATGGAATACTACTCAGCCATAAAAAGGAATACATTTGAGTCTAGAACCTTTTATACAGAGTGAAGTAAGTCAGAAAGAGAAATGTAAATACCGTATACTGATGCACATATATAGAATTTAGAAAGATGGCACTGTTGAATTTATTTTTAGGGCAGCAATGGAGAGAACAGACCTATGGACACAGTGGGAGGGAGGAGGGAAAGGGTGAGATGTATGGAGAGAGTAACATGGAAATTTACAATACCATATGTAAAATAGCCAGCCGATGGGAATTTGCTATATGACTCAGGGAACTCAAACAGGAGCTCTGTGGAAAATCTAGAGGGGTGGGATAGGGAGGGAGGCACTGGAGGGAGGGGAGGCTCAGGAGGGAGGGCACATGGGTGTACCTATGGCTGATTCTTGTTGATGTTTGACAGAAAACAGCAAAATTTTATAAAGTAATTATCCTCCAATTAAAAAATAAAGTGGAAAAAAAATTGGCAGTACCACATGGCATGAGGATCTTAGTTCCCCAACGAGGGATTGAACTCTCACCCTCTGCATTGAGAGCTCAGGGTCTTAACCATTGGATTGCCAGGAATGTCCCTCTCCATCTTTAAAATGAGAATGATAGTATCTGCTTCATCCATATCCAAGGATCAGCAAGATCAAATGAATTAACTAAAGTGCTTTCACAAGTAAGTGACTGCAGAAGTGTATTCTGCCTGCATGCCCCAGCTCAGATGCCGTCTCCTGTGTGAAGTCTTCAGTGTTTCCATGAGAATTCTGCCCACTGCAGTCCTCTTCTCTGAACCTGTCATCTGCTTACTTATATTCCAGTTGTTTATACGCCTTTAAAAAAAATCTCCCCTGTGACATATCATGCACATAAACCACCACCTGATAGAGGAGGTAACCATTAAACATTTATGGAGTGTTTTGCACAGAGCTTTTGCTGCCTGTTGGTCAGTTTTATAAGTACAAGTAGGCAGTTCTGTAAGAATGAGAAGCCACCTGCTAGTTTTAAATAGCATAGTTTTATGTTTTAGAAGGTTTCCCTGGTGGCTCAGACAGTAAAGAATCTGCCTGGAGAAGGGAATGGCAACCCATTCCAGTATTCTTGCCTGGGAAATCCCATGGATATAGAAGTGTGGTGGGCTACAGCCTGTGGGTTCACAGAGTTGAACACAATTAAGCATGCATTTATGGGCACTGAAAATGTTTTAGGAAGATATTTCTGGAGGGCCAATGAGGGTGAGCTGGAAGAGATGGGTAGAGAGACAGAAGCATTGGTGACACTGTGGAAGAGGACTGGGACCCCTTAATCTCCATCCAACAACATGTTCTTTGATGTGGACACCAGACATTTTTGTCAGTCTGGGGCCAAATGACCTACAGCCCACACCTCACCCCTTTCTCTGTCCATGCAATTATTCTGGCAAGAATGTTGGAGAGGGTTGCCATTTCTTCCTCCAGTGGATCTTCCCGACCCAGGAATCGAACCTGGGTCTCCTGCATCAGCAGCCGGGTTCTTTACCACTGGCCACCTGAGAAGGCCCCCCCTCCTGGATAGTCGAGCAAACACTGAACAGGAGCCAGGAGACCAGATGCAGATCCTGCAGTGGCCTAGCTATGAAATAGGGAGGACCTGAACCCTAGAATCTAGAAAGATGCTCAGGATCCATGGAACTTGGTGGCCAGTGGGAGATAGGGGAGGTGGCTAAAGGCGTTAAGGTGGTAGATTTGGAGTTTTCTAGTTGGGGAAACTGAAGGTGCAGTTTGGGGGGATGAAAATAATCTAGAGTTGCTATTATATTCATAGCTTTGCTTTCTATTTTAGTAATATACTATATGCTGCATGCTGTGTGTGCTTAGTTACTCAGTCATGTCTGACTCTTTGCAACCCCATGGACCACACCTGCCAGGCTTTGTGGAAATGTCAAATGAGTAAGAAAAGCACAAAGAAGAAAGTAAAATTGCCCGAAATGCTAAAACCCATTGAGAACATTTTGGTGACTCTCCTGGGTCCCACAGCTGGCTTTTCTCACTGAACGGTTTGCCCAAGACATTTATGTGGTCAGTAAGTGTAGACCAACCAGGGGGCACACAGAGCCTGGAACCACAGGAGCCAAAATGGGAGAGGGCTTATGGGCAGGAAATATGTTTCCCCAGAGATGTCCATAGGATTTGGCAGATTAAAAGCCAGTTGCCTTTATTTTCTTTCTCAGGTCATCAGGGGCCTGGTAGTAACGAGATGGGTGGGAAGTGGAAGTGGCAGTGGCTTCCTGGGCTGCCCTCTGCCTTTGCACACGTCCACACCCCGCAGACCACGCCCTCAGCTCCCATCAGACCTGCCCTCCTCCCTCCTTAGTGAAAGTCTAATACGACAAAGACTGCACAGTTCTCTGGAATTACGAGGAACCCCAGAGACCCCTCTCCTAGGCCTCCTCCCGCCTGCCTCTGCTGCTGCTAAGTCACTTCAGTCGTGTCCGACTCTGTCCGACCCCATAGACAGCAGCCCACCAGGCTCCCCCGTCCCTGGGATTTTCCAGGCAAGAACACTGGAGTGGGTTCCGCCTACCTCTACACCTGCTCATTTCGCACTCTCACCCTTTCTCTGCCCCTGCCCAACTCCCATAGACTGTAAAGCCCTTTTTGGCTGCGCACGTTTTTTCTGTCCTTCAAATCAGTATTTGTCCAGATGACAATTCCCAGCCTCACTTATAAGAGAAATGCAAATGGAACCTATGGTGAGCTCGTGTTTTTTACCTGTCCACCTGGCAAAGATCATTACATTGAATAACACTACGTGGGCAGGGGCTTGGGGAGATGAGCTCCCTTGTACATTGCTGGTAAGGGTGTAGACAGGGAGGTCTTTGATAACACTCTCCAAAAGCCAGGGGTCCAGGGACTTCCCTGCTGGTCCAGTGGCTAAGACTCTGTGCTTCCAGTTCAGGGGACCGGGTTTCAATCCCTGGTCCAGGAACTAGATCTCACATGCGACAATTAAGAGATCCTATGTGCTGCAACTAAGATATAGAGTAGCCAAATAAAATAAATATTTTTTTAAAAAGCCAAAGGTGCATACCTTTGACCTAGCAGTTCCCTTGCAACTGGAAATAGGCCCTACAACTGTACTCAGACATAAGCAATGTGATGAGGATATTCATGGTAGCAAAAGACTGCGAAGCGCCTGTATGTCTATGACTGTGCAGCTGGTTAAAAGGTTGTGTTACCTTCATGCTGTGGACAGCATGGGCCGTTAAGAGAATGAGGCAGCTCTGTGTGTGCACATGACTGTGGTGCACGGGCCGAGGCCACAGCAGGGCCGTGGCAGATGATTGTACCTGGAGGCAGGGGTGCACTGTCAGTATATACCAGAGTGGCCACAACAAGACCAGAGCCAGAAGGGGTCAGGCAGGGGTCTGCCCAGGGAACAGTTGGCCAGGTCTTCAACACCAGTCCCTGTGAAGAAGCTTCTTTCTCTATGATGTATCCATTGTCAGGCAGTGAGCACAGAAGCTGCCTGGGCGCAGCAGCATGCTTGCATGCTAAGTCGCTTCAGCTGTGTCAGGCTCTTTGCGACCCCATGGACTGTAGCCTGCCAGGCTCCTCTGTCCATGGGATTCCCCAGGCAAGAATACTGGAGTGGGTAGTCACACCCTCCTCCAGGGAATCTTCCCGACCCAGAGGCTGAACCCACATCTCCTGCGGCTCCTGCGTTGCAGGTGGATTCTTTACCGCTGAGCCACCAGGGAAGCTCCTGGGCCCAGCATACCCAAGGTCAAAGCCACTGCAAGTGGGTACATAGGACATAGGAGGCACATAACTCCAGACTTGGAAATGAGGACCCAAAAGCAGTTTGACTCTGACTTTTCTGGAAAGCCCAGGTCTCCGTCCCAGAGGCCCCTTTAGCACAGAGTGGGAGCCCCCACAGCTCTGGGGACAGAGTTCCCCTGCTCCCTCCAGAAGGAGGACACTGCAGTCAGGAAGACGTGCCTGGTTGAGTGTCCTGCTCTCCCTCAAGGCCACTTCAGCTGAGAACCACACGTGGCAGCCTCCCACCAGCTGTGGACACAGCCAGCAGCCCCAGCCAGTTGGGGCAGACCTGACACTCCCTCAGCTTCTCTTGCCCGCAGGCTCTGGTGTTGCCCCAGCCAGTCATAAGCATCTCTTCCCCACACTGCCGTCGGCAACTCACCATGGGAGCTCACAGTCTGCCATAGTGGGAAGATTTTCACTATGAATCCAGCAAATGCTGCAAAGCAGGCTTCATCTTTCTGTTTTCGCTTAGACAGCCAGTTGTTAAATGTTTACCTGTACAGGACGTCTCCCCACGGAGCACCCAGAGATGAGTGAGGGGCTGAACCCTATTAATTAGCTCTTCCCTGCCCCTGGGAAAAGTGCGAGTAAGAGGCTCATCCCGAGAGCGTGTCATGTGCCCGACCTTGGTCCTCTCCTGGGTGACCATTCCTGTAAATAAAAAACCCTTTATTCCCATTTTACTGGCAAGAAAGCAGAGGTTATTCAAGGTCAAGAAACATCCTCAGGAACACAGATTGGAAGTGGGGGTCAGATTCCCCGAGTTCTGCATCCACTGAGCCCCTCAACTCAGGCTCCGCTCACGGGCACGCCCTGTGCTTTAGACAAGTATTTGATTTCTCTTCCACAGAAGGCCATCTGGTTCGGGTCCCAAACCTCAGGCTGATGAAGTGAAACAGTCTCATTTTAAAAGGTGAGATGACCTAGTTCAGAGAGGTTAGAGAAAGCCTGGAACCCTGCTCTCTCACCTTTTGTGCTCTGTCCTTTCACCACTAGAAATTGGCCTCTGGTAGAGATTTTTTTTTTTTTAATTTTACTTTACAATACTGTATTGGTTTTGCCATACATTGACATGAATCCGCCACGGGTGTACATGAGTTCCCAATCCTGAACACCCCTCCCACCTCTCTCCCCATATTAAGAGATATTTTTTAAAACAACTTTCTTCAGCTCTGGTGTTGTTCAGTTGCTAGGTCCTGTCCGTCTCTTTGCAACCCCATCGATTGCAACACCCCAGGCTCCTCTGTCCTCCACTATCACCTGGAGTTTGCTCAGTGTCCACTGAGTCAGCGATACTATCTAACCATCTCATCCTCTGTCACCCCCTTCTCCTCCTGCCCTCACTCTTTCCCAGCATCAGGGTCTTTCCCGGTAAGTCGGCTCTTCGCATCAAGTAGCCAGAGTGTTGGAGCTTCAGCATCAGTCCTTCCAATGAATATTCAGGATTGATTTCCTTTAGTACTGACTGGTTTGATCTCCTTGCTGCCCAAGGGACTCTCAAAAGTCTTCTCCAGCACCACTGTTCGAAAGCATCAATTCTTTGGTGCTCAGCCTTCTTTATGGTCCAACTCTCATATCTGTACATGACTACTGGAAAAAATATAGCTTTGACTATATGAACCTTTGTTGGCAAAGTGATGTCTCTGCTTTTTAATACGCTGTCTAGGGTTGTCAAAGCTTTTCTTCCAAGAAGCAAGCTTCTTTTTATTTCATGGCTGCAGTCACTGTCCGCAATGATTTTTCAGCCCAAGAAAATAAAATCTGTCACTTGGGAGTTCCCTGGTGGTCCAGTGGTTAAGAATCTGTGCTTGCAATGTAGGGGGCACTGGTTTCATCCCTGGTTGGGGAACTAAGATCACACATGCTACAAGGTATGGTCAAAAAAGGGGGAAAAAAAATCTGGTAGGCAAAACGGCCAGATTCTCTGAATTGGGAGGGGAAGAGAATAGGTTGAGGCCATCCAGGAAAGAAGGGGAATTATTGGGGGAAAGGGCAGGAAATGGGTACTTATGGAGAAACTGAAACCCAGCCCGCCCACTCTTATTTTTGAGTTTACTCTATAGTCATGGAATGTTCTTGGAGCCCCTCTGCTGCCAGTGCACAGAGGGGCTCCAAAAAGTTGCTGTGACAGGTGCTGGAGAGACAAAATTCCCTTCCCTGGCTTAAAACACTAGCCAAATGTGGTTCTAAATAACTTTTCCAAGGAAAATTGGGTCTGTCATATTAAATTGAAAAGTCACTTATCATAGGGCTTTATAGATTTATTAATTGGATTTATTTGTAACAATTCACCTATCAACAAAACTTCAAGAAGAAACACAGCCATCTACACTTGAGCAAAACCAAAAAAGGTGATTGTACTGGGGGTTTAGTGCTATTCAGAAAATTAAGCAGATGCAGAAACTACTCATCTATAGATAAAGGAAATAAGGAATAAGAGTGTAAACCTTTTTTTATACTTTGCTCCTGGAACTATGTCTAATCCATCAAGTTTGGGATCCAGTTCTTCTAATGCATGCTCAGTCGCTCAATTGTGTCTGACTCTTTGCAACCCCATGGAGTAGGCTCGTTTTCCATGGGACTTTCCGGGCAAGAATACTGGAGTGGGTTGCCATTTCCTCCTCCAGGGGATCTTCCAATCCAACAGTCAAACCTGGGTCTCCGGTGTCTCCTGCATTGTAGGCATGTTCCTTACCAATGAGCCACTGGGGAAGCCAGTTTTTCTACTACTTTCATTTTATCTTTTTCAGTGACTTTTTTTTTTTTAATTTAGCTGTGCCAGGTCTTAGTTGCAGTACTCAGGATCTTTCATCTTCCATTGTGGCATGTAGGATCTTTTTTAGTTTTGTTGTTGTTCAGTCGCTCCGTCATGTTTGACTCTTTGCGACCCTATGAATTGCAGCACGCCAGGCTTCCCTGTCATTCACTATCTCCTGGAGTGTGCTCAAACTCATGTCCATTGAGTCAAAGATGCCACTCAACCATCTCATCCTCTGTCACCCACTTCTCCTGCCCTCAATCTTTCCCAGCATCAGGGTCTTTTCCAATGAATCAGCTCTTCGCATAAGGTGGCCAGAGTACTGGAGCTTCAGCTTCAGCATCAGTCCTTCCAATGAATATTCAGGGTTGATTTCCTTTAACATTAACTGGTTTGATCTCCTTGCTGTCCAAAGGACTCTCAAAAGTCTTCTGCAGTGCCACAGTTCGAAACCATCTATTCTTCTGCACTCAGCCTTCTTTATGGTCCGACTCTCACATCCATACATGATTACTGGAAAACCATAGCTTTGATATATGGACCTTTGTTGGCAAAGTGATGTCTCTGCTTTTTAATACACTGTCTAGGTTTGTCATAGCTTTTCTTCCAAGGAGCAAACGTCTTTTGGTTGCAGTCACCATCCACAGTGATTTTGGAGCCTAAGAAAATAAAATCTGTCACTGTTTCCATTTTTCCCCCATCTGTTTGCCATGAAATGATAGGACTGGATGCCATGATCTTTGTTTTTGAACGCTGGGTTTTAAGCCAGCTTTTTCACTCTTCTCATTCACCTTCATCAAGAGGCTCTTTAGTTCTTCTTCGCTTTCTGGCATTAGGGTGGTGTCATCTGCATATCTGAGGTTATTGATATTTCTCCCGGCAATCTTGATTCCAGCTTGTGCTTCATCCAGCCCAGCATTTTGCATGATGTACTCCTCATGTAAATTCAACAAGCAGGGTGACAATATATAGCCTGGACATACTCCTTTCCTAGTTTGGAACCAGTCCATTGTTCCATGTCTTGTTCTAACTGTTGCTTCTTGACCTGCATACAGTTTTCTCAGAAGGCAGATAAGGTGGTCTGATATTCGCATCTCTTTAAGAATTTTTCCAGTCTGTTGTCTTCCATACAGTCAAAGGCTTTAGCATAGTCATTGAAGCAGAAGTAGATGTTTTTATGGCATTCTCTTGCTTTTTCTATGATCCAGCGGATATTGACAATTTGATCTCTGATTCCTCTGCCTTCTCTAAATCCAGCTTGTATTTTTTTTTGTTACAGCATGCATACTCTTAGTTGCCATGTATGGGATCTAGTTCCCTGACCAAAGATCAAACCCAGGCATCCTGCTTTGGGAGTGTGGTATCTTAGCCACTGGACCACCAGGGAAATCCCTATAATACAATTCTTGGTGTTAAAAATCACCTTTAAAAGGAATCGGAGAGTGTTTCTCATGGTGTCCTTGTCACTGTGGGGTGGATGGCCATCTGCCTTCAGGGTTGGGTCTCTGGCCTGTGTTCCTGGATGGCTGGCCCACCATGTGATCTGGGAGGGAGGCTTGGGAAGGTCTTTTCTGTATTAAACAGGGCCCAATTCTAGTGTCCCAGAATCTTCATTCACCATGAGGGACCAGAGAGGCAGGAAAGACTGGTCACCTAAGCGGATGAGCTTCTGCTCCAACACATGAAAACCATGATACAGGAAAGGTAGACACAGGGGCCCTTTCCTTCTGTGCCAAATCTGTCCCTCCCCCCAAGGAGAAGAGGAGGGATTTGGTGGAGTGGAGCTGACTTGCCTTCTGGCTTCCGGCTGTAAGGAGCCTCTGACTGGGAACACCGATGTTGCGTCTGTACCATGAGGCTTTGCTTCCTCTCTTGCCTGGACCTGCTTACAGGGTTTTCTGTGAGAACACTTAGATGGGGAGAATGTGGGTGTTGCCAAGAGTCCTGAGTGTCCTGTCTCCATCACAGCAAGTTTGGAACTGGGGGGCCTGGTGGGGAAGGGGCTGTCCCTACCTTCTGGGAGGCAGAGGGTTAATCTCCAGCGCTCATTGGCAGTTCTGCCTCTGGACAGGGCATGCTGGGATTTCCTCCCAGCTGTTTTGCATCATGAAGATTTGTGTGCTGGGGAAATTCCAGGGCACAGCTGCAATTAATCTGCTGCACAGTCTCCAGGCGCAACATGGTTCTGCGGGCCCAGCGCCCCACCTCCCTCCAGGAGGAGGGCTCCGGTTCTCCAGTGAGAGACCCTACACAGGGACTCTTCCCCAGGCTGGACCTGAGCGGAAACTGCCCACCGGTGCTGTGCTTAGTCGCTCAGATGTGACTGACTCTTTGCGACCTCATGGACTGTAGCCCGCCAGGCTCCTCTGTCCCTAGGAATTCCTAGGAAAGAATATTGGAGTGGGTTGACATGCCGTCCTCCAGGGAATCTTCCCAACCCAGGGTTAGAACTCAGGTCTCCCACATTGCAGGTGGGTTCTTTACTGTCTGAGCCACCAAGGAAGCCCCTGCCCACCTGGCCAAGGGCTATCCCCATGGAGGGGCCTAGGGAGGGGACCGAGATACTGAAAGGATCCCAGAACATTCAGAAAAAGAGCAGGAGCACCCCCTATAAATAATAAGGCCAAAGTAACACTGATAGCGGGGCTTCCCAGCTGGCACTAGTGGTAAAGAACCTGCCTGCCAATGACGTAAGAGATGCAGGTTCGATCCCTGGTCAGGAAGGTCCCCTGGAGAAGGGCATAGTAACCCACTCCAGTATTCTTGCCTGGAGAATTCCATGGACAGAGGAACCAGGCGGGCTACAGCCCATGGGGTTGCAAAAAGTCAGATGCCACCAAGCCCACAGGCAGGCAGTGCTGATAGCAACATTTGATAAAGATGTCAACAAGGAAGGAAGGAAGGAAAGAAAACTGTTCAGTCTCACTTAAGAGTATAGAAGTAAAAATCTGAAAATATTCATGTATAGCATTACACAATACATACAAGTACAAACAAGCCACTGTGATCAAATAGGATTTACCTGGAGAATGCGAGGGTGCTTCAATGTAAGGAAATCTGTTTCTAGGTATAATCTCCAGTCTGAGTCAAGTAAGAGAACCCACCTTTTCGGTAGATCCTATGAGAAGTCAACAACTGTCCCAGTGAAAGAGATTTGAAAATAGGAATAGAATCATCCTTCCTTAACGTAAAGACACGTTCTAAACCACAGCCTCACTCTACTTAACTGAACCACAATACCACAATAGCAGGTCTTCCTATATACATGTGTGTGTGTGTGTGTGTATATATATATATATATATATGTGTGTGTGTGTGTGTGTGTGTGTGTGTGTATAACTGAATCACTGTGCTAAACATCTGAAACTGATGCAACATTGTAAATCAACTATAAAAAAGTAGAGACAGGAAACTTCCCTGGTAGTCCAGTGGCTAAGACTTCACATTTCCAATGCCCGGGGCACCAGTTCGATCCCTAGCTGGGGAACTAAGATCCTACATGCTGCACGGCCTGGCCAAAAGAAAATTTAAAAAAAAAAACAAAAAAACACTTTAACAACTTCAAGTGTGTTCCATGGAACCCTCACACCCGGAAAAGAGTTTCCCAGATTCAATAAGATTGGGAAGCTGCCTACCCGGCCTGTCTCAGGGAGCCACTGCGCACAGCAGCATGTTAAGTAGCATTTGTAAATTGAGAGTTAGCAGTCCTCACCATTTGGGTCCTCACCATTCTTTCTGTGTGTGTGTGTGTGTGTGTGTGTGTGTGTTTTTGAGGCTCAAAACAGAGTGCTTATCCCATAAGTGGTGGCTCTTGCTGTTGCCTGGCCATTGGTGCATTGAGGCCCCACAGGCCCCTTGTGTTCCATCCCAGTGAGCATCCGCTAGTAGGGAGGTTCTGAAGTCCCACCATGATACACTGTATCTGAAGTCAGAAGCCAGCTGTGGCCAGTTGGACGGAGCCTAGGCTGGGCTTGGAGAAACCAGCAGTTTTCATTTGCCCACATGCCATCACTATGCAGAGCATCTAGGCTCAGCCACACATCTCTTAATCCCCAAGAACATGTTCTCCACCAATGAGTGATGAGCCCCGTGGGGCTGGCTGCTCACACATGAGAATTACAGCAAGAGAGATTTATTTCCGCTGAACATCGGGCTGAGCCTGACTTAGGAATTTAGGAGTGCACAGCCACCTCCAAAGGTCTGGGGATGCGGTCGGGAAGGCTTACAAGGGGGTGTTGCTGGCTCCTTCTGTCCCAACCTGTGGTGCTGGGAAGCTCAGCTGTCCCTTTAGAATGCTCCTTTCCTTGGAATTATGATGCAGAGATATTCCATGACACCAAGCTGCAGGGGCTCCAGCTCTTACAGGTCTCTCCCCACTCCTTACTCCCACCACTGGTTTCAAAATCTTAAAAAAAAAAAAAAAAAACAGGCGAAGAGTAGAAAGAGGGAAATGACAGCCCTCCATTTCCCTACCTTTTGGAATGAACTGTTTCTGAACACAGACACACCCATGTGATACACCCTCAACCTCCATGATCGGCTGGAGCTGGAAGGGTCCTGGGAAGATGCATACTATTCCCGGAACCCCCTCTCCATGGCTGCCTGACTGAGCTGTAAGGAGCCAGACTTCAGCAGTGGACCAGGCTAAAGATCTTTAGCCACCCTCCGAGCTTCCAGGTTTCAGTTATAATTAGTGAGTGAGAGTGGATCCTGTGTGCAGGAAAGAGATCCCTCCTACAGTGTTAGTGGGAATGTAAGTTGGAGCAGCCACTCTGGAAAAACTGAAAATGGAGTTACCTTATGATCCAGCAATCCCACTCTGAGGCATATTTCTGGAGAAAACTGTAATTTGAAAAGATACATGCACCTCCACGTTCATAGCAGCACTATTTACAGTATCCAAGACACAAGAGCAACCTTAACATCCATTGACAGATAAATGGATAAAGAGCATGTGCTACATATACACTATGGAATATTGTTGTTGTTTAGTTGCTAAGTCGTGTCTCACTCTTTTCGGCCCCATGGACTATAGCCAACCAGGCTTCTCTGTCCATGGGATTTTCTAGGCAAGAATGCTGGAGTGTGTTGCCATTTCCTTCTCCGGGGGATCTTTCCAACTCAGGGTCAAACCTGCTCTTCCTTCTTGGCAGGCAGATTCTTTACCACTTAAGAAGCCCACGATGAAATATTACTCAGCCATAAAAAATAATAAAACAATGCTATTTGCAGCAATATAGATGGACCTTAGATATTATCATAGAAAGTGAAATAACTCAGACAAAGACAAATACTATATGATATCACTTAAATGGAAATCTAAAATATGATACAAATGAACTTATATACAAAACTGAACAGACTCACAGACATAGAAAATAAACTTATGGTCACCAAAGGGGAAAGGGGGTGGGAGAGGGCTAAATTAGGAATTTGGGAGTAGCCGATACAGACTGCCATGTACAAAATAGACAGAGGGATAGCACAGGGAATTGTATTCAATATCTTATAATAACCTATAGTGAAAAAGAATACACACACACACATATATAGATAGGCAGTTTTGCCCCTCCCAGAGATATTTGGTGAAGGCTGGAAATTTGGCAAAGTCTGGAGACATTTTCGGTTATTATAACCAGGCAGAAGAGTGAGTGCTACTGGTATTCAGTAGGTAGAAGCCAGGGATGCTGCTAAACATCTTCAAATGAACAGGACAGCCCCCACTACAAAGAATTCAGTGGTGCCACTGTTCAGAAACTGCAAGAATCCTACAAGCTTGCTACGTCTACCAGCCCATAAGGTCAGCAGATAGTATTCGTAAAGAGCCCAAACTCCAGCACTGTCCCAAGTCGGGATTCAGATCGATTCCTCTGGACCACGCCAACATGCATATCTAAGAACATCCCTGGAAAGCAACAAGAGTGAAGAGTGTTCAGTGTTGACCCTTGTGACTGTAGGTAGATAGGGAATCAGATGCTGGAAGAGTTTATGGATTTTAGGAACACTGGTGTTTCACATGATGGGGGGTATATTTGGAACACGTCACCCGGTATTTGTGGTTGTAGAGAAACAAGTGTGATAATTAGTACTCACATGCAAGCTCCGGCCACCTCAAGAGTCCCTACAGTAATACATTGCCACGTATGTATTCATTCAGCTTCTGGGTGGCCAGCCCTGTTTGAGACATAAAAGGAGAGGGAAAAAAAAAAAAATCAGAGCCAAGAAAAGGCTGTGGGGGGCAGTAGAATGTTCCAGAAGATGATGTTAAGAAAAGCTTTATGAATCATGTAGTGGTGAGGAGTGTGGGATTTGAAGTCAAGAGACCTCAGCTCCAGCTCTTCATAACGTGGGCAAGTCATCTACCCTGAATTTACTTCCATTAGCTGGTCTTGCAGATTAGGACAGCCACCCCAGCATGTCATAGCAGAGTTGTCATGGAAATTAAACTGTTTTACATACGTAAGTCTACTGTGAAAACTGTCAGGGTGGCACAAATGTTGTTATTCACTGAGGAAATGAGTTTTTACTAATGATACATTTGTCCAGTGCCGTTGACTTGCCAAAGGCATTTAAATCACAGTTAGTTCACCCAGGAAATGTAGGCTCTGAGAAGGGAACTAAATGAGTGGGGGTGTAAAGGAAGGAAGCAGATAAGATAGGCAGAAGGTAGGGACAAAGATGACACTCAGCTGAGGGAGAGGCTCAGAGTGGACCTGTCCTTATTCATGAGGTCCCCATTCATTTCCACCTCCCTCGGCCGGGCCCACTTGGCCCACCCCAGCTGCTGTCTGTCCACTCCCTGGGCCTTGGCTAATGTGTCCTTGGGTTGTGATTCCTGCCTGTGGACACCTTGTGGCAAGTCCAGCCCCTGCCCTCTCAGTCATATTTTTGTGGTTGATGGAGAGCAAAGGGGTACTGCCCATCCTCCTTTCCTGACCTGTTTTCAGAGCTCAAGCCCAAATCATGATTTTATTCCCCAGTCCCAAAACTGAAGCAAGGGGGTAATTCAAAGACTTCTTTCTGTCTCCATGGGGAAGCACTTCCTGGAGCCGTCACTTCCCATGAGAGCTCAAATTTTCAAAGTAACCTCAAGAATTCTGCGAAGAGCCTACATGGCTGGTCTGCTGCCCAGAAGCACTGTATCAGTGTTGACACTAAGCCAGCATGTGTGTTTTGCTCCCGGCAAAGATTAATGGTTTGCTTATGAAAATAATAGCTGCCATTTATCAAACGCCATCCATGGGCACAGGACTGTGTTCAAGACTTGACATTGTCCCTAATCCTTCCAACAACCTGTCAAGTTAGTGATAATCGCCTTGCTCTATGGATGAAGAAACTGAGGTTCAGAGTTGTCAAGGCACTTATCCAGGGTTACACAGCAGAAACAGCAGAGTGAGAACCTGAGCCCATGAACACCCGACTCCAGAGCCCCTCACTGCCTCTCTACCCACTCTCTCCCAGGCTCTTGCCCAAGACTACTAGGCTGACGTTGAGGAGATCACTTTTCATTTAAAGTGTATGTGTGAGTGAGTGAGTGTGTGTGTGTGTGTGTGTATGTTAGGGACGGTTTGGTTGGCATTTTTTGCAGTGATGCATGGGAGGGCAGGATACTGGAAAATCTTTTCAAGATCAAGAAACACTACAGTGAAGTAAAGATCCACATCCTTGAATAAGGACAGATATTCCCCATGACCCTGGAGGTGTCAGGCAGATGGTTTGTATTCCTTCATTCCCCAGGTTGCTCTGGAGAGGCTGTTTCCTGGGGAGTGTTGTGTGTGATGCTGTGAGGGATGGAACTGAACAGACAGGATCACCATCTTGGAGCCCTGGGTCCCTTGATGAGTCTTGCTTGTCTCACACCTAATGACTCTCAGCAGTAGGGTCTTTGAATATTATACTTTGGTTAGTTGTGCTGTCATGCGTTTACCCCAAAATGACGGAGGGGCTGGTGGTGGTAGTGGTGTTGATGCATGCTCTACTCTGTTCCGATCTCTGGACACTGACCCAGTAAGGAGCATGCAGGTCGAATGAAGCTTGGTGTCTGTCCCCCAGCCCCTGGCCCCAACTCACTTGGAGCTCTGGCGCGGCCCCCTCTCACCAGCCACATTGCTTTCTGTCCCCTGTGTAGTACCTGCAGATGAAATGGCCACTCCTCGATGTCCCCGCCAGCACCACAGTCAAGGACGCCAGGTCACCGTCCCCAGCACACTTGGTAAGTCTGTTTCTTCTTAAAGCGCAGAAGGGATATTCTCACTGACCTTGTCCCATATCACTGCCTCCACCTTCCCGAAGGTCTAGCAGCGTTGCCCCAGGTGTGTGAGCCAGACGGTCAGGAGTGCAGCAATTAGAGTGTTGGCTTTGCATGTCCCTACCACTACCACCTCGGCACACTCACACACCACCCAGGATGTCATGTGATCAGAAATGCCAGCCCTGCCCCTGGCTTGTATTGGTCCTCCTCTGCCGCCCCTCCACCTTGGCAGTCCAGTTCTCTCTCTCCCGCTAGAGCTCGGTTCACAGCCCTCATTTCCTCTTTGGAGCTGCACAGCAACAGTTGAAGACGCTTTTCTGTACGTGATGTTATAGGAAAGAATTAATTAAAATATATGCAAACAAAAATCCCCAGGGGCAACCAACGTCTTTCTACCAATGTCCGAGGCAACAGGGTCACAAAGGAGGGTCTGGAGGGTCTGGAGGGTCCTGGGAGGAGGTGCAATGGGATCTGTCTCCTCACCTTAGGGCTTGCAACAGACTGAAATTGATGGGATAGGAGGTGCTCCCAGCTAGGACCCTGTATCCCTCTTTCCTGGGCTTTCTTAGAAGCTTGGAGCAACCCACATGCCCCATAAGCTGACTAGTGTTGTTCCACTGCAGTGAGTCTCAGAAACACAGAGCACACAGGTAGAAGGGAGACCTGGGAACATAGGATGCTTCTAAAACTTAATTCTGTAAAATTTCAATGGTTTTCCTCACTCACGCTCCCCCTTCCACCACGCTGGGTTGTTTGCAGGCAAATCCCAGATGTAGAATTTCATCTCATTCATATTTCATCTCTTCGTATTTTAAGATCTCCTGACAGTCTTTTTTCATTAAAAGCTTAGAATCCAGTGCAGGAGATACAAGAGATGTGTGTTCGATCCCTGGGTCAGGAAGATCCCCTGGAGGAGGAAATGGCAACCCACTCCAGTGTTCTTGCTTAGGAAATCCCATGGTCAGAGGCATCTGGCAGGCTACAGTCCATGGGGTTTCAAAGAATCAGACATGACTGAGCAACCGAGCACACAGCACACCTATCAAGTATACATCAGTAAAAACTAATAATTTTTTTAAAAAGCTTAAAAAAGAATTTAGAATCTAGTTGAGGAGAAGGAAGGTATCCCTAGAGAGATAAGTCCTGGCACGGTGAGCTTGTATGATTTCCAATAATCGTGAGACCAACTTCCAGGGTCTGAGCCCTGGGTAGTTTACAGACTGTGTAGTTCTCAGGTGACTGTCACAGCGATCCAGAAGAGGCTGCCCTGAGAGGTTCCGTGACCCGTCACCAAGACCTGAGCAGCCTAAAGAACACGCCCCACTGGGAGGTGGGACAGGCCTGGAAGTTGCCTGTGACCCTCTAGATTCCAAGACAACTGCTGATGGCCAAGTACAAGGTGCAAGCGCCCACTAGTGGCCAGTCGAGGACTGGGCATCCCAACGACCCCCATCACCACCACAAAACTGGCTTGTTCCCTCCCAGCACAGCCATCTGTCTTGATTTCTTTCTTTTTTTTTTTTTTTTCACTTTATTTGTTTTTCGGTACTGGGGCTTCACTGCTGCATGGGCTTTTCTCCAGTTGCAACGAGCAGGGGCGACTCTTCAGCGGTAGTGTTCAGGCTCTCTCGCTGCAGAGCACAGGCTCTCGGAGCATTCGGGCTTCAGTAGTTGCAGCTTCTGAGCTCTAGAGCGCAGGCTCCGGAGTTGTGGCACAGAGACTTAGTTGCTCCAAGGCATGTGGAATCTTCCCGGACCTGGAATTGAACTCAAGTCTCCTGCGCTAGCTGGTGGATTCTTTAGCACTGAGCCACCAGGGAAGCCCTCTTTCACTGTTTCAAATCCTTGCTCATGCCCCCCACCCATCCAGCATCCTTCACATCCTGTCTGTATATCTTCAAAAATCTCCATCTGCATTCAGAGGAGGTGAATTATTTTTAAAACAAGCACATAGACTCTTTGAGTTTGCCATCCCGCCTACTGCACAGACTGACCCAGCTCTGAAAAATAAAACAAAAAGCCTGCCACCAGCCCTCCTCTTCCTCCTATATTTCCCTTCTAATATTCACCACCCAACTTCACACAAGAGCTAGACCTTCCACCTCCATTCCTGAGCTGTTTGCCATCTAATACCTACCAGCACTCATTTGCCCACCTTTTCTCAATCCTCTGCTTCCTATAGTTCTTTTGTTGGCCCCACCTGCTGCTGCTGCTGCTAAATCACTTCAGTCATGTCTGACTCTCTGCAACCCCATAGATGGCAGCCCACCAGCCTCCCCCGTCCCTGGGATTCTCCAGGCAAGAACACTGGAGTGGGTTGCCATTTCCTTCTCCAATGCTTGAAAGTGAAGTCGCTCAGTCGTGTCTGACTCTTAGCGACCCCATGGACTGCAGCCTACCAGGCTCCTCCATCCATGGGATTTTCCAGGCAAGAGTACTGGAGTGGGGTGCCATTGCCTTCTCCTTTTGGCCCCAGGAGATTGTATTAATTGTTGTTGTTCAGTCACTACGTCGTGTCCAACTCTGTGACCCCATGAACTGCAGTGCACCAGGCTTCTCTGTCCATCACTATCTCCCTGAGTTTGCTCAAATTCATGTCCATTGAAATCAGTGATGCCATCCAACCATCTCATTCACTGTTACTCCCTTTTCCTCTTGCCTTCAGTCTTTTCCAATATCAGGGTCTTTTCCAATGAGTCGGCTCTTTGCATCAGGTGGCCAAAGTATAGAAGCTTCAGCTTCAGCATCAGTCTTTCCAGTGAATATTCAGGATTGATTTCCTTTAGGTTTGTCTGGTTGGATCTCCTTGCAGTCCAGGGGACTCTGAAGAGTCTTCTCCAACCACAGTTTGAAAATGTCAGTTCTTCGGCACTGTCTTCTTTACGGTCCAACTCTCTCATCCATTCATGAGTATTAGAAAGACTCTAGCTGTATTAATATACATTACCAAATTTTTTTTGCCCTCTCTATGATTCCATTTTTTTAGACCCTTTTCCTCAAATAAATCAACTACTCATCCTCACTTATTATCTCAGTGTAAGTGACATAAAAATACATGAAATCCCTAAACTCTCCATAAGGTTCTCTACCCATAGCATCCACTGCCAGACAAGCCTGCAGTCACTGAGAGACATCTCAGCACAGCTGGTGGAGCAGGGGCTCATGTTATGTCTGAGAGTGGAAAACCATGAATAGTGGATACATTACATTGTAGATGGAAAAATAGATACTTTTCTAGGAAGTTGTATATTATCATACTCTGTACTCTCATACAGAAAAGCAGAAAAACAGGCCTCAAAAGCTTAAAGAAAACATGGGAGAAAACCTTACTTAACATTCTAGAAAATGGAAGGAGACCACCGTTTTCCATTTTCAAGCCAGAGCTCTCATTCTGTTATCTGAGATACACGTGTGTGTGAATATGAGCCAAACCTGAAATGCCCAGGGAGAATGATGTGTGTCGAAGTTTGTGTAATAAAGTGGGTTTGAATCCCAGCTCTGCCTCTTCCTACTTGTGAAGCTTCAGGAAATTACCTCATCTCTCTTTGCTTTGGTTTCCTCATCTATAAAATAGGTATTAGAAGAGCATTTGACCTCAGAGTTATGTGAAAGTGAGCCCATGCATTGTAATGAGTTTAAAATTGTGCCTTGCACAAAATAAGCCTCAATAACTGCTAGCTTGCTACTATTATCACCACCACCACCACCTCTCAGTTCAGTTCAGTCACGACTGAGTGGACTTTGCCACCCCATGGATGGCAGCATGCCAGGCTTCCCTGTCCATCACCAACTCCCAGAGCTTGCTCAAACTCATATCCATTGAGTTGGTGATGCCATCCAACCATCTCATCCTCTGTCATCCCCTTCTCTTCCTGCCTTCAACCTTTCCCAGCATCAGGGTCTTTTCCAATGAGTCAGTTCTTCGCATCAGATGGCCAAAGTATTGGAGTTTCAGCTTCAGCATCAGTCCTTCCCATGAATACTCAGGACTGATTTCCTTTAGGATGGACTGGTTGGATCTCCCTGCTGTCTAAGGGACTCTCCAGAGTCTTCTCCAACACCACAGTTCAAAAGCATCAATTCTTCGGCGCTCAGCTTTCTTTATAGTCCAACTCTCACATACATACATGACTACTTGAAAAACCATAGCTTTGTCTAGACAGACTTGTGTTGGCAAAGTAATGTCTCTGCTTTTTAATATGTTGTCTAAGTTGGTCATAGCTTTTCTTCCAAGGAACAAGCATCTTTTAATTTCACGGATTCAGTCACCATCTGCGGTGATTTTAGAGCCCAAGAAAATAGTCTGTCACTGTTTTCCACTGTTTCCCGATCTACTTGCCATGAAGTGATAGGAGCAGATGTCATGATCTTTGTTTGTTTGAATGTTGGGTTTTAAGCTAGCTTTTTCACTCTCCTCTTTCACTTTCATCAAGAGGCTCTTCTGTTCCTGTTCACTTTCTGCCATAATGGTGGTGTCATCTACATATCTGAGGTTATTGATATTTCTCCCGGCAATCTTGATTCCAGCTTGTGCTTCTTCCAGCCCAGCATTTCTCATGATGTACTCTGCATTTAAGTTAAATAAGCAGGGTGACAATATACAGCCTTGACGTAGTACAGACTAACTATTTTATGGAACATCCCTCCATCTGGGTGTATCGTGAGATTTCCTCGTGGGTAGATTCCGGTTGTGTTTTAGCAAGAACACGACCGCATTCAGGTGTCCCTCTCAGTGCCTCACATTGGGAGGCAGGTCTGTGATATCCATTTGTCCCAATGTCGGTGATGTTGGCTTGGATCATTTAATTAAGATGATGTTTGACATGTGTTTTCTCTTTGAGGTTATTCTTTCCTTTTGTACTTAATAAGTCGCTCTGTAGGCAGAAGCTGTATGCAGCTTGGAAGCTGCATAAATGCCCTGTTTCTTATTAAATTTGCACCCAAAATTCATGGCATGCCTTGGTAATTATCTACCGCCATCATTCTTTTATTAGTTTCTGCTGCTGGAATTTAGCTTGGGGGAAGCCTTATTCGTATCTCCCAGGCTTCCCTGGTGTCTTGGTAGTAAAGAATCCACCTACCAATTCAGGAGATGTGGGTTCAGTCCCTGGGTCGGGAAGATCCCCTAGAGAAGAAGAGGACAAACCACTGCAGTAATCTTGTCTGGGAAATCCCATGGACAGAGGAGCCTGGCAGGTTATAGTCCATGGGGTCACAGAGTCAGATATGAGTTAGCAACTAAACAACTCATATTTCCCAGTTCATTACTCTTAGTGTAGAGCAAACTGGACACTGTGTCAAGTCTGTGCAGTGATGACACAAAAGAAAAAGATCGAGGAGACAACTGAAAAACAGCCTACAAATAGTGTTCCTTAAGAGGAGACCACAGCCAGCTAAAACAGCAGGCAAGAAGAGAAGAAAGCAAAGCTGGGCTTTCAAAGGAAAGACTAGGGACTTCCCTGGCAGTCCAGTGGTTAAGACTCCTCAATTCCATTGCAAGGGGATGGGTTCGATTCCTGGTTGGGGAACTAAGATGCTGCACAGCACAGCCTAAAAATAAATAAATAAAAACTCAAGTGTCTAGCTTAAAAGTGCTCACCTGAATTCTACAAAGTAAATGAAAATTTATATGAACTTAGACACATCCTGGCAAGAATCAGAATTGTAAGGGTTTGATTTTTTTCCCCTTATACGCTTCTATGCAGGGCTTCCTTGGTGGCTCAGATGGTAAAGAATCTGCCTGCAGTGCAGGAGAGCTGAGTTCAATCCCTGGGTTGGGAAGATCCCCTGGGGAAGAAAATGGTAACCCACTCTAGTATTGTTGCCTGGAGAATTCCACGAGCAGAGACTGGAGGAGATAGTTCATGGGGTCACATAGAGTCAGACATGACTGAGCAATTAACACTTTCACTTTCATCTAGGCAGCAGGGCGAAAAGCCAGTATCAAAGGAAGAAAAATAAAGGTAAACGCAGGGTTCTCTTTTGCTGCCTTATTGCCAGCAAGCCATAGATAAGTTTTGATAAGGAAAGTTTTTTAACCCAAGAATTTTGTGCCCAGTCCAATTTGCAAAGTCCTCAGAAATGTGCCACTGTTTCCAAGAAGGATCTGAAGCACATTCTAATTCCCCAAAGCATTTTCTCTCTGCTGCTGCCATCCAGAGATCCTGTATTTATGCTCACCTCTTTTCCAGCCTGCAGCGCACTACTTGCCACCTGCTTGAGAAGTTCTAAATGTATGTGTTAGTACATTAAGACAGACCTTCATCTCCTTGTTTTCTTCCCTGTGCCCCAGTCCACTGTCTTCCATGGAGTTGCTCAAACACACCTGTCTTCCTGTCCACCTGGGAACCACTACACTCTGGGTGCCTTCCGCCCAAACGCCCTTCCCTCTCCTGCCCACACATCTCATTTCTGCTGCTCTCATAAATTCACTCAAGAGTCATTTTTTGAGGACTTCCCTGCTGGTCCAGTGGCTAAGACTCTGCTCTCCCAGTGCAGGGGGCCTGAGTTTGATCCTTGGTCAGATAACTAGATCACACATGCTGCAGTCACAGATCCCACGTGCCACAGCTGAGATCCTGTGCAGTCAAATAAAAATCAAACAGAAGACATTTTCTCATTGAGGCTTTCCCTGGTTGGCCTCTGTAACTTATAACCTACATTTGCCTTGCCTCTTTTTTTTTTTAATACTTATTTTGGCTGTTCCAGGTCTTAGTTGCAGCACACAGGATCTTCAGTCTTCATTGTAGCATGCAAGATCTTTAATTATGGCATGTGGGATCTAGTTCCTTGATCAGGGATTGAACACATTGTCCCCTGCATTGGGAGCACAGTCTTAGTCCCTGGACCACCAGGGAAGTCCCCCTCCTTGCATCTTATCTGCCATCCCTGACTTGATTTTTCTCCTTAGAAAAATTTATCGCTATCTAGTATTTTAGGTACTTATTTTTTTGGATTATTGTCTAGATAGACAAATTCTCTAGTGCATTCACAAGACCTAGAACAGTGAGTGGCACGTCATAGATACAGCATGAATACTTGTTGTGAGTCATGTTTTCTGCCAGGCCAGTTAGTTCAACAAGCAAGCCATGCCATCAAGACCCAGGTTCTTTCCATTTCTGCTGTTGGCCTCCAGCCCTTTGGCTACGCAACTCAGTGCCTGCTGTGTAGACAGTCTTCACAGACAATTACCCAATAAATCAATGTGTGAATTGCCAGGAAAATTCTGTATAGAAGCCATACATGCAAATTTCCTTTCTTTAATAGGATACAATGACAGAATTAGCAAAGAACTTATATTTTTCCTTTTAAGTAGTATTTGTTAGAGAGTGGTGGGTATGTTTACTTAGAATTTTCCCCCTCAATTTTCATTGGTTCCTATTTGCCATTGCTTCTATTATATGTTAATCCACCACTATGAGTATACTGGTACTTTTTTGGGGTTTTTTTTTGGCTGTGCTGTGTGGCTTGTGGGATCCTAGTTCCCTGACCAGGGATCTAACCCATGCCCCCTGCAGTGGAAGCTGGAAATCCTAGCTACTGGACCACCAGGAAAATCCTGGACTGGTACTTTAGGAACAAACCAACTTCCTTTTCCCCTGAAGTTTTGCATTTAAGCATAGTCTCTTGAGAGCAATTTTAAGAGAAAATTCCCTTAAGCAGTTAACAGACAATGGATTGTGGGTAGAGCATATTTTTTAAATATATAAAATCAGTTACAGTTCGTGACCCAGTGCAACTCTGAGGATCTCTGCTGGGCAGCCTGTTGACTGGCCTATGTCTGCTTTGCAGAACTTGGATACCACAATTCAGGCTCCCCTTTGCCTGACCTGAAAAGCCTTATCTTTCTGATCTCTGAAATTCAGATCCGGAAGAAAGGGGGATAGTGAATGAAGCCTAGGACGCAGGAGGCTTTGCAAAGGCCTCAAACCACTGGCTTCCCCAGTGGTTCAGTGGTAAAGAATCTGCTCGCAATGTGGGAGATGCAGGAGATGTGGGTTCGATCCCTGGATCAGGAAGATCCCCTGGAGGAGGAAATGGCAACCCACTCCAGTATTCTTCCTTGGAAAATGACATGGACAAAGGAGCCTGGTGGGCTAAAGTCCATAGGGTCGCAAAAAGTCAGATACGACTGAGCAACTGAACACGCCTGAATGCAAAGCAGTTACTGAGAGAAGCAGCTTTTGAAAAGGTGGCTGGTTCGTCTGTGGTGGAGCATTGGCTTTACTTAGAGCTTGGAAGAAAGTCATGAACAGTAGAAGGGAGGATACATTCTTCCTGGGGATCAGGAGTTGCCAGAACCTTGGCTTGGACCAGCTCTAGAAAGGGGCTTCCCTGGTGGCTCAGCAGTAAAGAATCAGCCTGCCAGTGCAAGAGACACAGGGTCGATCCCTGGGTTGAGAAGATGCCCTGGAGAAGTAAATGGCAACCCACTCCAATATTCTTGCCTGGGAAATCCCATGGACAGAGGAGCCTGGTGGGCTATAGTCCACGAGGTTGCAAAGAGTCGGACACGACTGAGTGACTGAACAACAACCCTAGAAACAGGGAATAGACAAGGAACACCTGAGTTGGGAAAGGGTTGGGTCTGTGTGATGGGACGGAAGGATTCGAGCACAAGGTAGGTCTGAGATGCTCTGCTAGGAAAGCTAGACTTGGCTAGTTTCCTTGCCCAGGGAACACCTGTGTCCTGGCTTGTGTGTGCTCTCTGTATTGTACAGCAGGAACTGTCCGCTGGTTCTCCACATCCCTACACTTAACCTGGCTTCATGCTGCGAACATCATGTGCCTGGAGGACAGCAAAGGAGAGAAATCAGTGGGAAACTTTTCTTGGGATGATAGCCTCCAAGGAGAGCTTTCTCTGAGTCAGCCCTAAAGAAGTGATCTTTTAAAAAATAATTTTGTATGTTATTTATTTCTGGCTGTGCTGGGTTTTCACTGCAACGCGGCCTTTCTCTAGTTGCAGCAAGCGGAGGCTTCTTGCTGTGGAGCATGGGCTGCAGAAAGCAGGCTCAGTTGATTGTGGTGCTAGGGACACGTGGAATCTTCCTGGGCTAGGGATCGAACCATGTCTTCTACACTGGCAGATGGACTCTTTACCATTGAACCACTAGGGGAACCCAAGAGAACAAGTTTGGCTAATCATCTCCAGAGGCTGCATATTCCCAGCCTGATAAGGAAAAGTCTACCTTCCTTTTTTTCTGTGAACTCACCACCTTCCCATCCATTTTCTAGACAATGATGCCACCTAATGGGAACCAGTAATAACTCACAGTGTTTTAAGTGAGGAGACTGCATTTTCCAATATAACTTGTGTTTCCCTGCTTTGTGCTTAACTCTGACACCCATTGAGTGCTGTTTGCCAGCTTCTGATGAAGACAGCACATGGCCAGTCCTACTTTCATAATACCGTTAAGTATTTTAGGATGACTCTGTGCACCTATATTCAGTTATCATATAATACACATTAAACATATTACAGTCTTGTTTGTCAGTTCTATCTAAATAAAGCTGAAATTTTTCATTTAAAAAAGATGGCTATAAATGATGTAAATAACAGATGCACAAGAAATATGTCAAAATGATAACAGGTACTGGGTTATGCTCGTGTGCCTGTGGGCGTGGGGAGTTTGTTGGGTTTATTGTGTGTGTGATTGTGGTTTCTAAATGTTTTATAATATAGCTTGTATTTTTTCCTTAGGAAATTTGCATTCATCATATGTATATTTTTAATAGATAATAAAGTTGGCAAACACAAGAAAAACAAAATCATTTGGACTCTCACCATTCAAAT
Organism: Ovis canadensis; assembly: GCF_042477335.2. Classification (NCBI taxonomy): domain Eukaryota; kingdom Metazoa; phylum Chordata; class Mammalia; order Artiodactyla; family Bovidae; genus Ovis; species Ovis canadensis. Next base: position 57,269,222 of record NC_091247.1, read on the forward strand.
ATACTTACTGTTTACATTTTGGTATGCTTCTATTTTTCTTTTCTCTTTTTGGCCGTGGTGTGCAGCTTGCAGAATTATAGTTCCCCAACCAGGGACTGATCTTTTAAGTTCATGGCAGTGAAGTGCCGAGTCCTAACCACTGGACCATCAGGGAATGCCTGCTAGTCTTTTCAATGTTTTTATCATAGAATTTACATGATTTTTTAAAACTATAATTTTTAAATTACACATTCATTCTGTGTATTTCTTTTATCATTTACTATCACTCTTAGTAATAATTCTATTGGTTTTTATAATATAAAAATCGCCCTTTATTGACTTCCCTGGTGGTCCAGTGGCTAAGATCCTGTGCTGCAAATGCAGAGGGCCCCGGGTCTATGCCTGGTCAGGGAACTAGTTCCCATGTGGCTCTAGTAAGAATTTGAATGTCGCAACTGAAGATCATGCATGCCACAGCTAAGACCTAAAACAGCCAAATAAATTTTTTAAAAAGAACCTCCCAAAGCTAAATTATGCCTTGGGAAGGAAAAAAACACCTTTTTAAAAAGTTAACAATAAGTAAATAAAATTAAAATCGCCCTTCAAACAAAGCTGCTTCCATGAAACCTGAATGTTTCATTGATTGCATCAGGATCCTATTAATGGAAATCTGACCTTAAAATAATCTTTTAATACTCTTATTTGTGCAATGTGTTCTTGTACGTGGAGACCTCTTCAAAAGCCAGTAAGGGAACAGGTGAAAACAGGAAGAAGAAAACAATTTTAGAATATACCTGCAACTACATGCAACGCCAAAGGAGCCCACCAAGGGAGGTGATAGGAAGTTGTCCAAGAGGAGGTACCAGCAGCCCAGCCGTGTACCGGCGCCACCTAGTGGTTGTGGTTACGAACGTCTGAAATCTCGGTCTCAGTTCTGCAGGTCTGGGAGCTGGGCTTCTGGGTTCCGGGCCTTGCTCCAGGACTCTGCCTCTCATCTCTGCTTAGCCTACTGAACACAGAGCAAAACTACTGTCAGTGCACGAATACTTAGGAGATGTACGTATCGTAGCTTGCATGATGAGCACCAAAGGGGCACCAACTAAAAGGCAAAAAGGGCTCATGGAATCTACAAAATGAAACATTCAACCAAAAAGACAGAAGTTTAGAATTCTGGCCCCTGCTGCTGCTGCTGCTGCTGTTGCTAAGTCGCTTCAATCGTTTCTGACTCTGTGCGACCCCATAGACGGCAGCCCATCAGGCTACCCCGTCCCTGGGATTCTCCAGGCAAGAACACTGGAGTTGGTTGCCATTTCCTTCTCCTGAGATGCCATCAAATTATCATCCTTTTTACAGATCTCTTTTTTAAAGACATCTCTCTTCCACTTGTAACTCATTTGGTAATAATACCCAAAAAGATGAGTATATGTCCTTTCTCTGACAGATGTTTTGATTGGGCTGTTGCATTGGCAGGTGATGCAAGAGGAGACACCCTGGTTTGTAAAGGGCTGGTGTGAATCCAGTTCTGTGACTTACTAGCTCTGTGACTCAGGCTACATCACTTCATCTTTCCATGCTCTATTTCCTCATTCCTCAAACCAAGATAATCAAAGCTCCTTTAGTAGGTTATAATAAGGACGCTAGCCATTTTTGTAATAACAGTCCTTACTGTTAAGTGAGATTAGGTTAAAACAATTAAAAATTCAGTTTACTGATTCCAGGGCACACAGGTTTCCCCCCTTTTTAACTTTTCTGAAATCATGATGTGTTGGTGACATGCCTGAGTTTTTACTTTCTTTTTTTTTTTTCTTAATTTAGTGTTTGTTTATTTTATTTACTTAGCTGCACCATGTCTCACTTATGGCATGCAGGATCTTTAGTTGTGGTATGTAGGATGTAGTTTCCTGACCAGGGATCGAACCTAGGCCTTCTGCATTGGAACGTGGAATCTTAGCCACTGGACCACCAGGGATGTCCTTGTTTTTGCTTTCTTAACAGTTACATAAAATGTGCTCCTCACATTTGGTGGTGTTTAAAATGAAATGTGATAATTAGGTCAGCAGGGTGTTTGATACGCTCCAGGGAGAACACTTCTAAGTGCCCTTGGTAGTGTCTGTAAATGTAAACCTTGAACATGACAAGTGGTTATATGAGGCCTGGTGGTGACAGTTCTCTCACAGCTCTGTTCCCAGTCTCAGACTTGAACCCATGAGCTACTATTTCTAAGAAGTTTATTTGGCAAGCGTGTGTTGAGCCTTTCAAAATTCACTGAGATTACACAGAGCATGGTTCATAATTCTGCAGTCTGTACCATTTAGCACACAGTATACATGAAGTGAGTGATGGTGGGCTGTTTTGAAAAGGGTATGTAGGAGGCTAGGTGTAATCCCTCCTCTAATTCTATTGATTCTTTTTCTGCTGTATTTGTTGTTCAGTCATGAAGTCTTACCCACCTTTTTGTGACCCCATGGACTGCAACACGCCAGGTTTCCCTGTCCTTCACTATCTCCCTGAGTTTGCTCTAATCCATGTACATTGAGTCGGTGATACCTTCCAACCATCTCATCCTCTGTCATCCCCTTCTCCTCCTGCTCTCAGTCTTTCCCAGCATCAGGGTCTTTTCCAACAAGTTGGCTCTTCATATCAGGTGGCCAAAGTATTGGAGCTTCAGTCCTTCCAATGAATATTCAGGACTCATTTAATTTAGGTGACTGGTTTGATCTCTTTGCAGTCTAAGGAACTCTCAAGAGTCTTCTCAAGCACCACAGTTCGAAAGCATCAATTCTTCAGTGCTTAGCCCTCTTTCAACTCTCATATCCATACATGACTACTGGAAAAACCATAGCTTTGACTAGACGGACCACTGTCAGCAAAGTGATGTCTCTGTTTATTAATACACTTTCTAGGTTTGTCATAGCTTTTCTTCCAACGGGCAAACAGGCTGCTACTTTCTCTTAAGTTCTCTACAAGGGCTGAATGCGATGCTGCATGGAAAATACCTGGCACATATTCAACTCAGTAAATAACCACAGATTTTACGGGCATACCTCATTTTATTGTACTTTACTTTCCTGTGCTTCACAGATACTGCATTTTTTTTTTTTATGAATTAAAGGTTTATCCAGCAAGTCTATCGGCATCATTTTTTCCAACAGCCTTTGCTCGCTTTGTGTCTTTGTCACATTTTGGTAATTCTTGCAATATTTCCAACTTTTTCCTTATTATTATATTTGTTATGGTGGCTTGTGATCAGTCATCTTTGATGTCACTGTAGCAAAAAGATTACAACTCATTAATGGCTCAGTTGATGGCACCTTTTAACAATAAAGTGTTTTTGATTAGAGTATGTATGGGGTTTTTTTGCCTTTTCATACTATTCATGAGGTTCTCAGTATAAAAAGGCAAATATATATACATATATATATAAATAATATATAACAACACAGAATGAAATAGTTGGATGGCATCACCGACTCAATGGACATGAGTTTCAGCAAACTCCGGGAGATGATGAAGGACCGGGAAGCCTGGTGTGCTGCAGTCCATGGGGTTGCAAAGAGTCAGACACGACTGAGGGACTGAGCAACAACAACAAATGTATTTTTCTTAGACATAATGCCATTGCACAGCTAACATTGCACGTGCTCAGATGTGTCCACCTCTGCGACCTAATGGACTGTAGCCTACCAGGCTCCTCTGTCCATGGGATTTCCCAGGCAAGAATACTGGAGTGGGTTGCCATTCCCTCCTCCAGGGGATCTTCCCAACCCAGAGATCAAACTCGCATCTCCTGCACTGCAGGCAGATTCTTTACTGCTGAGCCACCAGGGCTTCCCCATACTTAACACTATAGAATAGTATAAGCGTAACTTTTATATGCACTGGGAAACCAAAATCATTGTGTGTTTCACTTTTCTGTAGCAGTCTGGAAGCAAACCTGCAGTATCTGAGGTCCGTCTGTACTCCATCTCCTTGGCAACTGGCCCTAGTCTTTTTCTCTCTGTCTTTCAGTCTAATAAAGTTCCTGTTGTTCAGCACCCGCACCACATGCATCCGCTGACGCCCCTCATCACCTACAGCAACGACCACTTCTCCCCCGGCTCCCCTCCCACACACCTCTCCCCAGAGATCGATCCAAAGACAGGTGAGTTGACTGCTGCTCAGGCTGGCCCAGGTGACTCAGAAGAGAATTGTCTGAGGAGTCACACGTGCTGACAAAGCAAGTCTTTATTGGGAAGGGGCACCCGCGTGGAGAACAGTGTGATAAGGGAACCCAGGAGGACTGCTCTGCCATGTGGCTCACAGACTCAGGTTTTGTGGTGATGGGGTTAGTTTCTGAGTTATCTTTGGCCAATTGTTCTGACTCAGGGTCCTTCCTGGTGGTGCACACATTGCTCAGCCAAGATGGATGCCAGGTGGGAAGTGGTAGGATACATGGCGTCTCATTTTGACCTTTCCCAAACTCTCCCGGTTGGTGGTGGCTTGTTAGTTCCATGTTCCTTGCCAGGACCTCCTGTCGTAAAATTACTCACACAAATGGTTTCTATGGTACCTGGCCAGGGTGGGCAGTTTTAGTCAGGGTGTTTCCCCTAACAGACTTATAAGTTTAGATACAAGGCAAGAGACGGAGTTGACTTTTTTCTCTACTTGCTCACCCACACTGTTCATCCCAGAGAGAGCCATCGTTTTCATAAAATTCCCATAGAGTTGCTGTGGCTCAGAGCATTTTTGGAGTCCCTCTTTAGACAGCTATTACAAGTTACAGATAATAAAAGAGGATAAATGTGGAACGGATGTCACCGAGTCCAAGCTCAGTCTGGTCACCACATGACAGGCCTGTAATTGGGAGGCAAGGAATAACAACTTTATTCAGAAAGCTGGGTATCCAAGAAGATAGCGGACTAATGTCCTAGAGAACCATCTTATCAGAGTCTGGATGCCAGTTTCTTTTATAGAACAGAGGGGGAGAGGGGGAAGTAGAATAAAAAGGCCATAAGTCTTGCAGAATATCTCCTGGCTTGGCCTGCATCAGGACAGGGATGTGTTGATTTCTTCTTGCAGCCAGTCACAGGTGGGCCAGGTCAGAACAGTCTCCCTGTGAGCTGAACAAAGTCACTTTAGTCTAACTGTCCAACAGAGGGACAAGGTTCCCTGAGACAGGCCATTATGTATGCTTGCAGCTTATATACAGCATCTTTTCAACAATTATAGTAACAAGAGCATGAAGAGCAAAGGTTAAAGTCAAAGAAAAACAGATCCAATGTGGAATCAGCTATTGTTCTTCCCTGTTACACGGAAATCTGAAGTTTATTTTTCCACGAATGAAAAAGCTTTTCCAGCTGATGACTCCGGAGATAATCTTGGGTTTCTCAGTCCAAGATTTCCTGCCTGTGTCTTGGACACCTCCAATATGAGCAGTTGGAAGTTACTGGTGACTGAGGGCAGAAACAGTGAAAGAAAAGGCATTGCAAGCTCCAGAGCATCTGGGAACAAAGGGTAGCCTCCTGTTTGATGGACTTTAAGGTGTAGGGTCAAGGAATTGTCTGACACATTTTTCCTTGGAAGCAGGAATCCCCCGGCCCCCTCATCCATCCGAGCTGTCTCCGTATTACCCACTGTCTCCCGGAGCTGTTGGGCAAATCCCACATCCCCTCAGCTGGCTCGTCCCACAGTAAGGAAACTTACAGCCTTTCTTATCCCTCCTTCCTTACACTGAGCTCTGCCTCCTATACCTCCAGCCTGTCCTTGGGGTCCAAATACAGATGCCCCCTGCCCCAGCCCCAGAGTGGAGCCCTCTCACCAAGCCCAGAACTTCCCCAGGGCATCAGAACAAGTTTCCCAGGCAGCATCTTCCCAATTTCCACTTCCTACTTATTGCCTTTTACTTATCATCCTATCTTCCCAACCCCTTCTCCATCCCTATGAATGTTCCCATTTCAGCCAGTTTCCTGACCGGATTTCCTTACTCCTGGCCCTTATAGGCAAGGACAGCCCATGTACTCCCTTCCTCCCGGTGGCTTCAGGCACCCCTACCCTGCCCTCGCAATGAATGCCTCGATGTCCAGGTGAGTCCTGGGGCTGCGGCTGTGAGCGGGGAAGTGGCAGCGCAGGGAATGGTTGTCTGCTGGCTCCCCTGCCGTTTCTGACCGTTACATGACGCAGCCTTCTCTTGGCAGTAAGCAGAGAGGCAGGTGCTCACCTTTCCTCCCCGCCTCTCTGATTAGTTGTGGGATGGAAACAACAGGCTCTGCTCACTCTTGCCCAATCTCCCTCTCTAAGAGGAGAATTTTAAAGCCCTCACAGTCAGTCCTCCTGCACGTTTCCCTATGGGCTGGGCAGGGCTTGGTGGCACTGAAGCATTTTGAATATGTCAGACTGAAGCCAGAGGCTGGGAGATTAATTGTTCCTGAAATGATGTCAGGAGAAGGGAACTATGAAAGAGGATTTCCATCTCAGGGGCTGACCTACCTGACAATCATACCACCAATGAAAAAAAAAAAAAAAACCCACAGCATAACCTTTCTTTCCTTTCCCCTGTGTACCTGGCCTCCGACCTCCTGCATCTTCTGTTTTTCATCCCACCTGCTTTCAGCACCGAGTATAGGAACACTGTGCGTTTGTAGGGGAAGGGAGGTTGTTGGGTGTTTCCCAAAATGAGTTCTTTTCAAGGTCAGCCAATAGCCTTCTCTTGCTCCAACTCTGCCATGGCAGAGATGTTCATATGCCTCTGCCGTCAAGGCTGGGTTCCACCATGTCCTCTGAGAGTGACAAGCACTTAGCCTGAATCCCTCTGTTGTTTTTGTTTCCCCCTGGTATGCAGCCTGGTTTCCAGTCGGTTCTCCCCTCACATGGTGGCTCCGGCCCATCCTGGTCTGCCCACCTCAGGGATCCCCCACCCCGCCATTGTCTCCCCCATTGTCAAGCAGGAACCAGCGCCCCCTAGCCTGAGCCCAGCCGTGAGCGCGTGAGTAGTGGGCAGCCTGGTGGCGGGTGGCCAGTCTCTGAGTAGCAGTTGCCATTGATTCTTTTCCTGAGGACCTTCAGCTGACGGCTTCTTCAGCCACATCCTCCCCACCTTGCAAACTGTTCCCTTTGACCCCTGGAATTCCCATCCTCTCGGAGACACGATGCATCTTTTCTCGCAGTAAGGGAAGCCCTACAATCAGGACTTTGAAAGAGAAACTGAGAGAGCTTTTAGCTTCCTTCCCTGTCCCCCCATACACTTGAAAATTGCAAGGGGAATTTTCTCAAAGTCACATGGTTGACTTGGGTCAGAGCTGAGTCCAGCACCATGGCCCACACTTTGTCCACTGAAAGTCAAAGTCTCATGGCCAAGGAGACCCGCCCCGGCTCTGTTTCTACCTACAGTGCTCTGCCCCCTCCTCTTTCTCACCTGGGGCCAGCCCATCTCAGCTCCCCCCACCACCTTTGTCAGGGGCACAGCTCCTTTGTCAGGAAGTTGTCCTCTCCTAGAATGTGGCTGGAGGTCAGTCAGAGACTAGGAACTGGGTGCTCAGGTGCTGAAAGCAGCCCTGGGCAACTCTCATTAGCTGCCAAGTGGCTCATCCCCTCCTCCCCAGAGGCAGCCAGCCCTTAGCCTCCTTGGGAGATGACAGCTGACAAATGCTAACCTACAGCCTTGTGCCTTCCCAGGAAATCACCAGTCACAGTGAAGAAAGAGGAAGAAAAGAAGCCCCACGTGAAGAAGCCTCTTAATGCCTTCATGTTATATATGAAGGAGATGAGGGCCAAGGTGGTGGCTGAGTGCACCCTGAAGGAGAGTGCAGCCATCAACCAGATCCTGGGAAGGAAGGTAAGGGCCGCCCCTGTGTTCCAGGCTGTGCAGCTCAGTGTCCCCCATGCTCAACACTCTTTCCTCGCTGGTCCTCTCTCTACAGTGGCACAACCTGTCCCGAGAAGAACAGGCCAAGTACTACGAATTGGCCCGAAAGGAGCGGCAGCTTCACTCACAGCTCTACCCGACCTGGTCAGCCCGGGACAACTACGTACGTGCCCACTCAGACACCAGGGGCAGCCTCCAAGTGAGGATTTGGGGGAGAAGGAAGCTGACTCCAGTGATAGAGGACCCTTAAGGCCAGGGAGAAGTCTGTATTTCTCTAGAAATGAGGAAGACACTTTAATTCTCAGGAGGGCCACAAGGACATGGTTTTGGTGTCCTGAGGACAGAGTTAAATTTGTGCCTGTCCCATTGCAAGTGGGGCATCCATGCATGCTAAGTCACTTCAGTTGTGTCCAACTCTTTGCAACCCTGTGAACTGTAGCCCTCCAGGCTCCTCCGTCTGTGGGATTCTCCAGGCAAGAATACTGGAGTGGGTTGCCATTTCCTCCTCCAGGGGATCTTCGGGACCCGGGGATCAAACCTGTGTTTCTTGTCTCCTTCATTGAAGGGCAGGTTCTTAACCACTAGCGCCACCTGGAAAGCCAACTGGAATTGGAAGTGGACTGAGCCTTTAATTCCATACTTCAGGGTGTGGTGTCAGCTGTGTGCTAGTTCTGATGATCGGTGTCTGTAGCAAAGGGTTCCCAACCTGGGGCTCACAATGCCATGAGCTACTGCCTACATTTCTGATACCTCCCTGGAACTGGACAGGTTTTTTTATTTTATTTTTTTAAAAAATTTTGGTGGGGCTGCATGAACTTTCTCTATTTGAGATATGCAGGGGGCTTCTCTTTAGTTGCAGTGGGAAGGTTTCTCATTGCAGTGGCTTCTCTTGTGGAGCACAGACTCTAGAGTATGCAGGCTCAGGGGTTGTGGCACATGAGCTTAGCTGCCCCACAGCATGTATGATCTTCCCAGACCAGGAATCAAACCCACTGGCAGGTGGATTCTCAACTCCTAAACTGCCAAGGAAGTCCCTGTATGTATGTTCTTACTTGCTCTTTTTGTGCTAAAAGTCTTCATAGCTGAGTTAGTTTTTTTTTCCCCCCTCTTTGGTGCCAACTGAGCCCATACCTTCAACAGTGAAAGCATATAGTCCTAACCCACTGAATTGCCAGGGAATTCCAGCTGCATGAGATTTTCAGTGATACCTGGGATGCCTCAAAAAAGATCAGGAACCTGACACTGTTCTAGAGAGAGAAATAGAAAACTAAGCCTGCAGGGCAGGGAAAGAATGAGACCTTCCAAGAAAGTCAGGACCTATCTGAGCTGAGGGGAGGGAGGTGGCCCCCCAGAAAGGCTCACTGTGTCTCCGCATGAGGCTGCTGCACAGAATGGGACCTGGGCGCCTGGTACAGAAAATATCCTGTCAACCCCACTTCATAACTGAATCCATCAGAAAAGCCGTTATTCTGTCCCTGGTTATTACCTTTTCCTTTGGCTATATCTTTCAGGGTAAGAAAAAGAAGAGGAAGCGAGAAAAGCAGCTGTCCCAGACACAGTCCCAGCAGCAGCAAGTCCAGGAGGCAGATGGTGAGTCTTCAGGAGGGAACTGCGTCTTTACTTTTTCCCACTGTGTCAGCTATGCCTGCCAGCACCCTGTGCGTGGGTCTCTGATGGACACCATGTCAACGCTGTGTTTTAATATTAATAGCTGCCATTTTCAAGGCCTCTGCCTCATGTACACTTGTGCATGCGTGCTAAGTCACTTCCATCATGTCCGACTCTTTGCGACACTATGGATTGCATCCCACCAGGCCTGTCTGTCCATGGGGATTCTCCAGGCAAGAATATTGGAATGGGTTGTCATGCCCTCCACCAGGGGCTCTTCCTGACCCAGGGATTGAACCTGCTGCTCTTATGTCTACATGCATTGGCAGGAGGGTTCTTAACCAGTAGTACCACTTGGGTATACTCAGGTGGGTGTTATTATTACCCCCCTTCTGGAGATGATCAGTTTAGAGGCTCAGAGAAGTGAAAGGACTTTCCTGGTCATGCTGCTTGGTAAATGGAGGGAGGGTTTGGTCCAGCGCTTTGTCACTCGAAAGGTGCTCTTCAATTCAGTTGAGTTTCGTCTTATTGAGGGTTAGGTTCTAAAATCAATGCAGTAAAAGTAAAAACTGAATGTTGTTGAAATGAGCATTGAAATTCCCTTAGGAACCCAGCCCCTTAGAGACTGGCATACCACCTTTCAGTGAATCCAGTAGATTCAGGTTTTCCTTCAATGTTTGGTTGGCCGAATATCAGAAACAATCATTTGCTTGGATTAGGAAGGCCCTTCTGTGCCACAAATATCTTTTTACATCAGAATCTCACCCAGCACAGACTAGCCCCTTCCTTGGCCAGTATTTCAGTCACACCTCCCATCTCACGCTCATTCCAGGACAAGGGTAGAACTAGTTTAGTTCCATCTAAAGGGCTTCGCAGGTGGTAAAGAATCCTTCTGCAATGCAGGAGACCTGGGTTCAATCCCTGGGTAGGGAAGATCCCTGGAGAAGGGAATGGCAACTCACTCCAGTATTCTTGCCTGGAGAATCCCATGGACAGAAGAGCCTGGTGAGCTACAGTCCATAGGGTTGTGAACAGTGAGACGTGACTGAGCAGCTAACACAGACACACACACTAAGTGCTTTTTATCGCCTTTCCTTTCACTTCCTTTCCTAGCTTTCTAGTATCTCTATAATTTATTTATCTCCATAGGAGTACACATAAATTAACTATGTATATGGCACAAAATCTGTTGAATTGGTGCGTGGCAGGCACTGTACTATCTCTAGGAGGATCATAAACCAAAGATTTTAAAGCAAACTGAATGGAGATCCATCCCCCAAATTATAAGATTTAGGCAGGAAGATGATAATTTGCTAGAGAAGGAAATGGCAACCCACTCCATTATTCTTGCGGGGAGAATTCCAGGGACAGAAAAGCCTGACGGGCTACACTCCATAGCGGTGCAAGGAGGCAGACATCACTGAGCACAGCACAGCACGATAATTTGATAAGCTCAGCTATTTTCCCTCCAGGCAGATACTGAACGGGGTCTCTGGCATTTTGGTATTGGCCCTTTTCTGTGCTCTAGGTGTACTGAAAGTCTTAGGCGTCATTTCAGGGCCTCATGTCCCTCCCTTTACGCATGCTTGTTTCCCGGGTCTTATGTACTACTTCTGCCTTTCCCAGCGTTCCTAGCGGCTGACTTTCTTGTTTGTGTCCCCCCACCCCCACCCCCCTAGGTGCTCTGGCCTCCAAAAGCAAGAAGCCATGTGTCCAGTACCTGCCCCCCGAGAAGCCCTGTGACAGCCCAGCTTCCTCCCACGGCAGCATGCTGGACTCCCCAGCTACCCCCTCCGCGGCCTTGGCCTCCCCGGCCGCCCCAGCCGCCACCCACTCGGAGCAAGCCCAGCCCCTCTCCCTCACCACCAAGCCAGAGACCCGGGCCCAGCTGGCTCTCCACTCAGCCGCCTTCCTGTCATCAAAGGCTGCCGCCACCTCTTCTGGCCAGATGGGTAGCCAGCCCCCGCTCCTGTCCCGGCCCCTCCCTTTGGGGTCTGTGCCCACAGCTCTGCTGACGTCCCCCCCATCCTTCCCCGCCACGCTCCACGCCCACCAGGCCCTCCCCGTGCTCCAGGCCCAGCCTCTGTCCTTGGTCACCAAGTCTGCCCACTAAGCTGCCCCCCTTGACCTATGCAGGCTGTCACGTGACTCATCGAGTAGTAAGGATGCAGAAGGAAAAAAAAAAGGAAACTTTATTGGTCAATATTTGACCACTCTGGACTGTTCTGTAAAGTGACTGGTAACAGCAGCACTTTACGGTTTGTAGATGTAACCAGTAGCTGATCTTAAGTCTTTTTTTAAAAAACAAACAAACAAAAATCTTTAAAAAAAAAAAAAAAAAGGAAAACGAGAACTGAAAAGTAGTGTGTTATTCTTCCTGTGTGTGCAGTGGTGGATGGACCTGGGCAGAAGGCACCCCTCTCTCTACCTCCTGGACTCTCTGCCCTCCCTCCTCTTCCCATCCTCTCACACATCCAGCCCCCACCCCCTGCTTCCTGGCTCCCCTCATTCCAGCTTACACGTTGGCCCTTGTTGCCATTTCTAGCCTCTTCGTCGACAACCCGTTCCTTGACATTCCCTTTGACTTAGCCCACGTTTTTCTCCTGTGGGTTCATGCCTTCATCTTCGTCCTCTGCCCAGTGTAAGGCTGTCACCACGTGAGAAACACCTTGGCCTCTTTGTCTCCACCAGCACACTTTTCCCTCAGTGGCCCTAAACCACCCCCACCCCCCAGCCTCCAGCTTTCTGTGGAGGAAGAGGTCCTCTAAAATGGTTCTCCCCTGCATTTAAAGGGACTCAAGGTGCCTGCCACTTCCTCAGCGAAGAAGCCTGTGTTCCATCCCCTTACCAGTCAAGATGTCCCCTCACAGCCCCGGAGTGGCAGACAGGTCTGGCTCCTGTCACCCGGGAATGTGCTAGCACAATCTGCCAAAGCTCTGAGACCCTCCTCCCTCCCCAGTCACCTCACATGCTTCTTCTGTGTGTATTTCTTTTCATTTTTATGGGGTTTTTTTGGAGCAATTTAAACTCCCAGTTGTTTATTTTCACAAAAGAAAATAAAATTGCAGTTGCAAGACTTTGCTGAGTATTTTAGTCCTTTGTTGACTCAAGCCCCTTTCTTCACACCAAAGGCTGTGTAAGATTTTTACAGAATGCAAAAGAGGAATGCCTCTTTTGGAAGGGGATGTAAGTCATGCCTGACAGAACTAGAAAAATCTAATCCCGTTTTCAGCCTCGAATGTGCACAGACCAGTCAGTATAGATAACTGAGATCCAAAGGGATGAATCTTTTTATTTTCATTTGTCTTCTTGTAATTGCCAAGATGGAAGGGGTGTCCTTGGGTTTCTTAGCACGTACCGAGCACTGGAATTCATTTTTGTGGTACAGCTTTACTGAGGTATATAATTCATACAATTCATCAGTGATTTTGTGTTCGAAGTTGTGTATCCATCATCACATTAAAATATTTTCATTACCTCAAAAAGAAACCCCATACTTTTGGGAACTTACCTTCTACTTCCTCCTTCTCACACGACCACCTCCAGCCCTGGACAATCATGAATCTACTTTCTGTCTCTGTGTTTGTCTGTTCTGGATATTTCATGTTTTTTAAACAAGTATTTAGCTAATAATATATTTATTTTTGGCAGAGCTGGGTCTTCGGTACTGTGTGTGGGATAGTCTCTAGTTGTGGTGTGCTAGCCTGTCGGTGCGGTGCCCTCTCTTGCTGTGGAGTATGAGCCCTAGGTGCATGGGCTTCAGCAGCTGTGGCACAGGTGCTCAGGCCCCAGAGTGCAGTCCCAGCAGCTGTGGCACACAGGCTTTAGTTGTTCCATGTCATGTGAAATCTTCCTGGACCAGGGATTGAAATCATGTCCCCTGCACTGGCAGGCGGACTCCCACTCACTGTACCATCAGGGAAGTCCTGTCTGTGTTCTTTTTGATGATAGCCATTATGGCAGGTGTCAGAGGACGTTGTGGTTTTTATTTGCATTTCCCTGATGCATTTTCCTTTTTTTTTTTTTTATTACAGCCATCCTAGTAAATGTGGAGTGGTGTCTCATTGTAACTTTGATTTGCATTTATCTAACTAATGATGGGGAACATCCAGACATTAGTGAGTTATCCCAACACCATTTGTTGAAAGACTATTCTTTCCCCTGTTGAACAGTCAGCACCATGGTTAAAAATCAATTGACCATAAATATATAGGTTTATTTCCATACTCTCAATTCTTCCATTAGCCATATGTCTTTGTGCCTGTGCTACACTGTCCTAATCAATGTTGTAATTAGTTTTAAAATTGGGAAATTAGAGTCCTCTAATTTCATTCTTTTTCAAACCTGTTTTAGCTATTCTGGGTCTCTTGCATTTTTGTATGAATTTTAGGATCAATTTATTAATTTCTGCAGAGAAGCCACCAGGAATTTTAATAGGGATTGTACTGGTAGATCAATTTGGGAAGTACAGCCATTCTAACAATTACAACTTCCAATTCATGAATATGCAATGTCTTTCCATTTATTTAGGGCTTCTTGAGTTTCTTTTAATAATATTTGTAGTTTTCAGAGTATAAGCTATGCATTTCTTCTGATAAATTTATTCCTAAGGGATTTATTCTTTTTGATACTATTGTAGATGGAATTGTTTCTTAGTTTCATTTTTAGATTGTCTGTTGAAAGTGTATAGGAATACTGTTAATTTTAATATATTGATCTCACTTCTTACATCCTTGCTTAACCTGTCCTAATAAATTTTTAGAAAATCCTCAGGATTCTCTTTATGCAAGATCATGTTATCTACAAATAGATATAGTTTTACTTCTTCCTTTCAATCTGGATGCGTCTTATTTTCTTTTCTTGCTGAATTATCTTGGCTACTTCCAATACAAAGTTGAATGAAAGTGGTAAGAACAGTCATGCATGGTTCTTTATCTCAGAGGGAGAGCATCTAGTCTTTTATCATTACCGTTATGTTAGTAGTAAGGTTTTTGTACATGCCCTCTTCAGGTTGAGGAAAGTCCCTTCTTTTCCAAGTTTGTTGAGTATTTTTATATGTAGAAGTGCCAGGAAATTTAAGATTTATTCAAGTTAGGGCCCTATCATTCCTTTAAACCAGTATTGGTGTGAGTAAGAAGTTAGTTCTAAAATCTACCTTCTCTATTCCAGCTAAAAGCACTTCCTGGAGAAAAACCACACACCTGCAGTAGGTGCCACAATAGACGTGTGCCTAACATAAGCTAGGCCTTCAGCACATTTGATCGGTTACTACACTTAGCCTTTGTCAGTTTCCTGTATTAATCCCCTCAACAACTCTTCTCTCCACCATCCTCAGGCCCTCGGGTTAATCCCCACCTTTTCTCTCTCAAAAACTATGTTGCCCCTTAGAATACCAAGAAAATTGAGGCCAGCTAAAATGTTCTATTCTGGGGACTTTCCTGGTAGTCCATTGGTTAAAATTCCAACAAGATTCCAATTCACGGGGCACAGGTTCAATCCCAGTTTGGGAAAATAAGATCCCACAGAGCCAAAAAAGGTAAAAAAAAAAAAAAATTCTATTCTGAACTCCCACATCCCTACCTAAGTATTCACCCACCCTCCAGCCATTCTAACTGCTTTTCCACAGGTCTCAAGGTCGACTCAGGGCAAACTGTCCCCTGAATCCCAGCCATTCCAGCAGTCATCATATCTCTCTGTCTTGTAATCTTGGTCTGTCTAATAAATTATTCCTCTCAGTCAGGTTAAAAACACTCAGTCCTCTTCCATATTAGTTTCACATTCAAACTTCCAGAAAAAGGTACCTTCTACTAATCTTCTATCCACTACATATCCCACTGGAACCAGGTTTCACTCCCTCTGCTGAAATACCTAGTAACTCCTTATCTTACTTCAACTCTGTGCTGTCAATTTCATTATCCTTCTGAAAATAGTTCTATGACAATTGTGAGCCCTCAAAGGATGCTGAGTAAAGAAACTGGAAAATAAGGAGATGTTAGTGTCCCAAAAGTGGTGACATGACTAGTTATCACTAAAGTGACAAAGAGACCTGCAAGATGAGAATAGCAGGTGTGGTTCTGTGACTTGCTTCATTTCCAGTTAATAATTGATCATATACACATCAGTTCAGTTCAGTCGTGTCCATCTCTTTGCAACCCCATGAATCGCAGCACGCCAGGCCTCCCTGTCCATCACCAACTCCCGGAGTTCACTCAGACTCACATCCATCGAGTCAGTGATGCCAACCAGCCATCTCATCCTCTGTCATCCCCTTCTCCTCCTGCCCCCAGTCCCTCCCAGCATCAGAGTCTTTTCCAATGAGTCAACTCTTTGCATGAGGTGGCCAAAGTACTGGAGTTTCAGCTTTAGCATCATTCCTTCCAAAAAATCCCAGGGCTGATCTCCTTCAGAATGGACTGGTTGGCTCTCCTTGCAGTCCAAGGGACTCTCAAGAGTCTTCTCCAACACCACAGTTCAAAAGCATCAATTCCTCGGCACTCAGCCCTCTTCACAGTCCAACCCTCACATCCATACATGACCACAGGAAAAACCATAGCCTTGACTAGACGGACCTTAGTCAGCAAAGTAATGTCTCTGCTTTTGAATATACTATCTAGGTTGGTCATAACTTTTCTTCTAAGGAGTAAGCATCTCTTAATTTCATGGCTGCAATTACCATCTGCAGTGATTTTGGAGCCCAAAAATATAAAGTCTGACAGTGTTTCCACTGTTTCCCCATCTATTTCCCATGAAGTGATGGGACCAGATGCCATGATCTTCGTTTTCTGAATGTTGAGCTTTAGGCAAACTTTTTCACTCTCCACTTTCACTTTGATCAATAGGCTTTTTAGTTCCTCTTCACTTTCTGCCATAAGGGTGGTGTCATCTGCATATCTGAGGTTATTGATATTTCTCCCGCAATCAAGATTCCAGCTTGTGCTTATTCCAGCCCAGCGTTTCTCATGATGTACTCTACATATAAGTTAAATAAGCAGGGTGACAATATTCAGCCTTGACGTACTCTTTTTCCTATTTGGAACCAGTCTGTTGTTCCATGTCCAGTTCTAACTGTTGCTTCCTGATCTGCATACAGATTTCTCAAGAGGCAGGTCAGGTGGTCTGGTATTCCCATCTCTTTCAGAATTTTCCACAGTTTATTGTGATCCACACAGTCAAAGGCTTTGGCATTGTCAATAAAGCAGAAATAGATGTTTTTCTGGAACTCTCTTGCTTTTTCCATCATTCAGCGGATGTTGGCAATTTGATCTCTGGTTCCCCTGCCTTTTCTAAAACTGGCTTGAACATCAGGAAGTTCACGGTTCATGTATTGCTGAAGCCTGGCTTGGAGAATTTTGAGCATTAGTTTACTAGCATGTGAGATGAGTGCAATTGTGAAGTAGTTTGAGCATTCTTTGGCATTGCCTTTCTAGTTGCCTATAAAAAAGGGAGAACCAAGAAAGTATTATTCTTAATAACTCTGGGTCCACTGGAGAAGGGAATGGCAAACCACCCACTTCAGTGTTCTTGCCTTGAGAACCCCATGAACAGTATGAAAAGGCAAAAAGATAGGACATTGAAAAATGAACTCCCCAGGTCGGTAAGTGCCCAATATGCTACTAGAGATGAATGGAGAAATAACTCCAGAAAGAATGAAGGGATGGGCCAACGTAAAAACAACACCCAATTGTGGATGGGACTGGCGATGCTGTAAAGAGCAATATTGCATAGGAACCTAGAATGTTAGGTCCGTGAATCAAGGCAAATTGGAAGTGGTCAAACAGGAGATGGCAAGAATGAATGCTGCCATTCTAGGAATCAGTGAACTAAGATGGACTGGAATGGGTGAATTTAACTCAGATGACCATTATATCTACTACTGTGGGCAGGAATCCCTTAGAAGAAATGGAGTAGCCATCATAGTCAACAAAAGAGTCTGAAATGCAGTACTTGGATGCAATCTCAAAAACGACAGAATGATCTCTGTCCATTTCCAAGGCAAACCATTCAATATCACAGTAATCCAAGTCTATGCCCTGACCAGTAACGCTGAAGAAGCTGAAGTTGAATGGTTCTATGAAGACCTACAAGACCTTCTGCAACTAACATCCAAAAAAGATGTACTTTTCATTATAGGGGACTGGACTGCAAAAGTAAGAAGTCAAGAAACACCTGGAGTAACAGGCAAATTTGGCCTTGGAGTACAGAATGAAGCAGGGCAAAGGCTAATAGAGTTCTGCCAAGAGAATGCACTGGTCATAGCAAACACCCTCTTCCAACAACACAAGAGAAGACTCTACACATGGATATCACCAGATGATCAACACCGAAATCAGATTGATTATATTCTTTGCAGCCAAAGAGGGAGAAGCTCTACAGAGTCAACAAAAACAAGACCAGGAGCTGACTGTGGCTCAGATCATGAACTCCTTATTGCCAAATTCAGACTCAAATTGAAGAAAGTGGAGAAAACCACTAGACCATTCAGGTATGACCTAAATCAAATTCCTTATGATTATACAGTGGAAGTGAGAAATAGATTTAAGGGACTAGATCTGATAGATAGAGTTCCTGATGAACTGTGGACGGAGGTTCGTGACATTGTACAGGAGACAGGGATCAAGACCATGCCCATGGAAAAGAAATGCAAAAAAGCAAAATGGCTGTCTGAGGAGGCCCTACAAATAGCTGTGAAAGGAAGAGAAGTGAAAAGCAAAGCAGAAAAGGAAAGATATACCCATTTGAATGCAGAGTTCCAAAGAATAGCAAGAAGAGATAAGAAAGCCTTCCTCAGTGATCAGTGCAAAGAAATAGAGGAAAACAATAGAATGGGAAAGACTAGAGATCTCTTCAAGAAAATTAGAGATACCAAGGGAACATTTCATGCAAAGATGGGCTCAATAGACAGACATGGTAGGGACCTAACAGAAGCAGAAAATATTAAGAAGAGGTGGCAAGAATACACAGAAAAACTGTACAAAAAAAGATCTTCATGACCCAGATAATCACAATGGTATGATCACTCACACTCACCTAGAGCCAGACATCCTAGAATGTGAAGTCAAGTGGGCCTTAGAAAGCATCACTACAAACAAAGCTAGTGGAGATGATGGAATTCCAGTTGAGCTATTTCAAATCCTGAAAGATGATGCTATGAAAGTGCTGCACTCAATATGCCAGCAAATTTGGAAAACTCAGCCATGGCCACAGGACTGGAAAAGATCAGTTTTCACTGGAATCCCAAAGAAAGGCAATGCCAAGGAATGCTCAAACTACTTCACAATTGCACTCATCTCACATGCTAGTAAACTAATGCTCAAAATTCTCCAAGCCAGGCTTCAGCAATACATGAACCGTGAACTTCCAGATGTTCAAGCTGGTTTTAGAAAAGGCAGAGGAACCAGAGATAAAATTGCCAACATCCGCTGGATCATCGAAAAGGAAGAAAGTTCCAGAAAAACATCTGTTTCTGTTTTATTGACGATGCCAAAGCCTTTGACTGTGTGGATCACAATAAACTGTGGAAAATTCTGAAAGAGATGGGAATACCAGACCACCTGACCTGCCTCTTGAGAAACCTATATGCAGATCAGAAAGCAACAGTTAGAACTGGACATGGAACAACAGACTGGTTCCAAAAAGGAAAAGGAGTACATCAAGGCTGTATATTGTCACCCTGCTTATTTAATTTATATGCAGAGTACATCATGAGAAACACTAGGCTGGAGGAAGCACAAGCTGGAATCAAGATTGCTGGGAGAAATATCAATAACCTCAGATATGCAGATGACACCACCCTTATGGCAGAAAGTGAAGAAGAACTAAAGGGCCTCTTGATGAAAGTGAAAGAGGAGAGTGAAAAGTTTGGCTTAAAGTTCAACATTCAGAGAACTAAGATCATGGCATCTGGTTCCATCACTTCATGGCAAACAGACGGAGAAACAGTGGAAACAGTGGCTGACTTTATTTTTCTGGGCTCCAAAATCACTGCAGATGGTGATTGCAGCCATGAAATTAAAAGACGCTTACTCCTTGGAAGGAAAGTTATGACCAACCTAGAGAGCATATTCAAAAGCAGAGACATTACTTTATCAGCAAAGGTCTGTCTAATTAAGGCTATAGTTTTTCCAGTGGTCATGTATGGATGTGAGAGTTGTACTATAAAGAAAGCTGAGTGCCAAAGAACTGATGCTCTTGAACTGTGGTGTTGGAGAAGACTCCTGAGAGTCCCTTGGACTGCAAGGAGATCCAACCAGTCCATCCTAAAGGAGATCAGTCCTGGGTGTTCACTGGAAAGACTGCTGTTGAAGCTGAAACTCCAATCCTTTGCCCAACTGATGCCCAAGAGCTGACTCATTTGAAAAGACCCTGATGCTGGGAACGATTGAGGGCAGGAGGAGAAGTGGATGACAGAGGATGAGATGGCTGGATGGCATCACTGACTCAATGGACATGGGTGGACTCCCGGGGTTGCTGATGGATAGGGAGGCCTGGCGTACTGTGGTTCATGGGGCTGAAAAGAGTCGGACACAACTGATCGACTGAACTGAACCAAACAGGACCTTTTTACTTTCTTACTTTGTCTTATCTTTAATTTTTTTTCTATAGTGAATGTATTAATTATAACAATTTGGGGGAGCCTTAATTATATGCTCGATACTGTTAAATACTCTGTATGAATTATCTCACCCTCAAAACTTTTATTCCCATTTCATAATGAACAAATTGATACCTAAAACAATTAATTGGCCAAAGTGAGGTGAATTATTTGTGAAATAAACATTAAAGAATAACGAGTTTCCTTGGTGGCTCAGTAGTAAAGAATCTGCCTACCAATGCAGGAGGCACGGATTCAGTCCTTGGTCCAGGAAGACCCCAGAAGCCTTGGAGCAACTAAGCCTTCACCACAGCCATTGAGCCTGTGCTTAGAGCCTGGAAGCCACAAATACTGAGCCCACACGCCTCAACTACTGAATCCTGCTTGCCCTAGAAGCCTGTGCTCCGCAACAAGAGAAACTGCCACTTTGAGAAGCCCGTGCACTGCAAGGAAGAGTAGTCCCCACTGGTCGAAACTACAGAAAATCCTGCGAGGCAGTGAAGACCCAGCACAGCCGAAAATAAATAAAAAATTTTTTTAATTAATATAAAAAAGAATAACAAGGACTATTTTTCTCCTATCAAATTAGCAGATTAAGCATAGTCACTTACCTAGGATGGGTAAGATAATAGCATGACTTAAACAAGATGCTTAAGTTTTTGGAGCTTCTGTCTCAGGCACCTAATCAGTACCTGATTATAAGTAATAATCACTAAGAATAGAAAACTGAAAATAATTCAGAACTCCAATAATAAAGAAACTGTCACAAAATCAATGATAAATATAAATTTTTATGAAACCATTAACAGTCATGTTTGACAATATTTAATTAGGGGAGCGTGCCCTTGAACTCTTTGATGCTCATGTTTCCAGCTACCTCTCTGTTATTTCTACTTGACTGTCTCACAGGCAAGAATAAATTCACTTTTAGTGCCCCAATCGTATTAAATCTGGTTTTCCACATCTTCCTCACATCACACCTCCCTCCCATAGCCAATCTATCTCCAAGGCCTGTTGGTATTTCCTCCCAAATTTATATTGAGCCCAACCACTTCCCTCTATTCTCACCATACCTATGCTAGTCCTTCTAGGACTACTGCAACAGCCTCCTAAATGTTTAACTCCTAAACACACTATTTTCTTCCCATAGCCTGTATGAACACAACAGAAATCTTAAACAGCATGATACAAAACGATATATCCAATAATTGCAATTTGGGAGAAAATGATTATAGAATAAAAGACGGTGAAAACACACTACTTAAGAAACAGGGGGCGGGAGTATATTTATATTTATCCTAATTGTATTTGTTTTAAAAAATCACTGAATAGGAACTTGTGGAGGAGGGCTAGAGAGCAAAAACATTCTATTATTATCTATTATTCGCTGCTCAGGCTTCCTCTTGCTGCAGAGAACAGGGGCTTCTCATTGTCACAACTTCTCTTGTTGCGCTGGCTCTAGGTCACTGGCTTCAGTAGTTGCGGCCCACCGGCTTAGTTGCCCCATGGGACCAAGGATGACTCATGTCCTCTTCATTCGCAGGTGGATTCTTAACCACTGAACCACAAGAGAAATCCCACAAGAACTTTTTGAGGTTTTTAATTTAAAGATAATTGCTTCAGTAACTTTCTAATGTGAACTTTTCGAAAAATAAATCCCATTTTTTTCAACCGTTAGATTATATTACCTAATCAAATATATCGTTTGCAAGACAAAAATACACTAAAACGTTGATAGTCACTACTCTGGAAGCGTGAGGCAGAGATTCTGTTTTCTACTTGTACACATTCAGTGAATTTTCTAGCGTGAATGAGTAATTTACACGATCAGAAAACAGATGAACTTTTTAGAAAAGATCTTTGACACCGTTTCCGTCGGGGGTCAAAAGAGCGAGCAGGGTTGCGAAGGCTCCCGCTACAAAGGTGACAGGGTGGGTGTCTGTTTCCAGATTTCCACACGTCTGTGCGCTGCAGGGAAAGAACCATGAGGGAGGGAGAAGGCAGAAAGGCAGGCAGAGGATAGGAGCGAGCAAGCACCAGGCCCCAACGACTTCACTCCCGTGGTTACGTCCGTGGGCCAGGGAGCGCCTGCTTCGCCAGTATTGTCTCGTAAATATGACAGCAAAGAAGGAAAGGGGGACTAAGTTTGTAGCGGCCGCTGCGGAGCTACGAAAGCAGGAAAAGACAAATACGCCTTCTACACGCAATACAGCCCCGCCACCAGCAAAAGCAGTCACACCTCGGGGGAAACAACTGAACACCAGCTTGCCGGGCTTCTTCCAATCCCTGCCTCTTGCCTGGGTGTGGCTGCGGCGACGCACACAGGAAGGGGCGGGACATAACACTAACCCCGCGTGCTGATCTCGCGAGAGCATTAGGGGGCGGAAGCACAGTCGGTGCAGGATGCGGTTCCTGGTTGCGTTCGTGTTACTGAGCGTCGCGGCAGCGGGTAAGAATTCCCCCCCGCCCCCACCCCACCGCAGTCCCAAGACCAGCCCCCGGTAATCCCACTGTCGCCCCGGGGCCCGTCGTCTTCACCGTGGCCTGTCAGCCCCTGACCTCACTCTTCCTTGCCCGAACCTCGCCACCGCTCCGCTCGCCAGCACTCCCCTCCCTTTTGCCCGTTGCAACGTTCTGAGGAGTTCTTTCTCCCCGACTGCCTCTCTTCAGCCAGATAGTTTCTCTGTTTCAGACTCGCAGCTCATTTCTGCTCCAGTCGCCGGAACAACCGCTCAGAAGGAAGACCAGGCTTCTGCAGGAAGCTCCAGGCAGCAGGTCTTGATCGCTCAGTCTAGGCTAGAACACAGTAACCAAACCTTTCTAAATCAGACCGACGCGAAAACCGACCCTGGCAATTCGGGAGCCACGCAGCGCCCCGCGAAAACCGACCCTGACCATTCGGGAACTGAGCAGCGCCCGACGGAAAGCGGCCCTGACAGTTCGGGAGCCGAGCACCGCCCCGCGGAAACCCACTCCGATAATTCGGGAACCGAGCAGCGCCCGACGGAAAGCGGCCCTGACAATTCGGGAGCCGAGCACCGCCCCGCGGAAACCCACTCCGATAATTCAGGAGCCGAGCAGCGCCCCGGGAAAGCCGACCCTGGCAGTTCCCCCAGAGACCAGTCCAACAAGTTGGTCTCCAGCCCCTCTTCTGATAACAAGGAGTCCACCAAGGTTCATGTAAACACAGTCGCTGGCAAAGCTCTGCAGACTTCCAGAACTGAACCTGGGGGGAAAGTGTTGGCAGACCCCTCTTCTCCCCAGCGGGAGGGAGGAGGTAAGCCTTTAGAATTAACTGAAGATGTGGAGCCCAAGGAGACTGAAGAAGGGGATGCAGAGCCAGAGGAAGACGCACCACCCAAAGAAGGGAAAGAAATGGTTGGCCCTGCCTCCAGAGAGAACCGTGAAGGGACACTTTCGAATACCTGGAGTAAGAAGGATGACCTTTATAAGGATAACCTTGGAAATGCCAATGCAGAGAGCAGCCACTTTTTTGCATATCTGGTGACAGCAGCCATTCTCGTCGCTGCCCTCTATATCGCCTACCACAATAAGCGGAAGGTAAGGCAAGAATGGCCTTAAGAGGAGGAGTGGGATTTCCTCCTCTCAGAAAGCCTGATGTGTGAGTATCCATCACTCATCAGCCTGTAAGCCCTGGGAATTTAAGAAACAAACTTCCTGTTTTTTTTCCTGAGATCCTGCCAGGATTCTCTATTGGGTTTTCTAGGGTTCTTTTTTTTCCTCCCTTTGTCTTAGAAATCATTTGTTTTCACATCTGTTTCCTCTGCCCTCTGCTGTTGCGTCAGGTGTGAAGCTTAGGACATTATTATGATTTGACCCAAATGAAGGTCTCCTCCCATAATCTTGGAACTTAGAATCTTTCACATCCTGAGAGAGGACCTGAGGACCTGACAGTTTGTATGTAGTTAAAGCAGTGATCTTCCTGTGTTCTAATTTCTAGCTTCCTCTCCCAAGCATTTGTCTTCCATCTGCAGGAACAGAAAGAATGGTTACAGAGTCTTCAAGACCAGCAGCAGAGCGCCCAGGGGTCTATGTTCTGCAGCTGAGTTTCTGATTAGAAGAAAGGCCAGAAATTGCATGAATACACTCATCTTTTACTTCAGCAGGGTTTGTTGTGTTGCTTAGTAACCACTCCCCAACGACAAAATAATTGCATTTCTTTTTTTGTTTTTAACTGAAATATAAAAAAACATGATGTGTAGTTGATTTACAATGTTGTGTTAGGTGTACAGCACAGTGATTCCGTTTTTTATATATATATTCATTTTCAGATTCTTCCCCAAATGATTGCATTTCTTATGAGCCCTAAGAATTTAGTAGTTTGTAATAGTCTGACTAAAATTGAAGGGTTCAATTCATGATAGTCAAAAGGCCTAGGGCTGTGAGAAATGAGAGAAGACATTTAGTAAAAGTGGTACATTCCTGGGAATTCCCTGACAGTTATGGGGTTAAGACTCCATGCTTTCACTGCAGGGGCCACAGGTTTGATCTCTGATTGAGGTTCTAAGATCCCCAATGCCACATGAATGTGGCCTTGAAAAAAAATTTTTTTAAGGTACATTCCTTATTCTACATCCAAGTGCTTATCATGGAGAGTAACCTTAAGTATGAAATGAGAGTGGTCAGGTTCAGATGAAATAAAGTGTGGGGTGAAAGAGTACATTTGCAGATTAGAAGTAATTATTGCTTAATACTAAGATAAAAGGAGGGGGACTTGCTTAGCCTGGAGGAGTCTCAGCTGGGGAGGAGTTGGCAGTTCTTTTCACTGTGTTGTTGTTCAGTCACCAAGTCCCGTCTGATTCTTTGTACCCCAAGGACTGCAGCATGTCAGGCTTCCCTATCCTTCACAATCTCTTAGAGTTTGCTCAAACTCATGTCCATTGAGTTGATGATCCCATCCAGCCATTTCATCCTCTGTCACCCCCTTCTCCTCCTGCCCTCAATCTTTCCCAGCATCAAGGTCTTTTCCAGTGAGTTGGCTTTTTGCATCAGGTGGCCAAAGTATTGGAGCTTCAGCTTCAGCGCCAGTCCTTCCTGTGAATATTCAGGGCTGATTTTCCTTAGGATTGACTGGCTCACTCTTGGAGTCCAAAGGACTCTCAAGAGTCTTCTCCAGCACCACAGTTCAAAAGCATTGATTCTTCAGCACTCAGCTGCCTTTATGGTCCAACTCTCACATCCATACATGACTACTGGAAAACCATAGCTTTGACTATACAGATCTTTGTCAGCCAAGTGATGTTTCTGCTTTTAAATAGGCTGAGTTCTCTTGAGTAAATCACACAGACTTCAGCTGGCTAGAGCCTAGAACAGCTGTCCTGCACCTGTCATTTCCTGTTTAGGATAAAGGGTTCTGATGTAACTAGGCCCTGTCTTCCTTACAATTGTCAATAGGGCCTTTCTGTGAATGGTCTGCTCTTTTGCTGTCAAGATCATTAACAAATGAGCCGCCAGATGATTACCTCTAATTTCAGAGACTGAAATCTGTCACCATAAAGTCACTTGTTAATCACTCTTTTGTCCTTTGCCCCAGATTATAGCTTTCGTCCTGGAAGGAAAAAGATCCAAAGTTACACGGCGGCCAAAGGCCACTGACTACCAGCGTTTGGACCAGAAGGTAAGAGAGGAGGGAGGAATACAATCTCAGATGGACCCAGCCATGGGCTTGTGTTTGGTATAGGGGCAGCCGCTGATTCTGGGGGTGCTGTTTTCCATTGTCTCTGCCCTTCTCAGACCACAGCATACAAACATCCCTGTAAACATGTCTGCAGTGTTAGTGCTAGGAGATTCTCAGGACCTCTGCAACATCTTCCCTCAGTAGATGAGGAAGCTCAGACCCAGAAACACTGTGATTTTTTTTTTTTTCTAAAAGTCTTCATTGAATTTGTTACAGTGTTGCTTCTGGTTTTCTTTTGGGTTTTTTTTGGCACAGGCATGTGGGAATCTTAGCTCCCCAAGCAGGGATCGAACCTGCACCCTTGCATTGGAAGGCAGTGTCTTAACCATTGGACCAGTGCAATCCCATTGGGGAGTCCCAAAACACGTGATCTTTTCCCCCTTAGTTTCTGGAAAAATCAAGACCTCAGAGCAACTCCCTCGACACTCTGCCTATACTTTTCACACTCGACTAGTACTTCACAAGATTTCACAGGCATTTGACTCACCCTGAGAATTGGGACTAAAAGCTTTTATTTTATCCATTGTTCTTTGCACAGTGAGGGTCAGTTTGTCTTCATTTTGAATTTTTCCTCTGAACCGAAAATTCTAGGAGCTCTCTTTCCCTCAGCCCCAGCCCCATCATGCCAGCAGTAAGATATATTCCTCTGAAAACAAATGAAAGTTACCAATGGATTGTGTTGCTCTCGTTTCAGATTTGACTTTTACTGTTCTTGAGAACCTTGTCCTCCCTGCTGATTTGTCTCTAAATCAAGAAGAATGAACAGGAAAACACTGTGACCTAAGAGACACCCCCTGCTCCAGGGTTTGGTGGCGAGTCGGGGCCAGCAGAGGTGGTGGGGAAGTGGGGTTGCTTTAGATTTTGCACCTGCACTTTGTCGACCTTGTCCTCCTGTGTTCCCGTTATTTATGCTGATGTCTTCCAGGCTGTCCCCCTCTGAGTGTGAGTGGAGGAGCATGTGGGCACCCAGCTGTGACCAAAGGGAGATCCTGGCCCTGGGTAGGTGCCCTGCCGGGGGCCTTGGGTTGAAGGTGGTTAGCCCTTGAGAACACCATTGTACTCAACACTTTACCTTCGAGGGCCTAGGGGAAAACTGCAGATTAAGGCCCATTGCTACCAAGGCCTTTTCCTTTGTGGGGATGTGTACCCCACAAAAGATGTAGAAGGGGGTAACTGCTGATGGCCTGAGGGCTCCCATGAACACGATTTTCTTCAAAGTCTCCAGCAGCAAACCAAAATAGCAGCTACAAAACAGGCTTTCTTGCCCTCAAGTCCAGCCTGCCTAGTGCAAGCTCTTCATGCTCTTCTGACAGTTTCATATCACTTAAGACAAAGTGAATCCACTTGCATTTGGTTGTAGTGAGCAGAAAACTGAACCAGGGATTTTGGGAGGAAAGCTTAAAGCCACTGTCCCGTCACAGATGTTTTAAAAATAATAGTTAACGATTATCGAAACATTGTGTGTATGCCTGCTTACCATCCTTACAGGAACTTTCTGAAGTAGAGTGAGTTCATGCTTTGAAAGCATGTAAGACTATTTGGTTTGGGTCTGCATTTTTCTAGAGGACTTTTAAGAAACAGGATTCCCACAAATTCTTACTTTGCTTTGTTGCCTAAAATATTTGTATTTACTTATATTTACAAATTGATTATACTCTCAAGTTTAAGAAATTTAGAGAATTCCCTGGGGTAACTGAGGATAGCCTTCTAGATCAGACTGTTGTTTGAAGTTTCATTTAAATGTTGTGCTACCCTGTTATAGAGAGCCTAAAGAGAGTTGTTTCTGCAGAGAAGAAACTGAAAGAGAATAGCTAATCTCAGGGAAATTCTAAGAAAGTGGGAAGTGAGAGGAAGAGGGTGCGTTCTGGGCTGTTGAAGTCTGGTGGAAGAAGGGACCATAGTGTTTGTCATGGTGTCCTCCACCTCACTTAAAACAGCCCATGACTGAGTGGAGCTTTTCGTCCTCTGCAGGTGACATTTGTAAAGGTGAGGAATGAGGACTCTTGGCATCATCCCCTAAGACCGTGGTTATTTTATTTCCTTCTCTGTCTCCCTCTTCCCTGCCTTTCTTCCTCCCCTCTGATATTTTCTGTTTCTGCTTGTCTTCCACTGGCACCATTTTCCTTCCACCTATCTGTGTGCCCAGAGTCTCTGCTCCCATCCATCTTGTTTGTGGTCCATTCTGCTGTTCAGCTTCTCCAGAAAATAGAGCTTCAGTTCCCTTGCCATTCATCCTCCTCATAACCTTTACAAACTCATTAGTCCCTGTCTTTCTGCCAAGAATGTTTTCCCAGAGGTTCAGATCACCAAATCCAGTGGCTTGTTCTCAAAGCTTAGTCTTGTCCTGAATAGAATTGGACACTTACACCATCCAAATTCAACCTCCCCTCTTGTGGTCTCTGTGCCCTGGCTTCTGAGAACTCCTTTGCCTTTTCCTGTGCTGGTGGGGGAGAATGCCTGCAAAGATAGATCTATCCCTTTGTCTCCTCAGAAACTTACTCCTTCTTTAGCCTCTGGATGAGTGACTTCCAAGTTTCTGTCTTCGGCCTAGTTCCCAGAGAACCCTGTCCTGCCATGTGGTGAACATTCCAGCTTGTCAACCTGTTGTCACTGAAACAGAATTTCTCTTCTTCTACACATTAAGTTGCCCCTCTCAATTGTCCAGTCTTTTTAATCATCTCAACTCCAAGTTGACATTTTTATCTCTTGGCACAAAAGTCCTACCCATTAAAAAGAAAAATATTTCTAGCTACAGTCTTTCTCCATTTCCTTGTTTCCCCGCCCACTTCGCTACCCTTCTGGATCTTTTTTTTCCCCTAGGAGCCACCTTGATCTCTTGTCCGTTTCTTCTTGTGTGTGTGGAGACCAGAGTGATCTGAAGCTTCTGTCTCGTGGCTCTGAGAATCAAGCTCATGAACCCGGGTGTTTACAGCTCTGCAGGCTGATGCTGTCCTGCCTTTCTTTCCCTGCATCCTCCCGGGGCCTAGGGCCCCTCTTGTCAGGCAACCATCAGGCCTCGACATCCTTGCTACATTCTCCAGTCCCTGGCTTTTGGTGGCTGTTTTTCAGTTAGGGTACACTCCCTTCTCTTCTTTCCTTTGCCTCTCCAAAAACCTGTTTTTTCAGGCCCCAGCTCTAATTTGGCCATGCACCTTCCTAATCCCCCACCCCACCTAATCAGCTCTTTCTGTTTTACTCCAATAAACAGAATGTCACTTGTGCATTTTGGAACTAAAGCAGAGCAGAGCAGTCCAGTCAGTATCTGACATCTCTGTCTGGTCTCCCCAAGAAAATGAAGCTCCTTACGGGAGCACCCATGGCGCCATCTGCATATCTGCCTCACATGGGGCAGTCCCTGGGCACCTGAGTTCATTTCTCCTCACAAAGGAGACATGTTCTTTCTTCAGGACATCTGGCTGTGACCTTACTGAGGCCTCACACACCGCTTTCTGGCTGCCGGTTATTGCCCTTATTGATGGATTTTGCTAGGAGGGAGGAGAGCAGAAAGCAAGATTGGTTTCAGGCACCGAGAGCAGGTTGGCACCAAGTGGACAGATACCTATTGTGGAGTCCATGTAGCTTCACTTTTTAAGCCTTGGAGCAGGACAGTTTCTTGTGAAAGAATACAGTTGAGTTTAAGTTTCACTTTAGAAATTGCACTGAAAGAAATCTCCCACACCAAAGGAAAAGTTTTCTGGGTCACTGTCGTTTTGAAGATAGCTCTTTGAAGAGTGTTTTCCTAGAGATTGTGTAGATGAGAATGAGCTGGTGGTAGTGGGAGGATCTCTCTAGCTGGGGGTGGGGCGCGGAACAGGCAGGAGAGGTGCCCTATCCAGTCAGCTCTGTGCTTTACTTTGCCACCCAGTTTTTGGTTGAAGAGTGGTTTCTATTTGGAGGAATCTGTGCTTTAGAATCATTTGAAGAGTCTATCTAAAAAGGCTAAGTTAACTCGTAAAGACCTGAGAACTAGCTATGTACACTCAAATTTCTTGCCACATGATGGCTTTTCGTGAAACTTGGTGATAGACCCCTAAACCTCTCAAATTCCCAATACGGATTCTCATTTCCTCTTTCCATTTCACATCATTTAATTCACAAGCCTGCCCCTCATTTTGGGAGGGTGACTTGATATGGAATGCTGCTGCATGTGAGATGAGAGCTGGCGAGCCTTGCACATGTTCTGAATCATTTGAGGGAGGAGAGCACACTGTACCAGAGCCTGTACTTCTGCCAGCTGTCTCCTAAACAGTCCGGGTGGGACCATTGTGTCTGGCCTTGCCTTGCTTAAGAAGGAAACCTGGGGAGAGATTTCTCAAATTTCACTGTACATCGAGAACCAAGACTGAATCTCAGCCTAATTCCATGAAGTCACATGTGGATTTCCCAAATACCCCAATCTTGAAACTCTTCATAAAGGCATTGGGTCTGAGCTTTATCAGGTTTCAACGTGCCAACAAAGCCAGCTTCCTCACACTCTTTGGTATTCCTTTAATTCAGAACTCTTATTAAAGTATTCAATAAATGTTTGATTGCTGAAGTTGTTTCTCTTCTTTTTTGTTCACCCAATTAGCAAAATACCACTGTTTTGCAATGTTTTATTTTTCTAGCTTGTAACTTAATGATGATTTATTTCTTTAAAGCTTATTTGGTCCAACGATAAGTATTTTTCCATATAATGTTTTACTGAGTTTCTGTGAATGCCATCACCACGTAGTTTTGTATCTCTGCATAGAAACCAAAATAAATTTCAAATATTAAAGCTATAAAATTATTAAATTTAATTGTTTCCTCTTTTAAAAAAAGTATAGTTGATATACATTGTATTAGTTTCAGGTGTACAACAGTGATTTGACATTTGTATACATTACAAAATTGATCACAATAAGTCTAGTAACCATTTGTCCCCATATGAAGTTATTTTAGTATTAATGATTATATTGTACCTCTTAATCCCCCTCTAAATATTAAGGTCATTAGTACTGCATTAAAATTGACTGAAATAAGGCATGTTAGTAAGGAAAAGGTCTTTTTTTTTTTTAACCTTTAGCACCTTCACTCACCTTCCCATCCAATCCCCATGTAAGTTCCAACACACTGCAAATGCATTCCCAGGCACACATTCTGTAACTTTCCATGACCTGATCCTTACCTCCAACCCCATTCGTCCTCACCAGGCAGCCCTGGTTCTAGGTCAGAGGTAACTGGGCTGCTCGTCATAATACACTCGTTACCTCCCAGTGTTTGTCCTTTGCTGCACCCTTGGCTGGAATGCTTTCTGCCTGTGTCAACCCCAGTGAAGCTGTCTTTCTAGGCCTCTGCCCTGACTGCTGTGTATTTTGGGAAGCTACGCCTTGGTGCTCAGGCCCTGAGGTCGGGGAGGGTATCCTGGAGCTGACACGGTGAGAACCCATCGTGACCACAATCATAAGGAAAACAAGCCTAGGCCCCAGCCACATACCAATTGGATGTTCTCCCATAATGTATATACCTTGCTAACTAACACATCCTATCCACTGCCAACCCCCACATCCACATGGACCATATCACAGGAGTTTCCCCACACTCTCAGAAGAGCCACTGGAACCAGAAAAATGGGATCTGCATCCTCTGAGCCTGTGGAACTACAAGCCAAACCATGCTCACCAGACACCTCTCTGTTGTGTAGAACTGCGATGAGGCACTAAGGGGCAACAGGAGAAGCCTCAGGCCAACGGGACCCTCCCTGCTTTAGCCGACCCATGCTCTCGAGGGTTCTAGCCACCTGATGAGAATATTCCATTTGATGGCTCAGACTTAGGAGGTATGGGTGTGGGATGCAGAGCGCAGCTTGACGGGCCATGAGAGCCACCCACATCAGTAGCCCACACTGGACGTTTTGTAGGAACAGCATGTTCTAAAAGGTGTGAAAGAGCTTCAGTTTAAGAATCACCATCTATGCTAGACCTGTGTGTTGGACCTGTATCCAGAAATGAGAAACAATAATTAGAGTGCTTTACGTGATTAAGGAACAAATGCAGAAACACAGGTGAGGCAGTTCCTCTGACTCCTCCCTGAGCCAACTAATTCTTCTTCTTCTGGGCCTGGATCCGCGAGCCAAGCTTCCAAAGGTCTAAGTACAAGTTCCGCTTCAGGATGGCACTGCTGCACAGCAAGGCCCCTTGCAGGGCTCCAATCAACCCACAGGTGAGGATATCTTGGCCTGGGAGACAACAGTGGAGGCCTGTGAGCATCCCCCTGCCCCACCTCCAAGCAGGGTAGTGGGGAGACGGGCCCCTGAGCCAGGGCCACAGAGATGCCTTCAGACCAGAACCAGGGTCCCCAGCCACCAAGGCAACAGAAACGGAGGGCTGACTGACAGGCCCAGGGTCCCAGTGTTCCTGGCAGGATGGGGCCTTCAGCGTACCTGTCAAGTAGAGGTTTGGGATGGGGCTCTGGGCCCTTATGGAGGCCATCGCACCAGGATGTAGGCGGCCCAGGTCATGGTCAGCCCCATAGCAGGCCCCCTGGGGAGCCGCCAGGTAGAACTGAGTGCTCAGCGGGGACCCTCCAGTCACACTGTCCACCTGAAGAGGCAAAAGAGGTGGCCGAGGAGTGGGAGGGGGACCTTGTGGGACCTCCACCTCTTCCTCCCCTGCCCCTGCACAAGCTGCCAGCCAGCACAGGCTGCCCTGGAGTTCAGTCACCCCAGGCCTCATTCCCAGCCCCACAGAAGGGGCAGATGCACGCACCGCCAGCTCTGCCCTCTTACCTTCCCTTCCAGATGTGGGAACTGCTTCAGGAAGACCGACACAGCGGCTTCAACAAAGGAACTCTTGAGGGTCTCGTAGGCACTGCTCCGCTTTCCCTGGGGCTCGTCCCGCCACTCCTTGAACCACTCGTATGAGGTGGGTATTAGTATGACTGCTGTCGACCGGTCTGGGGACGCAGAGCCGGGTCACTGCTGCCGCCCCTCCCAACCCAAGCCCCAGCCCCCAGCACATCAAGCCTCACCTGGGTACCTGTCCTCCCAAGTTGGGTCCTTGGCTGATGAGAAGGAAATGAAGAGAAGGGGCATGTGTGCGGCGGCCTTGTCCCCAGGCAGAGAGACATAGTGCTCCATCCTGGGGAGGGGAGGGGCTGTTGGCCCTGGCCATGTCCCCCATAGCCACCAGCTCCACCCCGAGCACAGCTTATCCCCAGGGGCCCCAAGGGATGAAGCCAAGGCACAGCCCAGGTGGGAAAAAATCCTTTCAGAGTAGATTCTTGCCCATCTCCTCCCATCCTATATCCTCTGCTTCCCCCCCTAGCATCTGTGGCTCTGGGGGACCAGGCTGCTACCCTTCCTGCACATGTACACCCAGGCCTTACGCCTTGTCCATGTCTTTGTCAAAATAAATATAGTAGTTGGTGGTCGGCAGCTCCAGGTCCTTCTTGGTGCCTCGGAGGCAGATGAAGACAGAGAACATGCTCAGGCCGGGCCGAACCATCCCCAGCTGCCGCTTCACACCTGCAAACGGTTAGGAGGGCCGTGTAAAGGAGACCACCAAGATCTGCCACCACCCCGGGAGCCAGCGGACACCTGCTCACCTCATCTGCAGCCTCAGCTGTTTGGACAACTCGGCCTGCTCTGTCTCCTGCCTATCGTGCCCATGGCCCCAGACATCTGCTCTGAGTGCCATGAGAAGCAGAGATGCCCAGCTCCCTGAGCCACTCACAGCATCTGTGTCATCGCCCCATTGTCACCTTAATGTCTAAGTTAAGAGCAGGGACTTCCCTGGTGGTCCAGTGGTAAAGAATCCATCTGCCAATGCAGGGGATGCAGCTTCAACCCCTGGTTGGGGACGATCCCATATACCTCAGAGCCCGTGTGCCACAAATACTGAGCCTGTGCCCTAGAACCCGTGCTCCAAAACAAGCCACGCACAGAGACGTCTGTGCACCACAACAGAGTAGCCCCTGCTCACAACTAGAGAAAGCCTGCGTGCAGCAACAAAGACCAGCGCAGCCAATAAATAAATATGAGCAGAGGACAGGGCTCCACATGACAGCTGTCAACAGCAGTCTTTTAAGCCTTGGCTTCAGTATTAAGTTGAATACAAACCATTTAATGGATAAAAATGAAAATGTTAGTCCCTCAGTCATGTCCGACTCTTTGCAACTCCATGGACTATAGCCTGCCAGGCTCCTCTGTCCATGGAACCTGGCAGGTTACAGTCCATGGGGTCACAAAGAGTTGGACAGGACTGAGCGACTAACTTACCCCCCCCCAACACACACACACATGAAATAAATAACTAATGAGAACCTACTGAATAGCACAGGAAACTCTACTCAGTGCTCTGTGGTGACCTAAAGGGGAAGGAAATCTAAAAATGAAGGGATATATATGTACGTATAACTGATTCACTTTGTTCTACAGCAGAAAGTAACACAACACTGTAAAGCAACTATATTCCATAAAAAAAATCAATTAAAAAAAGAACCTTGGGTCTCAAATCAGGCACACAATGATGAGACCAAACCCTACTGCTCCAGACCAGCCTCAGCTCCTTTACTTATTTTGTCAATAAGTCTTCCTCACTCAAAAAAATGTCCTCTTCAAAACATCCCCAATAATGTCCAAGCTCAGCCCCAGAATTTAAGAAAGGCACTCCTATTCACAAAGACTCCCTCTGTCTGACCACCTCACCTCCGTACCCTCAACCCCAAAGCACTGCCTTGTCCCCAAGGCCACAAGATATCCTGTTTCCATCTCTGATACAGAGACAGAACTGTCAGAATCTCTACCCCAAACAGCTGGAAACATCAGGAATCTCAGGAGTCTCTGGAGCCTCTAGGTTGAGCATCACTGCCACCACTGAAAGGTTCTCAAACTGGGATTCATCCAGCTCCCACTCGGGATGGGTGGCTGGTCCTTCAGGCAGGTGGAGGGCGGAGGGTGCTGGCACAGGAGACTGTCTTCAGGGCTGAGATACACAGGAGCAGTGGAAGCTGTACCTGCCAGTGAAGGAGGGGCAAGCTCCCTGTTTTGTTTTTGCACCCAGCACCATGTGACCAAAATAGAATTTGGGGGTGGGAAAGAAGGCAGGAGTGGACTAACTAAGTCAAAACCAGGTACTGTCTTTTGGGGGGGCCAGAGGTGACTAAGGTGGAGCTTCGCTTAGCTCAGTCAGCAAAGAATCTGCCTACAATGCAGGAGACCCAGGTTTGATCTCTGGGTTGGGAAGATCCCCTGGAGAAGGAAATGGCAACCCACACCAGTGTTCTTGTCTGGGAAATCCCATGGAAAGAGGAGCCTGTAAGCTACAGTCACAAAAGAGTCAGACACAACTTAGTGACTAAACAATAACTAGCTGGAACAAGGAGAGCCCACAAATATAAGATTAATCTTCCCCTGTATCTCTAAACACAAAAAACAGTTTCCAGAAAATACAGAACTCCCTCATAGGGTCCTTTTCTTATTCACTTAGGTTGTATGAACATTAAGTGTAAAAGAAATTATGTTCTTCACACATGTGGCTTGGGGTAAAGAATCCACCTGCCAATGCAGGAGACACAGGAGACTTGGGTTCAGTCCCTGGGTGGGGAAGATTCCCTGGAGGAGAGCATGGCAACGCATTCTAGTATTCCGGCCAAGAGAATCCCACAGACAGAGGAGCCTGGCAGGGCCATGGGGTTGCAAAGAGCAAGACACAACTGTGCATACACACACACACACACACACACACACAAAACAAATTATGCTCTTAATGCCTCTTAGACTCAAAAGGAACTAGGAATCATTCTAGGCAGGAAAATACTTTTGCTTTTTTTTTTTTTTTTTAGGTGTCCCTTCAATAACTCCATGTCATTTATTTGCATTGCCTTCCTTGTGGATTTTTTGTCACCTAAGGACGTGCACTTGATGAGCACCCAGGGCCATCAGGAGACAACGTCAGGGTTCAAAGGTCCTGGGAGAGAGGGAGGCTGGAAGTACCAAAGGCCACTGGGCGGTCTCCGCCTCAGGCCACACAGCTCACCCAGCTCACCCAGCCTGAGAGAGGGGAGGCCTTCGCTGGCAGCAGACATTGGCTGAGGCCCCATGAAAGGAGGCAAAGGGCTAAGGGCCTGTTTCCCAAGTACATGTCCTGTACCCCAGAGACAGTCACAGTGGCTGCCAACCCTCTCCCGGACCAGGAAAGCCAAGACCTCACTTTTCTACTGGGTCTCCTTCCCGGGTTCCCCACGAGCAGCTGCGGGCCCACCCTCCAGGGTGGATGCTGCTTGTACTGGGCTCTAGGCTCCTCCTCAGGTTTCCACCAAGGTTTCCATCCCAAACGCATCTTGGGCTGTTCCTTACTCCCCACCTCCCGCCCCAGCCATAGGCCTGGACACAGACCCCTCTCTCTCACCCTCCTAGGTCGCTGGGCCCCTCCCGGCCAGCGGCCTCCTTCCCTCAATCACATCGGGAGCTGCCAACTCCATTTCCAAATGGTGACGCCCCAGCTAACCTTGGCTCAGCCACTCTGTCCCTTGTGAGCTGATCTGCTCTCTTCCTCCTTCTAGTAAGGCCTTCTCTCTGGAAGCCCCACGTTTCCCAGCCCAGAGGGGACCAGGAATCCAGGCTTAGGAGTCAGAAACATCAGCCTCTTCCTCTCCACTTGGCTGCCTCCAGCTGGGTGGGCCTTGGGCAGCGATTCACCCGTGAGCCTCCGTTTCCCCTGCCATCAACATGAGCTCTCTACCCAGCAGCTGAGGATCAAATGCAAGGACAAAGGTAAAGCTCGCACACAGACACGGCTCCCCGCCCCAAACCACAGGCTTTTCTATTTGGACACGACCTGTCAGTGGAGATGACTGGCACGTGTGTGTGCTCAGTCATGTCCAACTCCTGGCAAACCCATGGTCTGTAGCCCACCATGCTTCTCTGTCCATGGGCTTATCCCAGCAAGAATGCTGGAGTGGGTTGCCATTTCCTCCTCCAGGAGATCATCCCCACCCAGGGATTGAGCCCGAGTCTCCTGCATCTCCTTCACTAGCAGATGGATTCTTCATCACTGAGCCACCTGGGAAACCCAGAGATGACTGGACTGAGGCTTATTTCTATCTGGGTCCCAGGTTTTGAGAGCAGGGCTCCAGAAGAAGAATCCAGGGGGGTACGCCTGCAGCCTCAGCACCAATACAAAGCTGGTTCCTGCAGAAGCGGGAAAACATAACCTTAGGTCCCAAATAAGGCCCACAGCAATGATACCAAGACCTTCGTTTCCACTCCAGCCTTCCCTTCCCTTAACGGCAATGTCAGACCAGACTTCCCCACACCAAACAAGTGTGAAATTAAGGAAAGAAGCAGAATTCACATGGCAAACTTAATGAAAAACCCAGGAACCATTCCTTTAAGACTCAATCCACCATCATTAACTATCAGGGAGATGATCTAAGGTCAAGGGAAACCAGAAATGGGCAACTGGGACTGGAAACTTGAAAGAGGAAAGGGAAACGCAGTTGAGGTTATCAGGGGAAAGGGTGTAAATTTGCCAAGGATGAAATAAGAGATAAAAACTAAAGGGTCTTTGGGGAGGATGCAGTACAAAGGAAGTTATCCCACCCCCTAAACAGAGGCCTGCTGGGGACAGACGTTATTAATAGAAATTGGTGTGCTCACCTTTTCTGCCTAAGGAGGGTCAAAGGGCAGCCCTGATGCTGGGGGAAGCATCAGCCAGGCTGAGTCAGCTGGAAGCAGAGGGCAGGTCCAGGGCACTTGGAGGAGAGCCACGCAACTCATTTGTTTACCTGGCAGACAGCGGGCCTGCTCTGGCAGCAAGTGCTCGTAGGTGTTGAACAATCCCGCACTGGAGATCACGATGGGGCAATAGATGTTCACCAGGTCCTCACCCTTCTTCACAGTGACACCTGCAGGCACAAGAGCTTGGCTGAGGTTCTGTGCACTCCAAGAAGACAAGAAAGGCCCCCATTCCTACCCCACCCCATCTCTCCCACACTGACCCAGGCAGGTAGGCCCCAGCTAAAACTGCAGAGTGAGGGATCAGCCCAAAGCACTGCCTACAAGGCCCAAAAGGCCCACAGTCCACACACTGGCTTTCTAGCTCTCTCTCTGCCTGATGTGGGAGCTCTTCTCTTTAGCCACCAGCCAACCTCCACACTAACCCAGACAGAGCCCGTGAGCTGATAGCCTTCATTAAAATGCCAGGTCCTTCTTTACTGTTGCCAGAGTTTTTGGTTCCAACACACTCTCTTTTAAACCCTCCACTGACACCTCAACCTCTAGTTAAACTCCAAACCCTCCTATCAGCCTTCTGTGATGTGCTCCCTGCTGTGCATCCAGCCTCATCTCTGACCGTCTGACCGTTTCCAGCAAACTATTAGATAGGACTATATGCAAGTAGCATGTGTGTGCATTCATGCTCAGTTGTGTCTGACTCTTTGCAACCCCATGGACTGTAGCCTGCCAGGCTCCTCTGTCCATGGGATTTCCCAGGCAAGAATACTGGAGTGGGTGGCCATTTCCTTCTCCAGGGGGTCTTTCTGACCCAGGGATCAAACACACATCTCCTGCAGCTCCTGCAATGCAGATGGATTCTTTACCAACTGTGTCATCTGGGAAGCCCCCAACGGCTGACAGTCAATCATTTTTTTAACCTAGAAATGTGACAGTCTCTTATGATTCAACCTAATATTTTCAGATGCCTAAATATATTCAGCTCATGGGACTTCTCTGGTGGTCCAGTAGCTAAGACACTGAGCTGCCAGTGAAGGGGGCCCAGGTTCGATCCCTGGTCAGGGAACTAGATCCCACACGCCACAGCTAAGAGTTCACATGAAACAAAGAAGACCACAGATTCCATGTGCCACAACAGACCTAGTGCAGCCAAAAAAGAGAAAAGAAACTCAGCTCTTTCATATCTCTGTGCCCCTGCACACTCTGTTCCCCCCGCCTGGAATGACCTCCTCTCCCCTCTGACCAGCTTGCTCTCACCCATCATGACCTCCCTCTGAGAGTCCCTGTCCCACCATCCTGTGCCACCTCCGGCCTCAGTGTGTGCCTCCATGCGCCACCTTGATTATATCTCAGTCATCTGCCCTCTGAGACTGGAAACTTCTTGAGTTAGAGATTAGGATTTACTTATCTTTTATCACATAGCATGTGAAAAACATAAATATATCCAGAACTGAATTTAATTCAACTGATAAACCCTCCTTGGTTCACAGACCACCTGATGGCTGGGAGGAAAACTGGTTTGTGACTGTGAGAGAAAGTCTTGCACAGCTGATGGCCACCCCTGCCTCACTGCTGGGAACTTTCCAGTCTCTTCTACAGATACATCCTCAAAGATCACTGACGGCCTTTTCTCCCTTGACTTTTGGGTTCCTTGGGCCACCCACTCACCACCTCCTCCTTGGAAGCTTACTCTGGTGAATTCACCATCACACCAGCCCTGTTTCCTTCAGGCCTCTCTCTTCTCCCTTTGCTGAGGCTTTTGAAGTTACCCTAGATGGCCTGTCTATTTACCAGAGCCCTTCCCTGCATAGACCCTCTCCTTGTAGAGTTTATCGTTGGTGGAATTTTGACTCTCTGCTCAGGTAACAGCAAACACCTGAGCCAGGGTAGAGTCTGAGCCCCACTCTGCCATTTACAGGGCATCCTGGTGGCCTCCACACCACCCTATGGAGCACCCAGGTTACAACTCACTCCATCAGTCACTGAACAAACATTTACTGGGCTCCAGTATGTGCTAAAGTCTATAGACATAAAGATAAAAAAGACACCACCTCTACACTCAAGGAACTCCTGGATTAAAGGATAACTAGTGGCCACAGGACTGGAAAAGATCAGTTTTCATTCCAATCCCAAAGAAAGGCAACGCCAAAGAATGCTCAAACTACTGCACAATTGCACTCATCTCACACGCTAGTAAAGTAATGCTCAAAATTCTCCAAGCCAGGCTTCAGCAATACATGAACCGTGAACTTTCTGATGTTTAAGCTGGTTTTAGAAAAGGCAGAGGAACCAGAGATAAAATTGCCAACATCCGCTGGATCATCAAAAAAAGAAGAAAGTTCCAGAAAAACATCTATTTCTGCTTTATTGACGATGCCAAAGCCTTTGACTGTGTGGATCACAATAAACTGTGGAAAATTCTGAAGGAGATGGGAATACCAGACCACCTGACCTGCCTCTTGAGAAATCTGTATGCAGGTCAGGAAGCAACAGTTAGAACTGGACATGGCACAACAGACTGGTTCCAAATTGGCAAAGGAGTACAT
The DNA here is from genome assembly GCF_042477335.2 of Ovis canadensis. Taxonomy (NCBI): domain Eukaryota; kingdom Metazoa; phylum Chordata; class Mammalia; order Artiodactyla; family Bovidae; genus Ovis; species Ovis canadensis. Next base: position 57,309,179 of record NC_091247.1, read on the forward strand.
CAAGGCTGTATATTGTCACCCTGCTTATTTAACTTATATGCAGAGTACATCATGAGAAATGCTGGGCTGGAAGAAGCACAAGCCGGAATCAAGATTGCTGGGAGAAATATCAATAACCTCAGATATGCAGATGACACCACCCTTATGGCAGAAAGTGAAGAGGAACTAAAAAGCCTCTTGATTAAAGTGAAAGAGGAGAGTGGAAGGTTGGCTTAAAGCTCAACATTCAGAAAACGAAGATCATGGCATCTGGTCCCATCGCTTCCTGGGAAATAGATGGGGAAACAGTGTCAGACTTTTTTGGGAGGGCTCCAAAATCACTGCAGATGGTGATTGCAGCCATAAAATTAAAAGATGATTACTCCTTGGAAGAAAAGTTATGACTAACCTAGATAGCATATTTAAAAGCAGAGACATTACTTTGCCGACTAAGGTCCGTCTAGTCAAGGCTATGGTTTTTCCAATAGTCATGTATGGATGTGAATGTTGGACTGTGAAGAAAGCTGAGCGCTGAAGAATTGATGCTTTTGAACTGTGGTGTTGGAGAAGGCTCTTGAGAGTCCTTTGGACTGCAAGGAGATCCAACCAGTCCATTCTGAAGATCAGCCCTGGGATTTCTTTGGAGGGAATGATGCTGAAGCTGAAACTCCAGTACTTTGGCCACCTCATGCAAAGAGTTGACTCACTGGAAAAGACTCTGATGCTGGGAGGGATTGGGGACAGGAGGAGAAGGGGACGACAGAGGATGAGATGGCTGGATGGCATCACTCACTCGATGGATGTGAGTCTGAGTGAACTCCGGGAGTTGGTGATGAACAGGGAGGCCTGCCGTGCTGCGATTCATGGGGTCGCAAAGAGTCGGACACAACTGAGTGACTGAACTGAACTTGTCTCTATTGAATAAATGATGAAATACTGTTCTCTGGGGAGCATGCCACCCTTTATCCTTCCTGTGTCCTTTTCACTTCCAGACCAGGTCAATTGCTATTCCTAGGCACCCTCAGCTTGAGGCAGATTCCATCCCGTAACCCCCAATTTGGAGGTCTCTGCCCTCAGTGCTTTCTTTGCTCTGCACTCCCAGTCTCTCTCACCCACACCAAAGACTGTGAAGACGACACAGGGCTCTCACCGCAGGCTTTCCCAGCTGAGTCAAGCAGGATGCTGTGCACAGGGGCCCTTGTGAGGACAGCGCCCCCGGCCCGCTGAATCACAGGGATGGTGTGGAAGGCAATCTCACTGGAGCCCCCTCGGGGATAAAAGGCCCCTTTTAAGTAGTAGTTAACCAGCAGAGCGTGCATGGCAAAGGTGGTGTGGCTGGGGGTCACACCTGTAGAAGGAAGGAGGGGGTGATGAGGCAAGAGCAGGCAGCAATACCATTCAGAGCAGAACATGGGAGGGGGGCTCAAGAGGAAAGATATACGTATATAATTATGGCTGATTCACACTGCTGTAAAGCAGAAACCAACACAATATTGTAAAGTAATTTTCTTCCAATGAAAAAATAAAAAAGGAACACGGGTTCCTGTCAGAAAACATGCAGCCTTTGGGAATTCCCTGGTGGTCCAGTGGTTAGGACTAGGTGCTTTCCCTGTTGTGGGGGGCCTGGGTTCGATGCCTGGTTGGAAAACTACGATCCTGCAAGCTGCATAGCGTGACCAAAAAAAAAAATGCATATATATATATATAAAACATGCAACCTGAGTCTATGCCTCCCAGGATCCAAGTGATTCTCAGGGCAGCCTCTTTCTATCCAAACAGGCAAACAGAGAGCATTCCAGGTCTTGGGCCAGTGGGAATGATCTCCCTGCGAACCGCCATGCTGCCAGGGAGGGGAGTGTGGACTGGAAAGAAAACCATCCAGGACGTCGGTGAGGGGGATTTTTATCAGGGTATCCAGCAAGGGGGAAGACAGGCATTTCTTCCCTGAGCTCCAGAGGACCTGGAGTGTGAGCAGCTCCACTTCAGTCAGCTAGGCAGGCTCAGAGTCAAAGAACTGATGCTTTTGAACTGTGATGCTGGAGAAGACTCTAAAGAGTCCCTTGGATAGCAAGGAGATGAAACCAGTCAATCCTAAAGGAAATCAGTCCTGAATATTCATTGGAAGGACTGATGCTGAAGCTGAAGCTGAAGCTCTAATAATTTGGCCACCTGATGCAAAGAGCCAACTCATTGGAAAAGACCCCGAGGCTTGGAAAGATTGAAGGCAGGAGAAGGGGGTTACAGAGCATGAGATGGTTGGATGGCATCACTGACTCAATGCACACGAGTTTGAGCAAACTCCAGGAGATAGTGAAGGACATGGAAGCCTGGCGTGCTGCAGTCCATGGGGTCACAAAGAGTCGGACATGACTGAGTGACTGAATAAACCAGGCTCAGGAAGAAAGACTAAGAGCCAGGGGCTGCCCAGGGCCCAAGGCCAGGACCCACCGTAAGTGGGGAAGATGTAGCTGAGCACGGCCTGGAGCTCCGGGGAGGCGGGGAGTTGCTGCAGGACCTCAGCCAGGCTCTGGGTGGACGCACGAAGGAATGGAGAGAAGCGGGTGAGCAGCCCATACTTGGTGAGAAGCTGAGCCACAGGCAGTGGGAGGATCTTCAACAGGATAGCATAAAAGGCTCCACGGGATACCACCTGGGAGGGGAGTAAGCAGGGAGGAACAGGGCTCACCTCCAGACCCGCTGTGACAGAACTGCCTGTCCAACAGCCTGCACAGTCCAAGGGACCAGCAACACTTGGTGGTGGTGGTTTAGCTTCTGAGTCATGTTTGACTTTTTCCAAGCTATGAATTGTAGCCCATCAGGCTCCTCTGTCCATGGGGATTCTCCAGGCAAGAAAACTGGAGTGGGTTACTATTTCCTTCTCCAGGGGATCTTCCTGAATCAGGGATCCAACCTGTGTCTCCTGCATTGCAGGCGGTCTCCTGCACTGGATTCTGAGCCTGCTGAGCCACCAGGGAAGCAGAACTTGGCTAAATGTGGATCATAAAACTGTAGTCTAAGTTTTTTTTTCTTTTTTTTCCATTCTCCCCCTCAGATGAGTCCTTTTTCGCTTTTCAGTTGCCTGCCCAAAGTCCTTTTGAAAAATTGCAATCTGGTCTCAGATGAAGTGAAAAGGGGTTACAGATATAACCACACGGAAGCCAGCCTGGCCAGGCCAGAGTGTGAGTGGCAGCTGCTGAGCCCAGGCTCCAGAGAGAGGGCCTGGCTCAGCACAGAGGTCAACTTGGATCAGGGCTGAGTTCCAGACAAACATGTCTGTTCCTCCTTCCTGCCTCCCTCACCCGTCACTCCACTAATGAGGAAGGTGAGCCTTGTTGGGAATAACACATGTCTGTGTTACCTTAACCAGCTTCATATACTTGTCAATGGCAGCTTCTTCCTGGGGAAACTTGTCCTTGAGGCCCTGAATGTAGGCTTTCATCCCCGCGTACATGGGAAACTCTTTTCGGCCATCAGGCCCTTCTAGTACCATGATGTCAAAGGGAGAGGGCAAGGCAGCCCAGTCTAGCTGCCCCTCAGTGATCTGATCCAAGATAAAACGGTCAAAGCTGCCCTCCTGCATACGCCCAATGTAATGGATTCCTGTTGAGAAACAGAAAAACAAGCCATGATAGGGATAAGGGAACTGAGCCCTGGAAAGGCTCCAGTAAGGAAGCAAGGTGAAAGAGGCATCCTACAGGGCCAAGTCCACGCCCACAGAGGGGGTGCCCACCCTTTCTGTAAAGGGGAGTTGCAGCAGAAACCACTAGATCCCCGCCCAGTTCAGCAGATACAGCTGTCAGACCATGGAGATACATGCGGTGTGTCTCTAACCCCTTTTCCCTTCATCTGAGATCAGATTGGAATTTTTCAAAAGGGATTTGGGCAGGAAAGCTGTCAGACCAACAGTGCCCAGGGAGAAGAAAACTTGGGCCTCCGAAACCACTGAAAAGCCCAGGATCGTCCTGCTACGGCTGCTCCAAACCTCCTGATCCCACCCCTTTGCCTTGGCAGCCTTACCCGTGTCAAATTCAAGGCCATTCTTTCCAAAGGTATGACAACAGCCTCCTGCCTTGGTATGTTGTTCCAGAACGAGAACTCGCTTGCCAGTTTTGGCTAGGATCGCAGCTGCCGCCAAGCCCCCGAAGCCACTGCCAATCACCACCACATCCAGATTCTTTGGCACTCGGCTGACGGAGAAAGCTGCAGCAAAGGAGGAGATGGAGAGGGCAATGAAAGGACAATGAGGTGGAAACCAAGGCAGAATGTTCTAGCTTATATGATGCTCCAGAAAACTTCTAGAGCAGTTTGGCACAGGGCTCCTCACTAAAATATCAAAAACATTTTACCTGGGAAATACTCAGGACCTGCCGGGAAAGGTTGGACAAAGTGATTTAGGTTGATCTGAACTGATTTAACCAAAACCACTATGTAGCTGAGGATTTTCCCTACTTGCAAAGAGAGAATAATTTATAAACTATCACACACACACACACACACACACACACACACACACACACAAATGCTGACCGTGATCCAGGCTGAGAATTCTAAGTGCAGTCAGAGACCGAGCTAGGGAAGAAAGAAAACATGGAGGTGGGGGACAAGAGAAGAGTGTCGTGAGGCTGGATGGTGGCTCATGCAACAGTCTTTTCATGAGCAGGTTATCTGCAGAAAATGCAGGATCTGCAGGCAGTAGTGGCGCAGCCCACTCAGATCATGGTTCTTAAAGATCTTGATCAGAGGCAGGACAGAGCTCCTCTGAGAAATCACAGCACCACCCCTTCACACTGGGGAAGCCTGGATGTGGGATTGAGGAGCAAGCACCTAAACAAGGCAAAACTGGACAGCCCATGGTGCCGTATGGGCACTTTCTACACAAGATCTATTCTTTCACGATCACTCCACTCCAGAAGAACTGAGATTTGGAATTTTTCAAGATGCCAGAGAACTCGGTAAACTTTGAACTTTTCAAACATTTTTTAAAAGACCTACAGTGAAAAATACATTTCATAATCCAGAACATACATCAGCATATAATATAAAGAAGTTTCACTATACTTACCAGAACTATATAGGATACATTGATATTTTCCATTTGACTGAATTTTAAAATGCTAGTTGCAACTCACTAAATTGATAACATGACCCACTATGAGAGATCAACACTTGGTTTCAAAAACAAACTAATCGTCTCATCTTTAGACCAATCCAGATAAATGGAGTTATTTGCTAATGGTTACACAGTAAATCAGGCTTCCCTGGTGGCTCAGACAGTAGAGAAAGTGCCTGCAATGTAGGAGACTGGGGTTTGATCCCTAGGTGGAGAAGGTCTCCTGGAAAGGTAATGACAACCCACTCTAGTATTCTTGCCTGGAAAATGCCATGGACAGAGGAGCCTGGAGGGCTACGGTCCATAGGGTCGCATAGGGTCGGACAGTGACTAACACTTCTACTTTCACTTTTTTCAGAGAGTAAATCAGTGTTGTTTGTTCAGTTGCTCAGTCCTGTCTGATTCTCTGCGACAGAGACAGTGACAGAGTCCAGTTAAAACTCTGATTTCAGAAATAATAGGCCTTCCACTTACAACAATACTGTCTTTATTTTTTTATTTTTCAAGCAGCCGAACTCTTTCTTTAAACTCTAAAAGAAACCCACAAATACTTTTCAAAAGATGACAGTGCAGATCCTCCCTAAACAAAGAGCTCTGAGCCCGAGGCACCCCACTGAGCCTCACTTCAACCACAAGAGATGGAACCAGCATAATCAGTCACATCCCTTGATGAACCAAATGCAGTTTCCTACAAAGGTTTCTGTGTAGCTCTCCCACGCCCTTGAACCCCTGGGGAAGATAAGTGAAAATGTTACGGTCTTAAAGCCAAAGAGGGGGAAAGATCTCTTCTTGTTTAAACCGTTAGCCATGGCTCTACCAAGTGGCAGGGTCCGAGCGTGGCTATGAAAAGAACTTGGCTCGCCGAGGACGATGCCCGAGACCCAGAGGCCACGATTCCCTAGGCCTGCGGGGACCAAGGGTCTCGCCAGGAGTGGATTCTAAAGCGGGCGCCTATACATGCAAAGATGCCCTCCCAGCACTTTGCATCTGGGAAACGCTAACCCGTGAGGATGCTCGGGCGCAGCCTAGGTCCCCGGGGTGTCTTCCCGCTCACCTTGCTTGAGAACCTTCTTCCTGGCCTCCTTGTCAGTCACCAGAGGCGCGGGTGGCCGTTTGACATCCTCCAAGAAGGGGTTTGGGGAGCTGCCTGAGAACAGCCCCTTGTAAACTTTGCCGAGGATGACCAGCAGCAGCGCAGCCAGTAGCAGCAGCGACACCCACATCGCGCCGGCGCGGGGTACCGGGAACTCTCGTTCGGACGGCGCCTGGGGTCTGGAGCCACAGCTCTGCTCGGTTATAGTCCTCCCACCAGGAAGGCGGAGCCAACCGTGCCCGCTTATCAGCCCGCGGAAAAGCGAAGTCGCCCGCGGAGATTGATCCTCGCGCCTCTCCGTACTCGCTTCGCCTGCTGCGTGGAGGGCAGTGCTCCTGCGCCGAGGAGGCCTGGCGGGGCTGCTAGACCCCAACAGCAAAGAGCTGGGAACTCGGGGACTCAGCCGGCGTTCCCCGGGCGGGGGTCAGAGGAGGAGGAATGTGGGGCGGAAATGGTCGCCCTGGGGCGAGACAAGGCTGAGAGATGTAAGAGCGAGAGAGACACCGGATCCTGGCAAACAGGAGACCTGGGTTGTGGTCTGCGCTCTGCCGCGGACTCCCTGGATGACCGGTGGCAAGTTGCTTTCCTGTTTTCCCCGCCGAACAATTGAGAAAGTTTCTGGCCAGAGTCCCCACGCAGCCCCTGTCTGGCTGGGTGTCTCGCTGGATTGAGAACTCCCTTGACATCCGCGCATCGCAGCGGGCGAGCACCGGACTCTGGGACCCTCAAACTAGTCAATAGTTTTGGGCCCGGGCGCCCTGGGATGGCGACGCCTACGGCCGGGCCGGGTAGGGACTGGAGGGGGCGGGGAGCGCCCAGCGGCAAGGCCGGGGAAAGAACTATTCTACTTATGTATGCATTTATACTTAAGGTGTGGCCCCAATTTCTAGATTAAATATCTATTTAGCGTTTAAGCCCCAGCAAGCTTAAGCTTAAAATCATTCCCTTTAATGTAGCTCCTTTCCTAAAGTGGGTGCACCATAAAACAAGGATCTACTGTATAGCGCAGGGAGCTATATTTAGTATCTTGTACTAACAGAGGATGAGATGGTTAGATGGCATCACCGACCCTATGGACAAAAGTTTGAGGAGGTTCCGGGATTTGGTGATGAACAGGGAAGCCTGGTGTGCTGCAGTCCATGGGGTCACAAAGAGTCAGACACAACTGAGCAGGTGAACTGAACTGAATAATCTGTAATGGAAAAGAATTGGAAAAAGAATATATTCAGTTATGTAGATAGATAGGTAGATAGACTCAGTTGTGTCAGAGTCTTTGCGACCCCGTAGACTGTAGCCGGCCAGGTTCTTCTGTCCATGGCAAGAATACTGGAGCAGATTGCCATTTACTGCGCCAGTGGCTCTTCCCCACCCACAGGGTCAAACCGGTGCCTGTTGCATCTCCTGCATTGGCAGGCAGATTTCTTTACCACTAGTGCTACCTGGGAAGCCCATATATGTGTTATATATCTGAATCACTTTGCTATATACCAGAAAATAACATTGTAAATCAACTACATTTTGATTTTTAAAAATTATTTATTTATTTGGCTGTGCCAGGTCTTAGTTGCCTCATGTAGGTTCTTTAGTTGCTGCATTCAAACTCTTGGTTGCAGCATGTGAGATCTAGTTCTCTGGCTAATGATTGAACCCAAGCTGGCTGCATTGGGAGCGTGGAGTCTCAGCCACTGGACCACCAGGGTAGCCACTACTTCCATTTTTTTTTTTAAATTTTAATTAACAAAATACAGTGGGTGCACCATAAATACTTAATTTCAAAAGGATCCATCTTTATAGGAAGGCCATTTCCTCAGGCCCAGCCACAAGGAACTTCTCTAATATTATTAGGAGTGACATCATAACGTCTAGTACTTGCTCGTTTGACAGTTTCTGCTCATTTCTTTCTCTAATACAGGTTGTGAATGTCCCTCTTGGAGTCCTGGCAGGGCTCCAGCCAGAACTGAGCACTAGCAGGGATGTAAAGCTGGTCATGATTCAACACTGCTGGATTCAATTCAAGCCCAGTAATAGAAGAGCCTCCCTGAGCTTGTGGTCGCCATACCTGCCAATCATCTTCCCAAGGTTAGTCGATGTGTGAGCGTTTTGTCATATGCAAAACACTTGAGAAGGTCAAGGGGGAAGGAGTGGAAAGGGAGGCAGATGCTGAGGCACCAGAGGACATGGAGAGAGTTGGTTCCTGAGCTGCTATAACTGGGGGGCACTGCCCTCCCCCTGTTATAGTGAGCCAGGTGTCCAGTCCAGCAATCAGGAGGTATTCCAGCTCTTGGTGTTAGGAACAGTCAGTGCATCCTGCTTCCTGACAAAGAGTCCATCTTGTTACTGGCCTCCAGTTTGTAGGGAACCCAGATTGTATTCTCTGAAGAGCTGACCTCAGAGCAATGCCGCCTTTCTTTCTTAGTCAGCCTTTCTTAGTCAATTGGGGAATTCTCTGGTGGTCCAGTGGTTAGGACTCCGTGCTTTCACTGCAGATGGCTGGGGTTTGATCCCTGGTTGGGGAATTAATATTCTGCAAGCCGTACAGTGCAGCCAAAAAAAAAAGGTAAGCCAAGTCTGTGAAGTATACTATCTGTCACCTGCCCACTTACCCAGATTCTTGTTGTGACAGGCACTCATGATGTCCATTTCTCCCATGGTGAGGTGTGGGCCTGCCCAAATCACTTCCTGAGGTGGACTCATGGGAGGAAATACTTAAGAGTTAGCTTCACTGGCCAGGAAGCTGCCACATGTACAGTACTGGTGTACTCACTGAGGAAGGGGGGCATTGTGTTGCATTTTGAGTTTCTGTTAATAGCAACATAGGAACCAAACTGAGTGTTAGGCCCAGCCAGGTCTGAGACCTGAGTAAAGTCTGAACACTTCAGCTAAGACCACCCACCAATGTGTCACCCTAAATTATCCTCACCCTTTTGAGACACGTGGACTTTCCTGGTGGCTCTGACAGTAAAGAATCTGCCTGTAATTCAGGAGACCTGGGTTTGATCCCTGGGTCCGGAAGATCCTCTGGAGGAGGGAAGGGCTGCCCACTTCAGTATTCTTGCCTGGAGAATTCCATGGACAGAGGAACCTACAAGCTACAGCCCCTGGGGTCACAAAGGGATGGACAAGACTGAGCGACTAACACTTTCACTTTTAGATCATGCCCCAGATCTCAGTAACTTCATTGTCAAAAACAGATCCCTGTAAAGCAGTTATCCACCAATTAAGAATAAATTTAAAAAGCAAATAGAAAAACAGATCCCTACCACTTACAGTGGTGCTGCCTCCTGGACACTGAGAATCCAGCCCTTAGACTCCTGCAGGGACCCCTTCTTTCTGTCCCGTTACATGGATAGTAAGAAGCAGGCATTCACTAAGGCAGCCTGTTTATTCAGAATATGTTTACAGCTGCTTGAAGATTTTTTTAAATAATTTAAAATCCCATAATCATTTTATTTTTATTTATTTATTTGGCCACAGATCGTGGCATGTGGGACCTTAGTTCCTTAACCAGGGATCAAACCAGTGCCTCCTGCATTTAAAGAGCAGAGTCCCAGCCACTAGACTACCAGGGAAGTACCTGTTGGAAGATTTTTCACGTCAGAGGCATAACTGAATGATGAAACTAGTTTCCTTCTTTAATTTTTTTTTCAGGGCTGAGACTCCAGAATGAGTCCTCAAGGACTTCTTTCAAGACTCACAGAAACCTCCACCCTGGTGATAGCACACAGGGACTGTTTTCTTGTTCTTAGTCTGAACGACTGCCAAGAAGGAGAGCAACGGTAGAACAGTCAAATCCCAGGCTCTCCCCATAGCTTCTAATCTCAGACCTTGTTAAACTCCTTTCTGAGCCCAAGGACAGAAGTCACTTGAACAAATGAGTGAGTCATGAATGAAAACTCTCACTCTTTCCATGAGAAAGAATTAAGAGATGGACAGGTAAGCAAGCATATCCGTTTGGGAAAGAAGATGTTGGTATGAGATGTATTGTTAATAAGAGAGAGCATATATCAAGAGGGTGTGGACCTTTTGAAATGTGTAGGAAAAATTCTCTTTACAGTTCTCTTATTCTTTTAGAAGAAGCTCTTAGTCACTTCTGGATCAGTTGCCTTTCCTGATGGTTTGCTTTCCAAGTAGGTTATAGGATTTGGGTTTGGATTTGCTTGGGTGGGAGGAAAGTTTCAATTGGAATCTCCCAGGAAATATGTATTTCAATCAATTTGGGTTGTTTACTGGCCCTTTCTTTCTCAAACACCCATTTTGACCTGTTTATCCTCAGGATCCCTGGTTCTATGTGTTATGTCTCTGTGTGAGCCTGGCAGCTTACCCTGTATTCCCCATCTTTCTCCCTGCTTTGCCCAGAAATGGTCTTAAATGGAGCCCTTGGGGTTCAGTGGCCAGAATGGGGACAAAGCTTGTGCTTTGGGAGTCCAGGGAGGTTTTCTTCACTGTCCTAAGACAGGTGAACTGTTCTTCCAGAGAACATTTATCTTTGGACACTACATTTATCTTTGGACACTAGAGGGGAGAGAAGGACGCAATGAGTCTTGAGCACACAGACTCCTACAGGGAGTTGTGCAGCAGGGTGAATCACCAGATACTATTGAGAACGATTTTGAGCCTGCGAGTGTGTCTGGCACTTTGTGACCCCATGGACTGTAGCCCGCCAGGCTCCTCTGTCCATGGAATTTCCCAGGCAAGAATACTAGAGTAGGTAGCCATCCCCTTCTCCAGGGGATCTTCCCGACCGAGGGATCGAATCCAGGTCACCTGCATTGCAGGCGAATTTTTTACCGTCTGAGCCACCAGAGAAGCCCATCTTGAGCCTAGCCCTGTGCGGATGGTCTGAGAAATATAAAACAAGTGTACGAGAAGAGTCTGACTGGGGAGACGGGTCTTTTGCAGAGGACCTTGTGCCGCATGCAGAGGGGCTATGGGACTTAGAGATGTGAGGAAACCATTGTAGCTCAGCCACCCTGAGGAGATGGAGCTGATCTTGAAGGGCCCAGAAAACACTGAGAAGGTGGAGGTGGGGGCGAGACCACATGACCCGAGGGCTGGAGGCGAGAGGAACTGCAGCAGTGCGTTCACTTTGGCTAAGTGGGAAGCAGAGGTGCTTAGACACCAGGAGGCCAGTTGTGGAGGAGTAGCTCTGCTGTGGTGTGTTTGTGGGTTCATTCTTCTGGCAAAAATGAAGGCAAAAAGAAGTCAAAAAATCAAAGTTGTGTCTAAGGAGTGTTAGTTGGCAAAATTATGTAAGCAGGGTTAGAGTAACAGGACAGTCTGGGATTCCGGGGCCTTGACATAACAATGATACCTTTATTAGTTATTTTCCCTTAATAATTATTATTTTTCTTTTATCTGCCTTAGAGAAAATAACACTGCACATGGTTCAAAATCCAAAAGTATGGAGGATGTACATTTAGTGAAAAAACTATCTTCCACTCTTGTTCCCCAGCCACCCTGTTTTCCTGCTGAGGAAGTTGGTACTTCCTAGAAGACTATAATTCTGGAAATAGTCTCTGTAAAGACAAGCAAATATATTTATGTGGTTTTTTTTTTTTTTTAGAAAATCCAATGGTAGAGTATACTCTGCCCTTTGCTTTTTCACTTAATAGAGTAATATCATGAAGATTGTTCCACATCATTTATAAAGTACTTTCTTACTTTTTTTTTTAATGGCCGTATAGGATCTCATTAAGTGGATATGCTTTAATTTATTTAAAATTAGTTCACTAGTGACAACTAGTTTATCATGATGATCATTTTGAAATGTATAGAAATATCAAATCACTGTGTCATGCACTAGGAACTAACATCATGTTGTAAGTGAATTATAACTCAAAAACAAACTTGTAGAAAAAGAGATTAGATTTGTGGCTACCAGAGATAGGGGAATGGGGGAAGGGGATTAGATAGTGAAAAGGTGCAAACTTCCAATTAGAAGATAAATAAGTACTAGGAATATAATGTACAACATGAAAAGGTAACACTGCTATGTGTTAGAGTGAGAGTTAAGAGAATAAATCCTAAGAGTTCTTATCACAAGGAAAAAAAATTTTGTTTGTTTGTTGATGTAATATCAATAGATGGTGATGGATGATCACTAAACCTATCCTGGTCATCATTTCATAATGTATATAAGTCCAATCATTATGCTGTGCACCTTGCATCTTATACAGGGATGTATGTCAATTACATCTCGGTGAAACGGCAGGTGGGGGGGTATTATAAATAAAGTAAAATAAAATAAGACGTCCATCAGTGGACATTCAGAGTTTTTCTAGCTTTTTGCTTTTATAAACCGTGCTACCATGGATTTCCTTCGTGGTCTAGTGGTTAAGAGTCTGCCTGCCAATGCAGGGGACATGGGTTCGATCCCTGGCCCAGGAAGATCCCACATGTCACGGGGGCAGCTAAGCCCATGTGCCCTAGAGCTCATGCTCCACAGCAAGAGAAGCCACCGCAGTGAGAAGCCCTCGAACCACAGCTAGAGATGGCATGGCAGCAGAGACCCAGTGCAGCCAAAACAAAAACAGACAAACAAAGCCACGAGTAACCCTGTAAGCTTGCCATTTTGCCCATGGATGAGTATATATATTAGATAAATTCCTCAAATGCAGTTGCGGGCCCCAGATAGACACAGCATACATGATTGTCCGATATTATCAAGCCGGAAAGGTGGTAACAGTTCACTCTCCAGTGTCTTACAGCTCTTGGTCCTCTAGCCAGCACGGTGTCACCACGCATTTTGATCTTTGATAACAAGATAAGTGAAAAATGTTATTTCAAGAGTAGTTTTAGTTGATTTTAGTTGACATTTCTCTTGTTATGAGTAAGGCTGAGCATTTCTTCACATGTTTAAGAACTGTTTGTGTTTCCTTTTATGCACACCATCTACATCCATGCCCATTTTTCTACTGGTTTCTTTTTTTTTCTCTTACTGACTTGTAGGATTTGATTTCATTTTTTAACAGTAAGAGCATTAGGGCTTCCTGGGTGGCTCAGTAGTAAAGAATTTGCCTACAATGTGGGAGACCTGGGTTTGATCGCTGGGTTGGGAAGATCCCGTGGAGAAGGAAAGGACAACCCACTCCAGTATTCTTGCCTGGGAAATCCCATGGACAGAGGAGCCTAGTGGGCTACAGTCCATGGAGTTGCAAAGAGTCAGACACAACTTAGCAACTAAACACCAAAGACAGGAAAATTAGCCTTGTGTTTGTATATGAGTTGCAAAAAGTTTGTTGGGTACTTTTTAAGCTCCAGCAGAGGAAAGATTTGGCCGAGCAGAACATGAGGAAAGCGCCTCACTCAACTTTACTTACTCAGAGCCCTGAGACTTTGAATGGGCCAAGAAATCTGTATGAGATTATATTAACATTAAGCTCTTTGCAGACCAGGTTAAACAGGAGTTGTCCCTACAGTGTTACCTGTAGTTGACTTCTCCAGGGTTAATCCATTGTGTGTGTGTTAAGGGAAAGGGTGTGCTGTTCAAGCTCTCATCTCTGGGGGACTGATATGTGCCTGAGAGACTGACTCTCATTTGCCTTGCAGGTTGAAAGTGTGTCTGCCGGGTCCTCTGCACCATGTGACAAGGACAGCAGTGCTCTCCTGGCTTTCAGAGGAATTTCTGTACGTACTGCCACAGCCCAGTGTCTTTTGTCAGTAGACGCTCATGTAACATGCTGCTATGTGGTGCCAGCTGCCGGGACACAGGATGGCACAGACCTTGCCCTCCAGTAGTACATACTTTGAGGGTAGGAGTGGGAACAGACATGCAAAACAATCTCTGCCTAATCAGAAAACTGTTGTAATGAAGCAGAATATAAAGCACAGTGGGGATATCAACAGCTCACCACTAGATTTTTATCCATTTACTCTTCACTGCTGCTGCCGCTAAGTCGCTTCAGTCATGTGCGACTCTGTGCAACCCCAAAGACGGCGGCCTACCAGGCTCCCCCATCCCTGGGATTCTCCAGGCAAGAACACTGGAGTGGGTTGCCATTTCCTTCTCCAATGCATGAAAGTGAAAAGTGAAAGTGAAGTCGCTCAGTCGTGTCCAACTAGTAGCGACCCCATGGACTGCAGCCTGCCAGGCTCCTCTGTCCACGGGATTTTCCAGGCAAGAGTGCTAGAGTGGGGTGCCATTGCCTTCTCCGATTTACTCTTCAAGGAGGGCATATACTTGTCCCTACATTGCCCAACTTCTCCAGTTGGTATTTTCCAGGTGCCTCTCATTAAGATTGGGCTTCCCAGGTGGCTCAGTGGTAAAGAACCCAGCTGTCAATGCAGGAGTGGGTTAAATCCCTGAGTAGGGAAGATCCCTTGGAAGAGGAAAGAGCAACCCACTCCAGTACTCTTGCCTGGAAAATTCCATGGACAGAGGAGCCTGGCAGGCTACAGTCTGTGGGGTCTCAAAGAGTCAGACACAACTGAGCGACTGAGCACGCACTCAGTAAGACTGGCTTTAACCCACCCATCTGGGAAGACAGATTCTAATGGCCTCCAGTTTCAAGAACATTTGGTACAGTGGGCAGTTTGTGTTTGTGTGGATAGGAGGACTTGGACTCCACCCTCACACTGAAGGTCACCTGCCCCTACAGATCTCAGAGCTGAAGAACCACAGCGTCCTCCAGGCCCTGACAGCAGAGGCGAATGGCTGGGAGCCCGGTGGTAAGGTCCCCTTCAGGGCCCACAGAGCCTGGGTGGGACTCAAGGCAGAGCTCTTGGGTCTTTCTTTTCCTTCCTTGAATTTCTCTCACTACTTTTCCTGTAGAATTTTATAGGTTTATCCTTCTTCAAGGGAAATTAGAACTGACACTGGATTAGGAGTCAAGAGACCTGAGTTCATTCTTTCTCTTTTAAGGGGTTTTGTTTTTTTTTTGGATGTGGATCATTTTTAAACAAAACATCTGCCACATGTTTTGGTTTTCTGGCTGCAGTGCATGTGGGATCTTAGCTCCCTGACCAAGGATAAAACCCACACACACCCTCTGCTTTGGAAGGTGAAGTCTTAACCACTGGACTGCCAGGGTGGTCCTGAGAGACCTGAGTTCTAACTTGGTCCCCAAAGCCCTGCTAGTGGCTTATTTGCCTTTTGGGGAAATCACACTATCTCTGTGTCTACAGTGGAAATATCAATATCTCCTTTGTGCTCTAAAGGATGTTGTGATACTGAAATGATACAGAGTAGATGAAGAGGCTTTGAAAAGTTAATCTTGTTTTACCTGCTTGACATGGCGCTTCTCATACTCTATTTAAAGCTCACTCTGCCTGCTATTGTACTGCACAAGAAAGCACACTCCACCAATTCAGAAGGACCACTTCTGGAGTCAAATGTCTCTGGCTTAAGTCTTGACTCTCAACCACCAGCTCCATGACCCAAAGCAAGGGACTTAATCTTTCTAACCCCCACTTTACTTATCTGTAAAACTGGGGTTATATCAGAACCTGTATAATAATGAGATAATGGAAAGTGCTTAACACACAGAATCATAGCGAGCACTCATTGGTGTGTTTTGTTATCTTAAAATCTTGCAAATTGAATGTGTAATCTCCAAGAATATGGGAGTCTATTAAAAATATTCCAGTGTAGAAAAATTATTTGAAGGTCTCAGAAGTTTCATTTTTTAAAAGAGAACCATTTTTTAAATTTTATTTTTAATTGGAGAATTATTACTTTACAGTGTTGTGTTGGTTTCTGCCAAAAACAACATGAGTCAGTCACAAGTATACATATATTGCCTCCCTTTGAACCTCCCTCCCCTGCCCTACCATGTGGATATTAAATTTGTTACAACATTGCTTCAGTTTTATGGTTTTGATTTTTTTGGCCTTCAGGCATGTGGAATCTTGGCTCCCCAACCAGGGATCCAACCCACACCCTTTCTGTTGGAAGACAAAGTCTCAGTCACTATGATGGCCAGGAAAGTCCCTATAAAGTTCCTTTTAATTGAATTTTGTCTTTACCACGTGTTGACAAACCTAATATTGATTAGAGATGTTGCCTCAAATACCAAAATATCTTCTGTTTCAGTACAACTGGCAGTTATGTGCCAGATATTTTTGATCATATTAAACAATTACAGTGGACTTTCCAGGTGGTAAAGTGGTAAAGAATTCGCCTGTCAATGCAGGAGACTCGCGGCACTGAGTTTCGATCCCTGGGTCAGAAAGATCCCCCAGAGAAGGAAATGGCAACCCACTCCAGTATTTTTTCCTGGAAAGTTCCATGGACAGAGGAGCCTGGCAGGCTACAGTCCTTGAGGTCACAAAGAGTTGGATATGACTGAGTATGCGCACATAAGTGTTGGAACAATTACATTTTTTTTCCAGACTGCACTCAGCTAATTTAAATTAATAGGCTGACTAAATCAGCAGTGCCGTTTACTCTGTGAATAAAGAGAAAAGGGCTTAAGTAAAGGAGGTAATTGACACAAGGAAAAATGATAAAGAGCCATACTAACGTGAACTGTCTTCCTAGAGATTTGGGTTTTGGCTCCATGCTTTTCTGTTCATGTGGGGAAAACAGTATTTACATCAGGATTGTGTGCAGAGGTGGGAGTCATCTCCTTGAGTCCTAAAGGAACTAGGAAAGGAGCAATATGCTCTTACATGGGTAGAGTCTCTAATTCAGGCACCAGATTGAAGTTGCCCCTTGAGACCATGTGCTTCCTCTTAATTGCACTGCTATCACAGTAAACTGCCACGCCCTTGCCCATGAGGTTCCTACTCCTGGTTCACAACCTTTGACCAATGTGTTTATAGGCAGGGATGCATGGGGTAAAAGATTAATTGCATTGTGATGATCTGAAGGTTAACGAGTCAGTGAGGCTGGATGCAGATGAGGGGAGAAGGGTGGGGGAACTCTTATCATCTTGATAAACTTCCATGGCTGCCGTTCCACCCTTCTTGTTCAACCCCTTTGTCGTTGTAGCTCACTTCCCGAGGGTCCAGCGTGCTGGACATAAGTCTTTATTTTCCTCATAGTCCCAGGTCGAATATCCTGTGTTCTGTTGAAGTTGCCTAGTTTGGAAGCCCTGTTGTACCATCTACTGCCCTGGGCAAGGACTGGCAAGATTGAATGTCCTAGAGTCCAGATCCATCTCATCTGCTACCACCATCCACAATCCTGCTAGACCTGAGTCCACAACTGGGTTGGCCATGCTAGCTGAGGTGTATTAAGCAAGTGACCTTGGGCCACGTGCTCCCCTAGACTCTGTTCTCATAGTAATCTCAAAAGTGATTACAGATGGTTGAGTAACTTGCCTGAAGAAGCACAGCTTGTGAGGGAGCTAAAGAGTTCACAAGCCGTTTGGCTCCACAGGGTGCTTTCACTGTGGTCCTCTCCAGCTCCCCAGCAGCCTCCTCAGCCTCCTTATCCGTTAGTGTTTTGAGTTTGGGGTAGGGTTTTCTTTAATTTTGCCAGTGTGTATCAGTCGCTCAGTCCTGTCTGACTCTATGCCCTATGCACTGTAGCCCACCAGATTCCTCTATCCAGGGGATTCTCCAGGCAAGACTACTGGAGTGGGTTGCCATTCCCTTCTCCAGGGGATCTTCCCAAACCAGGGATCAAACCCAGGTCTCCTGCATTGCAGGTGGGTTCTTTGCCGTCTGAGCCACCAGGGAAGCCCTTCTGCAAGTGTACTTCCAAAACAGTTCACTGCCACAGAAAGTCCTCAGCCCTGGTTGCAAGGCAGAGGGGAGCTGTCCTGACTTGCTTACACTATCCAGGCTGGGAGGCTCACCAGTTTGGTTTGAACAGAAGCCTCCCCATCCTCCCCACTGTTTGCCTGTGTCCTCTTTAGCAAAGGGAAAAAGCCGGTGACAGCCATGAGACCAGAATTCAGTCCAGAGAGTGGCAGCTGTGGTGCGGGGTAAGGGCTGTGCAGTGACTATAGAGAGCCTGTCCTGCTGCCGTGTTTTCCTTCTGTCCCTGCTCCTTTCATTGTGCTTTTCATTCACTCATCAAACATTCATTGTGAGGACTTCCCTGGTGGTCCAGTGGTTAGGACTCCATACTTCCACTGCAAGGGGCACAGGTTTGATCCCAGGTAATTGGGGAACTAAGATCCCACATGCCAGGCAGTGTGGCCAAAAACAGCAACAAAAACATTCATGGTGTACCCATTGAACCCCAAGAACCCTGCCCTCCTGTAGCTCCCAGTGCAGCGGGCAGGACAGCTACCACACTGTGACAAGAACGGGGTGTTGGGGGCTCTCGTGGTGCTGCTCCTAAAAGCAGATTCCAGAGGCTGAAGAAGGTGCCAGGGGAGGGTGGTGCTGGAGTTGGCTACAGGCTGAGATGGAGCTGCGCCAGGAGGGGTTGGGGTTTCATTGTGAGAATTACAAAGAATCCATAGAGGGTTCCGTGCAGCGGGCTGGCATCAGGTCTGGCCTTTTTGAAAGCTTACTTTGGCAACTGTCTGGCAAGATAGGCAGATGAGGCCAGGGGCTACGACAGTGATCCAGACATACCTAGATCTCAGGGGGTGTCCTTGTCTCACTATTGCAGTTGTGAGTACAGAAGTCCTCCAAGCCCAAGAAGAATGGGAAGCTGTGGACAGCATCCACCCAGAGACAGGTAACTAGAGGAATGGCACCCTCTCCACACAGCCTGCTGCTGCTAAAGGCACTGTCCACCCACGAGGCTGATGCTCTGTTTGGGATTAGAAGACAGAATTCCTGAGTGTTCTCATTTTTGATATGTGACATAGAATAAAACCTCTTTTCCCAGTTCAAAGGTGATGCCCTCCAACCTCTGGAGGAAAGGGAGATGAGAAGGGAAGGGAGATGTCTGTCTGAGAGAAGACAAGGAGGACCATGGTCAGGGTTGGCTTCTGCAGGGTGATGAGGTCGGGCAAAGGATGGAGCTGGGCAGCCAGGACCCCTGCATCAGGCTGAGCAGATTGTTCACTGTACAAGGAAATCTCTGGAGATGGAGGTTGAAGCTGTCTGCTGGAAGGCACTGGGGGCTGTCAGAACTGTGTCTCGTTCCTTTGGGAGGTTTGGGTGGAGCTGTGGGAAGGGAGAACTGAAACCTAAATCTAGCCTGAGCCCCACTTGAGCACCTGGAGAGACATTACGGGGGCTGTATCAGCCGTCACCTGAATTGCTGGTTGATGAGTTAATTCCCTGGAACAAAGGCTGGAGGAGAGATCATTCATCTCCAGGGCATGAGAAGGCGAAGTAGAAACCGGAAAAGGCCCCTAGACAGACCTGTCACAAGCTTCTGTGTGGGTACCTCCTCCAGGCAGTGACGCACCCCACTCACAGATGAGTGGACTTGGGGGCTCCTACAGATCAGCTTCTACTATGCAGGGCTCGGCCTGGCCCACCTCCACCAGCCAGCTCTGAAAGGGAGCCCACCCTGTGAATAGCACCAGCCCTCTGACACTGGGTTGGTTGTAGCTGTAGGTGTCTGACACTGACAGCTGGGAGCCTGTGCTGGGCTTAGAGGTGACAACCAGAAGGCCCTTGGTACATGTTTGCTGATAGAGTGGCTCCTGTCACAAGTCCTGGAGTGCCTTCCCTTTTGCCACAGGGAGCCGGGCCAGCGTGGACCAGCCGGGGCAGCTCATCTCCTTCAGTGAGGCCCTGCAGCATTTCCAGACAGTGGACCTCTCCTCCTTCAAGGTATGACACCAGGGCGGGGCAGGGAGGTGGCACAGGGGTCTTGAGCAAAGCGCTTTCTTCCCCCAAGCCATGTTTCTACCCCATCAGGATAGGCCACAGGAAGATCCCCTGGAGAAGGGCATGGCAGCCCACTCTAGTATTCTTGCCTGGAGAATCCACATGGACAGAGGAGCCTAGTGGGCTACAGTCCATGGAGTTGCAAAGAGTTGTTACACGACTAAGAGACTAAGCACAGGATAGGGCACTGGGCAGGCAAGAGGGAAGCTTCCAGTTGAGGGCACTTTCCTGTCTGAGAAATCTCAGGGTACAGTATCACAGGTGGCCGAGGACCCAGATGTCATGCGGTCTCAGGGACTGTGTACCCAGAGCTTTAGTGGTCCTGTCTTATGGGGTCTGTGGAGCTGCTCCCCACTCTCCCGTCCTAGGGACGGCGGGGGGCTGGGGGAGGGGCGCGGCAGTGGGTCTGAAATCGGATGCTAGGAAGCAGGGTAGTCTGTCCAGAGAGCTGAGTGATTCATGGCCAATACAGGAAATTTTTCCATATCCTAGAGGAACTAGAAGCTCTTTGGGAATTTAAAAAATATGTGGGTTTGGAAAAAGAGTGCTGAGGAAATGAAAAGCTGGCAGACATCTTGAGTGCCTAGTGGTAAGTTTGCTGCTGCTGCTGCTGCTAAGTCACTTCAGTCGTGTCTGACTCTCTGCGACCCCATAGATGGCAGCCCACCAGGCTCCGCTGTCCCTGGGATTCTCCAGGCAAGAACACTGGAGTGGGTTGCCATTTCCTTCTCCAAGGCATGAAAGTGAAAAGTGAAAGTGAAGTCGCTCTATCATGTCCGACTCTTAGCGACCCCATGGACTGCAGCCTACCAGGCTCCTCTGTCCATGGGATTTTCCAGGCAAGAGTACCAGAGTGGGGTGCCACTGCCTTCTCCGAGTGGTAAGTTTAGAGGACTGTGAATTCAAATGTTCAACCTAAAGCCTGGCTCGAAGGGAGAGGCTGAAGATAGGAATCAGACTGATCCCAGAGAGCTGGAACCTGTTGAAATCAGAGTATCCTAAGCCCTGCAGTAGTGGCTCTGAACACGGAGGCGTCAGCAGGAGCTGATGTAGCCAGTGCTGCTGTGGTGTGGACAGAAGGCACCAGCTACCCCTCAGGGGTATCCAGCTCCGAGAAAGTGCCCTAGACTCCCCTTCTCACCGTCTGTCTTATCCTGGACGTTGAGAGGGCTGTTAGACTATATATCTTTTACAGAGAGACAAACACAGACTTGCAAAGGGTGGAAGCAGCCCTGCTGGGAGACTTGGCTTGGCGTCTGTGTGTCTGTCCATCTATCAGATGCCGGTCCCCGTAGCCAGTCCCCTCTAGCTTCCTTGGAAGTCAGTGACAGAGCCATTTCTGGAAAAGCCCAGAGGCTAAATACAGACTGATACAGGCTAAATACAGGCTGATTAGATCTGGGCTTAGGGACATCTCTTTCTGCTTACAAAGGACCTGAGAGCTGGAAGAACCTGTCCCTGGAGATTAATTTTTTCTTATTTTTTAAAATCTTTATTGGATTTGTTACAGTATTGCTTCTGTTTTATGTTTTGGTTTTTTGGCTTGGAGGCATGTGGGATCTTAGCTGTCCAACTAGGGCTCAAACACCCCAACCAGGACCCACACCCTCTGCAATGGAAGGTGAAGTTCTAACCACTGGACTGCCAGGGAAGTCCCCTGGAGATTTAGTAATAGCAGATGCTTTACAGCTTCTGCCCTGTTTCCCTGGCTCAGAGGCCAGCCAGTTAGTTGGGAACCATTTGTTTCTACAAGACCAGTCCTGTACTGATCCTCATGGTAAGTTCATGAAAGCAAATGAACTCAGCACCCTGCCCACTCCTGCACCTTTCTTCCCAGAAAAGAATCCAGCCCACCATCCGAAGGACCGGGCTTGCTGCCCTCCGGCACTACCTCTTTGGGCCTCCGAAGCTCCACCAGGGCCTCCGTGAAGAAAGGGACTTGGTCTTGACCATCGCTCAGTGTGAGTGCACGGCCGCAAGGCAGGTGCTGCGTGAGTGGTCAGGCAGAGAGAGCGGTTTGTCCATCCTGTGGCCAAGACTAAACCGAGGCTCTCGCATTCACCATGTTGTGGGGAGGGCCAGGTGTGGATGTCCCGGCTGGGTCTGTCTTAGTTGTACGTTCTCTGGGAAGCACTCAGTCCTCCCCTGAGGGCCAAACCAGCAGAGCATGGATGTGTTTTGGGGCAGGTGGCCTGGATAGCCAAGACCCCATGCATGGCCGAGTCCTGCAGACCATCTATAAGAAGCTGACTGGCTCCAAGTTTGACTGTGCCCTCCATGGAGACCACTGGGAAGATCTGGGCTTTCAGGGTAAGAGAGAGAAATGGTTCATCTTCTCCCTGACTCCTTATTCCAAGACTAGCATGAGAACCCAGATAGTCCTCTTCTTGTTACCCCAGCACCATGAGACGGGATATCTGGGGCAAAGCATTCCAGGAAGAGGGGACAGCAAATGTAAAAGGCATTTGTAGGTTTCTATTGTTGCTGCAGAAAATTACCACAAATTTAGTGGCTTAAACCAGTACGAGGGACTTCCCTGGCAGCTCAGCAGTTAAGCTCTGTGCTTCCAATGCAGGGGCCACAGATTTGATCCCTGGGTGGGAACCTCAGGTCCCAAATGCTGTGCAGTACCGCCCAAAAAGAAAAAAGACCCACAGATTTACCACCTTCTAGTTCTGTAGTTGAGAAGTCTGACACAGTCTCTCTGAGGCAAGATCAAGGTCACAGCAGGGCTGTATTCCTTTTTAGACTCTCCAGGAGAGAATCTATTTCCTTGCCTTTTCCACCTTCTAGAGGCCTCCCACATTCCTCCTCCTTCAAAGCCAGGAACACAGCATCTCTCAGAGCTGAATCTGTCCTCACATCCCTCTTTCTGATGACGTGTTTCTACCTCCCTGTCACACATTTAAGGATTCTTCTGACGACATTCAGTTCAGTTCAGTTCAGTAGTTCAGTCATGTCCAGCTCTTTGTGACCCCATGAACCACAGCACGCCAGGCCTCCCTGTCCATCACCAACTTCTGGAGTTTACCCAA
This sequence comes from Ovis canadensis, assembly GCF_042477335.2. Classification (NCBI taxonomy): domain Eukaryota; kingdom Metazoa; phylum Chordata; class Mammalia; order Artiodactyla; family Bovidae; genus Ovis; species Ovis canadensis. The sequence goes on from NC_091247.1 coordinate 57,332,082, forward strand.
ACTCATGTCCATTGAGTCGGTGATGCCATCCAACCATCTCATCCTCTTTCGTCCCCTTCTCCTCCTGTCCTCAATCTTTCCCAGCATCAGGGTCTTTTCAAATGAGTCAGCCCTTCACATCAGGTGGCCAAAGTATTGGAGTTTCAGCTTCAACATCAGTCCTTCCAATGAACACCCAGGACTGATCTCCTTTAGAATGGACTGGTTGGATTTCCTTGCAGGCCAAGGGACTCTCAAGAGCCTTCTCCAACACCACAGTTCAAAAGCATCAAATCTTCAGCGCTCAGCTTTCTTTATAGTCCAACTCTCATATCCATACATGACTATTGGAAAAAACATAGCCTTGACTAGACAGACCTTTGTTGGCAAAGTAATGTCTCTGCTTTTCAATATGCTGTCTAGGTTGATCATAACTTTCCTTCCAAGGAGTAAGCGTCTTTTAATTTCATGGCTGCAGTCACCGTCTGCAGTGATTTTGGAGCCCCCAAAAATAAAGTCTGACACTGTTTCCACTGTTTCCCCACCTATAAGTGATGGGACCGGATGCCATGATCTTAGTTTTCAAATGTTGAACTTTAAGCCAACCTTTCACTCTTTTTCACTTTCATCAAGAGGCTCTTTAGTTCTTCTTCACTTCCTGCCATAAGGGTGGTGTCATCTGCATATCTGATATTTCCCCTGGCAGTCTTGATTCCAGCTTGTGCTTCTTCCAGCCCAGCATTTCTCATGATGTACTCTGTATAGAAGTTAAATAAGCAGGGTGACAATATACAGCCTTGATGTACTCCTTTTCCTTTTTGGAACCAGTCTGTTGTGCCATGTCCAGTTCTAACTGTTGCTTCCTGACCTGCATACAGGTTTCTCAAGAGGCAGGTCAGGTGGTCTGGTATTCCCGTCTCCTTCAGAATTTTCCACAGTTTATTGTGATCCACACAGTCAAAGGCTTTGGCATAGTCAATAAAGCAGAAATAGATATTTTTCTTGAACTCTCTTGCTTTTTTGATGATCCAGCAGATATTGGCAATTTGATCTCTGGTTCGTCTGCCTTTTCTAAAACTAGCTCGAACATCTGGAAGTTTACAGTTCACGTATTGCTGAAGCCTGGCTTGAAGAATTTTGAGCATTACTTTACTAGCCTCCCTGGTAGCTCAGCTGGTAAAGAATCTGCCTGCAATGTAGGAGACCCCGGTTTGACTCCTGGGTTGGGAAGATCCACTGGAGAAAGGATAGGCAACCCACTCCAGTATTCTTGGGCTTCCCTGGTGGCTCAGCTGGTAAAGAACCCACCCGCAATGTGGGAGACCTGGAATTGATCACAGGCTTGGGAAGATCCCCTGGAGAAGGGAACAGCTACCCATTCCAGTATTCTGGCCTGGAGAATGCCATGGACTGTATAGTCCATGGAGTCCTAAAGAACTGGACATGACTGACTACACTGGGCCCAGCCAGATAGCAAGGGTAGTCTCCCTATCCTGATTGGCAGCCTTCATTCTGACTGTAATCTTGCTCCTCCTTGCTGTGCAGCCTTTTATTTTGTATTGCGGTATAGCCAATTAACAATGTTGTGACAGTTTCAGATGAACAGGAAAGGGACTTAGCCATACATATACACGTATCCATTCTCCCCCAAACTCTCTTCCCATCCAGGCTGCCACATAATATTGAGCAGAGTTCCCTGTGGTATACAGTAAGTCCTGGTTGGTTATCCATTTTAAATATAGCAGTGTGTACATGACCATCCCAAACTCTATCCCTTCCCCCAACCTTCCCCCAGCAATGTTGCTGTCTATTAATTGTCTTTTGTCATTCAAGTTGAGATTTTCCTAGTTCTTGGTATAATGAGTGATTTTTTTATTTTGTCCTAGACATTTGGGGTAGTATATAAGGACACTATGGATCTTCTTTAAATCTTCTATTGTAGCAGGCCTCCTCTGACACTGGGCAGTGGGGGAAAGGTGATGTCACCTCATTATTACCAGTTGGGAATAGAAATCCAAGTATCCCACTGAGCCTCCACTAATACCACTGGCTGGGAGGGGCAGGGGCACCTCATTGCTGTTACATGTCACCTCCCCTGACATCCCATAGAGACTGGTGGGCTCCTTGGCACCAGGGAAGGATAAAAGTCCCTTCCCTGCATCTCTGACTGCCCTGGCAGAGCTGAGGGCCACCTCATTGCAGTCAGTCAGAGGAAGTCGAGATTCTCCACCTGGTCTGTGATCAAGGTCATTGACTCAGGGAGCAGGGATTTCATTGTTGTTGTTCAGTGACTGAGTTATGTCGAAGTCTTTGGGACCCCATGGACTGTAGCACACCTGGCTTCCCTGTCCTTCACTATCTCCCAGGTTTGCCCAAGTTCATGTCCATTGAGTCAATGATGCCATCCAACCATCTTATCCTCTGTCATCCCAGAGTTCTCCTCTTATCTTAATCTTTCCCAACATCTGGGTCTTTTCCAATGAGGCGACTCTTTGCATCAAGTGGCCAAAATACTGGAACTTCAGCTTCAGCATCAGTCCTTCCAATGAATATTCAGGGTTGATTTCCTTTAGGATTGTCTGGTTTGATCTCCTTGTTGTCCAAGGGTTTCATTAAACTCTCTCAGTTTTCTCTTGGTTTCTGTCTTAGGAACAAATCCAGCCACAGACCTCAGAGGAGCAGGCTTCCTTGCCCTCCTGCATCTCCTGTACCTGGTGATGGACTCAAAGACTTTGCTAATGGCGCGGGAGATTCTCCGCCTGTCTCGTCATCATATCCAGGTGGGGCTTTGGTGAGAAGCCAGCAGAGAAGGCTGCAGGGCTAGGACCTGGGCACAGGGCTGTCCTGGGTAGTGGGGGCAGCTTCTCAGGTGGATCTCCAATTGCTGAGGGCCCTCAGGACAGCTGAGGCAAACAGGCATGGGCACCCCCGTCTCCCTGACCTGGCTGGAACCTGGGCTCCACCACTCATTGGTGTGTGTCTCAAGCCAGCGCCTCAGGGGCTCGGAGCCTTGGTCTCTTCATCCGTAGAGAGGGGATCATGGAGCTTCAGCCGTGGAGCTGGGGAGGCTAAATGCAGCAGTGTGCACAAGCACTGGGCACAACGCTGGTGTCAGTGTTTCTGCATAGTGCCCTCCCGACTCTGGCATGCCCTCCTGGCCCTGGGGGGCGCACTCAGCCTTTACGTGCCCAGAGGAGAGGCTTTGCCTCCCAGGGCCGGGTGGCACACATGGGCTTTCTGAAAGCTCAGAAGCGGCTCCTGTAGCCCTCAGGTTCTGTCCAGGCCTCTCTTCAGGGTTTTCCCCTGTAGTAAAGGTGGTAGTCCCTCAATTTTAGACAACAGACTTGACCTGTTTCCTGCCATTTGTCTGTCCCAGATTCATGGGGCCTGGAATTCATTCATTTACTAAGCAGATATTTATTCAGCATTCCCTGTGCTAGTAATTGTTCTTGGTGCTTGGGATGAGTCAATGAGATCCGTCTAGCAGGGAGGACAAGACAGTAAGTCTAATATATAAATAAATAATAGGGAATGTTAAGTGCTGAGTAGGCAAGGTTGGGGGAATATGGGTGGATTACAGTGGTTTCTGCTTTGGGGTGTTTCGCCTGCACTGAGTCTCCATTGCAGCATGGGCGCTTCCTCTAGTTGCGGCGTAGCCTCAGTAGTTGCAGCTTACAGGCTCTCTAGTTGCAGCACTTGGGCTTTGTTGCCCTGTGGCATGTGGGACCTTAGTTCCCCAGCCAGGGATCAAACCCACTTCCATCCCTTGCATTGGAGGCAGATTCTTAGCCATTGGACCAACAGGGAAGTCCTGGGATTATAGTTTTCATGGGGTATAATGTAGCTCTCATGAGAGGGTGCAGAGAAAGCAATGGCACCCACTCCAGTACTCTTGCCTGGAAAATCCCGTGGGTGGAGGAGCCTGGTGGGCTGCAGTCCATGGGGTCACTGAGAGTTGGACACGACTCAGTGACTTCACTTTCACTTTTCACTTTCATGCATTGGAGAAGGAAATGGCAACCCACTCTAGTGTTCTTGCCTGGAGAATCCCAGGGATGGGGGAGGCTGGTGGGCTGCTGTCTATGGGGTCGCACAGAGTTGGACATGACTAAAGCGGCTTAGCAGCAGCAGCAGCATGAGAGGGTGAGACTTAAACCATGCCTTAAAGTTGGGGGGATGGTTGTCAGCCAAGCTGGTATTTAGAGGAAGAACATTCCATGCAAAGGAAGCATCGAGAGCAGAGGCTCCAGGAAGCAGTGTGTCTGGCATGGGAGGGAATGGCAGGAGGCCAGAAGGAGCAAGGAGGGCCGTGGGAAGGCAGTGACAGGGTAGCAGGGACCAGATGGTGTCGGACCTGATAGACTGTGATGAGGACGTTCGCTTTTACTCTGAATCAGATGAGGGTTTTGAACAGCTTGGAGTGACAGGGTCCAACTTACATTCTTTGAATGCATCCTACCAGCCAGTGGGTTGAGAGTGGTCTCCTGTGAGGACTTTCACAATCAAGCTAGAGGTGATGGTTTAGTCCAGAGTATTTTTCAGAGGAGATAGGAAGTGATCAGATCCTGGGTATAGAATCTTGAGTGTATAGGCTGTAGAGAATACAGCCAGCATATTTTTTAATGGATTGGATGCAGTGTAAGAAAAAGAGAGCAAGGAGTCAATGGTGCTTTTTAGCTTGAGCAGCTGCAAAACCAGAGTGGCAACCAACTGAAATGGAAAAGAGCAAGTGTGGGACAGGGGTTCCATTTGCCATATGAATTTTATTTATTTATTTATTTTTTTTTTTTTTAACGGGAGATGCAGTTTATTTACACCAGCAGCCTTGGGGGCAGGGGAAATACACAGCGTTTACAAAGTTAGCTACCTGTACAGGATGGATTACATATGCAAAAATAAAAATCTCAAGACCACAGGACAGCGTGAGCCCCACCCCCCTCCCCCAATGACCCCAGCATGCGGTAATGCCAGGCGGGTGGCCCCTGGGCATGCGGAGGGGAGTGATGCATGGAAGGAAAAGCCACCGGCCATGGAAATTAGTACAGAACCCCCCCACACACTCAGACACATGATAGGATACAGGGTGGACGACACCTAGCCGGGGTGGGAAGGATGGGAATTGAAACCCACACAGCCTGCTGTTAGAGGGAAGGGAGTGGAGAGCTCCTAGCCCCTGTTCAACTACATGGTAGTGGGGCACACTCTCCCCAGAAGGAAGGGGGTTTGCTTAGATTGAGGTTATACATTTTGGGCAAGAACCCTAGGAAGTGACAGCCCTCACGTCAGGAGTACCCATGTCAGTGTGTCTTACTACTGGTGAGGGTAACCCAGAGCACGTGGTTAAGGTGGTAGCAGCCAGGTCTCTCCTCTGTAAAGTCACTATTTTTCCCTTTGTAAATAATCACTCGTGGGGGAATATACTTTGAACATGAACGTGTTAGTCGCTCAGTTGTGTCCGACTCTTTGCAACTCCATGGACCATAGCCCACCAGGCTCCTCTGTCCATGGGATTCTCCAGGCAAGAGTACTAGGGTGGGTAGAAGATCCCTTCTCCAAGGGATCTTCCCAACCCAGGGATTGAACCTGTGTCTTCTGCATTGCAGGCAGATTCTTTACTATTTGAGCCACCATAATTAATCACTGTCTTGGAGGATGATACCTTGAAACTATATAAATATCCTCTTTTTCCTCAGACTTGGTTCTAATGGTGATTTTCTGTTTCCTTCATTCCCCTTACATTTATTAGTTGGAATTCTTCTATAAGAAAGAGGTATTTGTGCTATTTATTTATTCAGGTACTTTTTATATCAGATATTTATTTTATCTATAGGTTATAATCCAGTACTGTCATTATGTATTATCTATTTTGTTGCTCAAATTGCTCCAGCAATGCCCACTTTAAGAGCTCTTTCAGGTTGGTACCTGTGCCCTTTGCACATGCCCTGTCCTTTTTTGAGCACTTTTCTACTTTCTAGATCCGAGAAGGCACCCTCAGCTCACGTATTATTTTCTCTGTGTGATTCCCAGCCCTGAAACCAAACACTTCTCCATGGAGCTTTTGTTCTTTAGCTGGAGAATGGGATCTGAAAACCAAGATCTGAATGCTGGTGTTCCCACTGCCATTACGATCTCCCTACTTCTAGGCCCTCTCAGCGGCCAGAGCTTAGGAGACATGTGTATGTCACTGATTCCCTCGACTCTATTAGGAATGGTCGCCAGGGGTAAGTGGACCCGCCCAGCCGCCAGTGCACTTCACAGAGAACAGGAAGTGGGGTGTAATGCCACTTGAGAGAGAGGAGCTGAGAATGAGTAACTAAAGCTGAGACTCGCAGCATTTTCATCAGATCGCTGTGTCTTAGAGCCTGGGCAGGTTGGCCTGTGCTGCAGACTGCTCCAGTAACCATGTTGTTGGTCATTATTACTTAATTCTCAGAACCTCAGCTTCTTCCTTTGCAACATGAGAAAATAATCCCAACCCTGTATAAAATAATTCCAACCCTGTATAAAGTGCTAAGCACATTAGTCACTCAAGGAGCGTTAGTTATCATAGTAACTTTTTATTTCCATGAGTAAAAATACATTTTTATATACATCTTATGGATAATATTTACATATGTAATACATAATTATGTTTTCAAAATTGTATGTGTAACTTGCACAAGCGTGCACACACACACACACAGCGTCATACACATAGATATACAGCCATGGTGAAGTAAAGTAGATCCATTTGAATCTAAAACTTCTTGTGTGTGTTTAGTCACTCAGTCGTGTCTGACTCTTTACGGCCTCATGGACTGTAGCCTGCCAGGCTTCTCTGTCCATGGGATTCTCTAGGCAAGAATGCTGGAGTGGTTTGCCATTTCCTCCTGCAGGGGATCTTCCTGACCCAGGGATCAAACCCTTATCTCTTATGTCTCCTGCATTGGCAGCTGGGTTCTTTACCACTAGCACCACCTGGACCGCAAAAACAAATAATCACACATTTCCGGTCACGTGGGCAGTTTTCTCATTTCTGATGTTCACTGAATATCTCTGTTACCTTTTGAGGAAGAAACACTCATTACATCTGATGACTTCACATTCGCCTGTCTCTTCCAGGAGACACTGGAGGAGGCAAGAGGGTACTTCATGAGGATCTGGTTCTGAGATAGATCAGGACCCACAAGTTGAGAATGTGGGTGTGTTCCGTGGTCTTCACGATGCAGGGAGGTAATGTCTGGGTCAAGTTTAAGAACCAGAACAGTTAGCTTATGAAACAGTGCAATCTCCTGCAGCGATGCTGCTTCATCATAAGAGTTCCAGAACTTCCTTGGTGGTCCAGTGGTTAAGAATCTGCCTGCCAGTGCAGGGGACATGGCTTCAATTCCTGGTCTGGGAAGATCCCGTAAGCCACGGGGAAACTAAGCCCGTGCACTGCAAGTGCTAAAGCCTGAGCTCTCGAGCCCGTGCTCCCCAACAAGAGAAGCCGCCACAGTGAGAGGCCTGTGCACCACAACTGGAGAGTAGCCCCTGCTCTCCACATCTAGAGAAAGCTCGTGCCCAGCAACCAGTGCAGCCAAAATAAAAATAATTAGAAAAGGTGTCCCAAAGGTTGAGGGGCAGCTTAGCAAATATGGACTAGCCTCTGGTTGTAGAGGCAGCGGAGAGAGACCCAGAGAGGGAAAACGGCTTGTCGAAGGTCCCACCGTTCATGAGTGTTTCCTAGAAATCATCTCGGAGCTCGGTGCCTCCCTTCTGGTGGGGTATTGAGGCTCTCTTATAAGACCTTCCTGTAGAAACAGGGAAGCCAGGGTAGAGGGTTATTGCCAGTTCAGCATCCCTCGTTTGTTTTCAAGGACAGGCTTGACTGAGGGGGGCGGGGGGACAGGTCCCTGGATATCCAAGGGAAGAACATGCCAGGCTGAGGGAAGAGCAGGACGAGAGAGGAAGCCCTGGGTACTCCATCTGGGTATGGACCAGCCTGACCACTTTGACTAACCTGTTCATCATCCCTTCGCCCACTGGCCTTTGTGCATTTTATAGTGAATTTATATTTACTCCACAATATGCATGCCAGACAATAAAAGGAACAGCAGCTTAAAATAATAAGAGGGCAAGTGTAGGTGTCAGGAACCTAGATCCTAGTTCCACCTGTGGTATGATTAGTTAGCTGTGATTTGAGGCAAGTCACCTATGGGCTTCCTGGGTGGTGCTAGTGGTGAAGAACCCACCTGCCAATGTAGGAGATGTAAGAGACTCAGGTTCAGTCACTTGGTCTGGAAGATCCCCTAGAGGAGGGCATGGCACCCCACTCCAGTATTCTTGCCCGGAGAATCCCATGGACAGAGGAGCCCAGCAGGCTACAGTCTATAAGGTCGCACAGAGTCAGACACGACTGAACGACTTAGCACAAATGCACTTACCCTCTCTGGGTATCAGTTTGCTCTTTTATAAAATAAGAGATTTGGCCTAAATGATCCTAAGGTCCCTTCCACCTTTATAGTTCTTTTAACTCTTAAGTCCTTCAGTGTCTTAAAACTTCACTTCAAGCCCTTATGAACCTTGAAAATAACAGTTTTCCAGGAGGCACATAGGCAGCCACAGTAACAGCTAACTTTGGACTGACTTTTGATAGACCTTTGACTGCCAAGAGTAAAGAAAACCAGAGACCTAATTCAGAGGCTGAAACTACAGCTGGTAAATATCTGGGGGGAAAGAAGGTGCATTAGTTTAAGGGCTCAACATTCAGTTTTGGAAGAACTTACCCTAAAGCCAAATACAGTTAGCCACAAGGTGGCGCTAGTAGTAAAGAACCTGCCTGCCAATACAGGAGACTTTTTAAAAAAATATTTATGTATTCTTTAATTGGCTGCATGGGGTCTTAGTTGTGGCATACAGATTCTTAGTTGAGGTATGTGGGATCTAGTTCCCTGACCAAGAATCAAACTTGGGTCCCCTGCATTGGGAGTGCAGAGTCTTAATCACTGGGCCACCAGGGAAATCCCAATACAGGAGACTTAAAGAGACATGGGTTCGATCCCTAGGTCAGGAAGATTCCCCTGGAGGGGGAAATGGCAACCCACTCCAGTATTCTTGCCTGGAGAATCCGATGGACAGAGGAGCCTGGCAGGCTACAGTCCATAGAGTCACAAAGAGTTGGACATGACTGAAGCAACTGAGCACAGCATAGTTCCCTAAGGAGAGAGCTGAGGCTTCAGGTTCCTGTGATACATCCTGCTAAAGAGGAATTGGCCAGACACTACAAATGCTGGGGGACCCTGGGACTCCAGGGAAGCATGTGATCCATGCTGTCCTGAGGAGGGGAGTGCTACAGTTCAGATGGCGAGATTCAGGGTACATCGGGCTGATGGCTGGCAGGCAGAGAAGCAGCTCACCATAATACTTACTCACAGTCAACAACTGGTATCATCTTCCATGCCATTTCCATCTGTTATTTTATTCCATCAACATGATGAGCCTGCCAAGAGGTTGGGCAGAGATGATCCTTGGAAATCTTCATTTCTCAGTGAAGGAACATGAGAATCAGAGAGGTGAAATGTGTCTATACAAAGTGGGACAATTAGGAAGCGGTGAAGCTGGCGTGAGGACCCCTGTCTCCTGACAGCTCGCCCAGCAGTGTGCTCCTTACAGTGGGGATCTCAGCAGCCCAGCTCACAGTTACCTGAGGGAATGCAGGTGCCCAGGCCCCTCCCTCCACGGAACTACTGAACTGGAATCTCCAGGGGGTGGCGCTGTGTTGGCAGCAGCTGCCAAAAAAAAAAGCAGCCGATCTGGATTTGGTCTTCCTGCTTCAGGGTTCAGAGGTGAGGCATGAAGAGAAATGAAATTTCAAATGAAGAGTCAGAAGTGTCCAGGTCTGATTCCCTCTGCTGTTCTTTTAGTCAGTTCCCAACACACCGCCTCTGTGTAATATTTTAGCTTAAAGCCACACTTTTCAGGTCCAAGGGAACTGCTGAAGGAAAGGAGATACTTTGCTCTGAATTCCAGTTTTTCATGGCTTTGTAGTAAATTTTTATAAGAATGTTCCCGATGGAACTCCCTGGTGGTCCAGTGGTTAGGACTAGTGCTTTCACTGTGGGGGTGGGGGCTGTGTTCAAACCCTAGTTGGGGAACTAAGGTCCCACAAGCCACACACCCAGAAAAAAAAAAAAAAGATAACTGTATAAAATAAAACACTTTGAAAAAAAAAAAAAAGAATGTTCCCAAGAGTGAATGAATGCTAAGTTCAGATCCTGTGTTAATTATGTTGCTACCTGTTCTCATTCCCATATTTATTTTTAGACTGAAAGAAATCAAGGGAAGGCATGATATTACAGAAGTATTGTGATAATTAAGTAGTCAGTACCTGAATGTACAGATGCACCGCTGCTGACCTCAGCTATGGGTAATTATGAACATTTGTTAGCACCTCCTCAGGCCAGCGCTGCCCTTAGCATTTTGCTTGTGTGATCTAAATGACTCCTCAGAGCAGCTCTGCGAGGCAGGTTGTGGGCTAGTAGAAAATGTAGCCTGTGGATCATAAAAGCTGTCTCAGAGAGTTTGTGTAATGGTTAACAAATTGACTCCACCCAGCATGGCCCTCGTGTCGGGGTCCCCAGGTTCATTGGTTCACTGAGTGGACTCCCAGGATTTGGCCTATCGTTGTTCTCTCAGCTGTGATTAACTGTGGCAAAAGCAAGATCAGCAGAGGGAAGAAGTGTGTGGGCAAAATCCATCAGACACCAGACACAGGAGGAGCTTCCCCTCCCCGTGGAGGCACATAGGATGCAGGGACTGCCAGCAGCATCAAACTGGCCAACACGTGGAATGTTGCCAACTAGGGTCTGAAAGGTTGTTGCTGAGCCGTGAAAGATGCGGGGATTCTTAGCCTCTGAAGGAGAGGAATTCAATCTGCGGCTAGTGACGAGGCTTGATCGCTCAGAGCTTTTGTGTAGTAAAGTTTTATTAAAGTATAAAAGAGATAGAGAAAGTTTCTGACATAGACATCAGAAGGGGGCAGAAAGAGCGCCCGTCTGCCAGCCTTTAGCAGTATGTTATATACCTATCAGCAAGCTGCTAATTAGAGAAAGGAGATATCTCAAAACTTAGAGTGGCACTAGGCCCCCCACCCACAACATGCATTTTGCAATAACACTGGCACAAGACGAGTCATCCTGGGCCATTGACATGAAGAAGACATGAAGAAATTGATCTTGATCTTGAAGATCCATTGATCTTGATCAATCTTTAACTGATCTTGAAGAAAGGCAGGTTTCCAGGTAAATATATAGTTTCATTAACATAGATTAGGAGAACATACTGGTAAGTTGAACCCTTATGGGTTCTGAGTCATAAGTGGAACTGACCTGAAGAAAGACAGTCTAGGGTAAATACATAGTTCATTAACATAGCTTAAGAAAAACATTTCCATAAGAAAAATGCATTAGCTCAAGGTTTGAGAAAAATTCAGGTGGAACCAGGTGTTGTCATGGCAACACAGAATTTTAATAGAAACCTCCTTTTAATTTTGGGAAAAATTAAAGGGAAGGGAAAAAAATCTGACACTTATAGTTTGTTTCCTCCTGCCGCTTGAGAGAGAGATAAAAAAATGTCTGATACTTGAAGCCTATTTCCTCCATTTGGAGACCTGTGGCCTTCCTGCCTGTTACCCTCTCAGATCCTCACTAGTGATTCAGTATCTGAGGTTTCTACTGAGGGCTGGTCGTGCAGGCACCATCTCTGTGTGTGTGTGTGTGTGTGTGTGTGTGTGAAGTTGCTTCAGTCATGTCGAACTGTTTGTGACCCCACGAACGATAGCCCACCAGGCTCCTCTGTCCACAGGATTCTCTAGGCAAGAATACTGGAGTGGGTAGCCATTTCCTCCTCCAGGGGATCTTTCCAAGCCAGAGATCAAACCCGTATCTTTTATGTCTCCTGTACTGGCAGGTGGGTTCTTTACCACTAGCACCACCTGGGAAGCCCACCATCTGTGTAGCATGTACCAGAATTCCAGAATCAGATGGAAAGCAGGTGTTCAGCATAAACCATATGGTTTGCACAAACAGATTAGGTACCGTGAGTCAGCCTGGGGGAGTGGTGGGAAGCTTCTCAAAATTCAGATTCCCAGATGCCAGCCTTCGAAGCATGCTTTTCTAAGGAGGGCAGCCACAGGTCTGCTTTGCTCACTATTTTCTGCACAGCACTCGGTGTATTTTTTTTTAATTTATTTGTTTATTTTTGGCTGTGCTGGGTCTTCATAGCCACGAGCGCTTTTCTCTAGTTGCCGCAAGTAGGGGCTCATCTCTAGTGGTGTGCAGGCTTCTTGCTGTGGGGCTTCCCTGGTGGCTCAGATGATGATGAATCCGCCTGCAATGTAGGAGACCCAGGTTCGATCCCTGGGTCAGGAAGATCCTTGGAGAAGGAAATGGTAATCCACTCCAGTATTGTTGCGTGGAGAACCCATGGACAGAAGAGCCTGGTGGGCTGTAGTGCATGGAGTCGCAGAGCAGGACACCGCTGGGTGGCTAAGCGCACACTCTTGTGGAGCGCGGGCTCTAGGCACAGGCTTCAGTAGTGTGGCTCCCAGGCTCTAGAGTGCAGGCTCAGTATTTGTGGTGCTCAGGCTTAGTTGCTACATAGCATGTGGGATCTTCCCAGATCAGGGATGGAACCCATGTCCCCTGCATCGGCTGGCAGATTCTTTACCACTAAGCCTTCAGGGAAGCCCCAGCACTCAATGTTTATTTCCTTTTTGGTTTTGAGAGGAGAGCCGAGTCTCATGGAGTTTCGGTGGCCTTCCTGAGGACACACAGCTCACAGATGGCCAGGCCAAGGTCTGGAATCCAGGTGTCATGGAAGACCCTGAGAAAAATCCTTGTGGAGCCAGATGACCCTTTACAGTTCAGTGTGTCCACCAGAACTTTCTGCAGTGAAGGAAATATTCTGTCTGCACTGTCCAGTGTAGAGCTCCTAAACACGTGTGGCTGTTGAGCACTTGAAATATGGCTACATAGACTAAAGAGTTGAATTTTTAATTTTACTTAATTTTCAACTAACTAACATTTCAGTAGCTTCATGTGGCTATCTGCTGTTGTACTGGACAGCATGGTTCTACTTCATAATGTAACAGATTTTCTTTTGGGGGGAAGCAGATGGAATATGTAGATTTTGGTTCTCATTCTAAACTAAGGGACACACAGGTCTACGTGTTGCTCTCAGCCAACGTCCTTGTGTGAGTACTACGGCGGAAACTAACATGTAATATTTGCAAATCCTCTGGGAAAAGCACCTTTTCATTTGGTTGGGTTTTTGTTAAAGAATAGGAAAGGGGCATCCCTGGTGGCTCAGTGGTAAAAAATCCACCGGCCAATGCAAGAGATGCAGGTTCGATCCCTGGTCCAGGAAGATCCCGTATGCTGTGCACCAGCTAAGCCTGTGCAGCACAGCTATAAGCCTGTGCTCTAGAGCCCAGGAGCTGCAACAGTTGAGCACATGTGCTGCAATTGCTGAAGCCTGCATGCCTAGAGCGCCATGCTCGTCAGTAAGAGAAGCCACTGCAATGAGAAGCCCATGCACTGCAACCAGAGCGTGGCCCCCACATGCTCACTAGAGAAAAGCCCACACAGCAGTGAAGACCCGGCACAGCCAAAAATAGAATAAATAAATACGATTAGTTGTTTAATCCTTTATGAAAGAATAGGAAGTGGCCACTCTAAAAATACAGCATTCATGTGGACTCCACGGGGGATTCTGAGGCCCTTTTTGGTGAAGCACTCTGGTGGGCCCCGGATGCCCCTCTCAGGAGTGTGACCTGCACAGCCCGTTCTCAGGCCTCTGTGTTACCAAGAGTTGGGGTGCACCCCAAGTCAAGGCTGACTCTCTGCCTACTTGTACTTTGTCAGCTTTTGGGTGAAGAGCTTATGAGCAGTCAAATAACCGGAAGCCTACAGAAGGGAGAAATGATTTTAAGAACCTACAGAATTGGTTAGATAACTGCACCTCACCCCTCCTGTGTCCGTCCAGCCCCAGGGGGTGATGTGGTCCACAGGTAGCACACAGGACGGGTCTGATGAAGGCCAAGGAGAGCTGGTGGGGTGGGATGTTGAAGAGGCTGAGAACTAGCACAGAGGTTTGTGCACCAGCTTTGGAGTGCATTGACCTCAGTAGGAATCCTGGTTCAGTGCCTTAGGAAAGTTACTTAAGGTCATTAGGCCTCAGTTTCCTCATCTGTAAAATGGGAATATTATAGTGAAGATTAAGTGTAAGCATCAATGATGCCAGCTGTTTGCCTCTGGCTGTGATTGTTGTCATCTCCCAAGGGCCAGACTAGATTATGGGCAACGGGAAGCACAGAAGGTGAGAGTCTGGAATGCCACTGACGTGGTACCCCATCCATTCCAGCAATTCCCCTTCTGTTTGATGTCTGTGAATATCACGCGTATCGCCATCCAGGCCTTAAGAGAGGAGTGTCTCTCCAGGTGAGTCCTCACGCTGCTCACTGCCCTGGCTGTCAGAGCCTGGTTCCCTCACCCCACCACCTCATCCCCCCACCATCTTATCCCCCCAGCTCTCTTCCAAACTTTCTGGCTCCGGGGAACCTGGAGAGACTACCCCTGCACCAGCCTCCCAACCCATCCCTCCTCCTCAACCCTGACCTCAGATGTGAAGTCTACCCGGGGAAGGGCTCGCCCTCAGGTGTCTGTCCACTGCTGAGCGGGTGCCCATCCTTGTCCTGCAGGGAGTGTAACCGGCAGCAGAAAGTGATCCCTGTGGTGAACAGCTTCTATGCCGCCACCTTCCTCCGCCTGGCACACGTCTGGAGGACACAGCACAAGACCATCTCAGACTCAGGCTTTGTCCTCAAGGGTGTGTGTGCTCTTCTCGGGGTGCCTAGCTCCTGCACTCCTAGTGTCCCTGGGTTCAGGGACCCCAGGGTGGTTGCTCGACTGGTTTTGGCCAGCTTCCCTTCCCCCCAACCCCTATTCATACCTTCTCAAGTTTCAGCTTCCCCAAGTCTCCATCATCCCAAGTCTCCATCACCCCACCCTTGGGAGCCTGCCGCTCTCCTCCCATTCTGGCCAAACACCTCTGGTGACCGTATTTTCTGAATCAAAAGATGGGCCCAACTTTGGCTCAGTTAGACTGACTATTCAAAATTGAGATTGTCCCGGACAGGGTAGGGTGTGTGGCCCCTGTGCCCGAGTCTGGTGTCTTGGTTCCCCTCTGTGATGAGCTCTCCATCTTAGAAAACTTCTTCCCCCTTCTCTCCAGAACCTCTGGGTTGTGCATCCCGGAGCCCCCTCCCCCAGCCTTCTGTTCCCCAATCCTCTTTGTTCCAGATTTGGAGATGTCGGCCAAGAAGAGCCCCAGACGGCTGCTCAAAACCCTGGAGATCTACTTGGCTGGAGTGTCAAAGGGACAGGCCTCCCTGTTGGGGACACAGAAGTGCTCTGGGCCACAAGCCCCTCACTCCAAGGATCTCACTTTCATAGGCGTGTGTGACCTGCCATCACACTCGTCGGAAGGCACATGGCTGATCTGACCAACCCCGGTGGCCACCAGCCAGGAAGCCTTGGAAGGGCTTTCAGAGGGCGGACCCTGGCTGGGCCTCGCCCCTTCCGGTCCTAGTGGAAGGGATGTAGGAAGCCCCTGGGCCTTGTGGGTGGAGCCAAGGGCCCTCACCTGCTTGAGACATCAAGCCATTAGATTAGACTCCCTCTCTGGAGGCCTGCTTTCAGGGCGAGGAGAGCTTTGCTGTATTACTAGTTGGGCGACAGCTTCCATAGTCGGATTCCAGGTAATATCAGTGACAGCGAATGGGTCATCAGGTGGGAGAACCCATATGCATGTTCCACACAGTCCTCTATCAAAGATGCTCCCAAGTAGAAGCGCCAGAACCTGGCAGTGGGTCTTTCAGGTCCTGGGGTCCACAGGACAAGGACCAGACCGGGGCTGAGAATTTAGAATGTGAAGGGAGAGGGTAGTTGCGGCAGCAGCCGACAGGGGGCGGTGTGAGTCAGTGCATGCCTTTTCTGGTCCGGCGCCCACCCCACCCTCATCTCTCCCCATGCCTCCTCCCTCCCATAGGGAACCAGGCCCGCAGCTGGGCTCCCCCCATGGAGGCTACACATGTCCCATCAGGGCCGGTTTTCTGGCCTGGTTGAAGGAAGGAGGAAATTCACACACCAGCGGTTTTTGAATAAAATAATTCTAGGTTTAGGATCTCAAATGTTTTTCTTCCAGACACACTTTGCACCGTCCTGTGGCTGTTATCCCGGAGTTCCCCATTAGAGCCAGGCACTCTAGCCGGTTGTTGTCGGCACCGGTCACAGGCCCCGGGAGAGAAGGCCACTGTGCCCTGGCCACACTCCTGCCGAGTTCACAGGCCGTCCAGCCTCACCGGCTGCCCTTACAGACCCAGAGACTGCACACTGTAGCCACTGGCCAAGGTGGCCCTGGCTGTTCTTAAGGGTGGCTGTTATGAGGCATCCACACAGGGGTTTTCCCACATTTGCTGTGGGGGAAGCTACCTGTCACTTTTCACTCGCAAAGGGGCCTCCAGGGCTTTGGAGATAGGGAACAGGAGCCAGGCGAGAGTCCCACCTGGCTTCTCTCCTATCCTCTGACCTCCCCCAAGTAGAGTCATGGAAGTTAGCTGTCCAGCCCCCGCGGGCATCTCCAAGTCTGACTGGGTACAAGGGGACCCGTCACAAAGGTGAAGATGACAGACGGCCACCCAAGTATGGAAGGAACCCATCAGTAGGATGCTTCAAGATTAGGGCTGGTAACGGATCTGCTGTTTGCTTTGTGTCTGCCTGATCTGAACTAATCCTGTGCCCTCCTCCTTTGTCCTGACCAGCAAGAGATGGCAGCAGAGAGCAGTTTAGTGATTCCTGCAGATTCCATTCCCTTGCTCTGAGACCTGGAGGCCAACTCAACAGACCTGGACCGCTAGTGCTCAGCCCATGGCACGGCAGGGACCAGCCCAAGAGAGCCTCTGACTGGAGGGGAGCCCAGTGGCCCCTGCAGAAGCCTATTCTGTGTTACTGCCAGTGGATGCTCTCCATACAGCTTAAGACCTGGAGACATTAGCAGTAACTGTCCAGGGATTAAGCTGCAATTCTGTGGATGGACAGAATTCTGTGGTTGTGGAGGGATGCCTAAACCCTCTGAAAATAGATAACAAAAATCTTAAATCTGTGCATTTTTCTTGGGAAAAACCTTCCAAGGATTTTCATGAGAGACCCAAAATGCTTTACAATGCTAAAAATGTCAGTTTCTAGGGGAAACATCCCTCTTTCTCCTTTGAAAATTCACCCCTGGCACGTGCTGTCTGCATAGGCTATCCACTGATCGCCGAGATGTCTCTGTGTGGAAAGTTGGAGAACAAGGGGGACATGCAAAGAGCTGACTTTTCTATGCTTCTCAGCACAAAACCACTAAGATGAAATTGATCAGAATTTGTTTCGGATAGGCTTCCCTGGTGGCTCAGATGGTGAAGAATCTGCCTGCAATGCAGGAGCCCTGGGTTCAATCCCTGGATCAAGAAGATTCCCTGGAGAAGGAAATGGCAACCCACTCCAGTATTCTAGCTTGGAGAATTCTATGGGCAGAGGAACCTGGTGGACTGCAGTCCACGGGGTCCCAAAGAGTTGGGCACGACTGAGCGACTAACACTACTGCTACTACCACTCTGTTTCAGATGGAAGATCCAGTGTGTCAGGGCTTTAAAGCCATACAGCTCTGAGGGCCTGGAGTGACCCTGGGTCAGGACAGCTGCAGCCGTGCCAAGCCTCTAGGACTCCGGTTTGTCCAGTCCGGGCTTACCCAGCTCCCACCTTGCTCTTGCCCCCAAGTCACACCCCAGGGTGGGACTGTTTTGGGGTTATTCCCTTCTCCTTCTATTTAGCCCCCTAGTTTCTCTGCTATTCTAGTCACCACCCCAGTACACAAGAGAATGAATTAGGGAAACTTCCCTGGTAGTCCAGTGGTTAAGACTGCAGACTTCCATTGCCAGGGGTGGGTGTGGGTTCGATTCCTGGTCAGAGAACTAAGATCCCACATGCTGTGCAGTATGCCACACAGCCACCCCCCCACCCCCCGCCAAAAAAAAAAAAAAAAGCCCTAGGACCTGGATGAGGAAAAGCAACTTGCCCAGGCTCAAAGAGGCAGGTGAGAACCTGAACCCACAACCCTCCTCGACATTAGTCTGGTGCTTTTCCTATGACCCCACGTGGCCCTGAGCCATGCAGTGTACTTAGGACGTGACAAGCTGACCTCCTGCATGGATGTGAAGAGCTATGCTCTTGCTTGGTGAACATACATACATCATTTGGAAGCTGCCTGGCAACAGTTCACTGGAGCACCTGAGGAAATTCCAGCTTGGATGGAGACGCACGCCCGCTGCCACAACCTGCCCCCACTTGGGAATGTGAGACTGAACTGAACCTCGGGCTGAAAATGATCCCAGCCCTGGCCCCATGCCACCTCCCTATTGGGTTTGCAGTAGTGCCAACCAGGCCCACTGGGAGCGCCTGGCCCCTCTGCAAAGCCATCTCTGGCCTCTCACAGGTTGTGGAATTGTCACCAGGTGGCGCTAGTTGTAAAGAACCCGCTTGCCAATGCAGGAGCCTACAGGAGGGGCAGGTTCAATTCCTAGGTTGGGAAGATCTGGAGGAGGAAGTGGCAACCCACTTCAGTGTTCTTGCCTGGAGAATCCCATGGACAGAGAAGCCTCGTCGGCTACGGTCCATAGGGGTCACAGAGTCATACACTACTGAAGTGGCTTAGCACACATAGAACACATCTACTCCGCCCAGCATGGGGCAGAGCCGGGTGACTAGTGGGGCAGGGAGTATTAGCCCAGGGCAGGCAATGCAGCCAAAGAGCAAGAAAAGCACTGGTCTCCTTTATTGACCATGGGCAGGGGCACCTCAGCACTGACCAGGAGGCCAGAGGAGGAGCAAGTGGGTAGGAGGTAGCGGCAGGGAGACGCCCACCCTCACTTCCAGTCCTTGAAGAATTGCTTGAAGATGGCACTCTCACGGCCCTGGGGCAGAATCTCCACCTGTAGGGACGGCAGGGGAGAGTCTGGCTCACAAGGCTGCCACCTCTGCCTCTTCCAGAGCCAGGGAGGAGGGTGCTGGGCACCAGGCCAGAGTCCACAGGCCTTCCAGCCAGTGATGCTCTTCCAGATAAGCCAAGAGACAAGAAAGATTACAGGGACGTGGGCTGAGAAAACAGTGAGAAGGGGCAGAACTAGCTAGAAACCGAGGTCCAGAGGAGCCACATGAGTCATCCAGAGGCACACCCGGCTAGCTGGGCTCCCAGGGGAGCGCTGCCCATCATCCTCTTAGAAAAGAACACGTATTGTGGAATATTACTCAGTCATGAAAGGGAACACATTTGAATCAGTGCTAGTGAGGTGGATGAACTTAGAGCCTGTTATACAGGGTGAAGTGAGAGAAAAACAAATGTAGTATAATAATGCACATATATGGAATCTAGAAAAATGAAATTGATGAATCTACTTATAGAGCAGGAATAGAGATACAGATGGAGAGAGCAGACTTGTGGACACAGCAGGGACAGGAGAGGCTGGGACAAATTGAGAGAGTAGCATTGACATACATATACTACCACGTGTAAAAATAGCTGGTGGGAAGTCACTGTATAACCCAGGGAGCTCAGCCTGGGCTCTGTGACAACCTAGGGGGGTAGGATGGAGTGCGGGGGCCAGGGGTGGGGAGGGTGCAGGGCAGAGGGTGGGAGGGAGATAGAGATCCAAGACGACATATGTATACTTAGGGCTGATTCACATTGTCATACAGCAGAAACCAACACAACGCTGAAAAGCAATTATCCTCCAATTAAAAACAAATTTTAAAAAATCTTTTTTAAAAAAGTACATTAACAAGTTTTTTTAGAAAAAGAAAGAAAATAACATGTACTGTAAAACTCTGAAGGACTGAGAAGGGCCTTCCCACTGGGTGTTTCCAGGAGGGGAGGCCTGACTGCTCCTGACTGTGCCTGGGGCTTTCTCACCCTTCTTGTCCAGCCCAAGGGGCAGGGGCCCAGGGGAGAGTCCTAGGAACAGGGTGTGCTGGCACAGGGAGGGCTCCTCACCTGAGTGTTTGGGGCGTACCGCATGCGGGTGATAAAGTCCTCGGCCACTTGGAGGGCCGCCTGCCGCTCCTTCTCATTAGCTTTGCGCCCTGGATCATAAGGAGGAGAAATTTTAAAAGAGCAGGGACCCTCTCTAGCCCACATCCCATTTGTCTCGAGGAGATTTAAGGAAGTCCAAATTCCATGGACAGAGGAGCCCGGTGGGCTACACAGTCCATAGGGTCACAAAGAGTCAGGCATAACTGAGCACACCCACCCACAGAATAGCTGGCACTTTTAAAATAAATGGACCAGGAGGTGCTAAGAACACCCTGAGGGGGCTCAGTGAGAAGTCAGCCTCTCCCAACTCACAGCTCCAGATGAAAACTGCCCTCTGCCCGCTCCAATCATCAAAGTCTTCTACTTGGGCCAGGGCCCCAGGGATATTCAGGGAGAACTAATGTCGCCCTCGAATGAGACACTCAGACCCCTCTCTCCCTCTCCAGGGCCCCTCGCATTTTGAGTTTGTCAACTGTACTGTTATCAAGCCTTTCTTGCAAAATTAAATTGGACAGAAAAAAAGGGCATGATTTACTGCAAAGCTAGATGCCAACATCAGCCTGATGGTTATACCAACTAAGAGTCAGTAAAAAGGAACAGCAGTAGTGCCCTCCCTTCTCGCCTTTAACCAAACCCTGCTCCACCTGGAGGAATTTTTCCAAGGAAACAATGTTTTCAACTGTGGTTGGCTCCTCAGCCAGGCTATTAAAACTCTAGTTCAGTTCAGTTCAGTCGCTCAGTCGGGTCAGACTCTTTGCGACCACATGAATCAAAGCATGCCAGGCCTCCCTGTCCATCACCAACTCCTGGAGTTCACTCAGATTCATGTCCATCGAGTCAGTGATGCCATCCAGCCATCTCATCCTCGGTCATTCCCTTCTCCTCCTGCCCTCAATCCCTCCCAGCATCAAAGTCTTTTCCAATGAGTCAACTCTTCGCCTGAGGTGGCCAAAGTACTGGAGTTTCAGCTTTAGCATCATTCCTTCCAAAGAAATCCCAGGACTGATCTCCTTTAGAATGGACTGGTTGGATCTCCTTGCAGTCCAAGGGACTCTCAAGAGTCTTCTCCAACACCACAGTTCAAAAGCATCAATTTTTCAGCGCTCAGCCTTCTTCACAGTCCAGCTCTCACATCCATACATGACTACTGGAAAAACCATAGCCTTGACTAGACAGACCTTAGTCGGCAAAGTAATGTCTCTGCTTTTGAATATGCTATCTAGGTTGGTCACAATATATCTGAGATGAATGTGCTATATCCTTCCTCTGTGATTGCCTGAGGCTTCTCTTCCCAGCTCCTAAGTTTCCTGTTTCTCCCACTGGTTTCTCCATTCTTTGCTTGGGGCTAAAGACACTTCCAAACTAGATCAAACCAGTCAATCCTAAAGAAAATCAACCCTGAATATTTTTTGGAAGGATTGATGCTGAAGCTGAAGCTCCAATACTTTGGGCACCTGATGCAAAGAGATGATTCATCGGAAAAGACGCTGATGCTAGAGGGTGAGATGGTTGGATGGCATCACTGACTCAATGGACATGAGTTTGAGCAAACTCCTGGAGATGGTAAAGGACAAGGAAGCCTGGCATGCAAATACAGCCCCAGCAACACAATCCTCCCCACCCCCTACCATCCTCCCCACCTCTTAGAAACCTGCCCCGCAGCTTGCCACTCCTGGTCCTTCCCTGAGGCAAGAGTGTGATGCCTAGTAGCTGCCAAGTTATAACACCTAACACTGCTCCATCCTCCTGGCTGGAAATTTCTCCTGGCCCTGGTTCATGTCACAAATATTTACTGAGCAAATGCTATATCGTCAAGGCACTAGAGAATGTGATTCCATTCAAGAGGTTTATAATCTGGGCAGTTGAGACACATTCACGAACAAGAAAAGACACAGAACTTAGCTGGTGTTACAGTGGATAAGAATCCAGCTGCCAATGCAGGGGACACAGGTCTGATCCCTGCTCTGGGAAGATTCCATATGCCTCAGAGCAAACCCATGCGCCACAACCACGAGCTGCAACTACTGAAGCCTATCTACCTAAAGCCTGTGCTCCACAAGAGAAGCCACCACAGTGAGAAACTCAAGCATCAAACGAACAGTAAGCCTCTGCTCACCGCAACTAGAGAAAGGCATGCAGCAACAAAGACCCAGCACAGCGGCGGGGTGGTGGGAGAGAGAACAAGAAAAGACAAGCACAGAGAATTACTCACAGACTCAGAGCTTTGTTACAATATTTTCAGAGTCTGATCTAGCAAACAGGCTTCTGCCCAAGAGTGTTCATTTCCAGCCAATACAACCTCTTGGAAAACAAGCCCTACCAGTTTGCTACCCAGTGCATAAGGTGAGATTTCATATCTAGAATTGGTCACAGTCAAGGCAGACAGGCAGAAGCAGGGGTCCTAGTGGCACTGAGGCCTAGGAGAGCTCTGTGGCAAGTGGTCCTCAACACAAAGTCAGCAGCAAGACCTGGGAACCTGATAAATGGTTCCCAGAGCCTGCAAAGTCTCATGCGTGCTAAGTCACTTCAGTGTCCAACTCTTCGCAATCCCATGGACTGTAGACCACCAGGCTCCTCTGTCCATAGAATTCTCTAGGCAAGAATACTGGAGTGGGTTACCCTGCCCTCCTCCAGGGGATCTTCCCTATCCAGGGATTGAAGCTGCATCTCTTATGTCTCCTGCATTGCCAGGTGGGTTTTTTTTATCACTAGCACCACCTGGAAAGCCCAGACCTTGAGAATCAGAGTCTCAGGGGTGTGGTTCACTCTGGGTCTTAACAGGGCCCTCAGGTGATTCAGAGGTGGGCTGGAGGTGCAGAACCTTTGCCAGGAATTAACCATCAGACACGGAGGCTCACTGAGCCAGGTGTCTATGGGCTGGCTGAGCCCTCCCGTGGGAAGACTTCCTGGTTAGAGTGGCCACAGGGGCCTCAGGCTGGTGTGGAGAAGCCACTCGCACCCTTCCAGATGTAGATCTTGCCACAGAGTCCGTTGTCCAGCACAAAGCAGTCGTCAGGTATCAGCAGCTCAAGGGCGAAGGGGCTGGAATCGGCCAGCTTGGTCAGGTTCATCTGTCCAGTGGCGTCAGAGACCTGGGGGAGAGTGGGCAGTGCCACGTCACCCTCCTTCCCGCAGTTCAAAGCTCTGACCTCCACCGAGGAGCAGGTCCCTCCAGTAGCGGTCCCACCTACCACCCCAGGCTGAAGAGCAGACTGGAGGTAGGGGAAGAACTGACAGCTGATAGGCAAATCCCAGACAACCCCCACCCCCACTTCAGCCTCAGTCACCGCCTCCCAGAGCCCCTGAATCTGTGGAAATTAATTAGACTCCAAATTAACAAGGAAATGCAAAGAATGCAAAAAAGGTACAGTTCAGGGACTTCCCCGGTGGCTCAGATGGTAAAGAATCTGCCTGCAATGGAGAAGACCTGGGTTCAGTCCCTGGGTCGGGAAGATCCCCTGGAGATGGAAATGGCTACCCACTCCAGTGTTCTTGCCTGGAGAATTCCATGGACAGAAGAGCCTGGCGGGCTACAGTTCATGGGGTTGCAAAGAGTTGGACATGACTGAGCAACTAACACTTCTTTTCAGTGTGCAATGCAGGGGATGCAGGTTCGACCCCTGGTTGGGGAACTAAGATCACACAGGCCATGGGACAACTAAGCCCAAATGCACAACTAGAAAGAAGACTGTGGGCTGCAACTAGAGAAGCCTGGGCACCACAACTAAGACCCAACGCAGCCAAATAAATGATAAATAAATAAATATTAAAAACGAAACAGTAAAGTTCAGCATTGACTTGTTTCAAACCTCCATATCTAAGAATGGGCTGGAAGGGAAGTGACATTCACCTCCCCAGGAGGGCCCAGCATCCGTTCACTTCCCATCCTCCCCTCACTCCACACCCTGATAAACCACCCTGGAGCCTGGCCTCACCTGCCCGCTGCTTTCTCCTCTCCTCTCAGCCCCATAAGCATCAAGATCACACCCCTGCCTGGTCCCAGGGCAGGCCCGGGACACCCACCTTATACAGAGCTGCGGCCTGTGCGTTTGTCCGGTCAGCTGTGAGGTCTTCCTCAGGGTTACCCTCCTTCAGAGAGGGCTTGGGACCCAAGACCTGCAGGGACGAGGGCAGGCCACGTTTCCAGGGATTCCTGGGCACCTATCATGTCCAGGACCACCCCCTCCCTTCCACCCCCACACCCACATCTGCACAAAGGCGCCGGGCAGAGCTGCGGAGGGTTCGGTCCCTGGATACCAGTCCCTCCATCCCAAGGGGTACTTGACTCTGAGTCCCACCAAGGCACCTGATGAGCCAGCCAAGCCCTAAGCAGGGCCCCAGATGACCCTACAGCCCTCCTGCTGCGATCACTGCCTCCTTCAGTGGCCTCAAGCAGAGGCCACCTCCGGCTACCCCCATGTCTCTCAACCTGGATCATGTCGGCAGGCTCCTCCCCATCAGTGACGATCTCCACGTGGGCCTTGCCCTGCCGCTCGCTGTCCCGGATGGCCAGCGCCAGGTCCCGTGCCTTGTTCCGCTCCAGTATGTTGGACTTTGCACCACACCAGGCAAAGATGTTCTGGAAGGAAGTGGGGAGGCTCAGGTTAGAGCCACGTGCATCCTGTCCTCTGCAGAACTGAGGCAAGACAGTCAAAGACAAGCAAGAAGGCAAGAGAAGCAAGGCCCCTGGGGACAAGAATGACTGTCTCTGCGAGAGCCTTTCTCGGCCCCACACCTCCATCTCCCAGACTTCATTTTTTCCACATCACTTGTGTCATATATTGAAACATCTTTATCTTATTTATAATCTATTTTCCCTAACTAGAATGTAAGCCTCATTAGGGCATGAGGGTTTTGTTTTGTTTAGCATAATTTGACCCACTGCTGTATGCTCAGTGCCAAACAGAAACAGACACATCTTTCGGCCCAGAATAAACAGTTATTGCATGAATGAACTGGGTGAATGAGCGAATGAAAGGGTTAACGGGTGAACAGGTGAGTGGCATCCCTGGGCCCAGAATCTCAGATGCCTCTGTGCGCTCACCAGGCATGGCCCTCATCACCTCTACTGAGCAGGTCTCCTGCCTCCATCTCACTGCTTCCAGTCCTTCTAAACAGCATCCAGGTTCCTCTTCCTGTTCCAAATCTTTAGCACGACAGGTACAGTCCAGACCCTCAAAGACTCAATCTCCTCCTGCCCTGTCGCAGCTCCTTGGCACTTTCCACTCCCACTGGTCCTGTCCCCGCCCCGCGTCCAAGTCAGGCTGCCTCTGTCCTGGCTGTCGGCAGGCCTGTCTCTGCCCTTCCCCCGCTCAGTGCCTCAGCTCACCCATCACCTTCCCCTGGAATGGCGTTTCCCCTAGTCTAGTCAAATGGCAATTTCCTGGGGCAGTGGCTTGGCCTAGAAGGCCCCTCACTGCCATAAGCTCCCCCAGCCCATCCCACTGCTCCTAAGAGGACCCTCATCACGTCCTGTCATGGGTTAAAATACAGCCAGTGACAGACCCGGCCTTGGCTGCCTGCCCTGGGCCAGCAACTTGTGGTCCCCAGGTGGCGCTAGTGGTAAAGACCCTGCCTGCCGATGCAGGAGACATGAGATGCGGGTTCAACCCTTGGGTCAGGAAGATCCCCTGGAGAAGGGCATGGCAACCCACTCCAGTATTCTTGCCTGGAGAATACCATGGACAGAGGAGCCTGGCGGGGTACAGTTCACGGGGTCACAAAGAGTTGGACACGACTGGAGCGACTTAGCACGCACACATGCTGGCTCAGAGCGGGTGCCATAGATTCACCAAGGGAAGAGATGAATGAACTGATTAACGCAGGGGATGGGAGGCAGCTAACTCAGAGCTTCAGAGGTTCCAGGAGCACTAGAGAGCAGACTCAGTGTTAGAGGCCAAGACTAGACAGCAGAGGGAGGTTTCCGTCCGAACAAATACAGGGATGTCTGCTAACAGCCACAGTGACCCCACTTGGAATGGGCTTACAGCTTCTCAGCCCCTTTCCCTCTGCTCTGGCTTCCTAGTCCCTGTCCTTTAAAACAGCACCAAGGAGTTCCCCGGTGGTCCAGTGCTTAGGACTCAGCACTTTCACTGCTGTGGCCCCCATTTCAATCCCTGGTTGGGGAACTAAGATCCTACAGGCTGTGTGCACAGTGTGACTGAAAAAAAAAAACAACAAAACCAGTGACTTCCTTGGCAGTCCAATGGTTAAAACTCCGGGCTCCCCACACAGGGGGCCCCAGGTTCAATCCCTGGCCAGGGAACTAGATCCCTGATGCCACAACTAAGATGCAGCACAGGCATAAAAAAGAAAGAGACACACACAGTATCAACATGAGTGCGTGCTCAGTCAGCCTTGCCCACCTACCTGGCCCAGGTCCAGGATGAAGCAGTCCCCGGTGTTGAAACTGTCCCAGCTCAGCACCCGCTCGGTGGCACGAATGTTCTTCTTGCCCTTCACCTGGTAGAGTTTCTTGATGGCGGCTGGGGCGGTTCCTGGGGAGGTCTTGTGAAACGCCGACTCCACGCCGCCTTCCTGCAGCCCGGATGGCCAGCCTGAGTGGCCCCCCCGTGCCCTCCCCGCAGCACCGCATGCCCCCTCCCACTGGGCAGGAAGGAAAGCAGGCAAACAGGAACCAGGTGGGGGGAGGCCCCAGCCCTGTGTGGCCTTGGGCCTTTTGCAGGGTCAAGACCAGCGGGAAGGGGAGCTCAAGGAGAAGCCACAGGAGGGGGTGTGGGCAGTGGGTTCTGACCTGGTACTTGAGGCCGCGGGGGAAGTAGCTCATGAAGAGGTCGGACTCATTGCCCTGTGACTCTCGGTGCTGCACGGGCCGCTCTCCGAGCAGGGTGTTGAGGTGCACGGCCAGCATGGCGCAGGCCCCCTGCTCATCCCGGGATGACTGCTGGCCTGGGGTGGGGGGAGGTTGCCGGTGAGACCTAGGCCAGCCCCGCCCCCTGCCTGGGCCAGCACCCCCCACCACCAGTCCTCCCAGCTCTCTGCCTTACCAATCCACAGGTGCAGGTGGGAGAGCTCTTCTGGGCCATTGTGCAGCACCAGGTAGGAGTCTCCCGAGAAGAAAATGCCATAGTTCTCAGGGGCCACCGGCACTGGCTTCAGCTTCTCCACCCTCCATATGTGCAGGCCAGGGAGCTTCACGGTCGGTGGGAAAGGAGAGCTGCTGCGGGAGGGAAGCGAGTTGGTGAAGGCCAAGACCCATATGCAGTGGAGACAAGCAGAGAGACCTGGGGCAGGCCTGGGGACTGCGGTGTGGGGGAGAGGAGGGGCTGCCCTTGGAAGTGAAGAGGAGAGGGGTGAAAGGGGAAGGGGTGCACAGCCTACCTCTGGGGGATGGGTGAGTACATGCTGTTTCTGGATCTGCAAAGACAGAATCAAAGCCATTATGATTACAAATGTCATGAGTACCAGCCTTCACGCTGATCTGGGGAGGTCCTTCCCAGAGGCCAAGTGCTTCATTGTTCATCAACTAATTCATCTCCAAGAGCAGATTTCTTTGCCTGGTTCCATTACTCTGGCAAAGAAACGGAAGCTCAGAGTCTAAGTCCCAAGTGACACAGTGACTAGTGAGTGGCTACCCAAAGCCAGGTCTTGGGCTCCTTGGCCAGGGTCTTCCCCTTGCTGTGACCTCTTCTGCTTCTAGACAGGAGTCCTAATTCTGGGCATTGCATGAGGCTGGGATATGCTTCTCTAAGCAATAACAGCTTATATTTGAAAAGTCTGAAATCAATAACTTAAAGTCAATGGATAGGAAACCAAAAAAATAGAGAAAATCAATGAAGCTGGGTTTTGCAAACATCGAAAAAACTGATGACCCTTTTGACAAATTGATTAAGTAAAAGAAAAGACACAAATTTCCAATACAGAAACAAGAGAGATGACCACCACTACAGATCCTACAAGTATTAAAAGGATAAAGAGAATATCACGAAAACTGTATGCCAATATAGTCAACAACTTGTACGAAATGGGCAAAGTCTTTGAAGGACACAAATTGTGCAGGTTCACTCAACAAGAAGTAAAGGGATTTCCCTGGTGGTCCAGCGGCTGAGGCTCTGTGCTCCCAATACAGGGGGCCAGGGTTCTATCCCTGGTCAGGGAACTAGATCCCACATGCAAAACTAAAGATTCCACATGCCACAACTAAGACTCAGCACAGCCAAATAATAAAGAATTTTTTAAAAAGAAGAAGAAATAGATTATTTGAAGGGTTCTAATATCTACTAAAGAAACTTAAGTGAAAGTGCAAGTCACTCAGTCGAGTCCAACTCTTTGTGGCCCCATGGACTTTATAGTCCATGGAATTCTCCAGGCCAGAATACTGGAATGGGTAGCCTTTCCCTTCTCCAGGGGATTTTCCCAACCCAGGGATTGAACCCAAGTCTCCTGCATTGCAGGCAGATTCTTTACCAGCTGAGCCACAAGGGAAGCCCAAGAATACTGGAGTGGGTAGCCTATCCCTTCTTCAGTGGATCTTCCCGACCCAGGAATCAAACTGGGGTCTCCTGAATTGCAGGTGGATTCTTTACCAACTGAGCTATTAGAGAATCCCAAAAGAAACTGAAATGGTACTTTAAAACTACCCACCCCCAAATTTCAAGTACAGATAAATTCTACCAAAAACTTAAGGAAGGCATAATGCCAATCCTTCACAATCCATACCATGCTGCCACCATTTTCCTGATGTAACAAAATTAGATACAAATATTATAGAAAAGGAAATTAGACCAAGATCCCCCATGAACACAAGAAAAAACCTGACAAAATTTTAGCACATAGGATTCAGAAATATATAGAAAGATGAAACACTATGACTAAACAGGGTTTACTCCAGAAATGCAAAGTTGGTTTAACATCTGAAAATCAATGTAATCCACCCTATTGACAAGCCATATAAACAAACATAAAATCATCTCTATAGACAAAGACCACTTAGAAAAATTCTACATCCATTTCTGATTTTTAAAAAGCTTTCAAAAAAAAATAAGTAAAAATAAAAAAAGCTTTCAGCAAACTAGGAATAGAAGGGAATTTCCTCTTTTGGGGGGCGGGCATGCTGTGGGGCACGTGGGATCTTAGCTCCCCAAACAGGGATCAAATGCATGCCCCCTGCAATGGGAAAGAAAGTGAAAGTTGCTCAGTTGTGTCCGACTCTTGCGACCCCACAGACTGTATAGTCCATGGAATTTTCCAAGCCAGACTACTGGAGTGGGTAGCCTTTCCCTTCTCCAGGGGATCTTCCCAACTCAGGGACTGAACCCAGGTCTCCTGCATTGCAGGTGAATTCGTTACCAGCTAAGCCACAAGGGAAGCCCAGTCTTAACCAGTCTTATCCCTGCAATGCGAGCACAGTCTTAGCAATTAGTCCGCCAGGGAATTTCCAGAAGGGAATGTCCTTAGTCTAATAAAAGGCATCTACCAAAATTGAACAAAAAAAATCTCAGAAAAAAACAGAAAATCCCACAGCTAACATTAGACTTAGCGCCTTCTCGAAGTCTAAACTCCCTACCTAGGGAATTTCCTCCGTTCTCAGGCATCAGCTATCACTTCTATATGCCCAGCATCCCTCAAATACCAGGCTGATGAATATCATCTTTCTTCTGTAGAGCAACCTTTTATGGACAGAAGTTATTTAGGGGAAAAAAAATGCTCAAGACAAGCATTTTTAAAAATATTGTCTTCTGGATGTCCCTGGTGGTCCAGTGGTTGAGAGTCCGCTGGCCAATGCGGGCGACACACGTTCAATCCCTGGTCTAGGAAGATCTCCCATGTCGCAGGGCAACTAAGCCCGTGGGACCCAACTACTGAGACTACACTCTAAAGCCTGGGAGCAACAACTACTGAGTGTCCCAGAACCTGTGCTCCGTAACAAGATAAGCCTGAGCATCGCAACTAGAGAGTAGCTCCAACTCTCTGCAACTTAGAGAAAGCCTGCACGCAGCAACAAGGACCCAGTGTAGCCAACAAATACATAAACAAATTTTTTTAAATGTTATCTGTCACACAATTTATGCTTTTCGACTGAACAGGGAGCCCCAGTGGTGCAAGAGAAGGACCTGGAGAATTTCAGGGTTGAAAGTCACCATTAGGAGACTCTTGGTGGGCTGGGGAAGCAGGAAGTGCAAAGAGAACTTTTAGGGAGAGCAGAGGGTGTGGAGTCTGAGTAGGAAACGAAAAAGAAATAGGAACAGTGGCCATGGTGTAAAATACCATGTGACTAATGACTTTGCTTTTCTTTCCTAATTTACAACATAGTACGTGCATGCTGAGTCGTGTCCAACTCTGCAGCCCCATGGACTCTAGCCCACCAGGCTTCTCAGTCCATGGGGATTCTCCAGGCAAGAATACTGGAGTGGGCTGCCGTTTCCTACTCCAGGGGATCTTCCCCATCCAGGGATGGAAGCCACGTCTCCTGGGGCTCCTGTACTGGCAAACAGATTCTTTACCATTGAGCCGCCAGGGAAGCCCTACTCATAACACAGCTGAAGGCATTTTTTTTGAATCACACTTCCCCAAGGGAGCGGGGCAGGCAGTGAGGGGGAGTTTTGGGGGAAGAAACGTCAATGATTCTCAATCCCACAGAGAATCACATGCTGTGCCCACATCCCCTGCAACGGACAGCTCAGCCTGTGACTCAGGCCCCAAGCGGTGAGGTGGCCGCCCCCAAACACAAGCCAGGGTGGGTAGAGCTCAGGGACAGAAATGGCGTGCTCATTTGCCAGCTATTTTTTGTTGTTGTTGTTCCTGAACTAAGAGCTCAGGCCATAACTCAACAGCAGGCAGACCATACGTGGGGCTGCCAGCCTCCGAGAGCCATCGCAGCATTTTGTTGAGAGGGGCTGGCTGCCTGCCCCTCATCCCTCTGGCTTTCTAGCCTGGCCACCCATTAGAATTATGTTTCAAGTGCGTTGTGCTAAGTCACTTCATTCACATTTGACTCTTTGCGACCTTATGGATAGTAGCACACCAGGCTTCTCTGTCCATGGGATTCTCCAGGCAAGAATACCAGAGTGGGTTGCCATGCCCTCCTCCAGGGGATCTTCCCCACCCAGGGATTGAACCCATGTCTCTTGCATCTCCTGCACTGCAGAAGAACTATGTTGGGATCTTACAAAAACTTCGAAGCCCAGGCCTGGAGACTTGATTCCATGGGTCTGGAGTGGGGCATCGGCATTTGAACTATGTCCCAGGTGGTTCTGATTCTGCCAGTTAACTGTGTCCAGAAAAGCATCTCTATCTGCCTGCATATTACAGTCATCCAGACTTTGTTTTTTTAAATCCCCATGTCCAGGCCAGTTAAAACCAGACTCTCTAGGGTGGAGCCGGAGTATCAGTGCTAGAGAAGTTCCGGGTGACTCTAACACTGCTCCCTGGCCTCCACCAAATGCCCACTAACATTGGCCTGTCACTCATGCTCTCCCCACAACCCCTCTGCCCAAGCCCACAGCCCCTCAGCTTCCTTAGTGCAAACCTCAACCCTTAGGACCATCAAAGCCCCGCCACTCCTCCAGACCCATTTCAAGCCTCAGCTGTCACGTGGCGGCTTTGTCCTTCTCTGGGAGTTCTCACCTTCTTCCTGCTCCCAGGCTGTCTTAGAGTATGACCTGATAGCTCCGTGTCTCAGGTAGAGCAGGGGACACGCCCGGCACTTCTGCATTCCTCAAGCAGCCCATGACAAGGTCTATTCAGTTCCATTCTAGGTCTATGCTGGGAACTGGGCATTGGAAAGGGGGCTAGAAATGAAGAACAACCCACAAGTCTCATGGTCTCCAGAGGATGGGCTGTGAAGCAGGAAGCCATCACTTCCAGAGGACCACATAAAACTTACCCTAGGTGCCGAATGTCACAGAATCAGATGTCAGCATTAGAAGGAGCTTTATTTAATAACTCGGGTTTCCTTGTGGCTCAGACAGTAAAGAATCTGCCTGCAAGGCAGGAGACCCAGGTTTGATCCCTGGATCCAGTAGATCCCCTGAAGAAGGAAATGGCTACCCACTCTAGTATTCTTACCTGGAGAATTCCATGGACAGAGAAGCCTGGTGCACTACAGTCCATGGGGTCACAAAGAGTTGGACACGACTGAAAGACTAGCATACACACACACACACACACACACACACACACACACACTCCAGATCTGCCTCCCAACACATACCCAGACATGAGCACAGCACAGAAATCCCTACATCCCTCACCATTTTCTTCTTGAATACCTCTCCTGGTGGGGAACTCACCACCTCACAGGGGAGCCGCTTCTATACTTCTTATGTTAAAACCTTTTATTTTTCTCACTCTGCCACAGAGTGCTGAGTTACAGGCCTGGCTATCTCCCTGACTTGACTATGATGGCCTTTCAGGAAGGAACCGTATTTTGCCTGGAACCTCAGGCTGTGCCCAGTAGCCTGCAGGCACTCAGGATTAACTGGACTTGTTGAGCTCCAATGATTAGGCCAGATGGAGCCTAAGAGATAACCCAGGATTTCAATAGGGAGGAGCAGCCCTGGAGGCAGAAATCAGGGGCCAGGGATGGAGGGGAGGATGGGTGCCCTGCTGGGTGTCCCAAGGTCCTGACTTAGGAAGGAGCTGGTCTTTGAGGACACACTGGGAGTGGGGGAGTTGGTTATGCAGACCTTTCCAGCAATGCCTGTCAGCTGTAAAGATGACAGGTGCTCGATGCTATCTGCACCCTTCTCAGATTCTGATTCCACTGATTCCCAACAGGTCCCTTCATCATTTGTCCTTAGGTGTGAAATGCCAACAGCTCCTACCCCTCTCCCCAAGAAAGAATCAGGGGTGAGTGTCAACACTAGAGATGACACCAGCTATTCCCAGCCGGGAACCTGGGTTTTCACAGGAGCTGCAGGGTCTAGAAGCCTCACCTGGGGATCCTCAGTCAGTGCTCCCTCCCCAGACACCAAGCAGGACTCCCACCCTTTCCCAGGTGCAAACTGGTGGCATAGCTGGTAAAGAATCCGCCTGCCAATGCAGGAGATGCAAGAGACGCGGGTTCAATCCCTGGGTTTGGAGAATCATCTGAAGGAGGAAATGACAACCCACTTCAGTGTTCTTGCCTGGAAAATCCCATGGACAGAGGAGCCTGGCCGGCTACAGTCCATGGGGTCGCAAAGAGTCAGACATGACTGGCCATGCACGCACACCCACCCTTTCTGGGCTCCACCTTCGCCTCCCTGTACCCTACCCTAGGCAGCTGGCCAGATCCCCATCAGAGTTCTTCTTAAATCTGCAAAAATAATGAACCCTGAGGCACAGTTTGGTCTGGATTCAAATGCTAGGCCTGCCCCCTCCCCCATTCCAGCCCACCCATCTGCTGTCACACCACCATTCTGTCTTAGGAACAAGTATCATCAAAGCTGAATGCACCTCTGGGCTGGCTGAGGGCCTTCAGGAGTCTGGTCAGCTCACTCGGTGTGGTGGCCTCTTTTAGTACGTCACACACCACCTCTCCACAAGCCAGGACAAGCTGTGGTCCAGGAGTCCCTTATCCCACCTAGGGAAGCCACAAGGCTCCAGCGACTGGACAGGACAGCAGTGTCTATGTGTGTGTTGGGGGAGGGGGCATACCAGTCCTGGACAAAGCGGCTTCCAGAAACGTGAGTCTCTGTGTCTGCCCTCATCTGCCCACCTAAGAGAGTCCCGGCCAGCCCACCCCACACCAGATCTCCCTCGGCCTTCCTCCACTTTCACCTGTTCCGCGCAGCTCTGCTTCCTCCTACTTCAGCTTTTCAGGCTCCTCCAGCCCCAGCTCAGTCTCTCACTTCCCTCAGCTCTTCCTCCAGGTGGCCCCACCCATCAGCCCCACCCCTGGGCTCCTGCCCCAGCTAGTGCTTAGGACCATCCTCCACAGGAAGGGGTGGACTGTGTTGGGCAGCCAGGCAGGGCCTGACGGAGGAGAGCTACACTGCGGCCAGGCTGGCTCTTCAGAGACCCACCCGTTACTGCCCAGGACTGGAAACCCACCCCAGCTCCAAGCCTCCCCATCACAGCGGCCTCTGCTAGCAGCAGCAGGGCAGGGCTAGCAGCTCTGAATCTGGGGCCTGCAAGGAAAACCACAGGAAAGCCAAGACTGGCCACATTCCCCCGCTTACCAGCCTGGGGCAGGCATGACTGCCTGGCCCTGGCTTCAGCTGAATTAGTCACATTTCCTGGGTAGGGTCACTGCCTCGGCATCACTTTTTCCTCCTCCCTGGCTTGTCTTTCTCCTTGCCTGAATGACTACATTTGACTTTTGTTGTTGTAGTCGTTGAAGCTCAGTTCCCAGGGAATGGCAGAGGTGGGTGACACAGACTTTGCGATGTTCTGCATGCTGGTTTCCTAAGTGGCCCTAGTGGTAACGAACCCATTCGTCAATGCAGGAGACAAAAGAGATGCGGGTTCAATCCCTGGGTAAGGAAGATCCCCTGGAGGAGGGCATGGCAACCCACTCCAGCGCTCTTGCCTGGAGAATTCCATAGACAGAGGAACCTAGCAGACTACAGTCCATGGGGTCCCACAGAATGGAACAGGACTGAATCGACTCAGCACGCATGCAGACCCTGGGAACAAGCACTGAATCTGAATCTCTCTTAACCGAGTGCCTAGATCCCTGGTCAAATTCCTAACAAGTCAATAGTAATTCTAAGGGTGCAAGTTAGGATAATGAATGGTCTGTAATGCCCTGTGCTCACTAAGCCTTCCCAGGTGGCGCTAGTGGTAAAGAACCCACTTGCCAATGCAGGAGACACAAGAGATGCGGGGTCAGGAATATCCCCTAGAGGAAGGCATAGCAGCCCACTTCAGTATTCTCGTCTTGGAGAATCCCATGGACAGAGGAGCCTGGTGTGCTCCAGTCCACAGGGTGGCACAGAGACGGACCTGAGTTAGCACACACTAGCGCATGCTGGGTGCCTCTCAAGTCCACCCTTGCTCAGCTTCTCATTCCCAGAGGTTGACTATCACATTCTCAGCCTCAGGCGCTCTGAAGGACAGCAATAAAAAGAATCATGGTTCTGGCTCTACCCAGAGGCCCTCTTGCCTTCAATACATCATAAGGCCCTGGAGCTAATCTGTCCAGCTTGCTTGTTTGCTTTCCAGAGGAGGCTAGGGGGACCCTGAGAGCACGAGTGACTGGCCCACGATCACACAGGGGGAGGCAGGTAGAGCAAGGGAAGAAGCTTCCATGCCCTCCTAAATCTGTATGGGAGGATGCAGCTAGAATCTGTACACGCTCCAGAAGGAAGTCAAGGGCCTTTCAGCCCAGGACTCTGGCCCATCTCCCCAAGATATAGGCCAGGCTTGGCCCAGGGCTAATCAACAGACTTGTTTGAGATAAGATTCAGCCTTCAGGGCCCCATCCAGGGAGTGGCAGTGGAACAGAATCAATCCACATGATAGAATTTCTGGACTGGAACAAGATGAGAAGTTAAATTTTCTCTTCAAAGAACACAAACTCTAGCTGGTTGGTACCTGAGTGTCTCCAGGTCCTTAAAAGAGGGTCTGATGTAATGGAAAGATTGAACAGTTTGATTACTATTGATTCTGCTTCATCTTTCTGGCAGGCTGCAGTCCATGGAATCGCAGAGTCAGATACGACTGAGCAACTGAACCACAACTGCTTCCTCTTGCAAGTGACTTAACTTTCTGTAGCCTCCCTGTGCCCTATCTGTAAAATGGGCATGAAGATAAACAAGCAGATTAAATGAGATGGTGTAATTAACAAGCAAATGATAGATGGTGGCTCGGTGGTAAAAGAATCCAACTGCAATGCAGGAGACTTGCAGGAGAAGCAGGTTGGATCCCTGGGTTGGGAAGATCCCTCGGAGAAGGGGAATGGCAACCACTCCAGTATCCTTGCCTGGGAGATCCCATGGACAGAGAAGCCTGGCAGGCTGCAGTCCATGGATTCGCAAAAGATTCAGACATGACCGATCGACTATTCAACAACTAAACAAATAATAGATGCTCAATAAACCTAGATGGCTTTCTCTGGCCAACAGAGAATTTATCCCGGGACCTCAGTTCATGCGCCCAGCATCTCTGGAAGCAACCCCCTGCCTCCTCCCCCAGTTCACAATTTAGCAGAGGAATGGGAAGTTAAACCTCAGATCACTCCTGGGGTTTGACTTTCCATTGTCGCCCTTCTAGAACCCCACCCCAGCAAGGCTGGTCCACTCCGGTGTGCACCAGGGCAGAACCTGAGTGGCTTTGGGGCTCTAGACTCCGCAGTGACCACGGGCACAAGGATGAATCCAACTCACTGCTCTCTTTCTACACTGGAGCCTCACCTGGCTGAAAAAAAAAGGTGGCCCCATCACCGAGGAGGGCGGAGGAGGGTTTGCAAACTAACAAGGAAACAAACTAACAAGGAAACAAAAGAGCAGGTCGTTTAAAAGAATTTAGGAGTCTCAAGCCTCTTGGAACTCTAACAGTACACACTGCTATTATTGACATTATCTGGTAACCAAACACTAAAACTTCTTTTTAACAGACTCATATTTCTCCTCCCTCTCCCGTCTCCCAGTGAGAGATGCTCAGTTGGTCCCAAATGGAGTAAAATAAACATTTCTTTAGCACGCCTGCTCCCTCCCGCCCCTCCTTAGGGGAAAGGAGGAGAAGTGATTAGACACGCGGGTGCACCCCTAAGAAAAGAGCGGGGAGCAGGGTGCCCCGTGACCAGCTGAGCCCCTCAGAAGCCTACAGGGGGAACTCAGGCGCCTGCTGGTCAGACCCCAAGCGCTACTTGCCTGTCTGCGCCTCGCTGGCTCGCTCCGGGCACTGCTGCCCTCCCCTCCTCTGCTCCCAGGCCCCAGCCCAACCCCCGCCCCCGCCCCCGCCCCCGACGTGAAAGGCTGGAAGCATCCCCGCCTACCCGAGTGAGTCAGAGGGGAGGGCCGAGCCCCTCGCAGTCATCCCTCCGGTGGAGGCTCTGAGAATTTGGGCTGGTATTAGGGAAAAACTAACATTACTGTGTGGTAAACTTGGCCAGTGCAAGACTGTGTTCACATCCCATTCAATTGTTAGATCCTTGAGCTGGATTAAGCTGGAATAGCTACTTCTCCTTTAGTGCCTGCTTTGTACTCCGTGCTTTAAAATCTTTTATTTATTTATTCCACCACACACACCGTCCAACCCCCCCCCCCTCGCCACCCGCCACCCCCCCCCCCCCCCGCCCCGCACTGCATTTGGGATTTTACTTCCCCACCAGGAAATGAACCCATGCCCGCTTTGGCAGAAGCTCAGTGTTTTAACCACTGCACTACCAGGGAAGGAAGGAAGGAAGGAAAGTCGTTCAGTCGTGTCTGACTCTTTGCGACCCCATGGACTGTAGCCTATCCTCTGTCCATGCAATTTTTCAGGCAATAGTACTGGAGTGGATTGCCATTTCCTTCCCCAGGGGATCTTCCCGACCCAGGGATCAAACCCAGGGATCGAACCAAGGGATCGAACCAAGGGATCGAACCAAGGGATCGAACCCAGGTCTCCCGCATTGTAGACGGACGCCTTACAGTCTGAGCCACCAGGGAGGTCCCTGTATTTGGTGCCTTAAACGTGACCTCGTGACCTCGTTCAGTCCTGACAACTATTTGTCGTTATGCTGCCTAATAGATAATCCTCTGAGAGGCTCAGAGAGGGTGGGTCACAGGTCCAGGGTCACATTGCCAGTTCAGTAGTAGAACCAGGATTCTAATATAGGCTAGTGTGGGTTCAAACTGGTGCAGGAGATATAACACCCCACCCTTCTTTTTTATTAAGAAGGAAGCAGCCCAGCCAGTGTCCATACTTGGAGGCCAGGTCTTCCTTAGGTGAACCACCAACAGTCCACACTCCTACGTTGGCTTTTAAATGAAGACAGCCATATACAGCAGGCCAACCCCCACAAGATGTCAGCTGACAAGAGGCACCAGGATTAGGGCATGGCCCCTTGACCCAGAAGGAAGAGGACTTATCAAGCAGCTTGGAAAATTGCAACCAGTATGACTTTCTCCAAGGCCCACTGATGGGGTCTGGTTCAGTTCAGTTCAGTCACTCAGTCACGTCCAACTCTTTGTGACCCCATGGACTGCAGCATGCTAGGCTTCCCTGTCCATCAACAACTCCCAGAGCCTACTCAAATTCATGTCCATTGAGTCGGTGATGCCATCCAACCATCTCATACTCTGTCATCCTCTTCTCCTCCCACCTTCAATCTTTCCCAACATCAGGGCCTTTTCAAATGAGTGAGTTCTTCGCATCAGGTGGCCAAAGTATTAGAGCTTCAGCTTCAGCATCAGTCCTTCCAATGAATACTCAGGATTGATCTCCTTCAGGACAGACTGGTTTGATCTCCTTGCTGTCCAAGGGACTCTCAAGAGTCTTTTCCAACACCACAGTTCAAAAGCATCAATTCTTTGGTGCTCAGCTTTCTTTATAGTTCAACTCTCACATCCATACATGACTACTAGAAAAACCATAGCATTGACTAGATGGGCCTTTGCTGGCAGAGTAATGTCTCAGCTTTTTAATATGCTGTCTAGATTGGTCATAACTTTTTTCCAAGGAGCAA
Organism: Ovis canadensis; assembly: GCF_042477335.2. Taxonomy (NCBI): domain Eukaryota; kingdom Metazoa; phylum Chordata; class Mammalia; order Artiodactyla; family Bovidae; genus Ovis; species Ovis canadensis. Next base: position 57,370,762 of record NC_091247.1, read on the forward strand.
GCGTCTTTTAATTTTCATGGCTGCAGTCACCATCTGCAGTGATTTTGGAGCCCAAGAAAACAAAATCTGTCACTATTTCCATTGTTTCCCCATCTGTTTGCCATGAAGTGATGGGACCAGATGCATGGGGTCTGATATGCGCATGCTAAATTGCTTTAATCACGTCTGACTGTATGCAACCCCATGGACTGTAGTCCAAGAGGCTCCTATGTCCATGGGATTCTCCAGGCAAGAATACCAGAGTGGGTTGCCGTGCCCTTCTCTAGGGTATCTTCCTGACCCAGGGATCAAACCTGTGTCTCTTACATCTCCAGCAATGGCAGGTGGGTTCTTTACCACTAGCACCACCTGCCTGGTGGGGTGTAAGGGAAATAATTCAAAGCCTGGTTCTACCTGCTTTCATCTGGGCAACACCAAGGGACTCCACTCCATTCCTGAGGAATGCTTAGACACTATCCTCTAAGACACCTCTACCTAGTGTCCACCCTCTTCTGGCTCTTCTGACTCCAGTCCAGAAGAGCAGGTCAGGCTGAACTGTTGCAATTCCTCAGCCTGGGGGGATGGCAGGGTTGTGTCACAATACCTAAACATTCCATATCAGATTCTCCCAAAATGTTCATTTGAAGAAGCATTGACTCAGGATGCTACTAGCCTTTAAATCTGATCAACAATGAAGTTTTATAGATCATTTCAGCTGCCCTGAGGAATATCCAGGAGGCTGGATGGTTATCTTTTCTGAATGTGCATGCTAAGTCACTTCTGTCCAACTTTTTGTGACCTTATGGACTATAACCTGCCAGGTTCCTCTGTCCATGGGATTCTCCAGGCAAGAATACTGGAGTGGGTTGCCATCCCCTTCTCCAGAGGATCTTCCTGATTCAGGGTTGAACCTGGGTCCTACATTGCAGGCAGATTCTTTACTGTCTGAGTCACCAGGGAAGCCCATTTTCTGAATAAAGCTCACAATTTAAAAGTTTGTTTCTGGGACTTCCCTGGTGGTCCAGTGGTTAAGAATCTGACTTCCAATACAGGGGACACGGGTTAGTACCCTGGTGGTTCAACAGTAAAGAATCTGCCTGCAATGCAGGAGACCTGGGTTCGATCCCTGGGTTGGGAAGATCCCTTGGAGAAGGCCATAGCTACTCACTCTAGTATTCTTGCCTGGAGAATTCCATGGACAGAGGAGGCTGGCGGGCTACAGTTTATGGGGTCAAAAGGAGTTGGACACGACTGAGCCGCTAACACTTCACTTATTTCACTTTCAGGGAACTAAGATTCCATGTGTTGTGGGAACCTAAGCCTGCGTGCGGCAACTGCTGAGTCTGCATGCCACGAATAGAGAGAAGCCTGCACCTCAAATGAAAGATGCCACATGATGCAATAAAGATCCCACGTGCCAAAACTGAGAACTGACACAGCCAAATCGATAGATTTTTTTTTTAAAGTTTGTTTTCAAGCACTGAAGGGTACTCAGAGGCTTCCTGGATGGTGACATCCCGAATTTCCTTGGTGACCGGTTGGGAAAATGGGACTGTCCCATACAGCACGAATGAGCAGGCCAAGAGAAGCTCAGGTGGAGCACTGTGCCCAAGACGGGACAGCTTTGCCCAGGTAAGATCACACTGGATCCTCAGCACCACTCTAAGATCCTGATAATAGCTGACACTCTTTTGAGTGTTGGCACTAAGTGCCAAGTGCTGTCCTTCATATGGGTTTCTCAATTAATCCTTCCATTTGCCCTCTAGAATAGATCTCCTTTTTCTAGACTTTTAGAAAAATATTTTCTTTTTGGCTGTGCTGAGTTGTCATTGCTTCGAGCAGGATTTCTCTAGTTGTGGCAAGTGTGGGCTGCTCTCTAGCTGTGGTGTGTGGGCTTCTGTTCGCAGTGGCTTCTCTTGTTAAGGAGAACAGGCTCTAGGCATGTGGGCTTCAGTAGCTGTGTCTTGCTTGTGGGCTTAGTTACCCCAAGGCCTGTGGAATCTTCCCAGATCCTTGTCCTCTGCACTGGCAGGGAGATTTTTAACCATTGGACCAAAGGGAAGTCCTGAACTAGATCCTTTTATTATCCTCATTTTACAGATGAGGAAATGGAGGCAAAGTGGTATTGAAATAACTTGCTCTAAAACCTGGACATGGAACAACAGACTGGTTCCAAATAGGAAAAGGAGTATGTCAAGGCTGTATATTGTCATCCTGCTTATTTAACTTATATGCAGAGTACATCATGAGAAACTCTGGGCTGGAAGAAACACAAGCTGGAATCAAGATTGCTGGGAGAAATATCAGTCACCTCAGACATGCAGATGACACCACCCTTATGGCAGAAAGTGAAGAGGAACTAAAGAGCCTCTTGATGAAAGTGAAAGAGGAGAGTGAAAAAGTTGGCTTAAAGCTCAACATTCAGAAAACTAAGATCATGGCATCTGGTCCCATCATGGGAAATAGATGGGAAAACAGTGGAAACAGTGTCAGGCTTTATTTTTTGGGGTTCCAAAATCACTGCAGATGGTGATTGCAGCCATGAAATTAAAAGACGCTTACTCCTTGGAAGGAAAGTTATGACCAACCTACATTGCATATTAAAAAGCAGAGTCATTACTTTGCCAACAAAGGTCTGTCTAGTCAAGGTTATGGTTTTTCCAGTGGTCATGTATGGATGTGAGAGTTGGACTGTGAAGAAGGCTGAGCACCGAAGAATTGATGTTTTTGAACTGTGGTGTTGGAAAAGACTCTTGAGAGTCCCTTGGACTGCAAGGAGTTCCAACAAGTCCATCCTAAAAGAGATCAGTCCTGGGTGTTCACTGGAAGGACTGATGCTAAAGCTGAAACTCCAGTACTTTGGCCACCTCATGCAAAGAGTTGACTCATTGGAAAAGACCCTGATGCTGGGAGGGATTGGAGGCAGGAGGAGAAGGGGACGACAGAGGATGAGATGGCTGGATGGCATCACGGACTCGATGGACATGAATTTGAGTAGACTCCGGGAGCTGGTGATGGACAGGAGGCCTGGCGTGCTGTGATTCATGGGGTCACAGAGTCGGACACAACTGAGCGACTGAACTGAAGACCTCCTTAGAAAATCAGAGCCAGGTGGTAGGACCCCCAACCTCCCCGATCTCCTGAGGTGGACTGAGACCTGCCCCCTCCTCCCCGCCCAGCCCTGCTCTCTCTGCACCCCCAAGGCCTCTCTTGCTCTCAGCAGTGAATGCTAGTGCCAGCTGAGTCCTTCACACATAAAAAGCTACCTCTGCTCATCCTCTAGATAATGTGCTTTAAAAAAAAAGAATTTTTATTTCAAAATAATTCTAGACTCACAGGAAGTTACAAAAATAGTACAGAGTACTGATACACGTCACAACCTGAATTTTTAAAGCATCATGCTAAGTGAAAGAAACCAGTCACGAAAGATCACATATTATATGATTTCATTTACGTGAAATGTCCAAAGTCGCAAAGCTATAGAAAGAGGAAGTAGATTAGCTGTTGCTTAGCATCGTAGGGAATGAGAACTTTAGTGGGCAACTTCTGATTTCTTTGGGGGGGTGATGAAAATGTTATAAAGGTACATTGTGGTGATAACTGCACAACTCTGAGAATATACTAAAAAAAAATCACTGAATTGTACACCCAGTAAAGCTATCACCAAATGAAAAGTGAAAGGGCTTTGTAACCTTTGACTGGTAAGACCAGCCTCCACCCATTTACACCCCACTTAAAAACACTGTATAGAGAGGTTCCATTTAACTACCACCCAGATTTTCCTAACGGTGACATCTTACTTATCTACACTTAAGGGTGAAAAGTGAAAGTGTTAGTCACTCAGTTGTGTCCGACTGTTGGTGACCCTGTGGACTGTAGATCGCCAGGCTCCTCTGTCTATGGAATTCTCCAGGCAAAAATACTGGAGTGGGTTGCCATTCCCTTCTCCAGGGGATCTTCCCAACCCAGGGATTGAACCCAGGTCTCCTCCGTTGCAGGCAGATTCTTTACGGCTGAGCCACCAGGGAGTCCACACTAAGTGTACCTTCCCCTTTAAAGCAAGCTTTCTGAAGCCCTAGCACCTTTTCTCCAGTGCAGAGTGCAGAGAACACCTCAACCAGGCCCCAGGCTTTACAGTTTACAAAACACAGTCTCCACACACAACCATCCCCCAACTTGATCCTCAAAGCAAACCTGTTGACCCATTTTTTGGTTTTCATGATCAGAAGAGCCCCCCTCCCTCCCTGGTATCCTGTTGTTTAGTTGCTAAGTCCTGTCCAGCTTTTTTGTGACCCCATAGTCCTCCAGGCTCCTCTGTCCATGGGATTTCCCAGGCAAGAATACTGGAGTTGGGTTGCCATTTTCTGGGCTCCTGTAGGGTTGCTAAATTTGGCAAATAAAATTTTTGATCTGTCAACCCTGTAGGGTAATCAGCTCTAATGTGCCCAGCCAGTCCTGGGCGGGTCTGGTCATCATTTTGGGACACCGTTGATCACAGACTCTCTAAGTACTGAAAGAGCCCTGGATCATCGCCTGCTTCAGCAGGGCTGGGCTGGGACGCCCAGGCCAAGTCCTTACTCTGGCTTTCTCTCCGGGCTTTCCACCTCTCCCAGACCGCGCCCCTCTCCGTGCTTTGGTTTGAGAATCTGCCGGCTGGTCCCATAGGCGCAGGCACAAAGGTCGAGTTGGTGAACGGGGTGGGTAGGAGGTGGAGGCCGGTAGGAAGGACCAGGGGGAGCTTGGCCAAGACTGCGACCCGCGCCAGGCCTACTATCCAGATCCACGGTCCGCTGAAAAAAGCAGGAATAAGGACGGCACCGGGCCGGGCCCAGGTGGGACTCCAATTCCGGGTCCCAGCGAAGCCAGACCCCAGCCCAAACTACAAATCCCAGCAGGAGTGGGGGATGGGACAGGGCCTCGGGCGCGCCGGCCTGCGGCCTTTGCGCCTTGCCTAAGTGCAATGAGCCCTCGGGGGCGAGGTTGAAAGGATGGGGACGCCACAGCGGACCTCGAGACACGCTCACACACACACACACAAACACACAGACCCGCATACGCGCCTGGCCAGTTGGTCCCGCCTTTACGAACTACAAATCCCAGCAGGCAGTGGACGTGGGGGCGGGACCTCGAGAGGGAGGTGCTCCCGACCGGAAGCGAATGTCAGGCGAGTGTCTGGCATGGTGGCATCCCCCGGCTCCAGGTGGGGGTACCCCTTGCTTCGTGTAAAAGAGGTCCCTTCTCTCCCCGAGGCTCGGCTCCGCGTCCCTGCACACGCTGCTCCACCGTGGGGTCGCCGACTCGAGCCGTTCTCCGAGATCCTGAGCCCCGCCCTCCCGACCCGGCTGGGGCTTCCGGGGAAGCGGATGGCGGGTGGGCGCTTCGGCCAGCAGCCTTGGGTCGCAGAATCTGCCTCCCTAACCCTCTCTCCTCCGCCTGGAGCGAACTCCCTTTTCCCGGAGGGAGGAGTAGCCCGGACCCTGTGGCAGGACTAAGCCTGTTGGGGATCTCTGTGTGGCCTGCACATCTCGTGGAGCAGCCCAGGGAAGGCCAGGGTTCTCCAAGTTCTGGGATGTAGTTCCGGATATTCGGTCCACAGTGTCTGACTGCTCTGAACTTCCTGCACCCCGGCATCAGCTGTATATGGCAGAGCCAGATAAGGCCGAGGGGCTGCCAAGAAGTAATAACCAGGGCACTTTCCTTCCGTATGCTCGCTCTCAAAGTGCTCAGCTCACACCTTAGCGTCTAGCGCCAGCACTCCCCTCCTTACATAAAGATCCACTGAGACACTATAGCAAGGACTTACCCAGGCCCTCGGTGCCAGTCAGGAACTCAAGGGTCCAGCCTGTCTGGTGGGGTGAGGCCCCACTTCATCCACTTGACGGGGCCAGGGCAGTCTCTCTCCCGAAGCCTGTTCTCGGCTGATTTCTGGCTCCCAAGTGAGGGTTCAGGTTACACCTGCATCGAGAGCACTGACACCGCAGTGGCCAGCAACACATTGGACTTTCTGTCTTCAATCCCATTTTCAGCTTTTACACTTTCTGATCTGGCCATATACTGCTGTTCCCTGATCATCAAAGGTGGAAAACACCTAGTTTATGAAGGTATTAGGGCTTCCCAGCCGGAGACGCAAGAGTCTTGGGTTCCATCCCTAGGTCTGGAAGATCCCTGGAGGAGGAAATGGCAACCCTCTCCAGTATTCTTGCCTGGAGAATCCCATGGACAGAGGAGCCTGGTGGGCTCCACAGCCCATGGGGTCACAATCAGTCGAACAAGACTGAGTGACTAACGCACACACACACACACACACACACACACACACACACACACACACAAGAAGATATAACCATGATCCTGTAATATCACAATGAGATTTTATTCTTCTGTAGTTAGGTGAAGACTAGCTGCTTTCTATAAGTATTCCATTTAATCTTGGAACAGTTAGAAACAACTCCAGAGAGGATATTGAAAGCAAAATGCCCAGGTTCCTTTTGGTAACTGGAGTAGGGGTCATATTAACTGTGAGGTGGTCTCTAAGCATGCCATTGCTGCCAGAAGTTCTTAGATATTTTGTTTCCAAGTATTTCTGTTAAGACAAAGTAGCATTTTTGTCCCTTTTTTCATTTATTTATTTATGGCTGCACTGGGGCAAGGAGATCCAGCCAGTCCATTCTGAAGGGGATCAACCTTGGGATTTCTTTGGAAGGAATGATGCTGAAGCTGAAACTCCAGTACTTTGGCCACCTCATGCGAACAGCTGACTCATTGGAAAAGACCCTGATGCTGGGAGGGATTGGAGGCAGGAGGAGAAGGGAACGACAGAGGATGAGATGGCTGGATGGCATCACGGACTCGATGGACATGAATTTGAGTAGACTCCGGGAGCTGGTGATGGACAGGAGGCCTGGCATGCTGTGATTCATGGGGTCGCAGAGAGTGGGACATGACTGAGCGACTGAACTGAACTGGGTCTTTACTGCTTTGCCCAGGCTTTAATTTTGGCAAGTGGGGGCCACTCTTCCTTGCAGTGTGGTGGTTCCCTACTGCGATGGCTTCTCTTGTTGAGGAGTAAAGGCTCTAGGCTCACGGCCTTCAGTAGCTTCAGCACTTGAGCTCACTAGTTGCAGCTGGAGGCCTCTAGAACACAGACTTACTAGTTGTAGCTCACGGGCTCCATTGCTCTGAGGCATGTGGAATCTTCCCAGTCCAGGGATTGAACTCATGTCCCCTGCATTGGCAGGTGGATTCACTGTACCATCAGGGAAGTCTCTAGCCCCTTTTCTGTTTGCCCATTTCTATTATCCTCTAACCTTGTGAGAGTGTTAGTCGCTCAGTCGTGTCTGACTCTTTGTGACCCCATGGATTGTAGTCTGCCAGGCTCCTTTGTCCGTGAAATTCTCCAGGCAAGAATACTGGAGTGGATAGCCATTCTCTGCTCTAGGGAATTTTTCCGACCCGGGGATCGAACTCAGGTCTCCTACATTGATTCTTTACTGTCTGAGCCACTAGGGAGGCCCACCCTCTAACCTTTTAAGAGCCTAGTTATAGGAATGAGCTCTCTGAGCAATTGAAACTAACTCCTGACTTATGCTCTAACCTGTTGAGTCTTTTCCTAGATAAAAGAAGATTAAAGAATTAAGCAGTTTAAAAATGACTAAGCTCTTTACCCCCAAAAGCCCCCTTAGCAATCCTGCAGGCAGATCATGCAGGCAAGATAACATCTGAAGATAGAGTCAACCAGTCTGTACACAATGGAGAATGATAGAGAACCCAACCTGCCTAGATGATTCACTGAGATTCTTCCCCCACAGGTCTCCCTTTAAAAACTGTCATGTGGATGTTTGGCAAAAACCAACACAATTCTATAAAGCAGATTAATCCTTCAATTAAAAATAAATAAATTTAAAATTAAAAGAAAAACTTCATGGCTAAGCAGAGTCTTTGGAGTTGGTCTCTAGACACGAGTCCACCTTCTCCCCAGATCACTTACTTTTCCTTTCTACTGACTGTTCTTGCTGCTTGTTCGTGTTAAGTCGCTTCAGTTGACTCTTTATGAACCCATGGACTGTAGCCCACCAGGCTCCTCTGTCCATGGGATTCTCCAGGCAAGAATACTGGAGTGAGTTGCCATTGTCTCCTCCAGGGGATCTTCCTGACTCAGGAATCTTGTCTCTTGCTTTGGAAGGTGCATTCTTTACCACTAGCGCCACCTAGGAAGCTTGCCTCTCTAATAATTGGCTTCCATCAGCGAGCAGCCAAACCTAGCCTCAATAACAAGACAACCAATCTTTTGTTGAGTAGCCTCTCTGCCCCTAGAGATGAAAGATAGGTGCCATAGAAACTTGGAGACAGTCCTTGGCACTCTATAAGAGCCCATTCTCTCCTGCATTCCAAGACCTAGCACCACTCTTGAATCAGTAAGAGCCTGTGTGACTTGCCAGGGATATGCCAAAGCCATTTAACACCTAACCCTCCTTCCTGAAGATCCAACCGGCAGGGTACAGTTAAAATCACAGGGCAGTATTATTAAGTCATTACAGGAAATATATCTAAGGATAAGGTGCACCAAAAGCTGGGTTCTTTTGGGCTTCCCTGGTGGTCCAGTGGTTGAGACGTGTTCGATTGCTGGTGTCCAGGGGACACGGGTTCAATCCCTGATCCAGGAAGATTCCACGTGCTGTGGGACAGCTGAGCCTGTGAGCCACAACTACAGAAACCCCCGTACCATAAAGCTCATGCTTTGCAACAAGAGAAGCCGCTGCAGGGGGAAGCCTGAACACAGCAAACAGAGAATAGCCTCTGCTCTCAGCAACCAGAGAAAGCCCACACGCAGCAACAAAAACCTAGTGCAGCCAAAAATAAATAAAAATTAAAAGAAAAAAATTGGGTTTCAGGGCCTTGGGAGCAACTCAGAAACATACACATTCTGTACATGAAAGTACTTTCACCTATCCTGGTTACACATCTGGGTGCAACAGCAAGATTTCCACTTTGGCAGAGATATCCTTGGCACATGAATAAAAGTATGTTTCAATAAATGTATGTTTAAACTAGCGTTTGAAAACCATAAACAGGGACTTCCCTAGGGGTCCAGTGGCTGAGACTCTGCACTCTCATTGCAGGGGGCCCAGGTTTGATCCCTGGATGGAAACTAGAGCCCACATGCCATAACTAAGACTTGGTGCAGCCAAATAAATAAGTAAATATTTAAGAAACAAAACAAATTCATTATTTTAGTAATATCTTCCACTTATAGTGGAATTATAGTTGAATTTATCTCTAAGGTTTTCAATACTGTTTGTATGTATATATATATATATATATATATATATGTATATATTTAATCTTGCATTTGTATAGGACTTCAAAAATTTCTGTTGGTTTTTCAAAGCAAAGTCCTTACACCAACAGTTGGTTGAAGACCAAGTCTGTGGTCCTGCTGGCCTCTCCCTTTCCTCTGTCAGCCAGTCTAGGAGGTGAGGAACAGCCCGCCATGCCTCTTACCACCACCAGGGGTCGGCCTTTGCCGTGGAACAACTGCTCAGGTCCCTATGGCAGGCCGGGACAGAGTAGAGGGCCCTGAGAGCTTTGGTCTTGTGTACATAATCAGATGGCTTTGGCCCAAGGCCCAGCATTCATCTCCGCTCTAGTCCCAGCTTTTCCGTTGGTAAAGGTGGGGAGTGTGATCTCAGGGCTCTCCACACCCATCAGGGAAGGATGTGTGACCGGAGACACATCCGTGAGTGGCAGCTCCAGGTCTCTCCTGAGGGGGAGATTGAAGGCCAGGTCGGTTTTCCATACTCTTTCTGGCTCATCAGTCATGGGCGGAAAGAACAAGGGAGCAATGCCAACAGGAGATGCCTGGCTCTCCAGATAGGAGCTGAAGTAGGAAGCTTAAGTAGGGCCTTTCTATATCTGGCCAGGGAGGAGGTGCGGGTGGGGTTGCGGGAATGAGAGGGGTGGAGTGTAGGGAAAGTGGGGGTAGAAATAGATGCCCGGCCTCCACTTATTAAGGTAAATAGAGGAAAGGACCTAGTAGGGTGATGGCAGGGTCAAAGGTACCCAGAGAAGTGCTGTTGGTAACCATTTGCATTTAAAGGAGCAGATATACAGAGAATGGAGAAGGAAATGGCAACCCACTCCAGTATTGTTGCCTGGAGAATCCCATGGACAGAGGAGCCTGGTGGGCTGTAGTCTGTAGGGTCACAGAGACTCGGACACGACTGAGCGACTCTGCACCCACGTAAACAGGGAAAGGGCTGCTGGACACTGTGCTGAGCCTAGGCCTGTGGTTGGTGTCCCGTGACAGGAAAGGAGCAAGCCATGGGCCTTTCAGGGAAGAGATGGAGGCTGTTTGCAGGGAGGGGCGGGGCTTTGAGCAGGCAGTGAAGAGTGAGTAACATTTGAATGTGCAGCTACAGCAAATGTTTTTGAGAGCCTGGTATGTGCCAAGCTGTGGGCCAGGCACTTGGGATTCGGTAATGAACCGGACAGACACAGTTGCTACCCATGTAGAGCTCTTATAGTTGAGTGGGAGTTCACAGTCTAGCCTTGAAACGTACCCACAGATTTAATTACAGTGGGAGCCCTAAGAATGTGTGTGTGGGACACAGTACCCTGGTCTGAGACCCCTTCTGAGAGTCACAGAAGCTGTGGCCTGAAGGAAGAGGGAGGCAAGGGGTGGCGGTCATTCCTGCACAGCCCCCAAGTAAGGAGCCTGTTTGAGACTAGAAAGGGATGAACCAAGCCAGGTACCATTACACGTGTTGGCAGCCACCCTGAGTGTGAAAGTGCATCTTAGGCGCTCAGTCATGTCCGACTCTTTGCAACCCCATGGATTGTAGCCTGCCAGGCTCCTCTGTCCTTGGAATTTTCTAGGCAAGAGTATTGGAGTGGGAAGACATCCCCTTCTCCTGAGGATCTTCCTGACCTAGGGATGGAACCCAGGTTTCCTGGGTTGCAGGCAGATTCTTTACCGTCTGAGCCACCAGGGAAGCCTCCCTGCCCCCACCTTATCCAGGCTTCCGGCTACTGGGACACCTGCTGGGCTCTCTCACAGGCAGAATCTGGGCAGTGGATTAATGCATCAAGTTTAAGGACAGCTAAAGGAGCTCTGGTGATCTGCATGATAAGGAGTTGAGGAGGGAGAAGGCTGGAGTCTGGGGGGAGGGACAAGGTAATCACATCATCTGTGAAGGTTGCCAGTTGCAGAGCCGATGAGAGTGGATTTGGGGGGGATGGTAACAATTCTTGAAGTAGAACATACATGTAAGAAAGTCCTTTTTTCTTTCTTTAAATATTTATTTATTTATTTGCCTGTGCTGCATCTTAGTTGTGGCATGTGGGATCTAGTTCAGGCCCAGACTCGGGCCAGACTTAGGCCCCCTGCATTGGGACTGCAGAGTCTTAGCCACTGGACCACCAGGGAGGTCCCTCTTCCTTTTTTTCTTTTTTAAACTGCATTTAAGAGAGTCCTCTCTTCTCCCCACACCCCACCCTGCACTGTGCAGCACGTGGGATCTTAGTTCCGTGACCAGGGATGGAACGCATGCCCCCTTGCAGTGGAAGCTCAGAGTCTTAATCACTGGACAGTCAGGGAGGTCCCTAGAGTGCCCTCCCTCTTTGCCATATTCCGTAAGGACAATAAAGATCTAAATTTCTTCCAAATGAAATTTCCTTAAGTCAACAGGTTGCAGCTGGGGCCACCTGGGGCCCAGTCATGGTGGAACCACAGACAGAAGGTGAATGAAAGTGCATGCATGGGGGAAAATGGAAAGGCTGGGACTGGAGAGGGAGGTGGGGGTGGAGAGGTAGGTAGGGCTGATCTTACAAGGCAACAGGAAGACTTTGTCTCCATTCAAGGGGTCAGAAGGTGGGGGAGGGTCGAGCAAGGGTTTCAGGCAGAGCTGGGTCATGACTGAATCTGTTGTGAGTTAGTGATCCAGAACAGGGAAGTGCAGGGTGGGTGGTACAGAGACCTGGCTTTACCCTAGACTCCAGAGAAAGCCAACCTCAGCTTTCAGCCGCAACCCTAACTACTGCTGAATCTGTAGAAAGCTAGTGCTCTGCTCTCTAGAAAAATACCAACTGAACACGGAGTTTTGTATCTACCTTCAGAAAGATGGAGGGAGGCTGGTCACAAAGCTCTGAAGCTGCAGCAATAAATGAAGGTGCATCAGGGAGGGATAGGGGCCAGAGACTGCTCTTAGGAGGCTGGTCTGTGTGTCATCGGTCAGCCTCCATCACATGTCACAGCTGCCACTAGAGTAGGCTGAGTCAGCAAGCCTGAGAGGGCGGCAGCCAGGAATGGGGTGAGGGGGTAGGGGAGGGCTTCTGCCAGCTTGTGCTAAACCAGCTCCCACATTGCCCTCCTCTCATCAGCCCAGGAAGGCTCCTTCTCTCCCTCCTGCCACCCACCTTCCTGCAAGATTGCCCCCGACCAACTTTAACCCATCTGCAGACAGTTCACTTGGCCTAACACCTCTTCCTACTTGCTTCTTGGGCTGGTAACTAGACCACCGGTTCAGGTAAACGTATCCTTAGGAATCCTTAAGACTCATTCATGCTCCCTTACCCCTCAGAGGTCCTGCTTCCCTCCCCACTTCCCCCTCCCCATCCTCTGTGACCTATGTGGTCCTAACTCACGGTCAGAAAGTTCTTTCCCTCTTTCTACCCCACCCTCTTCCACTTGCCCTGATGGATTCCTATTCTCCCGGGAGGAGAAACCTTGTCTTATCACTATGCTTTTGATTTTTTCCACCTGTCCCCCTACTTCCCTGGCTTAAGGGACCTTGGTTGTCCTGTAGTGACCCCCAGAACTTACCCTTGGCCTTGCCCCCCACTCCCAGGGTTATCCTTCTCCCAGTGCTTCCTCATAGCTGAAATCCAGGTCATCCCTCCCTCCTTTGCTTCCTTCTTTTTATTTTTTGACCTGTATTGACTGATTTTTTAAAAACAATTATTTTTGTCTGGGTTTGTGTTGCTGCACCCTGGCTTTCTCTAGTTCTGGCAAGCAGAGGCTACTCTCTAGTTGCAGTCCGTGGGCTTCTCATTGCAGTGGCTTCTCTTGTTGAGGAGCGTGGGCTCTGGAGCACACAGGCTTCAGTAGTTGCGGTTCCCGGGCTCCAGGGCACAGGCTCAGTAGTTGTGGCACATGGACTTAGTGGCTCTGAGGTATGTGGAATCTTCCTGGACCAGGGATCAAACCTGTATCCCCTGCATTGGCTGGTGGACTCTTTTCCTCTGAGCCACCAGGAAAGTCCATTAGTTTTTAAAGTTAGAAAGTTAATTAATGCTTGTCATATAAAAAGCCCAAGAAAAATATATAGAGATATAGAGTTATGATAGAACTATAAAGCTATGACACTTATTTCTACCTTGCCTCCTACTCTCATGAGATACCTGGATGCGGCCCTCCCAGTTTGGGACTTCTTGGTATTCCTGTGGTGCTCCCACTGATGCTCCATCTATAAATCAGAGTTCTTCATTGAAAGGAAGAGAAACCTGCCCTACCTAGTTTAGACTGGAAAGTAACTTATCAAAAATATTCTGTAGCTGGTTACATTACCAGAAAGACCAGAGAACGAGCCAGGAACAATGTCCCAAAGGCCATGGCTGAGCTGATCCCAGTCCTGGTTCCACTGGGGTCTCAGCCTCTCTGCCCTCTGGAAACAGGATATAGCAATCACCCCGTCCCTAGGGTAGATGGCCCTGGGATGCCAGCTTTGGTTACAAAGCCCAGTGTTGGGGCACCTGGCTGGCAGAATGCCTGCACCCCAGCAGTTAAGGAGGCCAGGGAAAGACTCATCTGGCTTCTGGGACTGGAGGCAAGAAGTTACAACACTGAAGGAGGCGGCCCCCAAAGCAGGAAGTGCCCCACAGCCAGTGGGAATGGCAGATCTTCAGCCTTTAGGGGTCAGCATCTCAGCATCTCCTGCTCCATAACCTACACTCTCCCACCTCTGAAACTTCTGACCGCAGCCCGCTGACCTGTCCTCCATCAGGTCCTCAGAAACCACCCCCTCCTGCCCACAATGCTTCACACATGCTGGGGACCCCAGCCAACCTTGGCCACCCTCCCTGTCTGCTGGCAACACCACCATGGACCTCAGCACCACCTCCTCGGGAAGAGGTGATACTGCACATGTGCTGTGTTTCATGTAACTCTCTGTCAGTCACTCAGTCGTGTCCAACTCTTTGCGACCCCATGGACTTGCAAGAAGCCTGCCAAGCAAGAATACTGGGGTGGGTCGCCAGTCCCTTCTCTAGGGGATCTTCCCAACCAGGGACTGAACCCGTCTCTATTACACTGCAGGGAGATTCTTTACCACTGAGCCACCAGGGAAGCCCAGTGTGTGTTTCACGTGCTCCATCTTATTCAGCAGAAGAGCCTCCACCACAAGGAATGCCCTGTTCTCATCCCCATTGACACAGAGGACAACTGTACCCTAGCGAGACGGAACATCTCCTGGGGTCTGTCCTCTATTACTGGGAGGGATCTCGGGAGGGCGGGGTCTGTGTCACATTTCTTCTTTGCTGGCAACCTCTGTGTTCCCAATGAGCTAAAGGCTGACTGTGATTCTAAAGATGTCCTAGGAATTGCATCTTCTCAGAATGAGAAGCGTTTTTCAGAGCAGCATTTCTCAAACTTGAACGTTCGTAAGCATCATCTAGGATGCTTGTTTAAAATAATATAGATTCCCAATTCCCTCCTGGAACATCCGATTTTTAAGATCTCAGGGAAGGTCTGGGAACCTAAGACTTGAATAAGTCTTCCAGTGATTCTTGTGATCATGCAAATGGGGGGAACACTGCTCTCCAGAGCTGTTTTTTTTCTTAGCGTGGGTTTAGACTATGTTGCGCCTGAGGATGTTGGCCTCTTATCATTGGCGATCAGCAGCTGAGATCTGGAATATGCAGAGAATCACTGGGAGCTGTGAGAGGACCATAAAATTGACACTCAAATGCTGCCAGACAGTGGGGCACTGGAACCTTTAAAATGTGAGTTTCCAGCAATTCCATTTCTAGGAATTCATCCCAAAGGAGTAGCTATAGTTATGTGCACAAGACAATGCTGTGCCAAAGATGGGTAAAGAGGCTGCCCAAATCTGCCTGTGTCATCAGCGTGAAGCATGGTGCTACAGGCCTGGCTGCGGTGACACAAAGCCATGAAACACCCTCTGTCCGTCCCTGCTCCCTGATCTGCCGAGCCAGTGCCCCCACCCAGAAGCCATGGATTCCATTCTACTTCCCTCTCCCAGGCCCTGGCATTTGCCTATGCAAAACCCTGAACAGGAGAGGAGGTGGCTGAGGCCAGAGCTGTCTGGACTGGGAAGACCACTCAGTTTGGGGTTCACATCAGGATAGTGTCTAGAGAATCCTATTGAGTTTGACAGGAGGTCCCTTTGAGGTAGGGGGGATGTTGCCCCCTGCCTGATGGTCTAAATATAGAACAAAGGTCAGCTAGGGAGGGGAGGTCAGGAGGAAACCCCTATCCTGGACTCTAAGCCTGGATTCTTTCTTGATTTTCTTTTTAGTTTTTCCTACAACACCAAATGGGCACCTCTCAAACCACCCCAATGACTTTCCATAACTTCTTTTTTATTGAAGTACAGTTGATTTACAATATTGTGTTAGTTTCATATATATATAGTACATATATACCTATATATGTACTATATATATACATGTATGTACATATATATATATATATATTCTATTTTTTGGATCCTTTTCCATGACAGTTTGTTACAAGATACTGAACATAACTCCCTATGCGATGTGGTGAATCCTTGTTGCTTATCTATTTTATATATGGTAGTGTATATCTGTTAATCCCCTACTCCCAGCTTATTCCTCCCTCCTCCTTTAGGGTGTCCCAGGCGGCTCAGCGGTAGAGAATCCGCCTGGCAAGCAGGAGATGCAGATTCAGTTCCTGGGTCAGGAAGATCTCCTGAAGAAGGAAATGGCAACCCACTCCAGTATTCTTACTGGGAAATCCCATGGACAGAGGAGCCTGGTGGGCTGCAGTCCACGGGGTCGCCAAGAGTCAGAGGCGACTGACATGTGCACTCCCTCCCCTTTGATAACCACAAGTCTGTTTTCTATGTTGGTGCGTCTCTTTCTGTTTGGTAAATAAGTTTATTTGTACTATTTTTAAAATCTTTATATATTTATTAAATGTTTTTGTTTTTATTTTTTGGCCATACCACGGCTTACAGGTTCTCAGTTCCCTGACCAGGGATTGAACCCAGGCCACAGCAGTGAAAGCTAGGAATCCTAACCTCCAGCGCAGGAGGGAATTCTCAATTTGTACTATATTTTAGGTTCCATATATAAGCGATATCACACGATATGTATCTTTTACTATCTGACTTACTCCATTTAGTATAATAATCTCTGGGTCCATCCCTGTTGCTATAAATGGCATTATTTCACCCTTTTCTTTCTTTCTTTATTCGGCTGTGTGGGGTCTTAGTTGCAGCATGTGGGATATTAGTTCCCTGACCAGGGATTGAACCTGGGTCCTCTGCATTGGGAGCATGGAATCTTAGCCCCTGGACCACCTGGGAAGTTCCCTATTTCATCCTTTCCTGTTGCTGAGTTCATAGCTTCTTAAGTGTCTCTTTGCTTGCAGGTCCCAAGAATTATCAGGTCTTCCTGTCTATTGTCTGTGGCCAGCTCCAGCCCTGGGCCCTCTCCCCAGTGCCCCCAGCCTCCAGAGATGCGAGTACACGGCCTTCATTGTTCCTTTGAGCTAACAGCTAGGATGTCACCAAAATAAAAGCCACAGGAAAGTTACAGTGCCCTAGAAAGGTCTTACCTTGATGATCCTCATCTGTGTCCCCTCATTTCCTGTCTAAACAGAGCCTGACACAAGGCCTGGCCTGCCCGTTTCTTTTTTGCCTCAAAACTCAGACGTTAGAGTTCCAAAGTCCACTCAGGTAACAGAGCACCGGGGCTTCCCAGGTGGGTCAGTGTCAAAGAACCCACCCGGCAATGTAGGAGATGTGGGTTTGATCCCTGGGTCAAGAAGATCCCCTGGAGAAGGGAATGGCAACCTATTCCAGTATCCTTGCCTGGGAAATCCCATGGACAGAGGAGCCTGTCGGGCTACAGTCCACGGGGTCACAAAAGAGTCAGACACGACTTAGCAACTGAACAACAGAGCACTGGGATGTTACGGGCGTCTAAAGGAAACCTGTGACTACTGACGTTTCTAATTCTATCACAGGAAAGGAGGGTCAAGACCCAATCCTAGGTGAGGTACAGGATGCTCGGTGGCTAGTGCCTAGGCTCTGGCTTGCACAAAACTTGCATTGAATCCCACCTCCAGCACTTACCAATTGTATGACCTTGGGAAGGTCACTTCATTTCTGAGTCTCAGTGCTCTGGACTGAATTTGTCTCCCTCCAAATTCATAAGGCTTAACACCACATGTGATTGTATTTGGAGACTGGGCCCTTAGGGAGGTAATTAAGGGGAAACGAGAACATTTTTTTTTTAAAGGGCAACGAGATCATAACGGTGGGGCCCTGGTTCAATAGGACTGGTGTCCTTATTAGAAGAAATCAGAAATTTCTCTCTAGGGACTTAGCTGATGGTCTAGTGGTTAGGACTTTGCCTTCCAATGCAGGGGGTGCAGGTTTGATCCCTGGTCGGGAAGCTAAGATCCCACATGCCTTGCCACCAAAAAACAAAACTTAAAACAGAAACCATATAGTCAAAGCTATGATTTTTCCTGTAGTCACGTACAGATGTAAGAGTTGGTCCATAAAGAAGGCTGAGGGCCAAAGAATTGATGCTTTCTAACTGTGGTGCTAGAGAAAACTCTTGTGAGTTCCTTGGACTGCAAGGAGATCAAAACCAGTCAATCCTAAAGGAAATCAACCCTGAATATTCACTGGAAGGACTGATACTGAGACTGAAGCTCCAATACTTTGGCCACCGGATGCAAAGAGCTGACTCATTGGAAAAGACCCTGATGCTGGGAAAGATTGAAGATAAAAAGAGAAGGGGGTAGTAAGGATGAGATGGTTACATTGTCACTGAAGCAACGGAAGTGAATCTGACCAAACTCTGGGACATAGTGGAGAACAGAGGAGCCTGGTGTGCTACTGTCCACAAGGTTGCAAAGAGTTGGACATGACTTAGTGACTGAACAAGGACAAAACAGAAACAATACTGTAACATATCAATAAAGACTTTAAAAATGCTCCACAGTAAAAAAAAAAGAAAAGAAAAGAAACCTCTCTCTCTGAAAAGAATTCTCTCTCTGCCTGCAATCACAGAAAGGCCATGTGAGGACACAGCAAGAAGCTGACTGTCTGCAAGCCAGCAAGAGAGCTCTAGCCAGAAATGAACCCTGACGCCACCTTGACCTTGGTCTTCTAGCCTCCAAAACAGTGAGGAAATAAACTTCTGTTGTTTAAATCACCCAGCCTGGGGTACTCTCTGATGGCAGCCTGAGCTGACTAATATGCTCATTTTCCTCATCGGCAAAGCAGAGAAACAATTAGGAACCACACCATGAGGCTATTGTGAGAATCCAGTGAGGAAATGTGTGTGTAATGCCTGCCTGTTCAGCTTGCCTGCAGCACCTTCCGAGCCTGGATTGATGCCTGGTATATAGTGGACGTTCAGTAGTAACTACCTACCAAATGAATAACTACATCCATCAGGAAAGGAATCAGGGACTTCCCTGGCCGTCAGTGGTTGAGAATTTGCCTGCCAATGTAGGGGACATAGGTTCAATCCCTGTTCTGGGAAGATCCCACGTGCCACGGAGCAACTAAGCTGGTCTGCCACAACTACTGAGCCCGCGCTCTAGAGTCCGAGCCCTGCAACAAGAGAAAGCACTGCAACGAGTGGCCCTCGATCCCCGAAACTAGAGAAAAGCATGCACGGCAAAGACGACCCAGTGAGGCCACAAATAAATTAATAAATAAATCAAGAGAAAGCAGCAAACTAAATACAACTACGTAATTCTGAGCTTTTCAGTAACTTTCATCTCCTTGATCATCGATCACCAGTCACCAGCAAATGACAGCAGGCACAAAGGATTTAAGAAGACTGTCTGCAGGGATCATTTCCTGTTTTGT
Source organism: Ovis canadensis (assembly GCF_042477335.2). Classification (NCBI taxonomy): domain Eukaryota; kingdom Metazoa; phylum Chordata; class Mammalia; order Artiodactyla; family Bovidae; genus Ovis; species Ovis canadensis. Next base: position 57,389,838 of record NC_091247.1, read on the forward strand.
TTTTGGCTGTGCGGAGTCTTCGTTACTGTGCAGGTTTTCTCTAGTTGAGAGTTGGGGCTACTCTCTGGTTGCTGTGCACGGGCTTCTCATTGCAGTGGCTTCTCTTGTTGCAGAGCAAGGGCTCGAGGGTGCACGAGATTCACAGTTGCAGCCTGTGGGCTCAGTGGTTGGGGTTCCTGGATTCTAGACCACAGGCTCAATAGTTGTGGCTTACTTGTTCTGCTGCATGTGGGATCTTCCCGGATCAGGGATAGAACCACTGTCTCTTGCACTGGCAGGTGGATTCTTTACTACTGAGCCACCAGGGAAAGCCTATCTCCTGTTTTTAATTGGATCTAATGCCCTGTCTTCTGTCAACTGGGAAAAGGTGTGGGCTGGCTGATCCTGAGTGGAGTCTGAAACTCTAGGAGGAGGGGAACATTGATCAGGAAACTGGGGGGCCCTTGGTCCAGTGTTGAGGGCCAGGGCTTTGAAGAGGGAGTTCTTCCTCTCGTTTTTTTTTTTTTTTGGGGGGGGGGGTCGAGGTGCGGGGCAGAGGGGCTAGAGATTCAGCTGTGGGGGGCATTGAAAGGGAGGCCAGGGGAAGCTAGGGCTAGGAGTGGCATGGGTGAAGTTGGCCTGGGGTTGGAGGCCACAGCAGGTTCTCCTTCCTGGTGCTTGTGAGATGCAAATGATAGGAACAATAGGGCCCCTGTCCCCAGGCCATTTGTGGTAGAACCTGAGCTCTGGGGAGGCAGAGCTCCTTCACCCTAGCCATGGTGAGACTTGGTTCTGGGGCAGCCCCTGATATACAGACCTGCCCGCCGTGGGGCCCCAGGACTCCGGACATGGAGAGTCATCCTAGATGTACTGATCACCCCTTTACTTCCCTCCTTGACCCTTTTCAGGAGAAGCTCAGCAGGAGAAAGCCCAGGTGAGTCCTCGGGCTCCTCTCTTTTTTCCACCCTCCTCTCGTTTCCACCTCGCTGCAACTTTCCAGGGCACAGCCATCCTTAGAGTGGTGCTGATTCTGCCTGGTCCTTCCACGCCCCGCAAGATCATTCATGTGCCTCCACTGCCCGGGGAACACAAGGGCTCCCCTGCTGCCGGCTTCCCTGGAGCACCGACTCCTCAAGCTGTGCACCCAGGGCCATGAGCTCTGCCCCCAGACTCTTCCTCCCGCTTCCCTGGTCCCAGGCTGCTGTCGCACAACTCAGGGGACATGCCATGCCTGTGACTGTCCCTGGGCTGTGCGATGTCTGCCTGACACAAACTCAGGGCCCCTTGGGCAGCGCTGACTACAGTCCAATTGCAGGTCGGGGCCTCCGCTTCCACCTCCAAGATGTGCAGGTAAGTGATCACCCTCCTAGATGTGTAGCGTGTGCGTGTGTGTGCACTCAGTTGTGTCTGACTCTTGGTGACCCCATGGACTGTAGTCTGGGATGTGCAGGGTCCCTTCAGAGTCTCCCCTGGGGGTTCTGCATACCCCCTGCCCATTATAGTTCAGCGCTTCTAGGTCACTGGGCCTACCTCTTTCATCTGTCTAGTTCAGAATTAGAGCTGCATGGGGTGGAGGACTGGCAGGCTTCCCAGGTGGCGCTAGTAGTACAGAACCTGCCTGCCAATGCTGGAGCCGTAGAGGCACGGGTTTCATTCCTGGGTCCAGAAGATCTCCTGGAGAAGAGGGCATGGCAGCCCACTCCAGTGTTCTTGCCATGGACAGGAGAGCCTGGCAGGTTACAGTCCTTGGGGGTCACAGGAGTCAGACATAACTGAAGTGACTTAGCATGCACGCACACATGGGGTGGAGGCCTGGCATAGACAGAACAGGCCGTTAGGGCCCCTTATCTCCAAAATGCCTCACTGGTCCTCCTGCAGTGTTGGGAAAGCCCATCATGAATGGTTCCTTTGAGGCCTCTGGAAAAGTGCAGATAGTTTATTATATCTGGGAGAGAGAGCAAGTCTTTCTGCTAGAGAGGGGCTGGGCGGGGAGGAGATGAGGCCAGTCTCACCAGTCTCCTGTTCAGACTCCCAAGCTTGGAGAAAAGACGAACCCAGCCCATCTCCTCTGTCTGTCCCAGGGACCTGGAGACACAGGGTAAGTCCAGCTGCTGAGCCGGAGCTGGTGGGTGGGAGGAGGCAGCAGCTGCCGCCACTGCTCCTGTATCCCTTCTGTCCTTCCTGTGCTCAGCATCCCTTCCTGGAAGCCCCAGAGGAGGAGGAAGAGGAGGAGGATAAATATGAGCTGCCCCCCTGTGAAGCTCTACTCCGCCACCTCACCCCTGCCCACCTTTCTGGCACTGAGGGGGACTCTTTGTACTCGGGTGAGGGCTGGGAAGTTGAGGCAGAGAGGTGGGGATCAGGCAGAACGGGAGGGTCCCCACAAGGGAAGAGGGCCCAGGTTTTGCTTCCTCCCCTTCTGTTTGGCCTGGGGCAGCGAGGGGAGGTCTCAGCTGGCAGTCACTGAGGCCTCTTGGCTGGGCAGAGAGGGATGGAGGAAGGGAGGGAGGAGGGGAGAGGGAGGATGACTGGAAAGGGGTGACGAGCCTGGAGGGGCCGTGTAACCACAGCAACAGCAGAAAAGCAGGAGGCCTGCCAGGGTCCCTGGGGCCTGGCGACCCCCCTCCGAGATCCCTGTACAACTTGGAGCAAGGATAGGGATGCCAGGAGAGTCCCAGTCGCTGCTGGCATCCCACCCCCACAGCTCCCAGCTCAGCCAGGTGGGGGCAGGGAGGCTGGCCGCCTCCAGTTGCCATGGCGACGGGGCAGTCGGGAAGCCAGAGAGCAAGGGAGGGGAGGGAGGGAGAGAGAAAGGAATAGAGACTGGGTTGAGGGGGCCAGAGGAAAACAGGAACCTTCGTGGGAGGAGCCCACAGAGTCACAATGTTGGAGTGTTTTCCAGATCGCTCTGCTCCCCTGGGCCCTCCCACATCACCACTGCCACCACCACAGCCCCAGCCGGAGATGGTACACAGCCTCCCTGCCCGCCCCACCCCAGCGTACCATTTTCCAGTGAGTAAATCTAAGAGGCATCCCATATGCAAGATTCCCCCACATCTGCATTCAAGAGGCCCCTGAAAAATTAGCTGCTTGTCGGAAGCCAGAGCCCTGTTGAGAGGCTCCTCCCACCTGCCTGGTCTGGTCCTTGCACCCTCCCTATCAGCATCATCTAAGACTCAGCCTTCTAACCTGGGCCAGGAGTGGGGAGTCGGGGGTGGGTGGGTGTGTTGAAGCTCCGCTACCTCTCGAAGCTGAGAGCTCCTCAGGACCCTCCCTGCCTGTGGAGTGAAGAAAGCCCTCGCTCAGCTGCCACTCACTGCCAGCTGTCATCCCTCCATGATCCCGGGTGTGGGCTTTGAGAGCTGCCACTTTCATCCTATATTGTATGGGAATAAAAAGAAAAAGAGGTTCACAACGAAGAAAGAGCCACAGAATAGAGGCAAAGAGCCTCCTTTGCACATTAACGCTTGTGTTATAGTTTTTTGGGGCAGAGGCTTTCCTGGTAGCTCCATCGGTAAAGAATCTGCCTGTCAATTCGGGAGACCTGGGTTCAGTTCCTGAGCTGGGAATATCCCCTGGAGGAGGGCATGGCAACCCACTCCAGTGTGCTTGCCTGGAGAATTCCATGGACAGAGGAGCCTGGTGGGCCAGTCCATGGGGTCACAAGAGTCGGGGTTTTTTATTTTTTAAGCTGCACAGATACACACAGTCCTTCTGCATCCCACCCTGCTAGTCTTGCCCTCCTCATGTTACTGCTCCCTGACCCCCGTTCTCCCTCCTGCCACTGCATTGTGCCCACAGCCCAAGGCGGCGCCGAGCCCACTGGAGGCCCTGAAGCAGAGCTGGCCCTTTGGAAGGCGAGGTAATAGAGATGTCCAGTCTCGTTCCGAGGCCCACCCATTCCCTGCCCTGAGAAGGGGAATCGTGGATCCCATGAGGTCAGGGGGAGAGTGGAGTTGGCCTCACACTGGTCTGATGCTTTGCCCAGTCGCTGCATCCCCCCAGTTGCTCCTCATTTTTACCTGCTGATCCCCCTAGAGTAGGCAGTTTGGGAGGAGGCTGAGGCCCTCACTCACAGTCCCTGACTCCTGGGCCCCTTGGGCACCTGCTGAGGTCTCTGGGTCAGCTGGGGAGCACCCTGGGGTATGAAGTAAAGCGATTAGGGGTGAGGAGGGCTTTCTCCTGGGACTTCAAAGCTGGCTCTGAGGATCCCCTCAGAGAAGCTCCAAGGAAGCTCCGCTCTTCCAGCCTAAGTTTCACTGAATTCCTTTCTCCTTGCTGCTCCTGACTGGTGGGTCTCTCCTTTTCCTACCAGAGCTGGGTGAACCGGCCCGAGCGGTGAGTGGCCCCTCACTCTAGGACTGGCTAGGAAGTTGGTGGTGGTGGTTGAGTGGGGTGGGAGGGCCAGGAAATATCCCTAAAACCAGGGGAAGAGGCCTGGAGCAGGACCCTTCCCCTTCGGCCAGAGGCTCTGGCAGGGTGCCAGCCAGTGTCCCCGGGAGGTGCCTGCCCAGAGCTCCTCCTGGACTCTCAGGCTTTCTGAGCCCAGGATGGGAAGGAGGTACTCATGGGTGCCCTCTTCAGGCAAAGGAGTACTTTTAGTCATTCCAGTTCCACCTAGGATGCGGGGGCCGGGGGTGGGGGGTGGGGGAGGGAAGGGTGGTTTGAGGTACCAATAGCTCCCCCAAGTGATGGCTTTGTCCTCCTTCCCACTCACTGCTCAAACCCTGGGTACCACACTCCCCCCTATCTTAGGTGCCAGGCCCTGCGAATGAGCCCGATGAGGACATCTATGTGGAGTGTGAGCCCAGTCCAGGTGAACCCCTCCCTCCACCCCACCCCACCCTGCCCTGAGGCCCTCGGCTGCCCACCAGCAGCACAGCACAGTCTTCTGGCTCCACTGTCTGCCCCGTCCTCTCTCAGTGTCCCACCAACACATATCTGCCTTCAGGCACACACACACACACAGATGCCTCTGGTCTAGAGTGACCCACACTGCCTGCCATGGAGGGGACCCCCTTAGATCAGGGGCTGTGGGGGCTTCCCAGCTGTTGTGGCCAGGACAGCGCTCTGTCTGGTTGGATAGACTCCCTAAAGGTCAAGCTGTAGAGAAACAGAGAAGACTCTGCAGCTGCCCCTCAGCCCCGCCCCAGGCTCCTGGAGCTCCCTGCTTGATGCTAAGCCCTGCTGTTTTAGTCCCAGCCTTTACTCAGACTCTGAGTTCCCCAGTCCTGACGGCCCCAGTCCCTCTACCAAGGATATCCGTGGGGCCCAGGTGAGTGCCCCAAGTTTGTGTATGTGTGTGTGTGGGGGGTGGAATGGCCAACCCAGGCTTCCCCAGCCTTGATCCTGAGATCTCTGGGGTCACTGAACCTTTTCTTTTGAAGGAGGTAAAGGCCCTGAGCCCTTGTTTCCCAATTTGCTCCCCACAGGCCCACCATAACCCCCCAAGAAGCTCAGAATGTAAGAGGCTGGGGTTGGGGTGGAGCTAGGGGGCGGGGTTGCGGAAGTGAGCTGGGAGTGAGGGGGAGAGGGACGCTCAGAGTGGGACTTCTGGCCCAAAGGAGCAGGCCTGACTCAACATCCTGTGTCCTAGGGAGCATCAAAGACCACCTCTGAAGGTGAGTATGGGCATTACCAGCATGGACCCAGGCACTCATGTGGGGCCCTCCGTAGCCACAGCCCTGCATACCACAGACTCCCAGACCCCCTGCACCCTGCTTGGTTGAGGGGGTCCCTGCAGCTCCGACTCCAGCTGACAGCAAGTCTGAGAGGAACCCCCTTGGGCATTTTCCAGGGTCTGCACCAAATCGGGAAGCTCCCAGCCTGTACCTTAACATCACTCCTCAGTTGGAGGTCACGCGTAGCCTAGCCGGTGGGTCCTACCGGGACCCCTAGGAGGGGAGGGGCAAAGCACTAGGTGTCCCACTTTGGCCTTCAAGCCTTTGCACACCTCCTGGGACCTCCCCCACCCTCGCAGCTGGGCCCAAAGCCTCCCAGGTCTAATCCCTGGCCAGCCCCAGGGCTATAATCTGCTTCTTCCGGCAGAAAGAAGAACCTCTCTTTCTTCTATAGCCACCACCCAGAACACCTCAGGTGCCCAGGTGAGGAGGGGCTGCGAGTGAGCTGGGGGGCAGGAGGGAGGCCTTCAGGAGCAGAGCCCAGGTCCGCACCCAGGAGCCCTTTTGGGCTGGATGTGTGTGCGTGGCTTTAGACAGGACACGTTTTGTTGAGCTCACGTGGACTCAGCCTGGGGAAGACCAACAGGAACACAAATAACTGCACGCCACCGGGGTATTCTCTGCTCCCCATTCCCGATCTGGTGCCCTGGCATATCACTGATCTGCTGGGTGTGTGTACAGGAAGGCAATCTGCTGGGTCAGCCTTGGTACTCAGGGAACTGTGACCGCCATGCTGCTGAGAGCGCCCTGCTCCGATGCCAGAAGGTGGGCCACCCACTGCAGACCCCCAGGGCCTTCTCAGAAACCCCTTCTGCTCAGGGGCTGTGGCTGGCAGGTGGGAGCAGCTGGGCAGGGATTGGAGTCAGGGCTGCCGCTGGAAATGTGAGGCTAATGGATGGGCGCTCCTCCCCAGGATGGAGCCTACACTGTGCGCCCCAGCTCAGGCCCTCACGGCACCCAGCCCTTTACCCTGGCAGTACTTCTCCATGGCCGAGTCTTCAACATTCCCATCAGGCGGCTGGCTGACGGTCGCCACTATGCCCTGGGCCGTGAGGGCAGGAACCATGAGGAGGTGGGTGCTGAAGTGGTGAAGCTCAGCACAGCAGCCCCTGGGCCCAGCTGGGAGCATTTCCCTGGGGAAAACCCCACATTTTGTCTTTTTCTGGAGTGGGTGATCTATCAGTTCAGTTTAGTCGCTCAGTTGTGTCCGACTCTTTGCGACCCCATGGACTGCAGCATGCTAGGCTTTCCGGTCCATCACCAACTCCCTGAGTTGCTCAAACTCATGTCCGTGGAGTTGGTGATGCCATCCAACCATCTCATCCTCTCCAAGGGTGATCAATCTCCTTGGCCACAAGTCTGAACTCTTTCCCAAAAGCCTGCACTTTGAGAAGAGGTCCCCTCTACTCTGGAGGAGATGCCCCCTCCTGCAAGACCTAGCCGGGGCATTTGCACCTGTATGAACCCAGCTGGGAAGAGGGCAAGGCCCAGGTAGCCCAGATTTTTGTCTGTACCAAGAACTCAACTTTGCACCAAGCATTTGCCTGGCTGCAAACTAGAGACAGTCACTCCTCAGGTCCCCACACCGGAGGTCCCGGGCAGGGGCCCCAGAGTTGTTTGGGGCAAATGTGCACTGGTGCCATCACAGGGAAGGCCTGGAATGGGGCAGCAGGATGCAGTGGAGCTTCATGGGGCAAACAGGAAGGAAAATGTGTAGAAAAATGTCCAAAGGCGCCCTTGCCAGAGCCCCCCTCAGGAAGCTTCTCCTGGCACAGGGCTCAAGGGCCTCACCGATGCCCTCCCCTCCCTGTCCAGCTCTTCTCCTCCGTGGCTGCCATGGTCCAGCACTACACGCAGCACCCCCTCCCGCTCCTGGACAGACAGAGCGGCAGCCGGCAGCTCACCTGCCTGCTCTTCCCCACCAAGCCCTGATGCCACAGCACATGTGCGGCCTCACCTCTGGCCCCATAGTTTGCCCCCTGGGCTGTCTCCCTCTCCTCTTCCAGTTTTCCACCCCCAGATCCCTCCATCCTTTGTCCCAGTCCCTCCAGGCCCCTGGGAAGGATGGCCCAGAGACAGAAAGTGCCCCGAGTCCCTACTCCATTCTCACCCAAAGCCTTGCACTGCTACTCCCTGCTCCCTCTCCACTGGGAAGCAGGAGACAGGCAGGGCCCCCATTCCTGGCCTCCCAAGCTGCTCTGAATGAAGCCCTTCTAGGGGAAGCTGAACCTCACAGGGGAGAGTCTGGGCAGCCCTGCTTGAACACAAGGAGAATCCACCCGCATTTTGTAGGAGGTTTAACAAGGAGCCGGCCTCTGGGAGAGACTTGGTGGCCCTGCACATAGTTTTGCTTTCAATAAATATTTGTTGAATGAATTCTTGAAGTCTGTTGATCGAAGCAGAGACAGCCTCCTCCGTGAGGCGCCAAGGTTCTCAAGTGTCCCAGGGCACAGCCTGGGCCTGGGAGTGCTAGGGCAGGGGTGGCCAGGCCAGGACGAAGGGCTGGCCCCTTTTCTGGGGTTTTGGCCCTTAGATGGTCTGTGGCGGCCGCCCTGGGTGGGCTGTTTTGTTTCTGTTTGCGGGAGTCAGGGTAGGGGCAGGAGAAAGGCTAGGTGCTGCTCGGCCACCCCATGAAATGACGAGAACAGAGCTCAGTACCTGTCCACCACCCATTTACCGCCTAGCGTTCCATCCGGAAGGGATGCTCCCGATTTTGAGCGCCGGGTGTTGTCTGGGGTGGGGTGGACCCCAGGAAACATCTGGGTATGGACCGCGCCAGGCCGCCATGTAAGGATCCACGCGTTGTTCAGAGAAGACAAGAGGCCATCGGAGCTGAGCTGCCCACAGGCACTCCCCCGGGAGGGAGGCTCCAGGGATGCGGGCTCCGAGATAAGCCGGCGGCCCGCGGGCGCGCGGGAGAGCGGAGAAGGGCGGCCCTGCGCGGGCTGGGCCGAGGGGCGGGCAAGTCCCCGGGCCCTGGCGCTGCGCCCGGAACACCCCGTGCCGGAAGCGCATGTGACCGTGACTCCGCAGAAGCCGCGAAACAAAAGGCGGCTCAGCGGTCTCCAGCGGTGCTTGGGCTGGCACGGAGGGCTCGGACCACTGCTCCTAGCCGTAGCCCGAGCTCTGTTCCCACCGACCCTAAGCACCCGGGGCGGGGGGTGGCGGGGGGGGGGCGGGGAGGCCCCTGATCCCCGCTTTTCCGTCCTCCCCGCCCCCCACTCCAAGGCTGGGGCTCCGGGGCCAGAGGCAGGGGGAGGTGGGGAAGGAGGGCGCGCGAGTGAAATGCAAACATGAGGCTGGGTGGGCGCTACGGGGGTCCAGGCTAGGCGTCCAGGAAAGGGTTGTTGCCTTCACCACAGCTGGCTCTGGCAAACTTCCCCTCCCAACCTTAATTCCTGTAACGGAGGTGAAGATAATCCTCCCTACCAGTTACCCCATGGTTGGGAGGTTTGAGTGAGATGGACCGTGTGGAAGATGAGGACCATGCAGGGCCTAATGGGCTGCACTCTGACCCTTCTTTCCCCTCAAAAACACGCGTGTGAATTTGGGTCAGTGAACTGCCAATTTCCGTGTTCACTACAGCACGGATGTAATTTCCGCCCAGGGCACCAGGAGGAGGAGCAGGATTGGCAGAGGGCGCAGGTCCAGGTGGGGGTGGATGCTGCTGCGCATCCATGTGGGGAGGAGACTAGCAGCTGGGCTCTAGTAGAGCAGGGGGATAATAGTGAAACCTTTTACCACAGATTGGGACTTGAACTCATGAGGCTGGGACTCAAACCCAGTCAAAACCTTGCTTGGGACTTGAACCCATATAGCTGGGACTCTTACCCAGCCAAAACCCACAGTGGTTTTAGGACCTAATGAAGCTCCAATTCTTCATGTCGCACAGCAGAAATAATTCAGTGAGAGACAAAGTGATAGGTGAGAAATGAATTTATTCAGCTACAGAGAGAGGCACACTCCACAGAGTGTAGGCCATGGCAAAGAGGGAGTGCAGCAGCCAAACCGGGTGTGGTTAGTTTTTATCAGCTGGGTCATTTCATATGTTAATGAGTGGGAGGATTATTCCAACTATTTTTGGGAAGGGGCAGAGATTTCCAGGATTTGGTCCACCACCCTCTCCTTAGTCTTGACAGTGCCTTGGAACTGTCCTGGCACTTCTGGGTGTGTCATTTTTTTTCACTTGCTGGTTGAGGATTAAGGTCTAGTCTTGTCTGCCATCTCAGTCCCATTTGATTCTAATCGGTTTATGTTGTGTCCTTGGGCTATGTCACTCTTTCAAAAGTAGTGCCTTGCCCCTTTCCCTCCTGTTACAGTAGGATCCCCAAGTGAGCCTCCCTCTGCTCTGGCTCCCTCCAGACTATGGATGGGAGTGGCTACTCCCTACCCTTTACCCAGGCTGACTCAGGCAGGAACTCAGGGCTGGAGAGGGTGGGGACCCACCTTAGGGTGGGCCTCAGGATATTAACGGAATCTATTAGCCTGCGGTGGCCCCACCCTTCCCTCACCCTTCTCCCTGTACCAAACCAAGCAGTTACTGATGAGGACGAGAGAGTCACAGACTCTGTCTGATGCATGTTCTTGAGTTGTTTTACAAATACTATAACTGCCAATGAAGAAGGAATTCATAGGGCCTGGACTCCATCTTAGGCCTGTTCATGCTGATCATGCTCAGCCACCTTTCCAAACACAGACTCTGAACTCTGTGTTTAGTGCCTATGAAAACAACAACAGAAGGATAAGACCCACTCCAGACAGGGAACCTTGAAGATCCTATCTAGGTTACTCATCATGTAAGAAAACATACACTAATCACCCCTTCCTCCAGACAGGCCATAAATGTTTCTGTATCTATCAGAGTGTAACCTCAGGTTTATTGATTATTGGCCAGCTGTTTGACTGGTTGAGCACATGAGCACACAGCACATGAATGATGGGGCTACTGGGATTGTATTTTCCTTGGTTTATGTAAGTCTCAAGGAATTTGGAGTGGTGTGTTCAGACACATACACATGGGGTATAAAAGATTTTCACAAATGCTGGTCGGGGTCCTTGGCTAAGAGGAGACTCTGCCTTGGGCCCGCCGGTGTAATAAACTGCACTCCACTATCTGCATTGCCCTTCTGAGTGAGTTTGTTTCCCAGAATGCGTGGTTACACCACCAACAGGGGGAAAGACCCTAACTGCATAGTGACCAGACTGCAGCCGTGACATAAGCCGCTCCATCTTGAGCAGTACTGAAGCCATGGCTAGTGCAGTTCTAAGAACTGGCCTCAACTGAGAACAGATTAACATACATGTCTCAGAATAACCTAGACCTTTGTGAGGATCAAACTGACTGTAGTTTACTCTGCCCATATATGTCAGCAGGCAACTGAAATTGTCAACAAAGACAGGCTACAGATCCATGTTAACATTTTCCACTCTGAGAATAAATACTGTGCCCATTGTTAGCATAAAGAAGTTACAGAAGATGGATCTTTGCCCCCTAGTCCAATAGATATGAAATGATGTTTGGCAGTGGGGAATTGAAAGCCGCTCTTTAACCCTTTTCCCGTTGGCCCACTTCTGTTCCTAACTTTAACAGAGCCCAATTATAAGAATGAGATCAAAAAAAAAAAAAAAGATCAAAAAAAAAAAAAAGAATGAGATCACTAAGCAATTGAAACTTACTTCTTAGCTCTCCTGAATGCACTCCATACTTGCCAAGTCGCTTCAGTCGTGTCCTGCCAGGCTTCTCTGTCCATGGGATTTCCCAGGCAAGAATATTGGAGTGAGTTGCCATTTCCTCCTCCAGGCACCGAACCTGTATCTCTTAAGTCTACTGCATTGGCAGGTGGGTTCTTTACCACCAGCACTACCTGGGAAGCCTGAGCCTTGTCTAAACTGTTGATTCTTTTCCTAAATGAAAAGAAGTAAGAATGAAAAAATTAGGCAGTTAAAAAATGAGTAGTTCTATGGGGACCTCCATGGTGGTCCAGTGGTTAAGAGTCCTCACTCGCAATGCAGGGGGTGAGGATTCTATCCCTGGTCAGGGAACTACATCCTGCATGCTGCAACTAAAACCCATTGCAGCCAAATAAATTAAAAAACAAAATGAGTAGCTGTCTACCTCTGATAACCCACTTAGTAATCCCGCAGGCAGATCATGCAGGCAAGATAGCATCTGAAGACAAAGTTAGCCAGTCTGTACACAATGGAGAATGATGAAGAACCCAACCTCCTGTCTAGATGATTCACTGAGATTCTTCCCACCAATTTTTCCCTTTAAAAACTGGTATGGCTGAGCAGAATCTTCACAGCTGGTGTCAGTGCACAGGTCCACCTTCTCTCCAGATTGCCGGCTTCTCTGATTAAAGCACCTTTCCTTTCACTGACACTTGCCTCTCAAATTATTGGCTTCTGAGTGGTGAGCAGCTGAACCTGAGTTCAGCAACGCATACAGACTCTGCATCCCTCACCAGATACGCAGGTTTGGCTTCTCAGGAGGAGTCTTCCACCCGAGTGCCTGTTTTTTTTTTTTTATGTTGTTGTTGTTGTTTTTCACCAAGTCTTGAATTTACCTAGCTCTGAAGCCACATGGCCAGTGGGAGGAGAGTAGAGACCACAGAAAAGAGCTCAGCAGTTAGTGGCTCAAGAGAGACTCTGCTTGGTCCCAGCTGAGGGAACTAGTCTCACTACTTCCCTCCCTGGGGAAAAAGAGGAGGGGGCAGTCCAGACAGTGGGGACAATCTGTGACAAAAGATCCAGAGGGCCAAAAAGAACATGATCTGGAAAGCAACTCAGCCTCACTGGTGCCTCCTCAGAATGCAGGTCTGTGCTTAAATGTCCCCTTCTCCAGGAAGCCTTCCTGGCTGCCCCAGCCTGGGCTTGGGCACCTAATACATCGCAAGCAAGTGCCTTTTCACTCCCAGGAAAGGACCAGTTGCCACAATTGCCCACTATTGTGTATCCAGGACCTGGGATACAGTAGGTGCCAAATATTTCTTGAGAGAGTCACTGAATAGGTCAAGTCTACTCTGGATCTCTCTGAAGCTCATAATGTTCCTTTTCAGGGCTTCCTTTGTAAGAGGAAAATCTAACCTAGTGTTTTCCAATAGAACATTCTGTGATGATACGAATATTCTATAGTTGCATTGTCCACTATAGAAGCCATTAGCCACAATAGCACTTGAAATGTGACAGCGACTGAGGAGCTGAATTTTTAACAATAATGTAATTAACTTTTTTCAAGTTTTTTTTTTGGCGGGGGGTGGGGGGTGGTGGCAGCTGTGCCATGTGGCTTGTGAGATCTTAGTTCCCCAACCAGAACTGAGCCTAGGCCATGGCAGTGACAGCACAGAATCCTAACCACTGGACTGCCAGGGAATTCCCTATAATGCAATTAATTTTTAATTAATTTAAATTCAGATAGCCACATATAGTTCATGGCTATCCAAATGTTCTATGTCTCTTAACTTCCCGAGTGTGAGGGGCAGTGGTGAGAGAGAAATCTGGAGAAGGTGGTGGCAGCTGGGTCCTCCATAACGAGTGTGAGCAAAGGGGAGCCACTGAGGCTCTGAGCTGGAGGATGGGGGTGCTGGAGGGATGGTATTTTGGGAGGATTGCTTCAGCTGTGAAGTGCTGAGGGCAGCACGGATGCAGGGAGAACAGTTTGGGACTGCACATATTTCTGTGATCTGGATGATAGATGACACCCCTTGTTTTTCACCATGCCAGTCACCCTCCAAATGTCCCCTTTCTACTTCCCCTCATCCAGTGAACTAGACTCTAGAAAATTCTAAGCACGGTCACCAACTGGGGGATCAAGTCTTGAAGAAATGCCATTGGGTGAAGAAGCTTGTGGATTACCCAGAGTGCTTTGCTGTCTTTAGTGGCCTGGAAGGGCCAATAGGGCACAGGGTATGGCATGCAGGCTTGTAGCTGGGGAGGGCCTGAAAGTGTGGCTGCTCCCAGACAAGACCATACTGTGGGGCTCAGAATGTGTTCTGTGCAGCCTGCCAGCATGCTTTTTCACTTTGGTTTCTAAAGAGGCACTCTGGGAATTCCCTGGTGGTCCAGTGGTTAGGACATGCTGCTTTCACTACTGAGGGCCTGGGTTCAGTCCCTGGGGAACTAAGATCCCTCAAGACACGCAGCACGATCATAAATAAATAAATAAAAAGGCAGTCTGATCCCTGGGAAACACACATGGGATTTGGGGGCTAAAGGACCTAACTTTGAATCAGGCTCAGTTGCCTTACGTCTGCGTGACTTTAGCCTTGGTCTCTTTACTTTTCAAACGGGGCAACTTATACCTACTTTTAGAGTTGTTGTGAGAGGAATAAATTTTATCTATCTGTCTATCTAACGTATACTTAGCCTAACACACCCTGACGTGTACTAGAGTCGAATGATTGGTACCTAATAACAGTCCCAACAGTGAATATCGGCTTCCCTGGTGGCTCAGATGGTAAAGAATCTGCTTGCAATGCAGGAGACCCGAGTTCGATCCCTGGGTTTGGAAGATCTTCTGGAGAAGGGAGTGGCAACCTACTCCAGTATTCTTGCCTGGAGAATTCCATGGGCAGAAGAGCCTGGCAGGCTAATGTCCATGGTCACAAAAAGTTGGACACTGAGCAACTAACAGTTTCACTTCACTTTCAACTGTGAATACAGATCAAGCCTGGTTGCATTCCTGACTGCATGCTCCATTTTCAGGGGCTCCCTGACTTGTTTCCTCAACACACACACATACATACACATGTGACCTTTGGGCATCGTTGGTATTATAATTATTGTTCTCTCTGCCCACCTGGGTTTCCTATCCCCTTCCTCTTGGTAATACTGGCTACCCACTCCAGTATGCTTGTCTGGAGAATTCCATGGACAGAGGCCATAGTCCATGGGGTCACAAGGAGTCAGACAGCAACTAACACTTTCATGTGAATATTGAGCTCATTAAAAAAAAAAACACACTCCTTATTTATCTATTTTGTTTTGGCTGCACAGCTGGCAGAGCCTTAATTCCCTGACCAGGGATTGAACCCGGGCCCCCTGCAGTGAAAGCACGGAGTCCTAACCACTGGACATCCAAGGAATTCCTGCTGAAATCATTTTGGAAGTGTTTTTAAGTTCTCCCAGATGTTTCCTTTCTCTACTGTGCAAATCTAGTGGAGGAGAGAGAGGGGCGTTGGGAGCAGAAGGATTTCTGGAAAGTCTGGTTTTCAGACACCCACGGACCATGATGAGGATGTCACAGTGGGTGACAAAAAAGGAGAAAAACACCACCTGAGAAGTGAGTTCTTCCTGAAGCAAAATTATTCCATTCAATTGTTGTCTTTGTTCAGTGGCTAAGTCATGTCCGACTTTTTGTGACCCCAAGGACTGCACTCTGCCAACCTCCTCTGTCCTCCACTATCTCCCAGAGATTGCTCAAATTCATGGCCGTTGATTGAGTTAGTTATGCTGTCTAACCATTTCATCCTCTGCTGCCCCCTTCTACTTTGCCTTTAATCTTTCCCAGCATCAGGGTCTTTTCCAATGAGTTGGCTCATCAAGTCAGGTGGCCAAAGTATTGGAGCTTCAGCTTCAGCAATAATCAGGGTTAATTTCCTTTAGGATTAACTGATTTGATCTCTTTGCTATTCAGGGGACTCTCAAGAGTCTTCTCCAGCACCACAGTTCCAAAGCATCAATTCTTTGGCGCTCAGCCCTCTTTATGGTCCAACTCTCACATCTTTATTTGACTACTGGAAAAACCATAGCCTTGACTAGATGGACCTTTGTTGACAAAGTGATGTCTCTGCTTTTTAATATGCTATCTAGGTTGGTCATTCCTTTCCTTCTAAGGAGCAAACGTCTTTTTATTTCATAGCTGCAGTCACCGTCTGCAGTGATCTTCAAGCCCAAGAGAATAAAGTCTATCACTGTTTCCATTGTTTCCCCATCTATTTGCCATGAAGCGATGGGACCAGGAGCCATGATCTTAGTTTTCTGAATGTTGAGTTTTAAGCCAGTTTTTTCACTCTCTTTTTCACTTTCATCAAGAGGCTCTTTAGTTCCTCTTCACTTTCTGCCGTAAGGGTGGTGTTATCTGCATATCTGGGGTTATTGATGTTTCTCCCAGCAATCTTGACTCCAGCTTGTGCTTCATCCAGCCCGGCATTTTGCATGATGTACTCTGCATATAAGTTGAATAAGCAGGGTGACACTACACAGCCTTGTCGTACTCCTTTCCCAATTTGGAACCAGTCTGTTGTTCCATGTCTGGTTCTAACTGTTGTTTTTTGACCTGCATACAGATTTCTCAGGAGGCAGGTAAGGTAGTCTGGTATCCCTGTCTCTTTAAGAATTTTCCGCAGTTCGTTGTATCCACATATTCAGTGAAGCAGAACAATTTAATGGACCACCTTTTAAGAAAAATCCAGTTTCTCTTTCTTTTTTAGGTATTAAATTATACTTTCTTTCCAGTCACTTGATTTTTGGAGTAAGAAATGACAACCCACTCCAATATTCTTGCCTAGAAAATTCCATTGACAGAGGAGCCTGGTGGGCTACAATCCATGGGGTTGCAAAGAGTCAGACATGACTGAGTGATTAACATATTATATATTATTATCTTTAAAATGGGGTGGGAGGAGCAGGGAGGTTGGCCTAGATAACTTCCAAGGGCTTTTCCAACTTAGATAGTCCCAGCTACCCTGGGCCTGGGGCCAAGTACACACTGCCTGGGATTATGTCTCTGCCTCCCCTGCCCCCTCTATCTCCTCACCAACCCACTCTGCTCAGCCCCACCAGGTTTGACCTCCCGCTGAGCTTTCCTTGTGCTCCTTGGGGAGAAGCGCCCCATCTTCAGTGCAGTCTGGATGACGTGATAAACCAGGAGACACAGTTTGTAAAAGGCAAACGTAAGTTTTGAAGAGCCTCGTGTCCATCCCGAGATAATGAGGGAATCAAATTAAACGGACAGAAGACACGGAGCAGAAAAACCAAGAACAAGGCCTGAGAAGTGGGCCGAGAAGGGAAGAACATTGTCAGAAACAAGTTTGGGCTGGAGGATGATGTCCTAGACACCTACACACGCTGTAGCCCACCTTGTCCTGTGTCCTCATTCTGTAGATGGGACTAAGAGCCCAGGAGGGCAGAGAGGTCTGTGACTGGGGGATGGGAGGTGGGGAGGATGGATGGCAGGTGGCAGGAGGAGTCATGTTTGTTTTCCACTCTTGTGCCACGTCAGCAGGAGATAAGGCCTGGCGAGAGAAAGGAATTGAGAGAGAGAGACTTGGAAACCAGGTCCAGAAGAGACTAGAAGCACTAAGTTAGGGCTGATCCAGGCCCCCCACGAGCTCTTATGTTCCTGCTCCTGCCTGCCTGTGTCTCTGCTCTGGTGCCTCCTCGGGTCACCTTTCTTTTGCCCATAGCCCTCAGCTTAGCTCTCTGGACAGCCCAGAAGTGGGCCCCAGATGGGCTGGCCACAGGAGGCTGGTAAGATAGCCAGAGAGTGAGGAGGACTGATCAGTGCCCTCCAGAGGACCCCTAAACTCCACCCACTCTTGTTGAGAAACTCTTGGAATCGGGGAGGTGAAGGGGGACTGTTGTGCTTACACATAGAACCGACTCCTGGGACATCCCTGGCGATCCAGCGGTCAGGAATCTGCACTTCCACTGTCGGGGGCACAGATTCAGTCCTTGGTGGGGGAACTTAGGTCCCACAAGCATCACGGCACAACCAAAAAAGAAGAAAAATTCCACACTCTTGCTCCCCAGGCAGTACACTTTTGCACCCCAAAAGGATCCAGGGACAAGAAGAAGCAGCAGCTTTCACATGCATGAATGTGAAGTTGCTTCAGTCGTGTCTGACTCTTTGCGACCCTATTGACTGTAGCCTGCCAAGCTCCTCTGTCCACGGGATTCTCCAGGAAAGAATACTGGAGTGGGTTGGCATGCTTTCCTTCCGGGAATCTTCCAGACACAGGGATCGAACCTGCACCTCTTACATCTCCTGCATTGGCAGGTGCGTTCTTTATTATTAGTGCCACCTGGGAAGCCCTTGTGCGGCTCTCACCAATGCATTAAATCCCAAACAGTGGAGCTGGGTCCTGGGAAAAACACCATAGTCAGGGGTCCCTCTGTGAATCTCCTGTCATAATTAACTTGAGATGAATCATTAATAGAGCAAGGGCAAGGTGGAAGGCCACATTTGTAGCAACTGCTGCTGTAGGTAGACGGTCATTTTTAAAGCATGGATGTTGGAGTTCAAAGAGAAACCAGCTCCAAAGTCTCCAAATCCACTTGGGAGATGCCACCAACTCTAGGAAGTCTTCCAGTAAGGAGACCTTGGGCAGGTGGGGTGAGCCTCTGCAGCCCAGAGCTGTGTGTACTGTTCTTGATCACATGGGCCATTCATGGCCTGGGAAGCTAGGAGCTGGGGCAGCTGGGTGACCGGGAAGTGGAGGAGACCCAGGCTGCCAGCTCCCCCTTGCCACCCTCCCCCTGAGAGCGAGAGTCAAGGCCAGGAATCTCCTGGGAGCCTCCTGCCTAATTCCCAGGGCCTGGCAGCCAGCTCGGCTGCTGACGCAAGGCGAGGGGTGGGTGAACTCAGCCTGTCCCTGGTACACAGAGCTTCCTGTGCCCCACCCACCCTGGAAAACACACCCATTCACTTCCCTCTGCTCTGGCCTTCCTAGGTCTCCAGCTCCTTTTCTCCGCAAGCAGAGGATCTGGGAGCAGACCCTACCTGAGGCTAGGGTAGCATTTCTGACTCAATCCTGCTCCTCTCCATGGGTGGCCTGTGAATGGGCCTGGGACCTGGACCTGCACAGGCCCTCAGGTTCTGTCCCTGCCAGCAGCCCACTTCTTTAGGAAGAAGTCTCCAGCTCTTCCTAGCCTTTAGAAGGGTGGATTTTCCTCTTCTTGCCCTCACCTCTCACTTTCAGAGCCTAGGCCCACGGGAAGAATGCTGGGGGAGCCCACCTGGAAGGGCCCACCCGCCCTTTTAGGAACCCTAAAGGCATCATCAGCTCAGGATGAAGATTCATTAAGCATCCGTTTAGGACAAGCATCCATTTACGACATGCATCCCCATAAGCCAGTAACAGTTACCTAATATGCAATAACATAACACAGATGACACGTATGCCTCATTTTACAAAGTGCTTTCAGGATGAATTAGCGCCTCAAGGGATCCTGGTGACAATGCTGTGACGTAAGGAGGCCCTCAATGAAGAAGTCGAGGCCTAGAAAATTATGTGGCAGAACAGGGAGTCCCACCCACAGGGTGTTGCCACATCCTCATGCTGCCTTTATCCTGTCTCCCAGGCATACACCCGAACAGGAAGCAGGCTTACTGGAGACCCAGTTTATTTTTTTAGTATTTATTTATTTGGCTCTGCCAGGTCTTAGTTGTGGCATGCAGAATCTTTAGTTGCAGCATGTGAACTCTTTTTTAAAAATTTATTTATTTGACTGCACCAGGTCTGCACAAGTTGCAGCATGCAAATTCTTAGTTGTGAGACACGGGATCTTAGTTCCCTGACCGGGGATTGAACCTTGGCTCCCCCTGCATTGGGAACGCTGAGTCTTAGCCACTGGACCATCAGGGAAGTCCCTGGAGGCCCAGTTTAGACAGAGGGAGGGACTTGTTTCAGGAGAAGGAGGAGCAGGTGGAAGAGGCAGGGAGAACAGGACTTGGGGGATCTGGGGTAGAGGCACAATGGGAAGACCTGGAGACCTCCTGGGGAGCGCTGAGATCTGGGGGAAGGGGGCACGGGGGGTGCAGCTCCTGTACCTCAGCTGCTCATTCCAACCGAGGCTCAATGGCCATGCTGACCAAGGGCTGGCACCTGCTGGGCAGGGGCAGATGGAATGAGCCCTCCAGGTTTGGCCCAGGAGCAGTGGCAGTGGCCACCTCCAGCTTCCCCATTGATGCCAGGGTTGAATGAAGCTGTCTGCGTCACCTGCCCCATTCTACCTTGGCCTGCCCTCTCCTCAGCCGTGCCTGACTTCCCTGGGTGGCCACACGCCCACCTTCATGACCTCCCCACCTTCCCAGCGGCTCTCGTCACTGACACAACTTTTGAGGCTGATGCACTCAGACTGCTCGGGCTGGTGGGTGGTGAGCACACAGTGCCCTGTGCGGGAGGGTACAGCCTGTGCCAACTGCCCCACTCCCCAACTTGGCCCTCGGGCCTGGCAGGAAGATCTGTGATGGACCCGGAGGGGAAAAGGAAGGCAGGTGCGTTCTCATTGGCAGCCCTCAGTGATGAGACAGCCAGCTCCAGGGGCCACCTGAAGCCTAGCCTGCAGGACCCTCTGAACCCTTCATCTACCCTCCTATCCCTTCACCTACCCCCTTGTGGTCAGAGGAGGGCGATCTAAAGGAGAAAACCCCACGAAAGCCAGTTCCTGGCTCTGCCCCACCTTGAACTGGTTCCTGGAACCACTACAATTGCTTTCAAGTTTGAAGTATATTTATTTTTTATTAGATATTATGATTACATGATAGTACATGAAAACAACATAAAAGGATATAATCCAGAGAAAAACAAGCCTCCCTCCCCCACCCCTTTTGCTCAGCTGCCTTGTTCTCCCCAGAGGAGGGCAGTGCTACCAGTTCCTTGTGTATCTTTCCAGAGATAGGCTGCATCACCCATTGGAGTTTTGATTATCAGGGCTCACCTAACAAGGTCACATCCTGCTGAACTTTTCTGCTTGGGAGGAGGAAGGATCAACTGCCCTGCTTTTTAAAAAAATTATTCTTAATTTTTATTGGAGTGTAGTTGACTTATAATTTGTTAGTTTCAGGTGTACAGCAAAATGAATGTGATACGTATACATATGTGCGTACATGCTAAGTTGCTTCAGTCTTGTCCAACTCTCTGAGACCCCATGGACTGTAGCCCTCCAGGCTCGTCTATCCATGGGATTTTCCAGGCAAGAATACTGTAATGGCTTGCCATTGCCTATTCCAGGGGATTTTCCCAACCCAGGGATCGAACCCTGCATTGGCAGGCGGGTCCTTTACCACTAGAACTACCAGGGAAGCCCACATATATTATATCCACTTTTTTTTTTTAGATTCTATTCCCATATAGGTCAATACAGAGAACTGTCAACTTCCCATCTTTGAACAGTCCTCAGAACAGACAGCAGGTGACCAGAGAGAAACTCCCACAGGAGCCCAGGTTCCAACTGTGTCTCCCCTTCCTCACTCTCCGCCTGTGCTGTGTGGATGCTCAAGGCCGAGGTGAGGAACGGCAGACGGCCTTGATCTCATTCCTTAGAGAGGAAAGCTGAGGAGCCTGGAGGCTAAGAAGACTCAAAATTGTCCTGTAAAGCTGGGATACCCCAGTGTTCCTCTATCATCACCCCACCTGCTTAATATCTTCCCTTTGTCTTCCAAACAACCTTGAGTTCCTATCTCATTGGCACAACTAGACTATGGACATCTTCAGGGCAGGGGCAAGGACTCTTCCTCTGCCCCTTCCAAGATGAACTCTGAGCTGGACCCTGTGAGGCCCCTCTGCAGCAGCCGATGACATTGCCTGAAGCAAGTGAGAGAGGCAGAGGGTGTGCTGTTCTTGCAGGGTCACTCCAAGGCCCTGCAGCCTGCACCTGGACACACCCACATCCCTACCCACCACACTCCCTGACCCACAGGCCCCGCACCTCATGGGTGTTCTTCTTACGCAGTTGTCTCAGTTAATGCCACTGCTCTGAAAGCAAATTACAACTGCAAGGCAGAAAGAGTCTGTTCTTCCATGAAACGGGGTGCACAGGGGTGTCTTCCGGCTGGAGACAGGTGACTTTTTCCGTCATCATCTCTCCCCTTTCCTCCCCACCCCACCCCTGTGATCCTCAGGCTTTCTCTGGGATTAGCCCAGGTCCATCCTCCCACCTTTTACGTAAAAGTTCAGTTAGGTAAAGCAGGGTATCTCTCTCTCAAAAGGTCACAGAAGGACTCCTTTGGTGGTCCAGTGGTTTATACCCCACGCTTTCACTGCAAGGGGTGAGAGTTTTATCCCTGGTCGGGGAACTAAGATCCCACATGCCTCCTGGCGTAGCCAAAAAAAAAAAATTTTTTTTAATAAAGAAATAAAGGTCACAGAGTGCCCAGAGGGATTCTGTGCTCAGAAAGCAGGATAATAAGAAGGGCCAGTGGCTTCTGAAGGTATGAGTTGTGCCTATTTAGTGACACAGCAGGAACAAGGGGAGACATTATTTTAGAGAACAGATAGTATCTCCTGTGGCTATTGCATGAACTCAGGCTCAGTACTAGGGTGGGTGTGAGGATGTCTGTGGGGTGAAGGACTCTGGGGACAGGGTGGTGGCAGAGGCCCATGGACCAGAGGGCTTGCTGATTTGAGAGGACTGGAAGGCCTTGCTGCCAGAGGGAGAAAAACAGATGGAGGGAGGGCAGGTTAGAATGGGATCAGAGAGGGAATTCCTGCTCGGTGAGATGGGTGAGGAAATGGTGACTCCAGGGTCTGGCAGGTCGGGGGTCATAGAGAGGGAATCTTGGTGGCTCAGATGGTAAAGAATCTCAGGAGACTTAGGTTTGATCCCTGGGTTGGGAAGATCCCCTGGAGAAGGAAATAGCAATTCACTCCAGTATTCTTGCCTGGAGAATTCCATGGACAGAAGAGCCTGGCGGGCTGCAGTCCATGGGGTTGCAAAGAGTCAGACATGACTGAGTGACATGACTAACACTAAAAATCAAAGGACTTCTCTGCTCTGAGATCTGGCTCCCCTTCCTGCTTCCTCATTCTAGCTCAAGGCACTACTATCCTGAAGGGCCAGGGCACTCTGTCTGGGCTCATATCTCATTGGAGTCTCACCAGGCTCCCAGGAGACCAAAGCTCTATCATGGGATCTCAGGCCCCAGCTGCCTTCCTGGAATTCCAACCATGGTCTCCCCAACCAAACCTGCTCCCCTCCACCCTCCAGTGCTTCTTCCCTCTAGATTTCCATCACTGTGCCTGTGGGAGGTCAGGGGAACCTGACTGGGATTAGGGCATGGCTAATTAAAATAAATGGTTAAATTTAATTTAACCATTAAATTAAGTGGAATTGGTTTATTCAACAATTTATCATTAAAAATGGTGGCCTTTCTTTCATGTAGCCATCATGACACCACTCCTGTGAGAAACTGTGGACAAGATGCTAGTAGAATCACCCACGTGCTTTTATGTATTTACTTTGGCTGTGCTGGGTCTTTGGTGCTGCACAGGGGTGACTCTCTAGTTGCAGTTTGGGGGCTTACTGTAATGGCTTCTTTTGTTGTGGAGCACTTGGAAGAAAAGTTATGACCAACTTAGACAGCATATTAAAAAGCAGAGACATTACTTTGCCAACAAGGATCTATCTAGTCAAAGCTGTGGTTTTTCCTGTTGTCATGTACGGATGTAAGAGTTGGACCATAAAGAAAGCTGAGCACTGAAGAACTGATGCTTTGGAAATGTGGTGTTGGAGAAGACTCTTGAGAGTCCCTTGGACTGCAAGGAGATCCAACCAGTCCATCCTAAAGGAAATCAGTCATGAATATTCATTGGGAGGATTGATGCTGAAGCTGAAACTCCAATACTTTGGCCACCTGATGCCAAGAACTGACTCATTTGAAAAGACCCTGATGCTGGGAAAGATTGAAGGCAGGAGGAGAAGGGGACAACAGAGGGTGAGATTCTTGAACGGCATCACCGACTCAATGGACATGAGTTTGAGTAAACTCTGGGAGTTGGTGATGGACAGGGAGGCCTGGCTTGCTGCAGTCCATGGGGTCGAAAAGAGTTGGACACAACTGAGTGACAACTGAACTAAACTGAAAAAGAGAAGCAGGCTTTGGATAGAAGACACAAAGGCAGGAAGTCTCACTGGGTAGAGGCAGACCAGCAGAAATGGACAAGAAGGATCTGAGCGAGGGGAGAGAAGGGAAGGGGTTGCCAACTCAACAGGAACACTGGGGCAAGTGAGCCGTAGAGTCAGGTGGAGGAATGTGTGGAGGGCTACTAACCACAGCTAGGTTGTGGTATCTGGAGTCATCAAAGGAAGCCTCTAAGACTCCTGTGTAGGAGGTAGGGATCCTGAAGGTAAGGAAACCATTTTCAGATAGAGTGTTCTTAGAGATAATTCAGAGCAGAGGTAATTGAGCTAAATGTAGAGGTCATAAGAAAGGGAGGAGTCAGGGATCACTCCCTAGGTGAGTGGCTGAGTGACTGGGTAAAAGGTGGTGGTTTGGGACTTCCTTGGTAGCTCAGTGGATAAGAATCCATCTGCTGATGCAGGAGACATGAGTTCAATCCGTGGAAGATTCCCTATGCTGTGGAGTAACTAAGCCCATCTGCCACAACAGTAGAGCCTGTGTTCTCTAGAGCCTGGAAGCCACAGCTACTGAGTCTGAGTGCTGCAAAGACCAAAGCCTGCATCCTCTAGGGCCCCCGAGCCATAACTGATGAGCCCCTGTGCTGCAACTACTGAAACCTGAGAGCCTAGAGCCTGTGTTCCGCAACAAGAGAAGCCACTGCAATGAGAAGCTTGTGCACCGCAGAGAAAGCCCCCATGCACCAAAAAAGACCCAGCACAACCAAAATAAATAAATAATTTTTAAAAGTAAAATTAAAAGGGCAGTGGTTTTATCAAGACTCAGCAAGAGGAGGGGGGTCTGATGGATGCAAATCTAGATGCTGAGAATTGGCAAGGAGAGTTCTTGTTGTTCAGTTGCTCAGTCATGTCTGACTCTTTTTGATCCTGAGGACTGCAGCATGTTAGGCTTCCCTGTCCTTCACCATCTCCTGAAGTTTGCTCAAACTCATGTCCATTGAATCGGTGCTGCCATCCCACTGTCTCATCCAGCTGCAAAGTCTTAATAGAGAAGAAAACATAGAAGTTTCCCTGAGAAGGGGAGACTGGTGAGAGCGACAAAGGATTAGAGAAATGAGCAGGACATTCTCCGGCCAAGACCCTCCAGACGGGGCCCGGCAGGCTGATCCTGCACTCCCCTGCCTGGTCTGAAGGGCCTTCCGCACCCCAGGCCTACTTGCCTCCCCTCCATCTTCCTTCTGCCTCTGCTCAGGATGGTCCACTCCCAGTGGACTGGCACTTTCTCCAGCACTAACAGTCCAGTCGCACCACTGAGCTCACCCCCAGGTGCTGGGCTGCAATCTTCTGTGATGGGTTCCCACGTCTTGCTCCCCAGTCACACTCAGCTCCAGGGCCTCCTTGCTATGTGTGTCTGGAGCCACAGCCGTGGGTACCCAGCAGAACCTCCACAAATGCCCCTCAGCTTGACTTCCTCTTTCCCCTCCTCTTTCACCGTCCAATCCCTGGCCTGGTCAGTTTCACTCCCAGTCAACGGTGGAGCTTGACCCAGAGAATTGCATGTGACCTTGTCCTATTTGTGTCAGACACTGCTAACTGGGGCCAACTTAGCCATGTAAGGCTATTTCCAGTACAAATTCCTCCAATAACCACCCAGGCTAGAGAATCCCTGGGTGGAGGAGGAGAGGTTTTCTTAAAATGCAGATTCTTATTGGGTGGCCTAGGTGGGCCCTGTCGACAAAGGTCCATATAGTCGGAGGCTATGGTCTTCCTAGTGGTCACAGACAGCTGTGAGAGCTGGGCCATAAAGGAGGCAGAGCATCAGAGAGTTGATACCTTCGAACTGTGTTGCTGGAAATATTCCCAAGAGTCCCCTGGACAGCAAGGAGATCAAACCAGTCAATCTTAAAGGAAATTAACCCTGAATATTCATTGGAAGGACTGATGCTGAAGCTGAAACTCCAGTATTTTGGTCACCTGATTCGAACAGCAGGCTCACTGAAAAAGTCCTTGATGCTGGGAAAGATTGAGGGCAGAAGGAGAAGACAGTGTCAGAGGATGAAATGTCTGGACAGCATCATTGATGCAATGGACATGAACTTGGGCAAACTCTGGGAGATGGTGAGGGAAAGGGAGGCCTAGTGTGCAGTCCATGGGGTCGCGAAGAGTTGGACACGACTGGGCGACCAAACAACAACAAGGTGGGTCAAAGATTTTGTGTTTCTAGCCAGCCCGCAGGTGATACAGATGGGCTAGACTTGGAGTCACGAGGAGCTGGGTGGCTTGGGTCATCAGTTTAATCCCTCTAGTTCCAGTTTTCTCATCCACCAAATCGAGCTCTGACAAATTCACTAGGTTACCACAGCATCAAATGAGTTAAGTGTTTGTGAAAATAAAAACCAGAGGCATGGAATAAATGTCAGGCGTTGCCATCATGTGTGGCTACCAGGATGAATATGATAAAATATATAAAGGCCTTGGCAGGTGTGCCGGAGATGTTGTGCTCTTTCTTCAGAGGCTACAAAGCATAATGATCTGATGCCAAGTAGAGAAACTGTTCCCAAATTTCAGGCAAGCGGTGCTGAAGCCTGAAGCTCCATCTGATGGGAACAGCTGACTCATTGGAAAAGATCCTGATATGGGGAAAGACTGAGAGCAAAAGAAGAGCGCAGCAGCAGATGAGATGGTTGGATAGCATCACTGACTCAATAGACATAACCTTGGGCAAACTCCAGGAGACAGTGAAGGACAGGGAAGCCTGGTGTGCTATAGTCCATGAGGGTCTCAAAGACTCAGACACAACTTAGCAACCGAGCAACAAACAACAACAAGCGGATTGCTCTGAGCTGGGGTTGGGGCAGGAGGATGGAAAGGAGGGAATTGACAGGTGCACATAACAAAGCTGAGAAAGGGGAACCCACTCTCAGCCCCCAAAGCAAACTCTGTCCCTAGAAGCCAGTGAAAGCGCCTATGCTCGGTCCTACAAGCCCCACCAACTCAGCTCCTGGGTCTGCTTTTAGCTCATGATTTTTTTTTTTTTTTTTTTGGCTGCACTGGGTCTTCGTTTTAGTGTGCAGGCTTTTCCTACTGGTGGTATGCAGGCTTCTCGTGTCGTGGAACCCTGGCTCTAGACCTTGCGGGCTCAGTAGTTGTAGCATCTGGGCTTAGCTGCCCTCAGGCATGTGGGATCTTAGTTCCCCCACCAGAGTTGAAACCCATGTCTCCTGTATTGGATGGTGGATTCTTACCCACTGGACCGCTGGGGAAGTCCCTTTTGACTTCAATTTTTATGCTTGCCCTGATTGTTGACCCCTCTTACCCTAGGGATCTGACCTTGACCTTGACCACATTCCTCCTGCTCCTCCCATGGCCCGGGTCCTTATCTCCCCTGCCCTTGCCCCGGTCACACACCACTTCTGATGTCTGTAACAGACTTCTATAGTGACACCAGCCTATCCCAGGTGGGGACCCACTCTGCCCAGTTTGTGAAAGGTCGCACACCCACAGCTTCGCAATAATCAGCGTGAAAGCCATTAGCAGTAGGGGGTGACCCCGCTGTGGTGACTGACTGTGCCGAGGGAGAGGCAGCAGTGGACGACAGTTCCTAGGCTTCAAGCCCGGAAGAACGACGAGGTCAGTCTGGAGCACTGAACTCTGGGGCCAGCGCTGGCCCGACAGCAAGGTGGAACTTTCTCGCAGGCAGGTGGACATGCGGGTCTACAGTCACCGGACAGGTCAGGGAGGATTGGGGTGTCAAAGG
This sequence comes from Ovis canadensis, assembly GCF_042477335.2. Lineage (NCBI taxonomy): Eukaryota > Metazoa > Chordata > Mammalia > Artiodactyla > Bovidae > Ovis > Ovis canadensis. Next base: position 57,417,054 of record NC_091247.1, read on the forward strand.
CGCCTACGTGGATGTAACGGATGCATCTGTGCAGAGAGAAAAGAGCAGAAGTCTAAGGACTAGACTTTAGGAAACGTGAAGCAAAAATAATTCTCAGGAGGAAGTTCCCTGCAGGTCCAGTTAGGATCCCATGCTTCCACTTCAGGGGACACAAGTTCAATCCCTGGTCAAGGAACTAAGACCCCACCCACATGCGATCTTAGTGGTGTGACCAAAAAATAAAAAATAAGACCCTCATCTGTTTGCTGTGTTTACTAGGGAAACACACTTTGGAGGATGGGAACATTTTAAAAACTAAATAAGGAAGGAAAGCATGCTTGATCCTGTCACAGATACATTTAGCAGACGTGGAACCATTGGAAGACCTGCTGCCATACTTCCTTTATTTCAGACAATCTCATAAGAACTTTAGGTCTCAGAGCACAGAATTCTCGAAGTTGGCCTGAGCACATGCCATGTGCAGATTCTAGTACTTTCCTAACCTTCTTGGTGTAAAGGTGAACAATTCTATTACTGGGGGAGTAGTTGGGTAGGATAGCCTATGATGATATGTCAAATGCTAGACCCTTCTGAATACCTCCAGACCATGCACCCAGGGGAAAGAATTATATATATACATACATATATATGTATGTATGTATGTATATATATATATATATATATATGTATATATATATATATATATGCCATGCTGTGTGGCTTATGGGACCTTAGTTCCATGGCCAGGAATTGACCCAGGCCCCTTGGTGACTCAGACAGTAAAGAATCTACTTCCAACATGGGAGATCTGGGTTCAGTCCCTGGGTCAGGAAGAGACCCTGGAGAAGGGAATGGCTGGCTACCCACTCCAGTATTCTTTTTTTTTTTTAATTTAAATTAAAAATTTTATAATTTTTATTTAAAATTTTGTTTTTAATTTAAATAAAAATTATAAAAATTTATAATTTTTTTTCACTCCAGTATTCTTGCTTGGAGAATTCCATGGACAGAGGAACCTGGCTGCCTACAGTCCATGGGAGACACAAACGATCGACTAACACTTTCATTTTCCCTACAGAGTAAACACCAAGTCCTAACCACTGGACCACCAGGGAATTTCCCCCCAAAATTTTTTTCACTGTGATAAAATAATACATGTAATATGAAATTTACCATCTTAGCCATTTTTCAAGCGTACAGTTCTGTAGTGTTAAGTACATTCACATTGTTGTGCAACCAAATTCCAGGACACTCTTCATCTTGCAAAACTAAAATTCCATACCCATTAAACAACAGCTCCCTGGCCCCTCCCCCAGCCCCTGGCAACCACCCTTTCAGTCTGTCTCTATGAAGTTGACCACTCCAGGAACCTCATATAAATGGTATCATACATTGCCTTTTTGTGACTGGTTTATTTCACTTAACATAATGTCTTCAGGATTGATCCACACTGTAGCCTCTATCCTTTCATTCGAAGGCTGAGTAATATTCCATTGCATGCATATATTCACAATATTTTGTTTATCCATTCATCCACCAATGGACACTTGGATGGCTTCCACCTTTTGATTATTGTGAACAATTCTGCCATGTACATGGATACACAAATATCTCTTCAGTATTCTGCTTTCAATTCTTTGGGATGTTGGAACTGCTGTATCACGTGCTAATTCTATTTTTAATAGTTTGAGGAAGCACATATTATTTTCCATAGTGGATGCACTATTTTATATTTCCAACAACAGCGTATGAGGATTCCAGTTTCTTCACATCTTCATTAACACTTTTTTTTTTAATAGTAGCCATCCCAATGGGTATGATGTGGTATATCATTGTGGTTTTGATTTGCGTTTCCCTAACTCCAATACTTCGGCCACCTCATGCGAAGAGTTAACTCATTGGAAAAGACCCTGATACTGGGAGGTATTGGGGGCAGGAGGAGAAGGGGACGACAGAGGATGAGAAGGTTGGATGGCATCACCAACTCAATGGACATGAGTTTGAGTGAACTCTTGGAGTTGGTGATGGACAGGGAGGCCTGGTGTGCTGTGATTCATGGGGTCGCAAAGAGTCGGACACAACTGAACGACTGAACTGAACTGAATCATATTCCTAGTGATATTGAGCATCTTTTATTTATTTATGTATTTCTGCTTCACATCTTGTGGGATCTTAGTTCCCCAACCGGATATTGAACCTGTGCCCTCAGCAGTGAAAGTGTGCAGTCCTAACCACTGGACTGCCAGGGAATTCCCATGAGCATCTTTTCATGTGCTTACTGGCCATTTGTATATTCTCTTTGAAGAAGTGTTTACTCAAGTCCAGGGTTCATTTTTTAAAATTTATTTATTTTTAATTGGAGGGTAATTGCTTTAAAATAATGTGTTGGTTTCTGCCATATATCAACATGAATCAGTCATAGGTATACCCCAGTCCATTTTTAAATGGAATTGTTTGTTCTATTTTTTGTTGTCAAATTTTAGTTCTTTATATAATGGATATTAACAGCTTATCAGGTATATGATTTGCAAATAGCTTCTCCCATTCCATAGGTTGCCTTTTCATTCTGTTGATTGTGTCCTTTGATGCACAGATGTTTTTAACTTTGGTGTGAAAATGAAAGTGAAGTTGTGTCTGACTCTTTGCGACCCCACGGACTGTAACCTATCAGGCTCCTCTGTCCATGGGATTTTCCAGGCAATAGCACTGGAGTGGATTGCCATTTTCCTCTGTCCATGGGATTTTCCAGGCAATAGCACTGGAGTGGATTGCCATTTTCCTCTGTCCATGGGATTTTCCAGGCAATAGCACTGGAGTGGATTGCCATTTCCTTCTCCAGCGGATCTTCCCGACCCAGGGATCGAACCCAGGTCTCCTGCATTGTAGACAGACGCTTTACTGTCTGAGCCACCGGGGAAGTCTCTGGTGTGTTGCTGCTGCTGCTGCTGCTAAGTCGCTTCAGTCATGTCCGACTCTGTGTGACCCCACAGCCAGCAGCCCACCAGGCTCCCTGTCCCTGGGATTCTCCAGGCAAGAACACTGGAGTGGGTGCCATTGCCTTCTCCGAGTCTCTGGTGTAGTCTCTACATATTTCACTTTTGTTGTCTGTGCATTTAGTGTGATATCTAAGGAATCATTGTCAAATCCAACATCATGAAGCTTTTAACCTACATTTTCTTTTAAGTTAGCTTTTAAATTTGGATCTTTTATCCATTTTCAGTTAATTTTTAAAATATGGCATAAGGCACGACCTCTTTTGTTTTAAAAGCACACTTTTTGTTTTTCTCAATTATAAACTTCATGTTCATTGCAGAAAACTTGGAAAAACTTACGCAAAATAAAAAATATCCCTAGGCAGTGATCTGCAGATAAAACTGCTTAATCTATAGTGTTTGTTGATTTCTGTGGGGTAAATATTGCCCCGTGATCAGTTTCAACAAACTTCAAAATGCAGAGTAGGAAAGAGATAGGCACAACTGGCTATCACACCACGGCTGCTAATCCATCACCTTGCCATAGCCTATAGCTCATGTATGCGGCAGTCATTCAAATGTATACAGTGGCTTCAGCCATTTCCATTGCAGCGGGGGTCATGTGACTTAGTGACTTACTGCTGGCCAGTGAGATTGAGTGGGATTTTCAGTGGAATTTGGGGGAAATTCTCTGATAAATTTAAAGAAGCATGCTAGTGAGGCCCTTCACTGTCTCCCTATTTTTTCCTTGTTTCCTGCCTTTGGATATGTTATTGTATGTGATACTTGGAGCTAATGCAACCATCTTGTGACTATGAGGGAAAGACTATGACAATTTTAGAGATATCAATTCAGCACCTGGACTCTGTGGAACTGTAGAACTAAATCTTGGAAACGCCTATGTTCAGGTTCTTAAGTAAATAGTGCATTTTTTTTTTTTTGGTCAAGTGAGGGATTAGCATACTCTTTCAGGGCCAGATAATAAATATTTTAACGTTTGCAGACCACACAGTGCCTTTCACACCAGTTCAACTTGACTGTTGGAGCATGAACACAGCCATAGACAACATGGAAAAGAATAAACATGGCTGTGTTTCAATAAGACTTTATTATGGACACTGAAATTTGGATTGCATATAATCTTTCTTTATTGGAGTATAATTGCTTTAAAATGTTATGACAGTTTATGCTGCACAAGAAAGTGAATCAGCTATGCTGCTGCTGCTGCTAAGTCGCTTCAGTCGTGTCCGACTCTGTGCAATCCCATAGATGGCAGCCCATAGGTATACTTATATTCCCTCCCTTTAGAGCCTCCCTTCCACCCCTCACCCATTCCACCCTTGAAAGTCATCACAGAGCACTGAGCTGAGCTCTCATACAATCTTAACATGTGACAAAGTCTTACTCTTCTTTTAACTTTTGTTCAATAATTTAAACTTTTAAAAGCTATTTTTAGCTCTTGCTAAGAGCATAGTTTGCTCACCCCTGGGTTAAGCTCCATTAGTTGGGTATTCTGTTATTGCAACTAAAAGCAGTCCTAATGCTAGTTTAGGAAAAGGCAATGGCAACCCACTCCAGTACTCTTGCCTGGAAAATCCCAGGGACGGAGGAGCCTGGTAGGCTGCAGTCCATGGGGTCGATAAGAGTCGGACATTACTGAGCGGCTTCACTTTCACTTTTCAGTTTCATGCGTTGGAGAAGGCAATGGCAATCCACTCCAGTGTTCTTGCCTGGAGAATCCCAGGGACGGGGGAGCCTGGTGGGCTGCCGTCTACGGGGTTGCACAGAGTCGGACATGACTGAAGCGACTTAGGAGCAATGCTAGTTTATAAAGGATTGTCCTTAAACACACATGACTGTCTTCATCCATTTGCAATCCCAGGGGAGTCAGCGATGCAGAACTGGATTCCCCCGTAGTTAGTTTTCCCTAATGTTAATCAACACACACTAGAAAACACATTGAACATATTGAGACTGGGATAATGTAATTTGGAGCAAAAACTGGGACTCAGATATGCATGAGTGTCTCTGGCAGCTTTTTTGCCTGAGTGACTGAACAGACTTCTGGGAAAACTCTCATCCCAAAATACCAATGAGTTACTAATTCATGACCATCTTGGCCCAGTAGAGGAAAAAAAAAAACTCTGGTCATGGGAGGAGATGGGCACAGTGCATCTCAGACTAGAAATACAAAAGTAGAAAAACATTTCTATTTTTCTAATTTTGGTGTGGCCGGAAGTAGCTTTAGGGCCCCTCTAACGAATGTAATACAATAGGGATGAACAAAGTCTTTCCTCTTTCTACAATAGAGCATTTTGCTGTGTTAGCATAACAAAGTGCCAGCATTTTCCAGAAGCTGCTGATCCCAGAAGACACCTGGTGGGGGCCTCAGGACAGTCCTAATGCCAGAGAGGCCTCCACGTATTCCTAAATCTTCGTGAGCCACCTCAAAAGATTCCCAGAAACTCTTGATGAGCATTTTGCAGCAACTGGTGTTGCACAGCTAGTGTATAAGAGAGAATCAGGCTTGGGCATTAGGGCCAGGAGACAAAGAATGTATCTCAGCCTTCTTGCTCGAGTCTCTCCTTGGAGACCTCACAGTGTTCCTCTGCCTGCTCCAGCTTGTATGCATAAACTGTCTTCTCCCTCCTCTAACCCAGTAGCAGCAGAGAATCACAGGTTTCCTGTGGGCACTCTGCTCCTACCCCAGAAATTGTGAAGGGCCTTTTCTCTCCTGTCCTATCCCTCTGGTTTCTGCCTTCATTATGACTGACTAACAAGATGGGGAAAATAAAAAAACTCCCAGATTCCAACCTTCTATTTACTATCTATGCATGTGTGCCAAGTCACTTCAGTCATGTCTGACTCTTTGCAACCCCATGGACTGTAGCCCACCAGGCTCCTCTGTCCATGGGATTCTCCAGGCAAGAATACTAAAGTGGGTTGCCCTGCCCTCCTCCAGGAGGTCTTCCCAACCCAGGGATAGAACCCACTTCTGTCTCCTGCATTGACAGGAGGGTTCTTTACCACTAGCGTCACCTAGGAAGTCCATTGTCTATCTATAGTAAGGAACTATCTCTCTAGAGCCCCTTTCCTAGGGACTGCTCCTGCCCATCTCTGGGACTGTGGGAGTTGGCATGTTAGTAAAATATGACTCCAACTCCTGCCACACTGTTGGTCCTGGTTGGGACAAGGGTGTACTCCCAAGCCACTCGTGGTGCTTTACTCTCCTGGGCAAAATCAATTGGTCTAAGAGGTGTGTGCTCAATTGCTCAGTCATGTCTGACTCTTTGTGACCCCCAAGGACTGGAGCCCACCAGACTCCTTTGTCCATGGAATTTTCCAGGCAAGAATACTGGAGTGGGTTGCCATTTACTTCTCCAGGGGATCTTCCCGACTCCGGGATCGAACCCATGTCTCTTACTTCTCCTGCATTGGTAAGTGGGATCATTACCCCCAGCACCACCTGGGAAGCCCGAGGTGGGGGGACACCTGACTATTGCTCACTTCCCTAGGTGTTTTTTTGACTGCACTACAGGGCATGCTGGCTTAGCTCCATGACCAGGGACAGAACCGATGCCCACAGCAGTGGAAGCGCACAGTCTTAAACACTGGACCACCACAGAAGCCCTTTCCCCAGGGTTTCTGGACCAGGTTTGAGAGAATCAAATGTATTTCTCTACATAAATTTAAAACAGCTAGATAATCCCCTGGTGGTTCAGCGGTTAAGACTCTGAACTTCTACTGCAGAGGGCATCGGTTTAATCCAAGATCCTGGCCCCAAGGCCACCCTATACAGCAGACCTAAAGAGTAGCCCATTAGACAAGATCAGATCAGAGGCTCTGGGAGAGATTTCTTCCAGGAGATGAAACTGATGGAACACTATGTGTTTGAGCACACTAGGAGATTCAATACCACTCTGATAGGAGTGGGGAATTGGGGAATGAATTAGCAATGACTACACTGAAAGTTCAGTTTGATCCCTGGGTCAGGAAGATCCTATGGAGGAAGAAATGGCAATATACTCCAGTATATTGTCTGAGAAATCCCATGGACAGTGGAGCCTGGTGGGCTACAGCCCATGGAGTCCCACAAAGAGTCAGACACAACTTAGCATCTAAACAACCAACAACAAAAACATTGAAAACCAAGCAAACAAAAAAGAATTTAGTAACTCTGGGGATGATAGAATTGTGCCATAAAAGGAAACTATTTCCCTGGGTTGACTGAGAAGTTAGGGAGACAGGAGTGGCAGTCAGTTTTCACTCTCCATAGTGAGGGTTCAATATACGGAGCTTAGAACTCTTTCGTGGGTTCCAAGTGTAACATCACTTGATTTCTAATGAATTCTCTACATTCACTTAAGATCGCCAGAGTTGTTTTCTATTGCTTGAAACTGTAAGAATCATAGCTAATAGCCACGTGATCTCTGGTGAGTCACTTCCTATCATTGGTCCTCAAGCTCCCCAACCCTATAACAAGTCCCACTTTTTGATTCTGCACACTTAAAAAATAATACTTTCTTTTTACTGTTTTAAAAATTATTTATTTACTTTTTGGTTGCACTGGGTCTTCATTGCTGCGAGGGCTTTCTCTAATTGTAGCAAGCGGGAGCTACTCTCCAGTTGTGGTCCACAGGCTTCTCACCGCAGTGGCTTCTCTTGTGGAGCACCGGCTCTAGGCACTTGAGCTTCAGTAGTTGCAGCTCCTGGGTTCCAGAGTGCAGGCTCAGGAATTGTGGCACGCAGGCTTAGTTGTGCCCCAGCGTGCAGTCTTTCTGCACCAGGGATAGAACCTGTGTCTCCTGCCTTGGCAGGAGGATTCCTATCCACTGTACAACCAGGGAAGTCCTGATTCTATACATTTTTCAAAAGTCACTTTCTTCATCTCCTCTGTTCCTTACTTAGACTTCCTCCAGTATCTTGCCACACCCATTAACCAAAACTAAACTTCTTTTGTGCAGGGAGTGGGGCGGGGTGCCCTAGTCTGTGTTGTGTCACAGTGAGAGATGTTGGGAAACCCTGAATGGAGGGAACCTGCCCAAGCAATCCCTGGGGGAGTGGGTGGGGAAGCATGGAACTCTGAGTTTCTTGGGTTTAGGTGTGATTCTACTGTTCCTCCATCTTGGACTTTCTGCTTAGATTGCCCACTCTTCAAATTGTGAGTTGATTTATTTATAAGTTTTATCTCACCTACATTTTAGACAAATTGGAATCAACTTTACGGATTTAACAAAATATTAATTTTGTAATTAAAACGAAGATCATGGCATCTGGTCCCATCATTTCATGGGAAATAGATGGGAAAACAGTGGAAACAGTGTCAGACTTTATTTTGGGGGGGCTCCAAAATCACTGCAGATGGTGATTGCAGCCATGAAATTAAAAGACGCTTACTCCTTGGAAGAAAAGTTATGACCAACCTAGATAGTATATTCAAAAGCAGAGACATTACTTTGCCAGCTAAGGTCCGTCTACTCAAGGCTATGGTTTTTCCTGTAGTCATGTATGGATGTGAGAGTTGGACTGTGAAGAAAGCTGAGTGCTGAAGAATTGATACTTTTGAACTGTGGTGTTGGAGAAGACTCTTGAGAGACCCTTCGACTGCAAGGAGATCCAACCGGTCCATTCTGAAGGAGATCAGCCCTGGGATTTCTTTGGAAGGAATGATGCTAAAGCTGAAACTCCAGTACTTTGGCCATCTCATGCGAAGAGTTGACTCATCGGAAAAGACTCTGATGCTGGGAGGGATTGGGGGCAGGAGGAGAAGGGGTCGGCCGAGGATGAGATGGCTGGATGTCATCACGGACTCGATGGACGTGAGTCTGAGTGAACTCTGGGAGTTGGTGATGCACAGGGAGGCCTGGCGTGCTGCGATTCATGGGGTCACCAAGAGTCGGACACGACTGAGTGACTGAACTGAGCTGAAACACAATTAAAAACTATAGACAAAAGACTCAATACTACAGACCAGAACTCAAGAAAAAAAGTCAAAGAAATGACTGTTTCAAGGAACCTTCATGTTTAGTTGATATACTGCTAAGTCACTTCAGTCGTGTCCGACTCTGTGCGACCCCATAGATGCCAGCCCACCAGGCTCCCCCGTTCCTGGGATTCTCCAAGCAAGAACACTGGAGTGGGTTGCTATTTCCTTCTCCAATGTATGAAAGTGAAAAGTGAAAGTGAAGTCGCTCAGTCGTGTCAGACTCTCGGCGACCCCATGGACTGCAGCCTACCAGGCTCCTCCGTGCATGGGATTTTCCAGGCAAGAGTACTGGAGTGGGGTGCCATTGCCTTCTCCATTAGTTGATATAATGAAGTGCTAATTTTTGTTCCAAGTTTGTCTGTAGGTGGGACAAAACAGAAATCACATAATTTTGGAGACGCTCCATATTCAAAAAGTACTCACTGACTAATTGAATCATTCTGTGAAAAAAGCTGAGCACCAAAGAATTGATGCTTTTGAACTGTGGTGTTGGAGAAGACTCTTGAGAGTCCCTTGGACTGCAAGGAGATCCAGCCAGTCCATTCTGAAGGAGATCAGCCCTGGGATTTCTTTGGAAGGAATGATGCTGAAACTGAAACTCCAGTACTTTGGCCACCTCATGAGAAGAGTTGACTCATTGGAAAAGACTCTGATGCTGGGAGGGATTGGGGGCAGGAGGAGAAGGGGTCGACCGAGGATGAGATGGCTGGATGTCATCACGGACTCGATGGACGTGAGTCTGAGTGAACTCTGGGAGCTGGTGATGGACAGGGAGGCCTGGTGTGCTGCGATTCATGGGGTTGCAAGGAGTCTGACAGGACTGAGCGACTGAACTGACTGATTATATTTGGCTACATTTGGAAGAAAAAAATAAGTTAATAACAATATGTTTCTTTTGAAGGTACAAGAAGTCTGAAGTCAGGAAATCAGGAAGTCAGGGCTAATAGGGCAACTTCCTGGTTATCAGAGACCCAAGATCCCTGTTGTTCACTATGTCTGTTGAAGCTAGAGATACCACATTCCAGGTAGAAGTAACAACAAAGGGTGAGAAGGGTATTTCCCTTCTGTGTTTAAGGAAACTTCCAGGAAGCCACAACAAATACTTCCACTTATATTTTAAGGTGCTGGAACTTCCCTGGTGGTGCAGTGGACAGGAATCCAATTGCTAATGCAGGGGGCAACACAGGTTTGATCCCTGATCCGGGAAGATTCCACATGCCTTAGAGCAACTAAGCCCGTGGGGCACAACCACTGAAGACCACACGCCACTGCAGTGAGAACCCCAAGCACCACAATGAAGAGTAGCCCCCACTCGCCACAACTAGAGAAAGCCCCCGCACAGCAATGAACACCCAGCACGATCAAAAATAAATAAATAAAATTATTTTAAAATTATAAAAAAATTAATGTGCTGAATGTAATGACATGAACACACCCAGCTACAAAGGGACATAGGAAAGTGTTTTAGCTGGGTACACTGCTACCCCAGTTGAGATGTTGAAGGAATGAGATAGGCACCTAGCAATTTCTGCTACAAATACTCATTATGTGTCAGGTGCTTCTGAGCCCAAGAACTACAAAGATGAAGATGATACAGTCTTTGCTCTTAAGGAACTCACAAGATTTTAGGAAGGCACTAATATCCACTGAATATTATATAGGGTTTCCTTGATAGCTCATTTGGTAAAGAATCCATCTACAGTGCAGGAGATCCCAGTTTGATTACTGGGTAGGGATAGGCTACTCACTCCGGTATTCTTAGGCTTCCCTGTGGCTCAGCTGGTAAAGAATCCGTCTATAGTGAGGGAGACCTGGGTTTGATCCTTGGGTTGGGAAGATCCCCTGGAGAAGGGAAAGGCTACCCACTTCAGTATTCTGACCTGGAGAAATCCATGGACTGTATAATCCATGGAGTCTCAAAGAGCTGGACATACTACAACGTGAAAAAACATTTTTTATGTGAACATTTTGTAAAGCTCTGTGGGATGAGAAATAAGGTCGCAATGAACTCTATCTAGAGAGACAGGGAAGATTCCTAGAGAAGACGACAATTGAACTGGCCCTTATTTATTCTTTTTTTTCCCCTGGTTTTTGTTTATTTGTTTGTTGTTTTTGAGCTGGTCCTTAGACAGAATAGAAATCCACAGCAGCACAGAAAGCATTCCAGGGGCAAGAAGGAGTATGTTCAAAGAGAAACATTAAAACAGATGGATGCTTTGGGGATAATTTTGATTCGTTTTGCATGTCTTTAAAATAGGGTTGGGTGGAGGAGGAAATGGGAACCCACTCCAGTGTTCTTGCCTGGAGAATCCCATGGATGGAGGAGCCTGGTGGGCTACAGTCCACAGGGTGGCAAAGAGTCGGACACGACTGAGCGACTTAACTTACTAACTTAATATGGCCAAAAAAAGCAAAACAGAAGCAGTACTGTAACAAATTCAATAAAGACTTCTAAAAAAAGGAAAAGACAGATCTAATAAAGAATAAAATTATTTAAAAAAATAAATAAAATAAAATAAAATAGGGTTGGGGTCTTCCTCGGTGGTGCAGTGGTTAAAATTTCACCTTTCAGTGCAGGGGGGTGCTGGTTTGATCCCTGGTTGGAGAACCAAGGTCTCGTGTGCCTTGGAATGCAGACAAAAACTTAAATAATAATACTAATAAATAAAACAGTTGTCAGAGTCCTGATAGAAGATAAGGCCAAAATAAGGTGATGAAAAGTCACCAAAACTCCATAGAATGAAAATCGGTCTTTGTGGAGAGAATAGGAAGCTGTGGAGGTTTACAAGCAGGGCTATCATGAGATCAGACCTTATGTTCAAAAAAGAACAATGGAATGAGAGAAATAGTGAGCTAAAGCGGGGTTGCGGGGTGTGGGGTGGGACGCGGGAAGCACAGTGACCGACTTAGGGCCAAGCTAACAGTTCAAGTGATCTGTATTATGGACCTGAGCTAGGCAAGAGATCACATGGGGATGGGAAAGAGAGAAAGGCTTAGAGAGACTAAAGCTGGCTTATCATAGGTTAGATGTGGAATGAGGAAAAAGTAGACAACCAGAGGATTCTCAGGTGTCTAGTTAATGGGGTTGATATAAAAACATAAAGACAAAAATAAAAATGAAAGAAAGTGTATGCTTGTTTTTGTGTTTGGAGGTGAGAATCAGAAAGTTTCACAGAAAATAGCATTACAAAAAGTGGGATCAGATTTTTCTTTTAAACAAAGCATGACATTTATCAGGAGAAAAAACTCGAAGGAATTCTTGAACTTCAGAAAATGTTTCTTGATACCAAGATATGCGGCTTCCTAAAAATAGTCCTTTTTCTTAAAAAAGGATAATATGATTTTAGAGTCATTTTTAAAAACATGTTTCAGTTTTAGACAATCGGTTGACTTCCAGCCAAGACCACATGAGGAAATCAACACATATCTTTTCTCCCATCTCCTCTCCCCTTGCCTCCTCCTTTTATTAATAATTTTGTTGGCTGTATCATCTTCACATAGGAAAGATGAATGGTATTTACATTCCATTCTTTCATCACAATTCCCACAGCTGTTTGATTGGTTCTGTACTTAAGTGGATCTGGTGCTCATTACTGTTCTTTTACCATGACTTTTCCATTTCTATTTTTGGAGTCAACCCTTCATTTTGTCATCAGGTCTTTTCGTATTGGTCTCATGGATTCTTGCATGTTTCAAAGGGCCTGTGTTTTTATACTTAAAGGGAAAATTGGGTAAAAATTCTTGGCTCATTCTTTCCCTTAGATCTTTCTAGGTCTTGCTTTTTGTTTTCTGACATTGAGTATTGCTTTGGGAAAAGCTTAAAGATAACCGACCTTACTCTTTGTACATGACTTGCTTCTTCTACTTGGACATACTTAAAATTCTTTATCTCTAAATTTTAGCAACTTCATCAATACATACCTTAATCACTGTATTGTTTAGGATTTAAATTCAGACAGAAACTCAAAGAAACAGTGGTTTTAAGGGAGAATGTATTTGTTTCTCATTTAATGATGTAAACTGATACAGCAGCAATGCTCTAATGTAACTGCTAGGGACTCAGGCTCTTTCTGTTTTGTTGTTCTACTGTCTCTAGGGTGTGGTCCTTGTCCCCAAAGACCAACATGAATATTCCAGCCAATAGAAAGAGGAAAAGAGAAAAGGAAGAGCACATTCCTCCCCTTTAAGGATATACCCAGAAGTGTGTATGCATGCATGCTAAGTTGGTTCAGTCATGTCTGACTCTTTGCGGCACTATGGACTCTAGCTCACCAGGCTTCTCTGTCCATGGGACTGTCCAGGCAAGAACACTGGAGTGGGTTGCCATTTCCTCCTCCAGGGGATCTTTCCAGCCGATGGATTGAACTTGCGTCTCTTTTGTCTCCTGAATTGACAGGCGGGTTCTTTACCACTAGCGCCACCTGGGAAGCCCAGAGTGTAAATATTAATCTTTCTCACATTCCATTGGTCAGAACTTGGTCATATGGCCTTATTTAACTGCAGAGAATACTGCAAAATAAAATCTTCATTCTCAATGAGAATATGTTCAGCTAAAAAAAAAAAAAACTACAATTATGGAAGAAGGGAGAATTAATACTGGAAAAAACTAACAATCTTTGTTCTGATCCATCTGTATCAGTTTTTCCCTAGGATATGGTCTGTCCTTTCAATCTGTAGACGCAAATCTTTGTTTTAGGAAATTTTTCTTCTACAGCATCTGTGAATATCTTTTCTATTTTATTTATAGACTTTTCTACCTTCTGAATGTGGGCCTTTTTAATTTTAATCTTTGTGTTTATATTTGAATTCTTTGTAGATGTCTTCAATTTGAATAATCTTTCCTCCAAATATTTTCACAAGGTTTTTTTTCTGTTTTGCTTTGTTTTCATTTGTGCTCTCAATTGTATTCATTCAGAAAACCTTTTCAGTTCTATTTATTTCAGTTTTTATTGCTCCTAATATGATAGTTACCCTGATGAGGGTGTTTGTTCCTTCCTTTCTTTCTAAACTAGGCCAGTCTGCTTTCCGTCCCGTTCCGTGCCCTTAGAATCTCTTCTTTGCATTCTTGCATCTTTCCTTGAGTGCTCCTGTCAAGGAGAGACTATTTCAACTACATTCTTTGAGGTCATGGAAAATTATTCACTTGACTCTACTTCCTGAAGTAATCCCTCCTCTTTTTCTAAAATTTTATTTATTTTAATTGAATTATAACTGATTTACAGTGTTGTGTTACTTTTTGCTGTACAGCAAAATGGATCAGTTACACACACACACGCATATATATTCTTTTTAATATTCTTTCCCATTGTGGTTTATCCCAAGATATTGAAAATAGTTCCGTGTGCTATACGGTAGGATCTTGTTTATCCATCCTATACATGATAGTTTGCATCTGCTAATACCAAACTCCCAATCCTTGCTTCTCCCAACCCCCTCCCCCTTGGCAACCGCTAGTCTGTTCTCTGTGAGTCTGTTTCTGTTCGTAGATAAACTCATTTGTTGTCATATTTTAGATTCCACATACAACTGTTATCACATGGTATTTGTCTTTCTCCTTCTGACTTATGAAGTAATCCCTCTTCGAGCGTATGCTTTTCATCTGCTTTTCGCTTACAGTGTCTCTCCTTTGGGAGGAGGTAATGGCCACTTAAGACCTATGAGCAGAGTAAGGAAAGGGGACTTGAAAGGTTCCACCATTCAAGAGACAGATTTGATTTTTTTGGTCCCATTTTTAACCTTGTGATACTGCCAGACAGATATATACACAATTTTTCCTTATAATATGAGATGACAATATATATACTATTTTGTACTCTGTTTCCTTCATGTCATATATCACAAAAATGTTTTTATGTCATTAAATATATTTCTCCCACATTATTAGAGTAGTTTCATTGCATTCCATTGGCATGATATATCATATTTTTTAACCCAATCTCTATTGGTGGACAATAGAGACAATCCCATTGTTTTCAGTAATTTATGCATAACTTAAAATCTCTTATTTTGACTCTCTAGATTTAAAGCTGAAGTTGTGAAGGATCTCCTAGGTTCTCACTCTGTCTCTTTTTTATTGAGATATAATTCAGTTCAGTTCAGTCACTTGGTCCAACTCTTTGTAACCCCATGGACTGCAGCATGCCAGGCTTCCCTGTCCATCACTAACTCCCAGAGATTGCTCAAACTCATATCCATCCAGTTGGTGATGGCATCCAACCATCTCATCCTCTGTCGTCCCCTTCTCCACCTGCCTTCAACCTTTCCCAGCATCAGGGTCTTTTCAAATGAGTCAGTTCTTTGCATCAGGTGGCCAAAGCATTGGAGTTTCAGCTTTAGCATCAGTCCTTCCAGGACTGATTTTCTTTAGGATTAACTGGTTTGATCTCTTTGCAGTCCAAGGGACTCTCAAGAGTCTTTTCCAACACCATTGCTCAAAAGCATCAATTTTTCTGCATTCAGCTTTCTTTATAGAAATAATTCACATGCCATTAAATCTATCATTTAAAAGTACACCTCAGTGGAGTTTCCCTCTTGGTCCAATGGTTAAGACTCCATGCTTCCAATTCGAGGGGTGCAGGTTTGACCTCTGGTCAGAGAATCAAGATCCCACGTGCTGTATGGAGCAACACTGAAAATCATAAATAAATAAATGTACAACTCTGTACTTCACAACTGTATAACTCAGTGGATTTTAGTATATTCACAGAGTTGTACAACTACCACTATCTATTTCCAAACATCTGCATCACCCCAAAAAGGAACCTCATATCAATTAGCAGCATCCTTCCCATTCCTCTGGCCTCCTAGCTCCTGGCAACTACTAATCCACTGTCTGTCTCTATATGCCTATTCTGTACATTTCGTATAAGTGGAATTATATAATAAGTAGTCCTTTGTGACTGGCCACATTCATTTGACATAATGTTTTCAAGGTTCCTCCACACTGTAGCATGTATCAGCACTTAACTCTTTTTATGGCCAAATAATATTTTATTGTATTAATATACATTACATTTTGTTTATCCATTCATCAGCTGATGGACATTTGGGCTGTTTCCACCTTCTTGGATATTATGAAAATGTTGCTGTATAAGTTTTTGCAAGGACTTTAAAAAAATTTTTTATTAGAGTACAGTTGATTTACAATGTTGTGCTAGTTTCTGCTGTACAGCAAAGTGTATCAGTTATACATCTACATATGTATCACTCTTTCCTTAACATTCTTTCCCCATATAGGTCATTACAGAGTATTGAGGGGAGTTACCTGTGCTATATAGTAGGTCCTTATTAGTTATCTACCTTGTATTAGTAGTGTGTATTTGTCGATCCCAGTCTTCCAATGTATCCCTCCCCTCCCCTGGACGTGCATTTTTCTTTTTTAAATTTTTATTTATTTACTTTTGGCTGTGCTGGGTCTTTGTTGCTGCTCGGCCTTTCCTCAGTTGCGGTGAGTTGGGGCCATTCTCTAGGTTTTGGGTTTCTCATTGCAGTGGCTTCTCTTGTTGCAGAGCATGGGCTCTAAGGTGCATGGACTTCAGTAGTTAAGGCTCCTGGGCTCTAGAGCACAGGCTCAGAAGTTGTGGTGCACGGGCTTAGTTTCTCCAAGGCGTGTGGGACCTTTCCAGATCAGGGATCAAGCCCGTGTCTCCTACATTCACAGGTAGATTCTTTACCACTGAGCCATCAGGGACACCCTGGACATATGTTTTTAACTCTCTTGGGCATACAACTAGTAGTGTAATTGCTGAATCATACAATAGGGCAGACATATTCTTAATCTCTGTGTTTCTAATTCTACATGACATGAGCAACATCTTTCAAATTTAGTTTCTATACATTGAATCTACAGTTTCCTGCTTGGTCTGGTAGTCACTTTGCTTTAAGGGGTGGAGGAAGGGGCCTTTGATATAACTTAATGTTCCGCTGTTTTCATCCTATGTTCTCTTGACTCACTTTACACAGTACTGCTTCATGGGGTCAGCAGACAGTTAAAGCACAATCTTCCTCCACTGGGCTAATTTAGGTGCCTCTCTCTACTCCATCTCTCTATTCCATCTAAAAACTGGTTGAAATTTCCCCTCTCCTGATATCTCCTGTGGGAGTTAGGCCCTTTTATATTCCTTCAGTATCATTTTAGTAGGGTTTTGGGGGAGGGAAGGCTATAAGCAAATTCCCAGTTTGTTTAACCAGAAGTTGCACTAATTATGCATGTCTTTCCGGTCATGGCTCATCTTTGAAAGAGACCAGCTATTTGTTAAAATTTAGTTTAGAAAAAGATGAGGCAAGGGATCTGGACAGACCACAGTTTTAAACGGACCTTTTCTCTTAAACATGGTATCAGCAAATTTGTTTTCTTCCTCGTTTTCAAGATTAAGGGAATCAGTGTGGTAACACTCCCTACGACAGGCTTTGTCTTAGTCTGCTTGGGCTGCTACAAAATATATATATATCATAGGCTGGGTAGCTTAACCAAGAAACATGGCTCACAGTTTTGGAAGCTGAGAAGTCCAAAATCAAGGCACCAGCAGATCTAGTGTCTGGTGGGAGCCTGCTTCCTGGTGTACACACCGCTGTCCTCTCACTATGTTCACACAGAGCAGAAGTGGTGGGGGAGCTCTGGGGTCTCTTTTATAAGGGCACTAATCTCATTCATGAGGGCTCCACCCTCATGACCTAATCACCTCCCAAAGGTCCCACCTCCAAGTATCAGCACACTGGGGACTGGGTTTCAACACATGCACTTTGAAGGGATACAAACATTCAGTATAGGGCAGACTTTCTCATACGGTTCCCTCATTCCCCACTCCCATCTCCCCTCCTCCCAGCAGGTCCCCTCAGCTAAGAGTCAGGTACATGAATAATTACTACGGTGCTTATGCATGGCTTCTCCATTACTTCCACTTCCCCAATTCCTGTGTCCTACAGGGTGGAGTTGCTTCTCTGGAATCTTTCCAGCTGCTCACCTTATGGTTCTAAACAATGGGACCATTAAGATGAGCATTGCGTTTACTTGGCAGTATACAGCTTCTTTATGTCACTGAAGCTGGAGACAGGTACAAGAATGTTTAGTACTGAATAGCAAAAAGCTGGAAATGTACAAATGACTGATACCAGGAGGAGTGATAAGTACACATATTCATACAATTCATACTCATACACATACTCATACAATTCAGCACATATTCAACACAATTGTTGAATTCATACAATTCAACACAATTTGTCAGTAAAAACTGAGTGAACTATATAGGTGCGCATAGCAGCATAGATGGGTCTCAAAAACATACTGTTGAGTGAAAAAAAGTAAATCACAAGAATATATACCATATAAGTTCAATAAAATGCAAAAACTTTCCCAAATTAAAATATATTGCAAAGGAAAATATTCATAAAGAGTAAAACTCTAAGAGGTACAAATTATTATGTGTGAAATAAACTACAAGGATATATTGTAAAACACATGGAATAGAACAAATATTTTATAATAACTATAAATGGAGCATAATCTTTAAAAATTGTGAATCACTATATTGTACAGCTGTAACTTAAGTAGTTGTATGACTATACTTCAATTTAAAAAAGGGAGAAAAAAAGAAAGAGAGTAAGCTTCTAAAGAAAACTAAGGGAATGAGTAAGTAAAAATTCAGCAAAATAGTTATTGCCCGGAGAGAGAAAAAAAGGGGTGTGACCGGGGAAGTCCACATAGGACCTTCTAAAGCACAAGTTAAATTGGATTTTTAAAGCTGGTTGGCAGGTACAAATTTTATTGTTATTGTTAAGCTGTACATATATGTTAAGTACATTCTTTTGTTAACATAATATTTCATAAAAAAATGGAGAGATTGCTTTCTTCTATTCCTTATCATTTAAAAATGGAGTTGCTTCTCTTCACTCTTTGGAGGGTTTTAAGGATGAGGAGAGAACCAAAAAATGCTTCCCCCACATGTTTTATCAATGACTCCTCTCTCCAGGGATCTGAATAACTCACATACACAGTGTGTGAAGGCACAGGGCATTATGAACCTTGGATTTCCATTTAACACTGTAGACAAAGTCTATGGAACACTGACATCAAGAAGTTTCTGACTTCCAAATGGCTTAGTTTTGAAACCTTTGAAAGGAAAATGGCTTTCATTGGAAGATGGCTTGTGTATTTGTTTGGAGTGTCGATACAACAGTGACAGAGGAAGAAGCTAAGAGGACCTCACCTCCACCTGGGGCTTCCCTAGTGGTTCAATCCCTGGGTCGGGAAGACCCCCCAGAGAAAGGAATGGCTACCCACTCCAGTATTCTGCCTGGAGAATTTCATGGACAGAGGAACCTGGCAGGTTACAGTCCATGGGGTCCCAAAGAGTCGGACACGACTGAGCGACTGAACTGAACTGAGCAACTAAACGACAAATGACGATGAGCGACTAACATTTTTTACCTTCATCTGGGCCTTGCTGACTCCCAGAGGGAAAGGGCTACAGAGAGTAGAACAGGAGCCAGGGAGAAGAGGTGGTCTGTGGAGAGCTGACTAACCCAAGGCAAGGCCTGCTGATCCAGGGCCTGAGTGGACCCATAACCACCCCAAAATGACATGACGCCTGTGGGAAGGGTCAATGATACCTTTCCCTACTCAGAAGCTGGATCTGTTCATGCCAGAACAAGTTGTGAGTTGAGGGCCAAAGGCTCTGTCTTGGCCCGGAAAAGCCTGCAAGTCAGAGCTTAGTGAATAGACAGGGGTGGGGATGGAGCAGTTAACAAGAGAGGTTGGCAGGGCAGTGCTGGGGAGGGAATGTGGACTTTATCCCCTGCAGTGAGGAGCTGTTAAAGGGTTTAAGCCAGCAAGAGGTAGGATAAGATCTGATTGAGAAAATATATAATGAAAAAAATGCTAGTAAGGCTTCAGGAATTCACTTAAAGCAATCTGTACTGTATGAATCACATCAGCATCTATAATTACAGTAATGGCCATATGTGGGCACAATATGTGTTCACTCTACATAGAATATTTGGTGTGCATCAGGACTCAGAGGCCACTTGCAAAGTTCTGTGCCCACATCCTCCACTCCCAGGGCTAGGCTGCGGGGCTTCCCGGGTGGCTCAGATGGTAGAGTCCACCTGCAGTGTGGGAGACCTGGGTTCGATCCCTGGGTTGGGAAGATCCCCTGGAGAAGGGAATGGCCACCCACTCCAGTATTCTTGCCTGGAGAATTCCATGGACAGAGGAGCTTGGCAGGGTGCAGTCCATGGGGTCGCAGAGAGTCTGATACAACTGAGCGACTAACACTAGTTAATGATAATATTAAAACTGTTCTTCCTGACAGCAATGAACAGCTAATTCAGCTTCTTTCCTTAAGCTGGGGAGACCATGTCCCTAACACTAGGAGGAATGTTTGCCTTCCCATCTCCTATAAGGGTAATACACATCTAAGTCATGTAGTAGCTGTTACTTTTAACCACTTAAATATACGCCCCCAAACAGGAGAGGAACTAATACCCGACACATATTTATATTAATTAGGATTGTTAGCAAAACTAATAACTAGTATTATGACACCAGTCTTGAATTTGCCCGACTGACTCTTTTAATCCTCACAACATCTGCTGAGGTAGTTGTTATTGCCATTGGTATTATATAATCTTAACGATAAACTTAATTATACAATCTTTCATTCAGTATTCACATGCTGTGATAAATAAAGTCGAGGAGAGCAGACAGTACGTCTGTTATGTTTCCTCATGGAGCCTTCCTTGGTGCCTAGAACAGTGCCTGGCATGTGGTAAGCATTCAAACTGTGTTTGGTGAGCAAATTTTGAGTCCTCTTTTACACAAGTGACAACACCAAATCTCAGAGATGTTCAGTAGCTTACCAGCTATTAGGTCAGCAGCTAATCCCAAATCACATCTGTTGGGCTTCATCTTCTCAGTGGCTCCCAAATCGTCAAAGGTTTTATAAGGATCGCATAGTTTGTCAAGTTCCTAGCAATTAAACAGAAGGCTATTGAAAGATTAATTGCCACCTTCTAAAAAATCTTAACCATTTTGAGAACATAAGGCAGAATTTAGAGGTGAGCAGGAGAACGGCTGTGTTTAAACTTGCCATGTTTTAGAAAGATCTTACATTGAGAAATTCACACCTGGCATTTGAGAACAAAAGCTGGCACAGAACTCGAAAGAAGTATTGTTAGGAATTTTCCCAACTAAATCTTCCTAAGCTTATTATCAATAAAGAGGGTGTTTTCATTTAAATAGAGATCATTACGGCTTTATAGCTCTTTCTCCTCAACTGCAACCTCTGTTGGGCCAGGGTTCCAGTTTCCATGGGTCACTTGGTACTCATCATTCTTACCTCACTTGCTTGAAACAGCTGGCCAAGGAAGTCTGGGTCCTGATTCCAGACCTTTCCCCACACCCAGATTGGCCTGGGCACAAATTCTCTTATAAATTTCTCAATAGTCCACAGCCTCTGGAGGAAGCATAGAAAGATAAGATTACCTTTTCCCATAGAAAGGGTATTGAAGCAACTTTGTACAGGCTACCTTTGGTGAGAGAGGGAAGTTAAGTCTCTGAGAAAAGGCTCCATTGGGAGTAACAAGTCCTGTCCTATTCCCACTCCAATTATTTCTAGGCAGGAGTCCAGCCCAGGCTGTAAGGCAGACCCTCAGCCAGACAATGCAAGAGCAACTGATGTGTGAATGGACAGGTATTAATATTTACCCCAATCAAGAGAGAGTCCAGACTCTTTCCTGGTTCTATCATCCAGAACATGCCTAGACAGGAAACTGCAGAACACTGGCCTAAGACAATTGACGTTCTCTCCTCGCCGCAATGTGGGTAGTAATCAGAGGATGGACCCCTGATCTTTGACAAAGGAGTCAAGAACATACAATGGAGAAAAGACAATCTCTTTAACAAGTGGTGCTGAGAAAACTGGTCAACCACTTGTAAAAGAATGAAACTAGAACACTTTTTAACACCGCACACAAAAATAAACTCAAAATGGATTAAAGATCTAAATGTAAGACCAGAAACTATAAAACTTCTAGAGGAAAACATAGGCAAAACACTCTCCAACATAAACCACAGCAGGATCCTCTATGACCCAACTCCCAGAATGTTGGAAATAAAAAGAAAAAATAAACAAATGGGCCCTAATTAAAATTAAAAGCTTCTGCACAACAAAGGAAACCATAAGCAAGGTGAAATGACAGCCTTCGGAATGGGAGAAAATAATAGCAAATGAAGCAACGGACAAAGAATTAATCTCAAAAATATACAAGCAACTCCTGCAGCTCAATTCCAGAAAAATAAATGACCCAATCAAAAAGTGGGCCAAAGAACTAAACAGACATTTCTCCAAAGAAGACATACAGATGACTAACAAACATATAAAAAGATGCTCAACATCACTCATTATCAGAGAAATGCAAATCAAAACCACAATGAGGTACCATTTCACACCAGTCAGAATGGCTGCGATCCAAAAGTCTACAAGCAATAAATGCTGGAGAGGGTGTGGAGAAAAGGGAACCCTCTTACACTGTTGGTGGCAATGCAAACTAGTACAGCCACTATGCAGAACAGTGTGGAGATTCCTTAAAAAACTGGAAATAGAACTGCCATATGACCCAGCAATCCTACTGCTGGGCACACACACCCAGGGAACCAGAACTGAAAGAGACACGTGTACCCCAGTGTTCATTGCAGCACTGTTTTCAGCCAGGACATGGAAACAACCTAGATTTCTATCAACAGATGAATGGATAAGAAAGCTGTGGTACATACACACAATGGAGTATTACTCAGCCATTAAAAAGACTACATTTGAATCTGTTCTAATGAGGTGGATGAAACTGGAGCCTATTATACAGAGTGAAGTAACCCAGAAAGAAAAACACCAATACAGTATACTAACGCATATATATGGAATTTAGAAAGATGGTAACGACAACCCTGTATGCGAGACACCAAAAGAGACACAGATGTGTAGAACAGTCTTTTGGACTCTACAGGAGAGGGTGAGGGTGGGATTGTTTGGGAGAATGGCACTGAAACATGTAAATTATCACATGTGAAACAAATCGCCAGTCCAGATTCGATGCATGATACAGGGTGCTCGGGGCTGGTGCACTGGGATGACCCAGAGGGATGGGATGGGGAGGGAGGTAGGAGGGGGGTTCAGGATGTGGAACACATGTACACCCATGGTGGATTCAAGTTAATGTATGGCAAAACCAATACAATACTGTAAAGTAAAATAAATAAAACTGAGATTTTTTTAAAAAATGGAAAGATTTCAGATTTCTTGAATTCGCTGTAGTTTCAGTAACTAACATTGCATAGCTTTTTTATGATCTCAGAGCCATTTCTTTTGTTTTTTAAACTATATTTATTTATTTGGCTGTGCTGGGTCTTCATTGCTACCAGCAGGCTTTCTCTAGTTGCGGCGAGCCGGAGGTTACTCTCCAGTTGGGTGCGTGGGCTTCTCACTGTGGTAGCTTCTCTTGTTGCAGAGCATGGGCCCTAGAGCGCAGGCTTCAGTAGTTGTGGCACACGGACCTCCTTGCTCCGAGGCATGTGGAATCTTCCTGGACAGGGATCAAACCCGTGTCCCCTGCATTGGCAGGTGGATTCTTAACCCCTGGACCACCAGGGAAGTCTCTCTGAGCCATTTCTGATGTGCAAAGTATTTTCACACGCACCTTCTGCTGAGGTAAGCAGACCAATATTATTATTCACAAATTAGAGATGGACATAGAGATTATGTTATTTGTCCAAAGACATGTCATTCTCCCCAAAAGCAGCCTCCTGGTGGACTGTTGCTCAGTCATGGTGTTCGGCTTTCCTCCCTCTTCAAGTCAATTATCTACTACTTTTACATCATGAATTCTCAACCTTTGGTGTACCGTCACTTAGAGATTCTAATCTACCCTCACATTTGCAAGCATGTGAGCGCACACACACAATTTTGTATTAACTCTCAGGACTCTCAGAGATCCCCTGAAGACCATGGACACAAGGTTGAGAATCTTTTAGAATTAATATGTATGAGACCAAAAGGATGTAATTACCAAATGTAGTGAGTGAGTGAGTGAGTGAAGTCGCTCAGTCGTGTCCAACTCTTTGTGACCCCATGTACTGTAGCCCATCAGGCTCCTCCATCCATGGGATTCTCCAGGCAAGAACACTGGAGTGGGTTGCCATTTCCTTCTCCAGGGGATCTTCCCAACCCAGGGATCGAACCTGGGTCTCCCACGTTGTAGGCAGACGCTTTATCGTCTGAGCCACCAGAGTAGTAATAAACTGTATTTTCTCGTTTTGAAATTCAGCTACAGAACACATCTCAGGGACCGCTAGAGAAATTTGAATATGGAATATATATATATATATATATATATACACTAAATTTTATTAAGGAATTTTCTCAGGTGATATTAGGATAATTTTCTCTGATGTGATGATGGTGTTTATTTATGAGGATGCTTAAGGATTTTTAGGAGATACTTAAGTGTTTTTTTTTCCTGATATTTATTTATTTATTTGGCTAATGATTATTATTTATTTAATAATCCTGATTACTATTTATTTATTTATTTGGGTCTTAGTTGCAGAGCACTGGTTTAGTTGCTCTGCGGCATGTGGGATCTTAGTTCCCCGATCAGGGATCAAACTTTGCCCCCTTCATTGCAAGGTGGATTCTTAACCACTAAACCACTGGGAAAGTCCCAGTGCTTAAGTATTGAGAGGTGAAATATCATGAAGTCTGCAACACATTTTCAAATGGTTCAGAAAAATATAAAAAGATACAAGATTTAATAATATGACATTTGCCAATACTACATTATTTTAAATCTATAAGAACAGCAATTGCATTTAAGTTAATCTAGTTTACAAAGAACATATAGCAGACTATTAGTAGTTTAATCTTGGTGGTGATATATGCATGTTCACTGAAGAGTTATTTCAACTTTTCTGTACATTGGAAAGTTTTCATAATAAAATACTGGGGTAAAAAGTTTCTGTTTGTGGTATCTCTCAAATCTGCTCCTCTATTAGTTATCTATTCCTATGTAAGAAATTACCCCCAAATTTAGTGACTTAAAACTACAAATATTTCCAGGTAAATACCCCAAAGAATTGAAAGCAGAGACTCAAAGAGATATTCATAGATCCACATTCATAGCAGCATTATTCACAATAGCCAAAAAGCAGACACAACTCAAGCGCCCATCAGTGGATGAATGAAAAAACCAGGTATGCTATACATACAATGGAATACTGAACTTCAGCCTTAAAAAGGAAGGAAATTCTAACACAGGCTATAGCATGGATGAACCCTGAAGACACTGTGTTAAGTGAAATAAGTCAGCCACGAAGGGACAAATAGTGTTTGATTCTATGTGTACAAGATAGCTTCTGCTGCTGCTGCTAAGTTGCTTCAGTCGTGTCTGACTCTGTGCGACCCCATAGATGGCAGCCCACCAGGCTCCCCCGTCCCTGGGATTCTCCAGGCAAGAACACTGGAGTGGGTTGCCATTTCCTTCTCCAACACATAAAAGTGAAAAGTGAAAGTGAAGTCGCTCAGTCGCGTCTGACTCTGCGACCCCATGGACTGCAGCCCACCAGGCTCCTCCATCCATGGGATTTTCCAGGCAAGAGTACTGGAGTAGGGTGCCATTGCCTTCTCCGGTACAAGATAGCTAGAGCAGTCAAATTCATAGAGACACAAAGTACAATAGTGGTTGCCAGGGGCTGGATGGGAGAATGAGGAGTCAGTATTTGATGGATTTGGAGTTTCAGTTTGGGATCATGAAAAAGTTCTGGATATGCTTGTGCTGTTGATTGCACACTATAAATATACTTAATGGCAATGAACTGTAAATCTAAAAGCGTTAAATTGGTAAATTTTATGTTATGTATATTGTACCACACACATCATCAACCCACAAACAAAACATATATCATCTCACAATGTGTGCATGCTAAGTCACTTAAGTCATGTCCGACTCTTTGCAACATTATAGACCGTAGCCCACCAGGCTCCTCTGTCCATAAGATTCTCCAGGCAAGAATACTGGAGTGAGTTGCCATGCCTTTCTCCAGAGGATATTCCCAATCCAGGGATCGAACCTGTAGATCTACCGTATTCTTTTTCCATTTTTCTGAAACAAAACAAGCCTCATTATTTGGATATTTCAATAAATAAATCCACAAAGGTAGAAAATCTCAGGACAAATCACATTTTGACAAAAAGCTCTGAATCAGGATAAAACGGCCAATTAACAGTTGAACCAGAAACTGCCAACATTTGAACTTATTTTACTTGTTGCTGTATGTATGTAAATAATATAAAGAAAAACTCTAATTCAGAAAAATAATAAAGTGGGAAATGACAAACTGGAAACAAAATAATTTAAACCATTTAAAGACCCAGTTTACAACATAGGAAGAAAAGCATCACCTTTCTTAATATAAACTGATTAAGAACTAAGTACTCCATCTAGCTTTTCCCCTGCTCTGAGTGATGTCTTCTTGCCCATCTGCTTTGGATGCCCACTGATCCATTAATCAGAACCTTCTGTAGTCCTTTCCCAAGTACTCATGATCTAATAAATAGGCCAAGTGGATAACTCTCTTTCAAAAGAGTACAGAATTTCTGCCCTTTTCGTCTCTACTTTCCAAGTATCTTTGGCTTGAGCTTATCTCATTTTTTGCAGCTTAAGAACTCAGGGAAAGTTGCCCATGAGGGCACAGGTAGGATCTCCCCACCTCTGTGAGGCGACTCCTTGTGCCTTAAGCTGGGTGAACCGCTGGATAGAAATGTACGGTTCCCCCCATTCAAGGAACAGGAAGAGAACCCAAGAAATCCAGTTCCAGCTTCCCTTCCCATTTTCAGATCACTTCAGCGATTCCACACTACACTAATTAGGCAAAAACTTATTTAGGTCTCTTGAGTTCTTTTCCACACCAAAATTTCATATTTTAAATTGTTATATAAACCGTAAGCCTGTCAACTTCATCCTTTCATGCTTTTTTATATTTTCAATTTTCTTTGGAAAGAGCTTTCGTAATCTCAAGATTAAAACCAAAAAAAAAAGTTCTCCTGTATTTATTTCTAGTACTTTCATATGGCTTAGTTTCTCAATCCATCTGGAACTTATTTGGGGTCTTTTCTCAAATTTATGGGTGAATTAATCCCTCCAGCAGCATTTCCTCATTTATTAGAAATGTTTCCTTTACAAGTAAAATATTCTTTTATTCTCATAGCTATTTCTGGATTGTATTATGTCCCAATGTTTTATTCTACTGATTCTATGTCTCCAAATGTTGTTTTTATTACTATAGCTTCAAGGTATATTTTGATATCTAAAAGGACAGCCTCTCATTTTTTTCTTTCCCCAACTTTTCTTGGCTCTTTTCTTCGTAGTTCATAGGTTTTACAACCTGAGGTAAATCTGAGTCAGTTTTCTCATCTGAAAAGATTAATAGACTATGGGCTCTAGAGTCATTTTGTCTGAATATCAGCAACGATCCACTCAGGCAAATGGAAAGTCTTCTATTTGAGCAGAGGCGGTTTAATATAGGGAACTGGTGACAAGATATGGAAAGACTAAGTATCTTAATGCAAAAATAGGAGGCTAGGGACTTCCCTGGTAGTCCAGTGGTTAAGAATCTACCTGCCAATGCTTTTGAACTACGGTGCTGGAGAAGACTCTTGAGAGTCCCCTGGACAATAGGGAGATCAAACCAGTCAATTCTAAAGAAAATCAACCCTGAATATTCACTGGATGGACTGATGCTGAAACTCCAGTACTCTGACTACCTGATGCAAAGAGTCAACTCACTGGAAAAGACCCTGATGCTGGGAGAGATTGAAGGCAGGAGGAGGGGGTGACAGAGGATGAGATGGTTGGATGGCTTCACCAACTCAATGAACATGAGTTTGAGCAAACTCTGGGAGATGGTGAAGAACAGGGAAGCCTGGCGTGCTGCAGTCCATGGGGTTATAAAGAGACAGACACAACTTAGAGACTGAACAACAAGAGACTTCCCAAGTGGCCCAGTGGTTAAGATTCCCTGCTCCCAATGCAGTCCCCTGAGTGTATTTAGTACTTTATCAGTTATTGACATTGCCCCATCTCATTCTCCCAACAAAAGCTCTGATGCAGACAGGGCAAGCTTCATTTTCCCTGCTCAACAGCAATGGAATCCAAGAATTCAAGAAGATAAGTGGTAGACCCAAAGGCCAGGGGGGCTTGGGACAAAGCCACCTCACTCACGTTCAGGATGCTTCCTACTAATATCCCAGGTGGCCTCCCACAAGCATGTGTGAGATAATGAGCATACACACACGTGTGCATCACACACACACACACACACAATAGGTTCAAATCTCTGAAGAGAAGGTTCATGCCTTATCAATCTTAATATTCCTGCACCAGGTAAAGCACCTGGAAGCTAGGAAAGAAGTGATTGTTGGCCTTAATTCCTGGAAAGGACCCTCCTGGGGGATGGAAGAAAGAATATATGTGAGGATTACAGCCAGAGCCAGGGGTCAAGATTAGCGTGACCAAACTCTACAAGGCTCTGGCCCTTGATTCCAGCTTTACCCAGCCCTTTCTCAGGTCATCAAAGAGCAGCGGGCATGGTCACCAGAAGGGAAACAAATCTGCCCACTGGCTCTGTGCACCCCCGCGCCCAGGGCATGTAACAACTTCTTGTGGGCAGTGGGGTCCCTGACAGGCAGGAGCTTGCTCTAAACCTACAGTAGTAATCACCCCAGGGCTGCCCATCCAGGGCCTGGCATCCACACTGGTCCCTGACAAACCGGTTGGAGCAGGAGCCTCATTCATGTGCGTATGGATCACTTACAGGAAGCATGGGACACTAAAGATTAGAAGAAGACTAAGCTAATAAAATGGTTGCCATTGGACATCAGTGTTTGCCAGGCACTTTCTACATGAATATTTCTGGTTCTATTCTTCACTCAGCCAGGGAAAGCCGTGGGCACTGCTGGGGTCTGCCTCAGCCTGTTGCACTGGCTTCAGCTGTGAACTTGTTCTCCTCCGACACGGATGCTGCAACCTCAGTTGATTTGGCTTGGCTCTGCATCTGTGCTTTTTCTCCTTATCCTGAATGGGGAGCCACTCTCTCCTGTCTGCCTAAAGACGCCCGGAGCAGGGGCACTGGGATGGGCTTGGCGCGGGTGGCCCAGGCAGCTGCCCACGCTGCTGCTCCATGCTTTCAAGAGCTCTGCTGCCTGCCCCATTCTCCTCCCTGCCCACAGGCGTCCCAGCGCCCTTGGGAGTCGACAGGAAGAGACAGGGTCGTGAATTAGACAGCGGGCAGTGGGTGGGAAGAATAAAAGCCAAAGGCCTGGGCGGGTAGTGGTGGGAGGAATTGGGAGATTGGGATTGACACGTATACACTATTGATATTGTGTAAAAAATAGATAACAAATAAGAACATATTGTATAGCAAAGGGAACTCTACTTAATGCACTGTGGTGACCTGGATGGGAAGAAGTCCAAAAGGGAAGGGGTACATGTATATGTATGGCTGATTCATTGTACAGCGACTATATTCCAATAAAAATTAATTCAATTTTTTTTAAAAGCCAAAGGCCTACATGGGGACTCTGAGACCCCATGCCCTCTGTCCCGGTTACCTCTCAGGACTCATTTTTTTCTTTCTCTTTTTAAAAAATATTTATTTATTTGGCTGCCCCGAGTCTTAGTTGCACTGGGGATCTTTAGTTGTGGCATGCAGTATTCTTGGAGGCTTCCTAGGTGGTTCAGTGGGTAAAGAATCCACCTGCAGTACAGTAGACAAAGATTCGATCCATGGAACGAGAAGATCTCTGGAGGAGGGCATGGAAATCCACTCCAGTATTCTTGTTGGAGAATCCCATGGACAGAGGACCCTGGTGGACTACAGTCCATAGGGTCACAAAGAGCAGAACATGACTAAGCACATACATAGTATTCTTAATTGTGGCATGTGGGATCTAGTGCCCTGGCCAGAGATTGAACCCAGGCCCCCTGCAGAGTCTTAGCCACTGGACCACCAGGGAAGTCCCAGGCTCATTTCCCCTTTCTCTCCACTCACATCACTCTTCACTGCTCCTGGAACAGGCCAGGGCCTTTGCACCACTCTTCACCCAGACGGCACTGTGCTCCCTCCTGCTTCCTGTTCCACACTCTGTTCTGATGTCATTTTCTTGCTGAGGCCTTCCTTGACCACCTTCCTACAATCACAAGACCCACTCTCCACACCCTTGCCTCTTCCCTGGCTCCTCTCACCACCCACCTTACTTATCCGGCTGATTGATCGAGCTCCCCACCTCTGAAGTTTGGTCTGTTTGCTCACTGCTGTCTGCAGCACTGAAGCAGCACCTGACACATAGCACAGGCTCAGTGATATTGTGAAATTCTTGCATGGATGAGGCTCGCCTGTGAGCTGATTCCAGGCAGCCTTGGGTTTGGGTCAGCCCTGCTCCCTTCTGGGCCTGGCTTAGTTCCTCTAACGACGAGGGCACATGTACCACTGGGTAAGCTGCCTTCCAGTGGTAATAACTGATGAGTCTGGACAATATCCTCTTACCACCCAAGCAAAGCTCAAACAGAAGGCAATGAGGGCAGGGAGGCAGGAAGCAGCTGCCAGTATGACTAACTGGGATCTTAGGTCATCATCCCCCAGTGCCAATCCTTACAGGTCTCAGCATGGCTCAGGATTACTGAGACTCATGTGGCCAGACCCGGTTCAAAAGGGCCACAAGGAGCGCTTGGAAAAACAACTCCATTTTAGGGAGCTGACACAGAGGCCTGGAGGAGGAATTGAGATTTGATGAACTCTGTACAAAAACTTTGCAAAATCAGACTTGATTCAGTTCTTTGGGTTTTTTGGCTTCACTGGGCCTTTGTTGTGGCACTTGGGCTTTCTCCAGTTGTGGCTCGTGGGGGCTACTCTCTGTTGTGGTGCACAGGCTTCTCTTAGTTGTGGTTCATGGGCTCTCTAGTTGCAGTGCTCAGGCTTAGTTGCCCCATGGCATGTGGGATGGCATCCCTGCCCAGGGAGCGAACCTGAGTCCTCTGCAATGGAAGGGGGATTCTTAACCACTGGACCACCAGGCAAGTCCCTGATTCAGTTCTCATTCAAGCCATATTTATAAGGGCTTCCTCAACACCAGGCACTTCTCTAGGGGGGAATAGAGTCGTGAACCCCATGAGTGAGGTCCAGTCTTGACCTGTACATTGATTTGTGTCCCAGCATGTCATCCCTCGCCAAGGCCTGGTGTCATTTTCCTTGCAACTTCCTGCTCCCAGTACCTTAAGTCTTCCCAGATCTACTGGCTACATTTAGACAGATGCCCTTTATCTCAAAAACAACCAGCAGCAACCACTCGCACCTCTGACAGACCAATGAGACAGCGCTCGTTCTCCTGTAGTCCTCTCTGGCATCCAAGTCACGTCAACTTTGCATTCTGTCCCCGTTCTGGGAAACTCCAACTCTCTTCCTCATTCTCAGCACCTTCATGTCTTTGGTCCTACCACTCCCTGACAAAGTCACCTTCTCTACCTGTTGGGTTAATTGCCCCAGTGGCTCCCAAACTAATTGTATGTCTCCTGTATTCAGCGCCTTTGTGCATTCATCCACATCGGAGCTGTCTCTCCCCTCCCTTCTCTCTGCCTCTTCAGCACGGCTGATACCTCACCCTCTCACCTTCAAGGGGAGACAGACTCCTCTCAGTTCCCCAACTCTTGATAAACTCGCTACCACCCAGAATACCCGCTTTTCATGAGGGCATCGTCATCTGTACATGCACACATCTTTCCATGTAATTACCAGCCGTTTCCTGTATGTATGTCTTATTTTTCCCTGAGACTGTAAACTCCTTGAGGGCAAGGACAAGTTCCTTTTTTGTTCTTCTTGGCCTCGAGGTATGTGGGAATCTTAGTTCCTCAACCAGGGTTTAAACCTATGCCCCCCTGCATTGGAAGCACAGTCTTTACCTCTGGACTGCCAGGGAAGTACTGAGGGGAAGAACAATTTCTATTTTTCAGTGTCCTATACAGCTCAGTACCCACTCACTCTGCTATCAATCTGACCTGGATTTACCAAGTGATGATATTTAAGAAGAACGTTGTTGTTCTTTAGTTGCTAAGTTGTGTCCGACACATTTGTTACCCTGTGGACTGTAGCCTGCCAGGCTCTTCTGTCCATGGAATTTCCCAGGCAAGAATACTGGAGCAGGTTGCCATTTCCTACTCCAGAGGATCTTTCCAACCCAGAGGTCGAAACTGCACTGGCAGGTGGATTCTTTACTACTGAGACACCAGGGAAGCCCTTAAGAAGAATACATTTGTGGAAGTGTGTATTCGTTTTTAGATGTTAAGAGGAAAATATAGAATACAAGATTATGTTATGGTCTGAGGACCACGGTATAAACTATGTACTCATAAAGGTAAACCTGGAAGGAGATCAGTAAAAAATAGAAGTTTTTTGTCAGGGTTGTTGGATTATGAGTGATTTGTTTAACAATCCGTAAATTTTGTGAGTGTGCGGCTTGTGCATTTGAAAAGAGGCTTTTTGTTGTTGTTTTTTTAAGTACATAGAGGGCTTTAAATGTCATTGAAACATTCCACTCTCGGGTACAAATTCTTCAAGGCTTTCTTAGGAAAGAAGAGGGGATGGGAGCAGGTTAAGCAGGGTTGGCAGTTCTTCAGAGATTTCAATCAAGTCATATTTATACACAAATAGCTAAGCAAAGTGGCGGTGGGTGGGGGGAACCAAAGTCCAAGTTTTGCCTACAAATGTTTATTCCCTGAGGATGGGACAGAAAAATAAACAGTTTAAAATAACCCACGAAATCATGTGAGCTGTAGAGATTTTTTTTTTCTCTCTCCCAGAAGAAGAACTGTATTCTTGAGTTTCCTGGTGTTTTGTGCTCTGAAGCCCTGGCAGCACAGGGTGCGATTGGGGGAGGGAGAGGCAGGGTATACCCTCCTTGGTGGACAGCTCTGGGCACAGGTTTCCTCTGATTCCTTAACTTTTTTTGACGTGTATATTTTATTCATATCAGACTGTGGGCTCTCAAATATGAAGACCATGTCTTTTCTGGTGTCTTTCTGGTGGGAGGAGTGGGGGTGCAGCCCCATTCCACCTGCTAGATCTTAGTTCTCAGACCAGGGATTGAACCCGTGTCCCCTGGAGTGGAAGCACAGAGTCCTAACCACTGGACCCCCAGGGAAGTCCCTAGGACCATGCTCTTTCTGTCAGAGTGGTGGCCCCACAGTATACCTAATATAAGGGGAGCCCAAGAGATCATTTGTCCAATGCCCTCATCAGACCCAGGAAGACCAGACTCAGAATGAGGCATGTGCAGAGGCCATACAGCCTGGGACTCCTGGGGGAACTGGTTTTAGAGAGCTCTGGAGTGCACAAGCCCAGCCCCCACAGTGTTGCTCAGGTGTTTGTAACATTCCTCTGACAAGTGTGGGTTGAGCCTAAATACACCCCAGCCCAGAAACATGGCAGAAGGGCGACAAGGAACAAACTGTACTCTTAACACTGAGGAGCTTAGGATTCAGAGAGAGAGGGAGATGGGGCAAGTTCACAGATAACCGGAATACCAAGCAGAACGGAAGAAGCATTGCAAGAGGCACATGCAAAAGAGGAAGGAGCCTCTGACAAAGTAGGCTGAGAACGTCTCCGTTGGCCTGAGGCTGGCATTAAGGAGTTCAGGATGATGCAAATGAGGTCAGAGGCACCGAGACAGTTGCATTCATTTAACAAATCCTTGCTAATCACCAACTACTGGTGCCAAGTAAGGTTTTAGGTATTTGGGAAGCAAATCTCTCCCCTTGTGAAATTTACATTCAAGTAAGAGTAGAGACACTACACAAGATAAATAAGTATTATAAAAGCTGGTCCTAACCAACTGGTGTGTGTGTGTGTGTTAAGTCGTGTTCAACTCTTTACAGCCCCGTGGCCTGTGGGCCCACCAGACTCCTCTGTCCATGAGATTTTTCAGGCAAGAATACTGGAGTGGGTTGCCATTCCCTTCTCCAGGGGACCTTCCTGATCCAGGGATCGAACCCAAATCTCTTGCATCTACTGAAGTGACAGGTGGGTTCTTTACCACTAGAGCCACCTGGGAAGGCCAGTAGGCTGGTGAGAATGTAAAACTGCAGCTGCTATGGAAAAACAGCATGTTAGCTCCTCAAAAAATTAAGCATAGAATTATCATTAGATCCAGCAATTACACTTCTGGGTATATACTCACCCCATGCAGAAAACTGGGATAAGAGTGGTCCAAAGAGAAGGATCAGCAAATGCAAAAGCCCAGAGGCAGAAATTGTCAGGAGACCACTGTGACAGAGCCACTGTCACGAGAATCCATTGTTTTACTTCTGTGTCTCTTCAGTCAATTCCAATGGTCCTAGTATTGTGGGAGTCACTCAGTCATGTCCGACTCTCTGTGATCCCATGGGCTGTAGTTCGCCAGGCTCCTCTGTCCATGGAATTCTTCAGGCAAGAATACTGGAGTGGGTTGCCGTGCCCTCCTCCAAGGGATCTTCCCGACCCAGGGATTGAACCCAGTCTCCTGCATTGCAGGTAGATTCCTTACCGTCTGAGCCACCAGGGAAGCCCTGGTACTAAGTACTAGTAGCAACGGTCCTAGGGAGACTGTTAATAGTGGGACTGGGAAAAACTTTGCTCAGCTCTGAGGGGCAATACACAGAGCAGAGGGTCTTATTTGGGTGAGGGTAGGAGGAGTGACCTGGCTTTACTGAATTCAGCAAAGTCACTGTAGACTCTAGCCGTTTACTTCTATGGGGAATGTGATCACTCAGACCATAGGGCTGCATGTGACCATTAATTCATTTCTCTGGAAACAATTCTGTTAGGACAGGAACTGAGAATTCTTTCTCCATGACTTGTGGCTGAGTTTGTGTTCTGTGAGAACACTGGGTTTTGCATTTCTCATTACACTGCTCTCATAGCTCCTGGGTTTGGAAACGGTCACTGCCATTAAATTCTTTTATGGCTTTCACCCCCATCAAACCAAGGATAAAGGTGAATAAAGAACTCATCCTGAGTAGACTGCTCCAACACCCCCAAGACAATTCCTCTTCATAAAACCTAGAGTTTCATGCCAGGGACATTACATAAAAATAAAGCCAGAGTAACCAAGTGCCAATTACATTTTTATGGACAATGAGTCCATAACATGCTATGAGATGAAATCTTTCTTTCAAGATATTTTAATTGCCAGATGCAAAAGACAGTCGACTGTTTGCTTGTTGAAACTTTTCCAGCCTTGTGGCTAATGCCCATTGTAGCTGCATTAAAGGCTCTGGGGCATCTCTGCCCAGATGTGATGGCCAAGAACCAGTGATGACTTCAGCATGAGCTTTCTCCACCTGCCAGCTCCGCCATCTTGGCTGGGCCTGCATACCAGCTGCCTGACTCCATCTGACTAGGAGGTCCCATTGGATTGTGCATCCTTGTGTAGAGGCCAATACTCACAGTGAAGTTTTTTAGGAAACAAGCTCCAAGTCTAAGGCTGAGGGATGTTGTGGGCCTAAGGGTGGTCTCTGGAGGGATCATCTCTGAAATTCTCTGCTAAGACCCAGTGTGTCTAAGCCACAGTATTATGGAAAGCGCATAGGAAGGAATAGAAGACAAGAAGTCTGAAGCTAACCATGGTTTTTATCTTGGTACTGGTTATCTCCGACTCACTTAACTCACCCCAGAGCCACACCCTGCTCAACTCTGCTCTGTGCCCCTGGAGACTGATCCGTACAGACATCCGCAGGCTCCCTGTGTTCTGGCCTAAGGAAAGCCAATGGGGATCTCTAGGAGAGGGAGGTTGGGTGTGAGTTCCCAAACTCCTTCCTGGGTCTCCACGGGCTGTAGTCTCCTTCTCCTGCAGGTATCTCTCTACAGGTTCTGGTAACTGCATCCTCTTCTCTCTTTTGCAGGCCCAGGTTGCTCCCCCAAACTCCACACTGTCCCTTGCAGTTTCCCCACTTCTGTAAAGAGTTCCTTTATTGAATTCTGCTGAAATGATCCGGTTAGAGTGTGTCCTCTGTCCTCCTGCCAAAACCCTGACTGATGAAGCCATGAGTGAGCTGGGTGGCCCTGATCATACTAGCTGAGGCCTTGGTTTTCTCATCTTTATAATGGAGATGAACAAGCCAGTTCTTACACACTCGTTCCAGAGTTTTCATTAAGTTTATGGTAGATGTAAAGCACTTAACAAACATGTCTTAAAAATAAATATGTTAAGTTTCATGATTCCAGGAATGCCTAAAAATAACATGCTATCTTAAAAAAAAATTGTTTTTATTTATATATTTTTGGCTGTATTGGGTCTTTGCTGCTCAGGCTTTTCTCTAGTTGTCAGACATGTCCTGACTTTATTTATTTATTTATTTTTTTGGTAAGCTTTACAAAATTTCATTTTATATTGGAGTATAATTGATTTACAAGGCTGTGTTAGTTTCAGGTGTATAGCAAAGTAGTTTAGATATATATATACATACATGTATGTATTCTTTTTCAGATTCTTTTCGCATATAGGTTATTGCAGAATATTGAGTAAATTTCCCTGTGCTATACAATAGGTCCTTGTTGACTGTTTTTTAAGATTTTTTGATGTGGATCATTTCTTTAAAAGCCTTTCATTGAATTTGTTACAATATTGCTTCGGTTTTATGTTTTGGTTTCTTGGTCCTAAGGCTCATGGGGTCCTAGCTCCAGGAGCAGGAATCG
This sequence comes from Ovis canadensis, assembly GCF_042477335.2. Taxonomy (NCBI): domain Eukaryota; kingdom Metazoa; phylum Chordata; class Mammalia; order Artiodactyla; family Bovidae; genus Ovis; species Ovis canadensis. Next base: position 57,453,760 of record NC_091247.1, read on the forward strand.
AACCTGTACCCACCCCACACCACCATTCCTTCTCACATTGGAAGGTGAAGTCTCAACCCCTAGACCTCCAGGGAAGTCCTTCTATTTTATATACAGTATGTATGTGAATCCCAAACTCCTAATTTATCCCTCCCCACTCACCTTTCCCCTCTGGTAACCATCAGTTTGTTTTCAAAGACTGTGAGGCCATGTTTGCTCTGTAAAACATGTCCTGACTTTAAATGCCACTTCTGACACACCCTATATGTGTGACCTTAAAGAGAGCATTTAATCCCTCTGTTTTCATCAGGTCTTTTAAGTGGGGGTTGTCTGCCTTACTTAAGTACAAGATGACAGTGAAAGTCCCTTGTAAATGAAATTGAGCTCTTGGCAATTGATCCCCCAAGGCTTCTTTAAATACGTCATCTCTAATTATTCACCATCTGATTAAGAGGGGGAAGTGAGAGTCACCCTGATGTGAGACTCAGAGGAACGGTGTAGGTCTTGTGCTCAGTCGCTTCAGTTGTATCTGACTCTGCCACCCCATGGACTGTAGCCCACAGGGCTCCTCTGTCCATAGGATTCTCCAGGCAAGAATACTGGAGTGGGCTGCTATGCCCCTCCTCCAGGGGATCTTCCTGACCAGCATCTCCTGCAGCTCCTGCATTGCAGGTGGATTCTTTACCGCTGAGGTCTTGGGAGAAGGCAGTTAGGGGGCAAGACAGATGAGGGCCAGATGTTCTGACTACCTAGCATGAAAGAGCCACCCTGGGCTGGCAGCAGTCCAGACACAGGAGTTGGTTCACAGGCAGAAAAGACCAGTCCTTGCCCTGGAGGACTTTACCCTTTAACCAGGGAGCTAAGTGTAACCCACAGAAAATCGTTTCAGTTCAGTTCAGTTCAGTCGCTCAGTCATGTCCGATTCTTTGCAACCCCATGAATCGCAGCACGCCAGGCCTCCCTGTTAGGGGGGTTATAATTGCCATGTTGGGTGCCTCACAGGAAGCTCGCCATGCACGGGAACACCTCCATCAGGCAGCAAGGAAGAGCTGGGCCTCCAGGGGAGCTGGGTACAGCCGCTAAGCAGGGGCACCCAGCAGGGAGAAGGGTGGCTGTGGGTAGGGGGAGACAGCTTTAGGAGGTAAGAAGGGCCAGATTGCTGGGGCGTCCGGCGGAGCTTGTTACTGTTTTCGTTCAGGCAATAGGAAACAGAAAACCACCACACGGTTTTCAGAAAACCACCACACAAAGTGGATTGTTTAGAAAGATGCGTTTTGCACAGATGGGCAGGATGAAGCGATGAAAAGGCTACAGATTAAAAAAAAAGAGAGAGAGAGAGATTTTTTTTTTTCACTCTCTTAAAGAAACTTCAGTACTTGCAATGGGGCTTCCCTGGTGGCTCAGATGGTAAAGAATCTGTCTGCAATGCAAGAGATTCTTTTTCTGGGGTTTGATCCCTGGGTGGGGAAGATGCCCTGGAGAAGGAAAAGGTGACCCACTTCAGTATTCTTGTCTGGAGTATTCCATGGACAGAGGAGCCTGGTGGGCTACAGTCCATGGGGTCACAAAGAATCGGACACGACTGAGCGTCTAACACTTTCACTTTTCAATATTTGCAATATAACCCATGAATGAGTATAGGTGGTTCTACCTTCGGCCAAAGACAGACCCCTCCCAGAACATTTGCTTTCCCTTTAAATGAGGTTTATTTACCCTTCCAAATGAGAAGCTTATACTACTGTGAGGTGACTGTCACAGCCCTGCAGATCCCAAATCAAATAGGGTTCTTTGCTTGAGGCCTTGTGGATTTCAACCATATTTTCCCCACTTGTCACACTCCAGTAACCAAATGTGTGTGTGTGTGTGTGTGTGTGTGTGTGTGTGTGTGTGTGAAAACAACAGGCAGAGACTTTCCTGGTGGTCCAGTGGTTCAGACTGCAGGCTTCCACTACAGGAGGCCTAGGTTCAATACCTGGTCAGGGAAGTTCCACATGCCACTTGGTGAAGCCAGAAAGCAAACTCCACATTGTGTCTATACAAAACTGCATGCTCAGTCACTCAGTTGTGTCCAACTCTTTGCAACCCCATGCTCCTGTGTCTATGGGATTTCCCAGTCAAGAATACTGGAGTGAGTTGCCATTCCCTCCTCCAGGGATCTTTCCAACCCAGGTCTCAAACCCTGGTCTCCTGCATTGCAGGCAGATTCTTTATCATCTGAGCCACCAGGGAAGCCCACAATTAACCTATGGGTTATTTCAGAGATGACCACTCAGGTTCAATTTAGCACTATTGGGGGGTTTTGTGATCAGCTTTCCCTTATTATCAACTCACTTTGCAGACCAAGCTCAGCAGTAAAACATTTTTCACAATTCCCCACCCCATGCCCTCACTCCACGCCCCAGGCCCCTACTCCATCCCCTACCCCGAGGCTTGGCTTAGCTTAGATTCTGAAGCTCCTGGACTGCTTCTCTCAGTAGCCAACAATCTTTTGTCTCAGGTCCAAGTTGCTTATTTATCTTTCCTAGGCTATTTAAGTCACTGAGAGAAATGTATTGGTTTGCTTTTGAGGTGGGGCCCCCAAAGGACGGGTGGGACCTGAGAGACCCAAGCCGAGAAATGGGTTCTGGGTGGGGAGAAGCCCCAGGAGAGGATGCAGAGGTCAACATGGGCTGGCTGTGTCCAACAAATTTGGCACGTGGGATACACTGGAAAAGAGAAGGGGCAGAGGGAACAACAACTCTGAGTCGTCAGGGTCCTGTCGTGGAGAAGGGGCTTGGAACCCCCGGTCTATGGCTGGTTTCAGGGGCCCTGAACCCTGAAGGTGTGCTGCATTTGGGGTATGTTTGTGCAGGCTCAGCAGAGATGGTCATGAGTTTGGGGAGAGCCTTTGGCTAAAACTTTGGGATTTTACTCCATCGAAGCAAAGGAGTTTGGGAGCTGAAAGCAACAAATCAAGGGGAAAACAGTTAGCTGTGTATGGGTTTTGTCACTGTTGTTTGGTTTTCATTTTTTAAAGCTTAATTTGGCCGGCAGTGGTGTGTTAGAATGAGAAGGAACTCAAGCAGAGAGATGACTTTAGTCTCCTACGGTTCAGGCATGAGGTAAAAAAGGCCCAAACACAACGGTGGGAGGCACAGAAGAAATGTTGTCCAAGACACTTGGCCTTGGATCACAAGAGTTTGTGACCACATGCGATGGGAGGAAAAAGAAGGTATTAGTGAATTAAAGTGACCAGTCAGCCCAAGCTAGGTGTAACTAGGTTTACACACAATACTGGTTGACTTATATAGCCTTTTAACAGCAGATTTTGCCTACAAATTGCCCCAAAGATCATTTTCTTGAAGGATCAATGTGCCTTTTCCAAAGGAGACATGAGTGATCAATGAGCTCTGGACTTCTTCCTAGACAGAGCAACTGGGCCAGGGCACCGGACTGCGCTGACAGCGGCCAAACATGAAAGGATTTTCCAGGAGAAAGTCACGACAGGCCCCAGGGATTCACCAGGTCTCGCTGTTGCATCTTTTTTTATTGTATAAAAATTACTTATTTTTTGGCTGGGCTGGGTCTTTGTTGCTGCCCCTGGGCTTTTCTCTAGTTGCAGTGCTCCGGCTTCTCATTGCAGTGGCTTCTCTTGTTGCAGAGCACAGGCTCAAGTGTATGTGGGCTTTAGTAGTTGTGGCTCTTAGGCTCTAGAGCACAGCCTCAGTATCTGCGGCATGTGGGCTTCAGATGCTCCACAACATATGGAATCTTCCCAGACCAGGGATCGAACCTGTGTCCCCTGCATTGGCAGGTGGATTCCTAACCACTGCACCACCAGGGAAGTTCTCTTTTTAAAAATTATTATTATAAGGACAAAAAATAATCAAAGGGCAACAAAAATAATCAAAAAGAGAAATCAATTTCTCTTTTTGGCTTTGGTAGCTACATGCTTGATTAATCCTGTTGACCGACACGGCAAATACCCCAAATAAAAGTCCATATTTGTGGAAAGCCTACTATACTCAAGACACTTTGGGATTTTAAAACTAGTAAATTTAAAGGTAACCTGTAACGAGGAAATTAATGGGTTTTTTTCTGGGGGGTACCACTTCTACTTAATTGAAGAAGTATTAAAATTTTTGTTATCTTGAGAAGAAATGGATTAGGCAGAACGTTGAATCCAAGTATTTGTTTGGTTTTCATTGGCCTTTTTGGCTTTGGGTCAACAGAGTTTGTTCCTCTCTGTGTGGCTCTCTGAGTGATGCTTGTGAGCCAGAGACTCCAACTAAGCCACCAGGGGAGATTTCCCAGGTTGCCCAGGCCAGCCTGTCACCTCCTATGCCCAGAAGTAGGGGTCACTGCAGTACAAGCTGACAGGCTTCTCTCTGGCCCTGTTGCAAAGCTCTTTTCCATTAGGTCTGCTAGAACCTGAGGATGAACAGAACAGGGACTGAGGCTTGGGACCATATGGGAAGCTGGAATCCCTCTGGAAAATCAATTTAGCATTATCTAGACATGTTGAAAATGTGTAAACCTTAAGTCCCAGAAATAACCCTAGAGAAACTCTTGACCATGGGCCCCAGCAGTCACATGCAAGAACGTTCATAGCAACACTGCTGGTGATAGCAAAAAAAGGTGCACATAATCCAAAGATCCGTTGAGAGTCAAATGGAGGGAAAAAACAAACATGGCAGAGTATTCATGTAGCAGAATATTATACAACTACAGACCACAGCAGAAAGGAACACCACAAATATCACTTTGAGTGGTGAGAAAAGCAAATCAAAGAAGACACACTATGGGACTTCCCTGGTGGCTCAGTGATAAAGAGTTCACCTGTCAATGCAGGAGACACAGGTTCAATCCCTGGTCTAGGAAGATCCCACTTGCCGTGGAGCAACTAAGTCTGTGCGCCATAGCTGCTGAGCCTGTGCTCTAGAGCCTAGGAGCCTCAACTACTGAAGCCTACATGCCCCAGAGCCCGTGCTCAGTAACAAGAGAAGTCACTGCAATGAGAAACCTGAGCACCACAACTACAGAGTAGCCCCTGCTCACCACAACTAGAGAAAAACCTGTGCAGCAACAGAGACCCAGCACAGCCAAAAATAAATAAAGTTATTTTAAAAAATTAAAAAAAGAATACATACCATATGATTTATTTTATATAAAGTTTAGAAGCATGCAAGACCAGTATACTGTTTAGGGATGGATATTTTAGGGTAAAATTATGAAGACATGCAAGAGAATAAGTAACAAAAATTTAGCAGGGGGCTGGGGATTGGAAGAAGTACACCAAAGGGGCTTCAGTGGTACAGGTTGTAAGTTCTATCTTAAGCTGAGTTGTAGGTAGTTGGGTCTTAATTTTTTCTGTTTTCTCATATGATCTGTTCTTTTATATGCATTTAATATTTAATTAGATTTTGGAAAACAAGATAGGAGCAGAAGTCTCCTGCCAAAGACGTGATTACAAAGCCTTACCTCATACTTCCAGAACTCACAACTCATCAGCTCTTTCTTTGTTTAACAGTCAGACAAACAAAATGAAAAGGCCAAGTACATATACAGAGCAAATGAAGATGGAGAAAAATGACCCAGGAGCCCCAAGTTGCTCTGTCTTCTGGATCCCATTTGCCTTTTAGCATTTGTTCTTTTTTGTTTTTCATTTAGTATTGTGGTCAAAAACATTTTTTTGGGGGTAGTGGGAGGCATGAACTACTGAGTGTAAGACAGGGTGAGGATGTATTGTATAACGTGGGGAATACAACTGAGTCTTCGTAATAAACTGCAAATGGAAAGCAACCTTTTAAAATTGTATTAATTTTTTTTTCTTTTTTTTGGTTGCACTGGGTCTTCATTGCTTCTTTAGAGAGCTCTCTTTAGTTGCCAAAAGTGGGGACTACTCTTCCTTGAAGTGTGTGGGGTTCTAGCGGTAGCTTTTCTTGTTTCAGAGAACAAGCTCTAGGTGTCCAGGCTTCAGTAGTTGTAGCACACAGGCTAAGTAGCTGTGGCTCATGGGCTCTAGAGCACAGGCTCAGAAGTTGTGGGTCACAGCCTTAGTTGTTTCACCACACGTGAGATCTTCCTGGATCATGGATCGAACCTGTATCCCCTGCATTGGCAGCTGGATTCTTATCCAATGCACCATCAGGGAGGTTCACATTTTTTTAATTTTTTAAAGAAAATAATAATGCAGATAGTGAAGCCTATGGTAAGATTTTTTGCATGAGAGTATAAACCAGCTAGTTTGATAAGAGGTAGACAGTACAATGAATCGTGAAAAGCAACCTCATGTATGGATAAAATTGTTATTGTCAAAATACAAGGAAATAAAAATGATTGAGAGTTGAAATTGTGAAAGTCTTTTTTTTTTTTTTTTAAAGGAGCTAAAGAATAACTCAAAAACAAAACCACACTACATTTCTTAAATATGCCATAAGCTGGATGGGTTTAGGTTATAAGGACTGGCCAGTGAAAGACATGCTTTCTGCCCTCCGGGAGAAGACAGTTACCTAATTAAGCAATAGCGATAACAGAGGCCAGGTGCTACACCTACGCAGGAAGTGAGGGGCAGGGGTGGAGAGGGGAACACGGCAGCAGCAGGCAACTGAGCCTGGGGAGATGTGTTTTGCAGGTTAATAAAAGCAGATGCTAAGGAAAGTTATGACCAACCTAGATAGCATATTCAAAAGCAGAGACATTACTTTGCCAACAAAGGTCTGTCTAGTCAAGGCTATGGTTTTTCCAGTGGTCATGTATGGATGTGAGAGTTGGACTGTGAAGAAAGCTGAGCACCGAAGAATTGATGCTTTTGAATTGTGGTGTTGGAGAAGACTCTTGAGAGTCCCTTGGATTGCAAGGAGACCCAACCAGTCCAGTCTGAAGATCAGTCCTGGGATTTCTTTGGAGGGAATGATGCTGAAGCTGAAACTCCAGTACTTTGGACACCTCATGCAAAGAGTTGACTCATTGGAAAAGACTCTGATGCTGGGAGGGATTGGGGGCAGGAGGAAAAGGGGGCGACAGAGGATGAGATGGCTGGATGGCATCACCGACTCGATGGACATCAGTCTGGGTGAACTCCGGGAGTTAGTGATGGACAGGGAGGCCTGGCGTGCTGCAATTCATGGGGTTGCAGAGTCGGACACGACTGAGCGACTGAACTGAACTGAACTGAACTGTGTGCTAGGCTATGTTCTACGCATTTTACATATATTTTTCTTTTGAACTTTTTGTTTGGTATGGGGATATAGCTGATTAACAATGTTGTGGTAGTTTCAGGTGAACAGCAAAGGGACTCAGCCATACATATACATGTATCCATTCTCCCCTAAACTCCCCTCCCATCCAGGCTGCCACATAACACTGAGTAAAGTTCCATGTGCTATACAATAGGTCCACTGTTGGTTATCCATTTTATATACAGCAGTGTGTATATGACCATCCCAAACTCCCTAATTATCCCTTGCCCCCCAGCAACCGTTAAGTTCATTTTATAAGTCTGTGAGTCTCTTTCTCTTTTGAGAGTAAGTTCATTTGTATAATTTCTTCTTAAATTCCACATATAAGGGATGTCATATTTCTCCTTCTGTGTCTGACTTCACTCAGCATGATGCTCTTTAGGTCCGTGCATGTTGCTGCAACTGGCATTATTTCATTCTTTTTAATGACTGGATAATATTCCACTGTGTATATTTATCACACCTTCTTTAACCACTCCTCTGTCAATGGACATTCAGGTTCCTTCCATGCCTTGGTTATGGTAAACAGATAGACACTTTAGATTTTCTATCCCCGTATATGAATTCACTGAGTCCTCTCAACAATCCTAGTAAGGTAGATGCTATTACTATCCCCATTTCATTTACAGATGAGGGAACCGAGGCACAGAGAGGTTAAGTGACCAGCCCAAGGTCACACAGCTAGGAGGTGCTGAGCCAGGATTTTTTTTTAATATGTGATTTATTTACTCTTTAATGCAATGCTATTTTATTTGTTTTTGGTTGTGTTGGGTGGGGGGAATCTAAGTGTGGGATCCTTGTTCCCTGACCAAAGATGTAACCCAAGTCCCCTACATTGCAAGATGGATTCTTAACCACTGGACCACCAGGGAAGTCCCCTCAGCCAGGATTTAAACCCCAACATGCTGGCCCTCTGCTGTCCCTCAGAAAGTGACATCCTGGGTGAGGCCTGAGAGAGGAAATCAGCCAGGCAGGAAAAAAGCACAGGGGGATGAGTGTTCTGAGCAGGGCCCATGTATGTATCATTTGAAGGTGACACAAGGAGCTAAAATAAGTATTTAGCCACAAAAAATGTGAAAGACCCTTCCAGCTGAGCAGTCCTCTTTCATCGCTCTTTTTTTCAGACCTTGGCCTAGAAGCAGCAGTGCAGGGATGAGATGAGGTCTGGGGGAGGTGATCCAAGCTCCTTCAGTCTCTCTGGGCGAGAAATAGACTTTGGTGCCAGGGCTCCAAGGCTTTCCAAAGGCCCATGGCAACAACTGCCAGGGCTCCTGGGAACAGCCTCAGGCATCCGGGATCCTGCTGCCTTGCCAGTCTCTCTGTCCCCTCTTGGCCTCATTTCCCAAATGGCCCCAACATCAATCAAGGACGAGACCTAAGGCCCGACCTAGCAAACAGCTGGCAAACTATTTTTAAAATCCAATTTAAAATTGTATATGCGTAAGCCCCAGTGTACTTCTCTGGGGGATTCTATCTTTCAAATGGAAATTTTTTTTTTTAAGTCAAATAAGGTAATCTCTGTTTTGATTCCCATCAAGCCCTAGTGCAGGGCCCTGCAGCCTAGCGGAAGTGCTAATCCACTTTAAGCACAGGCGAGTCGAGCCTGGGAGTCAGGGTGACTCCAGGACCCAAGAGAGAAAGGTCAGAGCTGCTGATATTTATCGTGTTAACACTGTTAGTGTGTGCTCAGCTTTGTCTGGCAGAAGAGAAGAAATAGAAGATGTGAATTATGGCCGTGGACATGGGGGAGAGTGGGGCCTCTGGGGATCTGCCCATAGGTAGTACAGCTTCCTAACTCTTGGATCCCCCGTGAGACCCCTTCTGAGAAAAACAAAGAATAGAGCACTGAGTAGAAACAGGAGGGAGAAGACAGCAGGGTGCTGGGACAGAGAACAGAATAGAGAAATCGAGAGGGAGGGCACAGAGGGGTGGCGACTTGAGTCCTCAGCCCTTCACAAGGCCTGCTTGTCTAACTCAGGCCACTGTCTTTTTGGTGATTCTGCTGCTGCAGCCAGGCCTCGGGCCTCAGGCGCCAACGGTGAGATAAAGCATCTTGTCCCAGGGCCAATCCCACGGCTTATCCTGGGAGGATGGCAGTATTTTTCTTCTCCTGACAAACACCTTTTGCATTCAGCCTCCCAGATTTATTTGTCTGGGCTTTTCTTCTTTCGGAGACCTAAACTGGATGGCTACGTATAGTAAAAGGGTTTCTGTAGCTTTTTTTCCCCCCCAGATACCTTCTAAATTTCACTGCTCCTACCTCACTCTTTCGGACTCAAACAAACTTTAGGGTAAGTCAGAATGACCTTTGGCTGCCTGAAGGGTCAGGCCTGAGGTGGCCACAGCCCTGGCCAGAGTCATCATCCATGCAGGTGAGAGTTCTGAGTCACTGGAAGGAGAGACATCCTGGGGGTGGAAAGGAGAGGGCCTTGGCCAGGCCAGGTGGGCTTGGGGTGGAAGGAAGCTCTTGGTGGAAACACCTAATAATTTGTTTGCTGTGAGGGGACCCACAGAGGGGCTGTAGGAGGCTAGTCTCAAGAAAGAAGACGGTTCTAGGAATAAGGAAGGGGGCAAGGCAGGGAGACAAGTCAGAGGACGGCTTTTCACTAAAACTGTGAGCCTATAAATATAACTTCCTAGGCCTCATGATCACTGGTGTCTGAAACCAGGAAATCATCATGGTTTCATCAAGCAGCTCATGCTCAAGTCTCATCCTATAAAAACCCATTTTGGGGACCTTCCCAGGTGGCCCGGTGGCTAAGACTTCACACTCCCAATGCTGAGGGCCTAGGTTTGATCTCTGGTCAGGAGAACTAGATCCCACGTGCTGGAAGTAAGTGTTTGCATGCTGCAATGAAAAGATCATGCATGCCGTAAAGAGAATTGAAGATCCTGTGTGTCGCAACTAAGACCTGGTGCACCCAAATAAATAAATATATTAAAAAATAAAAAGCCATTCTTATATTGAACTCATGGATACCAAGCCCTCAGCACATGCCAGGGTCTTGTTTATAAGTGCTTTCTAAATATGAGCCAATATCATGATTATTATTGAGCAGAAAGCTGCCTCTCTCAAATATTTAGCCATTGGCCCAGTTCTGTCTTTGAAAGCAACCAGGTCCATATCTGATTGTCTTTGTTCTCGTTTCCATAATAAACATCTTCAGTGGCTGCCACTGCATGGCTTCCAGACAACTACCATGGTTGTCCTCAATAGACAATGAGACCTATCAATGGGCCTGTAAAACATTTTAAACTTGGTACCCAGGCTTGACTCTCATATCTCAGATATCATCTGACCACCCAAGAACACAGTGGAAAAGTACTCCTTGAGCTCTCTAACCTGCTCACACACAAACCATTATACTAAGCATGCATGAAATGCTGGAGATGCAGAGATAAATAAAACACAGTGCCTGCTGTTTGCAAGTACCCCAAATGGGGCACTTGAATGGATCAATAAATTGTGGTCTAGTCACACAATAGAATATTATTGGGCAATGGAAATGAACTGTCTGTGGCTGCATGCAACAATATGGATGACTTTCATGGATGTGATGATCAAAAAAGCCACATACAAAACAGTCCATATTATTTCAGGTCTATTTCAAAATTTTCAGAAATGAAGCTAATCTATGCTGTTTAAAGACTGGACAGCAGGGGTTACCTGGTGGCTCAGTGGTGCAGGAGACTCAGGTTTGATCCCCGACCAGGGAAGACCCAGCACAGCTAAATAAAAATTTTAAAAAATCAAAAGTAAAGACTATACAGTGGCTCCCCTGAGGAGGGAGATGGAGCGTGTAAAAGAACACAAGGAATGCTTTGGTTGCTATAACGTTTGGTTTCTTCACCTGGGGACTGAGTGCATGAGTGTATTCAGTTTGTGGAAATTCTGTGATCTATACATTTAGAATATACGCGTTTTTCTGTTTGGATGTTATATATTAATACAATGTTAAGGGGAAAAAAATCAGGCTTCTCAGGTCGCACTAGTGGTAAAGAATCCACCTGCCACTGTAGGAGACCCAAGAGACTTGGGTTATATCCCTGGGTTGGGAAGATCTCCTGGAGGAGGAAATGGCAACCCAGTCTACTATTCTTGCCTGGAGAATCGCATGAACAGAGAAGCCTGGCGGGCTACAGTCCATAGTGTAACAAACAGTCAGAAATGACTGAGCAACTGAGCACAGCACAAGGGGGAAGAGTATTATGAACAGGATCAAGCTAATTGGAGGAGACAGAGTGAGATAACTTCTTTCAGCAAGGTAAATATCACGATGGTGAAATAAACCATGTTTGTTACAGCCATACACACAGAAGAAGGAGCAAGCAGCCGAGGCTCAGGGATGTAATACGGTCAGTGAAATGTCCTGGAGGAACTCAAGAACTAAACAGGAGCTGAACATCATTCCCTAAGACTGAATACTTGGGAAAGAAAGTAAATCTTGTTTTAGATACACTCATAGAGAGAGGGCTGAGATGTTAAAGGCACTCAACCCTGAGCACCTCGTTTGTTCCCTGAAGTAGGAAGGCAAGAGAGGCCCCATAGATGAGAGTGGGAGTGAAGTGTGAGAAGTGAACATGGTGAAAATTTGGAATAACTGGGGAATGAGAGCCAGAACCAACCAAGGATAGGCAGAAATAAATCGATGGGTGGTACAGGAAGAAGCCAGCAGAGCTATGAACCATGATCCTGGAGTGGCATGTTCTCACTGGTGGGTGGCCTTTTCTGGACCATAAACAGAAAACCCAGGGTCGGGATGTTGCTGGGCAGATGTGGCAAAAGCAAGGCAGTTGGCACTGGTGAAGGATCAGCTTAAAAAAAATCAGCCAAGGACATCCTTGGTGGTCCACTGGTTAAGAATCTGCCTGCCAATGCAGGGGACAGGGGTTAGATCCCTGGTTGGAAAACTAAGATTCCACATGCCACAGAGCAACTAAGCCCATGAGCCAGCAACTGGAGTGTCTGGTGCCGGAACAAAAGATCCCACAAGATGCAATGAACACTGAGCACCGCAACTAAGACCCGACACAGTCAAATAAATATTTTTTAATAAAGACTATCAGCCTCCCTTTTTAACAACTCTCCTATTTGAAGCTGTCTTTTCCACCTCTACTATCATCTCCTCAATTTGAACCCCATTCTTTTGCAAAAAACTTTTGACCAGTCCCCCTGACTCTGGTCATACCTCCCCTCCACCCTCCAGCTTACTGCCCTGGAAGTCTTCCTAAAACCCCCAATGATGGGTCACAATGTTTTTACCAATACAGAGAAATCAAGTTTGCCCTGTGTCAGGAAAAACCATACACTCCCACCTAAGGGATCCTTCTTCTCTCTCTCATGTATCCCTTCATGTTCCTTGTCTGCTTTTAAAATACTTATTTTTTTTTTAATCTTACATTCACATGACATTAAAAAAAAAACAAATAGTATAGAAAAGCATCGAATAAAAGACAAAAGTTATCTTTCCTCCTGCCGACCCCTAAACCACTCTCCAAAAGTTACCACAATTTCTTATGTACCATTTCTGAAATAAAAAGTCTATGTGGATCTATTTTTCAGTTTAACACAAAGGAGATCACATGGCTGTGCACGTTGCTTTATTTTTTTAAACAAAACACATTTAGATCCTTCCAGATCAGCACATACAGTTCTATCTCATGTTTTAAGATTGCATACTTTTCCATTACATGGGTGTATTTAACTGGTCCCTTGTTGATGGATGTCTAGGTGTATTCCAATTTTTTGTTATTACTGACAATGTGGCCGTGAACATACTTGTACATGATTTTGGCATAATTTTGCCAGTATATCCCGAGGGCAAATTTCTACAGTAGACTTGCTAAGTCACTGAGAATAAGCATTCAAAATGTTGCAGACGTTGCTAAATTGCCCTCCAGGAGAGTTGAACCTGTTTGTACTCCCAGGAATAGTGTATAAGGGTGCCTGTTTGCCCATGAGCTTGTGAATGCTGGGTGTTACCAGACTTTTGTTTGCCAATCTCATTGCTGTATGATGCATTTCTTTAACTATGAGTGAGGCTGAAGACATGGCTAGGTTAGGCTAGGCTAGGTTAAGTTGCTTCAGTTGTGTCCACTGCTTTGCAACTCTATGGACTGTAAACCGTCAGGCTTCTCTGTCCATGAGATTCTCCAGGCAAGAATACTGGAGTGGATTGCCATGCCCTCCTCCAAGGGATCTTTCCGACCCTGGTATTGAACCTGCGTCTCTTTGTCTCCTGCACTGGCAGGCAGGTTCTTTACGAGCACCACGAGCACCACCTGGGAAATCCGAATATATGTCTATTTGCTATTTTTTTTTCTTGTAGATTCATATCCTCTGCCTATTTGCTGGTTAAGTTTATGAGTCTGGGTGTGTGAACCACTGTTTCTCTGGGAGAAGTTAACAGATTAATAGAAGTCCATGAATTTCAATTTTGCCCAAACAGGAGCCTCAACCAATCAAAGATGATGGGGTGGTTCCCGAAAGTTTAAGTTAGGATATACTCTTGGAGCTTTCTGTCCACTGATGTTTGATCAGCTGACCACTCCCTACTTCTTGTGCAACCATCATCCCCAAAAGAAGCCCCGTATCTATTAGCAAATCATTTCCATTTCCTTTTCCTCTGTCTCTGGACACCATTAATCTACTTTCTGAATCTACAGATTTTTCCTATGCCGAACATTTAATATAAACTGAATCATAATACGTGATCCTTTGTGACTGGCTTCTTTCACTTGGCATAATGTTATAAAGGTTTGTCCATACTGAAGTATGTATCAGTATTTCATTCTTTTTTATGGTCAAATAATATTCCATTGTACAGATATATCACATTCTGTTTATTATAGATATACATTTGGTTTGTTTCCACCTTTCAGCTGTTAGGAAAAAACTTCTATGAACATTTGTGTATAAGTTTTTGTGTGAACATATGTTTCAACTCTCTTGGGTATATATCTAGGAGTGGAATTGCTGAGTCACATGGTCATTCTACCCTCAACTTTCTGAGAAACTACCAAACGTTTTCCATAGCATCTGCACCATTTTACATTTTCACCAGTAATATATGTTCCATATAATGGAGTGTTCCAATTTCTCCAGTTCCTTCTCAACACTTGTTATTATCTGCACCTTTTATTGTAGCTTTGCTAGTGAGTGTGAATTGGTATTTCATTGTTTTGATTTGCATTTCTCTAACGACTAATGAACTGTGGTGTTGGAGAAGAGTCTTGAGAGTCCCTTGGACTGCAAGGAGATCCAACCAGTCCATTCTGAAGAAGATCAGCCCTGGGATTTCTTTGGAAGGAATGATGCTGAAGCTGAAACTCCAGTACTTTGGCCACCTCATGCGAAGAGTTGACTCATTGGAAAAGACTCTGATGCTGGGAGGGATTGGGGGCAGGAGGAGAAGGGGACGACCGAGGATGAGATGGCTGGATGGTATCACGGACTCGATGGACGTGAGTCTGGGTGAACTCCGGGAGTTGGTGATGGACAGGGAGGCCTGGTGTGCTGTGGTTCATGGGGTCGCAAAGAGTCGGACATGACTGAGTGACTGAACTGAACTGAACTGAATGACTAATAATTTAGACCATATTTTCATTTGGAGAAATGTCTATATAAACTCTTCACTCATTTAAAAATTAGATTTCTTGTCTTTATTGTTGAGTTGTAAGAGTTCTTTGTATATCCTGGACACTAGACTCTTGTCAGATATATAACTTGTAAATATCTTCTCCCATTCTGTGGGTTGTCTTTTCACTTCGTGGACAAGTTTCTTTTAATGCAGAAAAGATTTTAATTTTGATGAAGTCTGATTTATCTATTTTTTACTTTGGTTGCTTGGCTTTCTGGTGTCATATCTAAGAAACTATTGCCCGGTTAAAGACCATGTAGATTTACTGCCATGTTTTCTTTTAGGAGTGGTGTAGATTTAGCTCTTACATATCGATGCCTTTGATCTATTTTGACTTGATTTTTTGTATACGATGTGAGGTAGGGGCCAATTTCACTCTTTTGCATGTGGCTCTCCAGCTGTCCCTGCACTGTTTTTGAAAAGACTATTCTTTCCCCATTGAATGATCTTGGTACCTTTGTCGAAAAATCAATTTGCCACAGATGTATGAGTTTATTGCTGGACTTTCCATCCTATTCCTCCAAATTTTCTTTAATGTGTTTTATACATATACATATACATATATATATATATATATATATATATATATATATCCTAAAAAAATGGCTGTGAACAGGAAGGGATAGCTGTATCCATGTTCAGCTCCCAAAAGTAAAACCTACATAGGGTCCATATACCATTAGAAACTATCTTCGGTGATTAGGCTGCTTGTCGTTTTTCAGTCGCTAAGTTATGTCTGACTCTTTGTGACCCCCGCAGGCTGCAGCATGCTAGGCTTCCCTGTCCTTCACCATCTTCCAGAGTTTGCTCAAATTCATGTCCATTAAGTCGGGGATGCTATCTAATCATCTCATCCTCTGCCACCTCCTTCTCTTTCTGCCTTCAATCTTTCCTAGTATTAGGATCTTTTTCAAAGAGTTAGCTCTTTGCATCAGGTGGCCAAAGTACTGGAGTTTCATCTTCAGCATCAGTCCTTCCAATGAATATTCAGAGTTGATTTATTTTAGGATTGACTGGTTTGATTTCCTTGCAATCCAAGATTGTTTAGAATAAAAGTTGAGTGTTACACAAGAGTCTAATACACACTGCCTTCACTGTGCTCCCAAGTGTTTCTGAGGGAATGTCGGGATGGAAGCATGGCCAGAGGCCAAGGGGAGATGGTCAGAGCCTGGCAGTGTCATTGGTGGCAGCAACGGGCCTGGCATGGGCAAAAGTCCAAGGAGAGGGCAGAGTCTGTACATACCAGGCCACGTTTGCAAGGCTACCCCTGGGGTAGTTAGTGAGAAGTGTTTCTTAAGGCCCAGCCAGAGTCCGGAAACCATGAATTCAGTCCAATCTCCAAGTTAAAAAAAATCTTAATTCTCAGTCCGAAAGAATACCTAGGATAGTATCTCTGGAATAGGATATCAGAACACTATAACTTAACCTGGGACTGTGGGCAGTATCCAGGGTGTGTGTGTGTGTGTGTGTGTGTGTGTGTGTGTGTGTGTGTGTGTGTGTGAGGTTGGAGGGTGAGGAGAAAGGGAGAGAAAAAGATTGGGGAAGGGAGAGAAATCTATTTTGGACAGTATTTTGTAAAGTTTGTATATTTAAAAAAAATTTAATTCAGTGGTCTCCCTAGGGACCAATGACTTCAAAGAATAAGTTAATGGAGCATGAAGGGACCTGTCGTTTTCACAGAGGGCTCTGCAGTGGCACTGACACCTCACCTCACAAGCAGGTTGTCTGGTATCTGGAACCTTCCCATGGGAGCTGTGCCATAGAAAATGACTACACAGCCTGGGGGCCTGGCAAGACGGAAGCGGGTTCATCCACCATACTCCACACCCTAGAGATAACTCACTTCTGTTCGTTGCTGTTAATCTTTTTTTTTTAACTTATAGAAATAATTCTTGTAAGTTTTTACAACTTTAAACAACACAGGAGTGAATACAGGAAAAGAGTAAATCTCACCCCACAGAAATAGCTGCTATAAATTTGGTGCTTAGACTCCCAGAATATAGTCTATGAAACCAAAAATATTATATATATACATACAAACCCATATTTGTACTTACACATGTGCAGTAATTTTTACAAAGACAAGATGTTACTCTGTATTGTTTCAACACGTTTGTCTGTTTGTCCTCCCTGCTCAGCTTGAGGGATCTCAGTTCCCTGACCAAGGACTTAACTTCTATTGTGACAGTGAAAGCTACCGCAAATTCAGCTACCACTGAATTTAAATTTTTTAAAATACACAAACTTTACAAAACACTGTCCAAAATAGACTTTTCACTCCTCCCAAATCTTTTTCTCTCCCTTTCTCCCCATCCCCAAACCACACACAAACACACTCACACACCCTGGATACTGCCCCCAGTCCCAGTGAAAGTCCTAATCCCTTGACCACCAGGGAATTCCCTCAACATGCTTTTTTTCATACAAAAGAATATCACAGATCTATTTTCAACTGGTACTTATAGTTCTACCTCAGTCCTTTTAATAGTTGTGTAGTCTTCCATTATGAATGAATGAATGAACAACATTTCAATTTCCCTGCTAGCATCCATTTAAGCTCTTTCTATATGCTATTTCTTTTGCTATTATAAAAATGCTGTTATAAATACACAACACACTTGCACATCAAATGCTAATATTTCTTTAGACTAGGTTGCTAGAGGTGGGTCTGCAGGATACTAGAGAACATGAATTTAAATTAATGAGATATTATAAAGGATTCTTAACTTTTAATATACGATTGAGCTTCAGAAATTATGTATAGAATTATGTGTATGTATATATGCTGCATGTTTCTAGGGAGAGATCCCCAGAATTCTGCAGACCTACAAAAAAGGTTATCAACCACTGAGCTGCAGGGAGCTGGCATTTCCCTGTGGCTCTAGAACACAGTAGTGAATCTGCAGGTTTTAAGCAATTTTATTGAGCAAAGGTTTATCCAGCAAGGGTTACTTCTTGTCCAGGTCCAGGGCCACCTGCAAGAAGAGCAGTTAGTGGCACAGACGAGAATGTCTTGGCCCTAGAATAAAGGTGGAGTGCCACAGACACACAGTCATGGCCACAGGCCTCCTGTATGTCCAGATGGTTAGGGCTTCCCTTGTGGCTCAGTGGAAAAGAACCTGCCTGCCAATGCAGGAGACTCAAGTTTGATCCGGGGTCGGGAAGATCCCCTGGAGAAGGAAATAGCAACCCACTCCAGTATTCTTGCCTGAGAAATACCTGGCAGTCTATAGTCCACGATGTTGCAAAATAGTCGGACACAACTTGGTGACTAAAACACAACATGTGTGGTTGGCTGGTGTTCTTGGATCTCAGGTTGGGAGGCCATCTCCATGGCACCTACAGCTTCGCCTCTAGGCAGTGAGGGCAGTGGCCAGCCTCCAGTCTGCTTCACCACCCGTCCTCACCCACATGGCTCCAACATCCAGGGTCCAAAAGCCTAGCCAAATGGGACTATTCCCTATCAGTCTATTCTCAGAGACTCAAGTCAGTGGTAGTCCACAGATGAGGGCCTTTCACTCCGCAGGGCTGTGGGCTTCATCAGGGAAGACTTTTAGGGACTTACAAGTTCATCCCAATCCTCAAAGAATGCAAGCAAAGCTGCCTTCTAGACAAAAGAAAGAAAGAAAGAAAGTGTTAGTTGCTTGGGTCGTGTCCAACTCTTTGTGGTCCCACAGACTGTAGCCCGCCAGACTCCTCCATCCATGGGATTTTCCAGGCAAGAATAATGGAGTGGGTTGCCATTCCTTCTCCAGGGGAATCTTCCCAACCCAGGGATGGAACCTGGGTCTCTCACATTGTGGGAAGACTGTTCACCGTCTGAGTCACAGGGCACAGATAATTTGGACCCTGACTTTAGAACTTCAGCATCAACCATAATCCTGCAACATTTCCAATAGCTGAGTGGTTCTCAACTGGGGAGCCCATTTTCAATTGTCATAGCAATTGGGGGAAGGGCTCCTACTGGCATCTGGGCTTCCCAGGTGGCTCAGTGGGTACAGAATCTGCCTGCAATGCAGGAGACACAGGTTTAGTCCCTGGGTCGGGAAGATCCCCTGGAGAAGGGTATGGCAACCCACCCCAGTATTCTTGCCTGGAGAATCCCACGGACAGAGGAGCCTGGCGGGTTACAGTCCATAGCGTCACAAAGAGTCAGACATGACTGGAGCGACTGAGCATGCATACACTACTGGCATCTGGACGGTAGAGGCCAGGGATAGTGCTACATGCCCTACAGTGCATAGAATATCTCCCTACAACAAACAGTTCTCCAACACAAAACGGCACTGACACCAAGGTTGGAGAAACTGCAAAATATCTGATTAGCAGCATCTACACACTATTTTGGACTAGAGAGTCACCACACTTTTGATGCTTCACATGCTACCTGGACTGGCTCATATGAAGTTTCTGCTTTACAATCACTTTCACATAAACTTAGAGATTTCTCTTTCTTTTCCTTTTCTTTTTAAATTGAAGTATAGTTGATTTACAATGTTGTGGAGAAATCTATATCTAAACAATTTGAGGATGAATTCTCAGAATATCCTTTCTTATCAACTGGATCTAGGTAGGTATTCTTTAAATTTATGTGGTCTTTTGACTCCGAAAATAATTTTTAAAAATTATATGCTACAAGTATGTTTTTAAGCAGACATGTAAAGTTTTCTTTCCATCATTAAGTAATGGCTGAAAGGTTATAACTTTCAGCATATTGTAAATATTGGCATTTAAAATATAATACGCCATCACTCTTAAATTGATCCAATGGAATCTATATACCATAGAGAGTTAATACCCACAATCATTCACTTAAAAATAACATATAATAGGGAATTTCCTGGTTGCCCAGTGGTTAGGACTCCATGCTTTCACTACCAAGGGCCTAGGTTCAATCTCTGGTCAGGGCACTAAGATCCCATAAGCTGTGTGGTGTAACCAAAAAGTAAATAAATAAATAAATAAAAATAATGAACAATTAATAAATAAAAATGTAAAATACATGAAAAAATCTTTAATAGTGTAAAAATTTGTATTACTCCTTTTTTCCTGTGAATTCCAATCTACTTCCTCAGAAGACTTGTATACTAATGTAATATATTTTATATTTTATCTTGAAAGTCTTTTATTGATCACCTTATCACCTATTCTGTACCAAAATATGCATTAGAAAATGTTTATTATTACTGTAAGTTTCTCAGAGTTAGCAAAATTTCCTTTGCCTTTGTCAGGCAAGTGTATTTCCCTCGGTTCTGTCTCATCACAACAAAGATTTGCAGTGACGGACATTAAAGCCCTCGGCATGTCACAGCTCTCGGGTCTTGGACAGACCATGTTATAGCTCTCAGGTCTCGAAGGGGCCGTGTTATAGCTCTTAGACAAATCAGTGTTATAGCTGCATGTTACAGCTCTATTTTATTTAGATAACAGCAGGAAAATCCATCCTCGAGGCGTTGAGGGCATGCTGACCCAGAGACGTGAACAGAAGAGCGGCCCAGCACGTGGGGGAGAGAGAGAGAGAGCACACTTTGGCCCCTCTTTTTATATGTCTTTTTTTTCCCCTGGGCCTGCCTTGTGCAAATTGGGCTAACCAGGAGTGTTGTTTGTTCTAACTGAGGTCCTCACTCTTCTATTTTCGTGGGCTCTTCCCTTCCTTGTCTTTTAGCCGCCGCCATTCTGGACTCCTGTTTCCTAACTACCTAACAGCTTGATTTATTAATATAATAATTAGTATACAACTGATCAAAATAAATATTAATATATTCTAATTTTTATAATTATCCATCAGAAAAGGAAAAATATATAAAATATATAAACATACACGTGTATATGTATTTGTTAGGTAGTTAGAATAAACAAGTAAATAGGGAAGGGATTTTGTTAGGGCAATTTTATTACATATCTTCAATTCTTTTTGAGTTAAATGCCCCCAAAATAAACAATAAAAAACCACATAAGGATATATTATTAGAAAAAAATCCTGAAAGCTCCACTATCATGTATGGATGTGAGAGCTGGACTGTGAAGAAAGCTGAGCGCCAAAGAATTGATGCTTTTGAACTGTGGTGTTAGAGAAGACTCTTGAGTCCCTTGGACCGCAAGGAGATCCAACCAGTCCATTCTGAAGGAGATCAGCCCTGGGTGTTCTTTGGAAGGAATGATGCTAAAGCTGAAAGTCCAGTACTTTGGCCACCTCATGCAAATAGTTGACTCATTGGAAAAGACCTTGATACTGGGAGGGATTGGGGGCAGGAGGAGAAGGGGATGACAGAGGATGAGATGGCTGGATGGCATCACTGACTCGATGGATGTGAGTCTTGAGTGAACTCCGGGAGATGGTGATGGACAGGGAGGCCTGGCGTGCTGTGATTCATGGGGCCGCAAAGAGTCGGACATGACTGAGCGACTGAACTGAACTGAACTGAATGGGGGAGCTAGAGACAGAGCTTCCTGTTAATTAGATTCCTCCTTCTACCTTCCCCTCCTCCACAGGGCTTGTCTGTCCTAAATTCACTATGCAAATGAATTAATCCATTTCCCTATCAATAAAGTTGAACATCTTTTCATATGCCTGCATTTCCTCCTGGGTGAATCACTCACCTATACTCTTCTTCCTAGTTTTCCTAGCCATCCCAAAATGGCTGTTTGCAGTTTTCTTATCAATTGGTGCTAACTCTTTGTCTGTCATAGGTATTGAAATGTTTTTTCTTCTATTGTTTGTCTTTGAAATTTACTTGTACAGTAATTTTTAATTTTTATGTAGTTGAATCTATCAGTCTTTTCCTTGGTGGTTTCCAGATATTCTCTAGAACGGTAGGAATGTGAGTTTTGACAGCCACTTGAAAGTTATCTGGCTGTAACTACTAAAATGTAAAAATATACATATCCTTTGTCTCAGCAATCCCACTTTGAGATAATTTTTTCGCAAAAACAAAAATCCTGCTTCACAAAGGTATATGTACAAAGATGTTATTTTGTGTAGGGCAAAACTGAGAAACAACTTGAATGTCAACCAGTAAGGCAACAGCTGAATGAATTATATGGTAGAATCATACTATAGTATGTTTCATTGTTATAACAGAATGATTTTACAGAACAGTGTTTGTGTTCTTAATTCCAAAGAATTGCATGCTTTAAAATGTCCAAAATAGTAAATGCTAAGTTTATTTTACCAAAAATTTTTAAAGAGAGAAAAAAATTAAAATGATTTCTATTTTTACATAGTATCCTGGAGAAATGGCCATGAAAATTGTTAAGAAAAAAATCCATGTTTCAGGTAAAATGTGTGTGTGTGTGTGTGTGTGTGTGTGTGTGTGTGTGTGTGTGTGTGGTGTGTTCATAGAAATAGGTACGCCAAGTCACTCAGTTGTGTCCGACTCTGTGACTCCATGAACTTCAGCACGCTAGGCATCCCTGTCCATCACCAACTCCCAGAGTTCACATAAACCCATGTCCATTTAGTCGGTGATGCCATCCAACCATCTCATCCTCTGTCGTCCCCTTCTCCTCCTGCCCTCAATCTTTCCCAGCATCAGGGTCTTTTCCAATGAGTCAGCTCTTCCCATCAGGTTGCCAAAGTACTGGAGTTTCAGCTTCAACATCAGTCCTACCAATGAACACCCAAGACTGATCTCCTTTAGGGTGGACTGGTTGGATCTCCTTGCAGTCCAAGGGACTCTCAAGAGTCTTCTCCAACACCACAGTCTAAAAGCATCGATTCTTTGGTGGTCTCACATCCTTTATAGTCCAACTTTCACATCCATACATAACCACTGGAAAAACCATAGCCTTGACTAGATGGACCTTTGTTGACAAAGTTAATCACCTCAGGGAGTGTGAAATATCTATCCTTTGGCATGTAACAAAGAGGATGAATTCAGAGCTCAGATCCAGGCTCAAGTCCACTACCTGGGTGAATTACATGTCAGTTTTTTCATGAAGAGAAATAGCATCTACCTCATTGGAATTGTAAGGCACAGAATTGGAATTCCTCATCAGAATTGTAAGGCATAGAAAAGATGCTAGAACAGTGCTTGTCACAATAAATTATACATGCTGTCATCGTTAGAGTATTGTCCCCATCAGTGTTTTCTCCATTGTACCCTATGCATTCTTCCATCTCACTACTTAATAGGATTGTCAAAAGATTTGATTATCAGAAGAGAAAAACAGAGAAACAAAAACAGGTTATGAGAAGCCTCACACTGAGGGGAGTCACATAGTATTGGACTGGCCAAAAAAGTTCATTTGGGTTTCTCTGTAAGATGTTACAGCAAAACCTGAATGAACTTTTTTGGCCAACCCAATATTTGTTTCAGAATCCGTTAGAGTTTCCCAGGTGGCGAAGCGGTAAAGAATCTGCCAGCCAATACAGGAGACGCAAGAGACTCGTGTTTGATCCCTGGGTCAGGAAGATCCCCTGGAGTAGGAAACAGCAACCCACTTCAGTATTCTTGCCTGGAAAGTCCCATGGACAGAGGAGGCTGGCGGGCTGCAGTCCATGGAGTCTCAAAGAATTTGATGCAACTGAGCACATGAGCAGAGCAGAGTTAGTTTGCTTCTGAGGCCATGTCTGAATTTTGGTCCTAAAGAACTGGCACCATTTTGGAGATAGCTGGCCTAGATTTCCTTCTTCTTTGCCTGTTATCACATAGAAGGTAGTCTGGAGCTCTCTTCTCAACATCGCACCTTCGCTACTGCTTCTTGATACACACAGTGTCATCTCCCTTTCTTTTCCTGCCAAATCAACAGCTTCTTGCACTGCAAATACTTTCTCTTCTTTACTGGTACTCGCTCCTTCACTGGCAGATGTATAAGACCTGGAGTCATTATATCTGCTGTCTAGGTTGTCCACCCACTGGTTTTGCCTCTTTCATGGACCTCCTGCTACATTAATGTTCTTGAGGTTGAGATCTGGAGCCTTTAGGTGATTAAATTTTTCTATGTGCTTTATATTTCGCATTCAACAAATCTCATTCACGTTGAATATAAAATAAATCAGTAACTCCTCCTAGTTTATTTTAGCCTTGGAACACTAACGTATGCATGCATACATGCATGCTCAGTGGCGTCCAACTCTTTGGGACACCATAGACTGTAGCCTGCCAGGCTCCTCTGTCCATGGGATTTCCCAGGCAAGAATACTGGAGTGGGTTGCCATTTTCTCCACCACAGCATTGACCCAACCTAGGGATTGAACCCATGTCTCCTGCAGTTCCTGCACTGCAGCCAGAGTCTTCACCACTGAGCCGCCCAGGAAGTCCACTAATGTATAGAATCAGAAATTTCACTCCTCTCGGAACAGGATGGCAATGAGCTGCCCTGTCAGTAAAGAGCTTTCAGTGTTATTAATTACAATTCTGGTGACTAAAAGAAAGCAGCAGCTCTTTTCATTGATTTTACATGATCCCTGGGTTTTTTATTTCCCCATCTCTTTGTGCCATTCCTTATATTTATCCTTTCATCTCTTTCTCTTTCTCCCTCTCTCTCCTTCTCCTCACATATACATTCTTAAACACTTTCTGTAAGTCAGACTATTAGTGATAAAGCCTGAGCAAAACCGACCACCTTCTTGTTGTCATGGGGCTTACAAATCTAACTAGGAGTTTAGACATTCATCAAATAATCCCCAACTCTGTAATTTCAAAGAGCACTGAGTGCCATGTAGGAAAACACAGGACCCTGTGAGAAATCTGTGTAGGTGAACATTTCATCCAGAAAGAGGCAGCTGAAGGCTATATCCAGGAAACAGCAGCTGAGCTGAGATGGGAATGATGGGGAACAATCAGCCAGACATCTCCCCTCATATAGAACTCTGGGTGGGCAGAGACCAGGACTGTCATAGCACCAATCCTGGGTCCGCTGGAGAGAAATGCTCATAAATATTTGTGGGAAGAAAGGACCGTGTGAAAAATATAAAACAGTGAAAATGTGCTCTGCTTTGTTCAGAGCGTAATCAATTAAGAAATTTAACTGTTAACAGTTCAAAGAAATTCAAAGCAGGAGACAGAGAGGAGAAAGTGGCACAAATGAGGTTAAAGAAATAGCAGCTAAATCACACTGAGGCCTCTGAAGGGTAGGTAGGGATTTGGGTCTTTATCCTCACACAGTTGGAAGCCACTGAAGGGTTTTTTTTTTTTTTTTTTTTTTTACTGCTGTGCTAAAGACTTTACTTGCATGATTTTGTTTAATCCTTAATGCAATTCTATGATAGTACAATTATAATCCCAATTTTACACAGTATAGAGTATACTCTATACTCTAGAGTATACTCTATACTCTAGAGTATAGAGAAGGTAAGTTGTTTGCTCAACACTGTTAATAAGTGGCAGAGGCATGACTCCAAAACCCCTACTCCTGACCATTAAAGTACAGATGCTAAGAACAAGAATGAGGAGGTAAGCAAGTATGAACAGCTGATTCTAATCTCCTTGGAAGGAATAGTTTCACTGTGGAGTTGGTAGCACAGGGGTATATAAAGGCTTAATGGCCTAATCACTGAATTTAATCCCCTTGTTCTGACTCCATATTAATCAGACAACTTTCTAATTATATTTTGGATTCCCCTATAGATTCTTCTGTTGGAAGATCATGCACGGACTGGCCTACACAGGCTACTTGTTTCTGTTGGAAATTTTATTACACATTGTAAGCTAACTGGAATTCTGCTTTAAAAAAACAAAAAGGTGAAATACTCTAAAACAAACAATAAATTATGAAAGTCTTAGTTTATTTTTCCACGAAGTTAGTCTGAAAAATATAAACCAATAAAACAGCATATATATTGCCTCTTTTGTGATTTAGCCTTTTCTTGTTTCCTGCTCTGAGGGAACATGGATGTGGTCACAAAGTCTAAAGATGGGCCCTTTTTTTCTTTGTCAGAATCCCTAGTGCTTCCATTGTTTCCCAAACAGCAACCCCCTCTCCCCCCCCCACCCCCGCCCCCCGCCGCAACCTTGCCTCTCGCAAACCGAAGAGGATTGTTTTCCGAATTTCCCTAATTCTCTGAGCTGTAAGCAGCTGGAGCTGCTGCAAGGGGTCTTATTCATCTCCCAAGGGTAACGAGCATTCTATCCTAGAAGCAAGTGGTTTCCTAATAACATCATTAAACCCAACGTTCACGCGCTCGGGGCCACCGCAACAGCAGCAGCCACCCCCCCACCTCCTATCCTCGGCCCTCTCCCGGCCCTGCACCGTGTCCGCCGCCCCAAGGGCGGGAGGAAGTGACACGGGCCCACCCGCCACTTGTGGGTCTTTCCAAACGGGAGCCATGAAGCTGGTCCCCGACTCCCTGCCCCTCGCTGGCTCAAGTTTGGTTTTGTTCTTTTTTCTTTCCCTAGAATTCCTTTAATGGGCAAAATTGGCACAAACGCAGGTGGACATTATATAAAGTGAAAGCTTCAGGAAACAGACCATTCGTTTCACCTTGATCTGCTGAATCACATACAAGGGCGAAATAGACTCCCTCCGCCCCCACCCCCCTCCCCCACACACCGATATTCAACAGTCTCTTGCACAGAAAACTGAAACGACCCTCTAAACATCGACTCTTTTTGTCCCCTCCAAGACATTAAAGTCAGCAAGTGCAAGGTCAGCCTCGTGAGCAGCCTTTCTCGGAGGACAGGCTGGAGCCCAAGAGGCCGAGCGCAGCCTCTGCCATAGGGTCTGCAAAGGGTAAGGCCTCTCTCCGAAGCTCTAGCGCGGGGGGCAGCAGTCGTTGAAATTGATGCCAGAACTCTCGTTATTCCGTTTTTCGGCCATTTTCATCACAGAACCATTAACTAAGACATTGCTAGCAACTGGACGGCCCCCCGCAGGACCGCCAGCCCCCGGCAGCGCGCAGGGAGAGGAGGCACAAGGCCGCGCGAAGGCTCGTACGCTGACCGGCCAAGATGGCCACTTTCACGTGGCTGTGGGCCACCGGGCTCCCCGTCACCCGGGCATCCCCAGGCAGGGCAGCCGGAAAGACCCTCGGGGAGCGCCAGAGGACAAAACCCCAGTCGATTCCCTAGGCCACCGCTGGGGGACGCGACCTTGCGGCCAGACAGCCGGGCCAACGGTCGGGAGGGAGGTGCCATGTCACAGCACAGGGGAGCAGGCCTATAAAGCCCTGGTCTGTCTTCCTTCCCCGTGGTTCACGGAAGGGTACGGTGACCCTGTATTCTTGTCTTTCCCCTCACTCCTTGTTATTAGTGCTTAAGATGGCGAATATTCGCAGGAGGGGCGCGTTACCCCCGCTCCCTCCCCCTGCCAGGGACAGTGGTTCGGCCCGAGCTCCTCTCTGCGCACCGCCCCTTCCCTCTTCCCGCGTCCCCGCGCGAGAGGCGCATTGGCGCCGGGCGCCGAGGGGCGGGGCTCGGCTCGGGCGCGCGCGGACCCCGTCTATAAATACTGGGCCGCGCCGCCCTCCGCCTCGTTTGCTCCGCGCCGCCCGCCTGAGCTAAGTAGACCGCCGTCTTCTGCTCGCGCACTTCGCAGTCGCCTTGCCGCTCCCTTTTCTCCTCTACTCCACTTTCACTTACCACCACCACAATGAACGGGCAACTCAACGGCTTCCACGACGCGTTCATCGAGGAGGGCACGTTCCTCTTTACCTCCGAGTCCGTGGGGGAAGGCCACCCAGGTGAGGTGACGGGCCTTGGAGCAAAGCGAGGAGCGGGGCGCGGGATCGGGCCTGGCTGGTAGGACCCGCTAGCTGCGGTGTCCACGCCAGTGACCCTCTCCCGGCTGGTGGTGGGAAGAGCGGCGGCCGGGTGCCTTCCTCGTGGCGCCGCCGGTGCCGAGCGCGTGGCCGCCCCTCCCTCCCCCGCTTCTCTTCCCCTCTTCCCATTCGGCCGCGCGCCCCGGCATGCGGAAGATTCCAGAAAACGAGAAGGGTGGGGGCCGTGGCCGCTCGTGCTCCTGCCGAGGAGGGCACTATTTCCTCCTCTCCGCTCTGCGCGCCGAGCCACCTCGAGTGGGCGACCCGCCCCGCGTGCTCGCGTCCGGCCCGCGGGAGCGCGCGCCCCGCATTGCAGCCGCAACCACGTGTCTGCCGCATGTGGCTTCTGGGCGAGGGAGCCGGCAGGTTTGCAGAGCGCGGCCTGGGCCTCGGGGCGTCCGCGCTCCCCATTAATTCCTTGGCTACGGTGAAGTATAAGACATGCCCTTAGCCGTTATATGGTCTGGCGTCAAGGTGACAGCCTCCAACTAAATATAGCGCTTGTCCGAGGAGCCCTGCCTTATTTGGATCGCGCGTGAAAAGGACAGGAAGCATGAATTGAGTGCGAGGCGCCATTGCGATGGGGCTGACCGTTAAACAGGGTTTTACTACACACATCCTACGGGCTTTGTCCAGCCGTCCGCCATTACGGGGATCAATTTACACGCGAAGGAGTGAAGCAATACCAACGAACTTTCGGTCGCAGCCTCAAAACCTCGTATGGTGAAGATCACTATTTACTAGTTTGATCCAGACCTTTCTTAGGATGACCACAATGACAGACGTCGTCTGATGGCTTAAGGAGCCATTTCTCTCCAGAAAGCCTATTGTGCCGATGGTGAAACACCACGAGCAACCTAGTGGTCTACTGAGGCCCTAGTGAGTGACAGATGTGTGGTGGTTTTGTATTCTCCAGTGTTGGGAACATGCCGCAGGCGTTTGGAAATGTTTAGATTGTTTTGGCCTATGGCAGGAGTGCGGTACATGTTTTGCTTACGATTTTTTTGGATGGTTAAAATTTAGGAAAGTAACATTTAGGGAGCTGTATAGATGAGGGGAATATCAAGGGTTCAGAATACATTTGGGTATTTTCCAGCCTGTTCAGCTCTTGATCCTGGATTACTCAACAAAGAATCAAATTGATGCCGATAATCAAATTGTTATCCCCTTTGTTCGTGAAATGTCCTTGCTTTCATCATTTAACTCTTTAAGTGACGTTTTCTCTCACTTCCCTAATTGGTGTTCCTTAGAGGATCATGGAGAAATTGATAAACAGACCACACTTTGCGTTAAATTTATAATGAGGATTTTAAACTTGGGGGATAAAATGTAAGTATTGTTGTCTTTGAAAATTAATACAGTAAAGGTGAATGTTCCTTGTTTTGCTTTTGGTTGGAAGAAAGCCACTTTTTCTTTCTACTTTCATTTGAATCTCCCTTATGTGGCTGTTCTATATAACAATGAAAATTGGTTTAGCCTGGGAACGTTAGTCTTTAAAAATGTTTGAAATAGTGGAAAGATGGGACTGATGTCCTTGTAAAAAGGTGTAAAGTGCATATATCACAATGAGCTTAAATGTGTTAAACATGCTAGGTGTTCTGCTAGCTTACCTGAATTGGTGATCTTGTACAGCTACATTAAAAAACCAAGGTGTCAGTTTGGAAACATGTATCACTGTATCCAGCATTCTTCAGGAAAATGGTTTCTGCAGAAGGAATGCTTTACTTAGATGGCAGTTAGCTATGCTGTTGAAAATGGTTAAATTGGTAAATTTTTATGTTCTATAGGTTTTGCCACAATTTGTAGGGAGTGGGGTGCTGTGCCAAGCAGCATGTGAGATAGAGCCCTTGCCCCCTCTTGTGGAATAGTGGGAGTCCTAACCCCTGCATGGAGGGAATCCCTGCCACAATTTTAGAAGAAAGCATTCACAAAGATCTTAACAGCTGTAGTTATAGGGAGGGATGCATGACATACTTAAATTAGTAGTAAATTAAAGAAATTGAGCCAGAAATTTTTTTCCCCCCAGATAAGATCTGTGACCAGATCAGTGATGCTGTCCTTGATGCCCACCTTCAGCAGGACCCTGATGCCAAAGTGGCTTGTGGTAGGTTCAGAACACTTCTCACCTGTTGAAAAGATAGCATGAAAGTTAACTTTATAAAGTGATATTTGAGTGTGAACATTTCTTTTATTAGAAACTGTTGCTAAGACTGGAATGATCCTTCTTGCTGGGGAAATTACATCCAGAGCTGCTGTTGACTACCAGAAAGTGGTTCGTGAAACCATTAAACACATTGGATATGACGATTCTTCCAAAGGTATGTTTTAATGAGTTGACTTTCTAAACTCATTTTCCCAGATATTTCCTTCAGTCCTCTTTAGCTTTGTTTTCTAGAGTGTTCCCGGGGATATTTAATTCCACCTGTATACTTTTACTGTCCTTTTGTTCTGGCCCTATGCTTTTCTCTGAAAGTACTACATTTACGTATATTTTTATTTCTTTAGCAGCATTTAGAATTCCAGATAATTATAAATTTTAAAATATTGCTACGGCTCTTAAAAAACACATTTTTTTGTTTATAGGGTTTGACTACAAGACTTGTAATGTGCTAGTGGCCTTGGAGCAACAGTCACCAGATATTGCTCAAGGTGTTCATCTTGACCGAAACGAGGAAGACATTGGTGCAGGAGACCAGGTATCTTGGTAGATAATCTGTTTGCATCTCTTCATCTAACAAATTTTGAAGCTTGGATTGATTGCATTGGTGACTTTTCCTTTTATAGGGTTTGATGTTTGGTTATGCCACTGATGAAACTGAGGAATGTATGCCTTTAACCATTGTCTTAGCACACAAGCTCAATGCCAAACTGGCTGAACTACGCCGGAATGGCACTTTGCCTTGGTTACGCCCAGATTCTAAAACTCAAGTAAGTGATGAACATCAGAAACCTACACCCATTACACTGGCACAGGACATCAGTAAGGTTGTTCTCTTAAAGCTAAGAGAAGAATAGCATTTATTTTCTGTACTGTACTGTAGGGTAGGGTAGGGAACCAAGAACAAAGCTACTGTTTAGTAGACTGATGTTCTGATGTTTGGCTTTCAAGGTGACTGTGCAGTATATGCAGGATCGAGGTGCTGTGCTTCCCATCAGAGTCCACACAATTGTTATATCTGTTCAGCATGATGAAGAAGTTTGTCTTGATGAGATGAGAGATGCCCTAAAGGAGAAAGTCATCAAAGCTGTTGTACCTGCAAAGTACCTTGATGAGGACACAATCTATCATCTGCAGCCAAGTGGCAGATTTGTTATTGGTGGGCCTCAGGTAAGGCCTTACAATTTCAGTTTAATTTGCCCTTTTTTTTTTTTAAATCTGTCATGGTTACTTGGAAAAACCTGGCCACTTTCCACCTTTTTCCTAGGTTTTTTGAAGCCTTCGTGTGAATCTTCTGCGGATGTTTGCCAAGTGATACTGAATAAGCATTAACAGGCGGGCCTGATCTAGAACCACTGGAAAGGATTGGGCATAAAGTAACTGAAATTCTGTAATTTCAGGGTGATGCTGGTTTGACTGGCCGGAAAATCATTGTGGACACTTACGGTGGTTGGGGAGCTCATGGAGGAGGTGCCTTTTCAGGAAAGGATTATACCAAGGTGGACCGTTCAGCTGCTTATGCTGCTCGTTGGGTGGCAAAATCCCTTGTTAAAGGAGGTCTGTGCAGAAGGGTTCTTGTTCAGGTATATACTTTTCTATTACTGGATTCACTAAAAGGTGTGTAAGTGGGAGGATGTTTAGCAGTTAACTACTTATCTTTTTTTAATACCAGTCTGTTACAGTGTGTGTCTTTTGCTCACTGACTCTTAATGATATTTATGATATTTAAATTCTTCTAGGTCTCTTATGCTATTGGAGTATCTCATCCATTGTCTATCTCCATTTTCCATTATGGCACCTCTCAGAAGAGTGAGAGAGAGCTATTAGAGATTGTGAAGAAGAATTTTGACCTCCGCCCTGGGGTCATTGTCAGGTAAAGATGGTAAAGCCTATTGCTAGTGAAAAACATTGAGGGTGTGGGTGTGTATATAAACTTGATACATTCAAATCACAGAAGGTGAACGTGTGAAGGAAGACTCAAGTGGGGAAACATCTTAATTCCTAGAATGTGTTGATATCATCTTAGAAAATTGCCTTCAGTAGAGGCTTAATTAGGAAGAATCTAAAATTCTAGTGCTCCATGGCATAGACTAACCACCCTAGAAAGGTTCTCCACATTTGATACAGACTTGTGTTCCTGTTACCTGAGGGATGTTTACTTAAAAGAATTTTTAGTACAGATAAATGGGATGTACATGGCTGTTGTAAAGAAAATAACCATGGTAGGGTGTGGGCATGGGACCTTGGTAAGTATTCCATGACTTTAGATGAGCTTTTGACACTTGAAATTTCTCCAAATAATGACAAGTTTTCATATTTGTTGAGCCAGGGACGGAAAAACGAGAACTATAGTTACTGATAAGGACTGTGCAAGGAGTTTTGGACACCAGGGAAGTAACACTTTTGCCACAAACTTCTTTTCCTAGCATACCCCAGAGAACTGAACTCATTTGCCAGAAGTCTTGAAAATGAGTCTTGCTGATTGTTTTGCTTTACTTTAATTGAATGCTACATATTAAGTTACGGACTTGTATATTCCAGGGATCTGGATCTGAAGAAGCCAATTTATCAGAGGACTGCAGCCTATGGCCACTTTGGTAGGGACAGCTTCCCATGGGAAGTGCCCAAAAAGCTTAAATATTGAAAGTGTTAGCCTTTTTTCCCCAGACTTGTTGGCGTAGGCTACAGAGAAGCCTTCAAGCTCTGCGGGAAAGGGCCCTTCTTCCTAAATTTTCCTGTCCTCTTTCAGCTCCTGATCAGTTGCAGTCACTCTATAATAGTCAATGACATGAATTTAGCTTGTGTGGGGGACTGTAAGTTGGGCTTGCTATTCTGTCCCTAGGTGTTTTGTTCACCATTATAATGAATTTAGTGAGCATAGGTGATCCGTGTAACTGCCTAGAAACAAATCAACAGCATTGTAGTAAATAATGCTTTGAAATTGAACCTTTGTGCCCTATCACCCAATCTTCTAAAATCCTAATTGCATTGACTTTCCCACCAAATGCTGAAAATGTCCTTGTAATGTGCACGTAAAGTACTTGTAGTTCCATTATAGCTTCTTGTCTGGCAATGCCACAGCCCTGTCAGCATGAATTTGTAATGTCTTGAGCTCTTTATGAATGTGAAGCCTTCCCCTTATCCTCCCTATAACTTGATCCACTTCTAATTATGTAGCTCTTTGTCAGGGAGTGTTCCCTATCCAAATCATCCTTGCATGTAACGCAAGTTCCAGTTGGAGCTCTAGCCTGACATAAGAAAAAAAAGGCAGTTACCATTAAACCATCTCCCTGGTGCTTATGCTCTTAATCGCCATCTCTTAAACAGCACCAAATCAGAATCTCTCCACTTTCAGCTGTCTTTTGGAGGACGTACGTAATAAGGTTTTTATTTAGTAAACCAATCCTATGCATGGTTTCAGCACTAGCCAAACCACCAATTCCTAGCTCTAGAAAAACAGGCACTTGGCACCCTTGTGATGTCATACAGAGAAGTCACAGGGCAGTACCTGAGGGTCTGTAGGTTGCACACTTTGGTACCAGATAACTTTTTTTTTTTCTTTATAAGAAAGACTGAGTACTCCACACTGCACAAGAACTCCTCCCAGGGTTTTAACTTTGTTTTATTTTCAAAACCAGGTCCAATGAGCTTTCTGGACAGCTGGTGTAGCTACAGAGAAACCAGCTTCCTTCAGAGAGCAGTGCTTTTGGCGGGGAGGAGGAAATCCCTTCATACTTGAACATTTTCTAATTGCTTATTTATTGTATTCTGGGGTATGGCGTAAGTACAGAGAAGCCATCACCTCAGATGGCAGCTTTTAAAAGATTTTTTTTTCCTCAACACCATGATTCCTTTAACATGTTTCCAGCATTCCCAGGTAGGCCAAGGTGTCCTACAGAAAAACCTTGGGTTAGACCTACAGGGGTTCTGGCTGGTGTTAACAGAAGGGAGGGCAGAGCTGGTGCAGCTGGCCATGGAGAAAGCTGACTTGGCTGGTGTGGTACAGAGAAGCCAGCTTGTTTACATGCTTATTCCATGACTGCTTGCCCTAAGCAGAAAGTGCCTTTCAGGATCTATTTTCGGAGGTTTATTACGTATGTCTGGTTCTCAATTCCAACAGTTTAATGAAGATCTAAATAAAATGCTAGGTTCTACCTTACCTGTGTGCATTATTATTTGTATCCTGGTGGTATGTGGGATGGTTTCCCAGCCAGGGATTGAATGTGGACCTCTGCAGTGAAAGCACTGAATCTTGGCCACCAGGGAACTCCTCCCTCCATTATTCTTAAGTGTTTCAGTATGAGTATGAATTAAACATACTTTAACCCTGAGTAATTGTAATCCCACCCATGGTTTAGGGAAATCACTTCAACCTTAACTACAGGCCTCTAAAAGGTTCTTCTTAGTGTCAGGGATAACAGTTTATGAAAGTTGAAGGTTTGTCCAGCACTCCCTTTTTTGGCCAACACAGTGGGCAAAATTCACGTCTTATTACAACAGCCGTTTCTGCACTATCAGCAGTGCTTTCGAGGCATAAAAACCACTAAAATGAGTCTTGTGAGGAGAGTGTTTTAAATTTTAAACCAATTTTCATCATTTTGAAAATGTGAAAATAATGCCTTAAATTCCCCTTTTGTATAAATGGGTTAAAGGCTACAAGTTATGTATTACAGTTTGAAAAGTAGTGAGGGAACAGAATCCATCATACAATGGATAAAGTTTACACAAAACCACAATGAGGATGTGTATTCTGAATTAATGGCAGTTATCAACCAGCTCTTGAACCATCCTTTCTTGAACTACATAGCCCATGTTTACACCAGCAAATATGAAATCAAATGGTTGAAATGCTTTACTCTTGCAAATGAGGCCCAAGCAATACTTGTTTATATCTGTTTGCTTGGAGAGTTAAAAGTTTAGAAACCGGTTTGGGAGGAAAGGCAAGGTTAAATCTTACGGGAGTGTGAACTCTCCACCTGCTGTGAAACTTGAGAACTTCAACTTTTCATGACATTGAAAAGCTCCAGAATACCAAAAAGCTTTTAGATGGCCAAGACACTTGGTATCTCAGTTCAGTTGCTCAGTCATGTCCAACTGCGACCCCAGGGATGCACGCCAGGCATCCCTGTCCATCACCAACTCCAAGTCCATCAAGTCAGTGATTCCATCCAGCCATCTCATCCTCTGTTGTCCCCTTCTGCCTCCAATCCCTTCTGGCATCAGAGTCTTCCAGTGAGTCAACTCTTTGCATGAGGTGGCTGAAGTATTGGGAGTTTCAGCTTTAGCATCATTCCTTCTAAAGAACACCCAGGATTTATCCCTTGTAGAATGGACTGGTTGGATCTCCTTGCAGTCCACGGGACTCTCAAGAGTTTTCAACACCACAGTTCAAAAGCATCAATTCTTCGGTGCTCAGCTTTCTTCACGGTCCAACTCTCACATCAATGCATGACTACTGGAAAAACGGCCTTGACTAGATGGACCTTTGTTGGCAAAGTAGTGTCTCTGCTTTTGAATATGCTATCTAGGTGGGTCATAACTTTCCTTCCAAGGAGTAAGCGTCTTAATTTCATGGCTGCAATCACCATCTGCAGTGAACCATGGTCAAATAATGACTGAGGATGAAGCATCTGTAGGCTGGTGGAACAGCACCAGAGAAATAACGGCCTTGAGGTTTGGTTCAGCATTTACTAGGATGACACCTATTGTCAAGGAGCTTGCAGATGAGAGTGACAAAGGTGGCTTGTCCTCTGCCTAGACCCGGGGTATAGGTTGGGGATTAACAAGCTCAGGGAGGCCAGTAGGTGCAAAGGCAGGAAATGGTTACAGCTTGAGAATCAAAAGCATAAAGTACTAATGAAAGGGAATGTGAAACGTCGTGTTTAAGTTGAAAATCATACTTTACTAGTTTCAAGGGGGATGATGCTGCTGCTGCTGCTAAGTTACTTCAGTCGTGTCTGACTCTGCGCGTCCTCATAGATGGCAGCCCACCAGGCTCCCCCGTCCCTGGGATTCTCCAGGCGAGAACACTGGAGTGGGATGCCATTTCCTTTTCCAGTGCATGAAAGGGAAAAGAAGGGGAAGTCGCTCAGTCGTGTCTTGACTCTTCGCGACCCCATGGACTGCAGCTTACCAGGCACCTCCACCCATGGGATTTTCCAGGCAAGAGTACTGGAGTGGGGTGCCATTGCCTTCTCCAGGGATGACACTGGTCAGGGACAAAAGACCTAAATGCTGGCCTATGGTAGGAAGCAAAGCCTTCTGGCTAAACATTGATTACTAGGGTCTGAATACTGAAACCTGGAGAACCCAGATTTCCTCCAGTGAACAGCTTTTCTTAACAGTATTGGTACCCACAGCATTGTCACTTGGAAAATGAGACAGGTGGTACACTAACAGTTGGGGGAAAGTAACATCCTTGCCTGTAACAAGAAAAATACTTCTGTAAGAGTTCCTTTCCAAAATGAAGAACTACTTTTATTATTTTCACCAAGTAAAAAGGCGGGTGGGGCAGCAGTTATGGGAAAGGACACAGTGCCAAGGTATATCATGTCACTGAGGGGATCTGCAAAAGCATTGAAAACCAGTGTTTCCCACGCATGGTTCTTAGCAAAGTGCCCTGTGCCACAGCTATCTCTAACCCACAAAATGCCTTGTGTGAATCACAGGACTTACTGCCAGGCTCCACTTGGGTCAGTTGAGTGCACTCAGGCCCAACCTGCACAACTCCCTGGCAGCCCTGCTCTGATCTGTCTCTAACTGGATTCCAGTATAAAGGCTGAAAGGACAGAGGTAGGAGAGATGAATTCAACAGGTCCAAAAAGTAAGAGGTAGAACTGATGGGCCTTGAAATCTTAAGAAATGGAAGGAAAATGGAAGAATCAAAGAAAACAGCTGCCATTCGGTAATAAGCAGTTGTGGATGAACGCATCTTGTGTTTATGACAGTTAAAAACTCTGGGATAGCCAGGTGGAGCTAGATAAACAGTTCTAGAGCACAGGAAAGAAATCTAAGCAGCGGCATCCTTGGAAACCATGGAGTGGACACAGTCAACCCAAGTGTATATGGTGAAAAGCAGCCACCTAGGAAAGAACCCTGAGATTGGATGGAGCGGAGCATGGGAAAAGAAGACGGAAAACAAATGCAATCCTTTATCAAAGTAACTGGGACTGCCAGCCTGCTGCTGCTGGCCTCTGCCTCCACACAGGGTTCCCAAGCAGGGCCTGTTTTTCGTTTGTTTCTGTTAATTATGCATTCTCACTTCCTAGCCCAGTGCCAGGCCTTTGAATTTTCACAGAATTGAGGATCTTCCAGAATCACATCCAAATCTTATACATCATGACTGTAAACATCCCCTGATTTCATTACATTTGGTTAAATCTCACTTGATATCACCTCCTGCTCATTGAAAACTAGAATAATGCTAAATACTAAGCTTATTTTTTAGATACATATCACTATTAATCATCTAAATTCTGTTATCAGTTTAACTTTCTGCTATTGTATGCTCATAACCCCTAGTGAAAAACTGGCTATATAAATAATAGGAACAAAAAAAAGAATCAAAATTGCAGTGAAGAGAAAATTACTCTGCATCTAAAACCTGATCACCATCCTAATCACACTTTATAATCAGACAAGTTTTAAGCTATGTTATTTCAGAATTACTGTCAGTGATTCTGAAAATTTTAAGAGGCAGGGTGCAGGACCTTAAGCCAAACAGACTTGAAGTTCAGACCATCAGTCAGTCCATCCCTTATTAGGTATATGTCTTTGAGCGAATTATACTACCTCTCAGCCTCAGCTTCCCCAACCACAAAATAGGGCTTATGGCTCTTAAGGAATAAGTGTAATAATTCTAGGACAGGGTTTCACACAGTGCCTGTATATGGCAAGCACTTAATTAAGAACAGCAGCTGTTATTTTCATGGACCATTAACTCTCTTCTGGCAAGGAGCAAGTCACTTTAAACCTAATTCTTACCCCTTGAAAGACATTTTCACATTGTTTTTTAACCCCACTGCCCAAGCCCCTCAACCTTGGAATTGATAAATCTTATCCTTGCCTTATTTCCTTGGTCCCTCTAATCTATCCTCTCTGAATTTATTATAGCCATGGATATGGAGGAAAAACAAAAAATCTGAAGTAGTTTTTTCACATGTCCACTGCCTTTGTAATGGTCCTGTGACTGGCTGCTGCCACATCTATACTCCACATCCGGCCTCCCTCAGAACTCTGAGTGGACAGGGTGAGAATCCGGCTCGGGAGGGTTAGGATTTGAAGAATCTGTGTTTACAGGACTCGGCTCTCCCGCTGGCTCAAAGGGTCGCAAGTTGGCGTAAGTCACTTCTTGGGCCAGCTGCTCCAGGGAAGGGCGGCCTAATGCCAGATTTCGAAGTGAGATACAAGTCATGAGAAAGCTGAAAAAGATGGGAAAAAGCCAGCTGTCCAAACTCCTATTTCAACACAGGCAATCCTGCCAAAGCTCTCAGAGGACACCTGGTCATCTGGCCTCTCACCCACAGACAAGAATCTCCCCCCAGACACCCCCATCCCAGCTCTTCACACAGTCTGACCTCTCTTCACACAGTCTGAGGATTCCAGGGTGAGGTAGGAATAACCCACAGGAGATAAGCTGAGTCAGAACTAGACAGTGCCCATCAGACATACCATTTACTCTCCCAATAAATCAGGGAGAGGAGCAAGGAGAGAGGAAAAAGGGAGAAGTTTAGCACTGGATTGTCCTCTTCTGGGAAAGTCCCTACTGTTACTCTCACCAGAGAACAGTGACCCAGCCTGCAAACATCTGATGACAAAGACAAGTACTATTGGGTAAAGCTTACCTGCGGCGAAAGATAAAGAGCTTTCGCAGCAAGAAGCGGACAAATCGCTCATGGAAAGGGGCATTTCGCCGGCGTTCAATCTCTTGGAGCCTTTGCTGGCGTCTAAGGAAGGTCTGGACCAGTGGTGTTGGCTCAGGGCCACCTTTGACTTCCCCTTCGAGCAGAGGTTGCAGCTCTGGAGGCAGAGGCCCTGTTTCTGTCCGGAAGAGGGCAAAAAGAGGAATCACTAAGAAGAGAGCATTCTCTCTTCTAGAACTCCTCTTTCCCCAGCTAGACGCTTCAAATTCATTTGTTAAGTGGGCAGATCCTCGATCATGACCCGGACTTCCTATAAAGTGGGCTCTCTCAGCCCAAATCTTCAGATGCTCACCACTTCCATTCTCCACCTTCTCCTTCAATTCTTGAAGATATGCCAGGTCTTGCTCTAGTGCAACCTCTGTAGTGTTGACGTAGATGTACATGTAGCAGGAAGGGCTGGACGACACTGTGTACACCTTATGGTACTCACCAGCAGGCAACTGAAAGGGGGCAAGAAATGGATCTCTCACCCTCTAGCCTTTCCCTAGCCAGCCTGTGGCCTCCCTCCACTTCCCCACCTCCATCTTTTTTCTTGTATTTTGGAATCCAAAGGAACTGACCTCTAGAATCCTGTACGAGGCTATTTATAGCCCCCAGGGCCCTTGCTTTTTCAGCCCCAATGCATCGTTATTTAGTCGCTAAGTCGTGTCCAACTCTTTGGTGACCCCATGGACTGTAGCCCACCAGGCTTCTCTGTCCATGGTATTTTCCAGGCAAGAATGCTGGAGCAGGTTGCCACTTCCTTCTCCAGGGGATCTTCCTGACCCAAGGATTGAACCTGCATCTCCTGCAATTGGCAGGTGGATTCTTTATCAATTGAGCCACTAGGGAAGCCTCCCACTGCATTACTGTTACGTTAAAGGATTTTGCATTTATACTAAATCAACTGCACTCATCAAGTTTTCTATCATTGTTAATTCAAGCCAAACACCTGCATTTTCTCTCCCTCCTGAAGAGTCTGGTTCTTCTGTTCTGCCACCAGCTCCACGGTCACCTCCCCCTGCAGCAGCTGGATGCTAGTGTTGCCCAGGTCTTCGCTCACGAAGTTCTCCAGGTGCAGCCCTGCCAGGGGCAAGAGTTCCCATCCCACCCCAAGGTGGCGTGAACTCACTCCCAGTCAGAACAGAGAAATCACACCTTCACCAGCACTTCCACCTTGGGTTTCAAAAACCAGCCTCCCACCAGGAGCAGACCCTCCCGGCTCCATCACACACTGTGTCCCTGGCCTAGGAGGCCAGGAGGGAGACAGCAAAGCCTTTGTACTATTTTTCATACCAGGGAAATCTGCAATGAAGACCACTTCGGTGTGGTTGTCCAGGCTGCTCTTGATCTCCTGTAGTTTAGTTCTCCAGGGAGATAGGTCCATCAGCAGTGGCTGCAGCCAAGGTGTACGCTGGAAGGGGGACCAGGCAGCCTGCACGATGTCCACACGAGGGTCAAAAATCCTTAGGGAAAGAAATCATGTTCTAAGGCCATAGCCACCTACATACCAGAATTTCCAGTTTTGTTCGTCACCGTTCCCGGATAGAACAAACGGTTTTCCAGAAAGAAGAAACAGCCTATGTCAGCATGTTACTGCCAGTTGGGGACAGAGAAACAGAAGAGGGGAAAGAGATTCTGGAGCACTGGGAAGAATGGGGGTTAGTGGCCGCCTGAGGAGAGTTAACAGCTTCTAAGAGAATGAGTTCCCTTTTCTTCGGGATGACGGTGCCCTCTGCTGGATGCAATCAGCTATGCCCACAACCAGGTCAACAGAGACATGCACCAGCGGACAGCCTTGCAAGCAAGACAACACTGAGGAGCACAGGCTAGTCATCTTGGCCAAAAAAGGCTGGACTTCACGTTTTCCCCCTTCTCTGCTCCCCTTGCCCACCTCTGCTGGAAGCGGTCATTGATGGAGACCCAAATATCAAAGTAGATCTGGGGCTCAGTGACATTGTACTTGGGCAGCAGGCGGCTCAGGCAAGTGGCATATTGCTTCAGCATGTCTGCATGGTCCTTCCAACGCCGGCTCTGTGTAAATACCTGCCCCAAACCCCCACATTAGTCCCACCTCGTTGTTACTGAGCTTCCAGACAGGTCATGCAATGCCGAAGGCACAAAAAGATCCCTGCCTGCTGCCAGTTTTGACAGGAAAGAAAAAAATATGAGAACCAAAAAACTGTGTGGAAGAATTGCTTTTCATCGCTGGGCTAGCGGTACTCACCTTTCTAAGTCTCATCTCAATTGAGGGATGTGAATGACACTGCCCCATTTCAACCCCCACAAAAGAAGGTTCCACCTAGCTCCAGAGAAAGGGCAAAGTGGACCCACAGAGACCAGACCCCAAAGCTCCAGGGGGCCTCTGAAGGCCAGGAAGTTAGTGGCATCTCACCCCAGGGTTGAGGTAGCCCAGCTCGCCGGTGCGGCCATCACGGTAGGTGATCTTCACGTGCTGGTGGGAGCGGGAGTGCACCATCATGTCCCAAGAGTAGCCGTATAGCCCATTGGTCCAGTTGTTGTACCCCTGAGGAGGCAGGGCGGTGGGAATCAGCTCCATGCTCCTCATGCTAACGCCGTCCTCTGCCTAGAGAGGTCCCCAGACCTGCCTGCTTCTCTCCTGAGCATGGTCCCCTCTACCACTATCCAAGCAGACCCCCAGCCCGCACGAACCTGGGTGAGGAAGTGGGAATAGGGCAAGAAGAGCTGCTCCAGGAGGTAGAGCAGGGTGAAGGCAGTGCTCAGCTGGTGGCGCAGCCCTGGCTTCTGACTGCCTCTGGCCCGGCTCCTCTTATACATGCAGGAAGTGCTGGGCTGAGGGGCAGTCCTGAGGGGCAGCAGCTCTTGCAGCTTTTTCGGGCAGTGAGCTACCAGCTTCCGAGGCCACTCAGGAGAGCAGAAGAGGGGGCTGCTGGCCAGCATGACGTAGGGGAACATGCCTAGAACAACGGGGAGGAAACCAGCACTTCAGGAGTTGGGCTGGAAAACGTGGCTCATCGCCTCCACACCTCCCCTTCTCCGAGGCAGCCTCTCCCAGGTATTTCACTTATGATAAAAGAAATTCTCAACTGGAGCCTATTACTTCCCACAGAAACTTATTACAAAACATACTAGCTGAGCCCAAAAGCCCTGGGCCACCTTCCCATCTGTTTCCATCTCTCAGCGAGGATGTCCGGCTCAGCTTAGCTCCTGTTCCTGTCACCGTCTCCCCCTGCCACGTGGGCCACTGGTCCGTCCCTCCCCTGCACACGTGTGGCTTCCTGTTTCCCACCAGATTACAGGAACTGACCAATGCTGAAAAGCTGGGAATTCATGCAATGGAAGTAGGA
This sequence comes from Ovis canadensis, assembly GCF_042477335.2. NCBI lineage: Eukaryota > Metazoa > Chordata > Mammalia > Artiodactyla > Bovidae > Ovis > Ovis canadensis. The sequence continues at coordinate 57,495,686 of NC_091247.1, forward strand.
CACGAAGACGAAGCCGATGGGTCTCGAGGCATCAAAGAAGAGCAGGAAACCGGCCGAGAGGTCGAGCAGCAGTCCGCACCAGTGCACCACCAGCAGACTCGTCATCTCCTCGGACAACACAAGTCTGCAGACACCAGGGTCAGAGCTCAGGCAGTAGCACGCACCGAATACTCACAGTCGAGGCACCTCTGCTACCCTCTCCATGCTGCATGATCCACCCCGGCAGGTGGGTAGAGAATTCCACACAAAGACATCCTCTGGGAGGGTTTTCCAACCCCTTTTCATTCCTACTTAATTAAGAGTGTTAGTCACTCAGTCGTGTCCAACTCTTTACGACCTTAGGGACTACAGCCCACCAGGCTACTCTGTCCATGGGATTTTCCAAGCCAGGTATTGAACCCGGGTCTCCTGCACTGCATGCTGGTTCTTTACCATCTGAGCCACCAGGGAATCTCACATACTTCAGGTGTCCAATTTCTTTCAACATGCCCTAAGTAATAAGCAAGGGCAGAGCTCCCAGAGCAAACTTTGACTGAGCAGTGTGTGTGTTGTGCAGGGCAGGTTCTTCCTGGAGGTATACCAGAAGAGAAACTTTACAAGGGGAACACTTGGCTAATATAATGATGTCAAACTTCCGGAAGTGGGAGGTGTCAGGGCAGAGGGAAGAGTACAAAGACAGACGAGAAGGGGGTTCCCTGGTGGTCCAGTGGTTAAGAATCTGCCTGCCAGTGCAGGGGACACGGGTTCGATCCCTGGTCTGGGAAGATACTCACTCTGCAAGTCACCTAGTGCTGGCACTCCCCTTTCCTTTATTTCTTTTCCTTTCATTCTGGCCCAGGCTGTAAGTCTCCCAGGGGCAGCTAAGCCTAGATCTATTGACATCATCAACTCTGCCTTCTGCTGAAGAGGGAGATGAGTGGACAGAGTGAAGCATGCAGCAAATTTAGGCAAAGCGGGAGCAGCAGCTAGGACCATAGACCTGAAGGAGGTGAGCCCCCCAACCCTGCACCTGGCCACTCTAGGCCTCTGCCCTGACGCTCACTTGAAAGGGCTGAAGAGCCAGTGCCGAGACAGGTATTCCATAGAGTAGCCTTCCACCCAGTCTGCGTCCAGCTTCTTTATGCCCGCAATGAAGTACACGATGAAGATCTGCAAACACGATATGCAAAACGAATATTCAAATAAAGTCAGAACCTCATCCTCCACAGACAGTCACAAATCAGTTCTGACCTCAGTCCAGGGCCTGAGAGACGAGATCTACTCTATTCATTCGTCTCAGACGTTCACTCACCTAACATCCTACAGATATCAGGCACAGTATTAGGCAAAGTCAGGATGGTAAAGTTGGGCTTCCCTGGTGGCTCAGATAGTAAAGAATCTGACTACAATGCAGGAGACCTGGGTTCCATCTCTGAATTGGGAAGATCCCCTGGAGAAAGGAATAGCAACCCACTCCAGTATTCTTGCCTGGAGAATTCCATGGACAGAGGAGCCTGGCAGACCACAGTCCATGCAGCTGCAAAGAGTCAGACCGGACTGAGCAACTAACACTTTCACTTTACTTTCACTTTTGAAGGAAAAGTCATAAAGGAAAAAGGAAAGTCATGAAGCACAGAGGTTATTCTTTCCTTATGAGGATTCTAAGCTGGTGGGAATAAAGCTCTATTCTTTCTTTGTATGACAAGGTGAGAGACCCCAGAGATTGGGAAGTAGATTAGATTAGAAAACAGGGAGAAGCCAGCCCAGCTTTCCAGCAAAAAGGGAAAAAGAGGGATGTCCCTGGTGGTCCAGTAGATGAGAATCTACCTACCAATGCAAGGGACATGGCTTCAATGCCTGATGTAGGAAGATCCTACATGCTGAGGGGCAACTAAGCCCAGCACCACACAACCAGTGAGCCCACACTTTAGAGCCCACAAAGCTCTCTTGCCTAGAGCCCATGTTGTACAATCAGAGAAGCCACCACAATGAGAAACTGGGGCACACCACTCAAGAGTAGCCCCTGCTCTCCACAACTAAAGAGAGACTCGTATGCAGCAATGAATACCCAGCATAGCCAAAGATAAAATAAATAAGTAAAAAAATTTTTTAACAGTGGAGTTTCAAAGAGGAGGAGGGAAGAGGAGAAGATTCAGGGAGGCCAAGCAGAGTGAAGTCTGACAGTGGGCGGCCATGCTGCCAATGGCTGTGAAGAATAAGCCCTCTCTCCTGCGATCTGGTACCTGGCCACGCAACACAGCATAGTTCCAAAGGGGCACGTGGGCATTCCGCTTCCGGGCCCTCAGCAGGCCATCCACAGACCTGCAGTGAGAGGGAGAAGGGTGGAGGACAGGTTCTTAGTCCAGTCCCATTTCTACCTTGCTTTTTAAATGTAATCATCTCTCTATTCCAGGATATCTCTGTAATGATCTCTCTATTCTAGGATGTCTCCCACATCTTCTCAGTTCTCTGGGCTATTCTGAGGCCCTTGCGAATTATTTGAGCACCCTGTAACGATTATTTCAAGTCATAACAGAAACTACTAGTTGTAACTACTAGTGAGTTATAACAACAACAAAATATTCAGTGTTTAACATGTTAGTTAACAAATTAGTCTCTCCTCATAAAACAAACCAGGAAAAAGACTACAGTGCTAGCCCTAGAAGAAAGGGGCTGTAGACCCTCCATGCCCCATCCCATGGCCACAGGGCAGTTGGCGGTAAGACCAGTATACACTGACCTTGTGTTACCTGCATGAGGGAAGGTGTACTTCCCCTTGCTCCACCTGCCACCCCATCCACTGCATGGGGGAAGGGCATAAAGAATCACTACTGCTGCTGCTAAGTCACTTCACTCGTGTCCGACTCTGTGCGACCCCATAGACGGCAGGCCCCCAGGCTCCCTGTCCCTGGGATTCTCCAGGCAAGAACACTGGAGTGGATTGCCATTTCCTTCTCCAATGCATGAAAGTGAAAAGTGAAAGTGAAAAGTGAAAGTGAAGTTGCTCAGTTGTATCCAACCCTCAGCGACCCCATGGACTGCAGCCCACCAGGCTCCTCCATCCATGGAATTTTCCAGGCAAGAATACTGGAATGGGGTGCTACTGCCTTCTCCGAAAGAATCCCTGATATGCAAAAAAAAAAAAAAAAGATTACAGTGCTAAAATAGGACTAAATTTGAAAAAGAAGGTATTTCAGGGAATGTTTGCAAAGCTGGTGTATGAAAACATACATAGTGCATTTAAAGCAAAGTTTCAGTTTTCAAGACAAACTGACATTTCACAGACCTGGATGCTAGGATCTAGGGCCAGAGAATATCTAGTAACAGTGTACCTAGGCTGAGAACTGAAAAAACCAGACTACTAAGATTAGATGTATTCTGGGGAGGCAGAAGCAAAGCAGGTTTTCAAGAAGACACAGAATGAGCAGAGAAGCCAGGAAAGGGGCAGGTTATTATACTTGTGCTCAAGAGCACTGGAGTCTGCCAGTGCTGGAGTCTCATTTATGCCTCTTAACTGCTCGGTGACCTTAGACAAATCCTTTATGTCTCTAAGCCTTAATTTCTTCATTTATACAATGGGAACAGCACTATGGACCTCATGGGATTATAACATGGAAAAAGCAAGTGTTTAGCATAGTGCTTGGCATGTGGAAAGCCTTCAGTGAATGATAGATATTTTTTCAAATTGTGCAAAAATCACAAAAATGAGACTTTCTGGGGTATTCTGTCAAAGAGTGTTAGTCACTCAGTCATGTCCAACTCTTTGTGACTCCATGGACTGTAGCCCATCAGGTTTCTCTGTCTATGGCATTCTCCAGGCAAGAATACCAGCCATTCCCTTTTCCAGGGTATCTTCCTGATCCAGGGATCAAACCTGGGTCTCCTGCATTGCAGGCGGATTCTTTACTATCTGAGCCTCCAGGAAAGCCCAACTGCCTCTTAAATCTTTATGATGAGAGCTGGCCACTCTGAATGAATGTACAGGTTTACAAAAAGGGGATATCTGCATAGGTGTACTGATGATTGACATGTTATTAATGACTGATAAATCACTAACGAATCCAGTGTTTGAGTTTTTCTTCCCATGCCCATGTTACTGACAGCTCATACTTGCTTTTCACTTAGTAATAGAAGGATTCCTTAAAGATCATCAGTTCTGCCACCCTGTCTCCAAATCCCTTTTTCACCTCCCCTGAAAGATGGTCACATAAGCCAGAGGTAGGGAAGGGTTACCTCCTCCAGGGACAGCTCTGCTGAGCAGCCCTGGTGGGCCCTCTCCTTCTGACATGCCTCTGCCCCACAGCAATGTCTACTCTTGGCTCTAATTCTGTCCCTCACAGAGAAACTCTGCTCCCTCTTCCACATAACCACCCTAGAAGTATTTGAAAACAGCTATGTCTGGCTTTAGTCTTCTCTTCTTCTAAGAGGATTACAGGAAGTGGACAGATCAAGGCACCTGGGGAGATAGGGAAAGAGTAAAGGGGTGGGAATGGAGCCATTCTGCTTGTGGTCACCCTCAGAGCTCCCGCCTCACTGACCCTTGCCCCTCCGGAGTCCATCCAAGTCACCTTTGCTTGTTTACAAGTTATGTTTACTCTGCAAAGCGTGGTTGAAGATATGCTTGCTGGGACAAGTGCTAGGACCTTACTGGTGACCATCCTGATACAGCCAACCCCTCCCTCGTTCCCCCTAGACTCATACCAGTAGTGGTGTGCATCCACAAATGTCAGCTGAAAGGCCAACAAGCCATACAGATAGGAATGGTTGTTCCACGATGTCTTGTCCAGGAGAAACACATACCAGTATGGCAGCAGGAATAACACACAGCTTATCCGGTAGCACAGGCCCAGCATCATGCCCAGTGCCCCTGGGATTGGTAGGGGAGAGGATTAAAAGGTCAAAGGGTCACCACAGGCCCAGCTCCCCTGGGACAGGCTATGGGTGGGGTTAAGAAAATCATCAGACATCTTATAGTCAGATAAAAATAAATCTCAACTAAATGTTATTTCAATATTTTAAAAAGACTTAAGGAGTCACAGCTCAGATGACACACAGGTCAGCAGGATGAAATTATAAGTTATAGAAGAAGTGAAATAAGAAAACCTAGAGAATTCCCTGGCGGCCCAGTGGTTAGGACTTAGTGTTTTCAATGCCAAGGGCCTAAGTTCGATCCCCAGTCAGGGAACTAAAATCTCGCAAACCATGTGGCACAGCCAAAAATAAAAATGAAACCCAAGACCCGGGTCATTTGCCAACATGCTTCGGATTTCTGGGTTTTAGGTAGGTCAGTCAATACTCCCATCTCTCCTGCAGTTTCTCTCACCCAGAAACATGATGGTGTAGACCAGATACATCCAGTCAAGTGGCAGTGGCTGCAGGGCGTCCAGCAAGGGGAAGCGACACACCTCCAGGCCATCCAGGTATCTTCGGTCTAGGGAACTGAGACCCCGCTCCTGGGGAATGTCCAGCACCATCATCAGCCCTGAGAAGGCAGAGGAGGAGGGTGCTGATAGGCCTCAGCAAAGGCAACCACGGAACATACTGGAATACAGTCGAGCACACCCAGATCCAGAAAGAACTCATTCAACAATAATCATGCTTGCTAAGTCGCTTCAGTCGTGTCTGACTCTTTTTAATCCAATGGACTGGGGCCCCGTCCATGGGATTCTCCAGCCAAGAATACTGGAGTGGGTTGCCATTTCCTCCTCCAGGGGATCTCCTGACCCAGGGGTCGAACCCGCATCTCCTGCATTGACAGACAGGTTCTTTACCACTTGCGCCACCTGGGAATTGGTTGAGTGCCTACTCTGTGCTAGGCATTATGCCAGTTGTGGGATGTCAGCCACTGCACCTCCCTGAGTCCATTCCCCATTTGTGAGAAGGGGCTCATAATATTTTGCAGGGTCTCAGAGAAGACTAAATGAAAGAAGAGTACAAAGTGCTATTGAAGCTATTCAGGTTTTGATGGTCATGTTTGTAAAGGTCTGTCTTATCGGCTACACAAAGTGCTCTGGGGTGATGCGCCCTCACCCTCTTTTACTTCCTGGCACAGCAGTATCTGGCCAGCACACTGGGGTAAACAGAAGGGCTACTCAGGTCAGGAAGCCAGCTCCAAATTAAGGCAGGATTTCTCAATCCCAGGACAATTCAGTTTGGCCTGGTTAATTATTTGCTGGAGGTCTACCCTGTGGTTCATAGGTCATTCAGCAGCAACCCTGATTTCTGCGTAGATGCCAGTAACCACTTCTTCCCCTCCCCCCACACCTAGTTGTGACAAATACAAATGTCTAGAGACATTGCCAAATGTTCCCTGGAGAGCAAAATCGTCTCCAGTTGAGAACCACTGGGTTAAGGAGAGTAATATCTCGGCATGTCTGTAACTCATGCCAAACATACATGCTGTGGCCTATAAGTTAGAAAGGTCTGGATTAGGCAGTCACAGCCTAAATGGCTGCTTTGTCACACCTGCCATTTCTCTGAAGTCTAGTCCTTAGCGTAGTTACTGGAAAACTTCATTCCACAAATAAAATGGGTTCCTGTTCCTCTGTCTCTGTATTTCCTGTAGCCTCGGATCAAAGCACTTCTGATCTCCAAGCCCTAATCAGAGGAGTCAAAACTGGGTTACAAAGAGTTCTTCCAGGATATTAGTCACTTCAGCTTTTAGAAAAAGGAAGGTTAGTCCACTAAGCAAGTAAGTAGCCAAGAAATGGACAAGGGACCATTGTCATTCTTTCACCCCCAACCACGCTGGCACCTCCCAGACACTGGACTTACCGAAGAGAAAACGGAAGACTGCCAGGCTTGCAGGATCCGTGGGTCTATTCAGCAGGGTCACCAGCCTCTCCCAGCTGGACACATCTGTCCACTCAAAACCCAACAGTTTCCCCATTTGGCTGCCCTGACGGGGCCCTGAAGTCTGTGCAGCCTTGTCTTTCTTTACTTTGTCTGCAACCAATAAATGGAGAGAGTTGCACGTGCACAGATGGGAATGGAGATGTTTTAAAAGAGAATCTTTCTCAAATCAGAGAAATCTCCGTCTAGGGCTTCTGCCTACCTGGGTTTTCCCACTGATCTCTGACTGCTCGAAACATCCCTGCAGTGCAGCCCCTCCTCCAGGATCCCCCAATGCCCCAAAACCTTTCTCAGACTGCAGCCCCCTAATCGCAAAGCGTCCTGAATGTCATCAACCCACCGCGAAACAGAAGACTGCAATCTCTCTCTACAAGACCCTTCCCACCCGAGGCTCCCTTCCCCAGGATCCGCAGGGCGTCCCTCCCCAACCCCTCCGAAAGTCGCGCCCTTCTCTGTCCGCCACAAGGCGGGGCTCTGAGCCTACCTGGGCCCCGCGGGGCCCGCGCGGGCCGAGCAGAGACCGCCATGGCCTCGGGGAGGTAGATATGCCACAGCAACAACCTCCGAGCCTGGGGGCGTCGCAAGGGGAGGCTCCCCTAAGCCCCGCCTCCCCGACACATCAGCACGCGCGAGGCCAGCCGGAAAGCGCTAAGACTGTCGTGAAGGGCCCTAGTCAGCAGCGCCGGACTCCCTGCTTGGCGGTAGAGGGCGGAACGAGGGGTCTGGGGGCGGGGCAACGAGGGGCGAGGGGGCGGGGTCAGAGCCCGCCTTCGCTGGTGACCGATGAGTGAAGGTGTGCGTGGACCTGTCTCTTTTTTGTCAAGTACCTAGTCTCGTCCCTGAGGCCTCCCGAGCCCTCTCCGCTCTATCAACCTAAAGAAGAGTCTCGGCGCCCACGACCTCCCTGGCTCCCTTCCCGCCCCTGTTAGGTCGCTGCAGATGTGTGAACGGTGCGGGCGCAAAAGTCAACTCTTCCCAGAGCGTTTCCCGCCCGGTTGAGGATGCACCTGGGAGGGCTGACCCGGCCTGGAACCACAGATTTGAAAGCAGCAGGAAAACCGGAACGACCTGACTGCAGAAGGAATGCAGAGTAGGGGCAGTAAGCAGAGTGTGTTTGATGGGGAAGGTGAGTCTTGAACAGCTTTGTAACATTGTTTCTCTGCCCTGGAATTGACAAGCAGGATGAGAGGAAGGCATCTTAGTGCAGGGGTTCTCACATTTTTTAGTCTCAATTCAGTTCAGTTCAGTTCAGTTCAGTCGCTCAGTCGTGTCCGACTCTTTGCGACCCCATGAATCGCAGCACGCCAGGCCTCCCTGTCCATCACCAACTCCCAGAGTTCACTCAGACTCGCGTCCATCGAGTCAGTGATGCCATCCAGCCATCTCATCCTCTGTCGTCCCCTTCTCCTCCTGCCCACAATCCCTCCCAGCATCAGAGTCTTTTCCAATGAGTCAACTCTTTGCATGAGGTGGCCAAAGTACTGGAGTTTCAGCTTTAGCATCATTCTCTCCAAAGAAATCCCAGGGCTGATCTCCTTCAGAATGGACTGGTTGGATCTCCTTGCAGAAATCCCAGGTCTGATCTCCTTCAGAATGGACTGGTTGGATCTCCTTGCAGTCCAAGAGGCTTCTCCAACGCCACAGCTCAAAAGCATCAGTTCTTCGGCGCTCAGCTTTCTTCACAGTCCAACTCTCACATCCATACATGACCACTGGAAAAACCACAGCCTTGACTAGACGGACCTTTGTTGGCAAAGTAATGTCTCTGCTTTTGAATATGCTATCTAGGTTGACCATAACTTTTCTTCCAAGGAGTAAGCGTCTTTTAATTTCAGGGCTGCAGTCACCATCTGCAGTGATTTTGGAGCCCCCAAAAATAAAGTCTGACACTGTTTCCACTGTTTCCCCATCTATTTCCCATGAAGTGCTGGGACCGGATGCCATATCTTCATTTTCTGAATGTTGAGCTTTAGGCCAACTTTTTCACTCTCCTCTTTCACTTTCACCAAGAGGCTTTTTAGTTCCTCTTCACTTTTTAGTCTCAGGACCCCTTTATGTTGCTACACACATTATTGAGAACCGTAAGAACCTATTTGCAGGTCAGGAAGCAACAGTTAGAACTGGACATGGAACAACAGACTGGTCCAAATAGGAAGAGGAGTACCTCAAGGCTGTATACTGTCACCCTGTTTATTTAACTTATATGCAGAGTACATCATGAGAAACACTGGGCTGAAAGAAGCACAAGCTGGAATCAAGATTGCCGGGAGAAATATCAATAACCTCAGATATGCAGATGACACCACCCTTATGGCAGAAAGTGAAGAGGAACTAAAAAGTCTCTTAATGAAAGTGAAAGAGGAGAGTGAAAAAGTTGGCTTAAAGCTCAACATTCAGAAAATTAAGATCATGGCATCTGGTCCCATCACTTCATGGGAAATAGATGAGGAAACAGTGTCAGACTTTATTTTTTTGGGCTCCAAAATCACTGTAGATGGTGATTGCAGCCATGAAATTAAAAGACGCTTACTCCTTGGCAGGAAAGTTATGACCAACCTAGATGGCATATTCAAAAGCAGAGACATTACTTTGCCAACAAAGGTCTGCCTAGTCAAGGCTATAGTTTTTTCCAGTGGTCATGTATGGATGTGAGAGTTGGACTGTGAAGAAAGCTGAGCGCTGAAGAATTGATGCTTTTGAGCTGTGGTGTTGGAGAAGACTCTTGAGAGTCCATTGGACTGCAAGGAGATCCAACCAGTCCATTCGGAAGGAGATCAGCCCTGGAATTTCTTTAGAAGGAATGATGCTAAAGCTGAAACTCCAGTACTTTGGCCACCTCATGCAAAGAGTTGACTCATTGGAAAAGACTCTGATGCTGGGAGGGATTGGGAGCAGGAGGAGAAGGGGACGACAGAGGATGAGATGGCTGGATGGCATCACTGACTCGATGGACATGAGTTTGAGTGAACTCCGGGAGTTGGTGGTGATGGACAGGGAGGCCTGGCATGCTGCAATTCATGGAGTCACAAAGAGTCAAACACGACTGAGCTACTGAACTGAACTGAACTGAAAGAGCTTTTTATGAATAATAGGTTATATTTTCCCGTATTTACCCTATTGGAAATTTACCCTGAGAAATGTTTGAAATATGCATTGATTCAGTAAAAGGAAAAAAAAAGTAATGAACCCATTACATGTTTACATAAATAACATTTTTATGAAAAAATATATTTTCCACACTAAAAAATATATGAGAATAGTATTGTTTTACATGCAGATCTCTCTAATACCTGGCTTAATTGAAGAAAGATGGATTATCATTTCTGTTTCTGTATTCCATTGAACTATATGAAGGAAATCTGATCTCACAGATACTGTTGGTAGAAAGAGAAGTATGTTATTAGGCTCTTTAGGTAATTGTGGCTATTCTTTGATACTACACCTAAACTTACAAGTGTGTTTTTTTTTTTTAAAGTTAGTTAGATGTGGGGGTTTCCCAGTTGGCACTAGTGGTAAAAAACCTGCCTGCCAAGGCAGGAGACAAGAGAGACAAAGGCTCAATTCCTGGGTTGGGAAGATCCACTGGAGACGGGCATGACGACCCACTCCAGTATTCCTATCTGGACCCACTCCAGTATTCCTACCTGGAGAATCCCATGAACAGAGGATTCTGGCGGGCTAGAGTCCATGGAGTCGCAGAGTCAGACATGACTGAAGCAACTTAGCATGCGTGCAATCAGATGTGGGATTGGAAAACATATAATGAACTTTACTATATAAAATCAAGCTTCCCTGGGTGTCTTAGACATTAAAAGAATCTGCCTGCAATTCAGGAGACCCGGGTTTGATCCTTGGATGGCCAAGGATCCCTGGAGGAGAAAATGGCAACCCACTTTACTATTCTTGCCTGGAAAATCCCATGGACAGAGGAGCCTGGCGGGCTACAGTCCATGGGGTCACAAAGAGTCGGACACGACTGAGCAACTAACACACACATTAAAATCATTGGTTTCTCTTGCACAGGGAAAGGATGAGTGGGAGGACAGTTAGGGACTTTAGAATCAACATGTACACACTGCTATATTTAAAATGGATAACCAATAAAGACCTACTGTATAGCATAGGGAACTCTGCTCAATATTATGCAATGACCTAATTGGGGAAAGATTTGAGAGAGAGTAGATGCATGTTTGGACTTTCCTGACAGCTCAGTTGGTAAAGAATCCACCTGCAATGCAGGAGACCTGGGTTGGATCCCTGGGTTGGATCCCTGGTTTGGGAAGATCCCCTGGAGAAGAGAAAGGCTACCCACTCCAGTATTCTGGCCTGGAGAAATCCAAGGACTGTAAAGAGTCAGAAACGACTGAGTGACTGTGACTATCACTTTCACTTCACAGGTGCATGTATAACTGAATCACTTTGCTATATACCTGAAACTAATACAACACTTAATCAACTATACTCAAATATAAAATAGAAGGTTTAAGAAAATTGTTGGTATATCTTGCACTTGAATGGATCTTTTACTCCTGACAATTTTATAAAATCATACAGATGGTCATTTGGAAAATACTGACCATCTAAAAACTAAGCTGTGCAGCACTTCTAAATGTAAAGTTTCTTAAGTGTTGGGAAGCTGCCAGGCACACAGTGGCAGATACAAGTTTTCTCAAATTTTAGTTTTCACCTCAAAGCTCAAATTTTTCCATTGGCAACAAATACCATCTATTGTTTTCCTTGAATGGACAGGTTCCTTTCATTTTTGATAAAGTATTTGCTAAATGCACCAGTTTGAATAATCATAGTTCTTCCGTCCAATGTCCTTTCAAGTAAAATGGTAGTTCAGTTTAAAAGAAAAAAGACAAAAATAAAGATGCTTGATATCTTATTAGGATATTGCACATTTGGCAATTCCCTGGTGATCCAGTGGGCAATTTCACTTTCATGACCTGGGTTCAGTCCCTGGCCTGGGAACTAAGATCCCACAAGCCCCGCAGCATGGCCAAAAAATAAAAACAACAGTGAGATTCTAGAAATCCAAGGCTCTGAAAACAATAAATGCTGGTAAGGAAATGGAGCAACAGAAACTCTGCTTACATTGCTGGTAGGAATACAAAACAGTTGGAAGACAGGCAGTTTCTTACAAAACTCAACATACTCTTACCATATGATCCAGCAATTGTGCTCCTTGGTATTTACTCAAATGAGTTGAAAATTTATGCCCACGCAAAACCTGCACAGGAATGTACCTCAGCTTTATTTATAACTGTCCAAACTTGGAATAAACCAAAATTTCCTTCAGTAAGTAAATGGATAAAATAAACTAGCACATCCACATGATGGAATATTTAGTAATAAAATGAAATGAGCTATCAATCCACAAAGACATGGAGGAATCTTAAATGCATATTGCTAAGTGAAAGAAACCAATCTGAAATGGCTACATACCATGTGATAACCTGGAAAAGGCAAAACTTTGGAGATAGCAAAAAGATAGGTGTTTGCCAGAGGTTGTGGGGGAGGAAGGGAGAGATGAATAGATGTAGCACAGAGGATTTTTAGAGAAGTGAAACTATTCTGTATGATACTCTAATGGTGTCATGATGAATTCATGTTGCTATATATTTATCAAGACCCGTAGAATCTATAATATAAAGAATGAACCCTAGGGACTTTTCTGGTAGTCCAGTTGCCAAGACTCCCAATGCAGGGGCTCTGGGTTTGATCTCTGGTCAGGGAACTAGAATCCATACACTGCAACTGCAATCCATATACTCAATTCTGTTGAGCATCCATACAACGCATGCCCAACAGAGATCAAAGATCCAGTGTGCTGCAACTGAGACCCGGCAAAGCCAAATGAAAAATAAATTAAAAAGTTTTTTTTAATAAAATTTAAAAAATAGTGACCCCTTGACTGCAAGGAGATCCAACCAGTCCATTCTGAAGGAGATCAGCCCTGGGATTTCTTTGGAGGGACTGATGCTAAAGCTGAAACTCCAGTACTTTGGCCACCTCATGCAAAGAGTTGACTCATTGGAAAGGACTGTGATGCTGGGAGGGATTGGGGGCAGGAGGAGAAGGGGACGACAGAGGATGAGATGGCTGGATGGCATCACTGACTCAATGGATGTAAGTCTGAGTGAACTCCAGGAGTTGGTGATGGACAGGGAGGCCTGGCGTGCTGCAATTCATGGGGTCGCAAAGAGTTGGACATGACTGAGCGACTGAACTGAACTGAACTGAATGTAAACTATGAACTTTGTTATTAATATCATTATTAGTTCATCAGTTGTCACAAATATATCACACTAATACAAAATGTTAGTACAGGAGAAACAGGGAGAGCATGAAGGGTGTATGGAAACTACTGCTCAAAAAAAAATCTATTAGTTTGAAAACAAAGGTGAGTTGAGTTCAGTTTAATTGCACAAGTGTTCTTTCTTAGAACAACTATGAGACTATCATTGTATTTGGGTATACAGAAGTATTGTATTCATATTTTCCAGTTCTTCACAAAAAATAGTAAAATGATCTGTACACCAGTGACAGGAATTTATAAAATTAATAATTTTATACTGCTTCACTAACAGCATTCTTTTTGTAAAACTTTTTTTTCCCCTTTTTATTTAATTTTTTTTTTTTTGGCTGCATCTCCTGGCATGAGAAACTTCCCCAGGCAGGGATCAAACCTGCACCCCCTGCAGTGGAAGCACAGAGCCTTAACCACTGGACCACCATGGAAGCTCCAAGAGTGTTCTTACTTGACATTGGCATTTTTTAAATGTGGTGAGTGTGTGGCAGAGAGGAATGCAGTGACTACTACTGCAATTGGGTACCATGGTCTCTCTCTTGCTAAGTTGCCAACAGTTTTGCCCATTTTTCTTTGCATTATCAGTTCAAATGTTAACACAGTTTAAAAGGGAAATAACATCTCAGTATTATTATACTAAGTTTTGCCCCTAAAGATTTCAGGGGTTCACGGACCATGTGCTGAGAACCACCATCCTAAAGCAAAAAAATTGGCAGGGGTAGATGTGGTAGAGATTATTGGGCACAGATGTGTCTGGCAGGTGGATTCACCAAGTGTTCCTGCTGTTGAAATCTGGCCCACATCTAGGTCATCCTGATACAACACTTTGGAAGCCATAGATCTATTAATATTTAGGGGATGCATCTCTTAATCCACTGTCAAATCCCAGTCCAGGTGAATACATTGTGGATTGGGAAGTTTAGGCCAGATTTTCTAGGATCACTCAAAATTAGATGGCTCTGGACTTCCTTGGTGGTCCAGTCATTAAGAATCCACTTGCCAATTTAGGGGATATGGGTTCAATCCCTGGCCTGGGACGGTTCCACATGCCTCAGGCAACTGGGCCTCATTGTCACAGCTACTGATCCCGTGGGCTACAGCTACTAGAAACACTACTGGAGAGTAGCCCCTCCTCTCTGCAGCTGGAGGAAGTCAGAGAACAGCAATGAAGACCCAGAGAAGCCAAAAATAAATATATAAAAATTAAAAAAATACTAGAATGCTCCATTTTTAAAAAACTATTTATTTTTATTTTATTTATCATCTGAGCCAGCTCAGATGGTAAAGAATCCGCCTGCAATGCAGGAGACTCCGGTTCGAGCCCTGGGTTGGGAAGATCTTCTGGAGAGGGGCATGGCAACCCACTCCAGTATTCTTGCCTGGAGAATCTCATGGACAGAGGAGCTTGGTGGGCTAGATAGTACATGGGGTCACAAAGAGTCAGATGTGACTGAGCGACTGACACTTTCACATTTTTATTTTGGCTGTGCTGCGTCTTCCTTGCAATACCTGCGCTTCTCTCCAGTTGCGTGCACAGGCTCTAGAGCACAAGGGTCAGTAGTTGCGTGTGTGGGCTTATTTACCCGAGGTATGTGGGATCTTAGTTCCCTGACCAGGGATTGAACTCATATCCTCTGCATTGGGAGGCAGATTAAAAACCACTGGACCATCTGTTTTGTTTATTTTTTAATTTTTGGTTGCACTGTGTGGCATCCAGGGTCTTAGTTCCCCAACCAGGAAAGTCTCTAGATGGTTCCATTACATTCAATGTTGATTATATGTTATGTGTGAAGAACTGGCTTCAGCAATACATGAACCATGAACTCCCTGACTTTCAAGCTGGTTTTAAAAAAGGCAGACGAACCAGAGATCAAATTGCCAACATCCTCTGGATCATGGAAAAAGCAAGAGAGTTCCAGAAAAACATCTATTTCTGCTTGATTGATGATGCCAAAGCCTTTGACTGTGTGGATCACAATCAACTGTGGAAAATTCTGAAAGAGATGGGAATACCAGACCACCTGACCTGCCTCTTAAGAAATCTGTATGCAGGTCAGGAAACACAGTTAGAACTGGACATGGCACAACAGACTGGTTCCAAATAGGAAAAGGAATACGTCAAGGCTGTATATTGTCACCCTGCTTCTTTAACTTCTGTGCAGAGTACATCATGAGAAATGCTGGGCTGGAAGAAGCACAAGCTGGAATCAAGATTGCCGGAAGAAATATCAATAACCACCCTTATGGCAGAAAGTGAAGAGGGGCTAAAAAGCCTCTTGATGACAGTGAAAGAGGAGAGTGAAAAAGTTGGCTTAAAGCTCAACATTCAGAAAACGAAGATCATGGCATCCGGTCCCATCACGTCATGGGAAATAGATGGGGAAACAGTGGAAACAGTGTCAGACTTTATCTTTTTGGGCTTCAGAATCACTGCAGATGGTGACTGCAGCCATGAAATTAAAAGACCCTTACTCCTTGGAAGAAAAGTTATGACCAACCTAGATGGCATATTCAAAAGCAGAGACATTACTTTGCCCACTACGGTCCGTCTAGTCAAGGCTATGGTTTTTCCTGTGGTCATGTATGGATGTGAGAGTTGGACTGTGAAGAAGGCTGAGCACCAAAGAATTGATGCTTTTGAACTGTGGTGTTGGAGAAGACTCTTGAGAGTCCATTGGACTGCAAGGAGATCAACTCTGGGATTTCTTTGGAAGGAATGATGCTAAAGCTGAAACTCCAGTACTTTGGTCACCTCATGAGAAGAGTTGACTCATTGGAAAAGACTCTGATGCTGGGAGGGATTGGGGGCAGGAGGAGAAGGGGACAACCGAGGATGAGATGGCTGGATGGCATCACAGATTCGATGGACGTGAGTCTGAGTGAACTCCGGGAGATGGTGATGAACAGGGAGGCCTGGCGTGCTGCGATTCATGGGGTCGCAAAGAGTCGGACACGACTGAGCGACTGAACTGAACTGTGAAGAACTGGAAAAGTTACAGAGGAGGAAACAAATGATTCAGTTGTGGCCTCTGTCATAAAGGAGTGTAATAATAAAAGCATACAGAAATAACAAAATAATAATGAATATAGGAAATAGAATATAGGAAAGTTTTAAATGAGGTTCAAATTGCTATAAGAGCACTGAGGAAGAAATGAATTATGACTGGAGAAATCAGAAAATTTTTTTTTGAAAACTTGGGCCTTAAAGAATGAGTACAATTTTGAGAGGAGAGGGAAGTCAAAAACTCTGAGTAGTCTGGGTGAACTGAAAGCATTCTCTATAGAGAAATGCAGGTAATAAACGAGATGTATTAACTCTTTACCTCTCCATCCCATGATTTTAACTTGTTTTTGTTCAAGCTGTTGATTTCTGGTTTACCCTTTCAGGACCAAACTTTGGAGACTCATGGCATTTAGCATTCACTTATCCAAAAATACTCCAAAATTTGTGGTGGCTCAGTGGTAAAGAATCTGCCTGCAAGGCAGGAGATGCAAGTTTCATCCCTGAGTCGGGAAGACCCCTGGAGGAGAGTATGGCAACCCACACAGTATTCTTGCCTGGAGAATATCAGACAGAGGAGCCTGGTGGGCTCCAATCCCTGGGGTCACAAAAGAGCCGGACACCTCTTAGCAACTAAACGACAAACAAAAGGAATTTCTTCATGGTTCTTTCCTAATGAAAAATATTTCTGTCTGCACTGTAGAGAAAGAAGCCCCCTTTCAGATTTTTCAACTCAATACCCTAAACTTTTAGTGAGTGCCTGCTAAGTACAGATATATGTTATTTTCCACTAGGAGTACCAAGGTAAAGACATAGCTCCTGCCTTCACAGAACTTAAGAGTCTTGGAAAAGTCAAATTGGGAGATTGGGATTGACACATACACACTAGTATATATAAAATAGATAACTAATAACCTACTGTATAGCACAGAAAACTCTACTCAATACTCTGTAATGACCTATATGGGGAAAGAATAAAGAATGGATATATGTATAACAGATTCACTTTGCTGTATGGCAGAAACAAACAACATTGTAAATCAACTATATTCCAATAAAAATAAAATTTTTTAAATGTGTATGCAGGGGACTTCTCTGGTGGTACAGTGGATAAGAATCTGCTTGCTAATACAGGGGACACAGGTTCAATCCCTCGTCTGGGAAAATTCCAGGGTAACTAAAGCCCCTGGGACACAACTATTGAACCCGAGTGCTGCAAACTGCTGAAGCCCTTGTGCCTAGAGCCCCTGCTCCACAACAAGAAGGGCCATCGCAATGAGAAATGTGCACCGCAACAAAGAGTAGCCCCCACTTGCCACAACTAGAAAAAGCCTGTGTGCAGCAACAAAGACCCAGCACAACCATAAATAAATACACAATTGTGTATGTATTTTTTAAAAAAATCTACCTTTCAATGCAGGGGACTTAGGTTCAACCTCTGGTTGAGGAACTAAGATCTCACATGTTGCGGGGCAACAAATCCCTTGCTACAACTACTGAACCCACAAGCCATAATGAGAGAGAAGCCCTTGATCTTCCAGGAAGATTCCATGAGCCAAAACTAAGACCGACCACAGCCAAATAAATATATTTTTTAATGTGTATGCAGTTTGAGGCTTCCCAGGTGGCGCTAGTGGTAAAGAACTGGCTGCCAGTGCAGGATAAGATACTTGGGTTTGATCCCTGGGTGGGGAAGATCCCCTGGAGGCAAGCATGGCAACCCACTCCAGTACTCTTGCCTGGAGAATCCCATGGACAGAGGAGCCTGGCAGGCTCAGTCCATAGGGTCGCAAAGAGTCAGACATGACTAAAGTGACTTAGCACATATACATGCACATGCAGTTAATGGTAAAGCTTATTGTAGATTTTATAAAAGATACTGTGTGATGGTGATCAGAAGAGGAAGAAATTGAATTTCAGTGGGGAAATCTGGAAGACTTCATGGAAGCAATGATGAATGAAGCAGGATATTCACTTGTCTCAATGATGCAAGTCCACTTGAGCAAAGATGTAAAAAGGGATGGTTTGTTTTGGGAAGGACAGGTAATTTAGTATGGCTAGGGGGCTGGAAGGTGAGTCTCTTGAGAGATAATCTTCAAAAAGCAGGTTTAGAACAAGCTTAGCATACCAGACTAAGGAGTTTAGGCTTTACCCTGGGGGTAGGGTGCTGCATTCTCAAATTGGTGTTTTAGGAAGATAAGGAGCAACCATAGAAAGAATGGATGGGAGAAGATAGTCAGTTTGGAGGTGGATCAGAGAAGAGATCATCCTGGCATTACCTAGGAAGCAGAAGCTGGTATGAAAAGGATGATATATTTGAGAGACTAAGACTTAGTGGTGTCTCAGATATGCAGATGACACCACCCTTATGGCAGAAAGTGAAAAGGACCTAAAGAGCCTCTTGATGAAAGTGAAAGAGTGAAAAAGCTGGCTTAAAGTTCAACATTCAAAAAACTAAGATTACGGCCTCTGGTCCCATCACTTCATGGCAAATAGATGGGGAAACAATGGAAACAGTGACAGACTTTATTTTCTTGGGCTCTAAAATCACTGCAGACAGTGACTGCAGCCATGAAATTAAAAGACTCTTGCTCCTTGGAAGAAAAGTTATGACCATCCTGGACAGCATATTAAAAAGCAGAGACACATTACTTTGTCGACAAAGGTCTGTCTAGTCAAAGCTATGGTTTTTCCAGTAGTCATGTACAGATGTGAGAATTGAACCATAAAGAAAGCTGAGCACCGAAGAATAGATACTTTTGAACAGTCATGCTGAAGAAGACTCTTGAGAGTTGCTTGGACTGCAAAGAGATCACATCAGTCAATCCTAAAGGAAACCAGTCCTTAATATTCATTGGAAGGACTGATGCTGAAGTTGAAGCTCCAGTAGTTTGGCCACCTGAGGTGAATAACTGACTCATTAGAAAAGACACTGATGCTGGGAAAGATTGAAGACAGGAGGAGAAGGGGACAACAGAGGATGAGATGGTTGGATGGCATCACCAGCTCTATGGACATGAGTTTGAGTAAACTCCGAGAATTGGTAATGAACAGGGAAACGGGCATGCTGCAGTCTATGGGGTTACAAAGAGTTGGACGTAACTGAGCTACTGAACTGAACTGAACTGATTGATTGTGTGTATAGGATGGCTTAGGGGTTTCTAACTTGGGACAGTGGTAGAATGGGAGTACTATTCAGGAGGAAGAACATGAGAAAAAGATAAAGGGTTTGGTTTGGCTGTCGGGTGTGTCTGTGGACTGTCCAGGACATTGGAGAGGCAGCAGTGGCAATTAGAGAGAGGTATGGCATTTGGAGGGGGATGGTCCTTCTCAAGTAGCTCAGGGCTTCCCAGGTGGGTGCTAGTGGTAAAGAACTTGCCTGCCAATGCATGAGACGAGAAGAGATGAGGGTTCGATTCCTAGGTCGGGAAAATTCCCTGTAGCAGGGCATGGCAACCCACTCCAGTATTTTTGCCTGGAGAATCCCAGGGAGAGAGGAACCTGGTGAGCTACAGTCCATAGGGTTTCAAAGAGTCAGACACAACTGAAGCGACTTAGCATGCACGCACTCACAGATTTGGGGATCGTCCTTAAATGGCTGTTGAAACTGTAAAGGCACTGAGTACACTTCCCTAGGGAGAGCAAGGTTTCTAAACCTTGGCAGTATTGACATTTGGTCTGTATATTCTTTGTCTTTGGGGTGGGGGTCGTGGGCTATCCATGACATTGTAGGAAGTTAAGCATCCTTGGCTTCTATCCACTAGATGCCAGTAGCACCATTACCCCTATCAGTTGTGTCAACCAAAAATGTGTCTAGACATTGTCACATTCGCTGGAGGGCAAGATCAACCCCAGACAGAACTATTGCTCTAGGAGAGAGGAGTCAGAAAATAGCCAAGGGCAGAACCTTCCAGTTCTAAGGGCAAGGTCAGAAAGAAAGAGAGCACCTTGGGAGAGATGGGGGTGACTCATTGTGTAACAGTCTATAAAGAGGGAGACAAAAGAGGCCTTGGCAGTGGTGAGACGTTTATGATCTTTCAGGAGCAATTCCAGTTGAGCCTCCTGAATGTGCTTCCTCGTTCTCTAGCCTTTCCCCTGAAAGGTACAGGAGTCAACGGCCCACTAGGGCCATAGATGAGACTGGGGTATATGCCAGTGTACAGCAAAGCTTGCCTGATTGCTTTGCAGACTGTTTATATTCCTCTTCCCTTCTGTCATTCCATTTGTTCTACTAGTCTCCTTTTTCATTTGTAATACGCTTTAGCAGAAATAGAGACATATGTACCCATACTATTTAATCCTAACAATAATCCCGCAAAACAGCGTTCATTCTTGTTCCCATTTTGCAGATGAAGAAACCAAAGCTCCCAGAGGGAAGTGATTTGCCTAAGACTCCACAACAATCGGCTTCCTAGGTGGCTCTAGTGGTAAAGAACCTGCCTGCCAGTGCAATAGACATAACAGATTCTGGTTCGATCCCGGGGTCAGGAAGATTCCCTGGAGAAGGAAATGGCAACCCACTCTAGTATTCTTGCCTGGAGAATTCCATGGACAGAGGAGCCTGATGGGCTACAGTTACAAAGTTGGGGTTGCAAAATCAGACACAGCTGAATCGACTGAGCACACAAGGATGCATGCCACAGCCAGGCAGCAGGGGAACTGATGCCCAAATCCGATCACGCAGGGACTGAGAAGACTCTTCAGCATACTCCAATTGCTTCTTTGGCTGCAGCTCCTATCACATAGCGTCTTTTCCTTACAAAGTGACTGACACTCCCCTCCTCCTGGAATAGAGCCTTCCTTGACTAAAGGAATCAGTGACTTCTGTTCTCTTGTTCCCTGCCCACAGCACTATTTCTGCTCAGTGAGTACCATTCAGTACCTTCTGAATATCTTACCTTGTGAGGGTGGTAGCCAGATCCTCTTCCTTTATTTTGGCCACACTAGCTTGTGGTATCTCAATTCCCCAACCAGGGATTGAACCCAGACCACAGTAATGAAAACCCAGAATCCTAACTACTAAGCCATTTGGGTCCCCATTACTGTGCAGGCTTTTCTCTAGCTGTGGCGCATGGGGGTGACTCTGTCTCAGTGGGCAGGCTTCTCATTGCTGTGGCTTCTCTTGATGCAGAGCATGGGCTCTAGGACTTAAGAACTTCCATAGTTGTGGCGCCCAGGCTCTAGAGCCCAGGCTCAGTAGTTGTGGCTCACGGGGCTTAGTTGCCCCAAGACGTGTGGAATCATCCCAGGCCAGAGACTGAACCCACATCTCTTGCATTAGCAGGTGGATTCTTTGCCACTGAGCCAGCAGGGAAGCCCCCAGATAGTTTTCTGATAAAGGATCACAATGCAGTGTTTGTACAGGTGAGGCTAAGCCTGCAGCAGTTCTGTAAGGTGAAGACGAGGACACAGTTCTGTAAAGTGAAGATGACGACGAACGGGCTACAGGCCCAACCATAGGCGCTGCTGAATCTCCCTGACAGCTGCTAGATCTAGGCTAAGGGTCAGCTCCCTCAGGGACATCAATGTATGTCCAGGGTTTGGGGTGGCATACCAGACCCGATAGCTCAACTGTTGTAACTCTCCTTACAACAAGGAACATCCAGGGAATTCCCATCCAGGGAATCCTCTTCCATTTCTTCCTGTTCCCCTCAAACATCCTACTCTGGTCTTTGTTTCTTGGCATCTCTCATGTTCCCTTACCCACCAATTCACTTAGCTTCTAGAATTCTGAGTAATCACAAAAGCCACCATTTACTGACAATTTTTTAAGTACCAGGCACAGAATGGAGCTTAGAGATGTTACATAAATCTGTCCAATGTCACAAAAATGTTAAAGTATAGATCAGTGTCTGTAGAAATATAATTTGAGCCACATTGGTAATTAAACATTTTCTATTAGCCAAATTAAAAGAGAAAAGAAACAGGTGAAATTAATTTTACCAATATTTTTTAAGTTAACTCAATATATCCTAAGTGTCTATTAACATATAAATGGATAAAGAAGATGTGGTATGGACGATAGCTTGCCAGGCTCCTCTGTCCCTGGGACTCTCCAGGCAAGAATACTGGAGTGGGTTGTCATTTCCCTCTCCAAGGGATCTTCCCAACCCAGGATCAAACCTGGGTCTCCTGCATTGCAGGCAGACACTTTATGCTCTGAGCCACCAGGGAAGCCATGTATATATATATATATATATATATATATATATATACACACACACACACACACAATGGAATATTACTCAACCATGAAAGAGAATGGAATTTTTCCTTTTAAAACAACATGAATGGACCTCAAGGGTATTCTGCTTAGTGAAATAAGTCAGACAGAGAAAGACAAATACTGTATGATATCATTTATATGTGGAATCTAAAAAATATTAATACAACAAACTACTGAATTTAACAAAGAAGCAGACTCATAGAGAACAAACTAGTAGTTAGCGGTGGGGAGAGAGAGGGGAGAGGAGATTAAGAGGTACTATGTACAAAATAAGCTAAAAGGATATATCATACAACATAGGGCATACAGCTAACATTTTATAATAACTATGAAAGTGAAAGTGAAGTCGCTCAGTCGTGTCCGACTCTTTGCAACCCCATGGACTGTAGCCTACCAGGCTCCTCCATCTGTGGAATTCTCCAGGCAAGAGTACTGGAGTGGGTTGCCATTTCCTTCTCCAGGAGATCTTCCCAAGCCAGGGATCAAACCTGGGTCTCCTGCATTGCAGGCAGACACTTTACCATCTGAGCCAGCAGGGAAGACTCTATAATAACTATAAATAGAGTATAACCTTTAAAAATTGTGAATCATTATATTGTATACCTGTAACAGTGATCAATACAAAGAAATAGAGGAAAACAACAGAATGGGAAAGACTAGAGATCTCTTCAAGAAAATCAGAGATACCAAGGGAATATTTCATGCAACGATGGGCTCGATAAAGGACAGAAATGGTATGGACCTAACAGAAGCAGAAGATATTAAGAATAGGTGGCAAGAATACACAGAAGAACTGTACAAAAAAGATCTTAACGACCTGGATAATCATGATGGTGTGATCACTCACCTAGAGCCAGACATCCTGGAATGTGAAGTCAAGTGGGCCTTAGAAAGCATCACTACGAACAAAGCTAGTGGAGGTGATGGAATTCCAGTTGAGCTGTTTCAAATCCTGAGAGATGATGCTGTGGAAGCACTGCACTCAGTATGCCAGCAAATTTGGAAAACTCAGCAGTGGCCACAGGACTGGAAAAGGTCAGTTTTCACTCCAATCCCAAAGAAAGGCAATGCCAAAGAATGCTCAAACTACCTCACAATCTCACATGCTAGTTGGAGAAGGCAATGATACCCCACTCCAGTACTCTTGCCTGGAAAATCCCATGGATGGAGGAGCCTGGAAGGCTGCAGTCCCTGGGGTCGCTGAGGGTCGGACATGACTGAGAGACTTCACTTTCACTTTTCACTTTCATGCATTGGAGAAGGAAATGGCAACCCACTCCAGTGTTCTTGCCTGGAGAATCCCAGGGACGGGGGAGCCTGGTGGGCTACCGTCTATGGGGTCACACAGAGTCGGACACAACTGAAGTGACTTAGCAGCAGTAGCAAACGCTAGTAAAGTAATGCTCAAAATTCTCCAAGCCAGGCTTCAGGAATACGTGAAACGTGAACTTCCAGATGTTCAAGCTGGCTTTAGAAAAGGCAGACGAACCAGAGATTAAATTGCCAACATCTGCTGGATCATCAAAAAAGCAAGAGTTCCAGAAAAACATCTATTTCTGCTTGATTGACTATGCCAAAGCCTTTGACTGTGTGGATCACAATCAACTGTGGAAAATTCTGAAAGAAATAGGAATACCAGACCACTTGACCTGCCTCTTGAGAAACCTATATGCAGGTCAGGAAGCAACAATTAGAACTGGACATGGCACAACAGACTGGTTCCAAATAGGAAAAGGAGTACGTCAAGGCTGTATATTGTCACCCTGCTTATTTAACTTATATGCAGAGTACATTATGAGAAACGCTGGACTGGAAGAAGCACAAGCTGGAATCAAGATTGCCGGAAGAAATATCAATAACCTCAGATATGCAGATGACACCACCCTTATGGCAGAAAGTGAAGAGGAGCTAAAAAGCCTCTTGATGAGAGTGAAAGAGGAGAGTGAAAAAGTTGGCTTAAAGCTCAACATTCGGAAAATGATCATGGCATCTGGTCCCATCACGTCATGGGAAATAGATGGGGAAACAGTGGAAACAGTGTCAGACTTTATTTTGGGCTCCAAAATCACTGCAGATGGTGACTGCAGCATGAAATTAAAAGACGCTTACTCCTTGGAAGAAAAGTTATGACCAACCTAGATGGCATATTCAAAAGCAGAGACATTACTTTGCCGACTAAGGTCTGTCTAGTCAAGGCTATGGTTTTTCCTGTGGTCCTGTATGGATGTGAGAGTTGGACTGTGAAGAAAGCTGAGCACCAAAGAATTGATGCTTTTGAACTGTGGTGTTGGAGAAGACTCTTGAGAGTTCCTTGGACTGCAAGGAGATCCAACCAGTCCATTCTGAAGGAGATCAGTCCTGGGTATTCTTTGGAAGGAATGATGCTAAAGCTGAAACTCCAATACTTTGGCTACCTCATGCAAAGAGTTGACTCATTGGCAAAGACTCTGATGCTGGGAGGGATTGGGGGCAGGAGGAGAAGGGGACGACAGAGGATGAGATGGCTGGATGACATGACCCACTCGATGGACGCGTGAGTTTGAGTGAACTCTGGGAGTTGGTGATGGACAGGGAGGCCTGGCGTGCTGCAATTCATGGGGTCACAAAGAGTCAGACACGACTGAGCGACTGAACTGAACAGATAATATTTACATCAACTATAATTCAATAAAAAATAAAGGACTTGGCACTTCCCTGGTCATCCATTGGTTAGGAATCTGAGCTTTCACTTCAGGAGGTCTGGGTTTGATCCCTGATTGAGGAACTAATATCCGGCATGTCGTACAGCATGGCCAAAAGTATAAATAAATAAAGCAAGTTACAAATTTTAAAAAAAAGAAAAAAGGAAAAAGATCCAAAACATTTTTTCAATTTTATATATTGATGAATATATAAAATTACTAAAGTGATATTTACAGTCTCTCTCTCATAATAAGTCTTTTAAATCTGGTGTGTTTTACATCTCACCTCAGTCAGACGAGCCACATTTCACATGTTCAACAGCTACTTGTGGTCAGTGGCTACTGTACTGGACAATGATAGTATATATCAACAGGGACTTCTCTGGTGGTCCATTGGTTAGGACTTCTAGTTTCCAATTCAGGGGATGCAGTTGTGATCCCGGGTTCAAAAACTAAGATCCCACATGCCGAGGGTAACTACTGAGCCCGCACACTCTAGATCTCATGCTCCACAACAAGAGAAGCCTGAGCACTGCAATGCAGAAGTCCCCGCATCCCACAACGAGAGAAAGCCCAGTTGCCCCAAGGAAAATCCAGTGTAGCCCAAAAATTTAATAATAATTTTAAAAAGAGGATAGATCAAAGATACTGACCTGCCTCTGCTTCACTTCACTGTTGCCTTTTTAAGAATGATGAGGAGTGGGGTACCACGTTCTCTGTGAAAGCAGGCTGATACTATCCATCAAAATTCAGGTGTGTGCATGCTAAGTCACTTCAGTTGTGTGTGACTCTTTGCAGATCGTGGACTGTAGCCCATCAGGCTCCTCTGACCATGGGATTCTCCAGGCAAGAATACTAGAGTTGCCATGCCCTCCTCCAGGGGATATTCTGACCCAGCGATGGAACCTGCATCTCTTTATGTCTCCTGCACTGGCAGATGGGTCCCTTACCACTAGCACCACCTGGGAAGCTATAATAAAGGGTCTTCAAATGCTACGGAGGTCCGAAATTTATTAAGGTCTTTAAAAAAAAGTTTGTCCAAAAAAAAGAGAAAGCATTTGTCAAGAGAAGCTGCCATTTCCCTCTTGGAACTGTTACTTCTGGGATGGGACAGGAATGTTTGTTTCCTTCTGAACGGGTCTGTTATTGTTTTTCTGTCTTGATAAACACGATCCGGGAAGGGTGGATTTTCTCTGGCCTGCAGCCAGGTCAGTGGAAAAATCCTTTGCCCTGGGCCCCCTCTCTGGTCCATAGGGCAGTCACCTGCTCATTTCTGTTGGGGTTCCGTATCCCTCGAGGTGGCCCCCGAAGGGACGTGCAGGACGGTTGAACTCTAGAATAGGAGAGTTGGTGACCCAGCATCATTTCCTGATTTGAGCAGTGGGCAGCCCTTTGTTCCAGGCTGTGCTAGGTACATGGTGTAAGCTTTTCTTTTACTCCATACCACCACCCTCTGAGGTCAGGATCAGCATCTGCAAAGAACAGAGATGTGAAGAGGTTCACTCAGGGTCTGCAGCTTCTGACACCAGAGCCCAGGATCACAGCATTTCAGACTTTGGGGGTTTCAATGCTTTCTGCACTAAAAAACTTGGGAACAAGGGTTGTCCAGTAAGAAATGTTCATATCTGCATTCTGTTTCCACGTGAATAAGGTCTGACAGAGTGCTTAGGGTTGATTTCATTCTTTAACAATTGGGGATCAGATACTGAGGACATTAAAAAAAGTTGTTTTTTTTAAAGTGAGAGACTTCTCTAGCCCTGCAGTGGTTGACTCTTCGCTTTCACTGCAGGGGACGCAGTTCCAGCCCTGTTGGGAAACTAAGAGCCTGTATGCTGCGTGTGCGGCCAAAAAAATTATAATAATAATAAAAATGTTTAAAAAGGAGACGGCTGCCCTTTCTACATCCGGAAACCTAGGAAGGCTGCCTGATCTTTTCTTGTTCCTAAGTTAGAAGAAATGTGGTGCCCGGGAACCCTGTCGCTTTAAGCCTAAGCCCCGGCTCCGGAGGAGACTGGGAGGGCAGCGCAGGGTGCCTGCCTACCTGGAGAACCTGAGCGAGGTGTGGCCGGAGCCGCTGGGATGCGAGGTGGACGGGGGCGGGCTGAAAGTTGGACAAGCAGGAAGTGAACCGACGGCCGCCTGGGAGGAAACCGAGTAGTCAACGAGTTCAGCTGCCGGCAGGCCCGAGCCGCTTGGAAACATGGTGAGAAAGCTGGAAACGAAGAAGGGGTCGGGGATTACCCAAAGAAAGTTGGTTGGCAAAGTCGAAGGGCTGGGCCAGCGGCTGCCAGAGAGGTCTCTTCTTTGACAGCTTGGAGGCAAATAGGTCTGAGCTGCCTGCGTGGGTGTTCCTGCTCTTTCTCTGCTCCCTCCCTCTCCTGACCCCTGAGCTGATCTGGAGTGGGCTTCGGTGCTTCGGGTGGCTGGAACCTAATTCATCTCCTCCTCCAGCCGCTGCCGGCCTGCGGCTTTTGTGACATTCCTGGGCTGTGCCTGTGCGGTTCCGAAGGCAGAGCCCAGCCTATCAGCTGGAATCCCCCTCTGCTTCTCACTTTATCCCTGTACCGAAACCCAAAGAATTTGTCTCTCTACTGAGTCCAAGGAATCTGCCACCCCAGGGGAAGAGAGCTGAGGGTTTGTAAAAGACTCAGAAATTGGTTCTCTGTGATTATCTATCAATAGTTTCGACCCCCAGCCCTGATCTGTTTCTGGAATTCGAGTGGGTCAGGGAGGGAGGAGCTTAACAGTGTTTTCCCCTCCCTGTTCAAAAACCTTATCGTGAAGCCTGGGGACGAGGCTATAGCCTGGGAGGACTTGCCCTCCATTTCCCCCAACGCCAGGGCTGTCTGTTTTCTTTTTATACTTGCCTGAGCAGGCCATGGCCTGGTGCTTGCGTGTGGTGCTAAGTGGTGGGGAAAGCAGAAGTTTGTGGCCCAACTGTTCTCTCTCCTGGGGCCTTGTGAGGGACTTGGAGCCTGGTTGCCACAGCCAGGCTGCCTGGAAGGCCGGAGCAGCTCTCCAGCCACTGTCTGAGAGGGAGGGTGGCCTTGGTGAGGGTGGTCTGCACCCAGCACAGGCATTTTTAATGAGGACCCCTGGGACCTGGGAATTTCGTACATAGTGGTGGAGCTGTGCATTGGGAAGTACTGGCTCAGCTGTCTCCTCTGACCCTCTCTGAGGAACAAGGAAGCAGTGGAGAGGGGTTTGATGTTACTTCTTGTTCTGTCAAGGGCCCTGAGAATCCACAAAGAAGTTGGGTCCTGTCTGTCTTCTACCATGGATGGCTCTCACCATCTGGGGCTTATAAAGGCATTTGGTTTTGATTACGCGGTTCTACAGAAAAACATTTTCTTTGCAAACAGTTCAAGCATTGCAAAAAGCTAAAGTCCACCTCAGGCCTCCCCCTCCTCTGGCCTCTGAGGCTGGGTCTCAGTTCCTCCAGCTCTTGGCCTAATTAACCCGTTGTGTGGCTGTCCAGGAGGCCAGTGGCGGTGGAGGAGATGACCGTGTGCGGAACCTCAGGGATGAAGTGGAAGGGGTCAAGAATATCATGACCCAGAATGTGGAGCGGATCCTGGCCCGGGGAGAGAACTTGGACCACCTTCGCAACAAGACAGAGGATCTGGAAGCCACAGTGAGATGACAGGGAGCCCCTCACCCTACCCCCTGGGGAGCCCCCCCACCCCCGACTCACTCCCAGGGGATGAGAGGAAGAGGGGGAAGGAAGATTACTGGGGGCGTGGTGATCATGGTGGCAGAGTGAAGGAGGGAAGTCTGTCTTTTCATGTGTGCTGGGAATTGACGTGAGCTGAGTCCCACTTCTGATTCTGCTGTACTCCACTGATTGGAATTGGGTTTAAGGACAGATTTGGGAGTGTGGGAGTGGATCCACGGAGGCATTTTCTGAGACAGACGGCTCAGTCAGCCTGTGCTTTCTCAAGTTTCTCTCCTATGAAACTGACTTTCCCTTTGAAGGCTGCCCTTGACTCTCATTTGGATCTGGCCATCCCAGGGCAAAAATATTGGCCCCAGAACATCCTCTTAGGGCCGCTGGCCTTCCCCAAGGTTTTTAGGCAGGCGGTGAAAAACTGTTAGAGTCTTGCTGAGCCAGCTTTAAAAAGAAGCTGGGAAGAGCAGTAAAAGTCTTTGATCCCAGACTCTTCTGCTAGCTGAAGGCTAGAATAATATCTCCCACACATCTAGCTAGATATTCTCCTGTCTCTCCAGCTAGAGGCCAAAGCCAGCTGCTCAGGGAAGGAGTGACTCTAAAGTTCAGCAGAGGTCTGGAGCCTAAGATTCCATGTCCACAGGGAGAGACTGGCATGGCTTTTGGAGTCCTGCGTGTAATCTTGAGTGTTGCTCGTTTAACTTCTGGAGACTTAGTGTTTCTGTCCTCAGCCCGATCTGGGGAGCAGGGCCCAAGGAGACAATTTTTGCAACTCATGCTGGGAGAAGGAAGGACACTTGCCCTCAACTCCAGCCCCTATACTGCCCTGACCCTCTCCTCTGGCTTCGGCAGTCCTCATGGGGTCAGAAGCCATAGAACCAGGAAGATATGTGCCCCCTGGAGCCTGCGCCCCCTCAGCCCGATTGTCTGCCCTCCTAAGGGCAGGTTGTGCTGCCCTTGTCACAAGCCTGGGTGGAAGCATGTTTTAAAAGCCCAATGTGGAGGGCAGGGCAAGGCAGGGGTGAGAAAAGAAGGGGGAGGGTGGGGGACCAGAGGGAGCCCCACGAATTCTAAATTTGAACTTGGCCCACCAGATGGTTCTGAAGGTACATTTGTCAAGATAGGAGGACATAAGCTGTCTTACTTAGCAATCTGTTACCTCCACTTAGCACTTCAATATTTAGATGGATGGCATGTGGGTCTCTGTCTGCCTTATCCCCAACAGTCAGAGCACTTCAAGACGACGTCACAGAAGGTGGCTCGGAAGTTCTGGTGGAAGAACGTGAAGATGATTGTCCTCATCTGTGTGATTGTTTTTATCATCGTCCTCTTCATCGTGCTTTTTGCCACCGGCGCCATCCCAACTTAGGGAACCCCTCCCTCCCTGCCCTCTTCCTCGGCCACCACCTCCCGTGGTGCATGCCAAGGGGGCCCTCTCTCCTGTCCTTCTTCATGTGGAATGCTGCTCGGTCCTGCTGCCCTGCACTCTGAAGCCCCCTGTCTACCCCAGGGAACACCTTGGTCTCCAGAAAGAGAGAGCTGGACTGTGGCTGCATTTCAGGGGTCCTCAGAGTTGGTTGGAGAGACCCAGAGGGCCTAGCACATGGCTGGAAAACTGATGGAACTGAGGGTGGCCAGTGGGCAATAAAGACCGTTTGGTATCCCTACGCGTGTGAGGTCCTTTCTCCCTTTCCACTGTGCCTTTGGCCCTTCTATTTCATTTCTTCCCAGGACACTCTCTGGCAGAACTCTCCCATTGGAGGCCCAAGCTGTTGGAGGGGTAGAGAGCATAGGATTGGAGAAGAAGGATGGAAACTGTTTGCTTGTTTTTTATCGCCTCTTGTTCCATCATGGGTCTCAAGAGCAGGAATTTTCTCTTGGAGTATGGAAAATTCAAGGCCTTCCCAGCATTTTAGGGTGGTATGTAAGACTCCTAAGTGTCCTCTCTGGGTCTTGCCATTGTCTTTCATTCTTTTTCTTTTTTTGAAAACTTTTGGCTGTGCTGGGTCTTCATTGCTGAGTGGGCTTTTCTCTAGTTGTGGCAAGCAAGGGCTATGCTATAGTTGCAGTGTGCGAGTTTCTCATTCCAGTGGCTTCTCTTGTTGCGGAGTATGGGCTCTAGGGCCTTTGGGCTTCAGTAGTTGCGGCTCCTGGGCGCTAGAGCACAGACTTGATAGTTGTGACACACAAGCTAAGTTGTTCTGTGGCATGTGGGATCTTCCTGGCTCAGGGATTGAGCCCTTGTCTCCAGCATTGTCAGGTGGATTCTTTACCACCAAGCCACCAGGCAAGCCCCTTGCCATTTTTTAAAATTACTTTTTGCAGGAAATGTTAGCTGAGACATGCAGTGTTCCTAGGCAGACTATTTAGAAATCTAAATCCTCCCCTCCTCCCACCCCACCATCATTGGCATTTCTCTTCCATGGCCCTGTCGAGTCTGGAAGGGAGGGGTGGGGGAGGGTGGAGGAACTAAATTGCTCTTCCTTCTCCTGTGGTTCTGCAAGTTCTATTTGTCTTTTGTCTGCCACTGTCCTTCTGGAACTTAGCAGAGCCTCTGGGTCTTAGCAGTCCTGAGGGGGTGAGCATCTCTCACCGTGTCGCGTGGCTGGACACAGTCAGTGTCAC
This sequence comes from Ovis canadensis, assembly GCF_042477335.2. Lineage (NCBI taxonomy): Eukaryota > Metazoa > Chordata > Mammalia > Artiodactyla > Bovidae > Ovis > Ovis canadensis. The sequence continues at coordinate 57,527,030 of NC_091247.1, forward strand.
AGGACAGGGCCTGTGGCTTTCCTTCCCCTCCTGGACAATGGACCTCTCTGTCTTTGGGCCTCCCTCCTCCCCACCAGGTCCCACCATCACTGTTACTCTTTCCAGTGCCCAGTGCATCTTAGTTTGGGGGGAGGTTCTTGTCATCTCTCTGCCCTGTCTGGGGGAAGAAGTCTGGAAGGGGCGGGGTTGGGAGACAGGACTGGGGACTAGTACTGGCCAATCCAGTTCTAGAAGCATACTCTGAAAACTAGGAAGGGAGGAAAGCACCGAAGAGCCCTTGGGGGGTCACTCTTGGTCACCATCATGTCCATCCTCTCCCTGCTCGGTCCACTCCTAGACTCAAAGTCCAAGCAACTGGGGTGAGTGGGACCTAGACCTTCCAGGTTGAGGGTGGGGTCTGTGCTCACAGGGGCCTCAACCTGGGAGAGGGAAGTCAATACCCTGTTCCTCAAGAGGGGCCACATTTGAGATGTTGGGTTGGTACGAGACCAGGTAGAGAACTGGTTGGTGTTGGCTTCTGTGCAGCAGTGAAAGGAGAGGGTGAAGATGGACAGATTCAGCTCAGGAAGGCTCTGGACAGACAGACACACCAGCCTCCCTCATCTTCCAACTGAGGAAGCTGGTCCTATCAGGGCAGGGCTGCCATGGCCCATGTGGTGAAGAGGAAATAAAGAAAAAGCTAGGGCTAGCACCTTCCCCACTGGAGTCTGTCTTATTGAGGTGAAATTCACAAAACATACAATCAACCCTTTTCAAATGTACAATCTGAGCTTGCCTGGTGGTTCAGATGGTGAAGGGTTTGCCTGCAATGCAGGAAACCTGGGTTTGATCAGTGGTCAGGAAGATCCCCTGGAGAAAGGAATAGCTAACCACTCTGGTATTCTGGCCTGGAGAATCCCACAGACAAAGGAGCTTGGTGAGCTACAGTCCATGGGGTCGCAAAGAATCAGACACAGACTGTGTAACTATCACACACACAAATGTACAATCCAGTGTCAGGCAGTGCATTCATGATATTTATTGTGAATAAACTTTATTCAGTTTCAGAACTTTGGAGGGGTGGGGGTCGGTTTTTGGTTATGGGTGAGTTGCAGCAACACTGGCCAGGCTCTTCACTGCGTCTGCAGTCCCCTAGCGCAGCGCGGGACAATGGCGCTCCGTCGAGCGCCTGCCTGTTGAATGAACAAATGATGCCTGTCCAGATGAACTCCAGGTGAACTCGTCTGCCTGATTTGGATGCAGTTCCAGAGAGGATCCGCTGAGCCCGCGTTCGCGAGCCCCCTCCACTGCGACTGTTTCATACACAGGACTCCTGAGGTGTAGATCTGGCACCAAGCTGATTAGGTGGAGACCCCACTTCACGAGGCTGGCGAATCCTCCCGAGCCGGGCGCCGCCCGCACCGCGAGAGGCGCTGTGTCCGGATCCCGGGAGCCATCGCCGGCAGCTTTCGATTTGGCCGGGTTTCGGTTGCTGCTCAGAGGAGGCGCGCCCCCCGCCCGCTCCGGGCAGGCCCCGCCCCGCCCTCCGCTTCCTCCCGGGCCCCTGGCACTGCGGCCACTCGGGCAGAAGAGCCGGAGCGGGCGAGGCGGTTGCGGCGATGGTGAGGGCCCGGAGCGGGGCAGGGGGCAGAGGGAGAGCGTGGGGGTGCTGGGCGGCAGTCCGAAGTCCAAGGGCGGGGGCATCCTTCGCGACCCACGCCCGTTCCCCGGCGAGGTGACGACGGCCGGCCCGGAGCCTGGACCCGTCCGGACCCTTCGCTCCCCGCGCGCATCCCGGGAGGGAAAGTACGGAACTTGCCGGTCCTGGCTGCCCCTCGCCCTGTGAGTGAGCGGGACTTGCCGGAGCCGAGCAGTTACGCACCGGCTTTCTTCGGAGTGAGACTCTGTGCTGAGGTCCTGGTGGCGGCCACTTAGACGCTCTGTGACCCCGGGGCAAGTCACTTAGCCTCTCTGAACCTCCTTTTCCGCATGGTGAAGTGGGGTCAGCAGTACCTGCCTGGCTGGGTCCTTAGGAGGTTGAAGGAGATACAATGGCAGAGATCTGTCTGGCGCTCAGAACCTGCTTCTGAGAAGTGGTGGGTAATATGATGACCTCTGCAGCCCTTCCTGGGGCGGTGAGGAGCCAAGTCTGGCCCAGGAGTTGGAAACCTGAGCAGATGAGGTGGTAGAGGCCAGGCCAGCCCTGTGACAGGGTGTTGGAGGGCAAACTCCTTCTCCTGGGGAAAGAGAAAGGAAGATGTTTACAATAAAATTTCCACTGAAGTTATCAGTGGGGCATAGCTTGACTCCTGTCTAAGCCTTACCTAAGGACACATTCTTGAGTTGAGTCATCCCCTACTCCGTGCTGTAGACTCTGGCCTCTGTCCCTGCTTGTCATTTCCAAGGCAAAGGTGTTAGAAGCAGGTGGTGTCAGTCGCTTCTCCCCTTCCCTGGAACTCAGGGGAAGTTGTGTCCAGCAGGAAGCAGGCTCAGCGCTTTAAAATTCTGCCATGCAGGGACTTCCCTGGTGGTCCAGCAGTTACGACTCTGACCTCCCAATGCAGGGGGCATAGATTTGATCCCTGGTCAAGGAACTAAGATCCTTGCATGGTGCAGCCAAAAAAAAAAAAGATCCTGCCATGGAGAAGCAGCAGAGGTGTGATGGATATGGTCTGGCTAGGGGTTGAGATGCCAAGATGGCCTCATCTCCAGGGAACTGGAGGCAGGAAGAGGAAGCCGGGCAGGAAGGTAGCGATGAGCTCTAAGGCTGGGCCAGGAAACCGAGGGAGGCCTGGAGAATGGGATAGAGCCTGGAGCCCATTTTCCAGCATGCAGAGCAAGAAATCAGGCAGGGTTAGGATGGGCTTGCAGCTGGCCCTTAGTACTTGGTGAGAAGAGGAAACTCCTGAAATGAAGGCTGAGGATGGGATCATTTATTGGGGAGTACTGGAAAACTCTGGGACTCTCACAGGTTCATCTCAGGCAAATAGTGGATCTGAGCCTGAGATTTGATCTCTCTCCCAACCATCTCCTGGCCCCTTCCTGTCTGTGTTTTCTCTCACTCCTGCCCCTTTGTCCACCCCTAGCATTTTCCCTTTCTTCTTCCCATCTGGTCCTTCCCTGCCTGGTCCTTCTTCTTCTTCTTCTTTTTTTAAAATGTTTATTTATTTATTTTCGCTGCTCTGGGTCTTTGTTGCTGTGCTCAGGCTTTTCTTTAATTGGGGAGAGCAGGGGCTACTCTCTAGTTGTGGTGCACAGGCTTCTCATTGTGGTGGCTTCTTGTTGCGGAGCACAGGCTCTAGGGTGTGTGGGGTTCAGTAGTTGTGGTGCATGGGCTTGGTTGCTCTGAGGCATGAGGAATCCTCCCAGAGCAGGGACTGAATCCGTGTCTCAACCACTGGACCACTAGGGAAGTCCTTTTCTTTGCTGATTCATTCAGTTAACAAGGGTTTGTTGGGCATTTCCTTTGCTAGTCATGGTGATGGGTACAGGGAATAGGGTAGGAACAAAATACTGATGGGAAAGGCAGAAACTGAGTGGGGAATGACTTGATTTATTCATCTTGTAGATGGTCCTCACTTATGCACTGTGCAAACCATTTGGGTTTTTGAGCCACAGGCCTTCCTCATTTGCACATAAATTGAGTTGGCAGCATCAAAAGGTCTGGTGGGTCTTTAGCCAGTCAGCTAAAGCATTTGACCTCCCTTTAGCACCATCCAGTTTAACACAGGGGTTAAGAATGTGATCCTTGAAGACTAAGTCGGTTCAAGTCCCAGATTTTCTGTTCACTGACTCTGTGACCTTGGCTGGGTGATTTAACCCCTCTGAGCCTCGGTTTCTTATAAAACTGAGATAAAGGTACTTTTCTCAGTGTATTGTTGTGAGGCTTTAATGAGATAAATTTGAGCAGTCAGCTAGCAGCTCAGTGCTTAGCTCAGAGTATGTGCCCATTGATTGGGAGCTTTTATTACTGTCAAGATGTAAAACATTCTCAACAGCCTGCAAGGCCTGATGGAAATGCACTAGATGTAAGTTATCAAAGGCCCATGTCAAGTTCTATATATAGGTTAGAGACAATTATGTGCACAAGTTGGCCATAGGGAAGAGCTTGCTTGGCTGTGTATTTTGTAAAAATATTTGAGTTTTATTTAAAAATGTTTTTTAGATTCATTTATTTATTATTTTATTATTTATTAAAAAAACTTTTTTTGAGCATGGTGGGTCTTTGTTGCTTCACGCAGGCTACTTTCTGGTTGCAGCGCGCGGGCTTCTCATTGTGGTGGCTTCTCTAGGCGTGTGGGCTTCAGTAGTTGTGGCTAAGAGGATTTATTAACCACAAGTATTGTGTGGTTCCTGGGATCTGACAGCTTAAAAAAAATACTAGGGAAAATTGGGCTATAGCAATATATGAAGTGTTAGTCCCTCAGCTGTGTCTGACTCCTTGAGACCCTATGGACTATATCCCACCAGGCTCCTCTGTCATGGAATTCTTCAGGTAAGAATACTGGAGTGGGTTGCCATTCCCTTCTCCAGGAGATCTTATAGCAATAATAATGGCTGTTATTTATTGAGCATTCAGGAATTGTGCTAGGCATTTTATTTCTCATACATCACATGCCTTAGCTAATGTGGGAGATGTTACCACTTTATAGATGAGAAAGTGGAGGGTCAGAAAGATCATGTCCCCAGTCTTTAGTCGCTCAGCTGTTGAGCAGCAGAGGCAGGATTTGAAGGTGCTGGGGGCTATAATGCAGGGTGCATCTCTTAAGCTGTGAGCTCAGCTGTGAACTGACCCAGGAAGGAGTTGATACCCCAGGTCACTGCCTGGGTGGGTCTCTCTAAGGATGACAACGGTGACAGCTGGCCTAGTGTTTCGTAAGCACTAACCAGGAAAAAAGGGCAGACAGGAGCATTTGAACGGGAGGTTTTTTGAGAGCTTTGTCTTTCCGAGGAACCAGCTGTTCTGGCCAGAAAAACCTGAGGGGAGATTTGAGAAATGAAGGAGGCATGTTCTGCACACAGGAAAACGGTCTGTTGATTTCCTGTGTAACTACCACCCTTTGTCCCTCAACCCCCACCCCTTCCCCCACTCTCGGAGGTGCCTCTCACCCTTCCTTCCTCTCTCACTCACCCTTCCTCTCTCTCCTTCCACCCTCCCCTAGCCTCCGGACATCTCCACATACCCTTGCTGATGGCACTTCTACATGCCTTCTAGTGGTTTCTGGCCTGAGTTATCTCACTTTCATCCATGCCAGTCTACCACCAACACAGAAATTCTCCTCCAGGCTCAGAAACCTACACTAGTTTTAGGTCCATCGGTCTCTCCCTTTTCGAGAGCATCCTTGTTTTATTTGGCTACCTCACACTGCATGTGAAATCCTAGTTCCCAGACCAGGGATCAAACCTGTGTCCCCTGCAGTGGAAGCGTCAAGTCTAAACCACTAAACTACCAGGGAAGTCCCACTTCTTCTTTACTTTTTGCTGCTTTCTCAGGCCCCACCCTGCCCCTCCACCCTTACTACCTCTGTCTGGAGTATGTTTCTGTCTGAGTGGCAGAAGTGTCCAAGCTCTACCTTACCTGGTCCATCTCGGTTCTCAGGAAATCACTTGTCTGTCGGCAACTCCAACACTCCCTATTTGTATCTCATGGTGTGAAGTGATCGCTCTCCTCTGATTGTACCATATACATCTCTTTCCCCCAGCCTATAGCCATCTTTACAAGAACAGCCCCAACTCATTCGGAAAATATTTTCCATGCATCCACTGTGTGCCAAGTGTTATGCTGAGTTCTGTGTGGCAGGAAGCCTGCCCTCTGGTCTCTTATCTCCTTTTAAATCCCACAGTTTTTTATTTTAATCACTGCTGGCAGAGACTCATGCATATAGTGTCCTTTCTGCTCTGCTTGAGAGAGGCCAAGGAGGCCCAGAGACTTGAACCTTGGGCCTGTGTGTTCCCTGGAGTGAATGTGTTCTTTTAGGCCTGGGCCCATCTAGGCTCCAGACAGGCCTGGCTTTGCCATTGGAGGATGGAGAGTGCAGCTTGCAGTGGGAGGCACAGCCAGCTCCCTAGAAGAATGTGACCCAACATCACCCCATGCTGGAGAATAAGATAACAACAGCTGTAGCATTTAGAGTAGGAAAAAAAAAAATGACATGCAGTGTTCCAGTTTCTAGCAGTGGTTCTCATTTTTTTTTAATAGTTTTAATTTATTCATGTCTTTTTTTTTTTTTTATTCATTTATTTTTCTTTCGGCTGCACTGGGTCTTCGTTGCTGTGCGTGGGCTTTCTCTAGTTGCCAAGAGTTGGGGCTACTCTTGAGCTGTGGTGCGCGGGCTTCTCAATGCAGTGTCTTGTCTTGTTGCGGAGCACAGGCTCTAGGGCACGTGGGCTTCAGTACTTACGGCTCATGGGCTCTAGAGCGCAGGCTCAGGAGTTGCCCCAGGGCATATGGGATCTTCTTGGACCAGGGATTGAACTCATGTCTGCTGCACTGGCAATCAGATCCTTTACCAGTGAACCACAAGGGAAGCACTGGCTCTCGTTTTTTAATCCTTCCCAGGTTTTTGTCTTGGACTATTTGAATATAGGCATGCCTTGGACTATTTGAATGTGAGAGACTCCAAGTAACAGAGTGTAAGTCACTCAATTGTGTCTGACTCTTTGCGACCCCATGGACTGTACAGTCCATGGAATTCTCTAGGCCAGAATACTGGAGTGGGTAACCATTCCCTTCTCCAGGGGATCTTCCCAACCCAGGGATCGAACCCAGGTCTCCTGCATTGCAGGCAGATTCTTTACCAGCTGAGCCACAAGGGAAGCCCAAGTAACGGAGACTTGCTGATTATTCATATAGTTGTAATAATAGTGGTGATGGTGGTTGACTCAGGAAAAGGTAGAGATGAGTACAACTTCCCAGCTTTCTTCATGATATTTCCTCGTTCCCCAACTATGGCTTCCCCCAGTCCGAATGTACCCTTCTATTGTGGTTTGCTGGCCCCCCTTTCGAAACAGGCTTTTCTAGCTCATGAGTAAATATTAACCTACTTGGGTTACAGATGCCTGCCCCCTCGAAACTCCTGCTGGGTTAGAGAAATACACTGGGGTAACAAACTTGAACATCAGTTGCATTTGGATAAGTTATAATTGGCCCACTCACTGACTCCCTGTGATGGTCAGCATTGTGCGCTGGCCTCCTGGGTCCCCAGGCTGGTGGCAGACAAAGGCAGGGCACTGGCCCCTGCCCTCCCCCTGGGAGCTTGTGGTCCAGTTGGGGAGAGAGGACTCATATACTGGGAATGCTTGGAGGTTATGTGCAAGGCAGCTGCGAGGATCCCGTATGGGGATTCTTGCCTGAGTAGGAGGTGGCCCTCTGTGACCAGCAGATCCCTTTCCTTTTTCTGGTTTTAAGTGGAATTCAGTCAAATGCTGAAACGTCTGCTGCAGACAATGGGCAATATAGTCTGGCAGGAAAGTGAGCTTGGCCCATGCTCTGTGGGGAGGAGATGAGAACACGGTTGGGCTCTGGGGGACTGGGCTGGGAGAGTTGCTGTGGTTTGTTAATCCGCTGGGATTCATCTCATCCTGGCAGTGTGTCTCTGGACTCCAGCCTCCTGCCATGGGTCTCTCCCGGTGCATGTATCTGAAGCCCAGTTTCTTCCTTGCTTGTGACGCATGCTTTCTTCCGCTTCCTGACCTCTCCTCCAGCCTGGACCCTGAATCTCCCTTCCCAGTCCTCTGAAATGAACCACGTTCTTTTGTCAGATGAGGCTGCTGCCCTGGCTGGGAAATCCAAGAGCTGAATCCCAAAGAAGACCTCGGCTATAGCTGAAAAGCTGGAGGTCAGAGGCCAGGAAGGCCAAGGCTCCCAGGCAGACAGGGAGTCAACTCTGAGCATTGATGCAGGAGCAGGGTCAGGCCAGGAGGCAGAACTGGCCTGACCAGTCAGAGGCTGGGGCAGGGAGGAAGGGAGATCTAATCTGAGTGTGTGTCTATGGGGTTAGGCAGAGGCTATATGAGATGTGGTGGTCCAAAATGACCTCTCTAGCCCTGTGGGCTGGATCTCCTCCCTGTCTGGCTGTGGCCAAGTATCTCAGTTGCTTGTTCTTCGGTGCCTCTTTAGGCCAGTGGAAAACCCCAAGGCAGGTGCACACTGAGTTGAGGCCATCCTGAACAGGTGGGGCTTCCCTGATGGCTCAGACAGTAAAGAATCTGCCAGCAGTACAGGAGACTCAGGTTCAATCCCTGGGTGGGGAAGATCCCCTGGAGAAGGGAATGGCAACCCATTCCAGTATTCTTGCCTGGAGAATTCCATGGACAGAGGAGCCTGGTGGTCTGTAGTCCACGGGGTCACAAAGAGTCAGACATGACTGAGTGACTTTCACTTCACTTCACTTCGAACACGTGAGCCGAGTGTCTGCTTTGTGGGAGGGTGGGCAGGTCCTGGGAAGGTCTCATCCTGGGGCACCTTAGACGAAGCTGAGATGCTGGAAGTCAAGGCTGACCTAGGACCTGCCTTGATGGGCGTGGGGGGGGAGCCAAAGGCGAGCCATACTCCCCAAGAGACCAGCCCTTCATTCAGCACATATCAGACCCTTATGTGAATAATGCCATTATAATGCTGTTCCCCTTACTCATACACTGCACACACACACACACACACACACATTAGGGGCAAGGAGGCCTCTGGGTCTCATGGCCAAATGAGGGCCACGTGGGGGCATCACGTAGCCCTGACCTTGGGCTTGGTGCCCAGGCAGGGAAAGAGTTGGAGCGATGCCAGCGGCAGGCGGATGAGGTGACAGAAATCATGCTCAACAACTTCGACAAGGTCCTGGAGCGTGACGGGAAGCTGGCGGAGCTGGAGCAGCGTTCAGACCAACTCCTGGATATGGTGTGAGGCCTGGGGAAGCAGAGAGGGAGAGGGAGAGGCTAGAAGGGACCCTCAGAGGGAGCACTCAGACTGTGCCCGGGGCTCTCCAAGCCATGGGTGGGGCCTGACGCTTACCCAAAGGCCGGTGTGGGTTTCTTGAGGGCCCCCTAGCCCAGCTGGCAATGGGTGGGGAGGCCTTGTGAAGGATGAAGGCCTTGGTTTGAAGCTGTGGATTGTCCTAAAAAGTTGAAGACTGGCATTGTTAACTGAGAGTGAACCCGCAGGGCTGTGAGTCGAGGGCTACACCAGTGTCTAGACCTGGAGTCAGGCTGGGAGGGTCCCAAGACAGGCTTTGTGGAGAAAGGGAGCTGACAGGTTGGGGAGGTTGAGCAAGGAGATAAGGAGACCCTTTGTGGGGACGGGGTTGGTAGGAGCTGGTCTGGGGCTCTGGGGAAACCCCTAACTCCCACCCTGTGTCTGGGGGGTGTCTGCAGAGCTCAGCCTTCAGCAAGACAACCAAGACTCTGGCCCAGAAGAAGCGCTGGGAGAATGCCCGGTGCCGGATCTACATGGGGCTGGCAGCGGGCGTTGCCCTGCTCATCCTCCTGATTGTGTTGCTGGTCATCCTTCTCCCACAAAGCAGCAAGGGTGGCAGCGCCCCATAGGTCCAGGATGCAGGCCCTGCCTTGGGGCCTGGGGAATGACCCAGCAGGGCCTGGAAAGAGGCTGAAGAGCCACACTGGCCAGTTCTGGTCTTCAGAGAACCCTGGAGTTCGCTCCCCTCTGAGTCACCCCAGTGAACATGGAGGGCAGCCTCAATGTGTGCACCTTGGTTACTTCCTGTCATACCACAGACTGGCCCTTGAGGGCAACCTGCTGCACTGGCCATGCCAAGCCAGCCCCCACCTGGAGCTTAGTAAAAACCACTGTTTGGGTAAAAACTGGTGTATGTGTATGTGTGTTTGAGGGCTTCCCAGGTGGTGCGGTAAAGAGCCCGCCACCCAATGCAGGAGACAGAAGAGATGCGGGTTTGATCCCAGGGTTGGGAAGAATCCCTGGAGGAGGGCACAGAAACCCACTCCAGTATTCTTGCCTGGAGAATCTCATGGACAGAGGAGCCTGGTGGGCTATAGTCCATGGCGTCACAGAGTCGGACATGACTGAAGCGACTTACATGTGTGTGTTTGAAGATCCTCAGATTGGTTCATCCTGCTCTGCCTCCACCCCCATGGCTGCTTATAAAATAGAAAGTTCCAAAGGACTTCAGCCCTGGGAGATGACATCTTCTTCTCCTTTCCCCATTGATCCAGTCTTACAGACAGATCCCTCTAGGGTGCAGGTGTAAAGATACAACAGCCCCCAAACCAGAACCTTCAACTGGTGCCCTTTAAGTCTGTCTTCCTGAGGATGAAATCTGTTATTCTTCTGAGTTTGGGGCTGTTCAGAGGGCCCATAGGATGACAAAGAGGAAGGCACTCCCGTGATCTTTATCTCACAAGGCTCTCACCTTCAGGGAGGCTCTTCCCCCTTGGGTACCTCCTCTAGTTTCTGCCCCCAAGTTCTTCCTCAGGCTCTACACCAGATTACAGATGCGGCATGCCTGTATTTCCAGTTGTTCAGTTGTGTCTGACTCTTTGCTACCTCATGGACTCTAGCTAGGCTCTTCGGTCCATGGGATTTTTTTTCCCCGAAAGAATACTGGAGTGTGTTGCCGTTTCCTATACTAGGGGATCTTTTCCCAACCCAGGGATTGAACCCAAGTCCCCTGCATCTCCTACATTGGCAGGCGGATTCTCTACCACTGGGAAGCCCATACAGATGTAGCAGGTGGCAGGAAAAGGGAAGGGCTTTTTTCTTTGTGATGCCGAAAGGCGCAGAGTCACAAAGGATGGCCTGGAGTTTTCCCTGTGGGAAAGAGCTTTTCAAAGCTCTAGGACTTCACAGGGCTAGGGAGGCAGTGTCTTCAGGACACCAGGAAAGAGCACTGGGTAAAGGCCAAGTAGGAAGGAAAGGTCCTACCAAGAACTGGGAAGCAAGGCAGCCACTGCTTGAGCTACTTAACTGCATCTCAAACTCAAGTGTAGGTGGGAAGAGGAACTCAGGGTCAAGTGTGTAACAGAAGCAGTTCCTTGTTAGGGGGACTGAGGGCTACTGACAAAGAAACAAGAACAGACCCTCCAGTTGTGTGGAGCTGTACCCTCATGGAGCACGTTACTTCCGCTAGGCTCACCACCATCAGCCTTTCCTGGGAAAGATGAGGGAAGCCCCGGGTATTGTGCTTAGGTCTGCAACACTGCTTAGAGGTCCTGTGGAATTGGACTTGGGTTCTTACATATGTAAAAAGCAATAATGATACTTCTTGTTGTTCAGTCACTAAGCTGTAGCCAACTCTTTGCAACCCCATGGACTGCAGCATGCCAGGCCCCACAGTCCTCCACTGTCTCCCAGTGTTTGCCCAAATACATGTTTACTGAGTTGGTGATGCTATCTAACCATCTCATCCTCTGCCACCCTCTTCTCTTCCTCCTGCCTTCAATCTTTCCTAGCATCAGTCTCTTCCAATGAGTCAGCTCTTTGAATCAGGAGGCCAAAGTATTGGAGCTTCAGCAACCAGTCCTTCCAGTGAATATTCAGGGTTGATTTCCTTTAGAACTGACTGGTTTGATCTCCTTGCAGTCCAAGGGACTCTCAAGAGTCTTCTCCAGCACCACAATTCAAAAGCATCAGTTCTTTGGCACTCAGCCTTCTTTAAGGTCCAACTCTCATAGCCATCACAGAAGGCAATGGCAGCCCATTCGTGTTCTTGCCTGGAGAATCCCAGGGACGGGGGAGCCTGGTGGGCTGCTGTCTGTGGGGTCACACAGAGTCGGACACGACTGAAGCGACTTAGCAGCAGCAGCAGCAGCTCATAGCCATACACGACTACTAGAAAAACCATAGCTTTGACTATAATGATACTAGCTCCTGGATAATTGTGAGTATTTATATTTATACCCTGTGTACAACATAAATGGAATGATTCTAGTTGCCAAATAAATGATAGCTAGCAGCCAAATCATTTAGCACACACACACACACACACACACACACACACAGAGGCCTAGATCAGTTAAATTTGATCTTTGAGACTAAACAACAGTTGTGTGGAGTTTTTTGTTGTTGTTTTCCCCCTAAAGCTGCAACCTCTCCTTTCTTCCTCCAAGAGGTTCCTGGGTGCCAGAGATGCAAACTACTTATTAAATTCAAGCCACTAATTTTACAGAAGCTAGGGGAAACGCTGAGCAATGGGCTAAAAGATCACACAGACATATAGTTCCCTGAGCTGGTAAGGCCTCTATTCGGGTGGGGGAGTTTACCCCACCTTTTATTATTGTGCCTAACACAGCAGAACTGAATAGGAAAGTTTTATTTGTTTTGCGGGAGTCGAGGCGGCGTCAAGTGTCTAGTCCTGAACTGACTAGAGCGCAGCGGGTGCTGAACCGCCCGGCGAGGATGCGGCAGAGCAGCGAGAAGCCCCGACTCCAGGCTTCCCCAGGCTCGCAGAACCCTGACCCCTGAGTCAGCGCCGCCCTCTTTCTGAGAGGCCTGTAAGATCTGACCTGCCGAGATCCTCTGAGCCGCAGAGCGGATGGAGGACCCCTATAGCTCAAACACTTGGCTTCTCAAGATTATGCGATCCGCTCACGTCTCCCAGAAACCTACCCTAGACCGAGGGGTCCAAGAGGACCGTTTTCTGACCCACCTCGGTCCCTGCCATTGGCTTTAGCCCTTGGTCACCTGACTTATTCGAGCCAATGAGAGGTGACAAAATGAATACTTCCTCTTCCTATGTGGCGAAAGAGCCACTGTGCCCGCCTCTTGGGGACTCTGATTGGTTGTCCTCCCTCAACTCGCTAGTTTATTGGCCAGCGCCGCGAGACTGAGGTACGGCCGGGTCTGAGGGCTGTGTCAGACAGCCCGGCTGCCATGGCGTCTTATTTCGATGAACACGACTGCGAGCCGTTGGATCGTGAACGGGATCCCCGAACAAACATGCTGCTGGAGCTTGCAAGGTGGGTGTGTGGGGCTGGGAGGTAGGGCCCACACAGCAGGTGTCTGGGCTGAGGCTGGCTGGAGAACGCGGATTATGTGGGGCAGCAGTTTCTGGGTAAAACGGATAAATAATCTGCAGAGTTAATTCCGCAGTGAGATTCGGGGGGAAGTCGATAATTTCGGTCGTCCTTGGACAGACTAGAGCAAGGGAATTCTGGAAAAAGCGATCTGGAGTGTGGAAGAGGGGGTGTGCGAACTGGAGGGCAGTGGGCTTTAGGAGGTACTGAAGTAGGCGGGTCATGGGAGCAGGGGCCATGTGACTGTGAGTAGGTATATCCGTTAGGCACTTCAAGCACGGAAGCTACACTGCCACTTGGAATTTGGCTTTTTTGGGTCATTCCTGAGTGACCCGAATAATTTCTCTCTCTCGTGTAAAACTGGAATAAATAACCTGCATGCTTGGGGTTGTCTGATGGCCTGGGGTTGTCTGATAGCAGCTGTAAGCCATTTCCCACTGTGCTTTTTTGTCTAGAGCACTACTGAGGGGTAGCTATTAGTATGACTAGTCGGGCAGAGTATTTGTCTGTTAATGTTTAGTGGATTATGGGGGCAAAGATTCTTTGGTTCTGACCTTGCATCCTTCTTCCCAGGTCCCTTTTCAATAGGATGGACTTTGAAGACTTGGGGTTAGTAGTGGATTGGGATCACCACCTGCCTCCACCCGCTGCCAAGACTGCAGTTGAGAACCTTCCCAGGACAGTCATCAGGGGCTCTCAGGCTGGTGAGAACACTAAGTCCTTCCATTGATTCTTTGGGGCAGGTCTGCCAGGCTGACCAACTCTGGAAGCCAGATTACAGTCTGGCCCTTCAGTTTTCCAGGTCAGGCTGGGGCAAGTGTGTCCTTCAGGAGTGGGAGCTAGGAGGTAGGGCCTGTGGCAGCTCTCCTGATTAGCACTCCCTCCTCAAGAGCTCAAGTGCCCCGTGTGTCTTTTGGAATTTGAGGAGGCGGAGACCGCCATTGAGATGCCTTGCCATCACCTCTTCCATTCCAACTGCATTCTGCCCTGGCTGAGCAAGGTACTGTTTCCTTTCTCCCAGCCCTCACCCTGCCTTGGGCCTAGTCCTCAAGCCTCCTCTTTCTGTTGATGGACCTTTGGGGTGGGGTGTGGGATCAGAGATGGGAGAGGGGTAAGGGTAGGGAATTGGGAGCTGGGGATGGTTGTTTTGAGCTTATGAAAACCAGACGGGCTGGTACACTGCACTGCTTTTCTCAGACCAATTCCTGCCCTCTGTGCCGCCATGAGCTGCCCACTGATGATGACACTTATGAGGAGCACAAGCGAGATAAGGTAGGGGGCTGGGCAAGTGGAGGGGGTGGTCACAGGGCTCCCTGAGTCCCTGTTCCTGATGCCATCATTCCCCACCTTAGGAGGCCTGAGTAGGCTCACAGTCCATGAGTCTGGCCACCTTCCCAGTGACTGTGGTGAGGGGCAAGGGCCTTGGCAATGTTCCTGCCCAAATGTTAGGGGCCTGAAAACAGTGAGCCAGCCCCACGATGGCTGCCCTATCCCTTCACCCACAGGCCTTTGGGGATGGCCCCCGACCAGTGTGCACTCTTTGCTTCAGGCTCGCAAGCAGCAGCAGAAGCACCGCCTCGAGAACCTCCACGGAGCCATGTACACATGAGGCGGCTAGGGCTGGACACTGGTCCTCTGCAACATGTTCCTCTTGCATCTCAAGCTCTCATTAAAGGTTTCTTCACTCATCCTGCTGCTGCATTGCTCTCAGGCCTGGGAAGGGGCTCTGTACCCTCCACTGGGTCTCTACTGGGATGGGGTCCTAAGCCGTGGAAGGTCCCAGGCTGGGTATCCCTCCCTACCAAGCCTGCTGGCCCGAGGATAATAGGGCCTAGGTCAAGAACCTGGCTACCAGACCAGCCACAGCCTGGGCCTGCATGTCTGTGGTTGGAAGACAAAATGTGTCAGGCAGGGCACCTAGTAGTGACTTAAAAATGGTAACCAAACACTAGCCAACATTTCTCCCTCCCCACTGCAATCTTTAGTCAGTGTTAGAATCCCCAGGGCTTTCTTTAGCTTCATTGCTGATTGCTTCTAACATTTTCAAGTTATTCTCTGTACCCCGTCCTTCATCATATCCCTTAAGTGTGGAATCAGTCTTCAAGCCAGACAATTGAGCAGGGTGAAAAAAAGTGAAAGTGTTAGTTGCTCAGTCATATCTGACTCTGCGACCCCATGGACTACAGCCCACCAGGTTCCTCTGTCCATGAATTCTCTAGGCAAGAATACTAGAGTGGGTAGCCATTCCCTTCTCCAGGGGATCTTTCCAGTCCGGGGATCGAACTGGGGTCTCCTGCACTGCAGGCAGATTCTTTACCATCTGAGCCACTAGGGAAGCCCCTGAGCAGGGTAGGAAGTGTGAAATAATCAGGTCAGCTCTTCAGACTGTTTAGAGGCCCAGAAAGGGCTTCAGGCCCTTCAGGGGTGCTTGGATAGCACTTGGCATCCTTTGTTCTTGGCAGCTTTGCTCTCAGTTGGGCACTCAGGACCCTCCCTGTGGGCAGGGGCTTTCTCCCATCCTTTGTCCAGGGGAAGCTGTTCTGCATTAAGGCCCTCTTCCTTTCTTCAGAACAGACTACAAACATGCAAATTAGAATTCTTTTAATAGATATATATATAAAAAAAAGTACTAAAATACCCACGTGGTTCTGCTGTGTTATTTGCCCTAAAGAAGGGGGCAGAGTGAAGAATCCCAGTGCAGTTCAGTGGGCCCATAGGGGGCCTTCCCATAGACTAAGGAGTGCTCACCCCCACCCCCGAGACTGGTAGCCCTCTCGCTGTTCCCAGCCCCCAATTCCTGCAGCAGGAAACCCCAGTGGTCCAGCCTTGGCACTGAGGGAGTAGAAGGCACCTGAAGGGGTGGCTGGGTGAATGACATGTGACCTTTAAAACAAAGATAACACTGCAGTGTGGGGAGTGGGCTGTGTGGCTTGGGCAGCCTGCCAAGAGGCCCGCTCCTCTATGGCACAGGTGTGGGACGGCCCCTCCTCCAGGAGCGAGGCAGCCTGTTTCCCAACAGAATACTTTTCGCAAAATTGGGTTTTTTTGGTACAAAAGAATGCAAAGGAGATGCGGGGAGCTGCGGAGGCAGGGCCAGCCACCCTCCCCAGACCTCAGATCATGGCGACGCTCTCAGGGCTACAGTTGAGGTGGGTGGAGGTGCTGCTGCTCCCGGAGGACTTGCAGGCCCGGCCGGGGGTGGGCTGCAGCGCGGCCACCAGTGTGTCCGAGGAGACCGCCCCAAACTCGTAGCTGAAGGTGCCGTAGAAGATGAGAATGTCAATGACGAACACCCACTCACACAGGGCTGCCCCATGCTGCAGCTGAGAGCTCTCATGGATGAAGAAGACCCCACCTGGGAGAGGGCTAAGGAAACGTCCGGAAGGAGGTATGGGAGCCTGGTGACACCCTTCCTGGATACAGGCTGGGGCAGAGGACCAAGTCTCACCTCCCAGGAGTAGGGGGCAGAAGACCAGACTGGGCAGGGGTGTCTGTTCCCCCCTACCCCCCAGCATCCTGGGTGGTAGAGGGTCTGGGCTACAGGAGGAGTTCTTGGCCACCCCATCCTGGAAGGATACTGAGGATCAGAGTGACAAAGGCGATGGTTGCCAGCACAATCCGCAGGTAGGCCACAGCCAGGTCCTGGGGGGCCGTGGCCCCGTGGTAGGAGAGGGCACAGTGCAGGCAAACGAAGAGCAGGCCGGCAGTGAAGGCCACACCGGTTCCGACATAGTGCAGAGACTTAGCGTGGTCCACCTGGGCCCGGAGAGCAAGCACATATCAGCCCCTCCTCCACCCCTTCATCCCCCGCCCACCTCGCTGTCCCTCTAGAGGAAGCTGAAAGGCCGGCAGGCGGGCGTACCTGGAAGTTTCCCACCACCACCAGACCCGCAGCATTGGTGCAGCCTGTGATGAGCGTCGTAGTGTTGACCCAGGAATGACGGCTCTGCTCCAGGAGCTGCCCATAGCGCAGGAGGCAGATCAGGGCCACTGGGGGAGGAGAGCACAGCAGGGGCCGGCTCTGGCGCCTTCTCTGGCCCCGATCCAGCCCAGCTAGCTTTCCCCAGATGCTCTGAGGGCCGGAAGAGAATGGACAGGCAGGGGGTGTTCTATACCAGGGTGGCGGTGTGGGAGTCAGCCTTGGGCCTTCATGGAATGCAAGTGAAGTGGCCCCGCTGGCCTTAGCCCTTGGTGCAGTGGGCTGCACGAAGTCAGGGCTTTCTGGGGAGTGGAGGTGAGGGTAGGCTGGACTGGGTGGGGTGGTGGTGGGGCACCGAGGGCACAACTCACCCATGAAAGCACCCAGGTTGCCAATGAGGCTGAAGAGGCAGCTCTCAGGGGGGTATGAGCCACACTTGCTGAGAGGAGGGGGTGGGGACAGAGTGAGAGGGGCAGAAGCCCTGGAAAGCCCCCCTCCTGGCCCACTTGCTCTCTCTAGTCTTATCTGCACCTGTTCCTTTGCAGGCCAGACCCTGATGGATAAAGGCCAGTGTCCCTTACAAACAAGCGGCCCCAGGCTGACCACACCTCCCCCCAAGGCGGAGTGCTGGGTGTTTGCTGGAGTTGGGAGAGCCCAGGATTGCCCAGTGGACCCCAAGGCTCCCTGGGATCCCTGAGACTGTTAAGGTCCACAGTGGGTCTGACTTCCCTTATGCCAGGGCTTAGGCTGGGCAGAGAAGTAAAGTAAGTAAGTAAAGTCACTCAGTCGTGTCCGACTCTTTGTGACCCCGTGGACTGCAGCCCACCAGGCTCCTCAGTCCATGGGATTCTCCAGGCAAGAATACTGGAGTGGGTTGCCATTTCCTTCTCCAGGGGAATCTTCCCGACCCAGGGATCGAACCCAGGTCTCCCACATTGGAGGCAGACGCTTTAACCTCTGAGCCACATCTAGGTGCCTCCACTCACTAGCTGAGGGAGCTGGATGGATGACATATTGCAGTCTCAGTTTCCTTGCCTATAAAGTCGTGAAAACAATAGCTGCCTCAATGCTGGGAAGGTGAAATGACCTTAGGCGGGTAAAGGATTCAGTGCAGGGCCTGGCTCATCCTAATTGGTAAGCAGTGTTGGCATATGTGCTCTTAACGGAATTATTATTTCTGGGACCCAGGGATATGCCTTGGCTTGAGACACTTGGTTGGAAGTCTAGCTGGGCCTTGGGTCTCTGTGACCTGCCAGGTTTCTAGGCCTCACCTGATGAGGGGGATGTCATCCAGGGTGCAGCAGGTCTTGGTGCCCCCTTGCTTCGTGGGGTCAGGAGAGCAGGATTCGTTGTAAGACCTGGCAGGTAGGACAGAGCATAGCCTGGGGGGAAGGGGTTCCCTCAGGTCTCTGGGAGATACCCTCCCAGACCTCCCTTGGCAGGGGCAGAAGAGCCCACTTCCCAGGACCCCCGAGACAGAAGCCAAAGGGGCAAATGAGGGTGGGAAGCAGGTAGGTGGGCACGAAGCCATGCCTGGGGAGGGGGCAGGCGCTGCCAATGTCAGAGAAGAGCAGTGAGGCCCAGTGTCTCCATCTGGCTCGAGGCAGCCCCGGCCCAAGAGGGAACAGAGATGAAGGGAGCTTTAGAGTGAGGCTGTCTGCAGAGTGCGCCATACCAGTTCTCCACGGGGCACACGTGGTGGTTCATCACGGCCATGGCATACCTGCGGGAGCACAACTGTCACCCCGCCCCAGGGCGCGCCCAGCCTTCCCCCTCCGACTCTTCCTTCATTCAGTCTCACTCTCCTTTCTGGGGACTTGAGTTGGGGTGGCCCTGTGGCCCGACGCTACTCTAGAGAACCCACAGCCTGGTCCCAATTCTGGAAGTTGCCCTGGCTAGAAGTGTGTCTGTCTGCACCACGCTGCTGGACAGCAGTGGTGCCAGCGTGTCCCAAGGGGCTGTGGGCCCAGGCGCCAGGCCAGGCTCTGGAGACAGCCAGAGTGACCCTGGGTACCACCCTGGAGCCTGCCACAGGACAAGGGGGCTTTCTGTGTGCCATCAGGCTCCTGTTGGGTCCTGGCTGGGCCCTGTCCCTCCTCACATTTTGTCCCCTTGTTGCCTTCCCCCCATCCCCCCTCCGTACTCACACAGTCCATAGGCCAGTGATGGAGAATGCTGACAGGCTGACAGGAAGGAGGATCCAGGCGGTCATGAGGGAGGGGAGCCAGGGTGGTGGTGATGGGGAGGGGCGGGGAGGACAAGAGGTAGCAGGAGAAGAGGGAGTGGGCCGGCAACCTTAAGATACTTCGTCAAAACCATCAGCTGCCCGGGCCTGGTGAAGAGAGACAGGTCAAAGTCCAGGGTCTAGTGACTGGCCAAAGCCGGTGCGGGGAGAAAGGTGGTCAGCACCAGACGCAGGGCTCTCTCTGCGGCTCTGAGCGCTCACGCTTGGGGCTGAGCCCCCACCACAACGTGGACACCCTCCGGCATTCACCGGGGGTCCTCCGCGTTCCAGCCAGATGTTCAGACGCCGCAGGGCCCTAAGCTCTGGAAAGGAAGCCACCCTCCCTGGCCTGAGGGTCCCGGGCTGGGAGAGGGTCTGGAGTCAGGACAGTCCGGAGCGGGTCACGCCAAGAAAAGCCTGCGAGGGGGTCCGGGGCTGGGCGGAGAGGCAGCGGGGCGCAGGCAGTTACCTGAGCGCCGGCGCCGCGGGGAAGGGGCGGGTTCACGCGGTAAGCCCAGCCTGGTCCCCTGCCCGCCCGCCTGGGCACCAGCAGCCCATGGTCCGCAGCCCTCAGCACCTGTGCCTTCGCAGGTGATCTCTGGAGGTCTGGGGGAGGAAGGGGCCCCGAACGCACCTCCCCGGAGCGTCCCGCCGCCGCGTCCTGCTCGGCCCCCGCGTGGCGCCGTCCCCGGCTGCGGCCCTCGGAGCGACCCTGAATGGTTTAAAGGGCCGGGCGGCCCCGCCCCCAGCGCCCGGGGCCGAGTCGCGCCGCCCGCCGGGACTTGGAGTCCGCACCACCCCCGCCCCGGCGCCGCAGATCGAGCCGGGAACTACAGTTCCCGAGTCCCCGCACCTGCGTCATGCCGGAACGGTGGGCGGTGCCCCGAAGTGGGGGGAACCTGGGATCTGTGGGCGGTGGCGTGGGACCCCAGCCGAGGAGCATCTGATGCGGAGATACCAAAAGGATAACCCCGTCTTCCCTGCTCTTGTGGTGGAAGCTTCCGGAGGCGGGAAGCTCCGGGGTCTGCACCTCCTTCCAGCTGCACCTGTGATTGTCACTGCACACGTGGCTAAAGGATGCCTTCCTTTGCTGCCGCCAGGCACATTTTGCAACCTGGACTGGCCGACGGGGACTTCGGACAGCCTCCCTCAGTGTGACGCCCCTTGCCTGCCTCTGTCCAAGGCGAGGCCGGTCTGCAGAGCAGAGAGCACAAAGACCTGGCTGTTCCTTAAGAAATTCTAGCGCCCTACATTTGGCTTCTGCTTTCCTCGGACTCAGCAAAGTCTGGAGGAGAGCTACTTTCATCAGATACATTTTATTTTCAAGGATACAAGTACACAGAGTACCGTCCAGAAGTCAGCGTCCAAAACATGTTTCCTGACTGCTGAGCACTGGCTTGAAACATCCATTCTAAGCACACCCCCATGGCCAGGGGTTAGGAGGGAAAAGAGGAGAGGACGGCTGGAGACCCAGAGCAATCTGGGAAAAAGCAAACAGGATAGTGTGAGGATAAATTACCCAACAGCTTCACCAAACTTTATGTTGACTGGAAAAAAAAAGCACAACCCAAAAGCTGAGAATTGTGTTTTATTTGGCAAACTTTCTAAGGATTCCAACCGGGGAGGCAGCCTCTCATAGCTCTGTGGGACTGCTCCAAAGAGACAAGGAAGAAGTGAGGATATAAAGATTACAAAAAGCTGGTAGTTGGAATATCAAAAGCTTTACTGTTAATTAAAGACTAGTAACCAGACATAATGAATGTAGTGTTTTTCTTTGTATGGGAAGATACAAGAGTCTGGGCACACTGAAAGCATTCCTTTGATATGCACCTCAATTATCTGGGGCCAATAGCCAGCTTTTCTCCACCTTGAATCCCCTCAGGGTGCAGCTGGGGGTGGCTACAGTGGCTACCGCCTTGATGGCCACATCCTTTGTTTACTGATAGGGCAGCTGACACTCCATACACACTTTAAGGCCAAGGGTGCCCTCTTGGACATTGTTTTCATGATTAAAAGGGCAGGAAAGTACTCAAACTGGCAGTCCAGCATCTGTTGGAGTCCCTACGAAGCAACACCGGGGCCCACAGACCTTTACTGAAGGGAGCATTGTGCCCACGCTGCCAGGAACCAGGGAGCTTAAATTCAGCAGGACTGGTGAGGAAAAGATAATAGGCAGAAATGGCCTTGGACTGTGGGGGAAATGGAGTAGATACACTAACCAGACAATGGGGGTGTGCTTCCTCGAGGAAGGAGAAACCTTTCTGAACCTAGTGGAAGGTAAAAATGGAACCAGGAAACCTGTTGGAGGACCCTCTTCCAAACTGCTTTAGGGTAAGTAGTTAAAACCGGGTCAAGAAGTATGGCGGTACTGAACGACCCTGTACAAGAACACCTGGCTGAAGAACCAGGGAGGTATAAAACCAGTCCGCCTTCTGCTGGTCAGGCTTTGTGCCCCAGGACAAAGTAGTGTCTCTGTCTAATTTATCGAGATCACCATCTTCTTGCCCAGGGGTGTTCCCCTGGGAGCAGGCACTTTTTCTCATCTGCCCAATAGTGCTGTGAGCCCTCAGCATTTCCTACCTCTTTGGAAGCTTGGCGATTCTTAATTTACACTTACTATCTCCTGTTGAGTTGGGTTTGCATTCCTTTTTAGCCTTGATTGTGGGGAAGGCCTGGGAGGACTACTCAGGTTCTAAACTGGCTGTTCTATCCTAAAGTGGGAGTAAGGCAAGCACTCCAGAGCCTTGACAAGGAGGCAGATGTGGCTTAATTGCTGGCTTAATACAACAATCTGAGTAGTCCCTAGAACAGAGAATTAGCCCGAGACAGAAGGGCTCTTCAAGGGATGCTGAGAGGGATGAGTTGCATATCAGTAGAAAGTAGGACCAGATGTCTTTAAAAGGCCCTTCCAGCTCCAATGCCATGTGAATCTACTTGTTATGCTCCAACCAGGACAGTTCTTAAAATAGTCAGGCAGAACAAGAGATGAGATTTTCAGTGCTGATTCTGTGCTGAATGACTTTAGGGCAACACGTAGTCTTCACTTCCTATGTACACAAGTGATTTCACAACTCTTGGCAAAAACAGTGCTTATAAAAATAGTACGTTTATTGGTTAAAAAGAATACTGTATTTGCAAAGTACCTTCCTTCCAGGATTTTCAAATAAATTTGCAACATGTCATTTTATTCATCCACACAGCAGGAACATTGGAAATGAGAAAACAGAACAAAGTATGGCTTCTGATACGTTATACAACCAGTGCAACCGGTTCCTCATTCTGGTGGCTCTGGGAAGGCAGAGGGGCCATTCACTCTCTTCCCTTCTGGCATCACTCCACCTCCTGGGGAAATTTGGGGTGGGTGCCTGTTTCTTGGTCATATGATTCCTCAGGGACAGGATAGGAATTCAATGAGGGAACTTAAAAGGTTTCAGATAACTGTCAACATTCCATGATGCTCCTCCCCAAAGAAGGCTCATAGGTAGGAAAGCCACCTGTCCTTACGCTTCTGTCTGCAAAAGGCTGCATTTACATTTGTGAACCAGTTGGGGGCCCTACCTTACCACCAACAGATGGTGCCACATGCACAGTAAGCTGGATACCCACCACTCCACAGGGTTTCTTCCAGTTTCATGGGCTAATCTCTGCATGGCAGCACCCCTGGGAGTGCAGCAGTGGAGATGGAATGTCCCTTTAAGGCTTGTCCAGAGAGAGAAGCATTTCTTATTGCCCACACTGGTCCCGCTGGCCGGTTTCCTACTCTCATTCAGGACAGAAAGCTTTACGTTCTCCTTTTCCCATCTTGTATTACATTCTTCAAAGACTTTCATCCTTGCCAGCTGGCTGGAACTCAAGTGTTAGTGTTTACTCTCGCACAGCCCCAAACCCCTGCAAACCCAGCTTCCTTCTGTTAGTAACATCACCCACTGTGGTCCGGGACACACAATGCCTTAACGTCCAAGGCTTAGCCTCAGTAAATGAAGAACGCTTCATTTTGGATGAACGTGAAATATGCTTATTAGGCTCCCAGACATTTTTTTTCTCCTAGGCGGCTGAGACTATATCTAATCAATAAGTGCTGATCCTGAAGCAATCTGCCAGAAAGCTAGTCTAATGCTGTAGCCAATGCACGAAACAGCAGGGACAGTCCTCTTTTGAGACAGCTCTAGGGCCTCTGGGAAATGCCCTGGAAACTGCTCCTTGAGGGCAAGGCACCAACAACTGAAAATAGCTGAAAAGACACCAAGAGGCAAGTCCAGTAAATATACTGGAGAGTATGACACCATCTTGGACTGCAGTGAGGGGTGAGAAGCAATGAGCGGGGCTGTCAATGGGCTGAGAGCTGTCAGTAGAGAAGCATTTCGGACACACCTGGAGCCATGGCAGCATCAACACCACTAGGCCTGCCCTGAAGGACAACCTCTCACTTAAGTACCAGGCTTAGTGCTTCCTATAGTTGTGCAGCATAAACTAGCTAAGAATTAGAATGCTTTCTTGGGTGGAAGATATTTTATATGCACTCAATTAGCAAAGCGCCTCAACAACAAGTTTACACATGAGATGTTCCCATCAGTCTCCTACCTGAGAGTGTGAGGATTACACAGTCAACACACAGAAGGACAGAATTGGTACGATTCTCACAAAACAGGGTTGGAGGCTAAACTCTAGAGGTCATGCCCCCATGGACTTGTTTCTAAATTCTATAATCAATCCAGGAAGACAGACCATCCAGCTATGAGAAGACAAACCCAAAAAGTATTTCCAGTCTAGGAAGCCTAAGAGGTTCGGTGAAATCCTATGTCCAAGTGAGAAAATCAGCTGAAGAGATGCAAGACGAAAATGTCTGGTGCTCTGAGGTACAGGAAGACGGGACAGAGTATGGCACAGTCTCCTCGACCTGGGCGGCTCTGGAGGGTAGTTAACCTTAAGAGTCAAAAGGCACTTCCAGCCGGGCCGAATGGGGGCAGACTTGCTCCCCTGAAAGAGAACTGAGCCCAGGACTGGCCAGTTTAAGGCACTGGCTTTGGGCCGGCTCTGGGAGTCAGGATCATGCTGGTCCTTGTCTGCCTTCACAACCAGGCCCTTCTAATTTATCCACCTCACTCACCTTCCCAGCGAGCTGTGACTTGCTGCATTTTAATAATGTAGTTGAAGTAGCTGCCTTGCCCCATTTCTGAGCTGGTAGATTTTCAGGGCTGTAGGGCACAAAGCAAAAATGCCCTTAGATGTCCTTTATGAGAAAAGTTGCTGAGAGGGACCAGCCAGACTTAATCTTGAGACCCTGAGGTGAAACCTCTGGGGCAGGAGGAGTGTTGGTCTGAAGTCCCAGTGCTCATGGGCTCACTTAAATCCCACACTTCAAGTCACTGAGGTTAGGCCCATTTGCTTGGAACCGTCATGTACGGGACAGCTGGTGGATTTCTCAGACCTTAGTCCAACCCTTGTTAAGAAGAATGTTCACTTCAGTGAAAGCAGTGATTTCCCGGGATCTTTAGTATTAGGATCTCTAAAGAGTTTTATATACTCTTGGGAGGTAGCACAGGAGAAAGAGAGCAGAGGAAGGGAAGATGAAAGAGGCTTGCTTAGTTCCCTCCAGGACACTTTTCAGGCTCCCCTCCTTTTCCCAACTAGGGCTCCAAGTGAAAGAGAAACTGTTAGTTGCTAAGTTGTGTCTGACTCTTTTATGACCCCATGGACTGTAACCCGCCAGGCTCCTCTGTCCGCGGAATTCTCCAGGCAAGAATACTGGAGTGGGTTGCCATTCCCTTCTTCAGGGGATCTTCCTGACCCAGGGAATTGAATCTGGGCCTCCTGCATTGCAGGCGGATTCTTTACCATCTAAGCCCTAGGGCTCCAAACAGGCAATAATTGCTCATGTTGAATTTGCCTTTGTACGTACATTCAAGACTGTTAAATCATATCTGGAAACACAGTTTCTGGCTTGTTTTGATAGTTCTCCTTTAGCCTGAGCACAGATGGCCTGTTCACAGCTAGGGATCAGGTGGGAAGCTGGAATTATGTAGTCCTAGCCCAGGCAGGTTTTGCGGCAAAAAAACCTCACAGTTGAGTTCTGGCATCATCTTTCGAGACTGGGCTAAGTGTGGAGCATGCGAGAAACCTGCAAAAGCCATGTAAGGGGAGGGAGACATGCTTGCAAGTAGGCATCAAAGGAGGTCTCCCTTGACTGGTATTAGAATTACAGGCAGAGCTTGCCAGAAAGGCAGAAGCCAGAACCCCCACATCCAAAATCCTTAGTAGCTAAAGGTGGGAGGTGGGGGGGAATGTGACTGATGCATTGGGAGACAAAAAGATGAATGAAAGAAGAGAACAAAGAAACGCCAGAAAAGATGTAGGAAACGCATAGAAGTGAACAGAAGGTACAGAAGTAAGGAGCCATAAATAGCAAACAGGGCTCACGGAGCTGGGTGGAGCAGCAGCGGCCAAGTGCCCTGGGGGATATGACCTTGGTGAGAAAGCAGCACTTTGGCACAGGGTTTCATAAACCTCAACTCTCCCCAGAGTCTTTGCTTCCACAAAACCAAGCTAACCAAACAAAATTCTCAAAAATTTCCAGAATATTAGGGTGGTCAAATGGGCCAACATTTAAGAAAAAATGGCTACAAGGGAGATGGCCAGGTCCAGTCCCTGTGACACCCTTTTCCTGTGGATGTGGCAGCTTTGGTGGGGGTACAGGGGTGTCTTAAGATCAGCTCAGACTGGTCCCAGCACCCCCAAACTAGGGATGGCTCCCTGGGCAGCGACTCCAGTCTGTTCAGTGTCGGCTCTGGCGCTTTGCAATCTCCTCCTGGATGCGCAACTTGAGGGCTTCTCGCATGAGTGGCTCCAGAGGCGTGTGGGCTGACACCTCCTCACTCACCCTTCCTGGATCATCATCCTACGTGAAGGAAGAGTCAGGAAGCTCAGGGCCCAGTCTCTTCTGGAAAGGTGGCCTGCCCTGTCCCTAGACAACACTCTCACAGATCTCCGCGGGACTCACAACTTCTTGCCAGTGCCTGTCATTGCCCAGGTGTCCCCTTAATAGTGATTCTTGACTGTGGGCCACGTGCCCTTCCCATTGCCCGCTGAGAATCACTGTGTGATGGGAGTGGCTTGTGCTCAAAAGCATCGCCCAGCAGTCTGTGCTCCCATGTGAGACAGATACTTCCCACCAGTCCCTGAGGAAAACAGTGGCTCCGGGTGTCACAGTGATTTCTACCACGGCCCAGGACCCTCAGGCTGCAGCTGTTTCCACCAGGCGTACCTGATACACGATAACTGAGGTGATGTCTCCGCTGTCCGCCTCATACTCTAAGCAGAAAAGCTGATGGCCAGGAGGCTCTGGCTCAGAGCTGCCACTACTGCTGCTTTCACCGGACTCCTCACAGTCTGGGTTGCTTGGATGGGTAGAACCATCTGGAGGGATGAACCAGAATGAGAGGGAAGAAAGGAAGGCTGCTGGAACCCTTGCCCAGAGATGATACAGGAAAACAGACTGTAAAGAAAACCTGGTAATCCCAATGGTTGGGAATCTGTCTGCCAAAGCCGGGGCAACAGGTTCGATCCCTGGTCCGAGAAGATCCCACATGCCTCAGGCCAACTAAGCCTGCGCACTCTAGAACACAACTACTGGGCCTGTGTTCTCGAGTCCGAGCCCCAAAACAAGAGAAGTTACCGTAATAAAAAGCCAAAGCACTGCACGTGGAGAGGAGCCCCTGCTCACTGGAACTAGAGAAAGTCCGTGGGCAGCAACGAAGACCCAGCACAGCCAAAAATAAAAAAAGAAAAAAGCTGAATTTAGGGGAAAAGAAAGCACCAGTCTTCTCATGGACCCAGAATGTGTGTGTGAAATGTGCCGCCTATCAGGGATCTTATTCACCTTTGCACAGTCACATCACACAGGAGGTACACAACGCACATCTGTCTACAGTGTTGGAAGGTGGTAGAGAGGTGGACTGCACTCTCCCCGGGTTCAAATCCAGGCTCTGCCATTTACTTCCCTGAGATTTCAGGCAAGTTGCTGAACCTCTCTGTATCCGTTTTGCAGACTGTGAAACACAAATGATAATGGGTTCCCATCTTATGGGGTCCTCTGAAAGCTAAATGAATGAAATGTATACAACCTCTAAAGGCACTCTTAGGGAAGATCAACAAATTTAGCATCATATGTTATCTACTGTAATTGCTGGGTCGAAGGGGAAAAAAGGCCATTAAGTTGGTTTGGGCTTCATTCCACAAGTATGTCCTTGTCGCCTAGAGCAGTGCCAAATTTTTTTTCTGTTAGGTGACGAGAATACGAAAATAGTGTGGCGGAGAGGAAGCGAAAGACAACTTGCAGACTCCCAGCTTTGTCCGGTAATAGTGATGCTTAATTTGAGCCCTCTGTGTTCTACGGGGAGAACCACTAGCGGCGATTGGGGACCATCGAGGTAGATGTTCCGAGAAGGGACGAGACGAACTGAGCCTTGGGGGCTAAGAAGTAGCTTTTTCCCATATAGGAAAGAAGAGTGCACTGAGGCTGAGCCGGCGCCAAAAGAGCGCGCGCGGGCTCGAGGAAGCAGGCGGGTGGGCGGCCTCACCTCGGTGTCGCGGCAGGTACACTTGCAGGTCGGGCTTTCGGGGCCGAGTGGGCGCAGGCGTGTGCCGCCTCCTTGCCTTCTCCTTGGCCGCCTGCTTCACCTTCTTGTCGTAGTCGTCCCTGCGGGGAGCCGAGCGGGAGTCAGCGACGGCCGGGCCAGGCCAGGCCGGGGCCGGCGGCGGTGGCGCGGGGCGGGGCGGTACCGGGCGAGCTGGTTCCGTCGGATGTGGTGCACGAAGCCGTGGCTCATGTCCAGTCGCCCTCCAGGCTTGTAGCAGAGTCCCGACCCGGGACTCGGCGCCGCTTCCATCTTAACCCCTGTGCGCGGAGCCGCCGCCGTCCCTGCCTAAAGGCCCCCAACGGCCTCCCTCGCGCCCCGAGAGCTCAGCACCGCCCCTCGCTCGACTTTCGGCCTCTACCCCTGACGTCGGGAAAAGGAGGGCAGGGCCGAGCTTCTCTGCGCGCAGAGTTCCAGGCGCCGGCGGGGCGGGGCGGAGGGACGGGACGGGGCGGGGCAGGGCGGACGAAAATACTACAAGCTCAATTTCCTCTTCCTGGCCGGGGTTTTCCTTTTGTGACACTATCAAAAGGAAAAGAGGATTTAGGTTTAGTGCTGATATATCAGAAAATCCAGAAAAACACAAAGCACCCATCACACCACTCAGAATTCGCTGTGGAGCTTTCCCTTCCTTTTTCTTCTGCTGGGATGTGTGACACTATCACCAGCCGTGGCATAGGCCGACTGTTGAACCCAGCCGTGCCTGAGTTTACTCATTTGTAAGTGGGGGCACTGACAGCAGAGGCCTTCAAAGAGATCCTGAGGAGGCGAGTGCCCGGGCTGGGCACACAGCGGCGCCCTGGCCGCGCAGCCCAGCCTCCGGCTCTCCAGGGACCACCAGCGGCTGACACTCCTCCCATCCCGCCCAACGCCCGATTTCTGCGTACTTTCCCGCCCCCCGGTTCATCTCGGCGCCCACCGGATCGGTGTCTAAACTCTCCCCGTGGGTGGCCCCGGGGCTTTTCAGATATCTGAGCCTGTGTCATTTTTGGATCCTCTTTAAAAAGAGACAAAACTGGGAGTTCATGAGTAGAACAGGGACAGACTGGTACATCCACACAGTGGAATGCCGCTGAGCAACCAAAAGAAGTGAGTTGTTGTATACCCAACAAGGTGGATGAATCGCAAAACAAATAGGCGGAGAAAAACAGGCCAGGGATTAAAAAGAGGACTTGCTGTGTGCTTCCGTTTGTATAAACCTCTAGAAAGTGGCACTGATCTGTAGCAACAGAAAGCAGATCAATGGTCAGCGCAGGAAAACACTTTTGGTGAATGGTGACTAAATTCTAAATATATATATTTGGCTGCACCGAATCTTAATTGCAGCATGTGTGCTCTAGTTCCCTGATCAGGGGGTCAAACCCAGGCCCCCTGCTTTGAAAGCTGAATCTTAGCCACTGGATCACCAGAGAAATCCTAGGTTCATTATCTTGATCGTGGTGGTGGTTTCAGAGTGTATACATATCTCTATCAATATTCAGCAAAATGTACAACAAAGCTAGTGGAGGTGATGGAATTCCACTTGCGCTATTTCAAATCCTGAAGATGATGCTGTGAAAGTGCTACACTCAATATGCCAGCAAATTTGGAAAACTCAGCAGTGGCCACAGGACTGGAAAAGAATAGTTTTCATTCCAATCCCAAAGAAAGGCAATGCCAAAGAACGCTCAAACTACTGCACAATTGCACTCATCTCACATGCTAGTAAAGCAATGCTCAAAATTCTCCAAGCCAGGCTTCAGCAATATGTGAACTGTGAACTTCCAGATGTTCAAGCTGATTTTAGGAAAGGCAGAGGAACCAGAGATCAAATTGCCAACATCCACTGGATCATGGAAAAAGCAAGAGAGTTCCAGAAAAACATCTATTTCTGCTTGATTGACTATACCAAAGCCTTTGACTGTGTGGATCACAATCAACTGTGGAAAATTCTGAAATAGATGGGTATAGCAGACCACCTGACCTGCCTCTTGAGAAACCTGTGTGCAGGTCAGGAAGCAACAGTTAGAACTGGACATGGAACAACACACTGGTTCCAAATAGGAAAAGGAGTACATCAAGGCTGTATATTGTCACCTTGCTTATTTAACTTGTATGCAGAGTACATCATGAGAAATGCTGGGCTGGAAGAAGCACAAGCCGGAATCAAGATTGCCGGGAGAAATATCAATAACCTCAGATATGCAGATGACACCACCCTTATGGCAGAAAGTGAAGAGGAACTAAAAAGCCTCTTGATGAAAGTGAAAGAGGGGAGTGAAAAAGTTGGCCTAAGGCTCAACATTCAGAAAACTAAGATTATGGCATCCAGTCCCATCACTTCATGGCAAATAGACAGGGAAACAGCGGAAACAGTGGCTGACTTTATTTTTCTGGGCTCCAAAATCACTGCAGATTGTGACTGCAACCATGAAATTAAAAGACGCTTACTCCTTGGAAGGAAAGTTATGACCAACTTAGGCAGCATAATAAAAAGCAGAGATATTATTTTGCCAACAAAGGTCCATCTAGTCAAGGGTATGGTTTTTCCAGTGGTCATGCATGGATGTGAGAGTTAGACTATAAAGAAAGCTGAGCGCTGAAGAACTGATGCTTTTGAACTGTGGTGTTGGAGAAGATTCTTGAGAGTCCGTTGGACTGCAAGGAGATCCAACCAGTCCATCCTAAACAAGATCAGTCCTGGGTGTTCACTGGTAGGACTGATATTGAAGCTGAAACTCCAATACTTGGGCCACCTGATGCAAAGAGCTGACTCATGGGAAAAGACCCTGATCCTGGGAAAGACTGAGGGCAGGAGGAGAAGGGGACGACAGAGGATGAGATGGCTGGATGGCATCACCGGCTCGATGCACATGAATTTGACTGAATTCGGGTAGCTGGTGATGGACAGGGAGGCCTGGTATGCTGTGGTTCATGGGGTCGCAGAGTCGGACACGACTGAGCGACTGAACTGAACTGGACACTTTAAATGCGCTTTTTATTGTATATCAATCACACCTTAGTAGAACTGTAAAGTAATTCAGGGTGTGGAAGGGGTCATGAAAGTCAGGTCCTGAAGCTTCAGCTTTATTGGCTCCACTCTCTAGTTTCTCTCTGCTCGTCATTCTCATTTTTCTGTGATTCCTCTAAATGTGGAATTAAGAGTCGCCAGGTTGCTCCAATAAGGGTATGACTTGGGAATGTCTCCTGGTTCTGTGCAGGGGTGTTGATCTTTGAGGCGCGGAGACTGTGGAGACGACTTCCCTATTCTCGTTTCGGGATACAAAGTGTCTTGAAGACACCGGGCGTCCAACGACAGCTTCTGTTATCCAGAAATCCCCAGTCAGTAAAAGGTTCTTGCCTCTTTAAACCGGAAAAGGGTAACTTGCAGAAGATCCGCCTACCGGTCTCCGGTGCGCACGCAGCAGCAAAGAAGCCACAAAAGGCACAGTACTTCCCCGAAGTTCTCTGCGGCGTGATTTGTCCCCGTTGGCGACTCGTAGAGAACCTTGGCCTCCATAACAGCGCCGCTTCTGATTGGCTGCTTGCCGCGCGCTCGGTCTTGTCTGGGGGCTGCGCCGGGCGACTCGGCCGGTAGTGGCGATGTCCAGCCGGTCCAAGCGGGAGTCTCGCGGTTCGACCCGCGGGAAGCGCGAGTCCGAGTCGCGGAGCAGCTCGGCTCGCGTCAAACGGGAACGAGATCGGGAGCGGGAGCCCGAGGCGCCGAGCTCCCGAGGCAGCCCGGTGCGCGTGAAGCGGGAGGTCGAGCCGGCGAGCGCGCGCGAGGCCCCGACGCCGGTAGTCCCGGCGGTGAGGGTGAAGCGGGAGCGCGAGGCCGACGAGGACTCGGAACCTGAGCGGGAGGTGCGAGGTGCGCGGGGCCGGGCGCGGGCTCCTCTCTTGCGTTCTTCTTTTTCTCTCTCCAACCTTCTCTCCCCGCGGGAAAGTCACACTTTACACGCGATCCGACTCGACTGCTTTTTAATGAGGACTTTACTAGTCTTGGTAATCGTAGCTCTAATGTTTCTAGCAACTTTAATAATAACAGCAGCTTTCCTTTATCGGATACCTAGCTTCGGGGCCAGGCTCGTTGTTTTACAGGTGTTACCTCCTTGAGTTTTTACAAAACACCTGACGAATGAGCCCTGCTGTAATTCCTGAAATCAGACCATTCAGAGTGGAGAGCCTGAACTCTGGGCACTTGGACTACACTGCACTGTCACTTGGGGTTGTAGCTGCCAGGAGGTTTGGATTCTAGTCCGGCTTCTGAGATTGGGTCACTGGTTTGGGAATCTGGGTTTCATATGTCTGTCCCTCTTTAAGTCGATGGAAGGAGTACTGGAACCCATGAGCTTTGAGAGCCCTGTCAGTCACTTCTGTGACTGTACCCTCTGCCTTCTGCTGGACTCATTGTGCTTCTCCTGGGAATTGCTGGAGATCTTTTGGCCCAGCCTTGGTACTCTGACCTGTGTACAGTTTTCCGACTTGTTGATACCTTACCAGTCTCTAAGTAGGTTTCCATCACGTCTGAAGCTTTTCCTGTTTAAGCTCAGTTAATCTTTTCCATATCTGAACTTGGAACTTCTGATTTGAACATGTTTGGTATATACTTGTTTTCTGGTGAGTTAGCAGGTAAACATATCACTAGGCTACACTGTAGGGGCAGTGTTCTTTGTTCCGGGATTGTTCATTCTCCAAGACTTTATAATTCTGTCTCTGTGCCTGTTTATCTGTTTAAGATTATATTCTTGGGGAGTTCCCTGCTGGTCCAGTGGCTAAGACTCTACCCTCCCAATGCAGGGGGCCTGGGTTTGATCCCTGGTCAGAGAACTACATGCCACTAGATCCCACATGCCACAGCTAAGAGTTTGCATGTTGCAGTGAAGATCGAAGAGCCTGCCTGCCGTAACTAAGACCTGGCACATCCGAATAAATAAAATAAATACAAGATTATACTCTTATATTAACTCTTAAATTTCTTGCTCAAGGTTTTGCATTTGACATATTTTTGTATTATGCACAGAGTCTAGGATCGCACCTTGCTCATGAAAAGTACTTGATAAATGTTCTGTGAATAATCTAGTAATTTCAGGGTATTCTTTGGTTTCTTTTCTTATATATTCTGTCAGCCTCAGGTTTCCCTTTCTCTGAAAGAGAAATTGTTTTCCAGATATTTTGCTTAGTTGTGGTCAGGAGATTGTTTTCTCTGGGACAGATTAAGATACCAGTTGTGGTTACTGTCTTATTTCTTTTTTTCCTTTTATTTTTATTGTGAAATAGATCATAGGTACTAAGGTAGACTAAATGTCATGCACATGTATAGTTTAAAGAAGAGTGTGAGTATATAGCCTTAAATCTACCACTTGTCAAGGATTGTGAAGGGTCTGACCCTATTTGTACACTACCAGGTTAGCCTGGTAGTGGCTAACTTGGATGGATGGTAGTGGCTAACGGTTTCACGGATGCTGTTAGAAGACATTGAACTACTGGGCCTCAGACAGCATTCTGCAGCAATAACAGTAGCCAGAATATAGCATTGTCATGGTTTCCTAAGTTAGTTCCTATAGTGCGACATGATGAGAATCCATACTCACGGGAAGTGGGTGCACAAGACAACAACTCCGAACCTAGAGAACCTGAATCTTCTACAATGGGCCTTGAGCTTGCCTCGCCTTTGCTCTGTAAGGACACACGGTCTTTGACTTCCAAGGCTGTACAAACAAACTTCACTATGCCAATATCTTTGGCAAGATAGTCTGGAGGCGGTCTGTACCTCTGGTCACAGTATATGCAGAAACAGGAGAGAGCAATGCAGAATTGCCTCCTGACACTGTTCAGCTTCAGAAGTGGTGCTTAACTAGTACCTTGTTTAGTTGCTCAGTCGTGTCCGATTCCTTGCAACCCCACGGACTGCTGCACACCAGGCTTCCCTGTCCTTCACCATCTCCTGGAGCTTGCTCAGATTCATGTCCATTGAGTCGGTGATGCCATCCAACCATCTCATTCTCTGTTGCCCCTTTCTTCTCCTGCCCCCAATCTTTCCCAACATTAGGGTCTTTTCCAATGAGTTGGCTCTTTGCATTAGGTGGTCAAAGTATTGGAGCTTCAGCATCAGTCCTTCCAATGAATATTCAGGGTTGATTTTCTTTAGGATTGACTGGTTTGGTCTCCTTGCTCTCAGGGGACTCTCAAGAGCCTTCTCCAGCACCACAGTTAGAAAGCATTAATTCTTTGGCACTCAGCCTTCCTTATGGTCCAACTCTCACATCTGTACATAACTACTGGAAAAATCATAGCTTTGACTACACAGGCATTTGTCAGCAAGATGATGTCGCTCCTTTTTAATATGCTGTCTAGGTTTGTTATAGCTTTTTTCCAAGGAGCAATCATCTTTTAATTTCATGCACCTTCCACAGTGATTTTTGTAACCCAAGAATCTAAAATTTGCCACTGTTTACACTTTCCCCCCATGTATTTGCCATGAAGTGATGGGACTGGATGGCATGATCTTAGGTTTTGAATGTTGAAGTTTAAGACGGTACCTTAGAAGGTCCAACAGGCCCCTTTCCAGTTGCATCTGCCTTCCTTGCTTGCTGGGGTAATCACTGTTCTGAAGTTTTTCTGTTTTTGCTTTTATTGTTTTATAGTTTATATATATGTAAAACTATAAACTATATATATAAACTATAAACTTGTATAGTTTATATATATTTACCTCATGTATATATGAGGTAAATTATAGTTTCACCTCATATATCCCTAAGTAGAACTGTATTTAATTTGTATTTATTACAAGTGAAATCATGCTATATATATAGTCTTCTGTTTTGCCAATTTTTTTTTTTGAACTAGTCATATTGTTGAGGTTCATTCAGGTAGATGTTCATGGCAACAAAGTGTTCTATTGATATGTGTGTGTATGTCCTGTCCAACTCTTTGTGACCCCATGGACTGTAGCCCCCCAGGCTGCTCTGTTTATGAAGTTTTCCAGGCAAGAATCCTGGAGCAGGTTGCCATTTCCTCTCTTCCCAACCCAGGGATCAAGCCTGATTTCTCCCATTTTTGGTATGTGGTAAGCATTTTGCTTGTTTCCAGTTGGATCTCTGTCTTTCTTTTTTTTTTCAGTTGGATCTCTTTCAAATATTGTAGCTATAAATGTTTTTTAGTAAAATATTCAAAAGTTCTCTAGGGTAGATATAAGTATTAATGGAAGAGAGATTGCTGGGTCAAAGGGTCTGTGTATTTTCAGCTTCAGTCTAGCTGCACTATTTTCTAAGAAATTGTCAGAGTTTACACTCCCACCAGCAGTCTACGAGCCTTCTCATTGCTCCTCATATTTGCCAACACTTGGAATTGCTTGATTTTGTTTTATCCTCTCTGGTAGGTGTGAAGTGGTATATTATTGTGCAAGGGAATCTGCATTTTCTTGGTGAGATTGAGCATCTTTTCATATACTTGTGGGCCGTCTTCCTCATTTTCTGTTGGGTTGTCTTTTTATAAAACTCTTCACCAGATTTCTTTCTGTAATTGCAAGCAATTTCTTTGTTGGTTTTATGTGTTTCAAGTATACTGTCTCAGTTTGTAGCCTGGTGGCTCAGGCTGTAAAGAGTCCGCCTACAACGCAAAAGACCTGGCTTCGATCCCTGGGTTGGGAAGATCCCCTGGAGAAGGGAATGGCAATCCAGTCCAGTATTCTTGCCTGGAGAATCCCATGAACAGAGAGTTATAGCCTATGAGGTTGCAAAGAGTTGGACACAACTGAGCAACTAACACTTTCACTTTCCGTTAAAGTGGGCATTTTGGGGTGTTTTCAGGCTATTTGTAACGGAACTCGTCCTGATTTGTTTTTCCCGTTTTTGTGTTTGTACTGGTAGTTGACCCTGAGTATGGGTTTCCCATTTTCAGAGCTTTTGATGATTTTCCTTTCAGCAAAGAATGGCCGCGTGGATTCTGAGGACCGGAGGAGCCGCCACTGCCCGTACCTGGATACCATTAACAGGTGGGTAGCACACAGAGGCCTGGGACAGCCGACATACAAGGGAATCTTTGTAGAAAGTTCTTTGTATTGTATGATATGTTCAGAAACCTTATCTCTTCTAAAGCTTTCTGCCCAGAAAACTGTGCTTCTTGCCAAGTTTTTTAATCTTTCCCCTCAGTTTAAAGTGTCATCAGAGGGCATGTTGTTTTAGGGTGACACATGCAGAAAGAGCTTTCAGCTTGTTTTGAATTTATATGAGGAAATAAAAGCATATGTGGTATCAATGGCAGTCACCAACTTACATTTTTATTGAGCACTCAGTATGTGCTCAATAAGATGATGCTATGAAAGTGCTGCACTCAATATGCCAGCAAATTTGGAAAACTCAGCAGTGGCCACAGGACTGGAAAAGGTAAGTTTTCATTCCAGTCTCCAAAAAAGGCAATGCCAAAGAATGCTCAAACTACCGTACAATTGCACTCATCTCACACGCTAGTAAAGCAGTGCTCAAAATTCTCCAGGCCAGGCTTCAGCAATTTGTGAACCGTGAGCTTCCAGATGTTCAAGCTGATTTTAGGAAAGGCAGAGGAACCAGAGATCAAATTGCCAACATCCGCTGGATCATGGAAAAAGCAAGAGAGTTCCAGAAAAACATCTATTTCTGCTTGATTGACTATACCAAAGCCTTTGACTGTGTGGATCACAATCAACTGTGGAAAATTCTGAAAGAGATGGGAATACCAGACCACCTGACCTGCCTCTTGAGAAACCTGTGTGCAGGTCAGGAAGCAACAGTTAGAACTGGACATGGAACAGCAGATTGGTTCCAAATAGGAAAAGGAGTACATCAAGGCTGTATATTGTCACCTTGCTTATTTAACTTGTATGCAGAGTACATCATGAGAAATGCTGGGCTGGAAGAAGCACAAGCTGGAATCAAGATTGCCGGGAGAAATATCAATAACCTCAGATATGCAGATGACACCACCCTTATGGCAGAAAGTGAAGAGGAACTAAAAAGCCTCTTGATGAAAGTGAAAGAGGGGAGTGAAAAAGTTGAGTGAAAGCTCAGCATTCAGAAAACTAAGATCATGGCATCTGGTCCTGTCACTTCATTGGAAATAGATGGGGAAACAGTAGAAATAGTGAGAGACTTTATTTTTCTGGGCTCAAAAATCACTGCAGATGGTGATTGCAGCCATGAAATTAAAAGACGCTTACTCCTTGAAAGGAAAATTATGACCAACCTAGATAGCATATTCAAAAGCAGAGATATTACTTTGCCAACAAAGGTCCATCTAGTCAAGGCTATTGTTTTTCCAGTGGTCATGTATGGATGTGAGAGTTGGACTGTGAAGAAAGCTGAGCACCGAAGAATTGATGTTTTTGAACTGTGGTGCTGGAGAAGACTCTTGTGAGTCCCTTGGACTGCAGGGAGATCCAACTAGTCCATTCTAAAGGATACCAGTCCTGGGTGTTCATGGGAAGGACTGATGCTGAAGCTGAAACTCCAATACTTTGGCCACCTTATGCGAAGAGTTGACTCATTGGAAAAGACCCTGATGCTGGGAAGGATTAGGGGCAGGAGAAGGGGACGACAGAGGATGAGATGGCTGGATGGCATTACCGACTTGATGGACGTGAGTTTGAGTGGACTCTGGGAGTTGGTGATGGACAGGGAGGCCTGGCGTGCCGTGATTCATGGGGTCGCAAAGAGTTGGACACGACTGAGCAACTGAACTGAACAGTATGTGCCTGGGCTTCCCAGGTGGCTCAGTGGGTAAAGAATCTACCTGCCAGTGCAGGAGATGCAGGAGACTTGGGTTCAGTCTCTGGATTGGGAAGATCTCCTGGTGGAGGAAATGGCAACCCAGTCCAATATTCTTGCCTGGCAAATCCCACCGACAGAGGAGCCTGGTAGGCTATGGTCTGTGGAGTCGCAGTCAGACACCACTGAGCACGCACACACATGATGTGCTAGGTATTGCTCTTGGTGCCTGGGATTCAGGAAAGGAAAAACAGACAAAGACATGTCCTAAAGCAGAGGTGGTCATCTCATCCCAGTGCATTCTTTGGTCCCCCAGATGCGTTACAGGATGGTTTTTCACTTATGCTCTAGTGTAGCCTTGACTACTGGACTGCTTTTGCAACATTGGAATTGCTCTTCGTAACAGTGGAATTGTCCATGTGGTAGGCACAGACCACTTGTGGCTGTTGAGCACTTGAAATGTGGCTTGAGGAACTGAATTTTAAAGTTTGTTTTAATTATTTTACATCAATAGTTGTGTGTGGCTAGTGGCCCCTTTAGTGGACAGTGCAGCTTTCCAGGGACCATTAACGATTAATTATAGAGTTAATGCTTGAGAAGGCAAACCCTTGGCACCTGTGGATTTAGTAGAGGTAACTTTTTTTAAATTACTTAACTTGCCTGGTACTCACCGTGACTTTGCAGTTGAACAGATAGATCTTTTTGTAGGTATTCCCCTACAATTCTTCAGGCTTCTGACTTTTTTTAATGGACAGAAATAAAATTTTCTTTTACGAAAGGGGTTATTTACTCTTTTTATGTCCTTCATTTTATGTCTTTTATTTTGGAATGTTGTTAGCACCCTGTTACTTTGGTCCTACTTGTGGCTTTTCCTCCAGAGAAAGTAATGGGAGATTCTCAACTGGTTGTGGATACTCAAAGAGGGTCATTGGTAGAGATACCTTTGCACTACTTTGGGGGTTGGTGGGTTGGGGCGCTATATTAAGTATCTAGGTGAAAGTGTTAGTTGCTCAGTTGTGTCTGACTCTTTGCGACCCCACGGACTGTAGCCCACTAGCTTCTCTGTCCATGGAATTCTCCAGGCAAGAATACTGGAGTGGGTAGCCATTCCCTTCTCCAGGGAATCTTCCCAACCCAGGGACTGAACCCGGGTCTCTTGCACTGCAGGCAGATGCTTTACCATCTGAGCCACCAGGAAAGCCCGAATGTCTAAGTAAGGAAGAGTTAACGTTCCCCATAATTTGCATGTGATTGTTGACCTGTTCTTGGAAGGATGCTGCATGACGCTGGGGAGCATGGAGCCAACGGTGTTGCTTTACTCAGGTGCTCGCCTGGGCCACCATCACCATTAACTGTTTCTGTTTTGTTTTAATCTTCTTAGGAGTGTGCTGGACTTTGACTTTGAGAAATTGTGTTCCATCTCCCTCTCGCACATCAATGCATATGCTTGTCTGGTGTGTGGCAAGTACTTTCAAGGTAAATAAATATTTTGCATTGTGTTTTCAGCACTAGCCACAGGTCTGTGTGCTGACTGTGTGCTGTGTGCTGGCTAGCCATAGGTTTTTGTTGTTGTGTTTTTTTTTAAGAGAGTAAGTTGCTGTTAAGAGTCATGTCTAATAAACTTTTATCTTTGTTCCCAGGAAATTGGAATACTCTTAGAAAATCCATAGGAGGTTCTCTATTTGTAAGAATCTGAATACATGTGAAAGGGAGAAAGAACTTGCCACATGTGAGACTGTTTGGGAAATCTCAGAAGTTCTAGTTTTATTATTATTTTTTTAAGGTGGTGGCTTTCTCTGCCTAATGCTGGTCATCACCGGTGAAGGAGGACAGGCAAGGCCACTGAAGCCCTGCTGTCTCCAGTTCCACTGCCTCTGGCCCTGCTGCTATTTATTTAACTTTTCTGTTTGATTGTTTGGCCTGTGAACCAACCACGGGGGAGAGCTCTGGGATTGGCTGGCCCCTGGTGCTGACTGGCACTGGGTTTTTGAATCTCTGATATTTTTCTGTACTCAATGTCTTTTTCTGAGAATCCTTTTACTGTAAGGAGTTTTTTTCATTCTGTCCTTTTCTGAAAATTAACTGTATCAGTTTATTCAGACCAAACTAGTGCAATTTGTGCAGTATAGTGGAGGATTTAGAAGAAATGTAAAGTACATTCCTTGCTCTTATAAGGATCTGATAAATAGTCAAGGGTAACACACAAAACAATCAGCAAACTCTCTTAAGACCATAAAGATTACTACTGGCCCATGTGGTACCGAGTGTAAATAAATAAGGACAATAGGAGTTGAAATATGCAAAGGTCACTGTTAGCTGGAATGTTTATGTCAAGTTCATGAAGGAGGTGAAGGAGGAACTTGTTCTCTGTATGCAGGATATACAGTTTGAATGGGTGAAGGGTGAAATATTCTAGAAAGGAGTGGTAACATGAACAAAAGTTACGTAGATATGAGATTGTCCTGAATGTGGGCAGCTGGAAAATTAAGACTAAGTAATGATGGAGATACGTACATATGTGTATGTACGTGTATTATTTATAATATATGCATGCATATCCCTAGTTTCTGATAGCACATGAAACTAGCTTGTATACATACACATATACTTACTCACACATGTATACATACACATATGCACATACTCACAGATACCCACACATTTTCCATATTCGTGTATATTAAATTAGTCCCCCTATGTTCTATGTTATCTAGAGAATAAAGTGCTATTCTTTCTTGCTGACTTGTATGATGAGAGGAATTCATGCGGAGATGAATTTTCAGGAGTGGTGTAGTGCTTTGTTTTTGCTGATATTAACATGTTCTGGTACGAAATGAAGAAGGGAAAATTACACACGGTCTGTGCGCTTGTGGAGTCTGTGCTTCGCTCACAGCCTTTCCTCCTTCCTGCAGGCCGGGGGTTGAAGTCTCACGCCTACATTCACAGTGTGCAGTTTAGTCACCATGTCTTCCTCAACCTCCACACCCTCAAGTTTTACTGCCTCCCCGACAACTATGAGATCATCGATTCCTCCCTAGAGGATATCACGGTGCGTGTCCAGGAGGGTTGGTTTGGAACTAGTTCTCTTGGGAGCTACCCCAGGGCTCCTGGGGATCTTCCCCACTCAAGGTCAGGAGAGAGTCTCAGGCCTTTGGACTTAGAGAATCTCCTTTCTCTTTGGGAGGAACCAGGGAAACTGAAGAAAGAGGTCACGTGTGCTCAGTCGCCTAGTCGTATCCGACTCTCTGGGACCCCATGGACTGTAGCCCACCAGGCTCCTCTGTCCATGGGGTTATCCAGGCAGGAATACTGGAGTGGGTTGCCATTTCCTCCTCCAGGGGATCTTCCTGACCCAGGGCTCAATCCTACTTCTTCTGCATTAGTAGGCAGATTCTTGACTACTGAGCCGCCTGGGAAGCCCCACAATTTGTAGTCATGGCCCATGGTCTGCAGCTTAGCTATTGTTTCTATTTTTAGTTAGGACTGAAGAAATAGGGCACCTTTGTAATTGGGGTGAAAGCATTTTTATGAAATAAATTACCTTTCCACACTTTGGTGTAGTGATGTGAATTGAGCCTGGTGTAGCCAGGTATAGGACAGAGATTTATACCAGCTCACAGCTCCTTTTTGGACTTCCCAGGTGGCCCTAGTGGTAAAGAACCTGCCTGCCTATGCAGAAGACTAAGAGACACGGGTTTGAATCTTCCCTGGGTGGGGAAGATCCCTGGGTGGGGTTGTTATTCCATGCATAGCAA
This sequence comes from Ovis canadensis, assembly GCF_042477335.2. Taxonomy (NCBI): domain Eukaryota; kingdom Metazoa; phylum Chordata; class Mammalia; order Artiodactyla; family Bovidae; genus Ovis; species Ovis canadensis. The sequence goes on from NC_091247.1 coordinate 57,568,243, forward strand.
CCCATTCCAGTATTCTTGCCTGGAGAGTCCCCATGGACAGAGGAGCCTGGTGGGCTACAGTTTTGCGACTCTATACTCCATAGAGTCATAAAAAGTTGGACACAACTGAAGTGACTTGGCACACATGCATGGCTCCTTTTGACATGATGTGGCCAAAATGGCCAGCGTGTTCCACCTGCAGGCTCTGATTTGTGCCTTATGCCAGGAGTCCCTGTACTTAAGTGGGGAGCCTGGAAAGTCCTCTTGGGCTTTGATTACTGTTGGAACTGTTGATTATTGTTTTCCTTTTCAGCAAGGGGCTGCATGTTCAGTAGAGTGGAATGTTCTATTTAAGGAAAGCTTGGTGTTCAGAGTGTTTGAAACACTAACCCCACTTCCATAAATTTCATAGTCTTGTTAAAATTGAAGTTTTAAGTGGTTATGCACAGAGGGAGAAACTGAAAGGAATTCAAGCCTTTTTTATAAAATTCAAGCTTTCAAAGTGAGTCAGTGGTGACTTCCCTGGTGGTCCAGTGGTTAAGACTATGCCTTCCGATGAGGAGGGTGCAGTTCGATCCCTGGTCTGGGAGCTGGGATCCCACATGCCTTGTAGCCAAAACAGCAAAACATAAAACAGAAACAAAGTGGGTCAGTGGTGCCCTCTGACCAGCCTGTGACCTAATGACCCTCATAGCTCTGGGACTGGGAAGGGTCTGATCCGCCCCTTTAGTCACAGGGAATCACAGCAGACCTCCACAGAGAGGGGGAACGACATTCTTGCTTATGCAGCAGCCCACATGCTGACCCTGCATAAGCTCCTACCTGGGACTCAGACTCCCACCACTTGCAGACTTGAGTATCCTACAGTTTCTCTCTGTTGTTTGTTATGGGGTTGGCCAGACATCCTCTCTGAGGGAAGGCCTGGGACTCAGTGATTTTGGGTTGTTGATAATCACCTGGCGTGCTGCGATTTATGGGGTTGCAAAGAGTCGGACATGACTGAGCAACTGAACTGAACTGATAGATGAGCAGTGTGTAGTGAGCCCATTCCATGTCACCTCCGTCCTTAGACCTACTGTTGGGAACCCTTTGGGTGGCTGTTCGTGGCAAAGTATTTTTTGCTTTTGCAAAAATTGCTGTTGCAAATATGTCTTGTCAGCTCTATAGATATAGTTGTCCTAAAACAACTTGGAATTTTCTTTTGTTTTTGCAGTATGTGTTGAAGCCCACTTTCACAAAGCAGCAGATCGCTAACCTGGACAAGCAAGCCAAGTTGTCCCGGGCATATGACGGCACCACTTACCTGCCAGGTATTGTGGGCCTGAATAACATAAAGGCCAATGACTACGCCAACGCCGTCCTTCAGGTAGGGTAGAATGGGAACCGTGAGGGAGGGGGCAACCCAGGAACACTGAAGGTCAGCCAGGAAGTGACTGTTTTCTGGTGGAGTCTAGTGGTCCTCAGATCGTGATTCTTTGCTGGGAACTCTGCTGGCCTATTTGTTCTGCACCAAGCAGAACACTCCTGTGTCTGCTTGAGGGCTGCTGCCAAATGGTGGGCCTGTTTTAGCCTCTGGAGTGTACAGGGAGTGAGGGGTAGAATCTGCATGTGGCCTGGAGGACCCAAAAAGAGACACGTATGCTAGGTGATGCTTTTTTTTCCATGGTGTAGATGTTTACTATGTTGGCTCTGAGGTGTCTCTGTCCTGCCCGTGTGTAAACCCTGAAATGGGAAAAGCAGAAAGCCAAAGTTGTCCTGTTTGCAATTAAGTTTTGCTTTAAAAAAAAAATTACATGAGTAATAGTGTACATTGTAGAAAACATTGATAAGCGTAAATAAGAAAATTTACAGTAATTCTGCTTCACTCAAAAAAAAATGATTAAACTGTAAACAAATTGCAGAGAGTGGGGAAGAAAGATACAGAAAGTGTAACAGGAGAGCTTTATTCCTTTCCCTAGTGCTCTGCCCTGGGGTAGTTAACAATACAGAGAGCTCCAGAACTATTCTAAACACACACACACAGGCATAATGTCATATGGCAATATTATGGTTTATTTTGTTATTCCTCAATTGATAGATAAAATTTCACTTGTCTCAGGGTTTTTTCTGTTACCAGTGTTGCAGTGTGTATCCATCTTGCACTTTTTGTGACACTCTTATGTTTTGTTTTATTTCTTTTTTAGACTTTTCAAATAGTTGGATTTTTAATCTAGAAAGTAACATAGTATATGTGTGTATCTTTGTATATATTTTAACTTAAAAGCCTATTGTGAGATCAATAAATATTCTTGTGCAGCATTCTTAATGATTACATGTCATTCTGTTTTGTTGAATTTGATTCATTCAGCCTTCACTTCTTGTATTAATGCACTGTGAGCCTTGATTCTAGGCTATAAGGGAGTTGTAGTTTATAAACCCACCAGCCACAGAAAAGTCTGCTCTTTTTTTTTTTAATTGAAGTATAGTTGACTTGCAGTGTTGTGTTAGTTTCTGATAAACAACAAAGTGAATTAGTTATAGATACTTATTTTCCTCTTCATATTCTTTTCTCTTATGATTTACTACAGGATATTGAATATAGTTCTCTGTACTATACAGTAGGACCTTATTGTTTATTTTATATATAGTAAATTTCATTTGCTAATCCAAAATTTCTAATCTATCCCTTTTGGTAACCATAATTTATTTTCTGTGTCAGTGAATCTATTTCATAGATAAATTGTGTTGTGTATTAGATTCCACGTGTGAGTGATACCGTATGGTATTTTGCTCTTTCTGGCCTTACTTAGTGTGATAACCTCTAGGTCCGTCCATGCTGCTGCAGATGGCATTGTTTCATTCCGTTTTTTTTTATGGCTGAGTAGTATTCTGTGTGTGTCACGTCTTTATTCATCTGTCGATGAACATTCGGGTTGCTTCCGAATCTCGGCTATTGTATATGGTGCTTTCATATACACATATGTAGTGTATATTAGGGTGCATGTATGCCCAGGAGTGGAGTTGCTGGATCTTATGGTAACTCTGTTTTTAGATTTTTAAGGAACCTTCATGCCGTTCTCCTTAGTCGCTACACCCGTTTATTGATAATTCCTACTGACAGTGTAGGAGGATTCCCAAAGGGGTGTTGCATTGTCACTGTTAGCATTCAGTAGAAGTTCTTCCATTTTGATAGGCATCTCCATTTAACTTACCTTTAAAAAATTCACTTCTAAAGTTGATTCTTATATTTTTTCATGAGTTGTGGGCCTTATGTGCTCATTTTCCTATTAGTGTTACACTATATTGAGTTTTAAAAGTATGTGTATATTTATATATATGTGTGTGTGTGTGTTGCACATATTCTGGTTCTTATTTGGTTGGCCTTTAAAATTTGTGTATGGTGTTTTTGCATAAAGAATTGGGTAAAACATTGCAAAAACATATCTCTGAGTTTTGCTGTCTGCCGTTGGTGTCATGCCTGGTCCCTTGTTGTTTGGTCGCTAAGTTGTGTCTGACTCCTTGTGACCCCATGAATTGCAGCACGCCAGGCTTCCCTGTCCTTTACCATCTCCTGGAGCTTGCTCAAACATGTCCATTGAGTTGGTGATGCCATCCAATCATCTCGTCCTCTGTTGTCCACTTCTCTTCCTACCTTCTATCTCTCCCAGCATCAGGGTCTTTTCCAGTGAGTTGGCTCTTTGCATCAGGTGGCCAGAGTACTGTAGCTTTAGCTTTAGCATCAGTCCTTCCAATGAATACTCAGGGTTGATTTCCTTTAGGATTGACTGGTTGGATCTCCTTACAGTCACTCTCAGAAGTCTTCTCCAGTACTGCAGTTTGAAAGCATCAGTTCTTTGGCGCTCAGCCTTCTTTATGGTCCAACTCTCACATCCATACATGGCTGCTGGGAAAAAAAATCATAGCTATGACTATACAGACCTTTGTCGGCAAAGTGATGTCTCTGCTTTTTAATACGCTGTCTAGGTCTGTCATAGCTTTTCTTCCAAGGTGCAAGTGTCTTTTAATTTCATGGCTGTAGTCACCGTCTGCAGTGATTTTGGAGCCCAAGAAAATAAAGTCATGCACTGTTTCCAGTGTTTCCTCATCTGTATGCCATGAAGTATTTGGACTAGATTCCATAATCTTAGTATTTGAATGTTTCTGGTCCCTGGAAAGGTTGAATTCTTAGATGGAGAGAGATTTTGCTGACTTTTCCTCTTCCAGCCTCTCATGGCTTTGTGAAGACTGTTTGAGGACAGATAGGGTTTTGAATACAATCAGGGAAGTTGTGACTTTGTGATGGGTTTTAGCCCCCATAGGAAGTTCTTTTTATTTATACATGTAAGTAGATGAACAAATCCTCTGTGATGTTTCCACTAAAATGTTATTGAATGGACCAAGTACTCCACAGAGGCTGATTAATTTCTCTCTGAGGACACCTGCTATTTGTGTTGTCACTGAAGCTAGGGAGCAACCTCTGTCCACAGTGGAGCACGGATAACAGAGCTAGGATAAACTTTATCCCCACGCTTTCCCTTTTGAGAGTAACTTGCAACAGGAAGGGCTTCCCTTGTGGCTCAGCTGGTAAAGAATCCGCCTGCAATGCAGGAGACCTGGGTTCGATCCCTGGGTTGGGAAGATCCCCTGGAGAAGGGAAAGGATACCCATTCCAGTATTCTGGCCTGGAGAATTCCATGGACTACAGTTCATGGGGTTGCAAGGAGTTGGACACGACTGAGCAACTTTTACTTTCAGTTTCTCAGCAGGAAATCCTTGTTTCTTTAGCTGAGCTAAACTTGTAGGCTTTCAGGCTGTTGCTTCAGTCATGTCCAGCTCTTTGCTACCACATGGACTATAGTCCGCCAGGCTCCTCTGTCTATGGGATGCTCCAAGCAAGAATACTAGAGTGGGTTACCATTCCTCCTCCATGGTATCTTCCTGACCCAGGGATTGAACCTGCATCTCCTGCGTTGCAGGCAAATTCTTTGCTACTTGAGCCATCAGGGAAGCCCCAAACTTGTAAAGGCTTTCCTGATCACCTGTATCATTATCCTGAGTTGCCCGCTGAATTATTTTCCCCAGAGATGCCTGGGTTTATATGTTTAGCAGCATCTTTCCTTACTCCTTGCTAAAGGAATTACCTTGTCAAAGAAAGTTGTGCACATGGTAAGCACAGTGCTGATGAGGATTCATGACACTATCAGAAAAGACCTGAGACTATTATTTATGTAGGGTCTGTTCTGTGGTCTCCTTCCCAGTTTCATATATCACATTAATAAGCATGTGTTTCTTCCTGAACTAACATGGTGGGTCTTTATCTTTTTGCTTAATGAGATAAAATTAATTTATATTCTCTTAAAGTCTTTGACTATTTCCATCATAACAGAGTACATTCATTTTTATATACAGTTGTATGGCTTTATTCAGTTCAGTTCAGTTCAGTCACTCAGTTGTGTCCGTCTCTTTGCGACCCCATGAATCGCAGCACGCCAGGCCTCCCTGTCTATCACCAACTTCCGGAGTTCATTCAGACTCACGTCCATCGAGTCAGTGATGCCATCCAGCCATCTCATCCTCTGTCATCCCCTTCTCCTCCTGCCCTCAATCCCTCCCAGCATCAGAGTCTTTTCCAATGAGTCAGCTCTTCACATGAGGTGGCTACCACCCTGTTAATACCACATGTGGGAAAGACACCTTTACTTCTGATTCTTTAAGGTGTAACAGTTTTAAGAAGAGCTTAAGTAGGTGAGCCTAAGTCCCAGGGGTTCCGGCAGAAGGGCTGTGGATTAATCAGAATCGGAATGTTTGATTTCCAGGCTCTGTCTAACGTTCCTCCTCTCCGGAACTACTTCCTGGAAGAAGACAATTATAAGAACATCAAACGTCCTCCTGGGGATATCATGTTCTTGTTGGTCCAGCGTTTCGGAGAGCTGATGAGAAAACTTTGGAACCCTCGCAATTTCAAAGCACATGTCTCTCCCCATGAGATGCTGCAGGCTGTTGTCCTCTGCAGCAAGAAGACTTTTCAGATCACGAAACAGGGTAGGGAAGGAGTAATTCATGTCTTCTGACTTTTGGGCAATAGCACCAGTTTGGTGAGCACATTTACTGCTACTTTGCAGTGAACTCTGCAGTAGCTGGAGCGAGTATCCAGTGCATAGCGTGTTCAGGTTCCTCACTCTTCCTTCATCAGCCTGCCCTGCCCAGAGTCCCAGGGGTGGTCAGCTGGATAGGAAGTCTGTCTGATTTGCTGAACTAAACTACGACTTGGGAAAACCAGGAGGCTGGAAAAGGCACCAACCATTATTAAGTGCCTGCCATTTTTGCTTCTCATTTTGTCATGTCGCAGACTGTTCTATTCTGACTATTTTTATCCCTCCAAACCCAGTGATTTATTGCCTCATGAGTAGCTCATAGTAGCTCATAGGATGTGATACGATACTGTCTAATTTCCAGGTCAGTTGATTGACCATTCACTCATGGTGCTAGGTTTTAATGCTGCAGGGTTAAAAAATACAGTTTTTTCCTTCCGGGCACTCCTGTTCTAGTGGGGAGGATGGTTCTGTAGAAAGATGATTACACGTGTTAAGTGCTGTGATAGCGGAAGCACAGCATGCTGTGGGAGGGTGCGTAGAGCAAAGACGCCCATTGAACACATGGGAGGTTCAGAGAGAAGGAAGAGACACCTGGGTTTTAGGTAGTGGGGAGACATGCTGGGGGTGGGCATTCCAGGCAGAGAGGACACTGGACAGGAGCATGGAGGTGCCTGGCACAGAGACTGCTTGTAGCTGGACCTTTGGATCCAACAGTGAGTGCCGAGATGGACCAGGTGGTTGGGTTTATTTTCCACTGCTATAAGGAACTTGGATTACATCCTGATAACAGTGGGGAGTCAGTGAAGGCTCTTAAGTGAAGATATTCTGTCACATGTTTGTTTTAAAACATTCTTGTTGAGGAGTGACTTAGAAATTCAGTAATGGCTATTATTATTATTTTAATATTTTGACTGAGCTGTGTGGCTTTCAGGATTTCAGTTACCTGACCAGGGTTGGAACCCGGTCCATGCAGTGAACATGCCAGTTCCTAACTACTGACCCCCAGGGAACTCCCAGTAATGATTTTTGATGGGTGGTGAGACTCAGGGTTGGAATAGAGCTGATAAGTGAAGGTTCTGGTTGAGCCAGATTGTCTAGGGGGTGAGTAAGGTCAGAAGACTAAGATCTTGGCCTTGAGGAGTATCAGTGTGTAGTGGCCAGATAGAGGAGGTTGCCCACAGGATGGGATGGCCGGAGAGGAAGGAGGAAAACTGAGAATGTGGAGTCATGTCGAGCAGCGTGTGGTTTGAACTTTCATTCAGTCTGATGTCCCACCTCTCCTTTTCCAGGGGATGGAGTTGATTTTCTGTCCTGGTTTTTGAATGCTCTACACTCAGCTCTGGGGGGCACAAAGAAGAAAAAAAAGAGTAAGTCGTGTTATTTTGTGAAGGCGAGCACTTTTTTGTTTGCTTCCTTTTGGAAACACTTTGCAACTTTTCATCCTTTCTTCTTACCTGTGTATTTTTTGTGTTAGGGTATCTTGTTCCTGAATAGTTTCCTTTCCATTTTTCTTTATTAGAGCATGCTTGTATATAATGGCATTTTTAATAAGTGGAAATGGATATGATTGTGCTCTAGAAATCCTGACCTAGTTTCAAACTGAGGGGCTGGGCAATGTGTTGTAGACATGCTGGTGGGCTCGTGGTGCCAGAGTGAAGACTTAGTGGATAGTCCTCAGGCCTGGCTGCTGCTTTGGAATAACAGACTAAAAGCTAGTTTCTTGCCTTGAGCCTATATTTGGAGAGATAGGCTTGCCTTCCTATAGAGGCTCAGACCTTGAGTCCCTATGTTCTTAGCATCCAGGTTGGCTTAGCAGTAGTTGGACATTTTTCATGAATGCCTTAAATAACTTAGAGACTGCTGAACCAGGTAAGTTGTTTTGGAGACCTAACGCAGTTTTCTTCTCTCTGCGTTCTGATGGTGTTGGTTTCTTGATGTGGGATTGTAGCCTGGTGTTCTTTTTACCAGGTGGCCCTGCCCCCTCTTTAGGTGTCTTCAGCCAGTCTGTCCCATCCATCTTGGGGAGAAGAAAGACATAGAATAATTGTTAAAAAAAATATTTGTTTATTTGGCTGCACTAGGTCTCAGTTGTGTGTGGCATACAAACTCTTAGTTTTGGTATGTGAGATCTAGTCTCCTGACCCAGGATCAAACCAAGGCCCCTACATTGGGAGCACAGAGTCTTAGAGATCCCCTAGAGTAATTATTTACACAAATAAGTAAAAAGGTATAATTTGGTGGTATATGTCTGTTTTTAAGTGAGAGCTTTGGGTCTTATGCTGGAGGATGCTGATTTATTTCAAAAATGTAGGAGTTAGGACTGAATTTTGGAAATGCTTTCAACACAGAAGTTGCATTTTGATTTGTTTGTACAGCGATTGTAACTGACGTTTTCCAGGGATCCATGAGGATCTTCACTAAAAAACTGCCTCATCCTGATCTGGTGAGTGGCTTGGACTGGTTTATATTGCCCGAGAGGGTTCATAGTTGACAAAAAGATGCTTAGATAACTGGTACAGCCTTTTGCTCCAGGAAGAGGTTCTGCAAGGCGCCTGCCAAGTGGCATGTCCCTTAGGTTCCTGTGTACCAGTGTGCTAAGTTTGGGAGGTGGTGGTTGATTGTACAGTTGACCTTTGAACAACACAGTTTTGAGCTGCGCTGGTTCACTTATACACAGATTTTTTTCAGTATATAAAAGCACTCTATTTACATTTAGCAGTTGGTTGAGGCTTGATCATCCGTGGAATTTGGTATCCAAAGCAGGTCCTGGAGGCAGCCACAGATAAGGAGGGATGACCGATTTCAGTGTTCTTGCCGCTAGGTGGTGCTAGTGTGTTTCTTCCTAAAGCTCAGATAAACTTTCTAGATTTCAAATAGTCTGGTATTTAAATAATATCTCTATGAAGATGAAAGACCAGTGTTTGCATTAATCTATAGGGATTCCCAGGTGGCTCAGTGGTAAAGAATCTGCCTGCCAATGCAGGAGACGCAGGAGCTGTGGGTTCAGTTCCTGGGTTGGGACGATCCCTAGGAGAAAGAAATGGCAACCCACTCCTGTACACTTGCCTGGAAAAATCCCATGGACACAGGAGCCTGATGGGCTACAGTCCACAGGGTCGCAAAGAGTCGGACACGACTGAGCACCCACGCATGCATACAGGTTGTGCAGGTGCCTGTGGAATTGCACAGTCTCTTGGGTACCCCTCCTGCCTGCAATATTAAATGAAGTAAATGTAAGTGTCCCAGAACTCTCGTTTCTTTCCAGCTGTGGTGTTCTATTTTGCTCACACTGCTTCGCTCCTTTTCCTTCTCCCTCACTTCTAGCCAGCGGAAGAGAAAGAGCAGCTGCTGCATAATGACGAGTACCAGGAGACGATGGTGGAGTCCACGTTTATGTACCTGACCCTGGACCTGCCTACCGCCCCCCTGTACAAGGACGAGAAGGAGCAGCTTATTATCCCCCAGGTGCCTCTCTTCAACATCCTGGCCAAGTTCAACGGCATCACTGAGAAGGTAACCCATCTGTACACCTGCCCTGCTCATAGCCCTTTCTCTCTCTTCCTCTCTCTTTTTTTGCTATATCATTTTATGAGGGGGGGAGGTTGTGTTGGGTCTTTGTTGCTGCCTGTGAGCTTTCTCTAGCTGTGGGGAGTGGGGGCTACTGTCCTGTTGCGTTGCACGGGCTTCTCATTGTGGTGGCTTCTCTTGTGGAGCACAGGCTCTAGGCGTATGGACTTCAGTAGCTGTGGCTTGTGGGCTTAGTTGCCCTATGGCATGTGGAATCTTTCCAGATCAGGGATCGAACCCGTGTCCCTTGCATTGGCAGGTGGATTCTTGACTGCCATGAAAGTCCAACCTTTTCACTTTGATGTTTTTCTTTTTAAACTTGAAAATTGCCACTTGTGGGTAATGCGTGTATTTTAAAGTGTATGGTGTTTATTGAGCCTCCCAGACTTTCTGCTGTTTTACCCTCAACTCAACTTGAATTGAAAGTGTAATGAAAGTGTTAGTTGTTCAGTCATTTCTGACTCTTTGTGCCCCCATAGACTGAGGCCCACCAGGCTCCTCAGTCCATGGGATTTCCCAGGCGAAAGTGCTGGACTGGGTTGCCATTTCCCTCTCCAATGGATCTTCCTAACCCAGGGATCAGTCCCAGGTCTCCTGCACTGCAGGTTGATTCTTGACCTGGGGGCTTCCCTGGTGGCTCAGCTGGTAAAGAATCCACTTGCCAAAATAAGAGATGCAAGAGATGTGAGTTTGATCCTTGGGTTGGGAAGATCCCCTGGAGAGGGAAATAGCAACTCACTCTGGTATTCTTTCCTGGAAAATTCCATGGATAGAGGAGCTTGACAGACTACAGTCCATGGGGTCATGAAGAGTCAGACATGATTGAGCTGCTAACACTTTCACACTTCAACTTGAATTAAAGTGCCTCTGGGTAGTATGGAGAAAGGAGAGGGTATTTAGGAGAGGAGAAACTCACAAAGGTATGAAAAACTCCCATCTTTAAAAAAATATAATGTAGATATTAAAGCAGAAGAAAATCACTAAAATATAAATAAAATGAAAAAATTATTCTTACTATAACATTACCTTTCATCAAGTTGAAAGTTTCTTTTTATCTGCAGAGTTAACTGTTTCTTGGTTTAATTCCTTTCTTCATCCTAGATAAATTTAATCCTTTTTCATTCTTTTAAACTTAAAAAAATTTTTTTTTTTTACTTCGATGCCTCATTCTGAACCCTTTTCCCTCTCTTTTTTAGACTCATTTCATTTGGGGGAGGTGAAAGACCTTAGGGCTTATCTAGATCTGTTTGTTTATTTGGCTTTATTTTATACTGATTTTATGTGACAGAGCTGGGGATCAAAAGTCAGATTTTTCTCTGACTTTTTCAACTATACCACATGGTCCCTATTATTACTGTTTGTTCGAATATAAGTAATATTGAGATTCCTGCGGACCCTCAGTATTGGTTTACGTTTATTGTTTTGATAGTATTACTTAAATCAGTGTAAACATCAATGTTAGTATACACTTTTCATGCCTATAGCTTTTAAGGAAAGTACTAAATTATGACTAACTTTTATGTAAACAAAACTTTGAAATCAGTAAAACTGGTTAATAGCACTGTTGTAATGTGAGTTTAGCTAAAACCTTGCTGTACTGATGTCCAGTGTGAAATTCCTTCCCTCCCTCTACCCCATGCTCCCAGTGTTCCCTTGTAAATTTCAGAGAAACCTTTTCATGTTAGGTTGTGATGGTATTTAAGTGTTAAATCTGTCCTTCACTACTCTGAGATAATTAAAAATAGTGCCTCATGATGCCAGCTTGTTCATAGACACAGATGTGGGCAGTGAAATCTCTTGGCATTTACTTGATTAAGAACATTTCTTTTCTTTTCTTTTTTTTTTTGCGTTTAGCACAATATTTTATTTCAACCACGCAGAAATGAGTTACTTCCTATCACCAAAAAGACATTTATTTCCTTAGGTTAATACCCATAGATGATGAGAAATTTACCAGAAGGAAGGTGTGGCTCTGGTGTGTGTACTAGAGATGGAAAGGTTTTATTTCTCTAGTGCTCTCGGATGATTCATCATGTGGCAGGGAACTTAGTTGTTTAAAAAGGAACAGTTTTATTGAGATATAATACACAGTAGCATACAGTTAACCTATTCAAAGTTTACAGTGCCAGGTTTTTTTGTTTGTTTTTTTGCTTTACTATATTCACAGATATGGGCTACCACAGATCTGGTCAACTTTAGAATACTTTCATCATTGATTTTTTTTTTAATCACCCTTTAGTTATCATTTTAACCCCTTTGTGTCCCCCTGCCCTAGACAGCAACTAGTCAGTTTTGAATGACACTTGATGCTTGCAAATTTTGAAACAAACTTTGAGATCACGGTCAGTCTACAAGTTTTTGTTATGGACATGTTTTCATTTCTCTTGGCTGGATATCGGGGAGTGGAATTGCTGGGTGGTAACTCTTACATTTAGCCATTTGAAGAACTGTTTTCCAAAGTGACCTCACTGTTATATTCCCACCACTAGTGTACGAGTGTTCCAGTTTCTCTGCATCTTCACCAGCGTTTGTTATTGTTTATTTTGGGTTTTAGGCATCCTAGTAGGTGTGAAATGGTATCTCATTATGGTTTTAATTTGTATCTCCCTGGTGACTAATTTCATGTGCTTATTTGTATATCATCTTTGGAGAAATGTTTGTTTAGATCCTTTGTGCATTTAAAAAATTAGTTTATCTTTTTATTATTGAGTTGTAAGATTTCTGTATATAGTCTCGATACCAGTCACTCATCAAATTGTATGATTTGTGAATATTTTTTTCCCATTCTGTAGGTTGCATTTTTACCCTCTTGATAGTATCATTTGCGGCATAAAGGTTTTAACTTTGATGAAATTGCTTAGTTTTTCTTTTATAGTGTGGGCTTTTGCTGTCATATGTAAGAATCCATTCTTAAATCCCAGGTCATGAAAGTTTACTTCTGTGTTTTCTTCTAAGACTTTCATAGTTTTAGCTCTTACATTTCAGGCCTTTGCTGTTGTTGTTTAGTCCCTAAGTCACGTCCAGCTCTTCTGTGACTCCATGGACTGTAGCCCATCAGGCTCCTCTGTCCATGGGATTTTTCTAGGCAAGAATACTGGAGTGGGTTGCCATTTCCTTCTCCAGGAGATCTTCCCAACCCAGGGATCAAACTGGAGTCTTCTGCATTGGCAGGTGGATTCTTCACCATCTGAGCCACCAAGGAAGTTCCATTGATCGGGGGATTTTTGCAGAAACTAACTAATGTGGTCAGTAAGTTTATTTTGATTAACTGAAATTAATTCTGTTATTTCACTAACACTTTGTGAATTATTACATTCATTAGTTACACCTGACACACCTGTAGAATCTTCTAATTGAATTGAAATGTTGTCTTCAGTTCACTTTGCTGTAGGAGCAAAGGAACCCTCTCCAGCACCATGAGTTTCACTTACACTTTCTGTATCAGAATCATTGACTAAGTTTTTTTGTCTTTTTTTTTGATCTAATATTCGCATCATCTGAATCAGAACAATATTCCGAAGAACTGTCATCTTCTAAGACACTAGTATATATATCCCTCAGGCAGTCAGAGAAAATATCATCATAAAATTCACTGAAAAATTCTTCTTCACTCAAAATTTCATGATGCATCATTTTTGAAAATTTTTCATTGGAATGAATATCTAACAGAGCAAAATTTTATAAATAATAATGACAATCATAAGTTGTATAATGAACCCTTCATCAATTTTAAGCTCTAACAACTTCACATGGTGGTATTTATTGTATCACTCTCTAGAAAAATACTGATATGGCTCGTGGGCTCAATAGTGTATTAAGTTAAATTTTAGTATATGGTGTAAAGTACAAAGTCTAGTTTTATTCTTTTGCATAGGACTGTCTAGTTGTCTTAACACTGTTTGTTGACAAGACAGTTCTTTTCCCATTGAATGGTCTTGGCATCCTTGTTGAAAAATCATTTGACCGTAGACACATGGGTTTATTTTTGGACTCTCAATTCTGTTCCATTGATGTATATGTCTAGAACACAGTCTTGATTATTACTACTTTGTAGTTAGTTCTGAAATTATAAACTGAGTTTTCCAACTTTATTCTTTTACAAGATTGTTCTGGTTATTTTGGGTTCTTTGCAATTTCTCAGATTTGAGGATCAGCTTGTGGATTTTTACAAAGAAGCCAGCTGATATTCTGACAGGGATTGTGTTGAATCTGTAGATTAGTTTGGGAGTTATTGCCAACTTAATAATAGCAGTCTTCTGATTCATAAACATGGGTTATTTTTCCATTTATTTATCTTCTTTAATTTCCTTCAGTAGTGTTGTATAGTTTTTGGAGTATAAGTTTGAACTATTTTAATATAAATTTTTATTATTTTAATTTTTGGCCGCACTGGGTCTTTGTTGTGGTGCGCAGGCTTCTCAATGCAGTGGCTTCTCTAATTGCAGAGTGCAGGCTCTAGGGCTCGTGGGCTCAGTAGTTTTGGCTCATGGGCTTAGTTGTGATCTTGTGGAATCTCCTGGACCAGAGATTGAACCCATGACCCCTGCATTGGCAGGTGGATTCTCAATCACTAGACCACCAGGGAAGCCCCTGCAGTTGATTTTTATATATTGATTTTTGTAGCCTGCAGCCTTGCCAAACTTTTAAAGTGGATTTCTTAAGATTTTCCATATGCAAGATCATATCATCTGCAGACAGAGATAGTTTTACTTCTTCCTTTCTAATCTGGATGCTTCATATTTATTTAAGTGTTACTGTCTGGTTGCACTGGCTGGAATCTCTAGTACAGGGTTAAATAGAAGTGGAAAATGCAGATATCCTATCTTGTACCTGATCTTGAGGGATAGCATCCAGGCTTTTACCAGTAAGTTTGATGTTAGCTGTGGATAACATCACATATCTGTTTTTCATAGATACCCTTTATCAGGTTGAAGAAGTTCCCTTCTGTCTCTGTTAGTGTTTTTCTCATGATAAGGTGTTGGATTTTGTCAAATGCTTTTTTGTATCTACAGAGATGATTGTGTTTCAGTTATTGCTATTTGTTGTCTTATTTAGCTATTTATTGCCTTATCTTATTATTATTATTATATGATACAGTACATTATATTAATTTATTTTTGGATATTAAGCCACCTTTGTATTCCTGGATAAATCATACTTAGTCATGTATAATTGGTATATAATTCTTTCTTGTTGTTTATGTTGGAATTGGTTTACTAGTATTTTGTTGAGGAATTTTGCATCCATAGTCATAGAAATACTGATCTGTAGTTGTGCCTAGTTTTGGTATCAGGGTAATGCTGGCCTCATGAAAGGAGTTGAAAAGTATTCCCTCCTTATATTTTGGAAAAGGGTTTGAAAAATTGGTGTAATTTCTTTAAATGTTTGGTAGAAAATACCAGTGAAAAAATTTGGGCCTGGACTTTTCTTCGTGGGTAGGTTTTAATGACTAATTCAATTTCTTTACTTGTTGTAGATTTATTCAGATTGTTTCTTTTTAAGTTTTGGTAGTTTGAGTCTTTCTAGAAATTTATCCATTTCATCTAACTTATCTCCTGTTTTGGCATACAGTTGTTTATAGTGTTCCTTTATAATCATTTTTACTTCTGTAAATTTCCTAGTAATGTTCCCTTTTTCATTTTTGATGCTAGTAATTTGAATTTTTTTTTTCTTGTTCAACTAACTAAAGGTTTGTCTTTGCAAAGAAACAGGTTTTGTTGATTTTTCTGAAATGTTGTTTTTCTATTCTGTGTTTTCTTAACTTGTGGTCTGATATATTCTTTTTCTTTTTTCTGCTTGCTTTAGGTTTAGTTTGCTTTTTCCCCAATGTTTTAAGATGGAAGGTTATTGATTTGAGATCTTACTTTTTAATTTAGGTATTTATAACTAAATTTACCTCTTGACCACTGCTTTAGCTACATCCCATAAGTTTTTATGTTGTGTCTTCATTTTTATTCATCTTGAATTCTTTCCTAATTTCCCTTTTTATTTCTTTTTTATTTAACCGATAACTCATTAAGGAATGTATTGTTTAATTTCCATATATTTGTGAGTTTTGCAAGTTTCTTTCTGTTGCTGATTTCTGTTAATAATTTCATCCCATTGTGGGCAGAGAACATACTTTGTATTGTTTCTATATTTTATGTTTGTTGGTTTGTTTTACGGGCTGGCATATGGTCTTTGCTGGAGACCATTCCCATGTGCCCTTGAGAAGAGTGTCCATTAAGCTGATGGCGGTGCAACTTTAGGCCTAATTATAATGCTGCTCAGGTCTTCTGTTTCTTCTGCCTGGTTGTCTGTCCACTGTTGAAAGTGAGATATTCAAGTCCTGAGTGAGGCCTCAGTTAAGTGTTGCTCAACAGACTATGCTTGACCTACGAGTCTTGGGGCCTTGGAGGAGGAAGGAACGTGGAATGTCAGTTGACAGCTCTTCTGGAAAACCCTCACTGTTAAAGTGCTCCTTGTTGGTCACAGGTGCCTGTTCCATGGTGCATGTGTCTGATGGCCAAATGGTCAGGACATTCTTCTTTATTTTGAATTAAGTAAAACTCTTATATATATTTTTTAGGGGCTTCCTAGGTGGCGCAGTGGTAAAGAATCTGTCTGGCAATGCAGGAAACATGGGTTCGATCCTTGGATCAGAAAGATCCCGTGGAGAAGGATGTGGCAGCCCACTCCAGTATTCTTGCCTGGAAAATCCCATGTACAGAGGATCCTGGTGGGCTGTAGTCCCTGAGGTCACAAAAAATCGGATACGATTGAGGGACTAAACAAAAAACAACTCATGGTTTTTAAATTCTGAACTTTTAACAAATCCTCTTTTTTACTTGACATTTTTGTTTTCCTTATAGAAACAAATACCTACATTACTACAGTTAGAGTTGAACAGTTTGGTCACATGCTGGCTGAAACACAGCCCACAGATGAGGTATTTCAGCTTTGGCCAAACAGCTGTTCCTTACCCCTTGCAGGTGGTTGCTGGGGTCAGGTGTCTTCTGGATTCTAAGTGGAAGACAAAATTCTATTAAAAAACTCAGACCAAGCCAAAACAAAACTTGTGTTCCTGCTCTAATGCTGAACACTAACTTGATCATTTTCTTTTCTCTGTCTAGGAATATAAGACCTACAAGGAGAACTTTCTGAAGCGCTTCCAGCTCACCAAGCTGCCTCCATATCTAATCTTTTGTATTAAGAGATTCACTAAGAACAATTTCTTTGTGGAGAAGAATCCGACTATTGTCAACTTCCCGATTACGTGAGTGTTCCCCTCCTTCACTTCCATTAGGGGCATGAGCTTGAGTTCCTTTTTTATCTCTTTGTGCCACTCTTTATATTGGACCGTCTTAGTTGGAGATTGTAAGGAACCTACCTACACTATATAAGTTAAGGTTTCTATGGGAAGGATACAAACATTTTAGGGACCTCAAAGATGAATGTTTCAGTTCAGTTGAGTTCAGTCACTCAGTCGTGTCCGACTCTTTGCGACCCCATGAATCGCAGCACGCCAGGCCTCCCTGTCCATCACCATCTCCCAGAGTTCACTCAGACTCATGTCCATCGAGTCAGTGATGCCATCCAGCCATCTCATCCTCAGTCGTCCCCTTCTCCTCCTGCCCCCGATCCCTCCCAGCATCAGAGTCTTTTCCAGTGAGTCAACTCTTCACATGAGGTGGCCAAAGTACTGGAGCTTCAGCTTTAGCATCATTCCTTCCAAAGAAATCCCAGGGTTGATCTCCTTCAGAATGGACTGGTTGGATCTCCTTGAGGTCCAACGGACTCTCAAGAGTCTTCTCCAACACTGCAATTCAAAAGCATCAATTCTTCGGCACTCAGCCTTCTTCACAGTCCAACTCTCACATCCATACATGGCCACTGGAAACACCATAGCCTTGTCTAGACAGACCTTAGTCGGCAAAGTAATGTCTCTGCTTTTGAATATACTATCTAGGTGGGTCATAACTTTTCTTCCAAGGAGTAAGCGTCTTTTAATTTCAGGGCTGCAGTCACCATCTGCAGTGATTTTGGAGCCCCCCCAAATAAAGTCTGACACTGTTTCCACTGTTTCCCCATCTATTTCCCATGACGTGATGGGACCAGATGCCATGATCTTCGTTTTCTGAATGTTGAGCTTTAAGCCAACTTTTTCACTCTCCTCTTTCACTTTCATCAAGAGGCTTTTTAGTTCCTCTTCACTTTCTGCCATAAGGGTGGTGTCATCTGCATATCTGAGGTTATTGATATTTTTCCCAGCAATCTTGATTCCAGCTTGTGCTTCTTCCAATCCAGAGTTTCTCATGATGTACTCTGCATATAAGTTAAAGAAGCAGGGTGACAATATACAGCCTTGGCGTACTCCTTTTCCTATTTGGAACCAGTGTGTTGTTCCATGTCCAGTTCTAACTGTTGCTTCCTGACCTGCATACAGATTTCTCAAGAGGCAGGTTAGGTAGTCTGGTATTCCCATCTCTTTCAGAATTTTCCACAGTTTATTGTGATCCACACAGTCAAAGGCTTTGGCATAGTCAATCAAGCAGAAATAGATGTTTTTCTGGAACTCTCTTGCTTTTTTCATGATCCAGCAGATGTTGGTAGTTTGATCTCTGGTTCCTCTGCCTTTTCTAAAACCAGCTTGAACATCAGGGAGTTCACAGTTCACGTATTGCTGAAGCCTGGCTTGGAGAATTTTGAGCATTACTTTACTAGCATGTGAGATGAGTGCAATTGTGCGGTAGTTTGAGCATTCTTTGGCATTGCCTTTCTTTGGAATTGGAATGAAAACTGACCTTTTCCAGTCCTGTGGCCACTGCTGAGTTTTCCAAATTTGCTGGCATATTGAGTGCAGCACTTTTACAGCATCATCTTTCAGGATTTGAAACAGCTCCACTGGAATTCCATCACCTCCACTAGCTTTGTTACTTGGAGGCAATTCCACTTTTGTCTTCTCTCCTGTTGCCTGCTGGGAATTGTAGTCTTTCAGTATAAGGATGAACAGTTGGTAAAAGTAGGACAGGTAGGATTCTCCTGGCTTTGAAGGTAATCTTGAATAGTCTGTATGTCTGTCTGCCTATCACTGTATCTTGTGTGCTATAGTTAGTTAAGTGTAGACAGTGGGATGACTCTAGATTTGCCTTACTCTCTTGGAACCCTACTATCTTATTTTTTCCCTAGAGGATAAAGTCTGGAATGTGTTCAGTGTCTGCCTATTGATGAGAAAGTTATAAAATTTGATGTATAGTATTATTTTTAATTGACCGTGCAGTTGCCTTTTTGCAGATATTTATATAATTTTTTTTTTCAATAGGTGTCCTCTATTTTTTTTTTTATTGGAGTATATTTGCTTTACAATGTTGCGTTAGTTTCTGCTGTACAATGAAGTGAATCCACCATGTGCATACATATATCCCCTCCCTCTTGGACCTTGCTGTCACATCCCACTCCATCCCCTGCCCTAGGTCATCACAGAGCATGGAGCTGAGCGCCCTGTGCTGTAGAGCAGCTGCTTACTAGCTGTTTTACACATGGTAGTGTATTTATATCATCAGTCCTAATCTCCCAGTTCATCCCACCCTCTCCTTCCCCTTCTCCCCCAACGCCCGTGTCCACATGTCTGCTCTCTGCGTCTGTGTCTCTGTTTATGAGTATTTTAATGGGGAATTTGGAGGAGCTGTAGAAGGCTCCTGCAAGACCGTTTTGGGGGTAGATAGTCGGTTTTTAGTTCCCAAGAGATGAGACCACAGAGAAGCTTGGTGGTGGGGCTGGCAGGAAGAAAGGTGCATCTGTGTGTGGGCATTTAGATAAGATAGGAGCCCTAACATGATTTCTTACTAGAAGGATTTGAATGGTTAGAAGATAGGATTACCATGCTGTTTAGCTCAGAAATGTGGTTATTTTTAAACCTCAGAAAGGTTTAAAAGGTAGTCTGGGGGCTGTAATGGGCAAATGGTCATCTCCTTCTCTTGTCTTTCTCCCTCTATCCCCTCCAGTTGCCCAGACTGAACTGCCAGTGTTTTCCTTTGAAAATAGTACCAATTCTTAATTCTGTGTAGTGTTTAAGAGGGTAGCAACTTAACTTAAAGAAGTCTTGACTTCTGTGTTGTCCTAGCCAGGTGGTCTTGTGCAGGTCATTTGTATACCCTCTCCTGGATTAAATGAGAGGCCTGGACTAGACGAGCCCTAGGGATCCTTCCAAGTGTAACATTTTGTTATTTCTGGTTCCAGCATCACCAAGACTCTGAGAACAGCGGTGGATGAGGAGAGAAAACCTTTGTAGTAGTTAGGGTTACAGGAGAATTTCTTTCTCTCTTTTCATGTACTTTTCTTCCTGTTCTTCTCTAATATCTTATTTGTGTGACAAGTAGAATGAAATCTGGGGATATGAAGGCCAGCTGTCTGCTAACTTGAGTAGGACCACAGAGGGGCTTTCTCTGAAAGACTAGGGGTTTTCATTCAGAGCTGGACTTCCGTGAATTGCTGCAGTCACCAGTCTGTGCCTGGAAGGAAGGAGCCCTCTTGACTCTAGGGCAGCCCCCGAGGCAGGGCTGTGTGTTGATGGTAGTTCCTGCTCAGTCAGCACAGAAATTTCCTTTCACTGGTAGGAAGTTTCTTTTATATTATGGACCTGGAGTATGTGTATTTTGCCACCAGTTACATTTGGATTTTTGGTCACTGTGACTTTAGTAGCTTGTCTATCAGAAAGCTTTGGAGAAGTTGAGGAAAAGATTACTTTTCCACTAGTCCGATGGAGACCATCACACTGTGTGACTATCCTGGAAACCTAGACTTTGATTATTAATGCAGTGTCGTCACTTTTAGACTAATACAGTTCTCATTATGCTCAAGTCCCCATTTGAAAAACCCTTTGTCAGATCTAATTCTTCTCCTGTGTTTTATTCATAGTAGAGATCCATCAGACGTGCAGTGATTAGCGGCCCCCTGCTTGTTTGGAGATAGGGTTTCTGGGGCACAGGTATAAAGTTTCACTTCCAGCTAGTTAGGTGGTCTCAACATTGGACTGTTTCATGGGGGGACAAATAGGGTTTTCCCCATTGACTGTTTTCTAAAGCAAAATGATTTAACATCAATTTATTCCCTTTTGCCACTGAGACAGTTTGGGTTCAGTCATGAAATTTTAGAGTATAAATACTTCTGAAGACTTTTCTAGGACTTGTTCAAAGAAGTCCAAACAGCTGTTGTTAAAGCTGAGAAGACAGTATGAGAAGCCAGTTCTCAGCAGCTGGCAGGCATTTTGGCTCTCTTGAGCCCTCATCAGTTTCCTCAGACTCCTATCTAAAATGTATTTTAACAGTGGCTGTTGAGGGACTTCCCTGGCATCCAGTGGTTAGGACTCAGCACTTTCACTGTGTTCCACAGCTGGGGAACCGAGATCCTGCAAGCTGTGTGGCAGGGCCAAAAAAAATCCCAAAAGCCCCCAAACAACAATGACTATTTATTGCAATCTATATGGGTCGCTGTCAGTTTTTGGAAATAAGTAGCTATCCTTAACACATGGAAAGCTGCATAATATAGTTAGAACAAAGTTGCCTGCTTATTAATACATGGTTTACATTGAGATTTTTTGTATTTTTGGACAGATGATATATTCATAAATTCATAGTGTAAAATTCAAAAGGAGATAACATATCTAGAAATGATCCCTGGATGTGATCACTGTTACCATTTATTGTAAATCTTTTCAGAGATGATAGTGCTGTGTTTCATGTTATGAGTGGTAGCACAGCAGACGGTTCTAGAGATGAGAAAAAGGATATGATCTCTCTTGGGCTTCCCACGTGACACAGTAGTAAAGAATCTCCCTGCCAGTGCAAGAGATGTGGGTTTGATCCTTGGGTTGGAAAGATCCTCTGGAGAAGAGAATGGCAATCCACTCCAGTATTCTTACCTGGAGAATCTCATGGACAGAGGAGCCTGTGGGCTGCAGTCCATGGGATCACAGAGTTGGACACAACTGAGTGACTGAGCATATACATATTCTCTCTTATTCTACCATGTATTTACATTTTTATAAATATTTGTAGGTGTCAGAAGGTTATATTTTTCCTGAAAATAGTATAGTTAGCTTTCTCTTAATAGTCACGTTAACTGTCAATCTACTTCCCAATTTGAAAGTTCTTGGTAGTTGTGATTGCCGTCTTCACAGTAAGCCTGTATTATAGCTCTTGACTTCATAAAAACTGGTATACATTTATACCACATTTGTACATCAACAGATGAAACAGAAAAGGAGGTTTTATTCCAAGTACATCAAGAATGCTTCCCTGTGTTTAAAATAATGAGTGTTCAAGTCTTAAAAATAAACTTGATGTTTTTAAGTCCCAATTGAAGGAACCTAGTCAGTAGTCCCTATTGACAACCAGAACTGAGAAATTTGGAAGCTGTGGGGGAGTCAAGGTGGGTTCCATAAAGGAGAGAAAGCTGGATGGGAAAAGGATAAAGCTTTTCAAAGCAGAAAAGAGGGCAGGTAACTCTTGGATCTTGCTGCTTCCCTAGTGCCTGGTTTCTGATGCATTTCCTAGTCTGAAACTTTGAATCAGTTAATCCCCCTTTTGTACTTGGGCTGCCCAAGGTGGATTTCTGTTACTTGTAATCATTTTGCCTACTTGACTAAAGGCAAAATAATCAGATAAACACAGTCTCATAAAATCAAAGAAAAAAACACATCTGAATGATCTGCCTGGTTTGCCGTATGTTAAAAAGCTAATTGATATATTTATTTTGGCTGTGCTGGGTCTTTGTTGCTGTGCATGGGCTTTCCCTAGTTGTGGCAAGCAGGGGCTACTCTGGTTGTGGTGCAGGAGCTTCTCACTGTGGTAACTTCTCTTGTTGTGGAGCATGGGCTCAAGAGCTTCAGTTGCAGCTCGTGGGCTTAGTAGTTGCAGATCACAACTTAGGGGTGGTTTAGTTGCCTGGCAACACGTGGAATCTTCCTGGACCAGGGATTGAACCCGTGTCCCCTGCATTGGCAGGCAGATTCTTAACCACTGGACCACCAGGGAAGTCCTGTTTTGCCACACTGAAATTGTCACAGTGATTGTATACAGTGATAGCTGACATGATCAGGTGAGCAGGCTGCTATAGCCTGAGTCCAGAGACCAGGTACCCCCTGAACACTGCCACTGCAGCCGATTCCCTGACAGAGCAGAGGGTGAGGCGGTTATCCTTGTTCTCATCTCAGAGGAGATGGTGACTCTCATTCTCTTATAGAAGAGCCTTAGCTTATGTCACCTGCTTAAACTTACACACAGCTCTGAGGTAACAGAGCCTCGATTCCAGCTCAGGTCTGAATGACTCCAAGCTGTGTGCTTCAGACTGCTAGGTATGCATTAATTTTTATTTTTGAATATTTTTTGTCCATGCCTCGTGGCTTGAAGGATTGTAGTTCCCCAATCAGGGATTGAACCAGGGCCCTTGGCAGTGAAATCATGGAGTCCAACCACAAGACCACGAGGCATGACTCCCCTAGGCATGCTTTTATTTATTTATTTTTAAATTTTTAATTAAAAATATTATTTATTTGGCTGTGCAGGGTCTTAGTTGCAGCATGCAGGATCTTTCAGTTTTAGGATCTTTCAGTTGCAGGATCTTTAGCTGCAGCATGCAATCTCTTAGTTGTGGCATGTGGGATCTAGTTCCCTGACCAGGGTTGGAACCCGGGCCCCCTGCATTGGGAGTGCAGAGTCTTAGCCACTGGACCACCAGGAATGTCTCTGAGCATGCTTTTTAAAAATTAATTTATGGTTGCACTGGTCTTTATTGCTGCATGTGGGCTTTCTCTAGTTGCAGTGAGAGGGGGTCTACTCTTTAGTTGCGGTGGGCCGACTACTCACTTTCGTAGTTCTCTTGCATAGTACAGGCTCTAGGGCACCTGGGCTTCAGTAGTTGAGGCCTGTGGGCTCAACAGTTGTGGCACACAGGCTTAGTTGCTCCGCGGCTTGTGGGATTTTCCCAAACCAGGGATTGAACCTGTGTCTCCTACATTGACAGGCGGATTCTTTCCCACTGAGCCACCTGGGAAGCCCTAGGCATGCTTTTAAAATATGCTTTTCCCATAGAGCCAGTCCTCCTAGTTAGACCCATTTTTGTGGCAAACTATAAATATCCACAAACCTGGGCTCCCTAGCTATTCAAGCCCACCTAGACCCAAGTTCCCGAAATAGGGTTCCACAGCTTCGTGGTCCATTTAGGGAGGACAGTTAACCTCTACAGGGCAAACCTCATAGGATTTGTCTGATCTTCACTTTATTTTCCTCATTCTCAGAAATGTGGACCTGAGAGAGTATTTGTCTGAAGAAGTGCAGGCAGTGCACAAGAATACCACCTATGACCTCATCGCCAACATTGTACACGACGGCAAACCCTCCGAGGGCTCCTACCGGATCCACGTGCTCCATCATGTGAGTAGGGCTGACTTCTCACTGTGCAGAGTGACAGAAGCCGGTGGTGTTCCCTTGGCCTTTTGGAAGGCAGCTCCTTTCAGTTTGCTCTTTCTTGTCCTTGATTTTGGGATTCTGTGAGAAACAGAGTTGTCAGTGACCGGTTTAGGGCAACTGTTCTCAATTTTGGCTGCACGTGGGACTTCCCGGGGGGCAGGTTTTAGACTGCTGAAGCCTGGGCCATCCCAGACCAGTTACGTGAAAACTGTAATTTGTGCCTGTTGATTTTCCACTGGGGCAGAGGCCAGAGATGCTGCTGAATATCTTCCAATGCACAGGCAGCCCCCACAGGCAGCAAAGAGTTTTCTGGTCCAAAATGTTGGAGTTAAGACTTGATTAGATTATCTGGAGGTGAGACCCAGGCATCTTGATAGTTTTAAAATTCTCAGATTTCCAGTGTGTAGCCAAGATTGAGAAGCACTGTCTTAGACTAGCACCTGCCACCAAAAGTGCCTTGGATTCACAGCATTGACATCATATGAGAACTCGTTAGAAATCGTAGAATCTCAGACCCCTCACATACCTCCTGAATCACAGTCTACCGATTAACAAGACCCTCTGAAGGGTATGAATTAAAGTTTACAAAGCACTGGTAGAGAGGTTCCCTTTCAGCTAAAAAAAATTTTGTGAATTTGCTGAAAATGGGGGAAACGTGCTTAGGATGTATTTGGTATCATACAGATTACTGGCACAAGTTGTTCTAACTTGATGAGTCTTCTGAGAATCTGGGTTTAATGATAACCAGCTTCTATCTGTCAAGCACTTGGCCATGTGCTAGATAGTACGCCACATACTTCATGTATGTTCATCTTGTTTATATCCCTAAACACACTTCCAAGACAGGTGTTAATACCATCTTTTTACAAGTGAGGAACCTAGCTTAGAGTTGGAATAACTGATCTGAAGTTAGAAGAGTTGACATTGGAACCTGGATACTAGGTTTCACTGTATTCTTATTAATCAGTCCTCGCACCAGGAATAGGGATTTTCATTATGGGATCCTGAGCTTTTGTTGTGTATCCTGTTTGAACTACTGGAATATCCAGAATAACCGGAATATATTTGTCTTTGGCATTTCTTGAAAGTTTGGATGGATGAGGCAGATGAGCTTCCAGAAGTATCTCTGCCATAATCCAGGCATCTCAGGTGAGGAGTAGGGGCTTCCTCTTCTTTCTCTGTGTTATCCTCCTAGTCTCTTCCTAAAAGACGAACAGTGTTTGAGACTCCACTGTGCTTTAAGGAGTCCTCAGCAGGACTTGTTTGTCAAGATCAACACCCTAAAAGCTCTTGACATTGAATGATGCCCAGCAGAGGCCTTATACTTTCTTTCTTAGAACTCTTGCTGGGTGATGGTCTAGTGACTGTTCTGACTTTTCTAGCTTTTGGCTGCATCTCTTTACCTCTAAAACTCTATTGGTTTCCGGGAGCAAACTGACCTAGCCCTTCATACTCCTTGCAGGGGACAGGCAAATGGTATGAATTACAGGACCTCCAGGTGACCGACATCCTTCCCCAGATGATCACACTGTCAGAGGCTTACATTCAGGTGGGTTGGCTTCACTCGATGAGCGTGGAGGTGATGGGGTGTGGGGGCTGGTGAGAGAAGTGTTGAGGGTGAAGGCAGGGAGTGGGACTGAGTTAGCTTGGGTGCCTTTTGACATGCAGTGGGGAGTGAGGCGGGGCCAGGAGTGATCTTCAGTGAAGAGAAGGACAGGAAAGCATGGACGAGTTATGAGTGAGCAAGGTGGTTCTGTGTGTGGTCAGCCAGGTCAGTTTTTCAAATATGTGGTCTGATTTCAAGGAGGAAGAGCTCAGAATCATCTGGAGTCATCTCTGAAGCTCTCCCCAGTTCCCTAGGCAAAGTCAGCACTCTTTGTGACCCCACAGCACTGTCCCATGTCTGTGGAACAGCAGCTACATGTTTTAACTGTCCTCTCCACTGTGTTGGGAGTTCATGGAACTGAGGGCCTCTATCTTCTCTTTCTTCTTTTTTAAAAAATTTTTACTTTATGGCCACACCGTGCAGCATATGGGATCTTATTTCCCTAACTAGGCATCGAACCCATGCCCTCTGCAGTGGAAGTACAGAGTCTTAACCACTGGACCTGCAAGGAAGTCCCCCTGTCTTCTCTTTCTAACGGTCCTAGTCCCTGCAGAGAAGGAAGACTGAGGCTAAGAGAAGGCCACAGCTTTATAAAAAAAGGAGAGAGATACTGCTTGTTCCAAGGAGAACTCTTTGTCTGAAGTTGCAGGCCTGACTGTTGGTCCTTTTTCAGAAAAGGAGTTTGGAATGGGAAGAGAAGGATGGATAGAAGAGTGAAAATTAAATGAAAGGGAATTTTTTGAAAGATTATGAGTTAGTTTTAGGGGACTTAGCAAATACACAGTTGGGATGATAGTTTGCTCATTTCCTAGCACAGATTTAGGTGCATGATAAATATTTGTGGATGGAACACAGGCTCCTAAGTATCCATTGTATTCATTTCTTACAGATTTGGAAGAGGCGAGATAATGATGAAACCAACCAGCAGGGGGCATGAAGGAGGTGTTTAGAACTTTGCTCCCAGGGGCTTTGGCTGACGTCGTTCTGAGCACAGGTGGATGGCACAAGCCCCTGAGCCAGCCCTGTGTTCTGGTTCTCACCAGAGCATCAGTGGTCCATCTGCCTCGGATGGCTCCGTGCTGTCACTCAGCTGGTCTTTGATCATTTGCAGTAGATTGGTGCCCCTTTCTTCTCCCTGGCTAGCTCCCTTCTAGCAGGCCAGAACTCTTTTACAGATGTATGTAATTTATTTCCGAATAGCCAGGAATACTAAAGGACTAGATGGGTTTCTTTGAAGCATCAAAGCCTCAGGATTATAGGAATTAGAGCTTGAAGCCAGTAACACCCTTCTTCCATCATAGGTAATTTTCCTGTGGCTCTCTTCATTTCTTGATATGTGTTTTGGGATGGATTAAATATTTTCCTGTTTTTAAACCAGCCTCTTGTTTCATATCATTCCCTTGGGCTTCTGCCTATGGGGGGATTAAAAAGAGTCCTCACAAACTGTCTCCCCTATGATCTTTCATCCGGTGGACATCATGCTCCTGTCAGCCTGTTCGTGGTGTGTCGGGATGCATCCATCCTCTAAGACAGTATCTGACTGAAAGAGATAAATCATCATCAGTCTTAGCTGGATCTCTGGAAGTGGGCAGTTTCAGCCTGCAGCGCAGGGCTCCGTGAGGAATGGCAGAGGGAAGGAGGGAGGAAGAGTGTCTGACCACAGTACAGTTCTGAGAACGTCTCAGCCAGGTCAGTGGGGAGCTCGGAGCACAGAAACATCAAGCAGAAGTGGTTTTCGGCCCAGCTTACTCATTGATGATGAGTTGCCTGGAGGAAGTGTGGCCTGGGGCTGGGCACTGTGGCAGACCTGAAGATACAGCGATCTGGAGATACAAGTGTGGGGGGCAGGCAGTCAGCTGCAGCAAGTTCTCTATGTGGCAGGTCGGAGCCCTGCACCGCAGGCTGCCATTCTTTGCTTCCAGGACACAGCAGAGTCATCCCTCAGTATCCTCGTGACCTTGGTTCCAGGGCAGCCCTAGACACCAAATTCTGAGGAAGCTCAAGTCCCCTATATAAAATGGTATAGTGTTTACACATAACCTGCGCACATCCTCCAGTCTACTTCATGTCACCTCTAGATTACTTATGATGCCTAATACAATGTAAATGCAAGGTAAATAGTTATCAGGCAGATGGCAAGTTCAAGTTTTACTTTTTGGAAACTTCTGGAATTTTTTCGCCTTGAATCTTTTCAATCAAGGTTGGTTGAATCCACAGGTGCAGAACCTGCAGATGTGGGGGGCCAACTGCACCATCTTTGTTTTCCTCCACCTCTTATAGCTCCAGCAACCCTTTGCAGGTTCACCAGGCCCTCTCTTCTCACTGTTTACTTTTTCCCCGGGCCATTTCAGCTATGTCTGCAGCTTTATTTACCAATTTAAGGCAGATGATCCCAGTCTTTTCTTTTTTTCTTTTTGGCTGCACCTCACAGCATGTGGAACTTCTCTGACCAGGGATCTAACCCATGCCTTCTGTAGTGGAAGCATGGAGTCTTAACCGCTGGAGTACCAGGAAACTCCAGATGACTGTACTCTTAATCCGAAAGTAAGTGTAAAGTGAAAGTTGCTCAGTCGTGTCCGACTCTTTGCAACCCCATGGACTGTAGCCCACCAGGCTTCTCTGTCCCTGCAATTCTCCAGGCCAGAATATTGGAGTGGGTAGCCATTTCTTTCTCCAGGAGATCTTCCTGACTCAGGGATTGAACCCAGGGCTCCCACATTGCAGTCGGATTCTTCACTGTCTGAGCCAGCATTGAAACCCACTCTTAATCTTAGACTCCACTAAATTCTTGAACTTTGGAGCCAACTGCCTCCTTGGTATGTTTTGGGTGTCTTAAAGTCTACTCAAGCTCAGGATTGTTCAAAACTGAGCTTGTAAGTTTTCTCCTGGATCGTGACCCCTTCTAAAAGTCTGTAGGTGAAGCGTTCCCCTGTTCATCTAGTCTATAAACCTGTTCATCTATAAACTGGATTTTTTCCCAGGAGTCATCCTCCGTCTACCCCTACTTCTCTTGTCTAATCCATTACAAAGTCTTGTTTTTTACTTTGTGTCTCTTGAATCTCCCTACTTGGATCTCTTGAATCTCCCCACTTGTTTCCGTTTTTCCCACTGTTTAGTCACAACTATGGAGAAGGAAATGGCAACCCACTCCAGTCCCTTGCCTAGAGAATCCTGTGGACAGAGGAGCCTGGTGTGCTGCTGTCCATAGGGTCGCAGAGTCGGATATGACTGAAGCGACTTAGCATGCATGCATGCATTGGAGAGGGAAATGGCAACCCACTCCAGTATTCTTGCCTGCAGAATCCCAGGGACAGAGGAGCCTGGTGGGCTGCCGTCTGTGGGGTCGCACAGACTCGGACACAACTGAAGTGATAGCAGCAGCAGTCACATCAAGCCCCAGCTTAATCTAGGTCCAATCAGGAGAGAGAAACAGCATAAAAATTTGATCGGGGGAAGTTTGATTTCAGGAATTATTAACTGTAATGGGACTGGAGTAATGAAGAATTGGCTAGAAATCAGCGAATAGGAGGGCTTTACAGGTGGGGCTAGTGGTAAAGAACCCTCCTGCCAGTGAAGAGACATAAGAGATGTAGGTTCTATCCCTGGGTCAGGAAGATCCCCTGGAGGAGGGCATGGAAACCCACTCCAGTATTCTTGCCTGGAGAAGTCCATGGACAGAGGAGCCTGGTGGGCTCTAGTCCATAGGGTCGCAAAGAGTTGGACATGACTGAAGTGACTTAGTACGCACCACGAAAAAATAGGAATAGCAGACAGAAGGAACAGCTACTGCCCCTGGGGGTGACATGAAGTGTCCAAGGCTGAAATCCAGACTTTGCTGAAAATGTGTCCACTGGAACCTGTCAGGAATGCTCTCTTTAGTGCACTAAGGGAAACTGTTTACAGCGAGGCCTCTTGCTGTGCTACCAAACTGCCTGGGGAGAAGGGACGTGCCCGGTGAAGCTGCTGGCTGCCGTGCACCACTGGATCCAGGCACTGGAGACTCTGAGCACAGCAAGAGCCTGCTGCTGAGAAAGCTGCGCACGATGCCTGCAAGGGAACCCACGGGAACCAGAAAGCCACGCCCTTTCTTCCTGTGCTGTGTCTCCACCACCCTCTCCTGACAGAGCCTCAGTGGCAGCTGGGGGTGGAAATCTAAAGGCTCCAGTCCATTCACAGAGCAGGCAGAAGGGGTGAATTTGGAGCTGGGGGCCACTACATTGATAAGTGGCCCAGCCCATCCCTTTGATGACTCAGCCACCGTATGTGTTTTGGCATACCCTTGAACTTGCATGCTACTGCCACTGCAACGAAGACAACTGTCTTTATGCCTTACAAAAACAGCTGCCCTTCCTACAAGAGAACAGTTACCAACCTTTCTCAAACTGAGGTGCAGCTCCAAGAGTCGTATCCGTTGATAGTTATATATTTGTTGTTCAGTCACCAAGTCACCTCCGGCTCTGCGACCCTGTGAACTGCAGCACACCAGGCTCCTCTGGCCTCCGCTATCTCCCGAGTTTGCTTGAATTCATGTCCGTGGAGTCAGTGATGCTATCTAACCATCTCATTCTCTGCTGCTCCCTTCTCCTTTTGCCTTCAATCTTTCCATTCCCTCCTCCAGTGGACCACATTTTGTCAGAACTCTTCTCTATGACCCGTCTGTCTTGGGTGTCCCTGTGTCTCATGGCTCATAGCTTCAGTGAGTTATGCAAGCCTCTTCGCCCCACCAAGGCTGTGATCCATGAAGGGGCTAGTTATATATATTACTCCACGCATCAGTCACAGCCACACTGAATATTTGTTCCCTAAAGACTTGTAGAGTTAACAAGGTAACTTAAAGATGGGAAGAAGAGAAAAAATGGTTAGTACAGATTATCATGTACATGTAACAAGCAATTAGAAAATGAATAAAGCTACTTAGAGTCCTCATTTCTGTAAATGATTGATACCAATGCTTGCTTCTTCCAGCACACCTCTGTGTTTATGCTGCTGTTGGTTCACACCGCAGCTATTCAGGTTATTTATCTGGTGCAGTGGCCGGAATCATCAGTCTCTAAGGGCCTGGCTCCTTAATCATGTGGCCCGCTCCACCCTCCCCCATTTTGCTTGCTGTAGTTTTTCATTAACCTTTGCTATTGTACATGGGCTTCTCTGGTGTTTTAGTGGTAAAGAATTCGTCTGCCGATGCAGGAGACTCCGTTCAATCCCTGGGTTGGGAAGATCCCCTGGAGAAGGAAATGGCAACACCTGTATTCTTGCCTGGGAAATCCCATGGGGAGAGGAGCCTGGTGGGTTACAGTCCATGGTGTCGCAAAGAGTTGGACATGACCTAGCAATTGAGCATGCAGGCACAGTAAACAGTCCATCTTGCCTCTGTTGTGTAGAAGCAACTCAGTTTCCCTTTGGTAATCAGGATCAGTCATTCAAATACAGGTTACACTCTCCCACTGTACTCCCCACCCCCCCCCCCCACCCCTGGCCATCTGTTGGTTCACTAGCATAAAGAGCTCAAAATGTCCATAAGGAGCTCAATGGTCGTCTCATCTTCCGATTCAGTGGAACCATCGCATGTTCTAGTAGGAGAATTCCTTCTTTGGGAACTAAGATCCCCAAACCAGTGGGGCTTTCAATTGTTGCGACTAGAAGCAAAAATTCAATGAGAAGTCTGTTAGGAGCAGTAGAGGAGTCACTCTGACATCCACCTATTTTCTAGGCCCATATATTAATATTTTGGCTATGGGGGAAAGAACACCATACAGTGGTCTCTGATTCAAAGCACATATTACATCCCATAAAACAAGCACTGCTGCTGCTGCTGCTGCTGCTACTAAGTCACTTCAGTTGTGTCCGACTCTGTGAGACCCCATAGACAGCAGCCCACCAGGCTCCCCTGTCCCTGGCATTCTCCAGGCAAGAACACTGGGGTGGGTTGCCATTTCCTTCTCAAATGCATGAAAGTGAAAATTAAAGTGAAGTCGCTTAGTCTTGTCCAACTCTTAGCGACCTCATGGACTGCAGCCTACCACGCCCCTCCGTCCATGGGATTTTCCAGGCAAGAGTACTGGAGTGGGGTGTCATTGCCTTCTCCAAAACAAAGCACTATGATACTATAATTTTTTTGTTTGTTTGTTTTAGGACCTATTTGCTCATTTATTTTTAATTGGCTGTGCTGTGTGGCTTGTGGGATCTTAGTTCCACAACCGGGGATTGAACCCAGGCTTTTGGCAGTAAAAGCACCAAGTCCTAAACCACTGGACCGCCAGGCAATTCTCTGGTGATTCTTTCAATTAGGCTACCCACTTTCAGATGATGACGTGTATGTGGTAAGTCCAGTTAATCCTATGCGTATGAGACCATTGCTGCGCTTGCTTTGTTATAAAGAATTCTTTGATCACATACAATGCTGTGTGGAATGTCATGTTGATAAGGCATTCTGAGAGTCCATAGATGGTGATGCTGGTAGAAATATGGGCAGGGAAGATAAATCTGTATCCAAAACAACATTTCCATTCCTCTGAGGTTGGACCTCTGCTCCTTCAATAATGGAAGATGGTAATCAGCCTGGCACCAGGTGGCTGGCCAATCCCGATAAGGAATAGTGGCCATACTGGGCACTCAGTGTTAATCGCTGGACTTGCAAATTAGATCCAGATCTGCGGACCTAGACAGCATATTAAAAAGCTGAGATATCACTTCACCAACAAAGGTCGGTATATTCAAAGCTATGGTTTTTCCAGTAGTCATGTACTCACAGTAGTTATGTGAAAGATGGACCATAAAGAAGGCTGAGTGCTGAAGAATTGATGCTTTCGAAATGTGGTGCTGGAGAAGACTCTTGAGAGTCCCTTGGACTTCAAGGAGATCAAACCAATCAATCCTAAAGGAAATCAACCCTGAATATTCATTGGAAGGGCTATTGCTGAAGCTGAAGCTCCAATAATTTGGCCACCTGATGTGAAGAACTGACTCATTGGAAAAGACCCTGATGCTGGGAAAGAAAGATTGAGGGCAGGAGGAGAAGGGGACAACAGAGGATGAGATGGCTGGATGGCATCATCGACTCAATGGACGTGGGTTTGAGCAAACTCCAGGAGATGAAGGACAGGGAAGCCTGGCATGCTGCAGTCCTTGGGGTCGCAAAGAGTCGGACACAACTGAGTGACTGAACAACAATACAACTCAGATCACGGTAGCCTGTATTGTTGAGCCCATGCATAGTCTCTGTCCCTGCCACCATAGCTCATGAGGTCACTGAGCAGGTGCTAGGGGCGGCTGGAGGAAGAAGCTACTGGTGACATCCACAAAGCATCTCACTTGTGTACCCCTGACTATTAAGGATCTCTAATTCAGCAGATGCCTTTTGGTGGGCATTCATATGGAACACAGCTATTATTGCGAATAGTCTTACTCAAGTTGTCCATCCATATACCTCTTCCCTAGCCTTCTTTTTCACTAATGTTACAATCCTGTGCCTTCTGAATTCCTGATCATCCAGCCAAATCACTGGCAAATGCCTCTGGATTAGTCTAGATCTGTGCTTCTGGCCATCTCACACTCCAAACAGTGAACAACCAAATATACCGCTTGAGGTGTGGCCACTAGAGGATTTTCCTTTATTTCTGTCTTTCAGTGTGGGGATGAAGTGCTGCAACTGACTGCTTACTGGTTATGCCAGCATAATGTGCAGATCCATCCATAAACCTGGCTTGAGTTTTGTCTTTTCTTGGCCAACTGACCTAAAAGGACACCCCAGGAGGCAATGGAACAGGAGTTGTGTCAGGAATCTGCTCAAAGACTTCTCTGGTGGCTCAGTGGATAAGAATCCACTAGCCAATGCAGGGGACATGGGTTTGATCCCTGGTCTGGGAAGATTCCATGTGCTGCAGGGCAACTAAACCAGTGTACCACAGCTGCTGAGCCTGGGCACCCTAGAGCTTGTGCTCTGCAACAAGAGAAGCTGCCACAGTGAGAAGCCTGTGCAACAGCAATGGAGACCAGCGCAGAAATTTTTTTTTTTTAAAGGGATCTTCTCATGTTAACTTGGGCCTTTGGCCCTGTCTGAGCTTGGTCTTGTGTGCTAGGTCCACTTAATGGTAGGTTGCAGCTGTACATGCCCAGCGTGGCAAGGTGTCAGATGGCAGCCAGTTCATGACAGGAGGGCCAGGCTGCATGGCCCCCTGATGTCCTATTGTTAGATGCTCCATCTCTACCACTTGTATAAACTATTTCTTAAAGGAGAGTAAGTATTTGCAGAAAAGGGCATAGCCTTGCTCCAAAATCCTGGAGTTCTGCACTGTGATTCTCACATTGGTCCTTGCTGGAGGCTCCATACAGCATTCCTGCTTGCCATGAACACTTCAAGATAGCATAGATTTCCTGGGTAATAAGGCCCAAGTAGTAGAGTATCTGTGCCACTTAAATTTACTGCAGAATCTTCTCTTTCTGGTCTCCATGAAGCTACAGTTATACAGCTGCAAGTGACTCCTAGATCGATCAAAATAGCACACTCAAATGTGATATATGTTGTCTCCAAAACTTAAAAATCCTACTAAATTGCCTGTGTGTGTGTCTGTGTGTTAGGTCATATGAGGTACAGCACCTTTGTGGAGCTACTTTGCATACTTTCAACCACTGACGCCAAGAAACTTCACTGAGGTGACCGTCCCTGAATTGTATTGGGGTTAAATCCCATTCTCTTGTTTGTGTGTGTCTTTTTTTAAATTTTATTTTTAATTGGAGGATAATTGCTTTACAATATTGTATTGGTTTTGCCATTGTGTATGCCTCACTAAGACATTTAAAAATACTTGATACAGGATGGTTGAGAATCCACCTGCCAATGCAGGGGACGTAGATTTGTTCCCTAGTCTGATAATATTCCATATGGGACACCTAATCCCTTGAGCTGCAACTACTGAGCCCACCTGCCACAACTACTGGTCCTGCATTCTAGAGGCCATGCTGTTCATTGCAGTAGAGAGTAGCCTCTGCTCGCCACAACTAGAGAAAGCCTGTGTGCAGCCATGAAGACCCAGCACAGCCAAAAATGAATAAAATTGAAATAAATAATAAGATACTTGATACTTCCTGCTTATTGGACATTATGACATCCAGTGTCATCAATGTAGTGGACTACTGTTTTGTGGGATATCAAGATGATCAAGATGTCTGTAGACTTTAAATGATAGAGAGTGGGAAAATTGACATCATTCTTATGAAAAAATGTGAAGGTATACTGTTGGCCCTACCAGGGAGAAGCACACGACTTCTGAGGACCTTTATAAACTAGCATGGAGAATGAGGCATACAAAGCGGCAGAGGCTGTGCTGTATCAGTAAAGATGCTAGATCAGTAGATATGCGGTATCAGTAAAGATGACGCTGTGTCAGCAAAGATGCTGATACGTCTGGGACAACATCTTCCACTGGAGTCAGCATCTGATTAAGTTTATGATTGTCTGAAGTTGCTCCCTAAGATCCCTGTGACTTCCGCACAGGCCCTCTGCCACTGTCATTCTTATCTAAGCTACTGCCAAATTTCTCCCCACATGCACTTTAGTCAGGGTAATCTTTTAAAGCACCAGTCTAACCGAATCATTTCTTCCCCACACCCTGATCTCCCTCTTAAGACACTTCTTGGCTTTTACAATACAGACTGAAATCCTCAGCCTCTCTAGTCTCACCTCTCGGGACTTTTATCCTGATCTTGATTCCCAGACTCACTGGCTTCCATTCTGTTGCTCAAATGTACCACCAGATACCAGGCCTTTGTGCCATCTGCTTCCTCTGCGTGGGGTGCTCTCTTTGCCACTCTTCTTTCACCTCTCTGGCCCTTGTGTCTGCTCAACACCATGCATAGCTCTAATTGAGGGCACCTGAAGCTTCCCATTTTGTTTTCTGTGATTCTGCGACTAATGTCTGTGTCCTCAACTAGACTCTAACTTCCAAAAAAGCAGACAGAAACTGTTTCTTTTGTGCCTAGTCATAAGTGGCTCAGACTGTAAAGAATCTGCCTTCGATGCAGAAAGACCTGGATTCGATTCCTGGGTCAGGAAGATCCCCTGGAGAAGCGAAATGGC
This sequence comes from Ovis canadensis, assembly GCF_042477335.2. Classification (NCBI taxonomy): domain Eukaryota; kingdom Metazoa; phylum Chordata; class Mammalia; order Artiodactyla; family Bovidae; genus Ovis; species Ovis canadensis. The sequence continues at coordinate 57,603,991 of NC_091247.1, forward strand.
TACCCGCTCCAGTTTTCTTGCTGGAGAATTCTGTGGACAGAGGAGCCTGGTGGACTACAATCCATGGGGTCGCAAAGAGTCAGATGTGACTGAGAACACTTTCACTTTCTAGGGAAATGCTTGACACCTTGGAGTCAATGATTAATAGTGTCCATTAAGCAAATGGCGTAGTGCTGAGTCTGTGTTCTCTGTAGCCTTCTTTTGCACAGATGATTTTTTTTTCCTTTGGTCTCTTTACACCCTTCCCAAGGTGTTGATGAGATGGTTGAATGGCGTCACCAATGGACATGACTTTGAGCAAGCTCTAGGAGATAATAAACGACAAGGAAGACTGGGGTGCCTCAGTCCGTGGGGTCACAAAGAGTTGGACACAACTTAGCAACTGAACAACAATAGCAACAAAGGAGTTGACGATAGATGCAGTTGTCTGAAATGTTGGGGACCACTGTTGAGGCTGACTGTCATGTCCTGTGTACAGTAGCTTGCGGTCCTTTGTGAGGGATATGTGGCTGGCTTCCGCCACTACTGTCTGAACAGGTCTCTGGGCTCATGTGTCTTTACATCTGTGATTTCAGCAGATGCTTCTTGTTTGGAGACCTCAAACTCTGGCCCGTCGGAATCGCAAATGGGAAAGAAGTGAAATCCATGCTTTCTTAGCTGGATGTCACAACACATGGAAAACACATCCCAAATTTGAAAGATCTCTACTAGGGAAAAATTTGCAGTGTATGGGACAGTACATAAATAAATATACATGATATATTTTTACTGGCAAGACAATAAAAAGAACATCCCAGTGTAAAATCAGGCAAGGGACTTCCCTGGTGGCGCAGTGGATAAGAGTCCGCTTGCCATATAGGGGACATGGATTTGATCCCTGGTCTGGGAAGATCCCACATGTCACAGAGCTACTAAACCCGTGTACCACAACCACTGAGCCTGCGCTCGAGAGCCCGTGAGCCACAACTGCTGAAGCCCTGTGCTCTGGAACAACAGGAGCCGCCACACTGAGCAGGCTGTGCGCTGCAACACAGAGTAGCCCCTGCTCACAGCAACGGGAGAAAGCAAGTGGAATCATCAAAGACCCAGCGCAGCCAAAAATTAACCAATTAATTAAAAAAAAAGAAAATCAGGCCAAAAACCCAAATAGGCATTTCATGAAAGATGAAACATAAATGGCTAAAAAATTCTAAAAATAGTTTACTTAGTAACCAAAGAAATGCAAATTAGAATAACTAGAGATCTTTTAAACTTTAGCGAAGATTTGAAAGATTGCTAATATCCAGGGTTGATGAGAGTGGAAAAAAGGCACTTATTTACTGTTGAGGCAGAAATTGGTATGGCTGGCACAGAGCCAGATTGATGATACACACTATATTAGAAGTAAAGATGTACATGGTTTTTGTCCCCAGAATTTCATGTCTTGGCATTGATTCTAAGGAAGTAATTGGACTGGTAAACAAAGATATTACTGCCAGGATTTTTATTCTTCACAACATTGTTGATAATAGTTGTTTTAAAAAACAAGGAGTTTTTGTCAAAAAAAGCATGGAGCAGTGGTGATAGGTATCTATATTTATTAACATGAAAAGATTTTTTTTTTTAATTTAAAGAATTGTTTACTTTCCTTGATTGATGTATAGTTGGTTTACAATGTTGTGTGCCAATTTCAGGTGAGCAGCAAAGTAATTCACACACACACACACACACACACACACGTATATATACTCTTTCAGTTTTCCATTCTAGGTTATTATAAGATAGTGAATATAGTTCCCTGTACTATATAGTAGATCTTTGTTGTTAATTTTAGAGGAAAGATTATTTTAAATGAACAAAGCAGTTTACAAAACAGTGTGTATCGGGTATTCCCATATCTGTAAATCTGTTTTATCTATCTTTGCACGTGTGGAGAAAGGTTTGGAATAATATGTTATACGTGTTATAAATGTTATAACGATTGTGTTATGGATTTAAAACTTCAGTTATTAAGCAGGGGACATATCCATAATTGTCTTTATTTCTCTATAACTGAACTTGTTTTGGCTTGTAAGTTCTTCCTACTTAATATTTCCATTTGAAAACAGCCCAGTCCCTTCTTGTTTAAAATGCAGGCAGCTCATCTTGGGTGACCACCCACTGAGCCCTCCTTTTGTTTCCCCTGAGATTGATTGACAGATTACACTGTCTCGAGGAGAAATGTTGACAACTGTGCTCTCCTGGGCCCCCCAGGCCCCCTCCCCCAAGTGTCGCTCATTTTGCCTATCTTTGCTATCTCACGTTGGCTGCACAGGTATGATTTCTAATCCTCTCCAGGTCCTTGGAATTTTCGCTGCTTCGTCACCAACTGTGGGCTCTTGTGGGCCCATCCATCTTGTTAGGAAAAAAACATAGAGCCCATCCTGATGGCTTCTGGGCTGTGGAGTGTGCTTGCTCTTCTGTATCAAGTCAAAGATGATGGCATCTGCCCCATCACTTCATGTCAAATAGGTGGGGAAACAATGGAAACAATGACAGACTTTATTTCGGGGGCTCCAAAATCACTGCAGATGGTGACTGCAGCCATGAAATTAAAAGACACTTGCTCCTTGGAAGAAAAGTTATGACCAACCTAGACAGCATATTAAAAAGCAGAGACATTACTTTGCCGATGACAGTCCGTCTAGTCAAAGCTATAGTTTTTCCAATAATCATGTATGGATGTGAGTATAGGACCATAAAGAAAACTGAGCACTGAAGAACTGATGCTTTTGAATGGTGGTGTTGGATAAGACTCTAGAGTCCCTTGGACTGCAAAGAGATCAAGCCAGTCAATCCTTAAGGAAACCAGTCCTGAATATTCATTGGAAGGACTGATGCTGAAGCTGAAACTCCAATACTCTGGCCACCTGATGTGAAGAGCCAACTCATTGGAAAAGACCTTGATGCTGGGAAAGGTTGAAGGCAGGAGGAGAAGGGGGAAACAGAGGATGAGATGGTTGGATGGCATCACCTCATAAGTTTCAGCAGGTTCCTGGAGTTGGAATTGATTCTAAGGAAATAATTGGACTGGTAAACAAAGATGTTACTGCCAGGATTTTTATTCTTCACAACATTGTTGATAATAGTTGCTTTAAAAAACAAAAAGGTTTTACAAAAAAAGCATTTAGCAGTGATATGTCGGAGTTAGTGATGGACAGGGAAGCCTGGCATGCTACAGTCCATGGGGCTGCAAAGAGTCAGACGTGACTGAGCGACTAAACTGAAGTGACTGACTGAGGGGCTCCCTCTGAGGTGGCCCCCAAGCCCTCCTACCTGGGTCCCTCTCAGAGTCCACTCTGATGTGTACTCCTCAGGCCATACCCTGGCAACTGAAGAACAAGCCCCCCATGCACTGGGGCCCTAACCCCTCCTGGGGCTTCTCCTTCCCACCTTCTTTGGGAGTGCAGGGTGCTGAACACATCTCAGGGACTCCTGCGTCTCAGCTGGAGACAGAGATTGGCTCTTCCTGCCAGTTCTCTCCTCCCACAGGGGATCAGCTCCTGATCTTTTATTTTTTTTTTAACTTTTATTTATGTATTTATTTGGCTGCACTGGGTCTTAGTTGTGGCACATGGAATCTTCATTGCATCATGTGGGCTCTTTTGTCGTGGCACATGAGCTCCAGAGCGTGTGGGCTCAGTGGCTGCAGTGTACAGGCTTAGTTGCTCCACGGCATGCGGGATCTTAGTTCCCTGACCAGGGATCGAACCTGCATCCCCTGAATTGCAAGGCAGATTATTAACCACTGGGCCACCAGGGAAGTCCCAGTTCCTGGCCTTTTGAATGAGGCCTCCTCTTCGGCTATCAGGAGCTCACTCTTATGCTTGCTTTCAGGGTTAACAGTTAATGCCTCCTCACCTCCAGGCTGTAGATCTTCATCTTCCCAACCAAGCTTTTTTCAAAATGTAAAACACTCTGTCTCAGAGAGCTTGAACTTGTAATTGAAGTGATGGCATTCAAGACAAAGGTCTGCTATAGATTTACAAGTAGACTTCTTTAAAACTTCAAATTCTGAGGCCAAGGGTTTATGTCCATCCCTGCCCCGACAGGAGGTTGTATAATAAGCTTTCCCTGCTTGAACAGTGGAGCCGTTCAGGGTAGAACCAAAGTGTAGCCAGGCGGACTGGAAAAGTCTGTAGTTCAGGGGCAAAGTCTCCATCTGCTATGGCTCTCTCCTGGTACTGGTAGGATTGTGGGTGATTCTACTCTCTTCTCATCTGCAGTTTCTGAATTTTCTACAATAAACATGTGGTTATTGTTGTTCAGTTGCTAAGTCATGTCTGACTCTTTGCGTCCCCATGAACTGCAGCACTCCAGGCTTCCCTGTCCTTCACTATATCCCTGAGTTTGCTCAGACTCATGTCTGTTGAGTCGGTGATGCCATCCAACCTTCTCATTCTCTGTTGTCCCCTTTTCTCCTCTTGCCCTCAGTCTTTCCCAGCATCAGGATCCTTTCTAAAAATGTGTATTTCTTTCATGCTAGGAGACATAATGACAAAAGCTCTTTTATAAGTGAAAGGACACTTCCAGGCATTTAGGTCTGTAATGCTGAAGATTAATTCTGCAGGGCATGTTTGGAGTTTGGGGCACCCTAGCTCATCTCAGTGGAAGGACTCTTTGGTGGGGGCGGGGTCACAGGTAGGGATCAGGCTGGAGGCAGTGACAGGAGAAAGAGGCGACACGGGCATCTCTTTCGCCAACACAGAGCAGAGTGAGGCAGCCCCCAGCCTGGCTTACCTTCAGGGAGGGGCTGCGGCTTCCGCAGCGTCTTAAAGGGCAGTGTGTTTCCTTTCAGGACAAGGAGATGGCACTTTGTTGGCATTGTTATAGGCGCTATATTATCTGGGAACCAATCCTCAGTGTGCCCAGCCCCACGCGAGCTTTGAGGAGATAAATCACAGCAGGAAATCGAGCCACCCTCACATTTCTAACAAAAGTTGGAAGTTCAACAGTGCTGCAGTCCATGGGGTTGCAAAGAGTCACACACAACTGAACAACAACCGTACAAAAAGATAAAAAGAAAACCCCCTTTTACGTCTTAACAAAAAGCAACAGGAAAACATTCACATACAACGTGCCTAATTACCTTCCACCAGGATTGAGCCCCGCTGTGCCCATTTTCGACCACACCAGGGATTTCTTGATGTTTAAAAAAAGTTTAAGAATTTCATGTGTCTGTCTTTTCTGGGACTTTCTGTTCCCACTTTTATTCTTCTGAATTCTTAATTTTGTGAAAGTGTTAGCAGAGTGATTCTAAAAGCTAGTATCTCATGCACATGGAGATGGGAGTGATGCCAGGACAGGATTCTCCCCCCACTGTTCTCTTGATGCCAGGACTTGGAGAAGGACTGAGAGCCCACGACAAGGTCCCCTCAGCCCAGTGCTGGGGGTGTTGTGAGCGTTGGGCTGGCTCTGGTGGGATGTGCAGGTGGCCCTGGGCTGGAAGCCCCATCTGCATTCCTTGTCCAGAAGATGAGGCCTTTGCCACCCCTCACTCCCAAAGTGGATGGAAGTGCCTCTGGTTCCAGGCTGTGGTTAGAGATAAGACATACCAGGCTGACCCAGGACTGAAGACACAATCTGCAGGCCTGTGGCCTACCAGCCTCAGAGCCTTTGGAGGAAAGGAGATGGGGAAGGGGGGCATGGGAATGAAGCCCACGCTTCTTCTCAGTGTGGGCAGGGCAGGAAGCCAGAGGTGGGGTCTTGTCATATGGAGAGTCCTGAAGACCACCTCACCCAGCTCTGCCTTTGTCACTGAGAAGAGTGAGGGCCAGAGAGGGGTGGTGTGTCTTGGCTGGGGACCCACTGCCAGGGGCTGGCAGAGTTCAGACCAGAGCCCAGGCCTTCTGTGCCAACCACTCCTCTTCCTGTTTCAACAGGGCTGGAAGGCCCAGCTCTTTCTGGCAGCTCCCTGACCCCCACCCCCACCCCCTGGCCCCAGAAGCTGCCATCAATGGGGAGGGATGACATTAAACTTGTCCCTGCAGGGAGGGTCTGAATTGTCACAGACACTTCCTCCCCACTACCTCCTCCAGGGGCTCATGATTCTAGAGGGTCTCTGGAGCAGGCTGGACTCCCCCCCACCCGCAGATGGGCCCTGGGGTGTGAGCTCCAGGATGGTGAGGGGGGAGCTCACTGTTTTATTCACACCTCTAGCTCTTGCTCCAAGAATGTGGCCTGGTCACAGGTACTCATTGCATTGTAAAAAAACGAGTGAGAAGAGATGAATACATGACCTTCATGTTGGGGGCTTGCTCTGGACAGAACTGTGAAGTTGCCAGGTCTCTTCTCAGGGGCGCTTCCCTCTCCGGAGGCACCTGGCATGGAGTCTGCCTCTGACCCCCACTCTGTCCTAAGGGGTCACCTCTGACCCAGTGACATTGAGGGAGACAGGGAGGAGTCTCAGGTAGGAGGAGTCAGGCGATGGAGGAGTTCCTGGCATCTTTGGGGAGCAATGTCTGGTGTCCCCTGAGTTTCAGGAAAGGCAGGGCTTGGTGCAAGCACATTTGGTACTGAGGATCAGTGCATGCAGAGGGTGGTCTGTGAGGGGAAAGCCATGGTCAGGCACGGAAGCTTCCCTCTGGGCTGGGGGAGGGCCAGCAAGCTGGGAGCCGGGCCTGGCACTGAACGCCATGGGGATTCTGGGCAGAGGGGTGAGCGGGTTTGAGAGAGGACAGTCGAGATGGTGCTGCCGGGGCCCTCAGGAGCCTTGAGTTCAGCCTGTGTGGAGGAGGATGGAAGATTGGAGGCTGCCTCTTCCTGCTTGGGGACAGAAGAGCCCCCGCCTCCCGATGGGGGCAGGGCCGTCCCCGCTTCCATCAGTGGGAGTCTGGACTCACCTGCCATGGCTGTGCGTTCTCATCAGAAGTGGGGGCTGTGGATACACTGGAGAGGACTGAACGGAGTCGCACATGTCCCCAGGGCCTGCCATGGGACAGTATTAGGGCCCTGAGGCCTTGCACCCCTGATTCCCAGCTCTAAGAGGTTGGGGAGGCTCCCCCCACCCCCATAGGGGCAGCGCTCACTCCACCTGCAACCTCGCGAGAGTTCTTGGTGTGACCTTGTGGATCCCTCAGGCCACCCTCCAAGACACAGGCCTTCAGGGTGTGGAGCCAGAGGAGGGGCATACTTGCCCCAGGACACACAATTTGTACCCGCCCCCACCCCCACTAAGCACACACTGTTCAGTGAACAACCCCCATCCCTGAAAACACATCAAACCACACTCGTTAAGGCTGTCCCCCCTTCCCACGCGCTCAGTCCCTTCAGTCCTGTTTGACTCTTTGCGACCCTCTGGACTGGAGCCCGCCAAGCTCCTCTGTCCATGGGATTCTTCAGGCAAGAGTACTGGAGTGGGTTGTCATTTCCTTCTCCAGGGCGTCTTCCCGACCCAGGGATTGAACCCAGGTCTCCTGCATTGGCAGGCAGGTTCTTTACCACTAGCTCCATCTGGGAAGCTCCTTCCTTCCCATACTCCCTACTTTTCATCCTTTTGTGGCGTTTTCTTGACTTCTCTGAGACTGCCTTGTCTATAGTAAAACATAGGAGGACACCTCCCAGTCGTGGGCCAGCACTCCTGGGGCTGCCCTGCACTGAGAACTATGGACTAGAGCCGGGGGCTGGGGGTGGGGAAGGACTCTGGGAGCTGAGGCAAGTCCTGGAACCAGCTGGAAGGGGTGAGGATACCTGGCAGGCCATGTGGGCATCCCAGCCGCTGGACACCAGAGTCTGTAGCCGGGGCGCATGCTCCTCCACAAACTGCTCACACTGAGGGAGGAGACAGACACAGGGCTAGGTGGACCCAGGCCCGGGGCAGGGCCCTCCTGCCTTACCCTCTGGCCTCCCCACTTATGTGGATCCCCTCAGAGCTCCCTGGGCCTGGTGTAGGTCCAGCCCTCGGCCCCCAGTGAGCAGCTCTGGCTGTAAGACTGAACAAGCCACTGGGTGGAAATGGGGGTTTCTGTCAGGAAAACCAGGGATCTCAGAGAGGGAGACTGAGGGGCAGGACCTTGACCCCATCCTTCCCTCCCCTCTCCATTTCAGTTCTGGAAGCCACCCTGAAGTTCATCTGGTCCTAGAGACCTGATGAGGGGAGCACTGTGCGGAAAGCGGTCTTCTCCAGGAGTCAGCAGGTGCGTCACCCACTCTCAGAGAACACCAGGGCTCCGGGACCCCAGGCCCAGGCCTCTCCTGCCGGTGGCTTGGTCCCCACTGAGTCACACCGGGAGGAGCCCTGGGGCAGGGACAGGACTGGGACCTGGAGAGGAGGCCAGGCCTTCTCTTGCTCAGCTGGCCCGGCATTACTCATCTCCTGGCGGATGACGGAGGCCTGCTCATCCTCCTGAGCCCATGCCCCTGGGTCAGAGACATCTCCTGACCTTTTGCCCTAAGTTACAACGATGTCATTGTTTGTCCTGCGTCCTGTCTGTGTCTGAGCACCTTAAGGGCAGAAGCCCAGCCCACTCTGTGTATCTCTGTCTGGGAAACCTGTCTTGGACCCAACCCTCCCCCTTGGGCAGCTCCTGGGTCCCGAGCCCCCCTGCACGCCTGCCCCTCACCTTTTGCCTGTCCAGCCAGGTGCCCAGGCAGGCCTGGCGCATTGCCTGTGGCATGGCCTGCTCACTGCTGTTCCCTGCCTGAGTGGTCACAAACATGCAGAGCTGGCACTCAGAGTCTTGTGGCAGCCATTCTCCAGGCAGGGACCCCAGGGCAGGGAGGGCTAGAGAGAAAAGACAGCCGCGTTCCTGTCCTCACTGGCACAGTGCAGGTGGACCCAAGAAGGGGAGGGTCGTGCAGGGCTGTGGTTGGCAGGGGAGGGGGTGGGAGCAGGTGATGGGCAGGGGCTGGGGCAGCAGGCTCACCTGGGCCAGCGCTGTCCTCGCTGGAGCACCGGAGGACGAGGCCGCAGACCAGCTGGGGCAGCATGCGGCCTAGCAGCGTGTCCAGGAGGATGACAGAGTAGCGCTCAACCAGGCACTGGCAGATGCCGCCCACCAGCAGGGGGACCACGTGGCACACCTGGGCCACAGTCATGGCCAGTACACCCTGGGGTGGGGGCCAAGAAAGGACAGAGTGGGACCTTCCCCCGAAAGACCTGCTCAGGGGGCTTTGCAGACCTTCCCTGGACGCCTTGGAGAATTATCATGCTATTTGCAGACAGACACTGAACATCAGGGAGTCCAGGGGACTTGTCCAGAGTCACTGAGCTGGTGCGAGAACCAGGCCATAGACCCCAACGCTGACTTCAAAGACTCTGGAGTTGTTGAAATTGTTGAAATTCCAGAGTTTCTCAGAGAAGTGGACATTGCTCAGGTCACATGGCAGCCTGGGGCGGAGGCAGAACTAACCCGAGTCTTTTCCCTCCAAACCTGGCGGTGCCACGCTTCCCCCACAGGTGGACAAGCTCCTGTCTGTGGCTCCCAGAGTCAAGCAGTCCCTGGTTTCAGGAGCCCCATGGAGAAGTAAGGAGTATCCCCACCCTACCCCACCCTTGATTCCAAACACAACCTCCCTGCTGAAGAGCAAGGAGAGAGGATGCAGGCACGCTTATTCCTCCACTCCTTTATTCATTCAGCCAATTCATGTAAAGAACTTTCATATGTGAAATAAGCTACAGGGATCTACTGCACGTCTCAGGAAATATAGCCAATATTTTATAATAACTATAAATGGAGTATAACCTTTGAAAGTTGTGAATCACTATATTGTACACTTGTGAGTTATATAATATTGTACATCAACTATGTTTGTGTGTGTGTCCCCGGTTGCTTCAGCTGTGTTCGATTCTTTGCGACCCTATGGACCGTAGCCTGCCAGGTTCCTCTATCCATGGGATTTCCCAGGCAAGAATACTGGAGTGGGTTGTCATTTCCTCCTCTAGGGGATCTTCTCGACCCAGGGATCCTACCTGCACCTCCTGAGTCAGATTTTTACCTGCTGAGCCATCAGGAAGCCTGTACATCAACTATACTTCAATTTTCAGAGAAGGCAATGGCAACCCACTCCAGTACTTGTGCCTGGAGAACCCCAGGGACAGAGGAGCCTGGTAGGCTATAGCCCATGAGGTCGCTAAGATTCAGACACGACTGAGCAAATTCACTTTCAATTTTCACTTTCCACTTTCATGCATTGGAGAAGGCAATGGTAACCCACTCCAGTGTTCTTGCCTGGAGAATCCCAGGGATGGGGGAGCCTGGTGGGCTGCTGTCTATGGGGTCACAGAGTCGGACACGACTGACACGACTTAGCAGCAGCAGCAGCATACTTCAATTTTAAAAAAAGGACCAGTATGTGGCAGGCTGGCCTGGGCCCTGTTCCTGCCTGAAGCCCCCGCTGTCCCTCAGCATCAGGACACCCAAGGAAGGAGAACAGGGGGACATGTATATTTTGGGGATGTGACACCTTCCAAATGACACATCTCACCACAGGACCCGTTTTGCTTGCATCAGATCCCAACTTGTCCTCTCCTCCCGCTATGATGAGGGGCCCCAGCTCTGTCAAAGGCTGGCCATCTCCTTGTGCACAGGGTCCACCCTGCATCCCCCTCTGTTCTGCTCCATTGCTTCTCCCTCTTGCCCTTCCCTTTCATCAGCATGTGAACATGCTAAAATAGCTTCTGTCATTAAAAACCCTCACCCATCTTGGGGGTTCCCTGGGGGTCCTCTGGCTAAGACTGTTCTTCTACTGCAGGGGCTGCAGGTTCAATCCCTGGTCAGGGAACTAAGATCCCACAGGCCAAAAAGTGAAAAAAAAAGAAACAAACAAACCCAAAGTCTCACCCATCTTCTCTTCCCTTCCCAGAAAAACTTCAAGAAAGAGTTATCAATACTGAATGCTGTAGTTCTGTCTCTGGAACTCCTCCAAAAGAGCTTTCAAGGTCACCAGCAACCCCCCGGTCATGTCTCGTCGACCCGTCAGCAGATTTCACCCCAGTGACCACTCCCTCCATGCTGAAATGCTTTCTTCTCTCAGGCTCCACATCCTCACGCTGTGGTGTCCCCACCTCCCTGGCTGTCCCTCCTCAGGCTCATTGCTGGCTTTTTCTTCTTCCTCCACCTGGTCCACCCCACATCCCTGGATTTAAATCTTGTCTGTAGCCACGACTCTCAGACTGACGTCTCTGGACCTGGCCAGCGATCTGTCAGGCTGCCTGCTTGTTGCCTCCTCCTGTGCGTTATACAGGCAACTCGAACTTATCACGGCCAGGAGAGAAGTCCTAATTTTTCTGCCCAGACATGTTTCTTCTCAAATCCACCCATTTTAGTGGGGGGGGGGGCATTCCAAAGAGCCTGTTGCTCAAGCCAAAGTCCACAGAATCATGGCTGACTTCCCACTTGTCTTCATGCCCCTGCGGAGCCCACCTCCCAGACAGACCCCAGTTCCCCTGCTAGTTCCAGGCCCACCGTGCTTCCTGCCGTGGTCTCCTTAGGACTCACCTTGCTCTCATTGTTCCCTCCCTTCTGCCTGATACCATCTTCAAACACCAGGAGAGCGATCTTGCTAAAGTGTAAATCCAGTCATGGCTCCTCCTGCCTGAAACCCTTCCACAGCTGTGTACTGCCTTTAGAAGAAAGCCCAGGGCTTTCCTGGTGGCTGAGTGGTAAAGATTCCATATGCAATGCAGGAGCCACGGGTTCGCTCCCTTCCCCAAGAAGATCCCACACGCAGCTAAGCCGGTGCACCACAACGACTGAGCCCGTGCATCGGAACGACTGAGCCCGTGCTCCGCAACAAGAGAAGCCACCGAAGTGAGAAGCCTGAGCTCTGCAGCTAGAGAAAAGCCTGTGCAGCAACAAAGACCCAGCGTAGCCAGAAATGAATAAATAAATAAAACCGTAAGAAAGAAGAAGCAGAACAAAGCCCAGTGTCCCTTCACTTGGCCTACCCTCTGCTCTCTTCTCAACCTCTCCCGGCAGGCTGCGCGCTGCAGCCCAAGCTCATTCTGCTTAAGACTCTGCCCATTGGTCCTAGTTGTTCCTCAGGTCTCAACTTAACCTCAGGGATGCTTCCTGACCAACCATCCCACCCCCATTCTCCTGTCACTCTTCCTTCCCTCATCTGTCTTAATTCTCTGCTCTAACTCATCACTACCTGAAAAAAATCTCTCCCACTGCAATGCAGACTCAGGAGGGTGGACACGCCCTCAGTGAGCAGGCGGCCATACTGGCCCCATCTGGAAGGGCCAACAGGGCAGGTCTGTCCTCACTTGGGCCCCATGTCAAGGCAGGGCTGTCGGGCGATGGTCACTACAAAGTTTGGAAGACTCCATGTTCAGGGTGGGCAAGGATGGGGTGTCTATCTAATTCTTCTTTTGTAAAATGAAAGCACCTTTTCTTGGTTTCTTCCTTCCCTCCTTTTCCTCTCTCTTCCTTTCTTCCTTTCTCTCTTTCCCTTTCTTTCTCTGTCTCTTTTCCCCTTCCTTCCTTTCTTCATTTCTCTCTCCCTCTTTCTTTGTTTCTCTCTTTTTCTTTCTTTCCCAGCAATTTGGTATAGATTTTACTGGAACAATGTTTCACTTTGTTTCTGATACATACATATCCCAACCTTCAGGATATGAGGATATGACTCTGAATAGAAAACTTGAAAGCAGCATTTCCACAAAGACAACTGAGATTCTTTTCTGTATTTTGACACCTGGCATAGTGCCTGGAGGGCTTCCCTGGTGGCACAGAGGTAAAGAATCTGCCTGTCAGTGCAGGAGACCTAAGAGACGCAGATTCAATCCCTAGGTCAGGAAGATCCCCTGGAGAAGGGAATGGCAACCCACTCCCGTATTCTTGCCCGGAGAATTCCATAGACAGAAGAGCCTGGTGGGCTACAGTCCATGGAGTCGCAAAGAGTCGGACACGACTGAGTGACTGAGAACACACACATAGTGCCTGGCACCCAGTGAGGGCTTCACAATTGTTGAAGAAGCTCTAGTCCTGGCACTTAGAGGCCCAGCCCGAGGGCAGGGTGCCTCGGGTGGGAACAACGCACAAATGGCCCCCTCCTAACCTCTGAGGAGGGATGGGGGAGGTGGAGCAGAGGGGAGCCCTGTGCCCTGGACGACTCACCTTGGGAATCACAGCCTGGATTCGTTTGATCAGAGTCCGGCAGAGCCAGCAGAAGGGGAGAGGGATGGGGAACCGCTGCTGGGAGAGGTCCTGGTGGAAGAATCATGCTGGAGGCAGGCTGGACAGCAGGCTCGCCCAGGCTCTGCTCACCAGCCTCACCTCCTTCTCCTCTCCTCCTGCTCCCGTGTTAGGCCCTGTCTGTAGTTGCTAGTGCCCTTCCCGGCTCTGCCCCTCCCAGGTCAAGTGCTCCCAGCCTCCAGGGCCTCGGCTATGGCCCTGTTGCTCTGGATCCCCACCTCACCTGTGTCTGAGGCCCAGGCTTGGCCTGGAGGGCCCCTGGCAGCAGGGGGAGGGCCATCTTGTCCAGCAGAGGACCCCATGGCTCTGGCCCCTTCCCTGGCTCTGGGTGCCTGGGCTTGCATAGGCCCACGTGCTGACAGATGAACTTCGGGTTCTAGGGCACAACACAGGGTAAGGGGGTGGTTAGGGTGGGGGAGGGAGCCCCACTCCTGCTCAGTCTGGCTCAAGGATTCAGATACCAGGCCACTGTCTTTGGCCTGGAATGAGGGGAGCAGGCTGGTTTGGGGTTGTGGTTTAAGATTCTGTAGAGGGGATGGGGGAGACCAAAGGCAGAGAGGGAGGTCATGTGGGGGCTTTGGGGCACTTGTCTGTGGATGTGTGTGAATGAGTGTGAGCATGGATGTTTGTGGGAATGAAGGAGTATAAGTACATGAGATTGTGTCTTTTGTGTGAGTGTGCAGATGATGTGGTTTTTATTTTTTTTCTGGAGAAGAAACTCAAATTTTATTAGACAAACTGTTATTCTTTTTGCATTTTCTGTAATAAACCTTTAAACTACATGGACGCTGCCTTTCCTTAATCAAGAATGTGAGTTGTGAATTCAAAGGACAGAGGTCAAAATCAAAGCTTGACCAATTATTATCTGTGTATCTTTGGGTATTTATGTGTTCAGTCATATCCATGGGACTGACTGTATCCCTTCAGGCTCCTCTGTCCATGGAATTTTCCAGGCAAGAATACTGGAGTTTGTTGCCATTAACTACTCCAGGGGATCTTCCTGACCCAGGGATCGAACCTGTGTCTCTTGCATCTCCCGCGCTGGCAGATGATTCTTTACCACCAAGGCTTCCCTGGTGGCTCAGTGGTAAAGAATTCACCTGCAGTGCAGGAGACTGGGGTTTGATCCCTGGGTCGAGAAGTTCCCCTGGAGAAGGGAATGGCAACTCACTCTAGTATTCTTGCCTGGAAAATTCCGTGGACAGAGGAGCCTGGTGAGCTACAGCCCACGGGGTCGCAAAGAGTCGGACACAACTGGGTGACTAAGGACACACATTCTTGGGTGTTAACTCCTCTGAAGCAGTTGTTGGAAGATTCCTTTAATTACAGTATTTTAAGGACTTAAAGCTTAGAGCCTACTCAGAGTTAGCACAAAGTAGAATTTGTTATTCTTGTGGGATGCTGTGAGTTTTACCTGAGACTGCGGAGAAGGCGAGACTGGAAAGGAGACTGGAAAGGAGACTGGAAAATCCCATGGACGCAGGAGCCTGGTAGGCTGCAGTCCATGGGGTCGCTGGGAGTCGGACATGACTGAGTGACTTCACTTTCACTTTTCACTTTCATGCATTGGAGAAGGAAATGGCAACCCACTCCAGTGTTCTTGCCTGGAGAATCCCAGGGACAGGGGAGCCTGGTGGGCTGCCGTCTATGGGGTCGCACAGAGTTGGACATGACTGAAGTGACGCAGCAGCAGCAGCAGCAGCAGTGTGTCTGTAGTATGGATTTGTGACCCAGTGTATGTTTGTATGAAGAGTGTGAGGGTGTGTGTAGGTGTTTGCAAGCGTGCAGGCCCACTGTGTATAGCTTAGTGGGCGGGGCTGTAATCTGGGCACCAGCTGAGGGGCACTGAGCTTCCTGGACTGGGTGTGGGTAGGATGTGTGCGTGTCTGTGTGTGTGTGTGTGCTGGGGGTGACTCTGGGAAAGGGCAGGCATGGAGGCTGTGAGGCGAGGTGGGCAGGCCTCACCATCTGACTCTGGAAGTGGTCAATGATCAGAGGGAAGTAGGTGTCCAGCAGGTGGCGACACTGGGGCACCAAGAGTTTCAGCGGAAGGACATCGCACTCCTGCTCCAGGAATTTGCGCACTGTGTCCTGGGAGGCAGGCCAGAGAGAGGACTGTTAGCCTGGCCTCTCTGAGGTCTGCCCCATCTGAGCCCCTGGACATGGGGCCACTGCCCAGCTGACTGGTCACCTTCGCCCAGGGCTCTGGAGTTGGGAGGGTGCTAAAGGAGCTGGGTGGTTGGGCACAGGAAGGGTAGCTCCCCTTAGGAAAGACTGTGATGCTGAGATCACTCCCAGAACCCTCTCCCGACCAGGAGACCCCTGGTAAACCCAGGCATCACCCCCAGCTTGGAGATGCTCCTTTAAGAGGCTCACCTCTTCTTCCATCTCTTAACCTCCAAACTTCAATTCAGGGTATGGGCCTCATTACCTGGAAAATGGCCTCCTTGGCCATCTTGGTGAGGATGCGGGAGATGTTCTCACATTCCTGGCACAGGTCATCCTGAGGAGAGGGCCCCAAGGTGGAGCACGTGATGGGGGGCATGCTCCCAGCTCAGGTGGCTAAGGCTGACAGGGCACTCCAAGACACAGGCAAGTGTCCATGATCCCATCCCATCCCATTCATCCCATCCCATCCCATCCCACCCTGTCCATCCCATCCCATCCCATTCATTCCATCCCACTCATCCTACCCCATCCATCCCATCCGATCCCATCTCACCCCATCCCATCCAATCTCATTTATCCCATCCATCTCATCCCATCCCATCCCTTCTCACCCCATCCCCCCCATCCCATTCATCCCACCCCACCCTATCCAAATCATATTCTATCCCATTCCACTCCATCCCATCCTATCCCCTACAGGGGCTCCAATCCATCAGGCACATCCCGAGTCTACCCAGGACCCTTTACCCTGAGCCCTTTTGTCTCCCTACATCCTTGGATAGTACTCACGGCTTCCGCATGTCCCCAGACTTCCTGCAGGCAGTGTCCTAGGGCTCTGCACTGCAAAGCTTGCTCCAGACTTTGGCACCAGAATGTGGGGCCCTGGGCACAGGCCAGGGAGTAGGTGGTCCCCGCAGCTGCTGTTTGAAGCCAGAGAAACCCTGGGATCCATGCCACACCTGGTGCACTGGCCTCCCCCAAACTCCACACCTAATTTTACTGGGATGCACGGCTCTTAAACTTGCTAGAGTCAGACAGCTCTGGCTTCTCTTGCTCTGTGTGTTTATGCTAAGTTGCTTCAGTCGTGTCCAACTGTTTGAGATCCTTTGAACTGTAACCCCCCCAGGCTTCTCTGTCTCTGGGATTATCCAGGCATGAATACTGGAGTGGGTTGCCATGCCCTTCCCCAGGGGATCTTCCTGACCCAGGGATCGAACCCATGTCTCTTGCATGTCCTACATTGGCAGGCGGGTTCTTTACTATAGCATCGCCTGGGAAGCCCTCTACACGCTCTAGTGCCTACCAGCTGTATGACCTTGGACAAGCCCTGGAGTCTCTGAGTCAAGGCTCCCTCTTCTTTAAAATGAGGATAATGTCCAAACTAAGGATAATGCTTGGGACAGAGCCAGGGCTCAGCAAATGGTGGAGAAGTTTGCAATGCCCCCTGCACACCTGGCCCTGGAGGGTGGGGAGGCAAGGGGAGGCTGGGGGGACTCACCAGAGCCCAGACCACAGAGTATGGGCAGCAGCAGCAGCCACGGCAGCAGGCGTGACTTGGCCATGGCACCTCCACAGCCTGGACACCCTGCTTGGGGCGGGGGCCCTTATAGCTGGGGGCTGGGGTGTGGGGGCAGGGCTCTGTGGGAGCAGCGATGACCTCATGTTTGCCTTTGCCCTAGAGAGCCCTCCAGATGCTTTGATCCCCACCTCTTCCCAGCAGTGACACTCCTGCCTGCCCCCTGGCCACCCCCACCCTGCCATATCCTGCCCGATGACCTTCCCTGCTCCCTTTGCCGCCTTCCCACCCCCAAACACACATTCTTCCTCTCAGGGCCCTGGACTCCCTCCAACCTGGGGGCTCTTGATCCTTCACATCCAATCCCATCTCCCTGGGTTACGGAAGGGGAACTGAGACAGGACCAGAGTAGCAGGGGTGAGTCCCCTCCCTTCTCCATCCGGGGCCTCTCTGGCCTCCTCCGCTCTTGAGCAATGACTCTAAAGAGCTTCCTGCCTGGCTCTTGACCAGGGGCAAGCCCTGGAGGGGCGAGCCTGGAGATGGCCACCTACTGCGACCTTCTCCTTATTCTTTCCTCTAGAAAACTCCTCTGCTTCTCTGAGAACATGGCTGGCATCGATCAGAAGAGCGTTTACATGAAGCAAAGAGAAAAAAAAAAAACAACAACAAGTATCCCAAGTATCTGAGACAAGGGGCACAGCTTGGCAGCTCAGGGGGAAGAAACTGTCCTTCACAGTTGCCTGGTCAGGACCCCCTGGGCAGCGCACATCCAGGAATAAGCTGACCACCCATGAGGGGCAGACACAAGGGGTGAGGGCAGGGAGTCAGGTGCGGGCTCGTGGCCACCAGTGTGGCTGAGTCCTCTCCAGCAGAGGATCACGGGAGCTACTTCTGGCTCAGGCAGGTGGGAATCAGTACCACTGGACTCAGGATAGCTGAATGACTCTCAAGGTTGCACAGGGGTTTGGGCAGTTTCTGTTGGCCTCAAGCCCTCATCAGTATGACAAATTGTTGCTACCACAGGAGTCAGCCAAGAGTGTGTGTAAACATGTGACAAAGATGGGTCCCCGTGGTTTGAATTCCTCCTAAGAAGGTGGGACTGGTGAGCGTCTAACAGAGGAGATGCCCTGGCACACTCAGGACTGCCCTAGCAGCAGAGGGTGGGGGCTGCCTGCGGGGCGATGGTAGGGTGTCTAACTGTCTTCTTGCTCACAGCACACCGCACGGCAGGCTGGTTCAGCAGGGAGGCTCAGGTTCATGCAGTCACTCTGGGGCCCAGGCCCATCCTTCTGCTTGTTCTGCTGTTCCCCAGGCCTTGGGGTCCTCCCCTGGTTCCTCTGTATCTGGACGGCAGAAAGACGGGGAGTGGGGAGTTGAGGATCAGGCCCAAGAGTAGCCTTCATTTCTGCTCCCAGTTCGTGGGGCAGGACTCCATCACCCTGTCCCACTTAATGGCGGGAAGGCTGGGAGACCCCAGGCTCCCGGGCGCCCAGGGGAATGGGACCTAGGGTTGGACACATGGTATTGTCTCAGATCCATCATGCTAAACACAACACTGTGTGTTCTAGGGGGGTTTTCTGAATAGTGTGTCCACGGTTCCCATCAAATCCTCAAAGAGCCGCTCTCGCCTTCTGAGATAGCCCATGCTCTATCTTTGGAGTATGTCTCTGTCTAAATAAATCCATTTCTTACCTTTCACTTTGTCTCTCAATGAATTCTGTCTGCAATGAGACATCAAGAATCTGAGCTTCATTAAGTCCTGAAACTAGGCACTATGGATGCTTGCTGCTCTGGACTCACATCCTCGTGACACAGTAACTCCAGACGAAGGGAAGCCTACATTTGGCTCTAATTAGGTCACAGGTTTCCAAACCAATTGCTATGGCAGGAGGATAAAGCTGGCCTAGGCAGCTTCTGGGAGTGGATCAGGGGTCGGGGGCAGAGAGAATTTCCATTTGACAAGGTGACCAAATGTCTCAGACAACCACCTTGAAGTAAAGATACTGAAACTCCTTCAAGTGGGAGAAGTTAACTCGTATGCTGCCTCTAAGCACATAGACCCCAGATAAGTTGGACCTGAAGATTAATGATGCTGACTCCCAATTGCTTCACCACAAACTCATCAGAAGAAAGTCCGTGAGCTGATCACACCCTTTACTATAAACCATTGTATGAACTGTATGTAGAGTATGAACCATTACTATAAAACTCCTCCAAGTTAAGACACATACTTTTTTGAGGCTGGAGCCCACTGTGTCCCCTCTTGCCTGGCAAAGTAATAAAGCTATTTTCTTCTGCTTCAGCCCCCCTTCACCCCCAAATCCTCAAAGAGAGATCCAGGTCACCCCACTCTTTAGAGCTGCAATCCAAGAGGATAAAATAAACACACAAAACCAGTCATTGGCTGAGCTGCCTTGGCCCAGGGCAGGGGTGAGATTGTTGACCTCCTGGTCCCTGGGTGGGTCTCTGGTTTTTCTTGCTTTGATGTTACCTGCATCTCAATCTCTGATTAAAATTTTACTTCTCAGGGGTGGGAGGAGGGAGGAGAGGGTGGGCAGTTTGGGGTTAGTAGATGCAAACTATTATATATAGAATGGATAAAAAAGTAAACTCCTACTGTACAGAACAGGGAACTATCTTCAACATCCTGTGATAAACCATAATGGAAAACAATATAAAAAAGAATGGACACAGTTATATACA
Organism: Ovis canadensis; assembly: GCF_042477335.2. NCBI lineage: Eukaryota > Metazoa > Chordata > Mammalia > Artiodactyla > Bovidae > Ovis > Ovis canadensis. The sequence goes on from NC_091247.1 coordinate 57,623,533, forward strand.
TGTGTATAACTGAGTCACTTTGTTGTATAGCAGAAATTAACACACATTGTAAATAAACTCTCCTTAAATGAAAATAGATTAAAAAAGAGAAAAACAAAAAAATAAAAGGAAAAGAAAGAAAATAATATTGGGCTTCTACAGGGAGAGGCTGCATAGATGTGCTGTACAGCTAGTTGTCCTGACCCACCTTTTTTTTTTTTTTACCTATTTATTTTGTATTGATGAATAGCCAGTTAACAAACAAGGTTGTGATAGTTTCAGGTAAACAGCAAAGGGACTCAGCCATACAAATACATGAATCCATTCCCCCCTAAACTCCCCTCCCATCTAGGCTACAAAATGACATTGAGCAGAATTCCTTGCTGGTTATCCATTTTAAACAGTGGTGTGTACATGACCATCCCCAAATCCCTAACTATTCCTTCCCCCTATCCTCCCCACCCACTCAAACCCTGAAACCACAAGTTTGTTCTGTAAGTCTGTGAGTCTCTATTTTATAAGTAAGTTCATTTCCATCATTTCTTTTTAGATTTCACATATAAAGGATGTCATACAATGTTTCTCCTTCTCTGTCTGACTTATTTCACTCATCATGACATTCTCTAGGTCCAGCCATGTTGCTGCAAATGGCATTATTCCATCTTTCCAATGGCTTAGTGATATTCCATTGTAGATATGCACCACATCTTCTTTATCCAGTCCTCTGTTGACGGACATTTAGGTTGATTCTATGTCCTGGCTATTGTAAACAGTGCTGCAATGAACACTAGGGTGTATGCATCCTTTTGGATCATTTTTTTCACTAGATATATGCCCAGGAGTGGGATTGAAGCATCATACAGAAGCTCTATGTTTAGTTTTTTAAGGAACTTCCATACTGTTCTTCACAGTGGCTGTACGAATTTACATTCCCACTAAGATGGGCTCAATAAAGGACAGAAATGGTAGGGACCTAACAGAAGCAAAAGGTATTAAGAACAGGTGGCAAGAATACACAGAAGAACTATACAAAAAAGATCTTCACGACCCAGATAATCACGATGGTGTGATCACTCACCTAGAGCCAGACATCTTAGAATGTGAAGTCAAATGGGCCTTAGGAAGCATCACTATGAACAAAGCTAGTGGAGGTGATGGAATTCCAGTTGAGCTATTTCAAATCCTGAAAGATGATGCTGTGAAAGTGCTGCACTCAATATGCCAGCAAATTTGGAAAACTCAGCAGTGGTCACAGGACTGGAAAGGTCAGTTTTCATTCCAATCCCAAAGAAAGGCAATGCCAAAGAATGCTCAAACTACTGCACAATTGCACTCATCTCACACGCTAGTAAAGTGATGCTTAAAATTCTCCAAGCCAGACTTCAGCAATATGTAAACAGTGAATTTCCAGATGTTCAAGCTGGTTTTAGAAAAGGCAGACGAACCAGAGATCAAATTGCCAACATCTGCTGGATCATGGAAAAAGCAAGAGAGTTCCAGAAAAACATCTATTTCTGCTTGATTGACTATGCCAAAGCCTTTGACTGTGTGGATCACAATAAACTGTGGAAAATTATGAAAGAGATGGGAATACCAGACTACCTGACCTGCCTCTTGAGAAACCTGTATGCAGGTCAGGAAGCAACAGTTAGAACTGGACGTAGAACAACAGACTGGTTCCAAATAGGAAAATGAGTACGTCAAGGCTGTATATTGTCACCCTGCTTATTTAACTTCTATGCAGAGTACATCATGAGAAACGCTGGGCTGGATGAAGCACAAGCTGGAATCAAGATTGCCAGAAGAAATATCAATAACCTCAGATATGCAGATGACACCACCCTTATGGCAGAAAGTGAAGTGGAACTAAAGAGCCTCTTGATGAAAGTGAAAGAGGGGAGTGAAAAATTTGGCTTAAAGCTCAACATTCAGAAAACGAAGATCATGGCATCCGGTCCCATCACTTCATGGGAAATAGATGGGGAAACAGTGGAAACAGTGGCTGAATTTCTTTTTCTGGGCTCCAAAATGACTGCAGATGGTGATTGCAGCCATGAAATTAAAAGACGCTTACTTCTTGGAAGGAAAGTTATGACCAACTTAGACAGCATATTAATAAGCAGAGACATTACTTTGTCAACAAAGGTCTGTTTAGTCAAGGCTATTGTTTTTCCAGTGGTCATGTATGGATGTGAGAGTTGGACTGTGAAGAAAGCTGAGCGCCAAAGAATTGATGCTTTTGAACTGTGGTGTTGGAGGAGACTCTTGAGAGCCCTTTGGATTGCAAGGAGATCTAACCAGTCCATCTTAAAGGAGACCAGTCCTGGGTGTTCACTGGAAGGAGTGATGTTGAAGCTGAAACTCCAATACTTTGGCTACATGATGTGAAGAGCTGACTCATTTGAAAAGACCCTGATGCTGGGAAAGATTGAGGGCAGGAGGAGAAGGGGACAACAGAGGATGAGATGGTTGGATGGCATCACCAACTCAGTGGACATGGGTGTGGGTGGACTCTGGGAGTTGGTGATGGACACGGAGGCCTAGCATGCTGCAGTTCATGGGGTCACTAAGAGTTGGACACGACTGAGTGACTGAACTGAACTGAACTGACTGTGTATGAGGGTTCCTTCTCTCTACATCCTCTCTGGCATTTATTGTTTGTGGATTTTTTTGGTGATAGCCATTCTAGCTGATGTGAGGTGATAGCTCATAGTTTTTATTTGCATCTCTTTAATAATTAGTGATGGTGAACATTTTTTCACGTGCCTCTTGGCCATCTGTATGTCTTTTTTTTTAGTAACAATTTTTTTTTTATATCATGACTTTTTTCATTTAGTTAATTAATTAATTTTTGGCTGTGCTGGGTCTTTGTTGCCCTGTTGGCTTTCTCTAGTTGTGGCCAGCAGGGGCTCTTCTCTATCAATAGCTGCAGTGTGAGGGCTTCCCATTGTGGTGACTTCTCTTCTTGCAAAGCTTGGGCTCTAGGGTGCTCGGGCTCAGTAGTTGTGGTGCATCGGCTTAGTTTCTCTGTTGCAGGCATCTGGGATCTTTCCAGATCAGGGATCAAATCAGTGTCTCCTGCATTGGCAGGCAGGTTCTTTACCACCAAGCCACCAGGGAAACCAGCAATGAAATAGTATGTGGCCATATGAAGGAATAAAATTCTGATGTATGCTACAACATAGATGAACTTTAAAAACAAGATGCTCAGTGAAATGTCAGATGCAAAAGGACAAATAATGTATAGTTCTATTTATATGAGATTTCTAGAGCAGTCAAACTCATAGACAGAAAGTAGAGTGGTGGTTGCCAGGGGCCGAGGGGAGAAAAACTGAGGACTTAATGTTTAATGGGGACATAATTTCAGCGTTGCAAGATGAGAAAATGCTGGAGGTGGACGGTGGTGATGGTTACACAATATTGTGAATGTGCTTAATGCCGCTGAACTATATGCTCAAGATTGTTACAATGGAACTTCCCCGGTGGTCCAGTGGTTAAGACTCCTTGTTTCCAATTTGGAAGGTGCAGGGTCAATCCCTGGCTAGGGAATAAAGATTGCTAAAATTGTAAATTCAATGTTTTACCCCAGTTAAAAAGAAATGGGGTGGGGTGGAGAGAAGAGAAGGCAAGAAATAAGTCAAGCTGGAGGAGAGAAAAACTGTTTTCCTTTTTTTTTTTCTGTGGCTCCGATGCATGTGGGATCTTAGTTCTCTGGCCATGGATCAGACCTGTACCCTGCAATGGAAGCACAGAGTCTTGACTACTGGACTTCCCTGTTTCTCTTTTGTTTTGTCTTTTGTTTTCGTCTTTTTTCCCTCTGTTTTTCTTTTGATTGTGAGAAACACGAGGCTCCAAAGTGGGGACTTGAGAGCCTTCAAAGCTGAGACTCAAGAGGATCAGCCAAGTGTTATTACAGGTTGCATATTGAAATCTCTTTTATATCCTCTGAGAGATGAAAGGGAAGAGGAGAATTCCTATCAATTCCTTTTGTGGTTTCAGGCTGCACTTCCCCAACATTGCTCTTGGAGTGACTCATTAGGGTCTGTGACTTTCTTCCCCTCTCCCACCTCTGTTCTTTTATGGGGTGTGCTTTTTAAATTAATTAATTAATTAATTACTTTCTTTTTCACTGGGCTGGGTCTTTGTTAGGGCTTCCCTGTGGCTCAGAGGTTAAAGCGTCTGCCTCCAATGCGGGAGACCAAGGTTCGATCCCTGGGTCAGGAAGATCCCCTGCAGAAGGCAATGGCTACCCACTCCAGTATTCTTGCCTGGAGAATCCCATGGACAGAAGAGCCTGGTGGGCTACAGTCCATGGGGTCACAAAGAGTGGGACATAACTGAGCAACCAAGCGTGGGATGACTTGAAGAAATAATGACTCTATTTATTTATTTCACTGAATTAAGGGGACTTCCAAAGTGGCATAGCAGTAAAAGAATCCACCTGCCAATGCAGGAGATGTAAGAGACACATCTTCAATCCCTGGGTTGAGAAGATCCCCTGCTGTAGGAACTGGCAACCCATTCCGGTATTCTTGCCTGGAAAATTCCATGAACAGAGGAACCTGGCAGGCCACAGTCTATAGGATCACAAAGAGTCGGAAACAACTGAGTGATTGAGCACACACACACACTGAATTAAGAAAGGTACAGTGATACATAATCGGCAATGTGCCAGGTACTGTTCTAGGCACTGGAGATACATCTGTGAATAAACTCAGTATTGTTCTTACCTTCAAAGAGCTTCCCACCCAGTGGGTGCTGTTTAGGGAGCCGGATCAGAAGAAGCCTTTCTTCTCTAAAACCACAGCAAATATCTTATATTGTGTGTGCATGCTCAGTTGCTAAGTTATGCCTGACTCTTTGTGACTCCGTGGACTGTAGGCAGCCAGGGTCCTCTGTCCATGGAATTTCCCAGGCAAGAATACTGATGTGGGTTGCCATTCCCTTCTCCAGGGGATCTTCCTACCCGAGGATCGAACGCATGTCTCCTGCATTGCAGGCAGATTCTTTACCACTGAGCCACTTGGGAAGCAAGGCTGAAATTGGGATACATCCCACCCCTCAGCCCATCACTGTGCCATGAAAATGGGACACAGTGATTGGTTGGGAAGAGTCAGGCTCTGTCCTGGCAGATGACTGAAGTGATGGGGGACAGGGCCCTCAAATTCGCAATAGTGACACAAAAGGAAGACAGCAGATACTGGGAGGAAACCCTGATAACTATTTCTTCACACATCAGGAGCCTCAAGCTCAGGAAATTATGACCATGAGACTCCAAAGCTTAGTGGTTTAACACCACAGAGGTCTGTTTCATGTTCAAGTTCTTGTGCATAATGGGTGGCCAGGGGCTAGCTCATCACAGCCCCACCCAGGGGTACAGGCTGACACAGAGCACCATCTTGAACATTTTCACTCACCATGCCAGGAACATTCTACAGCTCAGAAAGGAACACACTTGACCTCTTGTTGTTGTTGAGTCACTAAATTGTATCCAACTCTTGGTATCTCCATGGATTGCAGCATGCCAGGCTCCCCTTCCTTCATTATCTCCCAGAGTTTGCTCAAACTCATGTTCACTGAGTTTGTGATGCCATTCAATCATCTCATCCTCTGTAGCTACCTTCTCCTCCTGTTGTCAATCTTTCCCAGCATCAGGGTCTTTTCCAGCGAGGGTCTCTTCACATCAGTTGGCCAAAGTATTGGAGCTTCAGCTTCAGCAACAGTCCTTCCAATGAATACTAAGGGTTGGTTTCCTTAAGAATTAGTTGCTTTGATCTCCTTGCAGTCCAAGGCACTCTCAAGAGTCTTTCCCAGCACCACGATTTGAAAGTAACAGTTCTTTGGCACTAAGCCTTCTTTATGGTCTGATTCTCACATCCATACATGACTACTGGAAAAACCATAGATTTGACTATATGGACATTTGTGGCAAAGTGATGTCTCTGCTTTTTAATATGCTGTCTAGGTTTGTCTTAGCTTTTCTTCCAAGGAGCAAGCGTCTATTAATTTCATGGCTGCAGTCACCATCTGCAGTGATATGGGAGCCCAAGAAAACAGATGTGAGAGTAGGACCATAAGGAAGTCTGAGCACCAGCAAATTGATGCTTTCAAATTGTGTGCTGGAGAAGACTCTTGAGAGTCCCTTGGACAGCAAGGAGATCAAACCAGTCAATCCTAAAGGAAATCAACCCTGACTATTCATTAGAATGCCTGTGGTGAAGCTGAAGCTCTAATACTTTGGCCACCTGATGAGAAGAGCCGACTCATTGGAAAAGACCCTGATGCTGGGAAAGATTGAGGGCAGGAGGAGAAGGGGGTGACAGAGGATGAGATGGTTGGATGGCATCACAAGCTTGATGAACACGAGTTTGAGCAAACTCTGGGAGACAGTGAAGGACAAGGAAGCCTGATGTGCTGTAGTCCATGGGTAACAAAGAGTCAGAAATGACTTAGCAACTGAACAACAACTAATAAGGGGGTCCTGAAGACAATGTTCCATGGGTCAAGGGCTTCAGGGAGCAAAATGGAGACAGATTAATGAAGGACATTGGCTGAGAGGCTGCACTGTCAACCCCATTGGTTCAGATGGACAGGGGAAGTGGTGCAAAGGATGAGCATTCGTCCTTCTAAGATGATTTATCACCTCTAACACTGATCTACTCTTCAAAACTTCAGCCACATGCTTGTTAAGCATGTGGTCAAGAGTTGGCAGTTTAAACAGCAGGGTTATGAGGACAAAACTCTGTGTGTGTGTGTGTGTGTGTGTATACCACACATTCAGGGTCCACTGAAGACATGGAGGACACAGTGCAAGTCCAGAGAAGCCTGTCTTTGGCAGAGTTCATTAGACTCTACCCACTTCTCTCTTCTCTGGAAGGCTTACTGGGATTATGAAAGTTACGTCAGTCAGTGTTCAATGCCAGAAAGAGAAACATCCCAGGTAGTTTGAGAGTAGGGGACTTAACACAGGGATTTGGGTCATTAAAAATGGTTGTGGGACTGAAGAAGCAGGCTCTGAAATGGGCTTCAAGGAATATTCCTGGAACTTTAAGAACTTGCCCTCAACGATTGTTTCTGAAGACAATTTCAAGCTGGTTCTACAGCTTAGAGTTCAAGAAGACACATCAAAAACTGCCATCCAGGGATTGGAAAGCCAATTTAAGAAGACTTCTGGTAATGGAAATGCTCCTGCCCCCAAATGTCACACTTCTATGACCTTGCTTCAGCAGCCAAAATCGTCAAAAGAGAATAGAGAGATGGTCTTGGGGTCAGTGTCCCAAATGCACGTCAGTGCATCTAATTGTAGACATGGTTTCACACCTAGACGCAAGTTGCAATGAATTCTGGTAAGTGTTGGTGTAACTTTCCAACCTTGTTAGGTTAAAAGAAGGAAAAAGAGGAGGTGAGAGAGTCTAACCATAATAGCCACCCAAAGCTGTCTTTGTCTGGTTTTCCTCTCTCGCATTTATATTTTGAGTGGTAAGCTGCTGCTGAGAGGTTTAAAAGTTTTTGTTTTTTAAATTGAAATAGAGTTGATATGGGTTTCCCTGGTGGCTCAGATGGTGAAAAAAAATCTACCTGCAATGCACAAAACCCAGGTTTGATCCCTATGTTGGGAGGATCCTCTGGAGAAGGAAATGGCTACCCACTCCAGTATTCTTGCCTGGAGAATCCCACGGACAGAGGAGCCTGGTGGGCTACAGTCCATGGGTCACAAAGAGTTGGACACGACTGAGTGGCTAACCTTGTACTTTGTCAGAACTGATATACAGTGTTTCAGGTGTACAGCAGTGATTGTTATACATATACATGCTTCTGCTGCTGCTAAGTCGCTTCAGTCGTGTCCGACTCTGTGTGACCCCATAGACGGCAGCCCACCAGGCTCCTCCGTCCCTGGGATTTTCCAGGTAAGAGTACTGGAGTGGGGTGCCATTGCCTTCTCCATACATATACATAGATATCTATTTTTTCAGATTCTTTTTGGTAATAGGTTATTACAAGATATTTAATATAAATCCTTGTGCTCTACTGTAGGTTGGAGAAGGAAATGAACCCACTCCAGCAGTCTTGCTTGGAAAATTCCATGGATTGGGGTGCCTGGTAGGCTACAGTACATGGGGTCACAAAGAGATGGACACGACTGAGTGACTTCACTTTCTTTCTTTCTATAGTTCCTTTTGAGAGGGAAATGGCAACCCACTCCAGTGTTCTTGCCTGGAGAATCCCATGGACAGAGGGGCCTGGTGGGCTGCAGTAAGTCTGCAGTGAATCTCATATTTACATAACAGTTTGCATTCAGTAGTTTTCTGGGTAACACAAATATCAGTATATACAAAAGTTAACTCATTTAACTTTAAAAAAGTTAAAAGTTAACAAAATTAACTCATGTAACTCATTACAAATTATCATTTGTAATATACAATGTTCCTGGACAGGTATAGACTGTTTCTTGGAATTATCATGTTTTGAAAAGAAAGCATTATTTAATGAATAGTATCAAAGTCTTAAAATATGCATTATAAAGAGGTATAAAAGTTAGAGGGGAAAGCAACAGTCCAGTTCATTTTTGTACGTTCTGTGTCTTCATTCTAACTCACTTAAAAATTATGATTTTGTTGTAGTTGTAAGTTTTGATTAGCTTTAATATTAAAACTAAGTTGTTAAAATATAAAAGAATTATTACTGACTTTTCAATTTGCTCAAGATTATGAATTAAAAGTGGACACAGCGGAGTTTCCAGTTGACAAATGGAACTGCAAATAATGTTTTCTTTCTCTCTCTCTCCCTCTTTTTTTTTTTTGAATGTTCTGGGTCACCACTGAAGTGTGTGGTTTTTTCTCTTTTTTGTCTAGTTGTGAAGCTCAGGCTTCTCTTATTGTGGAGCATGGGCTCTAGAGGGCTCAGGCTCAGTAGCTGTGGCCCAAGGGCTTAGTTGCCTTGTAGACCATGGGATCTTAGTTCCCTGACCAGGGATTGAACCCACATCCTCTGCATTGGAAGACAAATTATTAACCACTGGACCACCAGGAAAGTCCAGTATGATGTCTCTTATTAATCTTGTGACAATTAAACCAATCGACTGTAATAGTAAGAAAACTGTTGACAAAGTAGAACCAAGAAATGTTCCTCTTCAAATATGCTGGAGTCTGTACTTTCAGTAAAAAGATGACTACCTGAAGTAGCACAGATGGTTACCGGGTACCAAGAAAACAGATAATAAGCTTGGACAAGAGTATTTTTTAGAGCTCACATTATAATTGGAGAGGGATAAAAAGGGAAAAGAGAGAATAGTCATCATTCATACAGGAAGTTATCCTCAATAGCCTGTCCAAGGATCATAACTTCTGATCAGAGGTTATAAGTCATAGATAAAGTCATCACCATGCAAAATGACAGGCAGTAGCATTGAATGCTGACAAAGACTAAAAAAACTGTGCCTTCAGATTTTAATACATAATTGGAGCTCCCAAAACAAGCAAGAACTAATAAAATAAAATTTTATTTAGACCTCTCTACAACCGGACCTGCCTCTTGAGAAACATATAGGCAGGTCAGGAAGCAACAGTTAGGACTGGACATGGAACAACGGACTGGTTCCAAATAGGAAAAGGAGTACATCAAGGCTGTATATTGTCACCCTGCTTCTTTATCTTATATGCAGAGTACATCATGAGAAACACTGGGCTGGAAGAAACACAAGCTGGAATCAAGATTGCAGGGAGAAATAACCTCAGATATGCAGATGACACCACCCTTATGGCAGAAAGTGAAGAGGAACTAAAAAGCCTCTTGAAAGTGAAAGAGGAGAGTGAAAAAGTTGGCTTAAAGCTCAACATTCAGAAAACGAAGATCATGGCATGTGGTCCCATCACTTCATGGGAAATAGATGGGGAAACAGTGGAAACAGTGTCAGACTTTATTTTTCTGGGCTCCAAAATCACTGCAGATGGTGACTGCAGCCATGAAATTAAAAGACTCTTGCTCCTTGGAAGAAAAGTTATGACCAACCTAGATGGCATATTCAAAAGCAGAGACATTACTTTGCCAACAAAGGTCCATCTAGTCAAGGCTATTGTTTTTCCAGTGGTCATGTATGGATGTGAGAGTTGGACTGTGAAGAAAGGTGAGTGCCGAAGAATTGATGCTTTTGAACTGTGGTGTTGGAGAAGACTCTTGAGAGTCCCTTGGACTGCAAGGAGATTCAACCAGTCCATTCTAAAGGAGATCAGCCCTGGGTGTTTTTTGGAAGGAATGATGCTAAAGCTGAAACTCCAATACTTTGGCCACCTCATGAGAAGAGCTGACTCATTGGAAAAGACTGATGCTGGGAGGGATTGGGGGTAGGAGGGAAAGGGGACGACAGAGGATGAGATGGCTGGATGGCATCAGTGACTTGATGGATGTGAGTTTGAGTGAACTCCGGGAGCTGGTGATGGACAGGGAGGCCTGGAGTGCTGCGATTCATGGGGTCGCAAAGAGTTGGACACGGCTGAGCGACTAAACTGAACTGAACAACCAAATAGAAAAATCAAGGTTATGATTTTTCCAATAGTCATGTATGGATGTGAGAGTTGGACTATAAAGAAAGCTGAGCACCGAAGAATTGATGCTTTTGAACTGTGGTGTCAGAAAAGACTCTTGAGAGTCACTTGGACTGCAAGGAGATCCAACCTGTCCATCCTAAAGGAGATCACTCCTGGGTGTTCATTGGAAGGACTGATGTTGAAGTTGAAACTCCAATAGTTTTGCCACCTGATGTGAAGAGCTGACTCATTTGAATAAACCCTGATGCTAGGAAAGATTGAGGGTAGGAGGAGAAGGGGACGACAGAGGATAAGATGGTTGGATGGCATCACCGACTCAATGGACATGGGTTTGGGTGGACTCCGGGAGATGGTGATAACAGGGAGGCCTGGCGTGCCGCAGTTCATGGGGTCGCAAAGAGTTGGACACAACTGAGCAACTAAACTGAACTGAACTGACTGAATGCTTAAAAGTACAAAATCCCTATTTTGACCTTTCCCCACATCGTGCTTCTGGCAGCCACTGATCTATTCTCTGTTTCTATGAGTTCTGGGTGGTTTTTTTTTTGTTTGTTTGTTTCCTTTCTAGATTCCGCATGTAAGAGAGATCTTGTTGTTTTAATTGTAGCCATTTTGATGCCATCATTTCATGGTAGTTTTAATATAGAATCCCCTCATGAGTTATGGTATTTAACACTTTTTCAAATATTTATTGGCTATTTTTCCTTTATGAAGTTCAAATATTGTGCCCATTTAAAAGAATCAGAGTGTTTTGCTATTATTATTGATACAGTACTTGCTGTGATAAAGAACCTACGAACAGACCCACATTTATACAGTCATCTGATTTCTGACCCAGATGACAAAGCAATTTAACGGGAAAATGAAAATCTTTTCAACAAATTGATCTGAAGCAACAGAATTTCAACCCAGCTCATTTGAGATGAATCACAGACCTAAATGTAGAAAACTATAAAACTGCTAGAAGAAACAAGAGGATATCTTCATGACACTGGGGAAAGCAAAGATTTCTTGAAGAAGATTGACTTGCAATGGGCCGGTCCATGGGACCCCATGACCGCAAATGGCTAGGACTTGTGGACTTGTGCTAGGTTCTTGTCACGTGGGACCCCAGGGCCCCTTGTCCATACCCCTTAGCACCCCAGAAAAGGGCTTGCTGGAGTATCTGATCTTACTGAATTCCCCAAAGTAAGTATATGTGTGTATTTACTGATATGTGTATTTACTGAATATGGCAAAGAAAGACATGAGTCACCTTCCTGGGCTTTTCCCCCTTCACTAATGTGGTCTCCACACATACGCCATGGTCTCTTCATGTGGTGAGAAAAGAGGAGGCTTGTGGGTGGGGCTTGGGGGTAGTACCTGACCCGCTGGCCGTAGGGGAAGCAGCTCTAGCCTGGAAACCTAGCTGCTGCTGCTGCTAAGTCACTTCAGTCACGTCCAACTCTGTGAGACCCCATAGACGGCAGCCCACCAGGCTCCCCCATCCCTGGGATTCTCTAGGCAAGAATACTGGAGTGGGTTGCCATTTCCTTCTCCAATGCATGAAAGTAAAAAGTGAAAGTGAAGTTGCTCAGTCGTGTCCGACTCTTCGCGACCCCATGGACTGCAGCCTACCAGGCTCCTCCATTCATGGGATTTTCCAGGCAAGAGTACTGGAGTGGGGTGCCATTGCCTTCTCCAGGAAACCTAGAGGTAGGGCCAATATGGACTGGGGAGGAACTTAGACTTTGGAGTCTGAGTTCAAATCCCCAGACCTATTGGATCTGAGCTGTGTGTCCTTGGAAAATTCACTGGACCTCTCTGAGTCCTGATTTCCTTATATGAGGTGAACCAGTTTGATATCAGATGACTATATGGACTTAGGAATTAAGGACTGATCAGACAGCAGAAGCCAGGTGGTGCTCGTGGTAAAGAACCCGCCTGCCAATGCAAGAGATGTAAGAGTTTCAGGTTCAATCCCTGGTCTGGAAAGATTCCACATGCAGGGAGCAACTAAGCCCATGTGCCACACCTACAGAACCTGTGCCCTAGAGCCTGTGCTCCTCAACAAGAGAAGCCACTGCAATGAGAAACCCATGCACCAGGCTTTGCTTATCGCAACTAGAGAAAGCCCACACGCAGCAATGGACACCCAGTGCTGTCAAAAAATTTAAAAGAAAATTTAAAGAAAGCTACTTAAAAATCATTTTATGGTATAAAATTATATATAAACATATATTTATCTATAAATATATGCATTTAAAAGTGTAAATGGGTATTTCTACAAATCTTTTATAATTAGCTAATTTCCAGTTTTATTGAGATCTCAGTTGACATATAGCATTATGTAAGTTTAAGATATACAACATAATGATTTGACTTACATTCATCATAAAATTATTATTACAACAGGTTAGTGCATATCCATCACCTCATATAAATATAACAATAAAAAAATGGAAAAAAAGTTTTATTTGTAATAAGAGCTCTTAGGATTTACTATCTTTACAATTTTCATTTATAATGCACAGCAGCATTCATTATCTTTATCATATTGTACCTTACATCCTTAATATTTACTTATCTTATAACTGGACATTTGTACCTTCTGACCATCTTCACCCAATCCCACCCCTTACCCTACCACCCCAGCTTCTGGTAACCACAAATCTAATCTCTTTTTTCTAAGAGTTTGTTTTTGAAGTATAATTGACCTACAACATTATGTTAGCAGAGTTCCAAAGAATAGCAAGGAGAGATAAGAAAGCCTTCCTCGGTGATCAGTGCAAAGAAATAGAGGAAAACAACAGAAAGGGAAAGACTAGAGATCTCTTCAAGAAAATTAGAGATACCAAGGGAACGTCTCATGCGAACATGGGCTCAATAAAGGACAGAAATGGTATGGAGCTAACAGAAGCAGAAGATATTAAGAAGAGGCGGCAAGAATACACAGAAGAACTGTACAAAAAAGATCTTCACCGCTCAGATAATCACGATGGTGTGATCACTCATCTAGAGCCAGACATCCTGGGATGTGAAGTCAACTGGGTCTTAGGAAGCATCACTACGAACAAAGCTAGTGGAGGTGATGGAATTCCAGTTGAGCTATTTCAAATTCTAAAAGATGATGCTGTGAAAGTGCTGCACTCAATATGCCAGCAAATTTGGAAAACTCAGCAGTGGTCACAGGACTGGAAAAGGTAAGTTTTCATTCCAATCCCAAAGAAAGGCAATGCCAAAGAATGCTCAAACTACCACACAATTGCATTCATCTCACATGTTAGTAAAGTAATGCTCAAAATTCTCCACGCCAGGCTTCAGCAATACGTGAACCGCGAACTTCCCAATGTTCAAGCTGGTTTTAGAAAAGGCAGAGGAACCAGAGATCAAATTGCCAACATCCACTGGATCATCGAAAAAGCAAGAGAGTTCCAGAAAAACGTCTATTTCTGCTTGATTGACTATGCCAAAGTCTTTGACTGTGTGGATCACAATAAACTGTGGAAAATTCTGAAAGAGATGGGAATACCAGACCACCTGACCTGCCTCTTGAAAAGTCTGTTTGCAGGTCAGGAAGCAACAGTTAGAACTGGACATGGCACAATAGACTGGTTCCAAATAGGAAAATGAGTACGTCAAGGCTGTATATTGTCACCCTGCTTCTTTATCTTATATGCAGAGTACATCATGAGAAATGCTGGGCTGGATGAAGCATAAGCTGGAATCAAGATTGCCAGGAGAAATATCAATAACCTCAGATATGCAGATGACACCACCCTTATGGCAGAAAGTGAAGAGAACTAAAGAACCTCTTGATGAGAGTGAAAGAGGAGAGTGAAAAAGTTGGCTTAAAGCTCAACATTCAGAAAACGAAGATCATGGCATGTGGTCCCATCACTTCATGGGAAATAGATGGGGAAACAGTGGAAACAGTGTCAGACTTTATTTTTGGGGGCTCAAAATCACTGCAGATGGTGACTGCAGCATGAAATTAAAAGATGCTTACTCCTTAGAAGGAAAGTTATGACCAACCTAGACAGTATATTAAAAAGCAGAGACATTACTTTGCTAACAAAGGTCCATCTAGTCAAGACTATGGTTTTTCCAGTGGCCATGTATGGATGTCAGAGTTGGACTATAAAGAAAGCTGAGCGTTGAAGAATTGACGCTTTTGAACTGTGATGTTGGAGAAAACTCTTGAGAGTCCCTTGGACTGCAAGGAGATCCAACCCGTCCATCCTTAAGCAAATCAGTCCTGAATATTCATTAGAAGGACTGAAGCTGAGACGCCAATACTTTGACCACCTGATGTGAAGAGCTGACTCATTTGAAAGACCCTGATGCTGGGAGAGATTGACGGTAGGAGGAGAAGGGGACAACAGAGGATGAGATGGTTGGATGGCATCACTGACTCAATGGGCATGAGTTTGGGTGAACTCCAGGAGCTGGTGATGGACAGGGAGGCCTGGTGTGTTGCAGTCCATGGGGTCACAAAGAGTCGGACATGAGTGAGCACTGGACTGAACTGAACATAGAGATTCAATATTTCTATAAATTTCAGAATGATCCTCACTATGAGTCTAGTGTCATCTGTCATCTGTCAATATTCCTATAAATCTGCTTGGTGAACTTATAAGTAGTCTCATTTATTGTTTATTTCTTATCTGAGTAAAGTGTTTTCAATAAAAAATAAAAATAAGAGATCAAAAGTGCTGAAAATGCTTAAATTCCTTGCTCTTTAGTCTGACATTCAGTGGCTTCCATACAGGTAGGAATAAAGATGGTGTGTTTCTATGTGTGTGTGTGAATTAAGAGTATCTGAAAGTGTGTGGCTGTGAATTAGTGTGAAGATACATGAATATGTGGGTGTCCAGGAGGGTGTGTGTGAGTGTGTCAATTTGTGAGTGCTTTGGAGAGTGTGTGACTGTCAGTTCGTGTAACTCTGTGTAAGTGTGTGACATGAGTTAGCGTGAGTGTGTCTGCTTCTCCGGGGTTGGGGTGAACAACCTGAAAGGACTCAGGGGATCCCCACCCTTCTCAGTTCAGTGCAGTTCATCGTAGGCTGCAGCACTGTGAGTGCTTGCCCCATTCTCGACTCTTCAAAAGGAAAAGAAGTGGAGTGAGGAGGACCCCAGCTCTTCTCCTCACAGAGAGGACAGTCAGGGTTCTGCCCCCGACAGTCAATCACAGTTGCAGAGAGTCAGTTACCATCTGCGGTGGCGCACGTCTGTCTGTCTCTTTCTTGTTTTCATGAAGATTGCTGCTTGGGCTCCAGAAGCTGCTAGGCCAGTGGCCTTCCTGGTCACACAGGCCTGAGAAGGTGGCTGGATCAGCTACCATCACTCAGTCCCTCAAATCCTTCTTGATCAAAAGATTTTGTGGCCAAAGTTGTTGGGAAAGACTGAGAACTCAGTTCAGGATCCACAGCCCACCCTATCATGGTAAAGGTGCTGAGAAGTCCCATGGCAAGCACCTAAACCTGTGGAATCTTCTAGCCCTGCATTTTCACATGAGGACTGGAGCCCCACCTCCCACTCCCCTTGACAGCACCTATTAATCTCCCACAGAACCAGCATTTACAGAACCCATGTTGGGGTTATCCTCTAGTTCACATTAACAGCCTATACGTGCCAGCACATCTCAGGCTACCAAGCTTCCTCAGACATACAAACACGCCGCCTTGGGGCCCTCCGAGGAGACAACACTAAATACATTTTTACAGATAAGGGGCCAAGGCAGCTAAGAGATGGAGTATCTTGCTTAAGGCACCCCCAGTTCATAAGAGGCTAGCCTGCCTTGGGACTCCATCCTTTTTGTTCTCAGTAGAAGCTCAGTGGAGAGCTTAGCCTTGCATGGGCTCAGGAAACATGCAGCATTTTAATATTTTATTTATATTTATTTTTATTTATTTGCCTGTGCTGAGTCTTAGTTGCAGCATGTGGGATCTAGTTCCCAGACCAGGGCTCAAACCTGCCCCCTCCTGCACTGGGACCATGGAGTCTTAGCCACTGGACCACGAGGGAGGTCCCAACATACAACATTTTAGAGGAAGAGGCTCAGCTGATGCCTGGGACTCAGACATTGATGGGATTCCTAGGGAGGTGGGAGGAGGTGGCTTATTAGAGATAACACTAAAGGGGGGTTGGGATTCCCCCCTAATTCAGTGGTAAAGAATCCACCTGCAGTACAGGAGAGGCAGGAGACGCAGGCTTGATCCCTGGGTCGGGAAGATCCCCTGGAGGAGGCCATGGCAACCCACTCCAGTGTTCTTGCCCAGAGAATCCCAAGGAAATAGGAGCCTGGTGGGCTGCAGTCCGTGGGGCCACAGAGAGTCAGACACCGCTGAAGCGGCGGAGCAAGCACGCACAGGGGGATTGAGGGTGGGAGGTGCTGAAGGGGGTGCTGATTTGTCCTGGCTGGACACCTCTGCCACTCCAGCAGCTGGAGGTGAAAGGCCTGAAGGAGACGGAAGGGGGCTTCTCGTCCCTACAATGCCTCCTGTCAGCCCTGTGGCTCCTGTCAGTCCCTCCTGTTCACTCAGTTTCCTCATCTGAACCATGGAGAAGTTGACTTAAGGTTGTCAGACAAACTATGGCATGCCCAGCTTAATTTGAATTTCAGGTAAACAGCAAATAGTTTTCAGTGTAAGTATATTCCATGCAGTATTCGGGACATACGGATACTAAGAAATTAATTTTATCTAATATTCAAATTTAACTGGATGAAAGTGAAAGTGAAGTCTCTCAGTCATGTCTGACTCTTTGTGACCCCATGGACTGTAGCCTACTAGGCTCCTCTGTCCATGGGATTTTCCAGGCAAGAATACAGGAGGTGGTTGCCATTTCCTTCTCCAGGGGATCTTCCCAACCCAGGGATCGAACCTTGGGTCTCCCGTATTGCGGGCAGATGCTTTAGCATCTGAGCCACGAGGGAAGCTCAAATTTAACTGGGTAGCCTGTATTTTTCTTACATATGAGGGCCAATGGCCTTTATGACACAGATGACTATTCAGAGGCCCGAAAGTTGGGACCAGACCCCTGGCTGGGGCTCCCGTCCTTTCCACTGGTTGTCTCTTCCCATCAGCCAGGTCACAGCCAGGCTGGGCTGAACCCAGCTCTGAGGGAAAGGCCTGGCCTCCTTGATGATGGTGAGAAGGCTGGTGTGGGTCTAGGGGACCCAGGGTGCCCATGCAGCTCATGATCAGGGTCCATGAAGTTGGAGAATGCAGGGCTGGGAGGAGGAGCTGTCAGGATCTGCTCTGAGGGCACCTTTTTCTACACCTGAATCAGGTAGTGCTACACTGGCTTAAATGGCTGGAAGGAGACCCAGGATATGAGAAGGATGATGTAGCGACACCAGCCCGGACCTCTGGGGTGGGAGGAAGAGATGAGGCAGGGGGCACAGATGCTCACCTGGCCGAGGGCCCTACCCTACCCCTCGGTAGTGGGGACTTCTCCTCCCGTTACCACATCAGGGCAGGGTGGGCCTCACGGCGGCCAATGCTCTCCATCAACACCCGGCTCTGCTCAGATAGTTCTAGTACTGGGCAGGGCGGGTGGAGAGGGGTGTGTGGAAGCTCTGAGGTACACTCCTCCTCCCACTTCTCCACAGACTGGCACTTTTTTTGTGGTAAACCCAGTGACATGGGAGATGGCTGATAAGAGGAAAAGGACCCTGCCTGGTCAGATTGCCGAGTTCCCAGACTCTATAAAACAGGCTGTGGAGGGAGGCTGGGCAGCTGCCCACCATGACCTCTTGGGCCGTTCTGCTCATCGCCTCGGTGCTCCTGGTCGCCCCAGGTGAGGATGTTCCCTCAGGGTAGATCCCGACAGCTGCTTCTCCTCCCAGCCCTGCTGTCTCAGGCTTTGTGGACCCAAGGTCACCTCTGGTCCCACAGCCTTCTCACCATCACCACAGAGGCTGGGCCTTACCCTCAGAGCCAGGTTTAGCCCGGCCTGGCAGTGACCTGGCCAATGGGGAGAGAGAGCCAGTGGGAAAGAAGGGAGCCCCAGCCAGGGGTCTGGTCCCACCTCTCCTGCTCAGGCTATGGGGCCCAGGGGGCTCCCTTTCTCTTCCTGGGCCGCTGGCTCTTCGTCTGCGTCATGAAGATCTCTGACCCACCAGTGCGTCTGAGGTTTCTTCTGGCCCACGATGGCCAGGGGATGACAGGGTATCTGAGTGAATGGGGACCTCTCACTGTTCCAGACTCCCTCCCTTGTCCCCACACCTCCTCTCTCCCAGTGCCCGGGCTCACTGTAAGTTCTAATGGCTTAGCTGAGCGTAAGGACCCTTCTGGAGGGGAGAGCTGGCTGGGCTGGGCCATCTGACATGAGGTATTTTTTGTTTTTTTGTTTTTTGAGAAAAGAGAAAAAGAAAAGCAATCCCTTGAAAGAAGATGAGGGAAGTTTCCTTTTAGATGGGCCCCAAATCTCTGTGTGTGTGTGAGAGAGAGACATACACATAAAGAGTCAGACAGACAAGACGGAGAAACAGAGAGACAGAGAGAGTGGTGCAATGGTGATGGCTGGGGGGACTTATCCTCTTTGCTCTCCGAGGAACTTGAGAGTGTATGTTTCTCCTGACAGTGGGTCAGAGCAGCCCCAGGGCAGAGCAGGGCAGGAGGCCCCCAGGTCCCCTCACAAGGCCGCCTCCCCGTCCTGGGCACCAGCTGCCTCCTGGGCTCTCCCCAGCCAGAAGCAGTGACTTCTCCTCTCCCTCTGTCTGTGGAGGGCTGCTGATGCTGTTTCTTCCCCAGGGCTGGCCTTTTCCGGTCTGACTCCTGAGTGTCACGACCAGGCGACGGCCCATCTGAGCGATGGAGACGAGTTGTGCCAGGGCCTGGCCCCGGAGGATCCCCAGGTACGCGGATGGCTTCCTGCTGCCCCCCTACCGTCCCTCTCCTTCCTCTCCTCCCTGGGCAGTGCCAGGGGCGAGGGTCTGGAGACCGAACTGGTCAGGGGCTGGGGAGGCAGGGCGGGAGCTGAAGAGGCTGGTTTTGTTCACACTGGTGCCTGACTACGGGGTAGGGGCTGCACTGGTGGCTGGGCCCTCCCCAAGAGCCTCCTCCTTGTCTGACGGTAGAACAGCAGAGGGGCAGATGCTGGGCTGGGGAGGGTGCTGTGGGTGTGGGGGCAGGTCGTGGGGTCTCTCAGCCTCTCTAAGACAGGCAGAGAGATGGGCAGGGGCCAGCCAGTCTGGCTCAGGTCCTCATATGGACAGATAGGTCATGGGTCATCCTACTGGCTGGAAAGCTCCCAGGGGACCCTTCCTGGTGCCCTTCCAAGGTTGGGGTGTCTGAGAGACCACTCTGAGGGACTTCCTTTTCTAATAGGGTGACCTGGCGCTCCAAGGAGAGGAGGTGAACCCTTTCTGTGATCTTTGTCAGGAGATAATGCAGATGTTGGAGTACATGGTGGGAAATAAGCCCAGCAAGGTGAGACGGGAGGCTTGTGGAGCCTGGTGGGTGGAGAGGTGCCCCTGAGGGGGTGGGGAGGGTGGGGGATGGTGAGGAGGGCTGCCAGAATGGCTGACAGTCTGTGGGCTCCTCAAATGTGTGCCAATGGACTTTGGAGAATTCCCTCAACTTGTGGCACTCTGGGAGTATGAAAGTGGGAGGAAGGGTGTGTGGTTTCCATCAAGTTCTCGAAGGGAGCCTGTCCCCAGAGCAGGTAGGGACCTCCCATTCATGTCCAGGATATGGCTCTAGGAGGTTGGTTCCAGATCAAGCCTGAGTCAGGAAAGGTAAGTCCCAGGTTCTCCACATCTGAGCTGTATGGTTTGGCCACGTCATAAACACTTTGTGAGCATCAGTTTTCTTACCTAGGCAATCCAAGTTGCCTAGGACTTTTTTTAAACAGACGATTTTATTAATGTATTTATTTGACTGTGCTGGGTCTTGGTTGCCTCTCAGACTTTCTCTCTAGCTGCTCTGAGTGGGGGCTACTCTGTCACTGGGGTGCTCAGGCTTCTCACTGTGGTGGCTCCTCCTGTCGCGGAGCGCTGGCTCTTGGCATGCAGCCTCAGTAGCTGAGACGCGTGGGCTCAGCAGTTGTGGTTCCCGGGCTCTAGAGCACAGGCTCAGTGGTCGTGGCGCACCAGCTTCCTTGCTCCCCAGCATGTGGGGTCTTCCTGGATCTCAGGTCCTCTCCTGCACTGGCAGGCGGATTCTTCGCCATGAGCCACCAGGGAAATCCTGCCTAGGTCTTTTAAAGGAGCCGAAAAGTAGGATGTACTTAGCTCCAGCTTAATCCTTAAGAAGTGGATGTATCATCACAAGAATCATAGTTTCACTCTCCCCCAGCCCCCCTTAGCTCCCTCGACCTGCTCAGCCCTCTGTCTTCATCCCGGGATCCTCAGATTTATCCTCTTCCACTGGGATGGCAGGATAAGATATTCCAAAATCAATGAACCAAGGCTTCAAGTTCAGATTCCCTCCTAACCCACTGCACCCCGCCCCCCCCCCGCCCCCAACCCAGCACCAGTCAGGCCCTGGACCCAGAAGCTATGTAGGCAGATCCTTTAAAGTGGGTCTGGGCACCACTCTCCACCAGAAGACAGGGCCCAGTTATATAGGAGCTGAGAATCGGCAGGACCAATTGTCTTTTCCGGAACCCCTGCTGGTCAGGTTTGGGCCAGGACTCAGGGATGAGGAATAGGGGCTGAGACCTGTCTCTCCAGTCCCCGCTCGGGTGGCCACCAGGCACCAGCTCCCTGGCCACTGGTCCCATTGCCAGACCCATCTGGGGACCAAAGCTGCCAGGGCCTGCAGAAAGGCAATGCCAGGCAGGGTTCACCTGAGGCCTGTTTCCTACCACGGCGCTGCTGCTCCAGAATGTCATCATCCGTGCCACCTCCAAGGTGTGCAGAAAGATGGGGCTGCTGAGAAGGTGTTGCAACAAGATCATGAAGAAGTTTCTCCACCGCATCTCTGCAGACATCATAGCTAGGAAGAAGCCTCAGGCCATCTGTGTGGACATCATGCTGTGCAAACGCAAGGCAGGTACGTGCAGAGGGAATAGCAGGGAGTTATTTCCTGACAGCCTCCCCATGAATGTGCAATAGAGTTTAAAATCACAGGAAGGCACCTGTCAGAGAGAACTTCCTAAGCAGCTCACACCTGCCCCTCCCAGCTTTCTTGCCACATGGCACATGACTCCAACCACTCCCAACAGGAACTGTGTGGAGCAGATGGGTAGGTGGACTTTGGCTCCTACCAAAGTCCTTTCTCAAACATTTGAGAAAAACTCCTAACAGCCTGAGGCAACACCCCCCCCCCCGACCCCCGCCGCTCCCCATGCTCCCGCAAACAGTCCTAGAGTAAAATCAGGTCCCCATTTCTCCTCAGCTGTGTGACCTTGGGCAAGTAGCTTAACCTATTTGAGCTTGAGTTTTCTCACCTGTGAAAGGGGGATAATGACTCCTGTTTCTGAGGTTGGGGTGAGGACTGAATAAGACCATCATGTATGACAAGGTTGACGCCAAGGAAATGGCCTGAGACTAAGATACTGGAGACATCAGAGCCCTGATCAAACTCCAACCTCCCAGCCCAGCCCTGACCCCAGAATGGGAACCAAGGCCACATCCTTCTCCATGTCACAGGGCCCTAAGAGCTGGGGCTGGAGGAATCTCATGGGGTTGGGGGAGGGCTAGGGCTGCCCAGGCCATGCCTGGAGATTTCAGGCAATTGGCTACAAGAGATGGGCCAGGGAAGGGATCCTCAGTTTAGGTCTGGCAGCTCATCCACTCTCACTGATGCTTTGCAGCCTGATGCTTGCAGATCGCCCATTAGTATGAGGTCCCCACCATTTCCTGTGGCTTTTATCTTCAAAGCCCCACCACCCACACAGGCTCCTGAAGGGCTTCCAGGAGGGGACAGTGCATGTGTACCACAAGAACAGGTGGCTCTAAGTCCCCATCCCCTCTAGAGACCCCACACACCTGCCCATTGCTGTCTCTTCTCTCCACTCCAGGTCTCATCTGAGCCGCTGGGTCCCCCAACCGCACCCTGGGGAAGAAGCACAGAAACTCCAGCATCCTCCATCGGCTCCTTCCTTCCTGAATCCAGGAGTCTTCCCTCTAGTTTCTCTTATCTAACTCCTTCCACTGCCTTCCCCGCTCAGGAGAATAAAATATCAAGCAAGAATTTTTGCAGCTTCTTTTCCTTTGCTGGGTTTCAGAGGAGGGGCACGCTCATCTGACTCACGAGTTCATTCAATAAACATACCACCTATGATTCTAGATGTTAGGGATTTAGCAGTGAACAAGACAACTTAGCAGCTCTCACACATATGGTCATGAAATACTTACTGTGCTGCATGTCACTCCAAGCACCTGGAGCACACCACGAATACACCCCCAGGAGCTCTCAGACCAGCTGGGGAAACCAGCCGGGTTAGGGTTTTGTTGTTGTTCAGTCGATCAGTTGTGTTCGACTCTGACATCGCACGGACTGCAGCATGCCAGGCTTCCCTGTCCTTCACTATATTCTGGAGCTTGCTCAACTCATGTCCATTGAATCAGTGATGTCATCCAACCATCTCATCCTCTGTCATCCCCTTCTCCTCCTGCCCTCAGTCTTTCCCAGCATCAGGGTCTTTTCTAATAAGTTGGCTCTTTGCATCAGGTGGTCAAAGTATTAGAGCTTCAGCTTCAGCATCAGTCCTTCCAATGAAAATTCAGAGGTGGTTTCCTTTCAGATTGACTGGTTGGATGTCCAAGGGATTCTCAAGAGTCTTCTCCAGCACCACTATTTGAAAGCATCAGTTCTTCAGTGCTCAGTCTTCTCTATGGTTCAACTCTCACATCTGTACACGAGTACTGGAAAAACCACAGCTTTAACTATACGGACCTTTGTCAGCAAAGTGATGTCTCTGCTTTTTAAGATGCTAAGTTGGTCATAGATTTTCTTTCAAGGAGCAAGCATCTTTTAATTTCACGGCTGCAGTCACTGTCCTCAGTGATTTTGGAGCCCAAGAAAATAAAGTCTGTCACTGTTTCCATTTTTTTCCTCATCTATTTGCCATGAAGTGATGAGACCAGATGCCATGATCTCAATTTTTTGAATGTTACTTTTCAAGCCAGGTTTTTCACTCTTAGGGTTAGAGTTCTTCTGGATATTAGGAACTGAAACTTAGCCTTTTACTTCACAGAAGGCAGCCTTCTCCTTTTTTTTTTTTTTTGGCTGTGCCTTGAGTTTGGGTGAACTCCGGGAGCTGGTGATGGACAGGGAAGCCTAGGGTGCTGCGGTTCATGGGGTCACAAAGAGTCAGACATGACTGAACGACTGAACTGAACTGAACTGAGGCTTGCAGGATTTTAGTTTCCCAACCAGGGTTCAAACCCGTGCCCCCTGCAGTGCAAGCACAGAGTCCTAATCACTGGGCCTCCAGGGAATTCCCAGGCAGCCTTTTTTTGCTGTTTTGGGGGGAGTGTATTATTTAGGGCACTTTTGCCCTCCAGCAACTGAAGTTTTAGCTCATTCTGGCTTAAATAAAAAAAGGTAATTTAATAGCACCAATACTTAACCAGTCCACGGAGCTTCAGGCACAGAATGATCCAGAAATCTGTGGTGTCACCAGAGCTTCGTTCCTGCGGTCCTACCATTTTCTTTCTTCTTCCCACCTCTGTATACTAAAAGTGACCTCGGGCCAGCTTCCTTCTTGGCAGCGGGAATGGCTGCACTATATCAAAACTTGTCATTTTTCCAGGGTGTCAATAGGAGACAGAGAGTTCTTTAGTAGCCTCTCTTTTAGTAGCTCCCTTGGAAGGGAAAAGAAACTTCTTTCCCAGAAATCCCATCAGACGTCTCCCCGTTTTTATCCACAAAGGGGTCAGCTGCCCATCTTGAACCAACCAGTGTGTCCAGGGGCATGGCATACAATGGTTAGCATAAGCCAAGTCAGGGTACATCCCTGTGGCTGAGATGGAGTCCAATCCACCCAAATCATTTGGTTGAGAATGGACATGAAAATTTGGGAAGAGATTGAGGCTCAAAGAGGGGAAAATAAAGAGTTCAATCAGAAAAAGAGTTCAAATGATGAAATCTGGGGCAATTTGAGTATCAAAAAAGACAATGACAATAATAGATTATAACCCACTGAATAAGTTAGAATCCATGAAAGTGAAAGTCTCTTAGTCATGTCTGACTCTTTGTGACCCCATGGACTGCAGCCCGCCAATCTCCTATGTTCGTCTAGGCAAGAATACTGGAGTGGGTAGCCTATCCCTTCTCCAGGGGATCTTCCTGACCCAGGACTCGAACGGGAGTCTCCTGCATTGCAGGAGGATCCTTTACCAGCTGAGCTCCCAGGGAAGCCCAATGACGTCATAGAAATAATAAATTAATAAGCAAGGGAAAATGGAAAGTGTTACCCTATAGTAGAATGCCAATGAATAAATGTAGACATAGTTATAAAGTCTATCTCACAAAATATTTATTAATTAGACTTTTTTTTTTTTGGCCGCACCATGCAGCTTGAGGGATCTCAGTTCCTAAACAAGAGATAGAACCCCCACCCTCAGCAATGAAAGAATGGAGTCCATTGGAATTAATTAATTAATTAATTAATTAATTTCTGGGTTTTTCTTGGCAGTCCAGTGGTTAAGACTCAGCACTTTCACTCCAGTGGGCCTGAGTTCGATCCCTGGTCAGGGAAATAGGATCCTGCAAACCTTGAGGCATGGCCAAGGAAAGAAAGCAACGTCCATTATTAGTTACCTTGACAGCAGAGAAACTTAGCAGACAGGGGATGCTACTAATGGACAAGTCAACATCATGGGGTTCATGATGCAACGCAATGAAAAGAATGTATAACTCATTTCTGACAATAAGCCTAAATCATTGGGAAAGATCAGACGAGCTCAAACTGATATTTTACATAGTAGCTGCCCTATACTTTTCAAAAATGCCAAGATCAAGAAAGACAAGGAAAGACTGAAGAACTGCTTCAGATCAAAGGAAACTAAGAAATACATTGATCTAATTGCAATACATGATCTTGTTCGGGATCCAGACCTATAAAAGACACTGTTGGGGACAAGCTACAAAATGTGACTGGAGTCTGTGATGCTAATATTGTGTTAATGTTAGTTTTCTGATTTTGATGGTTGTACTGTTATGTGTGAGATTGTCCTTGTAAGGAAATACACACTGAAGTATCAAGAGGGGATGTAAGGCACCATTTTCTACAATTTACTGTCAAATGATTTAGAAGCAATCGTGATATGTTCACATAGAAAAGGGGCTTCCTTTGTGGCTCAGTGGTAAAGAACTTCCCTGCCAATGCAGGAAATGTGGGTTCAGTCCCTGGGTTGGGAAAATCCACTGGAGAAGGAAATGACAACCCCACTCCAGCATTCTTGCCTGCAAAATCCTATGGACAGAGGAACCAGGAGGGCTACAGTCCATGAGGTTGCAAAAGAGTCAGACACCACTTAGCGACGGAACAACAACAACAGCACACAGAAAGACACATACCACATACCTAAGGCAAAATGCGAACAGTGGGAATACGGTTAAGGTTAACAGAAACTCTTTGTACTAGTCTTGCAACTTTTCTCTAAATTTGAAATTATTTAAAGGTGAAAATAAATGACTTGTAGACATTTGGCCTTAGCATAGATGCATAGATGCATAAATGCATAGATGGTGTTAAGGGTGTCATCAAAAAGACCTGACTCCAGTTTGACCTGTGGGCTGGACCCAGGCGTTTGGAGGCTGTTCATAGTAGGGATAATCCTTTTCCTCCTGTAGGGTCAGTCATAATGTCCCTTCTTCTATTTCTGATTCTAATAATTTGAGTATTTTCTCTTTCTATCTTTGGTCTATTTCTGTAAGTTCATTTGTACCACATTTTATTTTTCATTATTTATTTTTGGTTGCGCTGGGTCTTCATTGCTGCACATGAGCTTTCTGTGGTTGCAGAGAGTGTGGACTATTCTCTAGTAGAAATGCATGGGCTTCTCATTGCAGGGGCTTCTCTTCCTGCCGAGCACAGGCCCTAGAGCATAGGCTCAGTAGTTGTGGCACATGGGCTTAGCTGCCCTGCAGCATGCGAAATCTTCTAGGACTTGGGATTGAGCCCATGTCCCCTGCATTGGCAGGTGGATTCTGACAATTTGTAGCATATTTTATTCTTTTATTTTTTTTCAAGAGGATACTAAATGTTTTACTGATTACGCATGATACAAGGTTGATACACCAGCTTCATTCCCATCTATAACTTTATCTGATATCATAATTCAATTTATATCTATTGCATAGGATGTGCCAATGATCATTAACAACCAAAAAACCCCATGACTTTGAGTGGGTGAACCTTTTAATGGTGAACTCATTTCACAACACAGTAACTGTCCGTTCAACTACATCAAGGTTCTAAAGACAACAACTTCTCCACCAAAGCAGGTTGTAAATAAATTTTGAATTAAACCTGGGATCACCCTGAAGGAATTCTAACTTCACACTGTTGGCACTTTACATGGCACATTAAAAAAAAGAGACGCATTTATTCAGCGTCATGATCAGACTATTACATTTAGTAATTAACAGCATGGATGCAAAAAAAAAAAAAAGAAATCCACATTAAAATCCCTTTTTGGCATACTTTACACTTTCCACAGAACAGAAACTAAGTTAACCTGTTATACAGGTAGTCAAAGCTATGGTTTTTCCAGTAGTCACATATGGATATGAAAGTTCGACCGTAAAGAAAGCTGAGTGCTAAAGAATTGATGCTTTGAACTGTGGTGTTGGAGAAGACTCTTGAGAGTCCCTTGAACTATAAGGCAATCAAACCAGTCAATCATAAAGGAAATCAGTCCTGAATATTCATTAGAAGGACTGATTCTGAAGTTGAAGCTAAAATACTTTGGCCACCTGATGCGAAGAACTGATTTATTGGAAAAGACCCTGATACTGGGAAAGATTGAAGGTAGAAGAAGGGGATGACAGAGGATGAGGTGGCTGGATGGCATCACTGACTCGATGGATATGAGTTTGAGCAAGCTCCGGGAGTTGGTGATGGACAGAGAAGCCTGACATGCTGCAGCCCATGGGGTCACAAAGAGTTGGACACAACTGAGTGAACTGAGCTGAACAGAACAATTAGCCAAAGGGCTTCCCAGGTGGCCCTAGTGGTAAAGAACTTGCCTGCCAACAGACATGGGTTTGATCAAGGAGAAGGGCACTGCAACCTGCTCCAGTATTCTTGCCTGGAGAACCCCATGGACAGAGGAGGCTGGTGGGCTACAGTCCGTAGGGTTGCACAAAGTTGGACACGACTGAAGCAACTTAGCACGCACACATGATTAGTCACAGCATGGTTCTTGAGTTTTTTGCCCATACAGACGAGTATTGTCTAAAACATGTCTTCTTTGTAGCAGGGAGGCCCTGCCACCACTGTCCTTGGCTGAGTTCACAAATCTGTTGTAACCTGCAGCTTCCCTGTCACTTCTCTGGCTCTCCTCTCTGGCTAAGCTTTGTTTCCTGGCAATAATTAAAACCTTCTGCCCTTGCTATAGCTACTGCTGCTGCTGGAACCTCCATAGCCACCTTGCTTTTGTGGTTTGTCAAAGTATTGGCCTCCACCACCACAAGGGCTAGAACTTCTGCTTCCAAAATTTCCTTCTTTCATGAGTCCAATTTGAAGATTGATTGTCATAATTGCCAAAATCACTGTAGCTTCTGTCACCTCCAAATTGCTTCCATCATCACCAAATTCATTCTAGCCATCCCCACCATATCTACCACCATCACGGCTGCCACCAAAGCCACCTCGACCACTCCATGACCAACATTGTCATTCCCTCCAAAACCACCTCCACAGCCATCACCAAAGTTTCCAGATCCACTTCGACCTCTTTGGCTGGGTGAAGCACTAGTGATCTCTGGCTTAGACAGGGCTTTCCTTACTTTGCAGTTGTGGCCGTTCACAGTGTGCCATTTCTGAAAGCCAGTCTTATCTATGGAGTCGTGGTCATGAAAGGTTATGAACGCAAAGCCTCTCTTCTGCCACTGCCTCGGTCAGTCATGATTTTAATCACTTCAGTTTTCCTATACTGTTCAAAATAATCTCTCAGGCGATGTTCTTTGGTGTTTTCTTTAATGCCACCAACAAAAATCTTTTTCACAGTTACATGGGCACCAGGTCTTTGAGAATGTTCTCTTGAGATGGCCCTCTTTGGTTCCACGAATCTTCCATCTGTCTTGTGTGGCCTTGCCCTCCAGGCTGCATTAACCTCCTCCACATGAAGCATGTGACAGACCCAGGGCCTCTGGAGGGCGTGGTGTTCAGATCCTTCACCACCACACAGTCTGTGAGTGTTCCTCTTTGCTCAGAATGGCTCCTCAAACTGTCATTTGTTGTTTCAAAGCTCAGTCCTCCAATGAAGAGCTTCTGCAGCTCTTCTGGCTCTTTGGAGGACTGACTTAGACTTTGACTCTGACTTAGATGGCAGTGGAGAGGGGAACCTTCAAAGATGAGTACTCACGGGCAGAAAGTTGTATCATATTTTGAATTACACATATAGGTGGCATCATATTATATTTGTCTTTCTCTGTTTGACTTACTACATTTAGTATGATAATCTCTAAGTCCATCCATGTTGCCGCAAATGGCATTACTTTATTCTTTTTTATGGCTGAGTAATATTCCATCGTGTGTGTGTGTGTGTGTGTGTGTGTGTGTGTATCACATCTACTTTATCTATTCATTTGTTAGTGGACATTTAGGTTGTTTCCATGCCTTGGCTATTATAAACAGTGTTCTATGAACATTAGGGTGCATGTTATATTTTGAATTAGAGTTTTTGTCTTTTCTGGATATATATACTCAGAAGTGGGGTCACTGGATTATATGGTAACTCTATTTTTAGTTTCTTAAGGAACATCCATAATGTTCTCCATAGTGGCTATACCAATTTACATTCCAGCCAACAGTATAGGAGGGTTCCCTTTTTTTATACACTCTCCAGGAGAAGGCAATGGCAACCCACTCCAGTACTCTTGCCTGGAAAATCCCATGGATGGAGGGGCCTGGTAGGCTGCAGTCCATGGGGTCACTAGGAGTTGGACACGACTGAGAGACTTCATTTTCACTTTTCACTTTCATGCATTGGAGAAGGAAATGACAACCCACTCCAGTGTTCTTGCCTGGAGAATCTCAGGAACTGGGGAGCCTGGTGGGCTGCTGTCTATGGGGTCGCACAGAGTTGGACACGACTGAAGTGACTTAGCAGCAGTAGCAGCAGCAGCAGCAGCAGCAGCATTTATTACTTGTAGACTTTTTGATGATGGCCATTCTGACCAGCAAGGAGAGGTAAGAAAGCCTTCTTAAGTGAATAATGCAAAGAAATAGAAGAAAACAATAGAATGGGAGAGATTAAAGATCTCTTCAAGAAAACTAGAGATACCAAGGGAATATTACTTGCAAGGGTGGGCATAATAAAGAACAGAATTGGTAATGACCTAACAGAAGCAGAAGAGATTAAGAAGAGATGGCAAGAATACACAGAAGAACTCTACAAAAAAGGTTTTAGTGGCCTGGATAAGCACAATGGTGTGGTCATTCACCTAGAGCCAGAAATCATGGTGTGTGAAGTCAAGTGGGCCTTAGGAAACATTACTATGAACAAAGTTAGTGGAGGTGATGGAATTACAGCTGAGCTATTTCAAATCCTAAAAGATGATGCTGTTAAAGTGCTACACTCAATATACCACCAAATTTGGAAAAAGGAGTGGCCACAGGACTGGAAATGGTCAGTTTTCATTCCAATCCCAAAGAAGGACAATGCCAAAAAATGTTCAAACCACTGTACAGCTAGAAGGTAATATTAAAAATCCTTTAAGCTAGGCTTCAGCAGCATGTGAACCGAGAACTTCCAGGTGTACAAGCTGAATTTAGAAAAGGCAAAGATCAAACTGCCAACGTTCACTCAATCATAGAAAAAGTAAGAGAATTCCCGAAAAACATCTACTTCTGCTTCATTTACTATGAGAAAGCATTTGACTACGTGATCACAACAAACTTTAGAAAACTTTTAAAGAGATAGGAATAGCAGACCATCTGTCTGTCTCCTGAGAAACCTATATGCAGGTCAAGAAGCAACAGTTAAGACATGGAACTGTTCCTTTAGGATTGACTGGTTTGATCTCCTTGCTGTCCAAGGGACTCTCAAGAGTCTTCCCCAGCACCACAATATGAAAGTGTCAATTCCTTGGCTCTCAATCATTTTTATGGTCCAACAGTCATATCATACATGACTACTGGAAAAGCCATAACTTTGGCTATATGGACTGTCTGGTTAGCAACCAGACATGGAACAACAGACTGGTTCAAAATTGGGAAAGGAATATGTCAAAGTTGTATATTGTCCCTTGGCTTGTTTAACTTCTATGAAGAGTCCATTATGGGAAATTCTGGGCTGGATGAATCATAAGTTGGAATCAAGATTGCCAGGAGAAATATCAACAACCTCAGATATGGAGATGATACAACTCAAATGGCAGAAAGTTAAGAGGAACTAAAGTACCTCTTGATGAGGGTGAAAGAGGAAAGTGAAAAAGCTGGCTTAAAACTCAACATTCAAAAAACTAAGATCATGGCATCCAGTCTTATCACTTCATGGCAAATAGAAGGAGAAAAAGTGGAAGCAATGACAGCTTTTCTTTTCCTGGGCTCCAAAATCACTGTGGATGGTGACTATAGCCATGAAATGAAAAGATGCTTGCTCCTTGGAAGGGCTTCCCTTGCAAGTCGATAAAGAATCTGTCTGCAATATAGGAGACTCATGTTCGATCCCTGGATTGGAAAGATCCCCTGGAGAAGGAAAGGGAAACCCACTCCAGTATTCTTGCCTTGAGAATCCAATGGACAGAGGAGCCTGGCAGGCTACAGTCCATGGGGTTTCATGAGTTAGACACGACTTAGCAACTAAACCACTACCACCTTGGAAGGAAAGCTATGACAAACCTAAACAGCATATTGGAGAAGGCAATGGCAACCCACTCCAGTACTCTTGCCTGGAAAATCCCATGGATGGAGGGGCCTGGTAGGCTGCAGTCCATGGGGTCACTAGGAGTCGGACACGACTGAGAGACTTCATTTTCACTTTTCACTTTCATGCATTGGAGAAGGAAATGACAACCCACTCCAGTGCTCTTGCCTGGAGAATCTCAGGAACTGGGGAGCCTGGTGGGCTGCCGTCTATGGGGTTGCACAGAGTCGGACACAATTGAAGCGACTTAGCAGCAGCAGCAGCAAACAGTATATTAAAAAGCAGAGAGACTACTTTGCTGATGGTCCATATAGTCAAAGCTATGGCTTTTCCAGTAGTCATGTATGATATAACTGTTGGACCATAAAAATGATTGAGAGCCAAGGAATTGACGCTTTCATATGTGGCGCTGGAGAAGAGTCTTGAGAGTCCTTTGGACAGCAAGAAGATCAAACCAGTCAATTCTAAAGGAAATCAGCTCTGAATATTCATTGTAAGGATTGACACTGAAGCTGAAACCCCAGTACTTTGGCCTCCTGATGCGAAGAGCCTATTCCTTGGAAAAGACCCTGATGATGGGAAAGATTCAGGGCAGGAGGTAGAGGGGACGACAGGATAAGATGGTTGGATAGCATCACGGACTGAATGAACATTAATCTGAGCAAACTCTGGGAGACAGTGAAGGACAGGGAAGCCTTGCATGCTTCAGTTCATGGGGTGGCGAACAGCCAGCAATAAATTCTGACCAGTGTGAGGCGATTCCTCACTGTAGTTTTGAGTTGCATTTCTCTAATAATTAGTGATGTTGAGCAAGTTTCCTTGTGCTTGTTAGCCATCTGTGTGACTTCCTTGGGAAAATGTCTATTTAGGTCCTATGCTCACTTTTTGATTCAGTTGTTTTCGTTTTTTTTTTTTTTTAACTGAGCTGTATCATCTGTTTCTATATCTTAGAAATTAAGCTCTTGTTGTTTGCATCATTTACAAATATTTTCTCCCACTCCATAGGTTGTCTTTTCATTTTGCTTATGGTTTCTTTTGCTCTGCAATCAATTTTAAGTTTAATTAAGTCCCATTTGTTTATTTTTGCTTTTGTTTCCGTTACTCTAGGAGATGGATCCAAAAAAATGAGGGCTGTAATTTTTTATTCTATCTTTTTATTTAACATTTTATAATGCTGTGTTGGTTTCTGCCTTACAACAATGCAAATCAGCCATAAGTATAATACATACCCTTCTTCCCTAGGCTCCCTTCCCTCCCCCCATCCCATCCCGCCTGGTCATCACAGGGTGACAGACTGGGCTTTCTGTGCTAGACAGCAACACCTGATAGCATATACATGCTGATGCTACTTTCTCCATTCTTCCCACCCTCTCCCGCCAGCTCTGTGTTCACAAGTCCACTATCTACGTCTGCATCTCCATTCTTTCCCTGCAAATAGGTTCATCAATATCATTTTTCTGGATTCCATATATATGTGTCAATATACTGTATTTGTTTTTCTCTTTCTGACTTACTTCATTCTGTATTACAGGCTCTAGGTTCACCCACCTCACTAGAACTGACTCAAATTTGTTCTTTTTTATGGCTGAGTAACATTCCATTGTATGGATGTACTGCTGCTGCTGCTGCCAAGTCACTTCAGTCGTGTCTGACTCTGTGCGACCCCATAGATGGCAGCCCACCAGGCTCCCCCCGTCCCTGGGATTCTCCAGGCAAGAACACTGGAGTGGGTTGCCATTTCCTTCTCCAATGCACCAAAGTGAAAAGTGAAAGTGACGTCGCTGAGTCGTGTCTGACTCTGAGCGACCCCATGGACTGCAGCCCACCAGGCTCCTCCCTCCGTCCATGGGATTTTCCAGGCAAGAGTGCTGGAGTGGGGTGCCATTGCTGGAGTAGGGTGCTGGGGCCTTCTCCATGGATGTACTGCATCTCCTTTATCCATTCATCTGTTGTGGACATCTAGGTTGCTTCCATGTCCTAGCTATTGCAAACAGTACTGCTATGAACATTGGAATATATGTATTTTTTTCAATTATGGTTTTCTCAGAGCATAAGCCCAGTAGTGGGGTTCCTGGGTCATGTGGTAGATTTATTGCTAGTTTTTTAAGGGTACTGCTGCAATTATTGTCAAAGAGTATTCAGCCTACATTTTCCTCTAGGAATTTTGGTGTATCTGATTTTACATTTAGGTTTTTAGTTCATTTGAGTTTATTTTTGTGTATGTGACAGAATGAGAATGTTCTATTTTATTCTTTTTCATGGAGCTGTCCAGTTTTCCCAGCACCTCTTATTGAAGAGACTGTCTTCTCCATTGTATATTCTTGCCTACTTTGTTGTAGATTAATTGGCCATAAATGTGTGAATTCTCTATTCTTGATGTAATCAATTTCTATACAATCTTTATTTATTTTTTCTAAAGTTTGTGAAAGTGAAAGTTGCTCAGTCGTGTCCGACTCTTTGCGACCCCATGGACTATATATAGTCCGTGGAATTCTCCAGGCCAGAATACTGGTACTAGGTAGCCTTGCCCCTCTCCAGAGGATCTTCCCAACCTAGGGATCGAACCCAGGTCTCCCACATTGCAGGTGGATTCTTTACCAGCTGAGCCATAAGGGAATCTCCTGTTTATTTATGTATTTATTTTTGGCTGCCCTGGGTCTTCATTGTGGTATGTAGGGTTTCTCTAGCTGCAGCACATAGGCTTGGTATTTGGGATCTGAGTTTCCTGACCAGCGATCGAATCCAGGCCCTGGTAGTGAAAGCACCTAACCACAGGACCACCAGGGAATTCCCTGTTCTTCCTATTTCTTTATGTCTTTTAATGTTTTGTTGTTGTTGGAAACTGGGTATTTTAGATAACATGCAAATATTGTATATTATTATAGCAAATATGGCTACTGTTCATACTGTTCACCCTCCCCTCCCTAGGTATGTTATTGTCTTTTAGAGATGAATTGCTTGTTGTTTAGTGACTGGATAATTTTAGTGAGGTACCTCCACCCCTGATAGTGCGAAGCCTCAGATGTTGCACCTCAAGGGGTGCAACCTTGAGCATGCCCACAGCTATCCTGTGATGACAGAGGTCTGGGCAGGGTTCTCTTTGTTTCTTTCTCTCAAAACATCTCTTGTGAATCTCCACAAACTCCTGGCTGACTGCTCTATTGTTTTCAACAATGCCCCAGGGGATAAACTGCTTTACAATGAAGTGTAACCAAACCCAAATCCTTTATATGGATAGTACCAGAGGTCAATGTTGGAGACTTTTCTGAGATCAAAGGAGGCCTCTTCACAGCTTTTTCTGTGTTGTCTCTCCAGCAAATTAGCCACTTAGAGTTTAGCTTCATGTCTCCAAGGAAGCTATCATTCTCCTTCCAAATGTCTTTTACCACAACTTCTACTGTTTTTAAGAGCACTTTGAAGCTTAAATCTCTCCACACTCTGTTCCAAATGAAGTCAGTTTTTCTTCCTTTTTTTAAAAAAATAATTTTTGATTGTATTGGTTTCTGCCATACATCAACATGAATCAGCCATAGGTATACATCTATCCCCTCCCTCTTGAACCTCCCTCCCACCTCCCACTCCATCCCACCCCTCTGGGCTGTCACAGAGCATCAGTTTGAGCTCCCCGAGTCATACAGCAAATTCCCACTGGCTATCTGTTTTACATATGGTGGTGTATATGTTTCCATGCTACTCTTTCCATTCGTATTTCCTCTCCTGTATTCACGAGTCTGTTGTCTATATCCATGTTTCCATTGCTTCCTTGCAAATAGGTTCATTAGTACCATCTTTCTAAATTCCATATACATGCATTGATATAAGATATTTGTTTTCTCTTTCTGATTTACTTCACTCTGTATAATAGACTCTAGGTTCATTCACCTCATTAGAACTTTTTTATAGCTCTATTATTCAGCATTCCTTTTTTATGGCTGAGTAATAGTCCATTGTGTACATGTACCACAGCTTCTTTATCTATTCATCTGTTGATAGACATCTAGGTTGGTTCCCTGTCCTAGCTACTGTAAATAATGCTGCAATGAACACTGGGGTATTGAGGTCAGTTTTTTAGGGTGGGATTTGGAGCTCTCTGTTTCTAGCTTGCCTCTTTCTTATGGCAGAAATCTCTGAGCCAAGGCTTGGGTGCTGAAGGTGGGGACAATGATGTGCTTCTCTCTTTGTGACACCTCTACTCTGGGAGCTGAGTGCTCAGTGGAGAAGGGGGGCAGCAGCCCCAGGTTTTGCTCTCCTTTAGGAATTTCCTGCTTTCCATGAACTGGAGCAAAAGGAAACTGTGGCCTCAGTACTTTCATTCATGCCACACTCAGCATGGAGTCTCAGTCAGGGGTGGAGAAAGCCAAGGCTTTGGTGGCAACATTCTTGTCTGATTAGTCTGGAGTGGATTCTTATTCATTGTACCACCAGCGGAGCTACCATCTTACCAAGCTAGGAAGGCGGAGAAGGTGAGTTTTGCTTCAAATACCACAGACTTGTGTAGTTCTTACTGAATTTTACAAGATTTTCTTTTTCGGGGAGAATACAGCAATACGTGAACCGTGAATGTCCAGATGTTCAAGCTGGTTTTAGAAAAGGCAGAGGAACCAGAGATCAAATTGCCAACATCCGCTGGATCATGGAAAAAGCAAGAGAGTTCCAGAAAAACATCTATTTCTGCTTGATTGACTATGCCAAAGCCTTTGACTGTGTGGATCACAATAAACTGTGGAAAATTCTGAGAGAGATGGGAATACCAGACCACCTGACCTGCCTCTTGAGAAACCTATATGCAGGTCAGGAAGCAACAGTTAGAACTGGACATGGAACAACAGACTGGTTCCAAATAGGAAAAGGAGTATGTCAAGGCTGTATATTGTCACCCTGCTTCTTCAACTTATATGCAGAGTACATCATGAGAAATGCTAGGCTGGAGGAAGCACAAGCTGGAATCAAGGTTGCCAGGAGAAATATCAATAACCTCAGATATGGAGATGACACCACCCTTATGGCAGAAAGTGAAGAGGAACTAAAAAGCCTCTTGATGAAAGTGAAAGAGGAGAGTGAAAAAGTTGGCTTAAGGCTCAGCATTCAGAAATCTAAGATCATGGCATCTGGTCCCATCACTTCATGGGAAATAGATGGGGAAATGGTGGAAACTGTCAGACTTTATTTTTTTGGCCTCTAAAATCACTGCAGATGGTGACTGCAGCCATGAAATTAAAAGACATTTACTCCTTGGAAGGAAAGTTATGACCAACCTAGACAGCATATTAAAAAGCAGAGACATTACTTTGCCAACAAAGGTCCGTCTAGTCAAGGCTATGGTTTTTCCAGTGGTCATGTATGGATGTGAGAGTTGGACTGTGAAGAAAGCTGAGGGCCAAAGAATTGATGCTTTTGAACTGTGGTGCTGGAGAAGACTCTTGCGAGTCCCTTGGACTGCAAGGAGATCCAACCAGTCCATCCTAAAGGAGATCAGTGCTGAATATTTATTAGAAGGACTGATGTTGAAGCTGAAACTCCAATACTTTGGCCACCTGATGTAAAGAACGGACTCATTGGAAAAGACTCTGATGCTGGGAGGAATTAGGGGCAGGAGGAGAAGAAGGGGACGACAGAGGATGAGATGGTTGGATGACATCACCGACTCAATGGACGTGAGTTGGAGTGAACTCTGTGAGTTGGTGATGGACAGGGAGGCCTGGTGTGCTGCGATTCATGGGGTCGCAAAGAGTCAGACACGACTGAGCGACTGAACTGAACTGAACTGCACTGAATCCATTTATTTATTTTATTTATTTATGGCTCTGCTGGGTCTTCATTGCTGTGCAAAGGCTTTCTCTAGTTGTGATGTTCAGGGGCTATTATCATTGCGGTGCACAGGCTTCTCATTACGGCGGCTTCTCTTGTTGCAGAACTTGGGTTCTAGGTGCACAAGCTTCAGTAGTTTTGTTGCAGGAAAGGGGACCCCTTCCAGGGCCTGAAACTGGGCTCTTGTCTAACACTTGGAAATAAATTGTCCGAGGAGACACATGTGCTGACAAAGCAAGAGATTTTATTGGGAAAGGGCACCCGGGTGGAGAGCAGTAGGGTAAGGGAACCCAGGAAAACTGCTCTGCCACAGTGGCTCACAGTCTCGGGGTTTATGGTGATAGGATTAGTTTCTGGTTTGTCTTTAGCCAATCATTCAGACTCAAGAGTCCTTCCTGGTGGTGCAAGCCTTGTTCATCCAAGGTGGATACAGTGAGAATGATTCTGGAAGGTGGTTGGACATGCAGAGTCTCTTTTTGACCTTTCCCAAACTCTTCACTTGGTGGTGGCTTATTAGTTCCATGTCCCTTACCAGGACCTCCTGTTGTAAAACAACTTGTGCAAATGGTTACTATAGTGCCTGGCCAGGGTGGGCAGTTTCAGCCAGTGTGCATTCCCTAACAGTTTTAGTGCACGGACTTTAGTTGCCGGCTGCATGTGTAATCTTCCCAGACCAGGGATCGAACTTGTGTCCCCTACATTGGCAGGAGGATTCTTATTCACTGTACCACCAGGGACGTCCAATAGATTTTTTTAAACAAATTTTTGTTTTTCATTTGCTCTCTAGGTCAATTTCTAGAGACTTTAAATAGTTGTTTTTAAAATAATTTTTACCAATTTCACTGGGGAGCAGCTCATGGTGCTAGGCCAGAAGCTGAACTCCCTTCAGTGTTTTATTTGGACAAGTGTAACTGCAGATAAACAAGAGAAGGCAGGTCTTGTAGCTTCAGTTGGCTGCTTAGGGTATGGTTGCTTGTTTGGTGGCTGATGTCACAGCAAGGTCAGGAAGATAGTGACGTGGAATAACTGTGTTTCCAATGCTAAATGCTTCCCACATATTGATTCTGAAGCCAGTTTTGCAAACGTGGAGGTTGAGACATGGAGAGATGAAAAGACATGCCAAGCTCCCACAGCCTTCTCAGATTTGGGGTTTGAACCTAGGCAGTCTGAGCTATCTCTACAAATGCTGCCTTTCTCAAGTGATGGAGGTTTGGGTTCCCTTGTAACTTGGGATAAATGTCCAGCATAGTAAATAACCTGGGCATGTGTCCTTAGGAACAGCAGGATGAGAAAGTTCTGCATACATTGGAAATGGCTGGTGATAGGAAAATGGAGAACCTGACCATGTTGACCATTTCCTCCATCCTAGGATGCAGCGAGCTTGAGCCAACCTGGTTTCCGGAACAAATTTGAACAATGTTGCAATAGCACGTAGGTAATCACTAGGCTTTTCCTATGAGTTGAGTAAACACTTGAAATTCCACCACTCCCTTCTCTTTTCATACAGGTGGCCTAATTTTGTCAAGTGAACTCAGGTTTTCCATGTTCTTATCAGAAGTTGTCAGCTGGCAGATGGTTTGCTGTTGTTCAGTTGCTAGGTTGTATCTGACTCTCTGAGACCTCACTGACTGTAGCACGCCAGGCTCCTCTGTCCTCCACTGTCTCTCAGAATTTGCTCAAATTAATGTTCATTGAGTTGGTGATTCTATCTAGCCATTTCGTCCTCTGCTGCCCCCTTCCCCTTTTACCTTCAATCTTTCCCAGCATCAGGGTCTTTTCCAATTCTTTGCATTAGGTGGCCAAAGTGTTGGAATTTCAGCTTTGGTATCAGTCCTTCCAATGAATATTCAAGGTTGATTTCTTTTAGGATTGATTGGTTTGATCTCCTTGCAGTCCAAGGGACTCACAAGAGTCTTCCCCAGCACCATATTTCAAAAGCATCAATTCTTTATCACTCAACTTCTTTACAGTCCAACTCTTACGTCTGTAAATGACCACTGGAAAAACCATAGCTTTGACTAAATGGACATTTGTTGGAAAAGTGGTGACTCTGCTTTTTAATACTCTGTCTAGCTTTGTCATAGCTTTCCTTCCAAGGAACACGTGTCTTTGAATTTCATGGCTGCAGACATTGTCTGCAGTGATTTTGAAGAACAAGAAAATAAAAATCTGTCACTGCCACCACTTTTTCCCTTTCTATTTGCCATGAAGTGATGGGACCAGATGCCATGATCTTAATTTTACTGATGTTGAGTTTCAGGCCAGCTTTTTCACTCTCCTCTTTCACCCTCATCAAGAGGCTTTTTATAACAGTTCCTCTTTGCCTCCTGCCATTAGAGTGGTATCATCTGCATATCTGGGATTGTTGGTATTTCTCCCAACAATCTTGATTTCAGCTTGTGACTCACTGAGCCCAGCATTTCCCATGATGGACTCTGCATGAAAGTTAAATAAGCAGGGTGACAATATACAGCCTTGACATTCTCCTTTCCCAATTTTAAACCAGTCCGTTGTTCCTGTCTGGCTCTAACTGTTGCTTCTTGACCTGCATATAGGTTTCTTAGGAGGCAGGTAAGGTGGTCTGATATATCCATCTCTGAGAATCCTCCACAGTTTGCTGTGATCCACACAGTCAAAGCTTTGGTCAGTGAAGCAGAAGTAGATGAATGTTTTTCTGGGATTCCTTTGCTTTCTCTATGGTACAATGAATGTTGACAATTTGATCTTTAGTTCCTTTGCCTTTTCTAAATCCATCTTGGACACCTTGGATCTCTCTGTTCATGTACTATTGAAGCCTAGCTTGAAGGATTTTGAGCATTTCCTTGCTAGCATGTGAAATGAGTGCAATTGTACGGTAGTTTGGACATGCTTTGGCATTGCCCTTCTTTGACTTGGCCTCTGCTCAGATGCACTGTCCAGACTTGGCAGGGCCCCAGCCACACAGGCGGACATGGCATGCAATTCCACCTCTGACCAGTAGGTGCAGAGGTGGCGCTGCACCTTCCCTGGTGGCTTTAATACACTGAACATGGAGCACCCAGGGGGTTCAGTCTCTTTGCACCCCAGGTTCCACACACCATAGATATGGCTGTGCCTTGATGAGGGAGGTGCTTCTTCACTGCAGGCAGATATTTTTTTAAGCCTCTTTTTTTTTTTTTTTTTGTCACACCACAGGGAATGTGGGATCTTATTTCCCTGTCCAGGAATCAAACCCAAGCTCTCTGCAGTGGAAGCGCTGAATCTTAACCACTGGACAGCCAGGGAGTTCCCTCCTGTTACTTCTTGCAACACTGGGTACCTGGGATTCTCAGCATTTTAAAAAATAAGTTTATTTGCCTATTTATTTGCTGCGCTGGGTCTTCATGTCAGCGAGAGCATTTCTCCAGTTGTGGTATGTGGCTTTCTCGTTGACACGGCTTTCCTGGATGTGAAGCACTGGTCCCAGCATGCACGGGCTTCAGTAGCTGTGACATGGGCATCGTTGCTCCATGGCATGTGGGGTCTTCCCAGACCAGGTGTTGGACCCGTGTCTCATGCATTGGCAGGTGAATTCTTTACCACTGAGCCACCAGGGAAGCCTGCTTCATGGCATCTTAAATATTGTTTCTTCTGTTCACACTTACAAGCATGGTTGTTGTCTTCTTTCCCAGTAGAATGTAGACTCCATGTAGGCAGGCCCAGGTTACTCACTTTCCTATCCTCAGTGCCTGGTGGGACATGTGGAAAGGAGTAGACATTCATTAGTATTTGCTGGAAACATGGATGTGGAAATCAACCCTGAATACTCATTGGAAGGACTGATGCTGAAGCTGAAGCTCCAATACTTTGCCTACTTGATGGGAAGAGCTGGCTGACTCATTGGAAAATACCCTGATTCAGGGAAAGCTTGAAGATGGGAGGAGAAGGGGGTGACAGAAGATGAGATGGTTGGATGGCATCACTGATTCAATGGGCATGAACTTGGGCAAACTCTGGGAGACAGTGAGGGACAGGGAGGCCTGGCATGCTGTAGTCCATGGGGTCACAAAGAGTCAGACAAGGCTTAGTGACTAAACAATAGCAACAACATTGATGGGGATTGAGGCAGGGCTTCTGGTTCAGGGTGTGTCCTACTGACTGGTTGGGAGGGACTATCCAGAGGCTACATGAGCAGCTGCTGGGAGAGTCTACCTTCTCAGGGAAGAAGGAAGCAGCCTGAAACTTTAGTCTGTAGCAGAGCTCCAGCGTGCCATGTTAGGACAAATCTGAAAACAACCAGGTCTGTCCCCAGCCTCGCCCCCAGGGACCCTTGTCCAAGTCCCAGGGACAGAATGTCTGTAAGTAAACACTGAAAGAGATGCTTCAGTTAAACCCCTTGGGACATTAGACCCCCTAGTGGTCTAATGGTTAAGAATACGCCTCCCCGTGCAGGGGACACTGGGTTGATCCCTGGTTAGGGAACTAAGATCCCTCATGCCTCAGAGCAACTAAGCCCGTGCGCCATGACTGCTGAATCCCCCGCACTTGGGAGCCCGTGTGCCACAACTAAAGAGCACGATCACTGTGTTGAAAGGTCCCACACAATGAAATGAAGATCCCACATGCCACAACTAAGACCTGATGCAGCCAAATAAATTAAAATAAAACATCAAAGACCTGGGACAAGCTGGTTCATGTCTCCTAAAAGATGGAGAAGCCGTAGTGGTGCAAGAGCTTTTCCTCACTTCAGGATAGAACCCTTGGTGCTTCGGGACCTCAGGGGCCCAGCTTTGAAGCCCTGGCAGAGATGGCAGCCAGCAGGTCCTGGTGGCAGTGCAGAACAAACAGCTGTGCTGTGCTGAATTACCTTAGCCATGTCCCACTCTTTGAAACCCCATGGACTGTAGCCCACCAGGCTCCTCTGTCCATGGGATTCTCCAGGCAAGAATACTGGAGTGGGTTGCCATGACCTTCTCCAGGGGATCTTCAGAACCTAGGGATCAAACTAGCATCTCTTAAGTCTCCTGCTTTGGCAGGTGGGTTCTTTACAGCAAGTGCCACCTGGGATGCCCAGAAGGAACAGTACCCATCACTAAGTACCCTCAGGGAAAGGTGATACCCAGCGTGGCCACACACACTGCAGTTGGCCTGACTTGTAGGTGACTGAGTCACAGAAATAGCTGGAGGGCAATTTGTAGGAGTCCTGTGATGCATAAATGTCACCCTCTCAAATTTACTCACAGTGAGTAATAATTAAAAAAAAAAAATCTAAAGACAAGTAGTGTATCGACTGGCTGATGGTACTGGTTGAAGCTATTTCTTGGTAGAATTATGTTTGATCATCACCCATTGTCTCTATACTAACATTGAAACAAAAGAAAGGAAAGCTTCCCTCACTCCTCAGGTATACTAGCAAATAAAAAGCTATTTGAGAACAATTCAAGTTACTGTAGATTTTATCCTATTTTAGTTGTGTGGTGAGGCAGGATTGGTGTGAGTCAATGGTAAGAAGACTGAATGCCCAAACCTGAAAATTGGGCTGGGGAATAAAATTCCAGAAGAATGACAGCAGTGTCCCCTGTCCTGCCACATGCGGTGGATGTGGCAAGGGTCAGGTACCAGGTCACCCAGCGGCAGAGGTCACCGTTTAAGTGAGCTGCAGGGGAAGCTGGGGTCACTGGGTGATTCCAGAATGGAGCTAGTAGATGTGAGGATGGGGAAGGGGTCCAGGTGAGGGCTCAGAGTGGACTGTGAGAACCCTATTTAGATGGTTTCTGGATCCAAGGTCTCATCAACCTTACAAGCCAGAGATGGAAGTTGCCAGTGACTGCGAAGTGATGTGAAGATGAGTAAAAGGTGGATACAAGGGAGAAAGGGTGATGATGATAAAATGAATTTCTGAAAGAGAGGCCTCAGTGAAGACTGGGCCCCTCTTGCGGCCTGGGAGCTTGAGAAACTGGTTATGGGCAATCCAGATGAGGTCTGCTGAGTCCGTGAGAGATTGCTAATCTCTCTTTTTATCACACCCTGAAGTGTGACTCAGATGGTGGTGGCTGTGTGGTTGCAAGTGTGTCCTGAGCTCTGATCAGCAACAAGCAGGAGAGGTTCCAGAGTCTGTCCTCTCCAGCTGATTTGTCTTTCATTGGCCAGAGCGGTGTGTTCAGGAGCTCCTGTCTGAGACACAAAGCAAGGCAGGCTTGTAATTTATCAAGCACCAGTCAAGCTTCCAGTGTCAACAGGCTTCCCAGGTACCAGGGTGGGTCCACAGAGTCAGCTTATGCATGAACTCTCACTATAACGTTGATTTTTAGAAAATATTGAGGGAAGCACATCCAAACTGTGTGTGTGTTAGTTGCTCAGCTGTGTCCGATCCTGCGTGACCTCATGGACTGTAGTCTGTGCTCCTCTGTCCATGGAATTCTCCAGGCAAGAATACTGGAGTGGAAAGCCATACCCTTCTCCAGGGGAGCTTCCTGACCCAGTGTTCGAACCCATATCGCCTGCATTGCAGGTGGATTCCTTACTGTCTGAGCCACGAGGGAAGCCAACATTCAAAACAGTAAAAGGAAACTATGCCACATGAGGCTCCTCCCTGTCTGTCTGCCATTCATCCATCTCTCCCCCAATCCCTCCCCTCCATCCAGCCATTCACCTACCCGAAAGGACACAAGGTGGTGATGAACAAATTCACATTCACAACTGCCATAATATTTTCACACATATATACACGTGTCAAAAGTGATAGAAGGTGTGCACTTCAGATGTATGCTGGTGAGTAGACTTT
Organism: Ovis canadensis; assembly: GCF_042477335.2. Classification (NCBI taxonomy): domain Eukaryota; kingdom Metazoa; phylum Chordata; class Mammalia; order Artiodactyla; family Bovidae; genus Ovis; species Ovis canadensis. Next base: position 57,667,582 of record NC_091247.1, read on the forward strand.
AATTATATCTCAGTAAAGTTGGGAAAACGGGAGGAATTCAGTGTTTATCTGTAGGTCAGAACTGATGACAACTCACGCAACCATCGACGGAGAATGGATGAAGCATGGCATATTCATGCAAGGGAGTGGTGCTCAGCCATGGAGAGGAACAAACTCTTCATACACACCACAACGTGGGTAAATCTCACATACCTTAATGCTAATTAAAAGAAGTCAGACATGGGGCTTCCCTGGTGTTCCTATGGTTCCCCATGCTTCCAGTGCAGGGGGGGATGGAGTTGATCCCTGGTTGGGGAACTAGGATGCCATGTAGTGTGCTCCCCCAAAACAGTCACCCCAGAGGACCCATTGTTTGTGATTTATTTATACACGTTTCAAAACCAGAGAAGAGAGAACTATCGTGTTTAAGAGTATGTGCTCAGATGGTAAAACTATAGAGAAGCAAGGACAGGATTATCATTAAGGTTAGGGTTGTATTAGCTTAGGGGAGGAGGGTCTGGAAGTTAAGAGGCTTCTGGGTGCAGGCAGCATTCTTGGCCTGGGTTGTGATTATGTACCTATCTGCTTCCTAATAAACAATTGTCCATTTTGTTTTGTGCACATTTCTGAATATGCTTTACATTGCATAATTGAGAATGGAGCAATGTGTATGTGCTATGCTTGTATGGAAAGAGAAAAAAGAGTTTTAGCAGTAGTTTACTCTGAGGAGAGAGTCTATGTGAAGGTGGGACAGTGGGAGGTTTTATTTGTTTTCCTTATACATTTCATTAAAAAATGTAAATTCCCTCATGCAGTTCATAAATAAAATTAAAAAGCATAATCATAAACTCATGGATAATAAAGCTAAGGAGGGACTGCCCAGCTGTAGGTGCTGAAATGGGGACCCAAGGAGAGAAGAAGAAAGAACAGGCAGGATGGCCTGTGTATCTATGTCAGTAAGTGTATATCAAGTGAAAGACTGGAAGATGAGGCAGAGAGAGCCTCAGAGGGATTCAAACCATGAGAAAGGCTTGATCTGGACAGAGAAGGCCATGAGTCAGGAAATGCCAGTGGCCTCTAGAAGCTGAGAACGAACTTCAGATGACAGCCAGCAAGGAAAAGGAAACTTCAGTCCTACAGCCACGGGGGACTGAATTCTGCCAACAACCTGAATGACTTTGGAAGTGGATTCTTCCCAGAAAAGAGTCCACCCAGCCAACACCTTGATTTTGGCCTGATGAGACCCACAGCAGAGGCACCAACTGAACCCACTCAGACTTCGGACCTACAGAGTTGTCGGATCATTAAATGGGTGTTCTTTGCTTGCTTGTTTGTGAGTTTGGAGCAGAGAGAGGTTTCTTAAAGGGCCATGCAAGGAGATGGGTGGCTCATACCTTAGAAGCCCTGAGCTCCCTGGAGGGTCTATATGGGTGCGGTTTTAAGGCACTATGTTTGTGATAACTGTCACAGCAACAAGAGAAAACTAATATAGCCATGGGCTGACATAGAAAATAGAAGTGATTCTGTAGCCTGTTGTATAAGGGTGTCCTTGAAGACAATGCTCCATGGGTCAGGGGCTTCTGGGAACAAAATGGAGACACATTAATAAAGGACACAGAGAGGTTCCATCTATTAATAGATAGGGGAGGTGGTGGGAAGGACGAGCATGTGTGCTTCTAAGATACTTTGTCACCTCTAGGACTGATCTACTCTTCAAAGCTAAAGCCACATCCTTGTTAACCACCCACCTGGCAGTTTAAACCATGGGGTTAAGAAGACGAAACTACGTGAGTGTGTGTGCGTGTGTGTGTGTGTGTGTGTGTGTACCACACTCTCAGGGTTCCCTGAAGATATAGAGGACACAGTGCAGGTACAGGTACAGAGAAGTCCCTCTTAGGCAGAATAAATTAGATCCCACCCACTCCTACTTTCTTTTCTGGCAGGATTTTACACAGGGAATTAGGTCCTTAAAAATCGTATGTAGGACTAAAGAAGTAGATTCTGAATTGGGCCTTGAAAAATTCAGAAGTTATTCTCAATAGTTGATGCTGAAGGCAACTTGAAGCTGGTTCTGAAGCTCAGAGTTCAAGAACCGACATCCAGGAATAAATTGCTATCCAGGGATTAGAAAGCCAAATTCAAGAAGACTTTTGATACTGGAAATACTCCTGCCTCCAACTGTCACACTTCCATGACCTTGCTTGCCAGCAGCCAAAATAGTCAAAAGAGAATAGAAAGATGGTATTGGGGTTAGCCTCCCAAATCACATATCAGTGCATCTAACTGTAGACACGGTTTCACATCCAGACCCAAGTTGCAATGAATTCTGGGAAGTGTTGCTAACTTTCCAACTTCTCCAGATAGAAGGAAGGAAAAAAACAGAAGGTGAGAGAGTCTAAGCATAATAGCTACCCAAGGTGGCTTTGTCTTGTTTTCCTCTCTCACGTTTATATTTTGAGTGGTAAGCTGCTGCTGAGAGGTTTAAAAAAGATTTTTTAAATTGACATATAGTTGATATACAATGTTGCATATATACAGCAACATTGGTTGTATATTGGTTCAGTTATAAATATACATACAATCTATTTTTTTCAGATTCTTTTCTATAATAGGTTATTATAAGATATTGAATATAGTTCATTGTGCTATACAGTAGATCCATGATAAAAATTTTGATTAAAATGTTTTAAAGGCTCATTTCCAAAGTTTGCATAAATCTCATATTTACAGAACAGTTTGCATCCAAGTTTTTTGGGTAGTACAAACATCAGTATAGCCAGAAATCAACTCATTTAACTTCAGCAAAGTTAAAAGTTAACAGAAGTTAACTCATTTTACTTTTGCGTTAACAACAAATTAGCATTTGTAATGTACAATGTTCCTGAACGGATATAAACACTATCTTGAAATTATTTTGTTTTTAAAGGAAAGCATTATTTAATAAATAGTATCATGGCCCCAGAAGATGCATTATGAAAAGGTATGAAAGTTGACGGGGGAAAAACTACAGTTCAGTTCATTTTGTATGTGCTGAGTCATCATTCTAACTCATGTAATAATTATGATTCTTATTGTTATAAGTTTTCATTAGTTTTAATGTTAAAACTAAGTTGTCAAAATATAAAAAATTATTGTTTTCTTTTTTTATCAATTAATTGATTTTAATTGGAGGCTAATTACTTACAATATTGTAGTGGTTTTTGCCATACATTGATATGAATCAGCCATGGGTGTACATGTGTCCCCCATCCTGAACCCCCCTCCCACCTCCCTCCCCATCCCATCCCTCAGGGTCATCCCAGTGCACCAGCCCCGAGCACCCTGTCTCATGCATCAAACCTGGACTGGCGATCTATTTCACATATGGTAATATACATGTTTCAATGCTATTCTCTCAAGTCATCTCACCCTCACCTTCTCCCACAGAGTCCAAAAGTCTATTCTTTACATCTGTGTCTCTTTTGCTGTCTTGCAAGTAGAGTCATTGTTGCCATCTTTCTAAATTCCATATATATGAGTTAATATACTGTATTGGTGTTTTTCTTTCTGACTTACTTCATTCTGTATAATAGGCTCCAGTTTCATCCACCTCATTAGAACTGATTCAAATGCATTCTTTTTAATGGCTGAGTAACACTCCATTGTGTTTATGTACCACAGCTTTCTTATCCATTCATCTGCTGATGGACATCTAGGTTTCTTCCATGTCCTGGCTATTGTAAACAGTGCTGTGATGAACATTGGGGTACACGTGTCTCTTTCACTTCTGGTTTCCTCATTGTGTATGCCCAGTAGTGGGATTGCTGGGTTGTATGGCAGTTCTATTTCCAGTTTTTTAAGGAATCTCCACACTGTTCTCCATAGTGGCTGTACTAGTTTGCATTCCCACCAACAGTGTAAGAAGGTTCCCTTTTCTCTGCACCCTCTCCAGCATTTATTGTTTGTAGACTTTTTGATAGCAGCCATTCTGATCAGTGTGAGGTGGTACCTCATTGTGGTTTTGATTTGCATTTTTCTGATATATTATTGATTTTTTCAATTTACTCAAGATTATGAATCATAAGTGGACAAAGCTGCATTTCTAGTTGACAAATGGAACCACAAGTAATGTGGTGTTCCTTTTATTTGGCTGTGCTGGGTTTTTTGACTGTGCAGGGTCTTTGTTGTGGTGTGCAGTCTTTTTTTTGTCTAAGTGTGTTGCTCAGGCTTCTCTTATTGCGGAGCACAGGCTCTAGAGAGCTCAGGCTCAGCAGCTGTGGCTTGGGGCTTAGCTGACCCTCATGTGGGATCACAATTCTGTCACCAGGGATTGAACCCACACCCCCTGCACTGGAAGGCCAATTTTTAACCACTAGACCACCAGGGAAGCCCAAAATGATGTCTATTAAGTTAAGCTTGTGACAATTAAACCAATCCACTGTAGCAGTAAGAAAACTATTGACAAAGTAGAACCAAAGAATGTTCCTCTTCAAATATGCTAGAGGCTGTACTTTCAGTAAAAGGATGACTACTTGAAGTAGCACTGATGGTTACCAGGTACCAAGAAAACAGATAATGTGCTTGGACAAGAGTATTTTTTAGAGCTCTCATTATAATTGGAATGGGATAAAAAGGGAAGATAAGATAGTCTCATTCATATGGGAAGTTACCTTAAATAGCCTATAAAAGGATCATGACTTCTGACCAGAGGTTATGTCATAAATAAAATCGTCACCATGGAAAATGACAGGCAGTATGGAGGAGCCTGGTGGGCTGCAGTCCATGGGGTTGCTAAGAGTCGGACACGACTGAATGACTTCACTTTCACTTTTCACTTTCATGCATTGGAGAAGGAAATGGCAACCCACTCTTGCCTGGAGAATCCCAGGGATGGGGGAGCCTGGTGGGCTGCCGTCTATGGGGTCGCACAGAGTCGGACACGACTGAAGCGACTTAGCAGCAGCAGCAGCAGCAGCAGCCCTAAATGCTGAAATCAAAAGAACATTGATAAGATTAAACACACTGTGTCTACAGGTTTTAGTAGATAGTTGGAGCTCTCAAAACAAAAGCAAGGACTGAAATTCAAATTAAAATACTGTAGATAAAAATAAAACAAAGTGTTGACATAAACAGAAACTTGATGACTTTAGAGAAATTCAGGTAATAATCTATACATGCTATCAGGAAAATTGGAGAGACTTCCATGATGGTCCAGTGGCTAAGACCCCATTCTCCCAATGCTGGGGGCTGGGGTTCAATCCCTAGTCAGGGAACTAGATCCCACTTGCTGCAGCTAAAGATTCTGCATGCCACAACTAAGAGTTCACATGCTGCAGCTAAGATCTGGCACAGCCAAGTAAATAAACTCATGAATAAATAAATAAATAAAAAGAAAACTGGAGAACTCGTGGCTGCAAAAAGCTGTTAGTCAAGGAAAAAATTTAGATAAATAGGCGGACATGGTACTCAGTAAATCTAATGCCTTAAAGTACTAAATTCCTGAAATACGATACAATAGAAGTGTTTACAGAAGAAAAATATCCATGAAGACCAGTGAAAAGCAAAATACTCCATACAATTTCAGTGGGTATTTTTTCCCTTCTTATTCCAAGTGTGAGGCTACTTAATATTTTTCCAAGTATAATCAAGAAAAGTAGACAGTTAACCTCAAGGGGCTGATTTATTTCATGTAATTGGAACTGAATAGAGCAGCTCTCTAAAGGAAGAGCAGGTTTTTTGTTTCTTTGTTTTTGTTTTGTAGAGCAGTCATTTGTTAGTTAAATTTCATGTGGCCTGGCGAAATATAAAACCTTGCATCATTCTGTTTTTCACCACCTGCTTTCTCCAGTGGGCTGATGATCTTTCCATTTATTTCAGCTTTACTGCCTCTAATGATCTCTTTCTTTTTCTACCATTTCATTTCATTATATGAAAATGCCCCGTGAGTAAGCTTAGAGTCATGTGCCAAGTGTGGGACTGTACGAGCGCAGTGCCTCTAAGCTGCACCTTTCTTGGAAGGTGGTGGGTCCCTACTGTGGCTGCGGGGATGTGGGAGTGGGGGTCGTGCTTTGCAGTCACCATCTCTGGCCACTCGATGGAGCTCAGTGTCCCTGAGTCTGAGTTATTCCTAAAACTTTTTTGAGTGGTGTAAAGGAAGACAGAAAAACTGAAAGTCATAGTATGCTCATGGCTGGAAAAGTGACTGTAAAGAGATGAATTTTTCCCATATTAATTTTTAGTTCTAACAGAATTTGGTATGAGAATTTCATTGTGATAGTTTATTAGTAAAAAAAATTTCTACATTGTTATCTTTAGTATTTAGTATTAACACAGCGGCAAAGAATCCGCCTGCCAGTGCAGGAGATGCAAGAGACTCGGGTTTGATCCCTGGGTCAGGAAGATCCCTTGGAGTAGGAAATGGCAACCCACTCCAGTAATCTTGCCCGGGAAAATTCCATGGAGAGAGGAGCCTGGCGGGCTACAGGCCATGGGGTTGCTAAGAGTTGGACGCAACTATGCACACACATACACATGCAAAATATACTTTATACATACTTTTGGAAAATAAAGTATTAAAGTATATAAAATATTTTAAAGATACTTTTTCTTGTTTTTTGAAGTACACTTTTAAAGTAAAGTACTATCAAAGAAAAATCTGAAAAGAAAGTTGCGGTAGTTAAACCATGTGGTATTAAATAGGACACTAGATATTCAGACCAGTGGGACAGAAGAAATAGCTCAGAATTTGATTTTATTAAAGGTAACTTGATATATGATAAAAGAATAAATTCAAATCAGCAGAAAATCAGGGAAATCAGGGAAAATATATCATCAACAATTTAAATTAACTGAATATATCATTTTGCAAAGAATAAAATTTGATTCCCGCATATCTTACTAAAATAAAGTTCCAGAGAATTAAAATACCACATTAAAAAACTAGGTAACAGCAAAAATGTGAAAAAAAATTTGTTTAGATAAAAGGCAGTAAGGACATGACAACTTTCTAAACTGAAAAAACATGTCATAAAGAAAAGATGTGTTTGACTATAGAAAATGAAACATTTCTAAACAAAAGAAAAATGTCACCAACATTTAAAGGTAAGCTATGAAGTGACACAGCATTTGGCGTATTTTATTTTTTTATTATTTTTTTTAATGTTTACTCTTGCTTTTTTTAATCCCCTCTCCTCCCCTAAGTGGAGTAGTTTAATCATACCATTAACATACTTATTACATAAAGAATCCTTAGAAATTTAAAAAAAAATAGTAGAGTCTAATAGATAATGGGCAAGGGACAAAAATCGAAATAAGAAAGATAATTCCCCCAAATAAAAAGTTTTAAAAATATATGTAGATATTTATATATTTGGCTGCCTCTGGTCTCAGTTGCAGGAACTTCATTGCATCATATGAAATCTTTTTTTGTTATGCAGGGACTCTCTAGTTGTGTTTGGGAGGGCTTAGCGGCTCAGTCGGAGAAGGCAATGGCACTCCCCTCCAGTACTCTTACCTGGAAAATCCCATGGACGGAGGAGCCTGGTAGGCTGCAATCCATGAGGTTGCTAAGAGTCGGACACGACTGAGTGACTTCACTTTCACTTTTCACTTTCATGCATTGGAGAAGCAAATGGCAACTTACTCCAATGTTCTTGCCTGGAGAATCCCAGGGACGGGGGAGCCTGGTGGCCTGCCTTCTATGGGGTTGCACAGAGTCGGACACGACTGAAGTGACTTGCAGCAGCAGCAGCAGCTGATCAGTGGCTTGTGCAATAGTTCCCTGACCAGGGATCGAACATAGATTCCTTGCACTGTGAGGTAGATTCTTAACCACTGGACCACTAGGAAAGTCCTCCTCCCCAAAGTAGGGAATCCTACTAGGAATCAACAGTAATAAATCCTATTAACAGTAAATAAATATTTGGGAAAATATTAAACAATTTGTAGTCACAAGTGGAGATTAAAAGTATTTACTATTTCTACTCATTACATTTGCAGATGAAAGACTATGATAATATCTAATGCTGGTGAAAGTACAGCAAACTTGTAGGTAATGGCAGTGTTCAGTTCAGTTCAGTTCAGTCGCTCCGTCGGGTCCAACTCTTTGCGACCCCATGAATCGCAGCATGCCAGGCCTCCCTGTCCATCACCAACTCACGGAGTTCACTCAGATTCACGTCCATCGAGTCAGTGATGCCATCCAGCCATCTCATCCTCTGTCGTCCCCTTCTCCTCCTGCCCCCAATCCTTCCCAGCATCAGAGTCTTTTCCAATGAGTCAACTCTTCGCATGAGGTGGCCAAAGTACTGGAGTTTCAGCTTTAAGATCATTCCTTCCAAAGAAATCCCAGGGCTGAATTCCTTCAGAATGGACTGGTTGGATCTCCTTGCAGTCCAAGGGACTCGCAAGAGTCTTTCCCAACAGCACAGTTCAAAAGCATCAATTCTTCAGCGCTCAGCCTTCTTCACAGTCCAACTCTCACATCCATACATGACCACAGGAAAAACCATAGCCTTGACTAGACGGACCTTAGTCAGCAAAGGAATGTCTCTGCTTTTTAATATGCTATCTAGGTTGATCATAGCTTTCCTTCCAAGGAGTAAGCACCTTTTAATTTCATGGCTGCAGTCACCATCTGCAGTGATTTTGGAGCCCAGAAAAATAAAGTCTGACACTGTTTCCACTGTTTCCACATCTATTTCCCATGAAGTGACGGGACCAGATGCCATGATCTTAGTTTTCTGAATGTTGAGCCTTAAGCCAACTTTTTCACTCTCCTCTTTCACTGTCATCAAGAGGCTCTTTAGTTCCTCTTCACTTTCTGCCATAAGGGTGGTGTCATCTCCATATCTGAGGTTATTGATATTTCTCCCGGCAATCTTGATTCCAGCTTGTGTTTCTTCCAGTCCAGCGTTTCTCATGATGTACTCTGCATATAGGTTAAAGAAGCAGGGTGACAATACACAGCCTTGATGTACTCCTTTTCCTATTTGGAACCAGTCTGTTGTTCCATGTCCAGTTCTAACTGTTGCTTCCTGACCTGCATATAGGTTTCTCAAGAGGCAGGTCAGGTGGTCTGGTATTCCCATCTCAGAATTTTCCACAGTTTATTGTGATCCACAAAGTTAAAGACTTTGGCATAGTCAATCAAGCAGAAATAGATGTTTTTCTGGAACTCTCTTGCTTTTTTGATGACCCAGTGGATGTTGGCAATTTGATCTCTGGTTCCTCTGCCTTTTCTAAAACCAGCTTGAACATCAGGAAGTTCACGTTTCACGTATTGCTGAAGCCTGGCTTGGAGAATTTTGTAAACTGATATAATACTTTTGGAAAGTATTTGATAATGTTCATTGTTGTTGTTGTTTAGTTGCTAAGTTGTGTCCAACTCTTTTGAGACCCCATGGATTGTAGCCCACCAGTTTCCTCTGTCCCTGTGATTTCCCAGGCAAGAACGTAGGAGTAGGTTGCCATTTTCCTCTCCAGGGGATCTTCCTGAACCAGGAAGTGAACCTGTATCTCCTGAACTGGCAGGCCAATTCTTTACCACTGAGTCACCAGTTGTTCATTAGAAACAACTAATGAACATTAGGAGCCATGAGATTGTAACTTAAGCATTTTTAGATAATCTTTTTGTTGGGACGTGATTACATATAGTGAAATGCATAAATCTTAAGTGTAGAGAGTGATGAGATTTGATAGATGCATGTACCCATGAAATTCACACCCCAGCCAGGATGGAGAACATTTTCATCACCTGAGAGAGCCACTTTGTGTACTCTCCCCAAAACTCCCACATCCTCTTCTCACCTCCTATCATTTTTCTGCTGTTTTTCACCATATGTGAATTTTGCCTGTTCTAGAATTTCATATCAATGGGGTCATGCAGAGTGTATTTTTTGTGTGTATTTGGCATCTTTTTGCTCAGTGTTTGGCATTCATCTATTTTGTGGCATGTATTAGTATTTTATTTCTTTTTTTTTTATCGTCAAGTAGTATCGCATTGTATGGCTAAACTTTATTTATCCACTTACCTGTTGGTGGGCATTTGGGTTATTTCTGATGTTTGGATTTTGTGGGAAAGTTTCTAAGAGCATTATCGCTCTCTCTCTCTTTTTGTTATTGTTGTGGTAAAACACATATAACACAAACTTGCCATTGTAGCCATTTCAAAATGTACAATTCAGTGGCACTAATTAAATATTCCACAAATATCATCACTATTTCCAAAATTTATTTTTATGACCTTAAATAGAAACTCAGTAACCAATAGCAATAATTCCCTCTTTCCCCCTCCCCTCTCCCTGGTAATCCTTGATCTATTTTTTATCCCTATGAAGTTGCCTTTTATAGATATTTCATGTAAGTGGTATCATACGTATTGTTTTGTATCTGGCTTATTTCACTTAGCTTAATTCTTTCAAGGTTCATCCATGTTGTTACCTGTATCAGAACTTTGTTCCTTTTCATGGTTGCATGAATACAATATTCCATTGTATGTATATACCATATTTTGTTGATCCGTTCCTCTATCGATGGACGCTTGGGTCATTCCCACTTTTGGTTATTTTGAATAATGTTGTTATGAACATTAATGAGCACGTGTCTCTTTGAACCTCTGTTTTCAGTTTTTTTGGAGTATATATCTATGAGTGTAGGTGCTGGGTCATGCTTCTGTGAACATTTTTGTAATAGTCTTTGTATGTGCATATGTTTTCATTAGCGTGGGTAGACATGTAGAGGTTATATGGCATGCGTATACTTAATTTTGTGAAACAATGTCAGTCTACGTTTAAAAAGTTCATTTTATGTTCTCACCAACAACTTTTAAAGTACCCATCGCGCCACATCCTTATTAACACTTAGTATTGTTTGTCTTTTCTCCCCCCACATATGACAAATATTTAATATGATTTTTAATATCTCAGTACATCCTTGCACAATAAATATTATTATTCATTTTTAAAAATTTGAGATGTAATTGACATATGACACATGATATGTTTCAGGTTTACAACATAATGGTTTGATATAATACAGATTGGAAAAAGACTATGACCAGAAGTCTGGTTGTCATTCATCACCACGTGTTATGATTTTTTCTTGGGATGGGAACTTTACAGATTTCTCTCAGCAGCTTTCAAATATACATCTAGTATTATTAACTATAGTCACTGGGCTACATGTTACACATCCAGGACTTGCCTTATAACTGGAAGCTTGTACTTTTTACCACCTTCACCCATTTTGCCCTCTTCCCACATCGTGCCCCACGCCCAGAAAAGGGCTCTGTTTCTATGAGTTCTGTTTTTTTGTTTTCTTTTGTTTGTTTCATTTTCAGATTCCACACGTAAGGGAGATCTTGTTGTTTTAATTGTAGTCATTCTGATGCCATCATTTCATGGTAGTTTTAACATAGAATTCCCTCATGAGTTATGGTATTTAACACTTTTTCAAATATTTATTGGCTATTCTTCCTTTATGAAGTTCAAATATTGTGCCCGTTTAAAAGAATCAGAGTATTTTGCTATTATTATTGATACAGTACTTGCTGTGATAAAGAACCTACAAACAGACCCACATTTATACAGTCATCTGATTTCTGAGCCAGATGACAAAGTAATTCAATGGGAAAATGAAAATCTTTTCAACAAATTGATCTGAAGCAACAGAATTTCAACCTAGCTCATTTGAGATGAATCACAGACCTAAATGTAGAAAACTATAAAACTGCTAGAAGAAATAAGAAGATATCTTCATGACACTGGGGAAAGCAAAGATTTCTTGAAGAAGATTGACTTGCAATGGGCCGGTCCATGGGACCCCATGATCGCAAACGGATAGGGCTTGTGGACTTGTGGACTTGTGCTAGGTTCTTGTCACGTGGGACCCCAGGGCCCCTTGTCCATACCCCTTAGCATCGGAAAAGGGCTTGCTGGAGTATCTGATCTTACTGAATTCCCCAAAGATATTTGTATATGTGTGTATTTACTGATATGTGTATTTACTGAATATGGCAAAGAAAGACATGAGTCACCTTCTTGGGCTTTTCCCCCTTCACTAATGTGGTCTTCACATATACGCCATGGTTTCTTCATGTGGTTAGGAAATAGGAGGCTTGTGGAGGGGAGCAGGAACAGCGCCTGACCTGGCGGCTAGATGGCAAGCAACTCTGGCCTAGAAACCTAGAGACAGGGCCAATGTGGAGTGGGGACGAACTTGGATTTTGGAGTCTGAGTTCAAATCCCCAGACACATGTGGTTTGAGCTGTGTGTCCTTGGAGCATTCATTGGACCTCTCTAGAGTCCTGGTTTCCTTACAGGAGGCGAACCCATTAGCTGACTCTCTGGTCTCAGGGCAGTTCTGGTAGTCAAGGGCGGATGTGACCGCAGAGGCAGCCCTGCCCTCGGGCAGACCACACAAATACAGCACCTCGAATTCAGCTTTCACACGCAAGCTCCATTTCCTAATTTTCCTGCTTCACCACTGGCCCCTCAGCCTTCAAATACTATTAAACTGTGGCCTCCTCTCTCCTCTGTCTCTTGTATCTGACTAGTTACAAAATCCCATGCATTTTTCCTTCGAAACACTGTTTAGCAAGAAGTCCTTCTGTAGCTGATACTGCTGTTGCCTACCTGATCCCCCTGACTTCTCATCTGTCCTTCCTGGCAGAATCTCAGTTTTGCTCGAAGTCCAGCCAAAGGCTTCCATCTGTATAGCCCTTCACAGTTGCGAGTACCTGCTGGGACATACTGATGCGACAAACTGAAGGTCTCTGGGAAATATTTGCTTTAAAAAAATATATATAAGTACCTCCCTTTCCTGCTTCATTCTTCTAATTTTTCCACCTGGGGTGGGGCCCTAGGGCCTGGAGGGGCTACAGTAGTCATCTTGAGATTATGAGATAACCAGTCTGAAGAAGGCATTCGTATCACTCACCCAGACTATTGCACAAGCTATTGATGGGCTCTCCCGACCTCTGCTCTGCAAGTGGAAGCCTCATGAGTCCCAGAATTGAGGACTCCAGTTAGAGTTCATCTCTAAAATAGAATATGAGGCAACCAATGGAAATGATGAAGGAAATCTAAATTTATTGACTGGGATGATGTTCATGATATCTTGTTAAAATTAAAAAGCTGTTCCAAACATTTTTTATGATATATAAGTTTATATAAACATATACTTATTTATAAATATATTCATTTAAAGGTATAAATGGATATTTCTGTAAATTTTTATAATTAATTAATTTCCAATGTATTGAGATATCAGACATGCAGCATTATATAATTTTAAGGTGTACAACATAATGATTTGACTTACATTCATCATGAAATGATGATCACAGTGGATTTAGTGAACATCCATCATCTCATAGAAATCAACATTAAACAGACAAAAAGTTTTCCTTATAATGAGAGCTCTTAGAATTTATTTTCTTCACAATTTTCATTTATAATGTACAGCAGTGTTCATTATCTTTATCATATTATACATTACATCCCTAGTATTTACTTATCCTATAAATGGAAGTTTGTACCTTCTGACCACCACCTTCATCCAATCCTACCCCTTACCCTTCCACCCCAGCCTCTGGTAACCATTAATCCAATCTCTTTTTTCTAAGAGTTTATTTTTAAAGTATAATTGACCGACAACACTATGTAATTTCCTGGTACACAACATAGAGAATCAATATTTCCATACATTTAAAAATGATGACCACTATGAGTCTAGTTGTCATCTGTCAATATTCCTGTAAATCTGTTTGGTGAACTTATAGGTGGTTTCATTTATTGTTTCTTACTTATCTAATTGAAATTTGCTTAAATTCCTTGCTCCTTAGTGTGGCATTCAGCAACTTCCACAATGGGCAAGAACAAAGGTGGTGTGTTTATGTGTGAATCTATGAGTAGATGAAAGTATGTGGTTGTGAATTAATGTGTGAGTATGTGTATGTGGGTATCTGGGAGTGTGAGTGGGTATGAGTGTGTGTGAATGTCAGTGCTTTGGAGAGTGTATGTCCCTGAGTTCATGTAACCGTGTGTAAGTGTGTGACATGACTTAGTGTGAGCGTGTCTGCTACCCTGGGATTTGGGTAATAAACCAGAAAGGATTCAAGGGGCTAGACAAACTATGGCTCAGTTTAATTTGAATTTCAGGTAAACAACAAATGCTTTTCAGTGTAAGTATATCCCAAGCAATATTTGGGACATACACATACTAAGAAATTATTTTTATCTAATATTCAATTTTTCTTACAGATGAAGGCCAACGGCCTTTATGACACAGATGACTATTCAGAGACCCAGAAGTTGGGACCAGACCCTGGCTGGGGCTCCTGTCCTTCCCACCAGCTCTCTCTGCCCATGGGCCAGGTCACAGCCAGGCTGGGCTGAACCCAGCTCTGAGCGAAAGGCCTGGCCTCCTTGATGATGGTGAGAAGGCTGATGTGGGTCTAGGGGACCCAGGGTGCCCATGCAGCTCATGATCAGGGTCCATGAAGTTGGAGAATGCAGGGCTGGGAGGAGGAGCTGTCAGGATCTGCTCTGAGGGCACCTTTTTCTACATCTGAATCAGGTAGTGCTACACTGGCTTAAATGGCTGGAAGGAGACCCAGGATATGAGAAGGATGATGTAGCGACACCAGCCCGGACCTCTGGGGTGGGAGGAAGAGATGAGGCAGGGGGCATGAAGCTCACCTGGCCAAGGGCCCCACCCGACCCCTCGGTAGTGGGGACTTCTCCTCCCGTTACCACATCAGGGCAGGGTGGGCATCACGGTGGCCAATGCTCTCCATCAACACTGGCTCTGCTCAGAAAGTTCTAGTACTGGGCAGGGTGGGTGGAGAGGGGTGTGTGGAAGCTCTGAGGTACACCCCTCCCCCTACAGATCAGCACCGGTGTTTGTGGTAAACCCAGTGACGAGGGAGGTGGCCAAAAAGAGGAAGAGGACCCTGTTAGGTCAGACTGCCAGGTTCTCAGCCTCTATAAAACAGGTGTGGAGGAAGCCTGGGCAGCTGCCTCAACATGACCTCCTGGGCTGTCCTGCTCATCGCCTCGGTGCTCCTGGTTGCCCCAGGTGAGGACATTCCCCTTGGGGTAGATCCCGATGGCTCCTCCTCCCAGCCCTGCCTTCTCAGATTTGATGGACCTGAGCAGCAGCTCCAAGGGCATCTGGCGTGGGTCAGAGCAGCCCCAGGGCAGAGCAGGGCAGGAGGCCCCAAGGCCGCCTCCCCGTCCTGGGTGCCAGCTGCCTCCTGGGCTCTCCCCAGCCAGAAGCAGTGACTTCTCCTCTCCCTCTGTCTGTGGAGGGCTGCTAATGCTGTTTCTTCTCCAGGGCTGGCCTTTTCCGGTCTGTCTTCTGAACGCCACGACCAGGCAACGGCCCATCTGTGCAATGGAGATGAGTTGTGCCAGGGCCTGGCCCAGGAGTATCCCCAGGTACGCGGATGGCTTCCTGCTGCACCCTCACCATTCCTCTCCTTCCTCTCCTCCCTGGGCAGTGCCAGGGGCGAGGGTCTGGAGACCAAACTGGTCAGGGCGTGGGGAGGCAGGGCTGAGAGCTGAAGATGCCTGACACTGGTGCTGACTGCGGGGTAGGGGCTACACTGGTGGCTGGGCCCTCCCCAAGAGCCTCCTCCTTGTCTGACGGTAGAACAGCAGAGGGGCAGATGCTGGGCTGGGGAGGGTGCTGTGGGTGTGGGGGCAGGTCGTGGGGTCTCTCAGCCCCCCAAACCCCCGCCCCATGAGAGAGATGGGCAGGGGCCAGCCAGTCTGGCTCAGGTCCTCATATGGACAGACAGACCATGGGTCATCCTACTGGCTGGAAAGCTCCCAGGGGACCCTTCCTGGTGCCCTTCCAAGGTTGGGGTGTCTGAGAGACCACCCTAATGGGCTTCCTTTCCTGATAGGGTGGGCTGCTGCTCCAAGGAGAAGAGCTAGGCCTACTCTGTGGTCCTTGTCGGAAGATAATAAAAAGTCTGGAGGACATGGTGGGAGATCAGCCCAATGAGGTGAGACAGGAGGCTTGTGGGACCTGGTGGGTGGAGAGGTGCCCCCAAGGGGAGTGGGGAGGGCTGGGAATCCCTACCTGGGCTCTTTAAATGAGCTAGAAAGTGGGATGTACTTAGCTCTGAGTGAATACTTAACAAGTGGATGCATCATCACCAGAACCATAGTTTCACTTTCCCTCCCTCCCTCTCCTTGGCTTCCCCAACCTGCTCAGGATCACTACCTTCACCCTGGGGTACTCAGATTTATCCCTTTCCATGGGAGATGTCAGAAGAAGATTTTTCAAAAGCAATGGGCCAAGGCTCCAAGCTTGGATCCCCTCCTAACCCACCATACCACCCCCCCCAGCAGATGGAGCCCCCAGTCTGGCCCTGGACCCAGAAGCTATATAGACAGAGCCTTTAAAGTGGATCTGGGCACCACTCTCCACCCAGAAGACAGGGCCCGGGTATACAGAGGCTAAGACTCAGCAGGGTCAATCGTCCTTTCCAGAGTCCCTGCTGGCAGGCTTGGGATGGGGAGGGGGGCTGAGCCCTGTCTCTCCAGTCCCTACTCCCACTACCACCTGGCACCAACTCCTGGTACCCAGGACTCCCACTGCCAGACCCGCTGAGAGCCCAAGGCTGCCGGGGCCTGCAGAGAGACAGTGCCCGGCAGGGCTCACCTGAGGCCCGTTTCCCATCACCGTGCTGCCGCTGCAGGATACCATCCGCGAGGCGGCCTCCAAGGTGTGCAGCAAGATGAAGCTGCTGAAACGTCCGTGCCAGTCAATCATGAAGAAATTTCTCCGTCGCATCACTGAGGACATAAAAGCTGGAAAAAAGCCTCAGGCTATCTGTGTGGACATCAAGGTCTGCAAAAGCAAGGCAGGTATGTGCATAGGCAACAGTAGGGACTCATTCCCTGACAGCCTTCCCACGAAACGGAAACTCCTAACAGCCTGAGGCAACTTCCCCCTGCCGCTCCCCACACTCCCACAAACAATCCTGGAGTAAAATCAGGTCTCCATTTCTCCTCACCTGTGTGACCTTGGGCAAGTAACCTAACCTCTTTAAGCCTCAGTTTCCTTACCTGTGAAACGGCAATAATGATTTCTGTTTCTGAGGTTGAAATGAGGATTGAATGAGACCATCACGTAAAATGAGGTTGACACCAAGGAAATGGCCTGAGACTGAGGTACTGGAGAAATCAGAGCCCTGATCAACCTGTCTCTTCTCTCCACAGTAGGTTTCATTTGATTCCCTGGGTCCTCTGACCCCACCCTGGGGAAAAAGCACAGAAACTCCAGCATCCTCAGCCAGCTCCTTCCTTCCTGAATCCAGGAGTCTTCCTCCAGTTTCTCTCACCAAATCCTTCCACTGCCTTTCCCTCTCAGAATAAAATATCATGAAAGACTTTTGCTTCAGCTTCTTTTCCTTTGTTGGGTTTCAGAAGAGGGGCACGCTCATCTGACTCATAAGTTCAATCAATAAACATGTTGTACGTCCACATGTGGTTCTAGATGCTAGGGATTTAGTGGTGAACAAGACTACTTAGCAGCTCTCACACATATGGTCATGAAATAATTATTGTACTGCTTGCCACTCCAAGAACCTGGGGTACATCACAAATATACCCCCAGGAGCTCTCAGACCAGCTGAGGAGACCATTCGGGTTAGGGTTTTGTTGTTGTTCAGTTGCTCAGACTTGTACGACTTTGCAACCCTATGGACTGTAGCCCACTAGGCTCCTCTATCCATGGGATTCTCTAGGCAAGAGTACTGGAGTGGCTTGTCATTCCCTTCTTCAGGGGATCTTCCCGACCCAGGGATGGAACCCGAATTATCTGTGTTTCCTGCATTGCAGGCGGATTCTTTACCAATTAAACTACCGAGGAAGCTCCATATATGTATAGATAGATAGATAGATAAAGATGTGGGCTATTATAAATAGTGCTATTGAACATTGGAGTACATGTTATATTTTCAAATTATAGTTTTTGTCTTTTCTGGGTATATACTCAGAAGCAGGGCTGCTGGATTATATGGTTACTCTAGTTTTAGTTTTTATTTTTTTATTTAAAAATTAAAAAAAAATTTTTTTACTTTACAATATTGTATTGGTTCTGCCACACATCAACATGAATCCGCCATGGGCATATGCGTGTTTTTTTAGTTTTTTAAGTAACTTCCTTACTGTTCAGCATAGTGGCTGTACCAATTTACATTCCCACTGACAGTGTAGGAGGGTTCCTTTTTCTCTATACCCTCTCTAGGATTTATTACTTGTAGACTTTTTGATGATGGCCATTCTGACCAGAGTGAGGTCAGATGGCCATCATCAAAACTACCTGAATGTAGTTTTGATTTGCATTTCTCTAATAATTAGTGAAGAAAGCTGAGCGCTGAAGAATTGATGCTTTTGAACTGTGGTGTTGGAGAAGACTCTTGAAAGTCCCTTGTACTGCAAAGAGATCCAACCAGTCCATTCTAAAGGAGATCAGTCCTGGGTGTTCATTGGAAGGACTGATGCTAAAGGTGAAACCCCAGTACTTTGGCCACCTCATGCAAAGAGTTGACTCATTGGAAAAGTCTCTGATGCTGGGAGGGATTGGGGGCAGAAGAAGGGGACGACCGAGGATGAGATGGCTGGATGGCATCACCGACTTGATGGACATGAGTTTGAGTGAACTCTGGGAGCTAGTGGTTTACAGGGAGGCCTGGCGTGCTGCGATTCATGGGGTCGCAGAGTCGGACACGACTGAGCGACTGAACTACACTGAGTAATTAGCGGTGTTGAGCATCTCTTCATGTTTCTGTTGGCCATCTGTCTGTCTTCTTTGGAGAAATGTCTACTTAGGTCTTCTGCTCAGTTTTGGTTGTTTTTAAAAAATTTTTTATTGAGCTGTGTGAACTGTTTTTATGTCTTAGAAATTAAGCCCTTGCTGTTGGTATGATTTACAAATATTTTCTCCCATTCCATAGGTTATCTTTGCATTTTATGGTTTCTCTTGCTGTGCAATTTAAAGTTTAATAGGTCCATTTGTTTATTTTTGCTTTTGTTTCCATTACCCTAAGAGATGGATCCAAAACACTACTGCTGCAAGTTTTGTCAAAGAGTGTCTGGCCTACATTTTCCTCTACGAGTTTTATAGTATTTGATTTTGCATTTAGATTTTGAATCCATTTAAGCTTATATATGACAAAATGAAAGTGTTCATTCTTTTACATGTAGCTGTCCAGTTTCTCTGGCACCACTTGTTGAAGAGATTGTCTTTTCTTCATTTCATATTGTTGCATACTTTGTTGTAGATGGCCATAAGTGTGTGGGTTCTCTATTCTTGATGCAATCAATTTCCACATAATCTTTATTTACTTGTTTTTCCTAAAGTCTACGGTTTATTCAGAGTTCCTGTTTATTTATTTTTGGCTGCACTGGGTCTTCATTGTGGTGTTTAGGGTTTCTCTAGTCACAGCACGCAGGCTTTGTTGCCTCTGGGATCTAAGTTTCCTGAACAGGGATTGAACTTACAACCTGACAGTGAAAGGGCTAAGTTCTAACAGCTGGACCACCAGGGCATTCCCTATTCTTTCCTATTTCTTTATGTCTTGTAATTTTTTGTTGGAAACTGGTTATCTTAGATAATATATTATAGCAAATATGGCTACTGTTCACACTCCCCTCCCCAGGTACATTATTGCTTTTTAGAGATGAATTGCTTGTTTTCATGTTTAGTAACTGACTGGGTAATTTTAGTGAGGTCCCTCCACCCCTCATAGTGTGATGCCTCAGATGTTGCACCTCAAGGGGTACAGCCTTGAGCATGACCACAACTATCCTGTGATGACAGAGGTTTGGGAAGGGTTCTCTTTGTCTCAAAACACCACGTTGTGAATCTCCAAAATTTCTGGCTGACTGCTTTATTGTTTTCAACAATGTCCCAGGGGATAAATTGCTTTATGAAGTCCAATCAAACCTAAGTCCTTTATGGGTCACTGTTAGAGACTTTTTTCCACCCAGGGAGGCCTCTTCACAGGTTTTTCTTTCTTTGCTTTCTCTCCAGCAAATTAGTCAGCTTACAGTTTAGCCTTATGTCTCCAAGGAAGCTATCGGTCTCCTTCCAAATGTCTTTCACCACAGCTTTCACTGTGGAATTCTGTTCCCAGAACAAATCTGAGGACTGCTGCAATAGTGAGTAGGTGATCTTTAGACTTTCCCTGTGAGTTGAGTAAACACTTGAAATTCCACTCCTCCCTTCATCCAGGTGGCCTAACTTTGTCAAGTGAACTTGAAAAGGAGCAAGACCTTATGGTCCTTGCCCCACCCTCACCATGTCCTCTGCCTGCCTTTGGTCTGTGGGAAACTTTAGTCAAAGAATAAGTTTAATTAGAGAAGTGAGCAAAGGAAAACAGTCAAAGGAGACTAAATAATAATGCAGTCACTAAGCATAGTCAAGGAATTTTCGTTTCTTCTTAAGGGCTATAGATAATTTGGGGGCTTCCCTAGTAGCTCAGATGGTAGGGAATCACTTGCAATGCAGGAGACCGTGGTTCGATTCCTAGGTTGGGAAGATCCCCTGCAGAAAGGGTAGGCTACCAACTCCAGTATTCTTGGGCTTCCCTGGTGGTTCAGACAGTAAAGAATCAGCCTGCAACGCAGGAGACCTGGGTTCCACTCCTGGGTCAGGAAGATCCCCTAAAGAAGGGAATGGCAACCCACTACAGTATTCTTGCCCGGAGAATCCCATGGGCAGAGGAGCCTGGTGGGCTACAGTCCATGGGTGGCAAAGAGTAGGACACAGCCGAGTGACTAACCTCAGCACAGCACAGCACAGAGGTAATATTCTGAGCCATATCCTGTGATCTGTCTTATAAATACCGAAACACCAGGTGGAGAAGTTAACATGATGAGCAAACTGTACCCAGGACATGAGCTGCCACACTTCTGAGAATTGACCTCAAAGAAATGGAAACAAATGAACCCTGGAACTGAAGATTAACTGTACCTAAAACAATCAAGATGATGCTGGTCAGACCACTGGTGACCAGTTTAAAGATGACTGTTAGAGATAACTGTGCTGTTTCTGCATGTAGACCCACCCCGCCCACCCCTGTCTATGAAAGCTCTCACCCCTTGCTTATTGGGGAGGGGTGGAGTTGGCCCTTGGACAGATGTCCACCACTCTTGCCTCCTCCCCCTACCCCACCCCAGTTGTTGGCATCTGAAATAAAGCAAACTTCCTTTCGACCAACCTGTCCTGTTTATTGGCTTTTGAGTAGCTAGCAGCCAGACCCACCATACCCTTTCAGTAACAAACTAAGGCTTTCTATGATCTGATTGGAAGTTGCCACCTGGCAGATGGTTAGGGCTAGCAAATTTTATTTGGACAGGACTTCCCTGGTGGTGCAGTGGATAAGAATCTGCCTGCCAGTGGACGGAATGTGGGTTCAGTCCCGGGTCAGGGAAGATTCCACATTGCTGCTACTGCTGCTAAGTCGCTTCAGTCGTGTCCAACTCTGTGTGACCCCATAGACGGCAGCCCACCAGGCTCCCCCGTCCCTGGGATTCTCCAGGCAAGAACACTGAAGTGGGTTGCCAATTCCTTCTCCAATGCATGAAAGTGAAAAGTGAAAGTGAAGTCGTTCAGTCGTGCCCGACTCTTGGCGATCCCATGGACTGCAGGCTCCTCCGTCCATGGGATTTTCCAGGCAAGAGTACTGGAGTGGGGCACCATTGCCTTCTCTGTTCCACATTCCATGAGGCCAACTAAGCCTGTGAGCCACAGCTACAGAGCTTATATGCTGCAACTACTGAAACCTGCAAGCCTAGAGCCTGTGCTCCACAACAAGAAAGGCACTACAATGAGAAACCCACGCACTTTAATGAAGAGTAGCCCCTGCTTGCCACAACTAGAGAAAACCTGCATGCAGCAACAAAGACCCAGTGCAGCCAAAAATAAAATAGAATAAAAAAGAATCTTGGCCAGTTCATGCCTGGTCTTTGAATCCCTCATGCGGAAGGAAAATGGGGAATTCTTTCTTCCTTAGCATGAGCTGGTGTATTAGCCAGATTCATTGATGGCAAGCAACAGAAACTGACTCAGGCTAAGTTAAGAAAAGGGAAGTGATTGGGTGGCCATGGATGCCTCAGGCCGGAAGGGAAGACCTAGAACAGAACTTGGACAGGAGCTAGGCAGCTCAAAGGGTCCAAGAAGCAGGGAGAGCATTTCAGTCTCACCCAGGTGCAGTCATTGGGGTGAATGAATTTCCACAATGAGCTTACTCTATCTTTGTGTCTCCTGCTCCAAAGCCAAATTCCTAGGAAAGAGAATTCAACCAGCCAAGCTTAGATCAGATACTTAACTTTGATTGTTCTAAGGTGATGAAAAGGAAGTCAGGCTCTAGGAGATCTGGGTGACTGTTTTGGCTTATGAAGTGGAGGATAGATTGCTAGATGAGTTACTGCCCACTGAGACAGTACACAGTAGCTGTCAGATAATTCCCCAAAGGAAATTAGAGTGATTATTAGGAAGGAAGAGTAGATGCTGTGTGGCCAAAGCTGCAAATATCCAGTCCAGCTTGTAATGATGGTGAGTGTTGTCTCTGCATGTGTGTGCGTTGTTTCAGTCGTGTCTGACTCTGCAACCCCATGGACTGTAGCCTGCCAGGTCCTCTGTCCATGGGATTCTCCAGGCAAAGATACTGGAGTGAGTTGCCAAGACCTCCTCCAGGGGATCTTCCCAACCCAGGGATCAAACCTGCCTCACTTTATGTCTCCTGCATTGGCAGGCAGGTTCTTTACCACTAATGCCACGTGGGAAGCCAGTATTGTCTCTGAGGCACTTCCGAATAGGAAGATATTTCTCTGATGGGAATCAGGAACTGTGGATTCCTGGTATTAGGAGTAAGATGTGCTTTCCCATATATTCAGGTTGAGAATCTTGGAGTTTACTCAACAGGCTTTAAGAGTACTGCCTGTGGGCACAGGCCAGGGCCCCAGACAGGTCTTGGTTTCATTCAGATGATGTTGATCTTGGCCTCTTTGCCTCTTTGGTTTCCTTATCTGACATAGAACCAACAATACTTGCAAGACTCCTATGTTGCTCTGCTTAGATAACTCATGTGAGTGCCTAGCATGGTGTAAGCTGTGCTAAGAGGTTACCTGGAAGATGGGGCATTACGTAGAAGGTGCTGGGAGTAAAGAATTTTAGGCAGAGGATGAGGTGGTGAGAATCGCAGTTGTCCATGGTGAATGAGACACTTTCCTGCAGGCTGTATCACAGAGAGAAGCTGGAGTCATCACCTTGTCTTGCTGCAGATTCAGCCCCTGTTCCAGCTGTTGCCAGAAACCCAGAGCCTGGAGATGAGTTCCTGTCCTGAGGCACAAGACTCATCTCACATGCCTGCCTTATGTTTCTCTCCTAGATGCTACCATCCCTCCCTAATGTCCTCCAGAGGACCAAAGAATCACTGTATCTTCAGAATGGATGCTGGATGCCCTTCTCCTACCACCCAGTTCATTCCCATCCAAGGAGATGTTTTTTGGGGAGTGGGGATGATGCTCAGGAGAGCACTTATAGGTACATCTAATAATCACAGCACCCAGACACTGCAGGCTGCATGTTCATAGGCAGAGACTAAGAGTCGGGAGGGCTATGGATCCCAGGCCAATAGAACCCTGCAGCCTCTGTGCCTGGAGCCAGGGGAGGGGGCCAGGGAGGAGAGTGGACTGGTCCAGAGATTTAAGGCTCACTCAGCTACTTTAAAGGTGGACTGGAAGCAGCCCAATGTAGTGTTGAGGGCTTATATACCAAATATTTGAGGATGGATGAAGACTGTTTTTATAATCAAGACATTTAATAAAGACCAACATGGTGAAGACCATCACTTCATGGGAAATAGGTAGGGAAACAATGGAAACAGTGAGAGACTTAATTTTGGGAGGCTCCAAATTCACTGCAGATGGTGACTGCAGCCATGGAATTAAGATACCTGCTCCTTGGAAGAAAAGCTGTGACCAACCTAGACAGCATATTAAAAAACAGAGACATTACTTTGCCTACAAGGGCTTCCCTGGTGGCTTAGAGGGTAAAGCATCTGCCTGCAATGTGGGAGACCCGGGTTCAATGCCTGGGTGTGGAAGATTCCCTGGAGAAGGAAATGGCAACCCACTCCAGTACTCTTGCCTGGAAAATCCCATGGACAGAGGAGACTGGTAGGCTACAATCCATGGGGTCGCAAAGAGTCGGACACGACTGAGTGACACATTTGTTTGTACTTTGCCGACAAAGGTCCATCTAGTCAAAGATATGGTTTTTCCAGTAGTCATGTATGGATGTGAGAGTTGGACTGTAAAGAAAGCTGAACACTGAAGAATTGATGCTTTTGAACTGTGGTGTTGGAGAAGACTCTTGAGAGTCCCTTGAACTGCAAGGAGATCAAACTAGTCAATCCTAAAGGAAATCAGCCCTGAATATTCACTGGAAGGACTGATATTGAAGCTGAAGCTCCAATACTTTGGCCACCTGATGTGAAGAACTGACTCATTGGAAAAGACCCTGATGCTGGGGAAGATTGGAGGCAAGAGAAGAAGGGGACGACAGAGAATGAGATGGTTGGATGGCATCACTGATTCAGTAGACATGAGTTTGAGCAAGCTTTGGGAGTTGGTTATGGACAGGGAAGCCTGGCATGCTGCAGTCCATGGGGTCTGCAGCAAAGAGTTGGACATGACCGAACGATTGAACTGAACTAAACATGGTAAAATTTTCACCTTAAGTTGCATTGAGAAAGTGAATGATGATCATTTATATTTACTGATATAAAATATTAATATAATAATATATGAATATATTATTGACAACAGGAATAATTAAGAAAAGTACTGTGGCTCAATGACACCTTTAAATACATTCATATTTTATCCACAAGCTTCCCTAGTAGCTCAGTTGGTAAAGAATCTGCCTGCATGCAGAAGACTGCGGTTCCATTCCTGGGGTGGGAAGATCCCCAGGAGAAGGGATAGGCTACCCACTCCAGTATTCTTGGGCTTCCCTTGTGGCTCAGCTGGTAAAGAATCCACCTGCAATGTGGGAGACCAGGGTTCAATTCCTGGGTTGGGAAGATCCTCTGGAGAAGCGAAAAGCTACCCACTCCAATATTCTGGCCTGGAGAATTCCGTTGATTGTAGAGTTCACGGGGTCGCAAAGAGTCCATCACGACTGAACCACTTTAACTTTTATTTTATTCACAACAGAGCATACATATCTTTGAAAAATGTTTTATGTGTGTGTTGATTTTACTGGTCTATTCCTGGCTGTCCACCTTTTGGAAGAAAACTCTCCATGGTTGGCTGCTCTCAGTGACCTTGTGACCTGGGACGCCATATGGGTGGAGCTTGGTCTGTGGCCCAGGCTTACAGCGATGTGCTGGGCCAATCAGAGCCCTTGATCTAGAATTAGAACTAACACACCTGGACTGTTTAAAGTCTTGGGGCTGGGCAGCAATACCCACTGCAAGCTGAAACTATCGGGGATCAGGAGCCATAATGAAGCAGTGCATGAAAATGAAATAACAATAATATTTGTGGTAACAAAAATGAAAGCTAAGCTTTGTTGAGCCTTTTCTCTGTGCCCCGCTCAGTTCTAAGAACTTTACAGTATAATCTCACGCAGTCCTCATAAACACCCCAAATCCCTATGGAATTTCCAGATAAGGAGAATGAAGCACAGAGAGGGTAAGTAACTTGGTCAAGGCCCACAGCTGGGATTTGGCGCATCTGGGATTGGAGCCCAGGCTGCCTCTTGTCCTCTCCTGCCACTCCAGGAAGCAGGACTGGCAGCCCTCGGGACGTGAAGGGGGACAGCGACTCTGTGCAGTCACCTTGATTTCCTGAGTCTGAATGTCCTGATCTGTGGTTTCCCTTGCCACAGGATTCCCGGGCAGCGCCCCACCCTCCTTCAACTCTTCTATAGCCAGGTCGACTGGTTTCTGTTCCTTGCTTCAGATGGAAACTCTAAGTGGAGACAGTTAAGGTGTGCACAAGGGTTCATGTCCCTTTGTGTCTCTTGGGACCCCAGAGTATGAAGGGGCAAGGCCCTGAGACCTTCAGTAAGTCCGGTCCATCTTGCCCCCCACCTCCAGCCCCACCTAGGAATGATGATCTGAGGCTGGGGGGCTGGAGCTGTCCCCACTTAGGGGAATAGCTGCCCTGTGGCCTGGGCAGGGTTTGGACGGACTTGTTTGAATTCACTTCCCAAACTTCCTTAGATGTGGGCTTTTTTTCCCCTTTTTTAAAGTTGTGGTTCGGGTGAAGATGTTAACCCTGAAGTTGCTTTCTGTCTCCAACCGACTTGGGTGACCTGCCCTGATGACTTTATTACCAAAATGCAGCAGGAATCCACTCAAAAGTGATGGTACAAGTGCTGCCGCCTACTGGAGGAAAATTAACAGTGTCAAAAAGAAGAGATCACTTTGTCAACAAAGGTCCGTATAGTCAAAGCTATGGTTTTTCTAGTAGTCATGTATGGATGTGAGAGTTGGACCATAAAGAAGGTTAATTACTGAAGAACTTATGCTTTTGAACTGTGATGCTGGAAAAGACTCTTGAGAGTCCCTTGGACAGCAAGGAGATCAAACCAGTCAGTCCTAAAGGAAATCAACCCTGAATATTCATTGGAAGGAATGATGCTGAAGCTGAAGCTCCAATACTTTGGCTACCTGATGTGAAGAGCTGACTCACTGGAAAAGACCCTGATGCTGGGAAAGACTGAGGGCAGGAGGAGAAGAGGATGGCAGAGAATGAGATGGTTAAA
The DNA here is from genome assembly GCF_042477335.2 of Ovis canadensis. Classification (NCBI taxonomy): domain Eukaryota; kingdom Metazoa; phylum Chordata; class Mammalia; order Artiodactyla; family Bovidae; genus Ovis; species Ovis canadensis. The sequence continues at coordinate 57,694,342 of NC_091247.1, forward strand.
TAGCATCACCGATTCAATAGACATGAGTTTGAGCAAACCCCAGGAGATGGTGGAGGACAGAGGAGCCTGTCATGCTGCAGTCCATGGGGTTGCAAAGAGTCAGACATGACTTGGCGACTGAACAACAATATTGTTTTATATACATGGATGATTGGATATAGAAATAAAAATAGATATAGGTGTATATGTATGTGTGTGTGCATACAGATGTATATTCCCTAGCTTTGTCCTTTGTAAGGGACTGGAAATAATGATGGTAGCTATGAGTATACCAGTCTCTGGATCTTGGTTTCTAAGTACCATTTCCCAGTGAAAAAAAATTAGGGCTCCTTGGAGAAATGGCTGATTCTAGGCCTAGAGCAGTGAAAATATAAATGAATACAGAAGACCCTGCAGCGCTAGAAACAGTGCTCAGAAATGGTGTGTGTGTATGTTTGTGTGTGTTAGTCACTTAGTCGTGTCTAACTTTTTACAACCCCATGGACTGTAGCCCATCAGGCTCCCCTGTCCATAGAATTCTCCAGGCAAGAATTCTGGAGTCACTTGCCATTTCCTTCTCCATGGGATCTTCCCAACCCAGGAATGATGAGGATATTATTAAAAAACATAGGATTCACATTGAAGGGGTTCTCAATGGCCAGATCTGAGACAATTTTAGTAACAAAATAAATAATAATAATAATAAATAATATCTCATGGAATAAAGGATATATCCATGACTCCATATACATATAAATAAATAATTTCATAAATAAATAAATGAAGTGAAGCCTCATACAATAGAATTCCAATGAATAAATTTAGAAGGAATGATGGAAATAAGAAATTGTTATTTGGCTTACCCACAATGGCTTCCCTGGTAACTCAGATGGTAAAGAATCTGCCTATAATACAGGAGACCTGGATTCAATCCCTGGGTTGGAAAAATCCTCTGGAGAAGCGAATGGCTCCCCACTCCAGTGTTCTTGTCTGAAGAAGTCCATGGACAGAGAAGCCTGGGTGAGCTATGGTCCATGGTGTCACAGAGTCGGACACGACTGAGCGACTAACACTAACCTCACCGTAATTGTTGCAGGCAAGAACCACTGATGAATGCTATAATTAGTGGGTAAAAGTATAATGGGAAAAAAAAAAGATTTCTGTTTATAGTCTCAAGATATCTCCACACAAAATACTTATTAATTACAAAGGGGAAAAAGGTAACTTTGCCATGGATAAATCTGATAGACACCACCTTATCCAAGGGGTAAAAGTCCCTATCAGCAGAAATGAGACGTATGGGCATCATGTTCCTCCTGGTGTGATGTGCCGAGAAGACAACATCCCTTCTGGGGGCTTCCCCGGTGGTCCAGTGTAAAACTCCACACTCCCAATGGAGGGCGCACGGGTTCAGTTCCTGGTCAGGGAAGTAACATCTTGCAAATAAATAAAGTTTTTAAAAAATCACTTCTGTAGGCATTTGTGCCCAAAATGAAAAACCTCAGTCTAATTCTGGAAAAGCACCAGACACACCCAAAGTGAGGAACATTCTGCAGAGCAACTGGCCACTGCTCTTGAAAACTGCTGTGATCAGGAAAGACAAAGCTTGAGGGAACTGTCCCAGACTGGAGGAGACTAAGGAGACATGATAACTCAGCGCCCTGTGTGAGACTGCGTGGGATCCTGGGGAGAAGAAGAATCCAGGGGCAGTGGACAAAGTTGGAATACCATCTGAAGATAAGTTAGTAGCGCTGTATCAGTGTTCATATCCTGCATGTGTGCTAAGTCACTTCAGTCACATCCGACTCTGCGACCCTATGGACTGTGACCCCTCAGGCTCCTCTGTCCATGGGATTCTCCAGGCAAAATACTGGAGTGGGTTGCCATGTCCTCCTCCTGGGGCTCTTCCCACCCAGGGACTGAACTCACATCTCATTATGTCTCCTTCTTTACCACTACCTGGGAATCCCTGTTCATATTCTGGTCTTGATAATTATGCTCTGGTTATAGAAGGTGTTAACATTTGGAAGAGCTGGGTGAAGTGTATTTAGACATTTTTCCTACTATTTTCGCAAAGTTTCTCAAGTCGAAAATTATCTCAAAATGAAAAATAAAATTAAAAACAAGACTGTATGAAATATACATGCATAATGCTTTTTAAAAGGCATTACACAAAGTATTATATATAGAATGAATAAACAACACGGTCCTACTGTATAGCACAGGAAACCATATTCAGTGTCCTGTGATAAACCATAATGGAAAAGAATATAAAAAAATATGTGTTGCTCGCTCGGTCATGTCTGACTCTTGGTGATCCTGTGGACTATAACCCACTAGGGTCCTCTGTCCAAGGGATTTTCCGTGCAAGAGAACTGGAATGAATAACCATTCCCTTCTCCAGGACATCTTCCCAACCCGGGGATCAAACTCGGGTCTCCTGCATTGCAAACAAATTCTTTACCATCTAAGCCACTAGGGAAGCCTGGTACTAGCGGTAAATATATATATATATATATATATATATATATATATATATATATGTATAACTGAATCACATTGCTGTACAGCAGAAATGAACACAAGACTGTAAATCAACTGTACTTATAATTTTTTTAGAAAAGGTATTACAATGTGTATCGGGTTTCTGATTATCCAAAGTTTGAAACTTCCCTTAGGTCAGAGCCCAATCTGTGAGATGAAAACCTCTACTTTTATCACAACACACACGTAGAAAGAAGGGAAGAATTGGGGCACATATTGAGCAAGACACATGTAAATATTCATACGACGTTCTAGTGGAATTGTAGAACACATTGTGGGGCTTCCATGGTAGCTCAGATGATAAAGAATCCACCTGCAGTGCAGGAGACCGGGTTCAATCTGTGTGTTGGGAAGATCCCCTGGAGAAGGGAATCCCACTCCAGTATTCTGGCCTGGAGAATTTCACGAACAGAGGAGCCTGGCGGGCTGCAGTCCATGGGGTTGCAAAGAGTTGGACACAAGTGAGTGACTAATATTTTCACTTTCAGAACACACCACAGACTGACCAAACCCTCCTTTCCTGTTCTGGAATGTTCTGACCATTGCTCTGGCTTATGTTCCCACATTTCACAGACATCCCCAGAACTGCATGTAGTGTGGTCCTGAGGATCACAGGACTTAATATTTCCTGCTTTCATAATGCTGGCCCTTGGGTGGCACAGGTAATGGGATAAAGGAAGCAGATCATATCTGCTGAGGCATGAGATAATAGCAATGAAATGATAGCTGAGTGATCACCTGCCAAAGCTTTTATGCTTCATCCGACCCCTAGAGGAAGGGTCTATTACTATACACAGTTTACGAAGAGGGTGACAGGCTTACCCAGGGTCTTCTCTGATGTGCACAGCTAGTAACTTGTGGGGCTAGGATCTGAGCCCAGGCAGGCCACCTCCAGAGCCCACATGCTGATGAGTTAGAAGGTGCAGGGGGTGGGGCTGAATGCAAGGTAAGTGGGGCTTGGTCCTCCAACCCATCTTGGGTTTTTTGTTGTTGGTGGTGGTTTTTTGGCTGCCCTGGGTCTTTTTAGTTGTGGCATGTGGGCTTAGTTGCCCCACAGCATGTGGGATCTTAGTTCCCTGGCAATGGCTGCGTTGAAAGTAGTAGTAGCAGTCGCTCAGTTCAGTTCAGTTCAGTTCAGTCGCTCAGTCATGTCCGACTCTTTGCAACCCCATGAATCGCAGCACGCCAGGCCTCCCTGTCCATCACCAACTTACGGAGTTCACTCAGATTCACGTCCATCGAGTCAGTGATGCCATCCAGCCATCTCATCCTCTGTCGTCCCCTTCTCCTCCTGCTCTCAATCCCTCCCAGCATCAAAGTCTTTTCCAATGAGTCAACTCTTCATATGAGGTGGCCAAAGTACTGGAGTTCCAGCTTTAGCATCATTCCTTCCAAAGAAATCCCAGGGCTGATCTCCTTCAGAATGGACTGGTTGAATCTCCTTGCAGTCCAAGGGACTCTCAAGAGTCTTCTCCAACACCACAGTTCAAAAGCATCAATTCTTCGGTGCTCAGCCTTCTTCACAGTCCAACTCTCACATCCATACATGACCACTGGAAAAACCATTGCCTTGACTAGATAGACCTTAGTCGGCAAAGTAATGTCTCTGCTTTTGAATATGCTGTCTAAATTGATCATAACTTTTCTTCCAAGGAGTAAGCGTTTTTTAATTTCATGGCTGCAGTCACCATCTGCAATGATTTTGGAGCCCAAAAAAATAAAGTCTGACACTGTTTCCACTGTTTTCCCACCTATTTCCCATGAAGTGATGGGACCGGATGCCATGATCTTCGTTTTCTGAATGTTGAGCAGTCGCTCAGTCGTGTCCAACCCTTTGCATCTCCATGGACTGTTACCTGCCGGGCTCCTCTGTCCATGGGATTCTCCAGGCAAGAATACTGCAGCGGGTTGTCATTCCCTTCAGGGGATCTTTTCAACCTGGGGACTAAACCTGGGTCTCCCCAATTGCAGGCAGATTCTTTACCATCTGAGCCATTGGAAGGTGGATTCTTAACCACTGGAACACCAGGGAAGTCCCTTCTCTTGGGTTTGGTAGAACTCCTCTCTGAGTTTCAGAATGGAACAGGATCAGAGCTACTCAGGCACTGGCCGGAGCTCTGGCAGCCACCCTGCAGGAGTGTGGGTGTAGCTGCAAGGGCTGGTGCCTGGACTTCCCCGTGACAGCAACTCTTTTTATTATTAACCATTTACCTATTCAGACCAGTCAACCCTAAGGGAAATCAACTCTGAATATTCACTGGAAGGACTGATGCTGAAGCTGAAGCTCCAATAGTTTGGCCGCCTGATGCAAAGAGCCGACTCATTAGAAAAGACCCTGATGCTGGGAAAGATTGAGGACAGGAGGAGAAGGGGACAACAGAGGACAAGAATAGTTGGATGGCATCACTGAAAGCAAGCTCTGGGAGATGGTGAAGGAGAGGGAAGCCTGGTGTGCTGCAGTCCATGGGGTCGCAAAGAGTTGGACACGACTGAGAGACTGAACAACAACCCGGCCACTTAGCAGTTTCTTCTGTTAAGTACCACAGTCAGGACACTTGGAGGCTCTGCTTCATGGGAGTTTCTGATACTCTCCCTTCTGGGCAAAGTCCCTCCTCATACTAGGATTGCCTAAGCCTGTTCCTACTGCTGAAAGAAGCCCCGGTGCTGACCCTGGCGGTGTTACAGACACCCCTCTGGGCCAGTGTAGGGTGGAGAACTGTGTGCCTGCTTAGTCACTGTCATGTCCGACTCATGTCACTAAGATTTGGCTTCTCTCCCTGCCTGTCCTCTGCTTTTTGGGTGTCACAGTCTCACCACACACTGTCGAGGCAGGGAGTCGGGCTCTGCTGGAAGCTCTGGTGGTGGTCAGAGAAGGCTTTCTTCCCTGAAACCTCAGCAATTATCTCACCTTGTGCATGCATGCTTAGTCACTAAATCGCATCCAACTCTTTGCTACCTCGTGGACATAGCCCACCAGGCTCCATTGTCTGTGGAATTTTCCAGGCAAGAATACTGGAGTGGATTTTCATTTCCTACTCCAGGGTTCTCCAAAGGATCTTCCTGACCCAGAAATTGAACCTGCATCTCTCACATCTCCTGCATTTGCAGGCAGATGCTTTACCATTGAGCCTCACCTGGGAAGCCCAGGATGGAGACTTAAATAGGAAGAAATTTGAACAGCCACAAACTACAACACCACCACCCCCCACCCCGGACCCCCGCCATGGCCCAGTTTTTCTCCCTTCTCCTCATGTTCTCTGAGAAGTAACATACATAGAAAGCAAGGGTCTGGACCAGAACTCCTGACCTTGCTGTGTGACCTTGAGCAACACCCTGCCCTCTCTGGGCTTTAGTGAACTCAGCTATGAAGGACAGGGTGAGACCCGGTGATTTCTAGGGTCCCTTCCAGCTACTGCACTTCGTGGCGCCAGGAGCTGGTGACAAGGCAGAAGGAAGCCAGGCCCATTCCGGATGGACTTGAAGGTGTTTGCTCTGTGCTCTTGCGGAAGAGCTTGACCGAGGTGTGAGTTAGGGAGGGACTGTGGCTGCTCTGGCTGCACACAATCGGGGCTGAGGTGACTCAGAAGGGAACACGCCATGTGTTAAAATAAGAGTTGGCATTTCTGAGAAGGGAAGTCCAGGAGCCGGCCAGGATGGGATTAGCTGTTGATAAGGGCCCAGCATTGTTCTTAAGTCTCCCCTGAGGTCCACACCACATCCTAGAAGAGGAGAAGCCAGGTCCCTGGACCCTGATGGGGTTGGGACAAAGTCAAGGCGTTGCTGAGAATGAGGCCCAAGGGGCCGCCTGGGACTGCGACAGGAGGAGGCAGGGGAGTGCTGTGGTGAGGAGTCAAGGCCGTCTGGTCCTGAGCGCCCTGCCCTGTCCCTTGTCCAGGGCTAGAGGAGGGTTTGAGAGGGGACGATGAACATGGACTCTGAAGGCCTAAATAGAACAACCTGAAACAGCTGTCCAAGCCCAGCAACCCTGAGCACCCCCACCCCTTCCCCGCAAAAGTTCAGACAAGAGCCATGAGCACAGTGTGGGGCGTGGGGAGGGGAGTGCCCTCGGGTTCAAGACTCTTCAGTCTCTGAAAAACAAATGCTTACGGGAACGCGAGGAAACCACTGTTTACATTGTTCAAGTGTTCTAGCAAATGTGTTCTAAAGTGTCTCTGGGGCAGGATGATGAGGGAGGTGAGGCCTGGGCTATGGGAAGTAGAGACGGGGGCGAGGACCCTGCAGAGGCCACGGCGAGGAGGTCGTCTCCCCCTGACTCCTGGGGAGCAGACCCACAGGGAGTGGGTGCAGGCCCTCTCTAGAGCTAAAAGGGAGTGCAAAAGACAGGTCTCAGGGCACCTTGTGGGTGCAGGAAAGGCTCAGATTTCGGCTCCCAAGAAGGGGCGTGTGTGTGTTGGGGTGGGTGGGCAGTGGACACTGGTGACTCTCTGGGGGGTTGGTGTGTGGCAAGTGACAGAAACGTATGAAGCTGGCTCAGCTAAAGAGGAAGTTGAAGCAAGGGTCCCGCAGGACCTGGAGTTACCAGGAGGGTGAGAATGGGCGCCAGGAAGCTTCTGGAACAGAGTGGGCTCAGAGTCACTGTCTCAGTCTCCTTCACCCAGGCTGCCTGGTCACCTGTCTCCATTGTCCATCCACTGACCTGGCCTCCTAGTTTGATCACTGTTGCTCAAGGACCTCAAAAGTTCCTTCCCCACGTGGCCACCACAGGCTCTGAGACTCACGAACTTTTACAGACAGAACTCGAAGCAGGCTCACCAGAGGCCCTGAGGCTGAGCCCAGGACTTTAGAGACAGAGAATGTGTTCTATCCAGGCTGGCCAGGATTCCCACCCCTCCCCCACCCCCCGCCCACATCCCCCACCCCTCCATCTAATGGGCTCGCCAGGTGAGGCAGGTCCATAGCGACCATGTGGGATCCTCCACTTTGGCTGAGCGGTGGGTGGGGGAATTTCTTTTTTAAATTTAATTAAAAAAATATTTTTTAACATCAAAACATTTTGTATTGGGGTATAGCCGATTAATAATGTTGTGATAGTTTCAGGGGAACAGTGAAGGGACTCAGTCATACAAATGTATGTATCCATTCTCTCCCAACCCCCATCTGAGGGTGGGGGAAGTTCTTGATCCCAGAAAAGACAGAAACAAGAGAAGATGGGTCCAAGAGGAAGAGCCAAGAAAATCTGAAGCTGGGGATCCAGGTGAGGAGAAGCCCAGGAGAGAGCCGGGAGGGAAGAGAATCCAGGACATACAAACACACCCATGAGTGAACTCTGTGTACTCACAGATGGTGAAGAGTGGTTTGAACTTTTTTTTTTAGTTGGAGTATAGTTGATTCACAATACTGTGCCAATCTCGGTTGTACAGCAAAGTGATTCAGTTATACATATATAGACATTTAAAAAATATTCTTTTCCATTACGGCTTATCACAGGATATTAACATTTTTTTTAATTGGAGGCTAATTACTTTACAATATTGTGGTGGTTTTGCCATACATTCACATGAATCAGCCATGGGTGTGCATGTGCTCCCCATCCAGACCCTCCCTCCCACCTCCCTCCCCATCCCATCCTTTTGCTTTAGAACCTCCCATAAAAAGAATCTATAACCTGACTGCCACTGATACAGCAAAAAGGCCTGATTCATCAAAGTCATCTTTCTTTATTTCTCTTTCTTTTTCTTTTTAATCTTTTTTCTGGCTGTACCAGGTGCCATGCGGGATCTTAGTTCCCCAACCATGGATTGAACCCTTGCTGCCTGAACTGGAAGCATGGAGTCCTAACCACTGGATCAGCAGAAAAGTCCCCATCAAGGTCATTTTTTGCTCAAGGTAACCTCAGAGAAAGAAGTAGAGAAGTTTCTGTGTGACAATTTTTTTTTTTTTACAGCCAGGAAGAAATTTCCTGCCTAGAAATGGAAAAGATCAAGAAATGTATACCTGCATGCATGATCAGTCTTGTCCAGCTCTTTGTTACCTCATGGACTGGAGGCCACCAGGCTCTTCTGTCCATGGAATTTCCCAGGTGAGAATAGGGAATGGTGTTGCCATTTCCTATTCCAAAGAAATGTACATGAGTGTGCAAATCGCAGACCCAAGCAATCAGAAAGCTGCCATGTGTGTGCAGGGCTGTCACTCACAAGTCTCAGGACAGACAAGCCTTGCCCCCTTTCTCCATGATAGGCACCCCGATGTTTGGAGCTGGCTGATAGAAGGCAGCTTGCTCCAGTTCTTAGGCCTTGGGCTCTGCTACTAGCATCTAAAAGCCTCATGGTGCAGAGGGGTATTTTCAATATCCCGGTTTCTGTGAGTGAAGCACCCTGCCCAGCTCCACCCTGCCTCTTAAACTTGTAGGAGGTAAGATTCCTTCCCGCTACGTGTTCAGGCAGTCAGCAGGCATTTACCATGCTCAGGAGTCTGTAAAGCATCTTGCTTGAAAGAAACTTCTAGAACTATTAAAAGACAGAGAAAGTGCTAGAAGTTCCCAACACTTGTAGGAGGTTGACTGTCTTAATTTTCTGGAACTTTCCCAATTTTAACACTGAAAAGTCTTGCATCCCAGGAAACCCCTCACACCTGGGCAAACTGAGCCAGTGACTTACTGATGTGGAGGACACGTGGGGAAAGATGCTAAGTCACGGTCAAAAAGCCCAGCTGACTGTTTCTAGCATCACACCCAAGCCTCACACCCACAGCCTTCCAGAGGCATTTCTTCCCGTGTCCCTAGCCTGCATCGTTCTCAGCATGGGGCTCTACCCTCTTGGAGATGGTTGATTTTTCTCACACCCACACATGCACATACACAAGCAAAAAAAAAAAAAAAAACCCAAAAGGCAGGCATTGTTTAAACTTATAGCAGGTTATATTCTAGGAAAAGGTGGTGTAAGTCAAAAAGATAAAAATTGGGTCAATTTTCCCACAGAAACAATACCATGATGAGAAAGCCTGAGCAAGGAAAACTTCTATAAAAAGTTCTATCCTGGCCTTCAACAATTTCTGCAAACTTCTCTAACTTGCTAAACTTTTCTAAGTATTTCTCTGAGGTAACAAGGAGCAAAGTGTTCTCTTAGAAAAATCAGACCCCAGGATTGATTAACTGGACATCAAATACCTGTACTTTGATGTACATATACCTCAAAGGAAAAAGACAAATCAGTAATTTATCCTTGGACAGCAAGGAGATCAAACAAGTCAATTCTAAAGGAAATCAACCTTGTATATTGATTAGAAGGATTGATGCTGAAGCTGAAGCTCTAATACTTTGGTTCCCTGAGGCGAAGAGCAGACTCATTGGAAAAGACTCTGATGCTGGGAAAGATTTGAAGGCAAATGGAGAAGAGGTGGGCAGAGGATGAGATGGTTAGATAGCATCACTGACTCGATGGACATGAATCTTAGCAAACCCCAGGAGATAGTGAAGGACAGGGAAGCCTGGTGTACTGAAGTCCATGAGGTTCAGAGTCAGACACGACTTATCGACTCAACAATAATAACAACTGTTATTTTATTTGTTGAAAGGATCCCTCTGCTCAGGGCTCCCACTGAGCAGTTAGAGGAGTGGTCTTCAACCATGTCCTCAATCAATGGACAGCCATAAAACCTGCTGATGCCTGGGTACCACCCAGCGATGCTGATGAACTAAGTTTGGGTTCCAATGGGTGGTGGATGCACCTGGGGCCAAGAGCGTGCAGCAAGAGAAGGGGAGGAGAAGGAGGGGTGCCTGAGGTCTGGGTCAAGTCCTAGGATCTTGAGTGCTGGAGCTGGAACACTGAGACACCTACTAACTGGAAACAAAACCTTAGTGGTCATTGAAGTCAGTCTTCTCATCTTGGGGAAATAGATCTAGAGGGATGAGGGGATGTCCCTCAGCATTTAGATGTAAAATTAGAACAGTTTTTTTTTTAATTAAAAAATTTTTTTAAATTTAATTTAAAATTTTTTTAATTTTACAAGTTTTAATTAGAGGATGATTGCTTTACAGTGTTGTGTTGGTTTATCCAGACAACAGCGTGAATCAGCCAATACCTATATTCCCTCCCTCTTAAGCCTCCTTCTCACATTCCCAGACCCCCACCATCTCACACCTCTCAGTTGTCACAAAGCACCGGGCTGAGCTCCGTGTGTTGCTACATAAAGCAGCTTCCCGCTAGCTATCTGTTTCACACATGGCAGTGTGTGTGTCAGTGCAGCCCTCTCAGGTCGTCCCCCTCCCTCCTTCCCTCTCTGTGTCCACACGGCTGTTCTTGCGTCCGCTGCTCTATTCCTGCCCTGTAACTGAGTTCATCAGTACCATTTTTCTAGATTCCATATGTATGCGTTCATATACTTTATTTGTTTTCTCTTTCTGAGTTACTTCACTCTATATAACAGGCTGTAGAGAACACAGGTACTTTGATGCTTTATCTTTCTTTGTCTTGTTTTGTTTCTTTTCTTATATTTATTTATCTTTATTTGGAGGATAATTGCTTGACAATAGTGTGTTGGTTTCTGCCATGCATCAACATGAATCAGTCATAAGTATATATATATATATATATATATATATATATATGTCCCCTCTCTCTTGAACCTTCCTCCCACCCCATCGCACCCCTCTAGGCTGTCACAGGCACCAGTTTGAGCTCCCTGCATCAAGCAGCAAATTCCCACTGGCTGTCTATTTCACACGTGGTAATGTATATGTTTCCGGGCTACTCTCTCAGTTCATCGCATCCTCTCCTCTTGCTGTGTCCACAGGTCTTTCTCTACATCTGCTTCTCTATTCCTGCCCTGAAAATAGGTTCAGCAGTGCCATTTTTCTAGGTTCTATACTATGTGTTAATCAACGATATTTGCTTTTCTCTTTCTGACCTGCTTCACTCTGTAACAGGCTCTAGAGAACATAGGTGTTTTGACATCTTTATACTGCTTTCACACTTCGGTGGCTTTAAAATATGCCTACGTAGTCCTTGATGTACCTCCCTTTAAAAAGTGAAGTTTAATTCCTTTTGAGTGTGGGCGGACTTCATGGCTCATTTCAAGCGAGTACAGCCTGGAGGAACTGACGGTTGGTGACTTTTGAGACCAGATCGTGGGTGCTCCATTTATTGCGTCACTCACTCTGGGGAAGTTAGCTGACGCGCCCATGAGGACACCCAGGCAGCCTTAAGGAAAGGCCATGTGCTGGCAACAGCTTTGTGGGGGTGGCATCTTGGAAGCTTCCCTGGTGTTTCAGATGGTAAAGAATCTGCTTTTCACTTTCAGCTTGGAAGCAGACCCTCTGGCTCCAAGCAAGCGATCAGATGACTGTGGAGTCTTGGCTCACATCTTGTCCACCCCCTGCTGGGAATCCCTGAGCCAGTACCATTCAGCTAAGTCAGTCCTTAACTCCTGACCCACAGAAATGGTGAGATAATAACGGTGAGTTTTAAGCAGCTAAGTTTTGAGGTAATTTGTTACAAAACAATTGATGACAAATACACGCACCACCTTAAAATAAAATCATGCAGAGTTAGTAATATCCAATTTGAGGACAAACTCTAGTGCAGGAGGAGAAAATGAATGAAAGGAATAGAAAGTATAGCAGCATTTTCCTTCGAAGGGAGAATGAGGTTAGGGTGGTGGAGAAATCACTCTGTATGCTATTCCTCTCTGTTGGTGGAAGCTGGAGAAAGGGAAGGTGCAAACTTCAAGGTGTCTAGAAGCTCTTCAGTCTGTTGAAGCTTACAACCTAGAGTGGGTGGCTTTTGTTTTATCAGGGCTCACGAAGCAGGCCTGAAACAAGTTGCTGTTGTTCAGTCGCTAAGTCGTGTCCAACTCTTTGCAACCCCATGAACTGCAGCACGCCAGGCTTCCTGGTCCTTCACTGTTTCTCAGAGTTTGCTCAGATTCATGTCCATTGAGCTGGTGATGCTATCTAACCATTTCATCATTTACCACCCTTTTCTCCTGTTGCCTTCAGTCTTTTCCAGTATCAGGGTCTTTTCCAATGAACTGACTCTTTTCATCAGGTGGCCAAACTGAGTGAGAGGTAGAGAAAATGGATGGAGCAACTTTTAAGAATCATGGTGTATGACATTTCTTCATGGCATTGGTGCTGATGTGAGGTAACCTCAAGGCATCCTGTGAGGTCTGCTGCATATATCTTGTGAGGCTGAGCTCTCCATGTGAGTCAGTGCTGAGCATGGGTGGGAATGAACTCGTGAGAGGCCCTGTGTAAGGCTGAGGGTTAAATCAGAGAGCAGAGAGAACTTGAGGGCCTCAGCATCAATCAGGTGGTCAGAAAAACAGAAGATGTTCTGTGACTTGGGGACCTCAGTCTGCAGCCAGAAGTGTGAGAGGAGAAAGTGGGAACCCTTGGAGTTCTGTGATACGCTTGCACGTGACCAAGCTTCTGGGAAAAATGGCTTCTGCTTCCCTCCTGCTGTCTAAGTCCAGGGCATGATTCTCTCGTTGACAAAGTCTAGCCTGGGAGCACACGAGGGAGGGGACTGTGGGAAGCAGCTTCCAGCCCAGGTGGCAGGGTGATACATCAGGGTTAGCACTGGACTTCCCAATGTACAAGCCTGGGGAAGCTGCCACTGAGGGCTGGATTACGCGGGGATGTTCCCTTTTACTTGGTATAAAGGCAGCAAAAAGTCCTAGTTGCTATTTACTTGCCAAATGTTATCTTCAAGAAATTTCCAGAGATAGGTCTTCATGTTGACCAGAAGCTGTTGCTCAGGAAGTGAGTGGTCATATGGTTGGTAACACAAGGCTCCCAGGTGACATCCTGTGGACACCTAGCCTCTACCCACAATTCTAAACTTTCCTCAGCCACTCCTTCACTGAATGCTTTAATGTCTGGTCTATGTGGAAAACATTTCTTTGGCTCACTGGAGACACTTATCTTTATTAGGGAAACTTTGCCTGCTAGGTCTGCTTTTGGTGATTCTCAGAGAGTGAGTGTATTCATGATTCTGAGAATACTCATTTCAGAGTCTGTGTGTTAAGGATCTGTGGTGTTAGAAGTGAATGGTTTCTGGGACTTCCCTGGTGGTCCAGTGGCTACACCTCTGTTCTCTGAAAGCAAGGGGCCTGGGTTTGATCCCTGGTAAGGGAACTAGATCCCACATGCCACAGTTAAGAGTCCACAAGCTGCAACTAGAAGATTCTGCATGCTTCAACTAAGACCTGGTGCAGCCAAATAAATTAAAAAAAGAAAAAAGAAGTGAATGGGTTCTGAGCAGTCAGTGCTTCATTTAACCAAAGATATAGGGTTTCTGGTTTGGAATGTGTGGACGTTGGGAACAGAGATTCACATGGGCAGCCAGTGAAGAAAATAATTCCAGAAAAGTTTGCAAGTACTCTCTATGTAAAGGCATAGAGAGAACCATCATATAATACCTAAATTCAAATATTGCTTAAAATAAGGTCTAGGAATTATTGGTGCTTTTGACAGCATTGAGTTCTTGAATACCCTTCCCCTCCCCCTACCTCCCACAGTCCCAAAGCGTGTAAGAAAAAAATCTGTCTTCCTGAATTTGGGGCTCTGTAATTAAGAATGGTTGCTAATTAATCTCCACCTTTGCATACTTCAGGAAGAAATGGCTGTCATGCCAATGAGTAGGAGTAGCACATTTACCCTAGAGAGATTTTAATTTTTGAAGTTTAATTTCAAGCTTGCTGGAAGTACCTACTTGAAGCCCTACCACTAGCCCGAAAGGATCAGAAAAGATGCCCTTGTTTCCTTCCTTAAGACACCTGGCTGTCACCTGCCAGAGACCTGTGATGAGTATTCAGGTTCACAGTTTGTGCCACGTGAAGGGGGCCCTAGAGTTGTGTAGTGCATTTGCTGGGCTTCTGCACATGGAATCCTGGTGTGCAGCCAGATACGGGTCCTTCAAATTCCAATGCCTGTCTACTACATGACATTCTACCAGCTTTTATTTGGACCCTTTGAAAGTCCTTTAAAAACAAATGCTGTATTTCTAAAAAAAATAAACAAACAAACCCACCTTTCATTCTCTCCTACTTCCTGAATCAGCTCTGCCTACTGTAATCTGATTAGCAGAAATCTACCAGGTGCCCACCCTGTCCTGTTCTATTCAAAGGGCCAGTCACCCCCTGTGTGGACTCCTCCCATCCTCCCCCATCTCCGGCCCTGCTGGCCATCCCCAGGCAGCGCCCCTTCCTGCGTCTGTTCCAGACCATCCAGCTGGTCTCCCTGAGGTAACTCCCCGCTCCCTCCTCCTAGGCCTGTGGGAACCTTCAAGAAAAGTGAGTCTGGAGCCCTGCTTGCCACAAGGGGCTGATGAAGCTTGTGGCTGGATGCCCCAGTTTTGTGGGTGTGAGGATAGTGGGTTTGTGTGATCGGGCCAGCTGTAGGTCTGGTGAATGAGCTGGACCAGCAGGCAGTGTATCCAGGACCCGACGTGGAAGCGGCCGGAAACAGCGAGGTCCCAGCAGCTGAAGGCAGCAGCTGATGAGGCTACACTGTGCTGACAATGAACAGGGTCAGAGTCCACAGGACAAAGGGTCCCTGAGAGCAGGTGACAAGTAGATGTGATCAGTGCCAGGGCAGAGGCTGTGGACTCTGCTAGGCATGTCCCCTCCGTGAGGAAGGTTCCACTGGGATAAGGCAATGAGTCTAGAATGGGGCTCTGCACTGGCAGCCAGTTTGTTGTCAACTCACTTGCTGAGTTGGAAGACACCCTTGACCTCCTGAGCTTTGACATGGGATAAGGCCCACCTGGTCCATCTCAAGGGTATGTTGGGAGGAGAGGGGGTTGGAAGCCTGAGGGTTCTTTGAAAGCAGAGATGAGTGGAGGGGTCTATGGGAAGGTGGCTGGAAATCGGGGAGCTCCAGACCAAGGTCAGGGATCCCGGTAGTGGGGTGGAAGGAAATCCGGGACTGGCCTCCTCTCAGATTTCTCCATCTGTGATGCACGGAAGCACCCCACCTTGACCTTGGGCTATTTCTAGAGAGCTGGCCAGGCCACGCTCTCCATGACGGCAGCAGCTGGCCACCTCTCCCTGGGGACTGGCTGCTCGCTCTTCGGCTCCAGTTGGACCTGCTCCAGGCTGGGCTGTCACTGGGCGAGCTGTGGTAGCTGAGGGGGAGGACAGAGCCCAAGCTGGGCCCTCTGGAGAGGCCTTGTGTCTCAGGGGCACTTTAGCTCCCAAGGAGTGTAAAAGATCTTGTGAGGTTGGGCCCCTAGTCACCTTAAAGAATCCCCTCTCGAGGGCAGGCTGAATAGGCCTGTGATATTTACTAGCGCATGAGCACTACAGCCTTATATTTACTTAGGGCATTGTTGTTGTTTAGTCACTAAGTCGTGTCTGACTCTTTGCGACCCCATGGACTGTAGCCTGCCAGGTTCCTCTGTCCATGGAATTTTCCAGGTAAGAATAAAAAAAGATTTTTGGACTCAGTGGGAGAAGGAGAGGATGGGATGATTTGAGAGAATAGCATTGAAGCATATACAGTACCATATGTAAACAGATAGCCAGTGGAAGTTTGATGTATAACACAGGGAACCTGAACTCAGTGCTCTGTGATGACCCGGAAGGATGGGGTGGGGAGGGAGGGGGGGGTGTTCAGGGCGGAGGGGACACATGTTTGTCTATGACCAATTTGTACTGATGTGTGGCAAAAACCATCACAATGTTGAAAAGTGACTATCCTCCAGTTAAATAAATCTAAAAAGAATAATGCAGTGGTTGCCATTTCCTTCTCCAGGGGATCTTCCTGACCCAGGGATTGAACCCGCATCTCCTGCATTGCAGGCGGGTTCTTTACCACGTTTGCGATTCCTTCTCACTCAGTCATTCCTCCATCCAACAAATACGTTTTGAGGGCTGACAGGGCCCCCCATGGAGCTTACTTGTGAATAAACAAGCAAATACATGTGAAGAGCAAGTGCAATTCCAACTTCTAGTAAAAGCTAAGAAGGAAATGAACAAACAGGGTATAGTGGTACGGGCCTTCCGGCAGAGGTGTCATTTAAGTTGAGGCTTGAAGATGGGAAAGGGCTAGCTATGTGAATAATGTGGGAAAGGGTTCCAGGTAGAGGGAACAGCATCCGTGAAAGCCCTGAAGCAGAAAAGAGCTCCGTGCCTCAGAGGGAGCAAGGAGTCCTGGGGGACTGGATGTGTAATGAGCGAGGAGAAAGGGGTGGGAAACCTGGTCAGAGAGACAGGCAGGGATCAGATCCTGTGACCCTAGGAAAGAGTGTGGATTTTCTTTACGTATAAGAGAAACTGCCAAAAGCCTTTAAGGAAGGTGTGATAAGATCTGACTTAAGTTGCAAAGAAGGTGAAGGGAAACTAAAGAGCTTCTTGATGAGAGTAAAAGAAAAGAGTGAAAAAGCTGGCTTAAAATTCAACGTTCAAAAAACTAAGATCATGGCATCTGATCCTGTCACTTCATGGCAAATAAATGGGGAAACAGTGACAGATTTTATTTTCTTGGGCTCCAAAATCACTGTGGACGGTGACTGCAGCCATTAAATTAAAAGACACTTGCTTCTTGGAAGAAAATCTATGACAAAACCTAGACAGCGTGTTAAAAGGCAGAGACATTATTTTGCCGACAAAGGTCTATATAGTCAAAGCTATGGTTTTTCCAGTAGTCATATACGGATGTGAGAGTTGGACCATAAGGAAGGCTGAGCCCTGAAAAATTGATGCTTTCGAACTATGGTGCTGGAGAAGATTATTGAGAGTCCCTTGGACTGCAAGGAGGTCAAACCAACAAATTCTAAAGGAAATGAGCCCTAAATATTCATTGGAAGGACTGATACTGAAGCTCCAATACTTTGGCCACCTGGTGCAAAGATATGACTCATTGGAAAAGACCCTGATCCTGGGAAAGATCGAAGGCAGGAGGAGAAGAGGGCAACGGAGGATTAGATAGTTCAATGGCATCACTGACTCAATGGACATGAGTCTGCAAACTCCGGGAGATAGTGAAGGACAGGAACGCCTGTTTTGCTGCAGTTCATGGGGTTGAAAAGAGTCAGACATGACTTAGTGATTAAACAACAACAATAAAGTTGTAAAGAGGTTACTCTGCTATATGGTAGGAGAGAGGAGTAGAAGTAGGGGGCTGCTGCAGGAGCTTGGGTGACTTGGACCAGATAGTTTATCAGACAGGATAGGCTATGTTGTGTTATAGTAACAAATAGACCTTAATTTCAATGGCTTAACAACAAACATTTATTTTCAGGGTGGTTTTTTTTTTTTTTTTTGCCAGTAAGCAGGAGGGCTATGCTCGTATTAATTACTCAGGGATTCAGGTTGTCAGGGTCCTTACTTCAATATGATTTCCATAATCCCCATGGCAGGAGGAAGGGTTGTGTACTGGCTCTTACAATTCCCCACCAGAAGCAACAGATGCCTCATCTTCTCACATGTAAGAAGTAAGTCACACAGGCATGCCTAGCCTCAAATAGGCTGGAAAAGTGCTATCATCCCATGCCCCCAGGAGGAGAAAACCCGGACTACGCTGATGACCCATCCAAACTGTGAGAGTGAAGATGGAGAAAGTGAATAAATTCAAGATATGTTTGGAAGTAAAAGTAACAGGTCTTACTGATGAGTGATGTATAGACAGATGGGGAGCAGAGGGCAGAGTTTAGATGATATTCCAGGTTCCTGGTTTCAATGTTCCTGGTTGAACGCCTGTGTATGTTCGCATTTGCTAAGGCATATAATGGGTATGAAACAAGTTTTGAGTGGGGACCAGAATACAAATGTTGGACATGTCAAGGATGATAACTGAATTATGCAAGCTTTCTGGAGCTCAGAAAAGAGGTTTAGGCTGGATACGAATTTGGGTGTCATCAAAAAAGTAGTGAAGAACATCTTGGGAGTGGATGGACACACTTCAGGGAAAGGTGCAGGCAAGTGAGAGGGTGCAGGGTTGAACCCTGGGACCCCATCACCATGAGGCTGAGAGGAGGATGAGCAGCCAGCCAAGCAGAAGAGGAGAAGCCAGAGGAGTATGCACCATAGTCAGGAGATAGCTCAGGGATTTTAGAAGTGGGCTGCTAAGTCACTTCAGTCGTGTCCGACTCTGTGCGACCCCAGAGACAGCAGCCCACCAGGCTTCCCCATCCCGGGGAGTCTCCAGGCGAGAACACTGGAGTGGGTTGCCATTTCCTTCTCCAATGCATGAAAGTGAAAAGTGAAAGTGAAGCCGCCCAGTCGTGTCCAACTCTTAGCGACCCCGTGGACTGCAGCCCACCAGGCTCCTCCGTCCATGGGATTTTCCAGGCAAGAGTACTGGAGTGGAGTGCCATTGCCTTCTCCTTAGAAGTGGGAGAGGCTGCCAAAAAAGTGTCTTCTGAAGGAGTAGGAAAGGGACCTTGGATGCGACACAAGCAGTTTTTGCTCCCCTGGTGGAAGCGAAAGCCCCTTTAGTGTGGGTGGAGACAGGAAGTGGGTAGACAATCCAGGGGAGGACTGTAGCCTGACTCAGCCCGGACGATGTTTCTTCCCTATCCCATATCTCTCTTCAGACAAGCCTTTCCCTGACAGCCAAGATGGTGGCCTCAGCTTGAGCCCCACTTCCTTTGTGCAGGAAAGAGTATGTGTTTCTTGCCCAGGGATCTCGGCAGGATTGTCACTGCTTGTGCTGGGTCCTTTTTTTGCCCTTTGCCTGAACTAATCCCAGAGCCAGGGAATTCAGGGCCCTGAATGTTCCACCCTGGACTGAGCTGCTCATGCCCTCTCACTCTCCCCGACCTCAGCTAAGGGTGGGGTCCATGACCCCAGAAATTCCATTAAAATACTAATTCCAGAAGATGAGTTGATACTGGGCAGCAAAAACAAAGTTGTATCTGAATGTACCATGTCTAAGTTAACATTTTACTGTACTGTTTTTTTAAAGGTTTTCTTTCTGTCCTTCTGGCTGTGCTGGGTCTTCATTGCTGTGTGTAGGCTTTCTCTAGTTGTGGCGAGTCGGGGCTACTCTCTAGCTGTGGTACGTGGGTTTCTCGTCGTAGCGGCTTCTCCTGTTGCAGAGCACAGGCTCTAGGGTACTGGGGGTTAAGTAGCTGCGGCTCTAGGGTACTGGGGGTTAAGTAGCTGCGGCCGGTCTGATTCTGATCCTTTCTCACATGTCTGTTTCTTCTCTCTGAAGCCTGTCTGATCTGTTGGTTCCCCGGTGCTCTCCAATGTCACAACAGTACACTTTGGTGTAGCTCCATTTTAATTTGTTTGTCTGGTTATATACCAGCCCCTTTAATCCAGAAACGTATATCCTTTATTTAGTTCTGAGTTATTTTCTTATTTGTTTCTTTATTGGTTCCTTCCTTTTTTTTTTTTTTTCCCCTGATCTCTCTTTCTGGAAGTCAGAGTGATTTGGATGTTGGATTTCCTATTCTGATTTTTCCGATTTTCTCTTTTTGTTCTACTTCTGGGAAATTTCCTCAGTGTTTTTTTCTTTTTGTTGAGTTTTTCAATGCTACAATCATTTTCCCACCTTTGTAATCTTAAAAGGATTCTCTTAATACACTTTGGAAAAAATCAGTAAATCAGTAATTTATCCTTGGACAGCAAGGAGATCAAACCAGTCAATCCTAAAGGAAATCAACCCTGAATATCCACTGGAAGGACTGATGCTGAATCTGACACTCCTGTATTTTGACCACCTGATGCAAAGAACCGACTCATTAGAAAAGATCCTGATGCTGGGAAAGATTGGGGGCAGGAGGAGAAGGGGACAACAGAGGATGAGAATAGTTGGATGGCATCACCAACTCGATGGACATGAGTTTGAGCAAGCTCCAGGAGGTGGTAAAGGACAAGGGGAGGCTGGTGGGCTGCAGTCCATGGGGTTGCCAAGAGTCAGACATGACTTAGAGACTGAACAACAACCCTCTGGCATCAGCTCCTCCTGCACTGTGTCGTATCAACCCCTCTTCACTATATTCTTTCCAGCATCTGAAGTTTGGCGCTGTGGTTCCCCCTCTTGTTTTCTCTGCCCTTTGGTTTCTCTCTCTTCCCCTGCTCCCCACACTTAATCTCTTTACTATAATATTGGTGAGGGTACAGGAGGGAGAAACATTGTGTGTGTGTTCTCAGCCTGGACTCTTAACCTGGAAACTTGCAATCCGTGTTTTAATATCACCCTCTTATGTATGAACAACCAAAGATCAGCTAGTGATTGAGGAAAGGCTCTGTGTGAATAATAGAGAAAACCAAGGCAAAACACAAGCAGAAGAACAAGCTTACATAGGGAAATAAAGTCCCTGTAGGAAAAAAGAGGAACACTTCAAGAAATATAGTATCCACAATATATTTATGGGATAGCTAGTATATATATATTTTTTTTAATTTCTTGAAACAGATAACTAGAGAACTTTAGGGATAAGTGTGCGGTAGTTGCTCAGTGGTGTCCGACTCTTTGTGACACCATGGACTATAGCCCGCCGGGCTCCTCTATCCATGGAATTCTCGAGGCAAAAATACTGGAGAGGGTTGCCATTTCCTTCTCCAGGGGATCTTTCCGACCTAGGTATCGAACCTAGGTTTCCCACATTGCAGGCAGATTCTTTTCCATTTGAGCCACCAGGGAAGCCCAAGGGCAGGTGGTCTTAAAATCTTAAAAACTGAAAATTCCCTGATGGTCCAGTGGTTAGGACTCCATGCTTCCACTGTGGGGGTCAGAGGTTTGAACCCTGGTTGTGGAACTAAGATCTTATATGCTGCACAGCAAGGCCAAAAATAAAATAAAATCTTAAAAATGCATAAAGATGCACATATAAGAGTATTTATCACAATATGATTTCTAACAGCAGAAAATTTATATAACCTAGATGTCTAAAAATAGAGGAGTAATTTAATAAAACATAGTATACAACTATAGTGAAATATTATGCAACTGTTAAAAATGATGTGGTAGAAATGTATTTATGCAAATGAAAAGTAACTCACAGTGTATCATCAACAGATTAGAATAAAAATATTTACAGTAAAATCCTATTTTGGAAAAAATATTGTGTATATGTGCAAAGAAAAATGTACTACTCTAGTTACCAGATGAATTCTGTTGGAGTGGATTTAAAACCTTTATGTGCAGATACAAATCTGGAAATATAGGTCTCAAGATTATTAGCAGTGATTACCTGGAGGTAATAGAATTATAGGTGAACATTATTTTCTTCTTTGTACTTTTCTATATTTGGTCAATTATTTTTCAAAATGCATGTATTACTTTATAACCAAAATTCAGTATTGTTTTTGTTTGTTTCTAATGTTTATTCTATTTGATCCAATGATTCCTTTCCTGTGAAAATACCCTAGATAAATAGTCAGAGCAGGTCATAAAAATTATCTAAAATAATTTTTTGCATAATGTTTTTAGAACTGCCAAGAAAATTGGAAACAATAATAACTGACAAACTGGGATTGGTTAGATTATATTGAATTTATATGCTGTAATACTCAGCTGTTAATCCATGCCAGAATTTTTGGATAGATAGCAGTTTTACTTCCCAGGGGGCACTAGTGGTAAAGAACCTGCCTGCCAATGCAGGAGATGTAAGAGACATGGGTTCGATCCCTGGGTTGGGAAGATCCCCTGGAGGAGGGCATGGCAATCCACTGCAGTATTCTTGCCTGGAGAATCCCATGGACAAAGGATCCTGATGGGTTAGAGTCCATAGGGTTGCACAGAGTCGGACACATATGACTTAGCACACACACAGCATGTATATAGACAATATGACCTCAGTGTTGTTTGAAATAACTAGATATAGATTTAGATCTATTTAGGAAGAAGACTTGAAGGAAGCACGTCTGACTATTATAAGTGGCTGGTTGTCCCAGGAGAATGCAATCCCCTTGCCTAAGTGTGACCCTGGGAGGGTTAAGATGGGGTCTGTCAGTTACTTTCCATTGCCAGGATCTTGTTGTGTGTAAGTTTCTGTTGCATATGTAAGTATTATAAGTTGTTCTTATTTTCTTCTTTATGCTTTCCTGTATATTCCAAAATTTCTACAATAACCTGTTTAATTGCATCATCAGGATAAGTTAACTTTTTTTATGAGGAAAAGAAAAGGGAAAACAATGGGGGAGGTGGTACAGAAAAATTTCTTTTCCTCAATGGACTCCACTTACATTCCCAGGGTGTTGGTAGCAATAACTCCTTCCTTGGCACACCTCACCCCCACCTCCCCAGACTGGTGAATTTCTGGGCTTCCAGACCACCCAAGGCACAAAACACTGGCACAAGGCCTGATTTCCTTAAGTAGGCAGTCCTGGGTGGGCCAGGAGGAGTGTAGCAATGCTGTTCAGTTTCTCCAGCCAAGCTTCTCCAGGAGTCCCTGGGCCAGGCCTGGTGCATTTCACTTGTCATCAGATTTTGATCTTGTAGATGTCTAGGCCACCATGGGCACCATAATTATTTCCTTGAGTGCAGATTCTTCACCAGCACTGGGAGGTGGTAGCAGGCAAGTGGTGGGCTGGGGGAGACAGATCACTGGAGAGAGGGTCTCGTGGAGAAAGGTGACAGAGAGAGGAGGCGGAATGAAACAGAGGGTCGTCAAGTCTCCCACTGTTATAATAATAGCAATACTTACTGCTTGGGTCTTTACTGTGTGCCAGGCACTCTGCTAATCAATTTTCATGCATTATTTTCTTTATTTTTAAATTTATTTAATTATTTTTTAAAGTTTTTTTTTTTAATGGGGACTATTTTTAAAGTTTTTATTTAGTTTGTTACAATATTGTTTCTGTTTTTTGTTTTGGGTTTTGTTTTTTTTTTTTTTTTGGCTGAAAGACATATGGGATCTTAGCTTCTCCGCCAGGGATCAAACCAGCATGCCCTGGAAAGTGAAGTGTCAACCACTGGGCCACCAGAGAAGTCTTGCATTATTTTCTTTAATCTTCACACAACCCACATGAGTAAGGATCCATATTATCATTCCCATTTCATGGATGAGAAAACAGCCTTTGATAAGTGAAGGAGGCCACTGAAGATCACACCGTGAGTTAAATTGCAAAGCACTGAGTTGAGAAGATACCTAAGGCCCCGTTCTTAGCTATTCCTGGCGCCATATTGCAAAGAGGCCCTGGACGGCTGTGAAGTGGAGGCTCCAGTGGAAAATCTCAAGATTTCTGTCTAAAACACAGAAGTCTCCTGTCTTCAGGATTGGGGTTGACTAGTTTCCCAGAGGTTAGAAACTGGGGGCCTTGGAGACGCTGCTTAGCAGAGGCCCTGGGGGCCACCAGGGGGCAGCAGAGGCCTGCACTGGCTGGGGCGGCCCTGTCCCCAGTTGACTGCAGGCTTGGGGCAGCTGTCCTGACTCAAAGCCTGAACTGCTGGTGGCCAAGAATAGCCAGGGGCTATAGTTCACGTGGGTACTCCTTCCCGGGGTTTCGAAAGCCCCTCACGTCATCCCTATCATTTCACAATCATCCTCCCAGAGCACTTTTTCCATCTTTCACAAAACAGGTCCTATCTTGGCTGGTGAGGAGACAGCTCAGGGACACATACTTCCTGCAGACAGCATGTGAGATGCTGGCCTGGGCACTGGGATTAAGAAAAAACAAACAAACCACCAAACAGGTCTTACTCCCAAGCAACTTTGTCACAGAAGTAAATAACCAAGGTACACTGTGTAAACTACAATAATATATACAGGTGTGAGATTTAGTGGCAGGACAAAGTGGGAGAAAGAGGGGCAGAATTATGTCTTAGGGACTTGGACAGAATTAGTATTTTAGGGACTTAGCTTAGAAGTGACCCGAAGGAGTGTGTCTGTATGCAGGAGTCATTTGTTCTGTGACCTGAAGCAAAGAGGCTGAAAAATCTGGCCTAGAAGGGTAAAGGGCCCCTGTTTGAAAAGTATTAGATACTGTGAGAATGGGCTTCCCCAGTGGATGAGTGATAAAGAATCTTCCTGCAAGCAAGAGATGTGGGTTTGATTCCTGCATTGGGAAGGTCACTTGGAGATGGAAATGGCAGCCCATTCCA
This sequence comes from Ovis canadensis, assembly GCF_042477335.2. Classification (NCBI taxonomy): domain Eukaryota; kingdom Metazoa; phylum Chordata; class Mammalia; order Artiodactyla; family Bovidae; genus Ovis; species Ovis canadensis. Next base: position 57,718,823 of record NC_091247.1, read on the forward strand.
GTATTCTTGCCTGGGAAATCCCATGGACAGAGAAGCCTGGCGGGCCACAGTCGCTGGGTTTGCAAAAGAGTCGAACTCGACTTAGTGACTAAACAACAATGAAAATGTCAAGTGTTCTAGAAATCATAAAGTTTGCATCTCATAAAACTTGCATCAGGGTGTGTGTTGGGACAGTTGAAGCAGACCTAACCTGAGCTCAGTAAGCTGGTAAGGGAGGGTGGAGGAGGGTAGTTGGGAGGTGATTATAGGGTCAAGTGTCAAGGTCAATGGGCTCCAGTAAATCTAATGGAGAGGAGACCCAGCCTCATCTCCCACTTCTTACAATGGCGGTCACAGTCCTTCATCCCCAGGGATGGCAGGACAGCTTGGATCAGTTCAGTTCAGTCACTCAGTTGTGTCCAACTTTTTGCGACCCCGTGGGCTGCAGCATGCCAGGCTTCCCTGTCCATCACCAGCTCCTAGAGTTTGCTCAAATTTATGTCCATCGAGTTGGTGATGCAGATGCTCCCTTTCCTAAGCCAGGGACTCGGGCTCTCAGGATTATCCCAGTAAGGATTATCTCAGTGGGATTCCAGGTCTCCACCCAGCCAAACCCCCTCCCTTACAAAAGTCTGAAATGGGCTTGTCTGGGTAATTCTGACAACCTGGACTCTTGGCTGATAGCCTGCATGGTCCCTGAAGCTCTGTCCTCTCCCAAGAAGGTCGCGGAATGGAGTGGGCTTGATGGGGGCCCTAGAGATGCTGTCACAGGTCCGTCTGCCCCCTGCAGTCCAGCAGGCTGCTGTGGCACGCTCTCCAAGGCACTGTGGACACAGGTGTGCTATACCCTGGCCATGAGAATGCCTGGGTCATGTGGGGCTCCTTTCCGGTCGTTCACTTTATTCCCAGATAACCTTTTTTCTGGGCCAGCTAAGCCCAGATGGTGCTTTTAGGCAATGGTCCTCAGCACGGCCAAGGGCAGTGGGCGAGGGGAAGGGCACCGGGATCTGGGGGCTCAGTGTGTGTGGCTCCACCGAGGATGCCCAGAGGCTAGTGTTCAGGTAACCAAGCCTTTCCGGTTGAATAAGGGCCACCCTCAATACATTAAAAATTTTAGGCTTTTGGAGTTAGAAATCATTCTAAAATATAATCTCATCAATAAACCTTTAATGAATTCTTAATATGGATCAGTCTTTCTACCTCTTTATTGACTTTTTTTTGGCTGCACAGTTTATAGGATCTTAGTTCCTTGATTAGGGATTGAACCCGGGCACTCGACAGTGGAAGCGCAGAGTCCCAGCTACTAGACAGCCGGGAAATCCCCTGTATTGTCTTCTCTGGGACGTCTGTTGTTCAGTCTCTCAGTCCTGTCCGACTCTTTGCAGCCCCACAGACTGCAGCACACCAGGCTGCCCTGTTCTTCACTATCTCCTGGAGTTTGCTTAAACTCATGTCCTTTGAGTTGGTGATGCCATCCAACCATCTCATCCCCTGTCCTCGCCTTCTCCTCCTGCCCTCAATCTTTTCCAGCATCTAGGACATTAATGGATTCCTATTCCACCAGTTTTCTAGGACTAGAAATTAAAGAAGTGGGACATGGGAACTTCCGTGGAGGTCTGGTGGAAAGGCTCTGCACTTCCACTGCAGAGGGTGTGGGGTTAATCCCTGCTCAGGGAACTAAGATCCCACATGTGCGCAGCCAAAAGATAAATGAATAGATATAAAAGTGGGAGGTGGGGCTGAATGACAGTTTACGGCATTAGCGTGTCACGTTTTGACCGCATGTTATCTCACTTGTTTCTTGTAACAACACTGGGAATGTTATCACCATAGACATTCTCACTGGACTAAGGAAGAAACTGACGCTCTGACTGAGGCTTACCCCATGTGGCTAGTGAGTGGTGAACGGGGCTTCCATCGGGTTCTCTGGCGTTTAGCCCCCGGCCTCCCTCTGCTTTCTGGGGCTTCTGTGGTGTCAGAAACACCTGGGCAGCTTCGACTTTGTTTTTTGCAACAAAACTGAACTGCTTTCATGGCCCTTTTTTCCCACCCTGAGGGCCAACCTCCAAATAACTCCAAGACATTGAAGAGAAAGAGAGAGACCTTCGAGTCATGCGTGGGTCTGGGACAAAGGCCTATTTAAATGCATTCATAGGTCTGTTCTCCATGTAAGTCTATTCTTAGCGAGGAAAGGAGGCGGTGGGAGAGGGAGTAGCATTGAAATACATACATTACCGTGTGTAAAGCTGTAGACTGTAGCCCCCCAGGCTCCTCTGTCCATGGATTTCCCAGGCAAGAATATTGGAGTGGCTGGCTATTCCCTCCTCCAAGGGATCTTCCTGACCCAGGGCTCGAACCTGGGTCTTCTACATTGCGGGCAGATTCTTTACCGTCTGAGCTACCAGGGAGGCCCGTAATATAGCTAACGGGAAGTTGTTGCATCTGGTGTTCTGTGACAGCCTGGAAGAGCGGAATGGGGGAGATGGGAGGGCGGTTCAAGAGGGAGAGAAATCATGTATACCTATGGCTGATTCATGTTGATCTATGGCAGAAAACAATATAACATTGCAAAGCAATTATCCTCCAGTTAAAAATGTGTGTGTGTGTTCAGTTGCCTCAGTCATGTCTGACTCTTTGTGACCCAGTGGGCTGTAGCCCACCAGGCTCCTCTGTCCATGGGATTCTCCAGGCTAGAATACTGGAGTGGCTTGCCATGCCCTTCTCCAGACTATTTTCCTGACCCAGCGATCGAACCCACATCTCCTGGATCTCTTGCTCTGCAGGTGGATTCTTAACCATTGAGCCACTGGGGAAGCCCCCAATTAAAAATAAATTTTGAAAATGCATTCAATCAGTAACTCTTTGTTTGATCCCCATGTGCTCAGCATGGGGCAATGGAGTGACCCACCAGCGTGTCCTCATGCCTGTGTGTAAAGCCCCCCAAGGGCAGGCCCTGGGACTGTCTATGGAGGACCAAGTCACACCTGAGCTCTTGCAGGCTGCCTCGGCGTCCCCCTAGGGTGCCCCTTGTCAGTGGCAGAGGTGGGCAGGTGGGCAGTGAACTGTCTGCCAACACCGCCAGGTGGTTGAAGAGCCCAGAGACGGACTCTTGAGAAACTATTCGTGGAGGAGGGGCAGAGTGGGGTCAAAGTAGGGGGCTGTGTCACTGAGAAGGTGACATTCGAGCTGCCCTCTGAAGGATGATATAAAGTCACCAGGAGGAGTGAGAGCTCTCTTGGCAGGAGAAGTATGTGAACAAAGCTCAAAGACTTGGGAGTGTAAAGCACAGAAGGGTGGTATGGGGATGAAGGTACATGTGTGTGAGAGACAAGGGGGGAGGAGACATAGGCTGAGAAAGAGGCTTTATGTAAGTTTCCCAAACAGTCTTTGGCCTCTGACTTCCCCCTTGAGCCCCTGCCTGGGGGCTCTCGGCCCAGCCCTGACCTGTATGGGCCTCTGCCTACTCCCCACAGGCTCAGAGCTTCTGCACTTGAGCCCCACGAGGGCTTCCCTGTTCCCCCAGCAGCCCCTGCCTTGACTTTGTTCTTCCTAAGCCTGTCCTAGGCTTGGCTTCCATCACGACACTCGATCCCATCCCATGGCTGGCAGTGGGGCGCGGCCCTCACAGCAGCTGCAGGGATGGTTGACTCCAGATGGAAAGTGTTTAGAGAATTCTGACGTGACATCATGCTGTCAGGACATCGTGCTGACGGTCAGTAACCGATCCGGGAGTGGCCAGGTGGACTCGTCGCCAGCTTTGCCCCTTGCCCAGGGCTGGCTTGGGTCAAGGAGTTTGGCCGGATTGGCGGGGGTGGGGTGGGGTGCGGGGGGGAGTGATTGGTGGCACAGGGTGGGGCCTTCTATGGGTCTAGGACTCATCAGCAGCAGCCCAGTGGTCAACGGATGTCCATCTTCTTTCTATGAACTGAGCCCAGCAGAGGCCCTACAACCCACGTCCAGCACTGTGGGCAAGGCCCAGTTTGGCTCCTCTTTCGCGGCTCTTCTACCTTCCCTGGGGCCTCGGCCACCTCTCCTCCCACCAGGCCAGACCGCCACCCCTAAAAGGCCACTAACACTCTGCCTGTGGCTTCTTTGGGCTCAGCTCTGCTAGCCCCGCCAAGCCTGCTGAGCCAGGTGATGACTGGGGGCTGCCCTGGCTGCTGGGCCGTAGAGTGAAAGGGGAGTCCCGCCACAGCTGACATCTGCACCCGGGCCAGGACCCAGGGCTTGTCTTCAAGGCACCATCTGTTGCCTGTGAGGGCTGAGCAGGGACAGGAGGCTGGCACCAGGGCTCAGAGGGCAGGGCTGGGAGCGGGGAGGTCACGGTGGTTTGCGAGTGGTTTGCTGCCCTTGGGGAGACAGCACCCTTGCTGCCCTCTCGTCTTCTGCCACCCTCACTCACTTGTGCAGAGTTCAGACCTGGAGCGGAAGAGTAAGAGTTAGAAGTGGCCAGCCCCACCCCCGGCTCAGGCTGGCTTCAGCTTCCCTGACATCAAGAGCATTTCCTTCTGGAGAAGCCAGAGGGCATAGCCAGATGGGCTCTAGCCCAGGCAAGCCTCCAGTGCTGGGCATCACAGCAGTCACCGCAGAATCATGAGACAGGAGCTGGACACTGGGCATGGGGCCACAGGATGGCCTGCCTGGGGTTGGTGCCCTGGCTGGCTCTCTGCACCTCCCCGGAGCAGACTGGTCTGATCACAGAGCTGGACATGATGGGAGACACCTCGGAGTGGGAACAAGCCCCTGGCTGGTCATGACCCTCAGGACAGGATGGTGTTCACAGGAACTGGGCAGCAAGAGAGCCATCTGGGCTCTTGGCTCCCTGCTGTCACCATCTGCCACTTTGCAAGGGGCCAGTGGGTTTGTGGGGCTTCCCAGGTGGCTCAGCAATAAAGAATCTGCCTGCTGATGCAAGAGACACAGGTTCAATCCCTGGGTCGGGAATATCCCTTGGGGAAGGGCATGGCAACCCACTCCAGTATTCTTGCCTAGAGAATCCCATGGACAGAAGAGCCTGGCAGGCTACGGTCCATGGGGTCGCAAAGAGTTGGACACGATTGATTGTGCATGCACACACACACACACACACACACACACACACTGGATTGGAGAGAAGAGAGGAAAGGAAGGTGAGGGGGTCTGAAGATCAGGAGGGAAACAGAGAAGGAAGAGAGGACAGTAGAGGGAAGAGGAGAGAGAGGGGGCAGAGAGGTGAGAGAAAGGGCGACAGGTTACAGAGACCTCAGCACAACAGAGGCTTAAACAAGAGGGCGGTTTCTCCCACATACAGCTGTAGGTAGGGGGTCCAGGGCTAAAGCTGGAACCCAGGTTCGCATTCTTTTCCACCATTCCTAACAGTTCCCAGCTGCAGCATGGAGGAAGGGGTGGGGGGAGGGCATGCCCAAGAGAGACCCAAGAGGGTGTTGCACACGTGACTTCTCCTGCCAGCTCCCTGCATCTAGATCTTGCAGTTGCATCTAGCTGCAAGGGAGGCTGGGAAATGTAGTTGTTCTGAGCATCCCTGTGTCCATATTAGAAAGAATGAGAAACAAGGAGACTGGCTATTGGGACAGGAAAATAAAGAGGAAGGGAAACTCTTGGAAGGAGGAGCGGACAGCACAGGAAGAGAAAGAGGGTTAAAACCCTTCGGAGCAGCTTGTACTCATGGCCAGACCTGACCTCCCAGCACACCTGGCTCCCCCCCAGGATGACTGGGTCTAAGGATCTGCCTTAGGCAAGTTCCTTGGGGGTCAGGAGTCTTCTCTCTTCTCAAAGACTGATTAGCCTGCTTCTGGGGTCCAGACTGGAAGTGGGCTATAGATACTTTGGTGAGGTCTCTGGAGAAGGCCTGCATCTAAAACCAGGAAAGAAAATCAAGTGCAGGGTTTTATCAACTCTCCCACTTAGTCAAGAAGAGGCTCCGCAGTGTACCTGGAGGTTGTGAAGATGGGTGTGACATCATACTAAGCCAGGATGTAAGGAAGGAACTTGTCCAGTTTCCCTCAAGGTACATGAAGGTACATAAAATACGGGACCATCTCACATGTCAGCTAGGTTGCTTTAGGCCATCAGTAACAATACACCCAATCAGAATGTTCGGTAAAAGCATTTGATATCTTCCAAAATGAGAAGTCCAGAGGAGGGCAGTTCCAGGATTGGTTAACTCGACAGCTGTGTGAGCTGTGTGAATCTGGGCTCTGATTCCATTTTTCAGATATTCTCATAGCTTTTCTGTTTGGTTATAAGATGGCAGCTGGACCTCTAAGCATTATATCCTAAAACTGCTTTCAAAGGAAGTATTTTCCTCATCAGTGTCATTTTAACTGAGAGGATAACCTTTCCCAGAAATACTCCATCAGAATTCCCCTTCTCTTGGCTAGACTGTTGTTATTGTTCAGTTGCTCAGTTGTGTCTGACCCTTTGCGACCCCCTGGACTACAGCATGCCAGGCTTCCCTGTCCTTCACTGTCTCCTGGAGTTTGCTGAGATTCACATCCATTGAGTCAGGGGTGCCATCCAGCCATCTCATCCTCTGCCTCCCTCTCCTCCTTTTGCCTTTGATCTTTCCCAGCATCAGGGTCTTTTCCAATGAGTTGGCTCTTTGCATCAGGTGGCCAAAGTATTGGAGTTTCAGCTTCATCATCAGGCCTTCCAATGAATATTCAGAGTTGATTTCCTTTAGGATGAACTGATTTGTTCTTCTTGCACTCCAGGGACTCTCAAGAGTCTTCTCCAGCACCACAATTCAAATTTGGCTAGACTGAGTTACATCTGTGTCCCCCAATGAAATTCTGGCAAGGGAGAATGGCATTACCCATTCCCATGGGAGGGTTGGTTTAGGCCATTCCTGATTCATTATCTGGGGCTCACCTTCTCTGAGCAACCAGATTCTGAATAGATGAATTTCTTTTATCAAAGAAATAGGCCCCCATGTTATAGGGAGCCATGGCTGTTGGTTAGGCTTAGGGCAAACATTACTAATCACTTATAGATCTCCTTTTCTGACCATTATTACCAGTCAAAGTTGGCACAGGAGATAAAGTATGTGTCCTCTTGGCCTTAGATAATGTGACATAAAGAAACAATTATACACGGGTATCTTTAGTGACCCAGTCATCTTATTGCCTCACATGGTATCTTTTAAAAATTAAAAAAAATTTTATTGGGGTACAATTGCTTTACTATGTTGTGTTAGCTTCTGTTGTACAACAGGGTGAGTCAGCTACATGTATACACATATCCCTTCCTCCTGAGTCTCCCTCCCACCCGCCCTCACATGACATCTTTAAATATGTCTACAAATTCTTTGGCAATCTTTCCTTCAAAGGTGGAAGCATATTCTCCTCCCCTTGAGTGGGGGATTGGACTTAGTGATTCATTTCTAATGAATAGAAAATGACAGGAGAAGAAAATGACAGGAGCGATGGGGTGTGAATTGTGAGACTAGATATGAAAGACAGTGGAGCTTTCTCCTTGCTCTCTCTTGGATCACTTTCTCTGGGGAGGCCAGCCACCAGGCCATGAAGGCACTCCAGCAGCCCTACAAAGAAGTCCTCAAGGGGGAGGAACTCAACACTCTATAGTCAGCTGAGTGAAGAAGCCACTCTGGAAGTGGGTTTTCCAGCCCCAGGCAAGTCTTCAGATAAATGCAGTCCCAGCCAACACCTTGACTGCAACCTTATGAGAAAGCCCCAAGCCAGAAACCCCCAGTTAAGCCACTCTCAAATTGCTGACTTTCTCACAGAAACCATGAGATAATAAATGTTTCTTGTTTGAAACCACCAAGTGAAAGTGATAGTCGCTCGGTCACGTCTGACTCTTTGCCATCCCATGGACTGTAGCCCGCCAGGCTCCTCTGTCCATGGAATACTGCAGGCAAGAATACTGGAGTGAGTAGTCATGCCCTTCTCCAGGGTATCTTTCCAACCCAAGGATCAGACCTGGTCTCCTGCATTGTGGGCAGACTCTTTGCCATCTGAGCCACAAGGGAAGCCACCAAGTTTGGAGTAATTTGTTGTGCAGCCAGAGCTGGGACTAGGGTAAAGCAAGTGAGGAACCCAGCCCTGGAAATGAATGCCTCCTTAACTCTGTGCCCTGGCTTCCTCATTTGCCTCACTTTAGTCCCAGTTCTGTGTGTGTGTTTAGTTGCTAAGTCGTCCCTGACTGTTGGCAACCCCATGGACTGTAGCCTGCCAGGCTTCTCGGTCCATGGGATTTCCCAGGCAAGAATGCTGGAATGGGTTGCCAGAGAATCTTCCCAACCCAGGGTTTGAACCCTCACCTGCATTAGCAGGCAGACTGTTTGCAGCTGAGTCACTATATCTAGCAGGACGTGAAGTTTCATGCTCCTTTTACCCACCTAACATTTTCCAGCCTGTATTTGGAGGTCCTTGGGGTTCCAAAGAAGCTTGCTCCTTCTCCAGCTCCAAAGTGGAGCATGTGACTAAGTACATCAGCCCATTCCAGTACCCTTAGGTCATAGTGAAGGGATCAGTTGTAGTACATGACCCCATTCTGTCCAATCAGAGTAGATGTCAAGCCTTTTGCTAGGGATACTGAGACAGATACAATTCCATGCTTGTGATTGAATGAGGTAAATGCAGGGGGACTTCTGATAGCCTTTGGGAGTCCTCTGAGGGGAGTCAGTTTGGGGATAAAGCTGTTAGCAGGATACAGAGAAACTGGGTCCTTGGTAATATTGTTCATTGCTAGATTAACACCTACCTAAAGCCAGCCTCTTCTCTAGACTTTTTAGCCCAGGGAGCTAAGAATTTCCCTTTAAAACTTTTAAACCCAGTTTGAGTCTGGTTTTCTGTTACAGGCAGAGGAAAGCCCAAATGTGATGTTAAACACACAGAGGCGACCCCACATGGGTTACTCACACAGACGCTGCCAAAGGTCCTGCTGTTTCACACTGTGCAGAGTAAGTATCCAGATGTTCCATCGAAGTGTTGTTTCAGCCAGATGTTGACTATATTGTAGATCCAAGGTTAAGCTGGTTTAATGCTTAAAAGCAAACACCCCTGTTCCCCTGCTCCCCCATCTGGTGCCTTCCCACTTCTAGTCCCTTTTAGGTAGTCATGTCCTACCCAAATCCTCAGGCAGGTGTTGTGATTTGTATCATGTGATACCACCTACCCCACCTGTCTCCTTCCTCTACAGTTATGTGGACCAGGAATTGGTATCTAGCCCACAGAGCCAGTCTATAAGCTGGGCAACAACTCACATGTGGCTGGCAGGAAGAGATGAGCTTGAATATTTCCTTTGTCTCTCTGAACTGAGACATCCTGAAGAAGGAAGCGGTTACAGGCAGTGACAGGGCCACAGGAGAATGTTGAGCAAGCAAAAGTTATGCAGAAGAGAGAGGGGGAGTGAGCCCCTGAAAAATGGGTGGAGAATAATTAGTCAGGATAGGTTAGGTTCTGCTGTGGAAACAAACATCCCCCCTGATCTCAGTGGCTTAGCCCAATAAGAGTTTATTCCTGACTCCACATGACTTACCTGTCACCTGTGAGCAGGAAAGACTCTGTATGCTGTGGCCACATGAGAACTCAGAGCAACAGAGACTCCCTTTTGACCCAGGCTTCCACAATCGCAGAGGTAGGGGAAGGGAATTCAGCCAGTTTCACGTCAGCTGTTAAAACTTCTGTCCAGAGGTGGCACAGCCCCTTCTGCTTACAATTCAGTGGTTAAAGCAAGCCTCATGGCTGTGCCTAATTTGAATATTTGTGACCAGCTTTACTGACTCCACAGAGAGGGAAGCTGGTCCCCAGGGCAGCCTCAGACCCCACAGGTCCAGATTTCATGAGGCCCTGCCATGCTGTGGTTTGTACTCACACAAGATCCCCACCACCCTTATTATCCCACTCCTGTCCTGCAGTGCCCATCATCTCCACACACACATTTGCTTATTTCTTGCAACTTGGGGTCTCCCTTGGTGACTTCCCTGGTGGTCCAGTGGCCAAGATTCCATGCTTGCAATGCAAGTGGCCAGGGGTCCATCCCTGGTCAGAGAACTAGATCCCACATGTGTATATGTGTTCAGTCACTCAGTTGTGTCTGACCCTTTGGACTGTAGCCCACCAGGATCCTCTGTCTGTGGGATTTTTCAGGCAAGAATACTGGAGTGAGTGGCCATTTCCTCCTTCAGGGTATCTTCCTGACCCAGTGATAGAATCTATGTCTCCTGCATTGCAGGCAGATTCTTTACCTGCTGAGCCATCAGGGAAGCCCCATATACTGCAGCTAAAGTTTCCTCTGGCCACAGTTAAAGATCCCATATGCTGCAATGAATATCAAAGATCCTGAGCGCTACAACTAAGACCCAGGGCAGCCAAATAAATAAATATTAAAAAAAAAAAATCTCCCTCTAGGGACACTAAGGACTTATTTCCTTTGAATGCTCCTTTCCTTTGGGGACTCCCTTTCTCAAAAGTCTAAAGCCAGGAACTCACTAATAGTCCAGTGGTTAAGACCCCATGTGCTCTCACTGCTGAGGGCCCAGCTTCAATCTCCAGTCAGGGAACTAAGATCCCACGAGACATGTGGTGTGGCCAAAGACAAACTAACAAAAGAAACCTAAACCCAGCACAAATCATCTTTGTGTCTCTGACTGTAGCACAGTGAGGATCTATAGGCCCTCCTGCTTTGGGAATGTCAGGGAAGGATTCAGAGAACCTCCATTTGCACATGAAGACTAGGACCCTCTGGTAGGAATGCTCCACATCTATGACGTTTTCTAGTGCTTATTTGCCAAGCACTGTGCTAAGAACTTTGCCTGAATTGTCTCAATTTAAAATACTTTTTGACCTCACTTTGCAGGTGAATAAACTATGGCATAAAACTATGGCAACTCCCTTGAGGTATGTTTTTCTTGTCTATGTTCCTCATACTATAGTATGCATCCAAGAAAGATGGTGAAGAGGGCTTTGAGGCTGATGGGCAGCCTGGGGGACTGAGGTTCATTTTTGAGGAGAGGATAGAGGGTATGTGTGGGTGGGTATGTGTATGTGGGGTGGGATAGAGTGTATGTGGGGTGGGATAGAGTGTATGTGGGGTGAAGCTGCCTCAGGTGGGTAGAAAGCTTACCTCCAAGAAGAAGAGACATACTTAATGGGGTAGGGGTTGATATCTTTCAGATGCCCTTGGGCCCAAACTCAAGTTCTTCTTGGAGAAGACTGAGAAACTGAAAAAAGCTGTCTTTGACTGAGTACCTATAGTGACCAAATTGTGGTCTCTAATCACCTTTTTGCTGCTTTCCCAGTGGCTCAGCAGTACAGAATCTGTGTGCAATGCAGGAGATCCAGGTTTGATCCCTGGGTCAGGAAGATCCCCTGGAAGAGGGCATGGCAACCCATTCCAGTATTCTTGCCTAGAGAATCCCCATGGACAGAGGAGCCTGGTGGCTACAGTCCGTAGGATCGCCAAGAGTGTGACAAGACTTCAGAGACTGAGAACATATGCCAGCATCTCTTCTCACTGAAAGGAATCCAGTCTTCTTGGAGAATTGGCTGTTTCCAGGTACAGAGCAACAATTATACAAGATAAATGCGGAGCATCTTTTATCAGAAGTTAAGAAAGCTGCCAAACCTCACTGGGCTCATGTCAAAAGGGCTCAGATGCCAACCTGAAGGAGCATCAGATACAAAACCAACCAAATAAAAACCTTGCAATGAATTGAAACACATCAAATATTTTTTAAATCCATAAATTCAAAATGATAATAATAAAAGACATTTGGAGGATGCTTAGAGAAAAATAACTCACTATTCTAAGAACTGATAAATAAAGGGAAAAGAAGTTTTTTAAAAGCTACCTGTGGGGCCTCTCAATGATACAGTAAAGTTGAGGGTTAGTTGGAGGGTTTCTCACGTACTCCCCAAACTCTCCCTCTCGCTCTTTCCAGGTCTGAATTTCTACCATTAGAGACTCATTTCTTTCAGGTTAGAAATGTCCTTAATTTGAGTCAAGGTACACTTGGGAAAGATGTGTTAACTACGTCCCACACAGATTGTGGTAGAGGGAAAGTGGAGAGTCCTGTGTTCCTGGGGTCTGGACAGGTAGGGGTCCAGCCAGAGAAGAAGGGCTGGAGGGGAAAGATCATGGCACCGTTATGGAGGTGAGGAGAACCCCCTGGGCTGGCCTTCCATAGTACAGCTCCAACCCAATCAGATGAGTTGGATCCAGCAGGTTGAAAGCATGCCAGAGATGTACGTTAATTACACATTCTGGGTGATTCAAACGCAGGTTGTCCTGCTACCATCTTCGGGGGACACTGGACCAGGGCCCCTGAATCTCTCCTCCTGGCCTCTGTGATTTCCTGCTCCAGCAGCGTGGACTGTCACAGCTGAGCACATACATCTACAAACCTCACCAGTCCCCATCACCCTGGGACCTCTTCACTACTGCTTGCTCCCTTTAAGATGCAAGGCCCTTTCCTACGTGGGAAGTGGGTACCACAGAGGAGGGACACAGTCACATGGGTCCCAGTGTGAGTCTGGGCTGCTTGCCCTTATCCTCTCTCTCACAGCCTCCCCAGCTGTCCTGCCCAGCTCCTCATGTGATACCCCACTCCCTTGGCGCCCCTGATGCTCGACAACTCCTCTCCGGCTCTGCTGGGCCGGGACTCTGCATCCCAGCCCAGGCCTTGACATGCCCCTGGGCCTGTGTCTGACCCTTTGCCACTCCATGGACTATCGCCGGCCAGGCTCCTCTGCCCATGGAATACTCCAGGCAAGGATACTGGAATGGCTTGCCATTCCCTTCTCCAGGGGATCTTCCCGACCCAGGGATCGAATCTGGGTCTCCTGCATTGCAGGCAGATTCTTTACTTTCTGAGCAGCCAGGATCCCTCTATCCCTGCCATTGCCCTCATGGGGCCCTTGTCCCCGGGCAGGAGGTTCTTTGTAGCCCTGCTGACCAGTTCTGTGGTTGAACCAGGTTTGTGACCAGTCTACCGTCACTCTAGAGTCTGCAAAGCATCCTCTTTATCCCCTTTCCCACCCCACCACCCTACCTAGCCCCTTCCCATCCTGTGAGCCTCTCCCATCTCTCCCTCTCTGCTGAGATGAGCATCCATCTTCCAGGCCAGAATCCATCCTCTCCTAGCAACACTCCACAGCCCATCTTTTCCCCAGGGGCTAACCGCCCCATCTGGGGCTGACCTTCTGAGTCTGATCCTCACACTCTCAGCCCTGGCTGAGCACCCCTGCCCTGACACCTAGCCTTTGCCTGACCCCATGGGGAGGCTTGGGCGCCAGCCTGGGCCCCTCCTGACTGGTCTGTCCCCCAGTGGCCGAACCTGGGTTGTGACATCTTTCCACTGAGTGGCTCTTATTTTGAGAAGGCAAAACACGCCCCCCTCCTCGCGCTGACGCCGCACGCGCTGGCGTGAAAACCCGGCTGGCCGTGTTTATTTTTCTTCCTTTAATTTCCCCTTTAGAACAAACACCAGTCCTGTAACACCGACCACCCTCTCCTTTCAGATCCACAGCCTCCCCACCACCTCCCCCGCCATCCCTGGTCCTCCCGGCGCAGCTGTGAATGAGAACAGAGTAAGTCCTTTAGCAGGAGGCAGTGGCCTGAATGAATTGATCCCAGCCTCCCAGCCAGCAGGGAAGGAGGGCTTGTGAGCATGTGTGTTTGCTTTTTAGAAACTCTTTGCACATCCCGAGGCTCCTATTTTCCCCTGGGCCTTGGAGCCAACGCCTCTCCACCTCACCCCCCTTCCCCCGACTCCTTTCACATTTGATTTAAATTCCTTTTTGGTCCCATGCATTTTGTTTTCTGTTTTCTACAAGGGAGCCTGAATCGGGGCCTCAGAAAAACAAGGCCGGGCTGCCAACTGGAAATGTTTGCTCTGGGGGCGAGTTCGGAGGCTGGCGTCAGGCGGGGCAAGATCCGTGCCAGTGGAATGCAATTTAGGGGGGAAGCTGCAGGTCACTCAATCGCTGGCAGCCCGCCCAGGAGCAACTGAATGCTTTCTGAGCTCTGTGTGTGTGTGTGTTTGTGTGTGTGTGTAGACTTTTTCCCTCATGCAAACAGAGCCCTGGAGACGTGGAGACAGAAGCATTAGGAAGAAACTAGACAGGGGTTTGGAAAAATCAGGGGAACCAGAGAGATGAGGTGGGTGGGGGTAGGCAGATGGTGCCAGGATCTGTGCTGCCACTTTATCCAGCACCCATTGTATCCTCTGCCTAAAGCTCAGGGTGGGGGTGCTCTGGAGCAAGGAGAGATGCAGTCCCCTGCCCCAGCCCCCAGTGACTCAGAGGCTCTTGGAGAAACAAGGGTCTCAGCACAGAACAGTCAGGCCAGCTTGGAAGTTCCCTGGCTGGAGTCAGGAGACCAGTGGTGCCAGTGAGGTCAAGTGAGTCTGTCTCCTGAGGAGTGGTCTGGATGCCCCCTGAGCTGTCATGTAGACTGCATGAATGGCTGAGGTTTTTCAGGGAAGGCTTCCCAGAGGAGGTGTGGTAGGGTCCCAGCTGAGTATGAAGTACAAGTCTTTCTCTGCTTACGATGGGATTATATCCTAATACATCCATCAGTAGTTGAAAGTACTTTTCAGTCAAAAAATGTATGTAATACAGCCAACCTACTAAAGATCACAACTTAACCTGCCCTACCTTAAACGTGCTTGGGACACTCCATTAACCTACACAAACCCATTTTAACAAATACAAAATCTATTTTGTAACAGACTTTCTTGGGTTTCTCAGATGGCACAGTGGTAAAGAATCTATGTGCCAGTGCAGGAGACGCAAAAGATGCAGGTTCAATCCTTGGGTCAGGAAGATACCCTGAAGGGAGTGGCAACCCACTCTAGTATTCTTGCCTGGAAAATCCCATGGACAGGGGAGCCTGGCGGGCAACAGTCCATGGGGTCATAAAGAGTCGGACACTGCAGAGTGCACACATGGCATGGAATTTCTCATGTGACTTATGGCACACTGGACGGAAAGTGAAAAACAGAAGTTGTCTGGGAACAGAACGTTTGTGCGTTGGTGTGATCACGTGGTTGTCTGCGAGTGGCGGCTGCCCCTGCGGAGCATCTCAAGAGAGTATCACTTCGTGTGGGGGTGGTTTATTCGCTCAGTCATGTCTGACCCTTGGAACCCCAGGGACTGTAGCTCAGAGCTTGGTCCATGGGATTTCCCAGGCAAGAATACTGGAGTGGGTTGCCATTTCTTCCTCCAGAGGATCTTCCCAACCCAGGGATTGAACCCAGGTCTCCTGCATTGCAGGTGGAATCCTTACCCACTGAACCACCAGGGATGCACCGCGTGTGCAGGAAAAGAATAAAATTTCAGGTGCAGTTTCTACTGAATGTGTATCATTTCACACCACCATAAAAATAAAAAAATCTTCAGTCAGACCATTGAAAGTCAGGGATCATATGTGTTGCATTGAAAAGAAAAGAGGTGTTCAGGAGATTGTTAGCTACCCCAGGCTGAGACTGTGCTCAGCCCTTTCACTGATGACCCCTTATCGTCCCAGCAACCCTTGAAGGTCAGTGGTCTTTCCATCCTACATTGCAAATGAGGAAACTGAGGACCAGAGCTTTTAGGGAACTTGGCCAAGCTCCCAGCTGGTACGTGGCCAGCCTGGTTCAGCTCAGAGTTGTCCCATAATAAAGCCTGACTTCTGAGCACTGAGGGTCTTTTCCCACTTAGCCAAGTTCTCTGGGTAAGAGCCTGTCTTTTTTCCCCCAGAAAAAGAACACTTAAGTTTAAGTTGGGGATCTAACATGCCAAGGTAGACCTCCCAGAGGGCAAAGTGACAAATGCTGAGAGATCTGAATGAAATTTGCCTCATCTCATCATCCCCAGGAAGACGTGGCTGGGCCCCTGAACAGTCCTGCCAGGGTTTCTACCAAGCCAGGCCTCTCTGACAGCCGGGCTCACCTTATCAATGACCCGGGTTCCTTTCTGTACTCCTCAGCACACCACATTACGTGCCAAGTTCTTTCCCACCCCAAATGTTCACTGTGGGACTGCCCCCTTCAGGGGTCCTCAGTAGTTATCTGCCACTGTGAGAGGTTCCTGTAAACCCAGCTGGACCAGACAGAATGGATGTATCCAGGGTACCCAGCATGACCTGAGAGGTAGTTGGGGGACACAGCGGGGCCAGTATTTCCCAGTGATGTCAAGTGAGTCTGTACCCTGAGGAATGGTCTGGATGGTCCCTGAGCTGTCATACAGCTGGAAGGAGGGAATCTAAAATGACAGAGCTGATATGCAGCTATTGGTTGCGGGGGGAGTGTCTGACCCACCACAGAAGGATTCTTGGTTAGAGAAAGCAAGGTCTATTTCAGGGTCTCTCTGAGGCTCGGGAGAGGAGAAGGAAACAAGCCAGGCTTGGCAGGGAGGAAAAGATGGGGGCGAGGGAAGGGAGTATGGACAGGATGGTAAGATCCAAGCTTGTCAGGTAGAGACCAGAAGGATAGCTGTCCATTTGATTAGAATGACTCCATTGGTCATTTGAGGATTTTATTGTCCTGAGGCCAAATGGTTAGCCTCACTAACCATTTTTAAAATTTTGGATTTTTAAAATTTTATTTGTTTATTTTGGGTCGCGTTAGGTCTTTGTTGCTGCACGGGCTTTTCTTTGGTTGTGGTGAGCTGGCTTCTCGTTGCGGGGGCTTCTCTCGCTGCGGAGCACGGGCTCTAGGGCGTGCAGGGTTCCGTAGGTGCGGCACAGGGGCTCAGTGGTGGAGGCTCCCAGGCTTCAGAGCATAGGTGCAATAGTTGTGGCACTCAGGCTAGCTGCTCCGAGGCACGCGAGGTCTTCCTGGATCAGGGACCAAACCCGTGTCTCCTGCATTGGCAGGCGGACTCCTTACCACTGAGCCGCCAGGGGAGCCTCATGGACTCTTTTTGACTGTCTAACCATTAATGGTAGGTAAATATTGTGTAGAGGTCACCTTGGTCTGCCAGGTCATCTACAGAGGTTGAGCTCACTTGTCAATCCTACAAGACAACTGATCTTACCAATTATTCCCAGGAATAAGCCATTGACTGAACTGACCTAACCCAGTCATTCTTTTGCTTTTTCAGAGACAGTCTTTGGATCTTTGGACCTCACAAATTTTTAAGTCCACCCCTCCCCGCCTACACACACACCCCATTGACAGGGCTTCCCAGGTGGCTCAGTGAGTAAAGAATCCACCTGCAATGCAGGAGATGAGGGCTTGCTCCCTTGGTTGGGAAGATCCCCTTGAGGAGGGCATGGCAACCCACTCCAGTATTCTTGCCTGGATAATCCCATGGACAGAGGAGCCTGGCGGGCTACAGTCCATGGGGTTGCACAGTTGAATATGACTGAAGGGACTGAGCATGCATGCACTCACACAGGCACACCACTGACAACAGCCAGCACCCCCAAAAGGCTGGGAAAGACCCTACAGACAATGGGCTTTGGGACTCAATCTCTCCCATCAATAAAATGGGAAGGCTGGACTAGACCAGGAGTGGCCAACACATGGCATGAATCTGCCCTCTCCACGGCAGACATTGCTAATCAGTTACAGCGTTCATTCCCATGGGACCCGGGTGCAGCCTCAGAATCCTTTTCAACACAGGGCTTCGGGCAGCCCCTACCAATCAATTAGATTTGGCATGCATGATGAAAAGCGTTTGTCCTCTCGGTGCCCTAGATGATTCCAAGCCTCCCTCCGGCTATGCCAATCTAGGATTGCAACTGATTAAGTGTGTCTGAGGACTCAGCCCGGAGACCACCAGATCGACAGCTGTCCCTGGGGCTTCCCAGGTCTGTGGGGCGGCTGTGGTAGAGCGGTACCTTTTAAATTTTCCTCACTGCTAATAAACGTGCATTGCGTCAGCTCCACTATGCCCCCCATGGGCTCCAGCTGCCGCCATCAGAGAGGACTTTTTCAGAGAGTTGTAAAAATAGTTTTTCAAGGAGCCTGTACAGAAGAAGCAGCCAAGCCTTTTTTTTTTTTTTTTTAAATTTCCTTTCTTTTCTGAGGGAATGGGGGAGATGGGTAGGGAATACTTCACAATGAAGGAATGTGCTCCTTGGGGAATTGAAAGTTGTTCTCCTAAAAAAAAAAAGTTATCACACACTGGTTTCTAATCTAGCCACAGAGCACGCCTGTGAGTCTTGGTAACGGCTCCCAGGAGATCACTGGCTTAAGCCAGTTCTTGTTAGGCTGTTGACAACTAGGTCCTGATGAGGGAAGCACTGATTGGCCCCTGGCTCGCTCTCTGCCCGCCCCCTGACTGATCAGGCTTTGGGTTCCAGTGGGCTTGATGGCTCCATGACAGAGCTTTTCTTGCCTGCAATAGGGGTTAGGCCTGCAAGAGAGTTTTCTTTCTGGCCAGTGAACTTTTCACTTCTCCCCGTTGTGCTCTGGATTTGGAAGAGGCTTAAGACAGACGCTGAGATGTTAGAGGTGGGAGTATCTCCAGGTAGGCAGGAGCCATCACCTTCCTACTCGTTCCATTTTACAGATGAAGAAACTGAGGTTTACAAGGGCAGGGGGACAGAGGAGGCAGAAACCCAAGGGAAGGGTACATAGCTGGTCCTGGGAGGAGAATGCATTTTTTGACACCTAGATCAGCAAGTCAGAACTTTAGGACAACTCTGACAACATCCAGCCTGGAATTTCTCAAACCCTGAGCAATGTGTGCTCCTGTCTTAAAAGGTGACACCTTGTCACAGAGCCCTAGGACATCGCTATACTCTTAGGCTTTATACTTTCAATTTTTATATAACTATAAAAAGAAATAAATTAGTAAACAAAACTACAAAGGTGATGTGCTTCCCCAGTGGCTCAGCGGCAAAGAATCCACCTGCCATGCCGGAGTCACAGTTCACCAAGTTCAATCCCTGGGTCAGAAAGATCCCATGGAGGAGGGTATGGAGACCCACTCCAGTATTCTTGCCTGGAGAATCCAATGCTCCTCTGTCCATGGGGTTGCACAGAGTTGGACACAAATGAAGCAACTTAGCACACATGCACACATGCACAAAGGTGATACAATTCAAATGAACAACATGGAGTAAATGATGGATAAGGTTGTTTTACTGAAACAGAGCACAGAGAGGGCAGAGGAGGAGCATAGGAGAAGCCACTGAAGACCCAGACTTCCCCCATCAGAGCTCATTGGAATGAAGGAATCTGGGGGACAGTGTGATGTTGGGGGAGGGACGAGGACCAGAGAGCGCAGGGCCAAGTCAGATGCTGGTCAGGAAAAGCACAGAGCCTGAGCACCCTCATGTCCTCTTGGGGGTGTGCTCTCCCAAGTCTCCTTGAGGCTTGGCTGTCCCCTCACTTCTTAGCAAATCCCCAATGTCAAGGTGGGGCCCTGCTACCGTCCCCTCTCTGCTCTGCCATCTTACCCCCCACAGGGAGGAACCCTCACTAGGCTCCATGAAAGAGTGGGTACCCCTGCTCCCTGCTGCTTCCTGTCTACTGCAGGTGGGAACGCAGGCCAAATGGATCCCGTAGATATGTAAGTGGATCACAGAGTGTGTGTCAAGGAGAAAAGGAGTATGGTTCCAGTTGTAAGTGGGTGGTGAAGGGAGGCCTTAGCGAAAGGTGACATAATAGGAGGCTGAGAGAAGGCTAGGGAGTAAGCTACGGATATTTGTCAGGGAGGAGGTCTGCCTGGCCAAAAATCCCTTTGTCCTTCCAGCCTGGTTCAAATGCCTCTTCTTCAGGTGTCCCTGGTGGTCCAGCGGTTTAAGTATCCACCTTGCAATATAAGGGACACCAGTTCAGTTCTTGATCTCAGAGGATCCCACAGGCTATGGAGCATCTAATCTCCTGCACTGCAACTACTGAAGCCTGAGCTCCTAGAGTCTGTGCTCCACAATGAGAAGCCACCGTAATGAGAAACCACACAAGGGAGGAGCCACCACTCGCTCCAACTAGAGGAAGCCCACGTGCAGCAACAAAGTCCCAACCCAACCAAAAAATAAATAAATATAGTGAAAGTGTTAGTCGCTCAGTCGTGTCTGACTCTTTGCGACCCCATGGACTGTAGCCTGCCAGGCTCTCCTTTATCCTTGGAATTCTCCAGGCAAGAAGACTGGAGTGGGTTGCCATTCCCTTCTCCAGGGGATCTTCCTAATCCAGGGATTAAACCCAGATCTCCTGCATTAAAGGCAGATTCTTTACTGTCCGAGCTGCCAGGGATCTTCCCAAATAAATATTCACACAAACAAAAACCCAAATGCCTCTTCTTCCAGGAAGTCTCTCAGAATGGTTCTGCCACACTTGGAATTCCCAGAGTTTTCCCTGAAATGTGTGTCGCTTCAAACTGTGTCTAACAGCTCTTAGATTTGTATCATCTTTCTGCTGGACCCGGAGCTCCTTGGGGTGGTCACCTCACGCCCTCTTGCCAAACGTCAGCTCCCCGAAGCAGGGTTTTTTGCTTTGTTCGCTGCTGTTTCCCTAGACTCAGTAAGTGTCTACAAATGTGCACTGAATTTCCACAGGTGGACCAAGTCACAGGTGGGACTTACCTGAGCTCCTGACAACAGACCCCTCATGTCTCCATCCCAGTCCCATCATGGGGCCTGGCCAGGTGCAAAGTTTGTCGAGCGACTGAATGACTGCTGACTTGCACCCATTGTCCCCCATGTTGTTTATCAGGCCAGGAGACACGAAGCCAGAGAGAAAGACAGTGAACTCGACAAACCACCAGTTCTCGGGGGTCACAGCAATTGTTTCTAAGACATGATCAACTCTGGATCCACTGGCTTCTTCTATCAAAGCAGCTGGTTGAATAGTTGAGTAAGACCTGGTCCAAACAGAGCAGTGAACCTCCCTCGTGGCTCAGATGGTAAAGAACCTGCCCCTAAGGCAGGAGACCCAGATTTGATCCCTGGGTCAGGAAGATCCCCTGGAAGAGGAAAAGGCAACCCACTCCAGTATTCTTGCCTGGAGGAACCCACGGACAGAGGAGCCTGGTAGGCTATAGCCCACAGGGTCGCAAAGAGTCAGGCAAGACTGAAGTCACTAAGTACACACGCATGCATGCACACACGTGCACCAGGATTGCTCTAGATGCTAGGACATAGCAGTGAGCAAGGCAGGTAAAAATCCCTGCCCTCATGGAGCTGACATTCTAGTCCAGGAGACAAAGAAACAAACCCCCCAGTAATATATATGCATATATAATATGTCAGATGATGGCAAGTGCTTGGAAAACTAAAGCAGGGAAGAGGCAGAAGATTCTGGAGGGTGGGGTACAAATTTTATGGGGTGCCCAGGGACAGTCTCACTGAGAAGGTGACAGAGGCGCCAGAGAAGGATGAGGGAGTGCGTCACAGGCTACCTGGGGGAGAATATCCCAGAACGAGGGAATAGCCAATGCAAAGGCCCTGAGGCAGGAGGGAGCCTTCTGGCTAAGTTCAAGGTATAGAAGAAGCCCAGTGTGGTGGGAGCAGAAGGATAGGGTGGGTTCTGGGGAGAACTGAGGGATGAGGTCGGAGAGGAAATGGGAGAAATGGGGGACTAGATGCCAACCCTGGTTCCTGCTGGAATGTTTCCGTTCTCTATTGCTTGCATAACAAATCACCCCAAAATGCAGTGGCTTAACAAGACAATTCAGGATACATTTCCATGGTTCTGGAGGTTGACTGGGTTCAACTGGGCAGTTCTCACTCAGGTTCTCCATGTGGTTACAGAGAGATAGAGGCTGAGGCCAGAAGCATCTGAAGGCAGGTGTTTGGGTCCCTTCCTCCATCACAGAACTGGCAGGCACCCTGGGGCTTCCCATGAGGCCTCTCCTTGCAACACAGTAACCTGGACCCCTCACATGGTGACTCAGGGCTCCCATTGGCAGGAAGCTGAAACAGCCAGTGCCCTTAAAAGCACAGCATCACTTCTACTCCAGCAGGCCTCCATTAGCCAAGGCAGTCCAGGTTTCTGGGATGGAGGAACATACCCCTGTCTGCATGCTTGCAGGTGGAGAGGATTGCAGCCCCTAACACATGTGAGAAAACAAGGAAGTCACCCAAAGGAATGACAGGATGTGTCCTAGGTTTCAAAGGACTTCTGGGCAACTGTGTGAGAACCTGGCACCCACCTGCCTGTTGTACCAGGCTCCCCCTCATGCTTGCTGAACCCCTTCTCTCCGGGCCCGACCCTCCCATTTCCTTCCTGACCACAGGAGTCAGGACCAAGTGTGCCCTGTGGGCTTTGCCTTGTGTAGGCGAGTCTGCTGCATTGACCACAGAGCATGTGCTTGGGCCTGAGAAGGGATACCCAAGCTTATCCCAGAGACAGAGCCCCAGAGAGGGAGTCCTAGAGAGGGGGTGCTAAAGGCCTCCCCGCTTCCCTCCTATCATGTCCTTATCCAGCCCCTGTCCCAGCTCCAAAGTCTCTCAATTTCTCACAATTTAGATGGTCACTTGGATAGAGGGAGCTAGAAGGAAAGCTGGAGAGGGAGTCTGAGAGCTTTCTGCCTGGATGTCTCCTTTCTGTCCGCTGGATCCAGCGTCTTGCTGGTTAATGGTGGCAGTTCAGACACTGTGACTGAAAGGTAGGGAGGGGACTTGGGGGCCACAGGCTGGCTGTATCCTACTCTCTGCTCACTCCCTTGGGTGGTCCTACCCAGGGTGGATATGAGCACAACTCCAGAAGGCAGTGATCATATGTGTTCTGTAGCCTTCTGGCAGTCTAATTCCATTCTTCCTTGCTCGAATTGAAGACACACCCGCTTTGGAACAATCTGGACAGTCGGAAATGGGAACTCCAGATTCAGGAATGTAGCATTCCATGTAGCAAAGATCCAAGGATCCATCTCATTTGCCAAGGAGATGGCAATCATGGGGTGCCACCTGGCAGAGTTATCTTGTCCTCAACCACGGGTGGTGTGTATGCACTAAGGAACTGCTGGGTAGGTTCCACCCGGCAATGCCAGGAGGTACCAGTGCCTGGATAAGATCTGGGATCCATATGCCTGAGATCATCAAATGTCCAGAGGAAGTACCCCTGACATCTGACCCTGACCTGGAGGATCACTGAGCTGGTTCAAGGGAGGCCAGAAGCTTCCCTTGAGAAGAGGACAGCAAAAAGCTCACCCAGCCTGGTGGCACATGCAGGGAAGCCAGCATGGCCAGCCAGAGAGGCCAGCCCTGTACGTGGCCCAGTGACTCACCTGGTCAGATGCTGGTCACTGAGGTCGCAGGAGGCCACAAAACACAGTGGTTCAAAGCTTGAGTTTTGGGGTCAGTTGGCCAGGGTTCAAATCCCACTTCTGTTAATTTTTCCATTGGCAAGTTTTTTTTTTCTTTTTGGTCTAGGAACCTCAGTTTCCTTATCTGTACAATGGGTTTACTTCCCTGGGTTGTTATAAGGAAATTGAGCCTATATAGAAATACAGCCTATATTCACTCCCACTGTGGTGGTATTACTGCCTGGCTTTTGAGCATTTGCTCCCAGTGACCCAAGCCCTAAGCTGTTGCCTTCACTTCCCTTTCTAGCTTCATTCCTATTCCCTAGATCAGCCATACAGAGGATGTGGAACCTCCCAGTGGCTGTTTTTAACGTAGGACTTCCCAGGTGGCTCAGAGGTAAACACTCTGAGTGCTAATGCAGGAGATGCAAGAGACGTGGGCTTGATCCCTTGGTCAGGAAGACCCCCTGGAGGAGGAAATGACAACCCACTCTGGTATTCTTGCCTGGAAAATTCCATGGACAGAGGAGTTTGGCAGGCTACAGCCTGTGGGTTCGCAGAGTCAGACACGACTGAGAGATTGAGCATGCACGCACATAGGTTTTCTAGGGGTGTGTGTCTTGTCCCATTCCAAGCAGGGTGTGAGACCACTTGGGGCCCTGAAAGCCTTTTTACTCTGGCATTTCTATGAATTCACAAAATCTATGTTACTCTCATTTCAGGGCTACCAGTCCTGGTGACTCCGGAGAAGGCGATGGCACCCCACCCCAGTGCTCTTGCCTGGAAAATCCCATGGATGGAGGGAGGAGCCTGGTGGGCTGCAGTCCATGGGGTCACACAGAGTCAGACACGACTGAGCGACTTCAATTTCACTTTTCACTTTCATGCATTGGAGAAGGAAATGGCAACCCACTCCAGTGTTCTTGCCTGGAGAATTCCAGGGATGGGGGAGCCTGGTGGGCTGCCGTCTATGGGGTCGCACAGAGTCGGATACGACTGAAGCGACTTCAGCAGCAGCAGCAGCAGCAGCAGCAGCAGCAGCAGCAGCAGCAGCAGCAGCAGCAGCAGCAGCAGCAGCAGCAGCAGCAGCAGCAGCAGCAGCAGCAGCAGCAGCAGCAGCAGCAGCAGCAGCCGCCGCCGCCACCCTGGTGGCTTAGACGGTAAAGTGTCTGCCTACAATGCAGGAGATCCGGGTTCAATCCCTGGGTCGGGAAGATCTCCTGGAGAAGGAAATGGCAACCCACTCCAGTAGTCTTGCCTGGAAAATCCCATGGGCAGAGGAACCATGGGGTCACAAAGAGTCGGAAAAGACTGAGCGACTTCACTCTAGTCCTGCGCTCTAAATTCTTGTGGCAAGTCAGCTATGCTATGTGTAGTCCAGACTGTATCATACCACCAGAGGGCGCCGGCAGGCTGGTCTTCCTCCACTTTTCCAGGAGACTAAGGGAAGTGAGCCCTGGGTGGCAGGTTTGCCCTTAAGCTGGGGGACCTTGGGCAGTTAGCCTGGACTTTGAAGGTCTGCCACTTGGAGGGCTGAGAATCACAATAACAGGGACCCTTCACATCACTTGGGCTCTCCAGTTCTGGTACATGGCATTCCATCTTATGACTAAGGAAGTAATGCCCAGATAACAAACTACAGCTCAGAGAGGTGAAGGGAGTACTCAAGGCCACATAGCTGGTAAGCGGCAAAGCAGATTCCTCCTAGGCTAGCCTGATGCCAGCCCCTGGAGCCACGGGAGAGGCAGCATGGCAGGGGGAAGGAGCGTGTCCTGGAAGACCTGCTGGGTCTGAGTCCCGTTCCACCTCCGCCCAGCACAGCTGACCACTCCTATCCACTCCCTTCTCCTCTCCTGTTCCCATGGGATCTCAGTGACCTTCTCCCCTGTTTTGAGAGAGTTGGTGACAGGCTCAGGATCAGTGTGAGTGGAGCCCTTGATACTCAACAAAGACAGGTGATTTTCCTGGAGCCCATGCTGGCCTCTCCAGGGACAGTTTTCAGTCCTGCTACAAGACTTCCACGTGCTCCCACTAGCTGTGGACATCTCCAGCCTGCAAGTGCACTCCGAGACTGGAGGCAGATGCTGCGATGCAAGGAGTCTGGGCAGCTGTGCCAGCCCAGAGGCCTGAGGCCACTGTCACTCCAGCTCAGTGTTGTATATGCAGTCTCACTCAAACCTCATGCCAGTTCTGGGAGACAATATTATGGTCCCCATTTTACACAGGAAGAAACGGAGGTTCAGAGAGGAGCTCAGCAGTTCTGGGGAGGAGGACTTGGCTTTCCCCCCAGTCTCTGCCACTGACTGGCTAGATGTGTGAGGAGTGGGCTAGCTGGGGTCTCAGACTCTGTTTGGGAGCTGGCAAATGTAAAGGGCATGAAAGTGAAAGATAGTGTTAGTCGCTCAGCCAGGTCCGACTCTTTGTGACCCCATGGACTACAACCCTCCAGGCTCCTCTGTCCATGGGATTCTCCAAACAAGAATACTGGAGTGAGGGCTTCAGCAAAGGTTTCCTCGGAGACCTTCCTGGGAGGAAGGAAAGAGCAGTTTGAGTATCTTAGTTCCCTGACCAGGGATGGAACTCAGGCCCCTGCAGTGAAAGCACAGGGTCCTAACCACTGGACCATCAGAAGTCCCAGAAACAGTGGTGTTTCAGGACCTCACAAACCTAGGGGTTCAGACAGGACCTCAGTGGAGGATAAGCTGCAGCAATTCTTGGGAGTGAGCAGAGGCCAGCAAGAGTGACAGGGGGCTGTGATGACCAGCCAAGGCTTACAGAGAGAGGAGACCGAAGCCAGTCATCCAAGAGCGAGAAGAATGTTCTCTGCAAAGGGTCTGGGCACTGTGGCTGAAGAGCAGGAGAATGGGGGCTCCAGTCCTTACCCTTGGTCTTCAGGAGAGAGGTAAGGTATGGGAAGATGCTGGGTGTCCAGGGAAGTGGGTGCCTCAGGAAGCAATCACTGTATCATGCTGGGACCGATTTCCAGTGGAAAGAAAATGAGGTTTTGCATTTACTATTCCCAGGTGGCGCTAGTGGTAAAGAACCCACCTACCAATGCAGGGACAGAAGAGACAAGGGGTTCGATCCCTGGGGTTGGGAAGATGTCCTTGCGGAGGAAATGGCAACCCACTGCGGTATTCCTGCCTGGAGAATCCCATGGACAGAGGAGCCTGGCAGTCTACAGTCCATGGGGTGGCAAAGAGTCGGATATGACTAAGCACATATGTACTGTGTTTCAGCCAGCCATAGTCAGAAAATTGCACGCTTCCGTGTGTGTGTGTGTGTTCCTGTGTGTATGCAGACATATGAGGGTATGTTTGATGTCAAAGTCCTCTTAAGTCTGTGATCTCTTTTTATTTCCCCAACCAACTTGAGAGGTTGGCTGCACAGAAATGTCACCCTCAAGGACAGATTCAGAACTCCAGTGGGATGAACTGTCTTGTCCAGGGTCACAGGCCTCGAGAGTTGAAAAGCCAAGCACAATCTCTGCTCCTGCCCTTGAACTTTCTGCCTGGACCCCTCTCCTACCTTCCAGGACACTGCATGGCGTAGGCCACCGAGTCATCTGCCTCCTCACACCCTTAGGGCATTCTCCCCTAGACAAGAGGGGAGAGAGAGAGAGAGAGAGAGAGAAGGCACTCTAGATGAACCCTTTGGTGGGTATAGGGGGTAGGAGTGAAGGACTGAAACCAGAAAGATAAGGATTCCAGTGGCTGAAGAGGTCAGAGCCCCAGGCCAAGGTCAATCTTTTCCCAAACTACTTAAAGCACCCATCACCACCTTAAGGAGAAACTGCTACAGAGAAAGGAACTTTGAGGAGTATGTGTGGGTCCTTGGGGCAGCCTCTGGGGTGGGGGAGTGTGGGGGTGGGGAGGGCTTAGTGAGGGCCAACTAGCTTGACCTTCCCACTCCCCTCCCCAGAATCTCCAGTAGAATGGCACTGAGGACCAAGGGTCTGGGAAGTCACTTTCTGCCCCCTGCCAATAACGGCAGGCACCCGCAAAGCTCTTAGTTTGCACCAGGCTGCTCTAAACGCTTTGTCCATACAGGGTCAGTTAACCTTCACAACAGTCCTGGAGATACAACTGTTACTTCCATTCTACAGATGAGGGAAGGGAAGCACAGGGAGGTTCGGTGACTTGCCCAGTGTTACTCAGTTTGTAAGTGGCAGAGCCGGCCAGGAAATCTGCCTCTAGGAGCTCTTCTGCCTCTGTTGTTAATAGTAATAATAACGGAAGCTTCCATTGGACTGGTCCCTCCCATGTGCCTGGGGCTTAACTTCTCACAGCCACGCTGTGATTTAGGCGTTGATGTTCTCCGAATTTCTCATTTCATAGATGAGTAAATCCGGGCTTAACGGGCAGCCTGGGGTGAGGTGACTTCAGAATCTCACAGATGCTGCGTCGAAATCCGAAGCTTCCACCCTGATGGGCCTCTTTAAAGTCGCTGCGTGACCGTGGGAAAAGCCCATTCCTTTCTGGAGCCTCAGTTTCCCTCCTTTCCCTAAGTCGCTTAGGCTTTCTGCTCCTGGTTCCCCTCTGCTCCAGCGAGTGACCCAGCGAGTGGGACTGCGGTGCAGGGGGGCCTGAGGGTCTTGGGCAACCCCAGAGCCTTCCTCCTCCCCTCAGCCCCCCGTGACCTCACCCTCTTCCAGGAGAAGTTTCTTTCCTGCCTGGCAAGCTGGGGTAGAGTAGCGGGGAGGGCTGGACGTGGAGGTGCTGGGTGCGGAAGGTCACCGAGAGAAGAAGGCCTAGCTCCGATTTGGGGAAGGGCCAAAGGGCCCAGAAGCCATGTGCTCGGGAGCAGACTGTCCTGCGGGAAAAGAGAAGCGCCCAAGACTCGAGGAGGGGGCGGGGAGGGAGAATCGGAGGAGGCAGGTTCAGGGCAGCAGGGCTGGGGGTGGGGGGAGGCAGAGAGGACGCGGACAAAGGAGGCGGCCGGCAGCCCAGCTGTTTTGAAAAATGCTTCCTGTTTCTTTAAAGGCGCTCGCGGCTCGGGCGGCCGGGGCTGGGGAGGCGGCGGCGCTGACTGATCTGGGGAACCGGGCTTCTGTGTAAACTGAGGCTAAACAAACACAGATGGAGCGCAGCGGGCGTTCTCCAGAAACGCTGGCACGGCGGCAGCGACTTCAGATGACACTCTGAGCGCTCCGGGAACGG
Source organism: Ovis canadensis (assembly GCF_042477335.2). Lineage (NCBI taxonomy): Eukaryota > Metazoa > Chordata > Mammalia > Artiodactyla > Bovidae > Ovis > Ovis canadensis. The sequence goes on from NC_091247.1 coordinate 57,747,108, forward strand.
ACAGCCCGGCGGCGCAGCTGCCCCGGGGCGAGGGGGAGAAAGGGAGGGAGGGAGGGAGCGAGCGAGCGAGCAGGGGGGAGAGCTGGCGACTCCGAGGCGCTGAGCGCGGCGGCCGCCCGGGCAGAGCGAGCGCGGCGGGCGCGCTTCCCGGGCAGCCCCACGCCCCTGCCTCGCGCGCTACCCGCGCCATGAAGCACATCCCGGTTCTCCAGGACGGGCCCTGGAAGACCGTGTGCGTGAAGGAGCTGAACGGCCTCAAGAAGCTCAAGAGGAAAGGCAAGGAGCCGGCGCGGCGCACGAACGGCTATAAAACTTTCCGATTGGACTTGGAAGCGCCCGAGCACGGCGCCACCGCCACCAACGGGCTGCGGGACAGAACCCAGCGGCTGCAGCCAGTCCCGACCCCGGTGCCAGCCCGGGTGGCGCCGGCCGTTCCTTCAGGTGGGGGCGCGGACACGGCCGGGGAGCGCGGGGGCGCCCGGGCGCCGGAGGTCTTGGACGCGCGGAAACGCGGCTTCGCCCTGGGCGCAGTGGGGCCGGGACTCCCCACGCCACCTCCGCCGCCTCCTGCGCCCCACGGCCAGGTACCTGGGGGTCCCGAGACACAGCCTTTCCGGGAGCCCGGCCTGCGTCCCCGCATCTTGCTGTGCGCACCGCCAGCACGCCCCACGCCGTCGGCGCCCCCGGCGCCCCCAGAGCCCCCTGTGCGCCCCGCGCCCCCCACGCGCCCTGGGGAAAGTTCTTACTCGTCAATTTCACACGTAATTTACAATAACCACCCGGATTCCTCCGCGTCGCCTAGGAAACGGCCGGGCGAAGCCACCGCCGCCTCCTCAGAGATCAAAGCCCTGCAGCAGACCCGGAGGCTCCTGGCGAACGCCAGGGAGCGGACGCGGGTGCACACCATCAGCGCAGCCTTCGAGGCGCTCAGGAAGCAGGTACCCGCTCCCAGCCACACACCCTCACTGCTCTTGGGGATGGCTGCGGGAGTGGGTGGGCAAGTGGAGGGGCAAGTGGAGGAGCGGGCGGGGTGGGGGGACTTTAAGGAGGATGAGGGTGTGGATAAAAGGGCAAGTAATCCCCGCCCGGTCGGTCCCAGCGCCAAGACGGGTATGGGACCGCCTGGGGCAGCGACCTTTGCCACTCTTTGGTATGGGTCTTAGTTTGCAAAGTAGGGATGAAGGTTAGAGATATCTGGCCCTCTTTACTGCCACTTCCATCCCCTTTGGGGTGACCCTGTCTGCGAGTCTGACTCCAGCCCTCATAGTTCACTTTTATGGCAGCGAATATTTGTCTCCCGGAGTCCCCTGGGCGCAGTGAGGAGTGGAGAGGGGAAATGTGGGAATCTGTCTCCGGTGGGTAAGGGCGAAGACCCTTACCCTTCTGGCAGACCTGGAATGCTGCTGAGGGGTGGTCCTGGTTTTGCCAGAATATAAGTGTTCCGCCTTCGCCTGTCGACCCCTTCTCAGCCCCCGCCTCCCAGCAGGGTTGTCCCTCCCCTCAGGTTGCTTACACACTCTGTACCCCCCCCCCCCACCCCCGCCCCCGGTGTCCTTAAGGACCCTGGCTGTAACCCTTCCCCAAGAACTGGCTGAAGAGAGTCTTTCCTGGAGATTCCCCTTACTGCTGACCTTCAGCGCACATGGAAGAGGCAGGTCTGCTGAGCAGGAACTGGTTGATAGGGCATCTTCAGAAACTAGTTCTGGAGTGGGTTAGGGGCTTCTTAGTTTAGGGCAGGTGGCAGCTGTCCTCACCAGACACTGTCTTCTTGGGGGGATGGGGAGGAATATTTGTCCAAGAATTCCCTGTAGTGCGGATGGCAGTTTTACAGTTCCACTTAGACAGGATTGAGACTGCTCAGGAGTTCTAGGCTGTTCATTTTCATAGAGCAAAGAGAGATCTAAGAAGTGAGTGGTAAGTGCCCTCTGCCTCCACTCCACACAGGGCATGGGGAAGGTTGAGGGGGTGGGTGGATGTGACTATTCTGAATGGTCAGGATTTCTGCTTGCTCTGCAGCTGACTTCCTGTGTGACTTCAGGAAAGTTACTCACCCTCTCTGGGCTTTAGCCAGTAATAAAGGATTTCAGAAAATATGATATTTTTTTTATCACACTTCCTGTGCTTCCTCCTGTGTGTGGGTCGGGCAGTGCCTGTGTTCATCCCTGGGAGAGAAACTGAACTCTTGGGGGAAAGAGGCTCTGTGACTTTTGAGCCAAAGTGTCTCACTTGGGAATGGGTGAGCTTATTAGTCAGTGAGGTAGAGTGGAGTGGAGGGGTCAGATAGCAGTCACAGACAGTTGGGACCCTGGGCAGTGGGCCAAGTGGAGAATTCAGTCTCACCTTCAGGTAGCAGCCTGAAGGATGGAAGGCTGAGATGACAAAGAGATGCCTGTCCACCTGCTCACCTTGAAGCTAGGAAAACCCCCTCAGAAATGGGGAGGTCACGTGCCCAGAGCATCACAGCTGGTGAGCAGCAGGCCAGGGCTGGCACCCAGGTCCTCTGACTGCCAGTTCCGGGTTCTTTTTACTCCTCCAGCTGCCTCTTTCGATGCCGAGAAAATATTCATAGTCTCTGTGTGCTCAACTGCATCTTATTTGTCCAGTGGCTTTAACTTCTTTTAGCAATAAATTCCATCTTACCTGATCTTAACATCCCTGTCAGTTGAATTAGCTTTCCACTTAATGGAATGTAAAACCGGGGCCCGGAGAAAGAAGGAAGGGGACTCTTCCCAAATCACCTAGTGGGTTAAGAAAGATGATAGAAGTTTCTAGAATGCCCGGCTGGCCAAATGCTTCTCACAGTGTTAGCTGTATCAGTGTCGTGGGCCCCCCACCTGGACTTGCAGTATCATTTATAGTTGGAAGGTGGGCAGACACAAGCCTGACTCTCTGAGACGGGATTGTTAATCCTGGTTTCCTTTCACTTCTGTCCTTCTGTGGGAAAGTTCATGGAGCGAGTGCGTGCACACACACGGGTACACACAGCTGTGTGTATACACAATCAGTACCTGTGTTCTTAAGCGCACACCAAGTGCTTAGACAGAAACATCCGCTCCTGTTTGTTGCCCTCCTGGCCTAAAGCATCTGTCCTTTCCCCAGAAAGGCTATCTAGGAGCAAAAGAAATTGCTAGGGCACTTCTGGTCCCCAGAGCCCAGGGCCCAGGACGTACTCACTGCGTCCACAGCCCCTGTCCGATGGGGACAGTCCTGTGTCCTGGAAGCACTCCCCCCTCTGGACCTCAGGTTCCCTCCTGTAGAAGGTGAGCATGTGCATACACACACAAACACACACCCATGTACGTGCCCCTGTCCAGACAGGCTGTGGCTCTGGATTTAGGCTTGGTGGTGGTGGTTTAGTCACCAAGTCGTGTCTGACTGTTGCGACCCCATGGGCAGTACCCCTCCAGGCTCCTCTGTCCATGGGATTCTCCAGGCAAGAATGCTGGAGTGGGTTGCCGTATCCTTTTCCAGGGGATCTTCCCGACCCAGGGATCGAACCCAGGTCTCCCGCACTGCAGGCAGATTCTTTACCAGCTGAGCTACCAGGGAAGCCCTTGGATCTAGGCTCAGGCTTGACTATCTGAAATGGGCCCCTGTGAAAGAAGCGAAAGGTAAGAGTCTGGTTCTGCCTGAAATGAGACCTTGGCCGTTGCCGCGCTGAGGGCCGTGGTGGGACTGTGACTCTGGTCTGGAGTTCCGTTTCCCTAAGCAACTTCCTGGTACAGTGAAGAGTACGAGCAGGGAGCCTGGAGGCCAGCATTTGAGTCCTGTCTCTGCTGTATGCCTCTTGTGTGACCCTGGACAGGTCATTTTCTCTCTGAGCGTCAGTTAATGAAACTGGAAAATGGTGATAAGGCTCACCTCATACACAGCTTCTTTGCAAACATCGAGTGAAGAAAGGAAGGGAGGCCATAGGAGGAATGAACCTTTCTTGAATATCCACAATGTCCTTAATGCTGGGCAAAGGCCTGGACAGATGTAGAAATAAGAATTCTATAATCATTTTTCTTAACAATCATAGAAACTGCCATCAATATGTGGCAGCAACCAAAGCAACTGGGTTCAGTCACTCAGTCATGTCCGACTCTGTGACCCCATGAACTGTAGCATGCCAGGCTTCCCTGTCCTTTACTGTCTCTGGGAGTTTGCTCAGACTCATGTCTGTTGAGTTGGTGATGTTATCCAACCATCTCATCATCTGCCACTCCCTTCTCCTGCCCTCAATCTTTCCCAGCATCGGGGTCTTTTCTGATGAGTTGGCTCTTTGACATCAGGTGGCCAAGATATTAGAGCTTGAGCTTCAGTGTCAGTCCTTCCAATGAATACTTAAGGTTGATTTCCTTTAGGATTGACTGGTTTGATCTCCTTGCTATCCTTTGTACTGGATCCTGGGCTAAGTGTGTAATGTGTATTAGTTCATTCAACAAAATAGGTGTTGTCCCATCCCCACCCCTGTTCCACCCCCATTTCACAGACGGTGAGACTGAGGTTCAGAGAGCTTCTGTAAATTGGTGGTGGTCTCCCAGCCTTTGGCTGCCGCACCAGGCCTCATGGGTTTTGCACTGCTCATCTCCCTGACTTGCCATTCACTAGGCTCCAAGGTGCCTGTGCGCTCTCATTGCAGAATCTGGATTCAAATCAGTCAGTGAGTTGCTCCAAGGCTCAGACTCCTAATAGCTTGGTGATCGCCCTGGAGCTGTCCACCCCCAGCACAAGGAAGCTCGACAGTCTCCTGTTTTGTCCAACCCACCATATTCTTCACCAGGGAAGGAACGGGGGTAGGAGGCTGCCTGGCCATAGACGTGCAGATGGGGGGAGAGAGAGGCCCCCTGGCAGGAGGGTGGGGGGTGGGTATGCAGGGCAGATGGTCAGGCCACATGCCACCAGCCCAGCTGCGTGGGGCCCTCCCCGCCGCCTCATGTGAAGGCCATGTGTGTACAGCTGGGCCTGGCCCATGTGCGGGGCTGTTCCGGGCCAGGTGGGAGGGGGTTCAAGGGAAAGCCTGGTGTTGCTGGGTGGGGGAGGGAAGGGGCCTGAGCCCGTGGGCCTCGGCCTTCCCTGACAGAACCTTCTGGCTCACAGGCTGTGCCTGCCCACAGGGCATCTGGTGTGCTTGCAAGACTTCCTCTCTCCCAGAGAAGTGTAAAGACCCTCAGCACTGCAGGAATGGCAGTCTGGCCAGGCAAAGGCCTGGATCAGCAGGGCAGAGCCCTCAGGACATGCTGAGGTACCTCTGCATAAGTGAAAGTGTTAGTCCCTCAGTCTTATCTGACTCTCTTCGACCCCATGGCCTGAACCCGCCAGACTCCTCTGTCCATGGGATTCTTCAGGCAAGAGTCCTGGAGTGGGTTGCCTTTCCCTTTTCCAGGGGAACCTTCTCGATCCAGGGATCGAACCCAGGTCTCCTGCAGTACAGGTGGAGTCTTTACCATTTGAGCTGTCAGGGAAGGCGCCATGGACTCCTGGGGAATCCTCCACAAGTGAACTCAGGGTGGCCTAGAATGGGGCATGCGAATGGCGCCCCCAGCCCCGCACCTCCCTCAACCTCAGACCCCATAGGATGCCAGCCGTGGCAGCCTGTACCCCACTCCTCAGGGAATGAGGGACAGGCCTGCTTGCGTCCAGAGGGAAGAGAAGTGACAGAAGCCTCTCTCCGGCCCCTCTCATCCAGTCACCAGTGCAGCTGCCTTTTGAACCTCTTTGCAGGGGGTGAAGTACCTTACCTGGCCCTGTGGTCGCGCATGTGCAGTCCCACGTTCCCACTTCGCAGGTGAGGACGCTTACAGAGGTGGAACTGGTGACCAGGCTTTGTCCCATCTGGCTCTGGGCCAGGGCTCATAAAGACTTGAGCCCAGGTTTCCAGGGTTCGGCCTCATTGCTGGGAGTCAGGTTGGGATTTTGTTTAGATGGAACTTGGCAAGGAGCTTGAACGGCTCTGTATGGAGAGACTTCACCCCAGGAAGTCAGAACTCCCTAATATGAGACGATCAGAGAATAATTTCAGTGGAATCAGGTGCTCGGCTGTGTGTCGAGGACACAGTGATGCTGGAGCTCTGTGGATCCAGAAGTCTTGGTGGGCATCTGAGGATGGGTCTGAGGAGTGGGTAGAAGTTGGCACAGAAGCAAGAGGGCTTCCAGGCCTTCCCTGCATTGGCTGGTTGGTTCCTGGCTGTGCTTCTCTGTTCCCCCTCCGAAGGAAATGGCAACCCACTCCAGTATGCTTGCCTGGGAAATCCCATGGTCAGAGGAGCCTGGTGGGCTGCAGTCCTGGTGGGGTTGCAAAGAGTCGGGCATGACTAAGAGACTAACACTCACAGCCCCAGCCCCTCCCTACATATGCCCATGGTGATTCCATTCTGAGGCAGCAGGTGTCCTCATGTCCATTTATTGGTGAGGAAACTGAGTCCCCTAAGCTTGTGGCTCTGCCTAAGGTCATGTGGATGGCCTGGAGCAGAGTTAGGTCCTCAGCATCTCGGGCCAGGGTCCTTCCTGCTTTCTCCCACTTGTTGGAACCAGAAGAGGGTCTGGTAAGTAAGTGGGATGGAATCTCTTAGAGGCACATGGGGCCTTCAGAAAATCCCCACACGTGCTGCCCTGAAGCTTAACAATCTTTTTTATTTTCAATTTTTGTCTGTGCTGAGTCTTCGTTGCTGTGCACGGGCTTTCTCTAGTTGCGGTGAGTGGGGGCTACTCTCTAGTGTGGTGCTCTGGCTTCTCATTGCGATGGCTTCTCTTGTTGCGGAGCACAGGCTCTAAAACACAGGCTCAATAATTGCGGCCAATGGGCTTAGTTGCCCGAGGCATGTGGGATCTTCCCGGACCAGGGATCGAACCCTTGTCCCCTGCATTGGCGGGTGGATTCTTAATCACTGGACCACCAGGGAAGTCCTGAAGCTTAACAGTTCTTGTGGGTTGAGCATCAGGCAGGCCCTTTTACTTTCTTGGAAGTTTTGCTGCCTCAGGAGTTGGAGCCAACTGACCCTGCTACCTCCTTTGGCCTCTGTCCTCTGAGCAAGCTGAACGGATGACTACTGTGGGCTTTCCTGCAGATGGTGTGGTGGCTGGGCTCTGGGCCTTATGTGGATACTCAGAGAGGTGATGCACTAAGGCTGGGGTCCCACGAAGTCCAGAACTCTCCAGCCCTTGCTCAGAAGTGTGGGCTGCCCACCTCCACACCATATAGATACCTCCACTTTAAAAAGCACAGGCACCACTTTGCCAACAAAGTTATGTCAAAGCTATGGTTTTTCCAGTAGTCATGTATGGATGTGAGAGTTGGACCATAAAGAAGGCTGAGCGCCAAAGAATTGATGCTTTCTAACTGTGGTGCTGGAGAAGACTTTTGAGAGTCCCTTGGACAGCAAGGAGATCAAACCAGTCAATCCTAAAGGAAATAACCCTGAATATTCATTGGAAAGACTGATACTGAAGCTCCAATATTTTGGCCAGAGCTGACTCATTGGAATAGACCTTAATGCTGGGAAAGATTGAAGGCAAGAGGAGAAGGGGGCAAAAGAGGACGGGATGGTTGGATGACATCACTGACTCAGTGGACATAAAAGTTTGAGCAAACTCTGGAAAATAGTGAAGGACAGGGAAGCCTGTCATGCTGCCGTCCATGGGATTCCAAAGAGTCAGACATGGCTTAGTGACTGAACAACAACACCAAGATACATCCGCTGGAGAAGGGCATGGGAACCCACTGCAGTATTCTTGCCTTGAGAATCCTATGGACAGAGGAGCCTGGCAGGCTACAGTCCATAGGGTCACAGAGAGTCGCACATGACTAAAGCAACTTGGCACGCACACACGCAGATACATCCACATCCCCAGGCAGTTGCTTCTGGCTAATTGGAAAGAGCTCAGCTAAGGTGTGACTTCAAAACCCAGCTCATCTTTCATCAGCTGAGAGATACTGGAAGTGCTTAAACTCCCTGGGCATTAAATACCTCTCAAAACAGCCATCCTTGGCCTGGCCTTAGTAGATTGCAGGAAACAGCAGGGGGTGACCAGGTTCCAGCATCCATGGAGGGTACACAGATGTTATTCCCACCTTCCAGATAAGAAAACTGGGGCTTGGAGAGGTGAAGGTGCCTGTCCAAAGTTACATCCTACTGTTTGGGATTCAGATCAGCTCTTTCTGCCTTACCTTGACCTCCTAGAATCAGATCTGCATTAGGCCAGGGTGCTCTGAGCTGGGTTTCTTGGGGGGCCTGGTTGCTGCATCCTGGGGCGTGGGCACGAGAAGGACCTGGCATTAACCAGGTGAGCTGAGGAACATCCGCCCTGGAGAGCAGGAGAAGTCAGAGTGAGCTGCCAAAAGGGATCCTTGGTGTGCCGTATACAGCCACCTCGGGCAGCAGGAGCTCAGAGAGCCTGGTAGCCATGTGCTTTCCTTGAGTGATAGACACACAAGCTTGTAGCTCCAATCAGGTCTTAGATGAGTGACCTGGGGCCCAATATGTCTCCTCTCTGTTTCCTTGTGTGCAAATGGGGTAATGGTCTTTATTTGGGGGAATGTTTCAATGGGCTAAAACTACCTATGAATAGTGACCACAGGGCCAGGTAAACAACCAGAGCTCAATACATGGTTTTCTTGTTAGACCTGGACTTTGAGAGAAGCAGAGGGGCAGAGTGACAAATCTGGGACAAAACTGGCTCAGAACTTGGCACAGGAGCTCCTAGGTTGGCCTTGACCTCATCTGTTGCTCTGTCGTCCCACAATGACCCCAGATCCCCACGAGCAGATCCCTTCTGAGAGCCCTGCTCCCGACTGGCAGATGTGCGTACATGCTAAGTTGCTTCAGTCGTGTCCAACTCCTCGCAACCCTATGGACTGTAGCCCTCCAGGCAACTCCTAGAGTGGCCCCTGGGTGACAGCACACTAGGGCCTGGGTCGCATAGCTGTGCCTACTGTCCAGAGCCTCCACAGGCAGGCCCTCCCTTCCCCGGGTGCAGAGGAGAGTGGTGGCTGGGCTGCTTCTGAGACCCCTGCCACTCTCCTAGGACCCCCAGGAAACGTTTTGTCCCACGGACCTTGTTTATTTGTTCAGGCTGATAAGCAGGATTCTCTGGGCTCTGGTTGAGAACAGGCAAAGTGCATTGTTCTGCAAGCTTTTTTTCAGATGGATTTGGTGGCGTGGTCAGAGCTTGGGGGTGGGGGGCAATGTACGGGAGTTGGGGGAGTTGGCAGTCTCTCTTTCTCCTCCCTGCCCCTCCCTGGGTTTCCCAGCCTGGTGAGGGGCGAGTCCTTGGCTGCTGGAGGATGTTGAAAGGTGACTGCAAACCTTGCCTGGGCCCTGGGCTGTGGTCTCAGGACCCTGGGGGTGAGGGCGGGTAAGGGATGAGCAGGTGCTACTTCCTGGCTCCAGATCTGCTTCTCACCCTCTCTGGGGCCCTTTCTAGGAGACTCTCTGCCACACCTACGGACATAATGCCCCTGACGGGCAGTGTAGCGCATGCGCAGTCTCCTTTAGTCCTTCCCACATTGTGCGGCCAAGCCTGTTAGTGATATAACAAGGACACCCAGGCCCAAAATGATCATGTCTCTTGCCCAGGGTTTGTGGCTAGACCAGGAGTTAGCCCAGGTGACCAAAGGATGTACAAGCTTCACCTCCACACCAAACACCTAAATCTTCGTCCTCGGGGAGAGAACAGTTTTGGAGAATTCCCTGGTGGTCCAGTGGTTAGGACTCTGAGCTTGTACTGCCAAGAGCATGGGTTTAATCTCTGGTTGGGGAACTAAGTTCCCTTAAGCCACATGATGTGCCCTGCTCACAAAAAGAGAGAGAGAAGAGAGCATTCATTTGTTCATTCAGTCCCTCACTGGACAAATCCTTTGGAGGCCAGTGATGGGCAGGATCTGTGTTAGGCTCTGCATACAGAGACTTGCCCCTGACAGCTCACAAGGAGACTGACCATTAAATGACTCACAGTCATTAGGGGTTAAGAACAGATGGGGGCGATTAGAGCATCATCAAGGGCAGGTACCCATAGCCTCTGGTGTAGGGCTGGGGGCCAGGTCAGGGAAAGCTCTTGGACACAGTGAGCTTTAACATGGGCTCCATTTGTGGATGCATTTAAAGTTCTCATCTGAAGCAACTCTCTCTCTCTTTTAAAAAATTAATTAATTAGGTTGTGTCGGGTCTTAGTTTCGTCCTGCAGGATCTTTTGTTGTGGTGCATGGACTCTGTAGCTGCAGCATGAGGGCTCAGCCGCTCCAAGGCAAGAGGGATCTTCATTCCCCAACCAGAGATCGAACCCATGTCCCCTGCATCACAAAGTGAATTCTTAACCACTGGATCACCAGGGAAGTCCCTGAAGCAGCTCTCTTGTTTATGCTGTCTTGATCACAGCACTGTTGACATTGGGGGCCAGGTCATTCTTTGCTGTGGCCGCGCTGTAGGATCCTGAGCACTGTAGGACATTTAGGAGCATCTACCCACTAGTGATGATCAAGAATGTCTTCAGGGCTTCCCTGGCGGCTCAGTAGTAAAGAATCCACCTGCTCATGCAGGATACACAGGTTTGATCCCTGGTCCAGGACGATTCCACATGCCGTTGGAGCCACTAAGCCCGAGTGACACAACTTCTGAGCCTGTGCTCTAGAGCCCGGGAGCTGTAATTACTGAGCCCACATGCTGCAACTAATGAACCCCGTGTGCCCTAGAGCCCATGCTCCTCAGCAAGAGAAGCCACTGCAATGAGAAGCCCGTGCACAGCAACTAGAGAGTAGCCCCTGCTCATTGCATCTAGAGAAAAAGCCCAGGCAGCAGTGAAGACCCAGCACAGCCAAAAATAGATAAATAAAACTAAAAAACATCTGCAGACATTGCCAGCTGCTGCTGAGCAACGATATTATCCCTGATTGAGAACCACTGGTCCAGAACAGTGCTTCATGTGTGTGTTGAGTGATCCTGCCATGGGGACCCCACTCACTGTGCGATGAGGGTTAGTCAGTACCAGGTATCAGTGTTGGGGATGGATATTGCATATAGCTCCTGGAGAGCCATAGGGAGGAGGACGCCACAGCCTTGGTTGCTGGGTATGCACGATTAGCCATTTAGGTGAACGACGCATCAGAGCAGCTCTATCGGTTAGCACGTGTCTAACCGACAGGTGGACTTTGTAGTGACGTCTCCACATTACAGGGGCTTCCCACGTGGCACTAGTGGTAAAGGACCTGCCTGCCAGTGCAGGAGATGAAAGAGACTCAGTTTCAATCCCTGGGTTGGGGAGATCCCCTGGAGGAGGGCATGGCAACCCACTCCAGTATTCTTGCCTGGAGAATCGTATGGATGGAGGAGCCCTACAGTACATGGGGTCGAAAAGAGTTTGACACGACTGAAACAACTTAGCATGCATGCTCCATGTTTCGACACAGATCTGTGCTGCAGTCCATGTAGCTTTTTGCTCAAGCAGTGGAAACATTGGTGGATGATGTTAGAGACTCCATCTCTTCACCTGATACAAACCACTGTGCCATTTGTGACTGTCCACTCACCACCTGATGTGAAGAGCCGACTCACTGGAAAGGACCTTCATGCTGGGAAAGATTGAGGGCAGGAGGAGAAGGGGGAGACAGAGGATGAGATGGTTGGATGGCATCACCAACTCAAAGGGCATGAGTTTGAGCAAACTCCCAGAGATAGTGAAGGACAGGGAAGCCTGGCATGCTGCAGTCCATGAGGTAGCAAAGAGTCAGACACGACTGAACTGAGTGACTGAACACCAAGTCAGTGAGGAATGTCAAGGATGTCGAGTCTGGTTGGAGCTGTACTTATTAGGCACTTGTTGTATGCCCAGCAGCTTCCCAGGTCCAGAGGTCAGAAAGAAAAAGAAAAGCATAACCCAGTCACGTGTGGGCCTCCCAGCTGAGCATTGTCACTTTCCTCTGATCTGTTCTGAGGGTCTGGGTGCTTAGCTCCGCTTTGATGTTAAAGCATCACTCTTTTTAAAAATTAATTTTAGTTAATTTTTGGCTGTCCTCGGTCTGTTGCTGTGTGCTCGCTTTCTCTAGTTGCAGCGAGCAGGGGCTACTGTCAAGTTGCAGTACACGGGCAGTGTACTTGCAGTGGCTCCTCTCGTCGCACAGACTCTCGGCACTCAGGCTTCAGTGGTTGCGGCTCACCGGCCCTAGAGCTGAGGCTCAGTATTTGTGGTCCATGGCATGTGAGATCTTCCCTGACCAAAGATCGAACCCATGTGCCCTGCATTGGCAGGTGGATTCTTACCCACTGTACCCCCACCGCGGTCCATAACCTCAGTCTTGAGTGTAAGTCCTCTGATGGTTGAATCCAGTTAGTGTTTGTCGTCAGACCCCAAGTGTCCAGCAAGACAGGTGTCACTGAATGAGAGAACAGACTCTCAGAGCAAAAAACATCTGTTCTGTCCAAGATTCCTTCTCAGGGAGACAGGGGATGGAACTCTGTCCCAGGGGGAAGCGCACTGTGCTTCTTGATTACTGACATTCGGGCAAGAGCCAAGCCTGGCTTTCCTCCTGTACAGCCTGGGAACATGGATGCCGCCCGGGGGTTGTGTGTCGGTGTAAACAGCAGGTGATTAGAACAGGGAATAAAATCCGGGTGGAGAGATCAGACAAACCACCTCTGCCGCCTGACCGTTCCCTCCCCAGCAGTGGCATGAACGGCCCCACACCTTCCTGGCCAAGGTGCCCCCTGGGCTTGTTCTCAGCAGAGACCGGGCAGCCCCTGCTGACGTCTTCTCACCCACCAGGTGCCGTGTTACTCGTATGGGCAGAAGCTGTCCAAGCTGGCCATCCTGAGGATCGCCTGCAACTACATCCTGTCCCTGGCGCGGCTGGCCGACCTCGACTACAGCGCCGACCACAGCAACCTCAGCTTCTCCGAGTGCGTGCAGCGCTGCACCCGCACCCTGCAGGCCGAAGGCCGCGCCAAGAAGCGCAAGGTACGCGCCAGCCATGCGGGCAGCAGCCTGTGGGGAGGAGGGGGAGGCAGCGACCGCAATCCAGGGCGCCTCTTACTTGCATCCAGCGGCTTCCAAAGGGACCAGCAAGACCAGCCTCTCGGAGGCTTGCTGGGATTCATGTCAGTTTCAGTTTCCTTGGGCCCCTGAGATTGTGTGTGACTCTATTCCTGGGGCTTCCCAGGTGGTGCTGGTGGTAAAGAACCCGCCTACCAACGCAGGAGATGTGAGACATGGGTTCGATTCCTGGGTTGGGAAGATCCCCTGGAGGAGGGCATGGCAACCCACTCCAGTATTCTTGCCTGGAGGATCCCAAGGACAGAAGAGGCTGATGGGCTACAGTCCATGGGGTGGCAAAGAGTCAGGCACAACTGAGCAACTTAGCACACAACACACTGGTAATGGGGCTCCTGGGTACCAGGGCCAGTCCCCTTGGGCCTCTGTTTGCTCATCACTTAAATGAGGACAGCTTAACTCTGAAGCTCTTTCTGGTCTTACATGTTCTGGTGCTGAGTTCCCCACTCAGCCCCTGATTAACATCATATTAGGGGGAGATCTCATGGGCTGGTAACTGGCCAAGAGAGCCCTTCGGTATGTTTTCGCACTATGACTTGGCCTGTGGGTTTTCTGAGGCCGTGCATTAAGGCAAATCATGTTCATTCATTCTGAAGGGATTCATAGAGCCCCAGCTCTTTGCTGAACCTGCTGGGCAGGAGTATAAAAATGATAAACATGTGGTCCTAGCACCTCTGTAGCTCACAGGATGCTCAGAGACCCTCTTGCATCTGGATAAGGGCAGGAGAGTATAGACAGGAGGCCCCAGAAGCCTTTGCTGGGTATGGGAAGGCCAGGCAGAGGAGGGACAGGCTGCATTTCCTGCCCAAGGGAGTTAGAAAGATCACCTTTGTGTAAGTGGTGTTTGAGCTGGGACCAGCAGGACAACCAGGAGGTTGCTGAGCAGATGAAGCAGGAACAGCATTGGAAACAGAGGGAACAGTGTATACAAAGCCTAATGTGTTTGGAGAAATATGGGCAGGAGGAAAGGTGTTGGGCACAGCTTTGCTTCCCAGGTGGCTTGGCTTCCAGCATTTCCAGTTGCGGGTCATTGCCAGGCAATGCAGAGCAGGGCTTCTGATGCAGCCCTCTGGATCTCTGTGCACACAAAGCTACAGGGAGAGAGACATGCTGGGACCCAGTCCGTACCTGTAAGAAGGGTGGAGGTGATTAGAGATGCCTGACTCCTCCGGGCATGTAGGGATGGGGAGAGCGGTGGGGTGGGGGGCAGTGACTCTATCATCCTCCATCTGTTCCTCCTTCCCCTTCCTCCTTCCTTCCTGGCCCCCCACCTCCCCTTTCAAGGAGGCCCTTCTCTGGGCTCTCCAGGCCTTCCAAAGGCCCCTTCAAGAGGCTTCCAGGCAGAGAGACCCTTGTCGACTCTCCTGCCCACAGCAGGGAGGAGCCTAGCACATCCCCACTACCAGCCACTGCTGTGTTGATGGCATGTTGCAATCCTGGCAGTGATTTAACGTGGACCAATTAGGTGAAATCTTCATCTAGTGGGTGAGAAAGGAAGTGCCACTGGCTGCTAGCAGGGCGGCTTTCCTCTGGAAAGTGACATGGATAAATTAAGGGTGTGATTGATGGCTCCATGCAGCGCTCTGTGACAAAGGAGGGTTGTAAACTCTGGGTGAACTTCCCCTGGCATTTGGGCGGTCGGAGGTGTGGATGGGCAGGGTGGGCAGGCGCCATTTCCCCCATTTAAGCCCCTCGTCCCCACCCCCACCCCAAGTCCTCCCCTCACCCACCAAAGGCCAGAGTGCTGCCCCCCTTCCCTGTTCTGTGGAGCAGAGTGTCCTGGGCTGGGGAAGAGGAGAGACACTTGGAAAGTGAGAGGAGAAGAAAGGGGAGTGGGGTGACGATGGCCAGCAGAGATGAGTTTTTGGCGTCCCCTGAAATCAGCCCAAATCTAAGACACTTTATAGCCCATCTGGTCCAGCCTCCACATTGTCCAGATTGGGAAACAGGTGTTAGATGGTGGATTAGAGCATCAAACAGGCTTCTCTAGTGGCTTAGACAGTAAAAGAATCTGCCTGCAATGCAGGAGACCCAGATTCAACCCCTGGTTTGGGAAGATCCCCGAGAGAAAGAAATGGCAACCCACTCCAGTATTCTTGCCTAGAGAATCCTATGGACAGAGAAGTCTGGCAGGTTACCGTCCATGGGGTCGCAAAGAGTCAAACATGACTGAGTGACTAACACTTTCACTTTTAAGAGCATAAAACAGCTCTGAGTTCAAGGCTTGGTTCATTTTGGACTCATTTTTTAACCACTTGCCTCACTTTTCTCCTCAATCAATGGGGATGTGGAAGCATCGGTGATTTCCAAGGCTGTTTGCAGTCTGATTTCCAAGTAGAGATCCTGCCTCACCTCTGAAGGGCAAGGGGCCTCTGGCATCCTGTAGCCCCTCCTGCCAGGGGGGTGTCCTGAGGCTGCCATCTCCCGAGGACCACGCCTGGACAACCACCATTACCGAGAGGACTTAGAGGGAGGGGTGGGCCGGGGTCCTAGAGCTGTTGGGACATCTTCAGGCCCTGCCACTGTGCTGGTAGATTGGCTGATCACAGCATCACCCCCTTCCTGCTGTGTGTGCGTTCCTGCATCTCTGTCACCAGGCAGGTAGGTAAGTTTCAAGGTGTCCTCAGGATGGTCTTCAGTGACCGCCGAGTGACCCTGAGTGGCTTGAATGGGCTACTGTTTTGTTAATGAGAACCCCTGGAAATACATCCCTTTATTTGTTCATTCATTCATTGACTCATTCCGTGTTTATCAAGCACTGGCAGTGAGTTGTATGTTGGGAAATCCCAGCCTGAGCATGTGGGTGCCATGGTGGGTGTCAACAATGAGGTCTGAGCCTCCCAAGCCTCTGTAGATGGGCTTCCCCCATGGCCCAGCAGTAAGGAATCTGCTTGCAATGCAGAAAATGCAGGAGGTGCTGGTTCTATCCCTGGGTTGGGAAGATCCCCTGGAGGAGGGCATGGTGACTCACTCCAGTGTTCTTGCCTGGAGAATCCCCATGGACAGAGGAGTTACGGTCCATGGGGTCATAAAGAGTCAGACACGACTGCAGTGACTTAGAGCACTCACACACACAATCTCTGTGGACAGAGCATGTGGATGCAGCGGGGTGTCAGAGGGTGGGGGTTTCAGATGAAGCCCCTCTTACCCATCCCCTGCAGCCACTCAGGGCGACCTGAGGGTTTGGGGATGCAAGTGAGTCAGGCTTACATTCCAATGAAGGATAAAGAAAGGAGGAAACTAAAAAACATTCTGATGTAAGCAACCAGCTGAAAGGAGGTCCTCCATAAATGATCACCAGCAATCCCATCGATGGCACCCTGAGCGGTCCCACTCAAGGGTGGCTCCCTCACAGTTCATGTGCCCCAGGGGCTGGGTGACCCTTTTCCAGGATGTCTCCTTGAGAGATTGTGCTCTGTGTCTGCTGATAAGCTGCCTTGTCCCTCCAGGCCTGTGTTAAGAATAGGATTTAAAGTGAACTTGACTTACCCCCTGGGCCCCAAGCACATCCTTGCCCACCCCAGCCTTGCCTTGCTGAGGTGGGCACCCACATTCCTTGACTGGTGAGTCCTCCAACTCTGGGCCTCACAGGATGTGACTCTGAGGATCCAGGGTCCCTCTGGAAGCCCCAGTCATGCAGAGAGGTGCATCAGAGGCTGCCCAGCTGAGAGACAGGTGGGAGGAGTGGAAGGGCTCCACAGAGTTCGGCTCCACCAGAGTTCAGCTCCGACTCCGGCCGCAGCCGGAGATAATGTGCCTTAAGCACCTGGCTCTGGGCCATGTTTCCGCAGCTCCTGTTTTTAAAGCAGCGACTCCTGGGAGCTTCTGAGGAGGAGGGGAAGAAAGAGCAGCAGAGCTGTTCCACACCTGGGCTGGATCAGCATTGCTGGACCTCAGAATAGGAGAGGACCAGTTTCCTACGATCTAGGGCACTGCCTTCCAGTGATTTGAAGCTATTGAATAAAATAAGAGCAACAATAACAACAATAATAATAGCAACAACAAAAGCAATAGCAGCAGCAGCAGCTACTAACGTTGATGGTACAGTTTAAGCCCTGATGATGAATGGCCAGTAAGTTCTTGTCCCCCACCAAGTTGCTCACAGGCCTCGGGGCTGTTCCCCAGTGACTCAGTGGTAAAGAATCCACTTACTAATGCAGGAGACTCAGGTTTGATCCCTGAATTGGGACAATCACCCAGAGAAGGAAATGGCAACCCACTCCAGTATTCTTGCCTGGAGAATCCCCATGGACACACACAGAGAGAAAAATCAGTCATGGTGTGCTGAGCTTGGGGCTGTACCAGTTGCCTGGGCAATGATTGGTGACCCCAGGCTGTGACTGTAGCTGTCAGTGCCAGCTGGACCGGAAAGGTGGGCTCTGCAAGTCTAGAGGCTGCTCCTCACCTGTGGGTGGTCTTCAGCCAGAAGAGGGGCCAGGGCTGGTGTGGCTCCATCAGATCCGCGTCATCCCCCTTCTCCTGCTGCTTTCTGGGCAGGGAGTGCCTTTGGTGGTGATGACAGGTTGGAGGGTAGTCGCACTCCTCTTTGGAAGGACATCTCAGGTGCAGACTTCTATGTTTTGGTGCTGGGGGCAAGCTGAGATGGCACATTGGTTTTGGGGTTAGGGGGTCAGTGGGAGCCGAGAGTGTTCTCTGTCTGGTGTCTGAGCCCAGGCCGCAGACCTGGAGGGACCTGCTGTTTCTGTGGATTGTTCCTGAGCCCTGAAGTGTGGGAGACAGCAACTCCACAATTCCTGTGCCTCCTGTGTCCCCGAAGTGCCCACTGAGCGGCGTTGTCCGAGCTCTGTCCCCCCGTCGCATATATGGTCACCCTCATTGGGGCTTTGGCTTCTACATCTCCAAGGTGAGTTGACCCCGGAAGTGATTGCTATGGCCCTTTCTGGTCAGACTTGCTGAGCTGAGGTCGCTTCAGCCCCTTAACTATCTAAATAACTAAATGTGTTTTGCTCCCTTCCCTTCTGCCCATCACAGGCATTTCACACAGATTTGAAAATCACTCACAGAGACTGTTGGGACCCCAGTGCACCACAAGAATACTGACAATACCTGACGTTCTTAGAGCCTGGTTCACATGCTAGGCGTGGTGCTGGGTGTTTAGTACTTCCGACGGATCACCCCGTTGACTCCTCCCTGCCCCATCCCTTCAAGGTGGAGACTGGTGTTGTCCCCTGTGCATGAATGCTGTCACTTCAGTCATGTCCGACTCTTTGCAGCCCTGTGGACTGTAGCCCACCAGGCTCCTCTGTCTATGGGATTCCCCAGGCAAGAATATTGGAATGGGTTGCCATGCCCTCCTCCAGGGCATCTTCCCAGCCCAGGGATCGAACCCACCTCTCTTATGTCTCCTTCATTGGCAATCTGGTTCTTTACCATTAGCGCCATCTGGGAAGCCTGGTGTTGTCCCAGGAACAATGAATCCGAGGCTCAGAGGCCTAAGGAACTGGCCAGTAAGAGGTGCCCGGGGGGGCCCCTCTGCTGCTTCCCCCTCCTGCCCCCTGCATGGAAATGGGGTGGTGAGAGGAGGTTCTATCTCTACATCCTCTGGGCCATGTTACTGAGTTAAATACCATGTGCTTTGAAAGCCCATGGAGCCCCTCTCTGCTGGGAAAGAAGGGGGGTGGTGGGAAACCACCATCAAATTCCCTTCTCGTCATAAAAATGGATGCAATTTATTTTTTCTGGCATTCCAATTACATAGACGTTTGTCGCCAGCTGTTTGTTCTAACGTGGAGCATTCTCTCAGCTGCTGTTTCCCCTCTCACATTTGACACCGTGAGTCCACAGGGCTGGCAGGCACTGGGCTGGAGGGCTCGTTTGGCCAGGGAGCCTCCCAGGTTAGGCTGGAGCTGGCTGCCCTGGAACGCAGGACGTGGCCGTCTGATGTTCACCGGGTGGTCCCAAGGTGGGGAAGAGGCTGGGGCGCTGCTTTCCCCTCTCCTTTCACACTCCCTTCACTTCCTCCCCCTCCCCTCCCCTCACTCACAGACCCCCCACCCTCCTCCCCTCTATACTGTGTGTGAATGAAAACTCAGGGTCTCTGACGGTGAGAAAGAAGCAAAGTCTCCCACTCAGAAAATCACAGAGACCGTGGAACGTCCCCTCTGATGCTTAAGCCACTACCTCTCAGAGAAGCCCCTGGAGCACCGCTTTGATCTAGGGTACTCCCTGGAAACCGCTTGAAAGACTTGGTGGTCCCCCATCCAGGATGCTATAGGTGGGGGGTCGGTTGAGAGAACCCTACAGTTCTTTTAAGTTTCTGTGCTGCTATCATTGACTTTAAGGCACATACAACAGGGAGATCCTTGGCAAGACCACAGAGTGGGCGAAGAGTAGGCTTTGGCTCTGGAGACCTGGGTTTGAGTCCTGGCGCTGGTACTTTCTGCCTGTGTGGCCTTGGGTGTGTTCCCTGACTTCTCTGAGCCCCCGTTCTCGCATGTGTAAAGGCAGAGTTTCCGTACCTTCCTTGCCGCCTTGCTGGAAGGCTTCAACAACATCCCATAGGAGAAAGGGCTGGCCTTTTCTCAGTGCCAGGAAGGAAGTCTCATGAATTTACAGCTACAAGGTAACAGCTTCATATGGAGCCCCAGGAAGGATCATCTCAGGAACAGGCAGTGCTGAGAAGGGATGAATGACCAGAGCAAATCATTCTGAATGGGGGATTTCTGTTCGTCCAGCGCTCAGGGCAGAGCTCTGGCCCTGCGTCCTTAAAGCGGGTGAGCATCTCACCAGCCCAGAAACTCATGGGCTTTCAAAGTTCATGGGTTCATACCAAAGAACAAGCAGTAACCTGTGGTTTTACGTGATCATAATGCTGTTAAACAGACTCACCCTGGTGAGCAGTAAAAGTATCTGCCTGCCAAGCAGGAGATGTAGGTTCGATCCCTGAGTTGGGAAGATCCCCTGGAGAAGGAAATGGCAACCCACTCCAGTATTCTTGTCTGGGAATTCCCATGGGCAGAGGAGCCTGGTGGGCTACAGAACATGGGGGTCACAAAAGAGTCGGACATGACTGAGTGTCTGAACACCACCACACGAACACCAGAGACCACACTGACTGGGTGGGGAGCGCCCACTGGGTGCCAAGCACCTCCCATAAGTTGTCTCTACCCCTTTTGCTACTCCTGCACTTTGGCACCACTTCCCCCATTGCACGGAGGGGAAACTGAGGCCGCGCGAAGTGCAGTAACTTGCCCAAGGTCTTGCTTTAGAAGCAGTGGAGCCGCTTTGTTTCTTTGGTTCCAATCTCCTAGGGCCCTAAAGTTCACGTACCGCCCAGCAGGGTGGCCCATGCCCCGGGAGACCCCCAGCAAATGGGGGTACAGGACCTTGTGGTGTGGGTGAGGGGAGCAACAGCTCTTATGTAAGCAGTCCGGCGACTGCAGCGCGTGGAAACTCCATTTAGACGCGGGGAGCCAATAGCCCTCCGCCTCTGGGGGTGAAGGGGGTGTGGGCTGGTCTGGGGGTGGGGGTGTCAGCAGCCCCGATCCACCCCCACCCTCCCCGCGCCCCCCAGCGCCGCCGCCGCCAGCAAGGCCTGACACCAGGTTAAGTCGCCCGGCGGCCTCTGGCTGCAGCTGGGAGCGCGCCTGGTTCCCATTCGGGCGCTGTGGTTTTGATTAGCTGTTCCGCGAGGCAGGCCTGGTGGCGAAGCCCTGGGAGCTCCGCTGGAACACAGGGTCCCCCGCCCGGCCGCCGCGGCCCCCCCTCCTGGCAGCCCCAGACTCCAGATGTTCCGAGCGCTCGCTGGGAAGGCCTGCTGGCGCCACGGAGGGCAGAGGGCAGGGAAAGCACGCGAGCTGGAAGCCCAAGCACTCAGTCACCGCAGGGCTTGGCAGCCCGCCCAGCCCTCTGCTGGCACATTCCCCAGCTCTCCCCTGGCCATCTGTTCCCAAAAAACCCTTTCAGAGCCTCATCATCACTCACGATACAACAGCGCGAGCAGCTGGTTTGGAGGCAGCAGGGAAAACCGTGCAAAAGGTCCTTTGTGAGAGAGGAAACTCGCTTATGAATAACAGGGCTGGACGCCGTAAAAGTTGGCGGCTGGAATCCCTGTTTCTCAGGCGCCGCTGTTTTCTCCCGACTCTTTATCTCTGCTTTTTATTTCGTTTCCCCTTGTTTGCTTTTAATGTTGTTTCTTCCTCTTCTTGCACCAGTTGTGACTTTTCTTGCTCCTCCGAGGTGCCTGAAGGCCACCTCATTAAGTCTCCTGGACGATGCCCGACTGTTTTTTTTTTTTTTCCTGTTCTCTAAGCTGTAAAAATTGGGGATGGTTAGAAGTGACTGTTTTTGTAAAACCTTGGCTGGAGGAGACAGGGCAGGAAGAAGGTGCCCGGGAGGGCATGGTGCAGACAGGGCAGCAGAAAATCATAAACTGGAGGAAGGGTGGAGGGCAGAGAGGGTGCAGAGACCCCCACCATCTCATCAGAAGGAGACGCTTAGGGAGAAGAGCTGCATTAATGAAACACCCAGTGCCGGGCTCCTTGGCTGATTGCAGTATGACATGAAGCCTTTTTTAAGAACTGCTGCTGCTGCCAGAAACTTCTGGGAGATGTCTGCCTGGAAATTGGGCGCCTCCTGGGAGGGTCATCGGGGGCCCTTGGGGTGCTGGGGGAGTACTGGCCGCTGGGAGGCCCGCACTGGGGAGGAGAGGAGAGGGCAAGGCCTGTCTGCCTCCCTCAGACCCCTCTGGACCCTTGAGGAGGAGCTGAGAGTCAGGCCCAGGGTACCAGGTGGAGGTGGGGACAGTGACCCCTCCCCAGGTGTCAGATGCTGGTGACGGCATGGGGGTGTCACAGGTCAGGGGCAGGGAACTGGGGGCTTCTTCTTGCCTCTCTCAAGTCCTACCAACCTTTATTCCTTGCCTGCCCCCCACACTATTCCGTGAGACCCAGAAACTCAGCCACCCTTCACCCCAGCAGTGGAAAAATCCTGTCTTCCATACTGCTATGGGTTGTCGGCTCTTCCTATGTCAGGTGAGGCTCTGGCTCTGGAGGGCATTTCATCTGCACTTTGGCTAAGACAGTAAAAGAACCTGCCTGCCATTGCAGGAGACACAGATTCGTTCCCTGGGTCGGGAAGATCTGGAGAAGGGAATGGTTACTTACTCTAGTATTCTTGGTGGAGAATCCCATGGACAGTGGAGCCTGGCAGGCTACAGTCTATGGGGTTGCAAAGAGTCGGACCCGACTGAGTGACTACATTTTCACTTTTCTCTCATCTGCGCTTTACTCAGGTCGGTACTTCACGCCTTTCTCCTCTCTGCCCATTTTCACTTGGAGAGATGGCAGCTCCGCAGGACAAAATACTGAGACTTATCACAATGTCAGGGCAGTTGATCTCCTGATCCGAAGGGCTGTGTGTGGGCTGATTTCCCCCAGCTCTGCTGAGGCCTGGGTGGGCAGATGTGTGGTCTGGACGCTGAGGCTGGTCTCAGCTTTGCCCTGGGGACTGTGCAACTGGTGGCTTAGCTCCATTGTCTTATCTGGGAGATGCCAGTCTGCCTCCCTGTCTTTCCAGGGGTCAGTGGCACAAAGGATGTGAAATGCTTTGTGAACTCTGCCTTTCCTCCCGAGTCTCCTGGTCTTTGTGGGGCCAAAGTTGAGGCGGGCCTGGGGAAGGACGGGTGGCCATTGGCCCCAGGCCTCTGGTGATGATGTGGTCTGTCCAGTGACCAGAGCTTGCTTTCTAGCCCAGAGACTTCGAGAGGACCAGGGAGAGGCAGGGGACAGGGGGGCAAGACTGCCCTCCCACTGGAGTGACCAGGCCTGTCCTGCCCACTGCCCAGCCTTGAGCCCCTGCCGTTGGTACAATGGACAGCCGGGCACAGGGAGCTCTAGCAGGCCCTAGTTCCCCACCTGTCCTCAAGCTGGTCATCCTTTTTCTTCCTGCCCCCACAGACTGGAGGCAGACCTGTTCTAGGGGAAAGTATAGATCGCTGCCTTCCTTGACCTCCTGGTGTAAATGTTTCTAGAGGGTGAAGTAGGGAGCCTCTCACGCCTTCAAGGTGTTTGTTCTCTGCCCAGAATTCATGGCGACCTGGGGCCCCACTGCCTGGCTCCTCCCTGGCTCGATTCACCCCCACCTGAGGCCCTCCCTGCAGCTCTGCTGAGAGCCAGGTGTGACAGCCTCCCTGTCCTGCTTGGGACCCCTCAGGGGCTTCCCACAGGCACCTGCCCCTCCCCCCAAGTGACCTGGCTCCAGCCGGTCACTCTGGCTATCCCAGTTTACACTCTAGCCACATGGAACTCCTCACCCAGAGGGGCTATTTTTGGCCTCTGTGCTCATAATGTCCGTTCTGCCTGGAATGCCCTTCTCTGCTGTCTGTCTGGCCACCTCCTGCTCATGCTGGAAGGCTCAGCTCCTCCTGGAAGCCCTCACTGACCCCCAGCGCAGCCTCCTCAGGGCCCCAAAGCACGGCCACTTCCATGCCCTTACACAGGGGTGAGTAAAGTCTAATTCAGGCAAGCATCCTGTGATACACTTTGATAGAACTTATTATATTATGTGATCCTCTATGATGTAATATTTTAGAGCTCGTTTTTTGTCGTTATATTGTATTTTTACATAATTTGTTACCTGATAAATTATGTGATATTAAAGCTTTATACTGTGAACTGACATATGTACACGATACCATGTGCAAGGTAGATAGCTAGTGGAAAGCTGCTCTATAACAGGGAGCTCAGCTTAGTACTCCATGATGACCTAGAGGGGTGGGATAGGGTGGTGTGGAAGGGAAGTTCAAGAGGGAGAGGATATATGTATACATATAGCTGGCTCACTTCATTGTACAGCAGAAACTGACACAACACTGTAAAGCAATTATACCCCAAGTAAAAAAAAAACCTCTGTACTACATTACATTACAGTGTATGTTTAATGTATCTATCTAGACTGTGAGCCCTTTCATCTTTGTGTCCCAGCTCCGGCACATACATGTGTATGTGTGTTAGTCGCTCAGTCATGTCTGATTTTTTGCAACCCCATGGACTGTAGCCTGCTAAGCTCCTCTGTCCATGGAATTCTCCATGCAAGAATATGGAGTGGGTTGCCATTCCCTTCTCCAGGGAATCTTTGAAACCCGGGAATCAGACCCAGATCTCCCATACTGAAGGTAGGTTCTTTACCATCTGAGCCCCAGGGAAGCCCCACCCACTAAATAATGCACAGCATTCCTTCCATGAAAATCCACACATCTGGGGCTGAATGTTCCTGGGCTGGAGGCTAAGACTCTAGGAAGGACCAGCTAGGGGTTTCAAGACACAGACACAGAAGTGCCCCTGGGCTCCTCCCAGGCTCCTGTTTGGGGAATTCTGGATCTTGTTGGCTTGAATCAGTGAGAAAAGCTTTGCCTTTTAGATCACAGAAACTCCTCAAGCAGCAGTTTAAACTAACAGGGCTCCTGTTTCTCACAGTTAGGAAAGGTGAAGGAAGGTAACTATTCCCTGGCTCCAAGGCTCTGGTGATGCTGAGACTTCAGGCTTCATTTTTGGTCTTTACCTCATGGCTACACAATGGCTGCCACAGCACTTGAGTACTTCATCCACATACTACATCCAAGGCAGGGCAGGGCCTTGCCAGTAAGAGCTTTTGTCTCCTCACCAGTTCAGTCAATCCTTTCCAGACATCCCTTACCTGAAAGAGGGGGTGCTCTCCCTGAAACAGAGGAGGACATCAGGTCCTCTCAGCTAGGAGGGCAGCCAGGTCAACAGCCACGTGGCTAATCTCTCAAAAGTTGATCTGGAGTCGTGACAGAGTGATTTTCTTCCCAGTGAGGCTAAACAGTGTCATAACCATAACCACAGTACCAGAACCTCATCTCTGTGAGTTTGCCATTCCTCACTGCAGCTCCCCAAATTAAGGGCCGGTAGCCCAGGTGGTGCTAGTGGTAAAGAACCCGCCTGCCAGTGCAGAAGATGCAGGTTCAATCCCTGGGCCAGGAAGATCCCCTGGAGAAGGAAATGGCAACCCATTCCAGTATTCTTGTCGGGAGAATACTGTGGACAGAGGAGCCTGGCTGGCTACACTGCATGGGGCCACAAAGAGCTGGGCATGACTGAAGCGACTGAGCATGGACGCAGCCCATTTTCGCTGCGCAGCACTGAGGCCCAGAGAACAGAGGTGGCCACGCCAGGCCCCTGGTGGCCTCATCAGTCTGCAAGTGCTTTGCAGTGTGCAGAGCCTCTCACACTCCTTGTCCTCTTTAGTCCTGCAGGGACCTCCTGAAATCCACATTTCTAACGGAGCTAGATGAGGAGGCTGGGACTTAGGGGGGTGAAGTCGCCAAGGGCCATCCAACCGGGTGGCTGGGCAAGACTTAGGAAGGCTCATCCACTTCTGTGAAACAGGCACTCCTGAGTCTAGACCATCACTGGCCCCTGTTCTCCCAAGGTGAGAGGTCTGGCAGTGCAGGGCTTCAAGCTGGGGGGCTGGAGTCTGAGTCTCAGCCCAGCCGCTTGTGAGCTCTGTCGCCTTGGGCCTTCTCCAAGCTTTGCTTTCTTCTAAGACATGGCTAGAGATGTCCTCGGGTGAGGAGGGTTCAAGGCAATGATGGCCACGAGAGGGCCTCATCAGCTGGATGAGCTTGTTAGTCACTGGTGTTCCTAGAGGTCACTGCTGTCCATTACAGAGGTGAGCAGAGGGAGCCCACGTGTCCCCTCCCCATCCCGTGACTTACCCTGGGTTGCTAGGCAGTGGACACCAGGTCTGTCCCTCTGCTGTGTGTGCATCCATGCACAGGTTTGCTGGGCATAAGTAGTCACTATCTGCCAGAATCAGATGGAGGGCCTCACACGTGGTGGGCTGAGTTCCCGGCACTGGGGAGATGCCCGGAACTTATAGGTTTCAAATCTCCCTCTCTTTCCGAGGGATCAGGAGCCCTTAGGGGGGTTCCATTGTAGTAGGCAGGGTAGAGCCAGGCAGCTGGGCGCACAGGGGCAGCCCAGTGACCCCACCCACAGCCCGGAGAGCAGTGACAAGGTGTTACTGAGAACTACTCTGCCTCCGCCCTCAGGACAGTGAGGCGTTCCTGACACCCTCCCCACCAGCACCGCCACCACACACACAGAGGGTGTGGGTGGCAGCGAGTGTGCTTATTTGCAAAGGTTTAGCCCTGCACACCCAGGGGCAGAACCCTCCTCCTCTGCATACTTTGGATTGGCCAAAAAGTTCAGCAGCTTTTCTGTAAGATCGTGGAGAAAAACCTGAACAAACGTTTTGGCCAACCCACTACATGCCGTTGTTCTTTTATTTTTCTTCAGACTTTAACCTTTTTATTTTGTATTGGGGCATAGCCCATTAACAACATTGTGATAGGTGCTGGTGAACAGAGAAGGGACTTAGCTGTACACATACATGTATCCATTTGTGGTTCGTCATTTGTCGTATCTCTATATGGGGACAAAAAGATGAAGCCAGCTTGAAGGACCCTTTACATTTATTTAAAAATAAGTAGTTTTTAAAAATTTATTTGTTTTAATTGGAAGATAATTACTTTACAATATTGCGATGGTTTTTGCCATACATCAACTTGAATTGACTATAGAAATGCATGTGTCCCCCTATCCTGAACACCCCTCCCACCTCCCTCCCCACCCCATCCCTCTAGGTTGTCCCAGAGCACTGGCTTTGGGTGCCCTGCTTCATACATCGAACTCACACTGGTCATCTATTTTGCATATGGTGCTTATATGTTTCAATGCTGTCCTTTCAAATCATCCCACCTTCTCCTTCAAGGATAAATGAATTCCTACTATGTGCTAGGAATTGTCCTAGGTATTGGGTCACTTTGAGGAACAAAACCGACAAAGGCCCCACCCTTTGGAACTCGGGGTAAGTAACACAGAGGCCAGACGGGAAAGCTCACAGGGGAGCCCTGCTTCTGAGCCCACTGCACTGAATCTGTGGACAGCTCTTATGAGCATGACTTCCTGGTGTCCCAGGTCAGAGCAGCCGGGCAGAAAGGGCTGGGAGGCCAGCTCCTGGAGCAGGTGCAGTGAGAGCCCCCAGAACCACAGCCAGTGGCCCAATGGCGTGGGAAGAACAAAAAGAGCAACACCAGAGGCTCAGAAGAGCCAGGAGGCATGGAGCCATTCGGTGTCAGGGTAAAGGGCCCAGAAGCCTCCAGGACCTGGAGGGTCTTCTGTAGGCTGATTTCCCCGGGCTTGACCTTGAGTTGTCAAGAGGAAGCCAAAGTACATCCAGTAGCATCTGACGGAGAATGCAGGGAAGTGCATCAATTATCAAGAACTGGGACCTGTCCAAGCTGTTCAGGCACAGAAAACACGCGCTTCCTTTCTCTAGGGAAACTCACTTCAGCTCTGGGCTGCTTCTCTTGGGCGGGTGGAGGGGGTGGTCCTTGTCTGTTTTGCCTACCGCGGGACACTCACGTGCTCTGAATGGAGCCTGGCATGGTCTGAACACTCAAAAAGTGTTCCCCAAATGAATGGAAGCGTGGAAGTCCAAGCAAGTGAGCTGTTTCCAGCAGTCCTCCACGGTATCCCATGGGCATCTCCTTGGTGCGCCCAGCAGAGCCCTGGTCACCTGATGGGGAGACACAGTTCCTGTCGTGGTCAACTGACATGCAAATGGGGGAGACACACACATACACACATGTGCGCACTGACACGTGGCTGCCTAGCGCTAAGGGCTTGGCTTCCCAGCCATTGTGTTCTTTTTTTAAAGTAATTAATCTTTGGCTGTGCTGGGTGAGTCTTCATTGCTGCACACCAGCTTTCTCTAGCTGCAGCAAGCGGGGCTTCTCTTGTTTCGGAGCATAGGCTCTAGGCACACGGGCTTCAGTAATTGTGCCGCCTGGGCTTAGTTGCCCCAAGGCATGAGGGATCTTCCTGGACCAGGGATTGAACTGTGTCCCCTGCATTGGGAGGCAGATTCTTAACCGCTGGATCACCAAGTCCAGCCATTGTGTTCTTTAATCCTCTCTTCAACCTCAGACTGTAGACTACTATTATTACCCTTTTACAGGTGGAGAAACAGAGGCACAGAGAGGTTAAGTAACTGCTCAGATTCACACAGCTGGTAGAACGGGGAAGTAAGGCTTCACACAGGGTCCGTCTGATGCCATAGCCATATTTAACCACCATGCTGCCTAGCCTCTCAATGGGGGTGGTGTGCGTTCGGGGGTGTCTCTGTGTGCATTTAAGTGTGTGTGTGTACATGTGTGGGTGAAACATACATTTTTCTTCCTGGAACCTCTGTGGTGTCACTGATAGTCAAGGTGGTGGTGAGTAAAGAGCCCTGATCAGAGATGCCCCAACCTGGATCCCATGGTAGCTTCAGAGTCTAGATGTAAGGGGCTTAGGGACAATAAGAAGGGCCAGAGGAGGGGTTTGGACACTGTTTTTACAGAAATCATTTGGTTATTCGGGTTGTCCAGGGCCTCACAGCTTCTCCCAGCCACCCCATTATTGCCTCCACGCATCCTGAAATATCAACAGCTAGACTCTTACCGAGGGTCTCCTAAAGACATGCTGCGGGCTTTGCAAAGGCTTGCAGGCTGCGGGCTTTGCAAAGGCTTGCAGGCTGGCACTTTGGCATGGATTCGCTTGTCTGGCTGGTGCCCCATCACTCCTGCTGTCAATTTGCTATAAGGATTGGGGAGGGGAGACCAGAGATGTGCAGAAGGGTGGTTGGGAGCGATCTTAAGCCCCGGGGATCCCTGACACTGTGGTTGGGGATGTGTGTGTGTGTGTGTGTGTGTGTGTGTGTGTGTGTAGTGTTGGTGGCGGATCGTGTGAGAGTCATGAGTCAGGGTCCATGGGAAGCTTCCAGGGAGCAGAACCTTCCTCACCTGGCTGGGCCACCTGTCTGCCCAGCTGTCTGCTCCCCTCCAGCCTGTCTGTGGGGCAAGGTCAGGGGCTCCTTGTGCTTCTGGGGTCTCGAAGAGCAGTGTGCAGCCAAGTGGAGTTGGCTGGACACTCTCCCAGGATGGGAAGCAGATGGGAGGCTGCAGCAGCTGGGGCTCAGGCCTCACCCAGGCCAGCTTGACCCTCGCCCTGTACTGTGGGGTGGGGTGGGATGGGGGCCAAGAAAGACAGACAGGCTGAGGGACTTGGAGAGAGAGACAGAGGGGCGGTCAAGAGAGAGCTGGCACAGAGACACACAGGCCGAGTATGGAGACAGAAGCAGAGCCTGGCCACCAGAGAGAGTGGTCTGAAGCCCAAGAAGGCATCGGCATGGTGGGGCCTGGGGTCTCCCTGCCGGTCCCCTGCAGGACCATGGGCTCCCTTCTAGCACTGGCCTGACTCTGGGAGTGCCAGGCCTCCCGTGGTCAGCCACCTTCACTTAGGCCCCAGTGGATGAAGGCTGAGATTTCCTTAGAACCAAGGAGGTAGCAGCTGGGTGGATGGCTTGGGGATTTTCTAGTCCTCTTTGCTGGTGAAGAAGCTGAACCTTGTAGGGGCTTAGGGCTCTGCTTTGCTGTGCTGCATCCTAGCCCTGCATCCTAGGGCCTCCATTTTCCCATCTGTAAAATGGGCACAACAACAGCCACCTCCCAAGGGCCGTACAACAGCAAAGGAGTGTGGTGGGTTCCAGACAAGGCCTCTGTCAGTGGATCCGCTGACTTCTGTCCCCAGGTCTGGGGACACAGGGAGCCGAGGACGACCTGGCCTCCTCTGTCAGGAGCTCATGGTGGCACTGTGTGGGGTGAGTGGGCAGGCGATGGCAGTTGCACCAACCATAACTCGAGCACAGAAGACAGAGGAGAAGTCGGCATGAAGCTCTTGGAAGCTTCAAAGGGAGACACATGTCCCCAGCCTGCAGTGAGGTGGATCTGGTGCCTCACTGTCTGAACTGGGGACACAGTGACCAGCAGAGCCCCACCCTCCTGTAGTCTCTGTTTCTGTGGGCAGGAATAACTGGAAGCTAGGCTGTAACCAGGATAGAGGGGGCCTGGGGGACTGACTGCATGGGGATGTCTCAGAGCTGCTCCTGGTACCTGCGTCCCAGCGCCACCTCTAGCATCTTAGCCCAGGAGGGATCCCCTGTGCTTAGCACGGTAACCCTTGTTGTTTCTTACCACTAGGAAAGTTCTTCCGTGTGTGCTTGACTGACCCTGAGGTCTGAGCACATCCATTGGCCTCAATCTGAAGGGGCTTATTTATTTATTTAAATATGTATCTATTTATTTGGCTGTGCCGGGTCTTAGTTGAGGCACCAGGATCTTTATCTTCTTCGCGGCATACAGGACCTTTAGTTGTGACATGTGAACTTTCAGTTGCGGCATATAGAATCCAATTCCCTAACCAGGGATTGAACTCAGGGCCTCTGCATGGGAGCACTGTGTCTTAGCCACTGGACCACCAGGAAAAGTCCCAGCAGCAAGGAGTTTGGACTGCTGGACCAAGACATGCTCCTGACCTGGCCTCCTTGTATCACAGACAGTCACAGCATCCTATAGCCCAGGACCCCTGACAATTGAATTCACTCCTCTGGTGAGCGGCTTGGTGAGACAGGGGAAAGGTGACTAGACAGCATTTACCAGCAACAGTGATTTCAGTGGGCTTTCCTGATAGCTCAGTTGGTAAAAATCCACCTGCAACACAGGAGACCTAGGTTCGATCCCTGGGTGGGGAAGATTCCCCTGGAGAAGGACATGGCAACCCACTCTAGTATTCTTGCCTGGAAAATCCCACAGACAGAGAAGCCTGGCAGGCTACAGTCCACGGGGTCTCCAAGAGTTGAACACGACTTAGCCACTAAACCACAGGTGGTTTCAGCTTTGCCCTGGGGTTAGATTATAAGCTGCCCCAGGGCAAGGCCTCTAACTCCAGTGCCTGTCACAGAGCTGACACTCAGGAGGAACTCAATAAATCTTTGTTGAGTAAATGAATTTTTCCCCCCAGTTCATGGTCCCTAGGTGGAGTCCTCCAGCTCACAAGGGGCTCTGGCCATCACTTTACAGCTCTAAGACCTTGAGAGTCCTCCTAGCCAGGACACAGTGTGATCCTTGATTCACACCATGTTCCCGCCCTCAGCAAACAGCAGCCAGCTCCAACTGCTCATAAATTTCCTGCCTGTCACTCGTGGCGCCCGGGCCAGGCGAGGCAGGAGGCGCTGGGGGTGGGCTGAACCATACCTGCTTCCAGTTCCCTGGGAAATGTGGAGGCCAGAAGCCCAGTCCTCTGCATGTGCCCAGAATAACCTCAGCAGAGCTAGGCCCCTTGGAGATGTGGGAGCAGGTCTGCCAAATGCAAAGATGAATGGGCTGGAATGTTCGAGAAAACACAAACACCCGCTTGCGGTATGGTTTGTGCAAGCTGATTTCACTCCCAAGAAATCTGATACAGGTCTGCCTAAGCACAGGAAAAGTGTGTGGATGTATGGACCTAGAGAGTATCATACCGAGTGAAGTAAGTTAAACAGGGAAAGACAAATATCATATGATATCACTTATAGGTGGAATCCAAAAGTGATACAAGCGAAGTTATTTACAAAACAGAAACAGACTCACAGACATAGAAAGCAAGCTTATGGCTACTAACAGGGAAAACAATGGGAAGGGATAAATTAGGAGTTTGGAATTAACATATACACACTATTGTATGCAATAGATAAATTGTAAGGACATACAGCCCAGGGAACTATATTCAATATCTTGCAGTAATCTACAATGGAAGAGAATCTGAAAAAGAATATATATGTATATATAAGTGAATCACTTTGCTGTATACCTGAAATTAATACAACATTGTAAATCAACTGTGGTGGTGGTGATTTAGTCACTAAGTCGTGACCAACTCTTTGCGACCCCACAGACTGTAGCCTGCCAGGCGCCTGTGTGCATAGGATTTCCCAGGCAAGAATGCTGGAGTGGGTTGCCATTTCCTCCTCCAGGGGATTTCCTGATCCATGAATCGAACTTGTGTCTCCTGCTTGGCAGGCGGATTCTTTACCACTGAGCCGCCTTAAGGCTTCCCTGGTTGTCCCATGGTTCGGAATCGACCTTGCGATGCAGGAGATATGGGTTCTATCCCTGGTCTGGGAAGATTCCACCTGCCTCAGTGTGACTAAGCCTGGGTGTCACAACCCTAAAGCTTGTGCTTCACAACAAGAGAAGCGACCATAAAGGGGAGCCTGTGCAACGCAGCCAGAGAGCCGCCCATGCAGCAGTGAAGATCCAGGGCAGCCAAAAATAAAAGAAATAAAATTTAAATGGAAATAGTAAGGAAATAAAAAACAAAAAAAATTTAAAACTAGAAAAAGGAAAGGAAAAGCACGTGGAAGAGCAATCACCTATAGCTACCGTGGTTTCTCTGGGTGGGGAGGGGGAGGTGACTTAAATGGTTTTCTTCTGTTTAGTTGTCTGTGTTTTAAGTTTTCCACAATTAACCTG
Organism: Ovis canadensis; assembly: GCF_042477335.2. Lineage (NCBI taxonomy): Eukaryota > Metazoa > Chordata > Mammalia > Artiodactyla > Bovidae > Ovis > Ovis canadensis. The sequence goes on from NC_091247.1 coordinate 57,779,503, forward strand.
TACTCCCTATGCATGTACGGAAGTTTTAATGGTTTTGTTGAGATTATAGTTTACCCATTTAAAGCTTACAATCCAATAGATTCTAGGATTTTCATCAAAATGTGGCCATCCACACAACCGATGTAGAGCGTTTTCTTTCTTTCCCCCTTTTTTCTTTTAATATTTGGCTGCACTGGCTCTCAGTTGCAGCCCGCTGGATATTCATTGCCTTTTGCTCTGCAGCATGTGGGATCTTTTTTCTTTTTAGTGCGGCCTCAGCATCTTTTCCCATGGATGGAGGAGCCTGGTGGGCTACAGTCCATGGGGTTGCAAAGAGTCGGACACAACTGGGCAACTTCACTTTCACTTTCAGCATCTTTAGTTGTGGCGTGTGGGATCTAGTTCCCTGACCAGGAGTGGAACTCCCAGGGCCCCCTGCGTTGGCAGTGTGGAGTCTTAACCACTGGACCACCATGGAACCCCCAATTTAGACCATTTTTATCAGCTCCAAAAGAGACCCCTATGCTTTAGCAGTCCCTGTCTCCTTCCCAGTTCTGGGCAACCACAAATCTATAGATTTCCCTGTTATAGACATTTCGTGTGAATGGAATCATATAATACTTGAACATTTGTGTCTGGATCCTTTCACCTAGCATATTGTTTTCAAGGCTTATCCAAGTTCTGTCATGTGTCAGTACTTCATGCCTTTTTATGGCTGAGTAATATTCTTTTGTATGAATATACCACATTTCACTTGTTTTTTCATTATGAATGTGATTTCAGTAACTTAAAAATTGTGCTTATTGAAGCAACTTAGTGCACACACCATCTTGGGATTCCCGGGTGGTGCTAGTAAGTAAAGAACCCACCTACCAATGCAGGAGACATAAGAGACGTGGGTTTGATCCTGAGTCAGGAAGATACCCTGGAGAATGGAAGGGCACCCCACTCCAGAATTCTTGCCTGGAGAATCCCATGGACAGAAGAGTCTGGCAGGCTATAGTCCATAGGGTTGCAGAGTTGGATATGACTGAAGCGTCTGAGCATTCACGCACAGATTTATTGCTTCCTGTTCTGGACTTTTCTGGCCAAGATGGCAGTTGGTTCCTTGTGACTATTTCTGGTTACTTGTTTTGCGACTTTTCAGCCTTTGGTATTATTTGATGTTTTCAAACACCAGTGAGTCACCCCAAGGACCCAGCTCTTTGCAGGAATGGGAACTGGTGCTTCAGCTGTGGGTCAGACCCTTTTGGGCACATGTGGCTCCCTTGTCCCATTGATTCTTTGCAACTGGCCTAAAGGTGGGTACTATTACCGTGCTCATTTTAAAGATGAGTAAACTGAGACTCTTGAGAGATCAACCAGCCTGCGCAGGGCCCCAGGGCCCCAGAGCCTCACTGACTTTCAGGCCAAGATGAAACCTAGCATTCAGCATTTAGAACCAAACACAAAATCCCCTTTTAGCCTACGTATTGGTTTACATAAAAGTGAAAGATAGGGAATTTCCTGGCAGTCCAGTGGTTAGGACTTGGCACTTTCACTGCCAAGGGCTGGGTTCAATCCCTGGTCAGAGAACTAAGATCCCACAAGCCGTGTAGCTCAGCTTTCCCTGCCCCTCCCCACCCCCCCACCAAAGATGAAAGTAAAATAATGCCTGATAGTGTACATCACTGATGCCCTCCCTGTTTGTCTTTTTTTTTTTTTCAGTATTTTTTAAAGATTAATAAATTTGAACAGTTTTTGCTTGCCCTGGGTCTTTGTGGCTGTGTTTGGGCTTCTTCTAATTGTGGCAGGTGGGGGCCACTCCCTAGCTGCCATGCTCAGGCTTCTCGCTGCAGTGCCTTCCACTGTTGCAGAGCACGGCTCTAGGGCACAGGCTTGATAGCTGGGGTTCACGGGCTTCGCTGCTTCACAGCATGAGCAGTCTTCCCACAGCAGGAATAGAACCCATGTCTCCTACACTGGACATTGGCAGGTGGATTCTTTACCACTGAGTCACCAGGGAAGCCTCATTCTTCTTCTTCTTCTTCTTCTTTTTTTCATGTTTTGGCTGCACCATGCAGGCTGTGGGATCTTAGTCCCCCAACCAGGGATTGAACCCACTCCTCCTGCGTTAGAAGCATGGAGTGTTTACTACTGGACTGTCAGGGAAGTCCCTGTCTTTCGTATTTTACTGTTAAAATAACATTTGGAATCTGACTGCTCCTTTAAGGACGAACCATAAAAAAAAGAAAAAAAAAAACTTCAGGATTTCATTACCATTTGATGCCTTTTTCTGCTTATAAAAGGCTGTATCCAAATTGCTTATCTATGGAAAAAATGTATAATTTGAAAACAGTGAAACATGGTTAAGTAAGTAAAGTGACTGAAAATGCGCTTGAAAGGTGAAACAACTTACAGGCAGAAATAATAAGTTTTAAAAATGCCCCTACAGTGATAAAATTACTCTGAGGAAACCAATCCACTTAAAGCCAGAGACAAACTTAGTAAGCTGAGGAGGTATAATTAGAAATTTAAAAACTGGAAGTGAACAAAAGCAGAAAGATGCAATACGGTTCCTGAATTCACAACAGTTACAGGCGCAGTTAGCCAAAATGTCCAATGACACATTTGAAATAGGAAGCCTATCTGTGGCACATAATCGCTACATTAAATAAAATGGCAGTGACTGGAAATATTTATTCACGTGGTCAACAAATAGCAAATATTTATTGAGATGCTACTGTGTGTCCAGACTGTTTTAGGCCCTGAGGCTACAACAGCCAACAAAACAGACCACGTCCCTGGCCTTGTGGAGCTGATGTTCTGACCACAAATGAGTGAACAATCAAAAGATGATTTCTGGAACTTCCCTGGCAGTCCAGTGGTTAGGACTCTGTGCTTTCGCCTCTGAGGTTGCAGGTTCTATCCTTGCTTGGGGAACTAAGCTCCTACAAGCTGTGAGGTGTGGCCAAAAAAAAAAAAAAAGATGATTCCTGAATGTGATAAATGCAGCCACTTTGTCACACTGACCAAATCACCTCAATTGGACTCCACACATCAGACCTGCTGAAAGGGACCTGGGAAGGATCTTGTCTAGTCATTTTTAAAGTTTATGATAGTAAGACTTTTTGATGCTTTTGAACTGTATAGTGTTGGAGAAGACTCTTGAGAGTCCCTTGGACAGCCAGGAGGTCAAACCAGTCAATCCTAAAGGACATAAACTCTGAATATTCATTGAAAGAACTGATGCTGAAGCTCCAATACTTTGGCCACCTGATGTGAAGAGCCAGCTCATTGGAAAAGACCCTGATGCTGGGCAAGATTGAGGGCAAGAGAAGGAGTGACAAAGAATGAGATGGTTGGATGGCATCATCGACTCAATGGACATGAGTTTGAACAAACTCCAGGAGACAGTGAAGGACAGGGAGGCCTGGCGTACTGCAGACCATAGAGTTGCAAAGAGTCAAATGTGACTGAGCAACTGAACAACGCTAATGAGAGGCAGAACCTGTATTCAAAGGGCATCTTCTTTGTTGAGGGACCATGTAGGAGGCTCCTCAGGACCACGAAACCCTTGCCCAGCCACACCCAGAGCCTTGGCTGCAGTGGAAACAACCACCCACAAAAAGTCCAGAGCTGGATGGGGTGCAAGCTGTGTTTCTCACCTGGAGCAGGATGTGGCCAGGGGTTACGTGAGAAGGAGTCTGTGGTGTGGTCGTCACAGTGGAGAGTAAGCGCAACCCTCTCCTCTGTATTTGCAATTATTCTTGCGTGTGTGCATGTGTATACACACCTATACACACACCCTTGCCTCTTCTGAAAGGATGACATAGGTAGGTTTGTCTCCTATCTTTCAGCCACAGCTGATGGGTCCATGGTAAGAAATCTGACTGAGGCTGGACCAATTGCCTACCTTCACTGGGCGTTTGGGGTGGGGATGTTGAGAGACTGGGTCAATGGGGAGACAAGCAGTAAAGAAGCAGGGCCTGGATGTGGCCGAGTGATGTGGTTGGCAGGCACCTGGAGGGAAGGGCCATAGATTGCCCCTTGAGGTTTGCAAGCTTTCCTGAGACTTTCTTCCAGGCTCCTTGAGATACCCTTTCATTGTTGTTTAGCTGCTAAGTCATGTCAGACTCTTTGGGACCCAATGGACTTTAGCCCATCAGACTTCTTTGTCCATGGAATTTCCCAGGCAAGAATACTGGAGTGGGTTGCCATTTCCTCCTCCAGGGGATCTTCCCAGCCCAAGGATCAAACTCATTGATCTCCTGCATTGGTGGGCAGATTCTTTACCACTGAACCACAGGGAAGCCCCTTGGGTAGCCTTGAATAATGGAAAGATTGGAATGAGTTTCTTCTCGCAATCCAGTCACAATCACACAATCAAAAGAAAATGCTGGGTAAATAAAACCAAACACATTTCTTGACTGCAGGATTTTTCAGAGCTTTTAATATATCCATATATACTGTGACTTTCTCCAGGGGATATTCCTGACCCAGTGATCGAACCTGGGTCTTCTGCATTGCAGGCAAACTCTTTATCAGCTGAGACACCAGGGAAGCCCATACAGTGACTTTCCAAGGTGGGGCCAAGGTCTGTGATGTTTCTAAAACTCATGGGATGTGCCTCACCTGGCTCATACTCTGCAGAACAACCCTTTGGGGAGTGCTTATCCACGTGCATGGACTTGTACTTGCCATACAGGTGAAGGAATTAAATCATAGAGAGCGAGCGTCAGCTTCCCAAAGTCACACAGCTGGTTAATTGCAGAAAAGGTCCTGGCACCTAAGACTTCCCGTTGTTCCTCCCGCCACACCCCAGTTGACATAAGACTTCCTTGGATGGATGATGTTATATGTGGGATTCCTGGTCCCAGGTGGGTGGTGGAAGGCAGGTCCAGTACAGACGCGAGGGAAAGGGTGGGGTTGAGAACTGAAGGTCAGGCCTTGGGCTGGTGGTAGCCATGGCTTCCGTGGAGTCTGAGAGCCCCAGCGATGGCTTGGGGCAGAGCCCAGCTGGGCGGCCGCGCCTTGACAGAGCAGCCAGTGGGCCGGCTCCAGCTGCCCCAGCCTCGCGCGCCTTCTCTGACCGCAGGCGGACTGAGCAAGGGAGGAACTTGGGGCCAGTCCTCGGCCGGCCCGCCCAGGCAGCCAGCGCCGGGATGACGCGGCTGTAAATCACCCCGTGGACCACAGACCCAGTGCCATCCCCACGGGTTTCCTTTCCGCTTCTTAATCCTCCTCTTCAGACTCGGTAACAAAAAGCAGATTCCTGCTGGGGCCAGCACGCTCCATGGGCTCGGAGAATGTGAGCCCGAACTCACCACATCAAGATGCTCCCTCCTCTCACTTTTCCTTTTATCCCTGTCTTAGCCTCTATTAGCCGAAGGACACTCCCTCCTCCTGGCGGGGCTCCCTCGCCCTCCCTGGACCCCACTTCCAGCCTTGCCCCAGCCTCTGCCTTGGCCGCCTGCCCATCGGCCGCCCAGGCCTGAGGCTTACCGGGGCCTGTGGTTAGCAGCCCCTCCATCCTCATGGTTTGGCTCCAGCCCGGCTCTCCAAGCCTCCCTTTCAGCAGGAGTTGCCTTCGTGTGTTAGGATAAACAGCACCGATCAGGGTTCAAATGCTGGTGCTGCCAACTCGTAGGTAGCACTTACCTCTGAGATGGGGGATGTGAGAAGGTTCCCTGGCACGTCGGAGGTGCCTGACAGCTGTTCTGTTCCAAAAATAAGTGCTTAGCTGTTTGTTCAGGGTTGTTGCAAGAAGCAAGAGAGAGGTATTTGGCACTGCTTTGCTAGGGGTTTGCGTGCCCAGTTAAGGGATGGTTGTTCTCCTGAGTGTTCTTAGGTGGACTTGGAGCCCCCGAGAGCCTCCCCACCAGCTCTGATCTCCCTCCAAAGCTAAAGCCCTGGCAGCCCCTATGACCTCTCCCCATCTCCTATCCCTTCCTATAGCAAATCCCACCCTTTGGTCAGTTTTTTCATGAGCAACACCAAGTTCAGTGGCCAGAGTGAAGCTTCTGAAGGTCAGGACTGCAAGGGACTAAAAAGATGGTCTAACCTAAGGGTTTTCCAATTTGCCCCAAAGCACCTGAGTTCTCAGAGACTTCACCAGGCTCCACATTGGAAAGAATACTGTAGACTCTGGGTCCCCTTCTCTCTGTGTCCCACATCCTCTCCTGATTCAAATAGACCGGAACCATGCTCATCTGTTTTCTGCATTAGAATTTCAAGGTCAGAATTCATTGCTATTCTGTTTCCACTAGATGAAGACACTATCATTTTATAGATAAGAACACTGAGGCCTAGATGGCGGGGGGATGGGCTGCACCTAGAGTCGGCCTCTTGGCTCCTGGTGTAGTATCTTGTCTGAAGGATGTGGGGAGAAGGAGTAAGGATGCCATTCCTGTGGGCAGGGGCAGGGCTGACTCTAACATTCCTTGGAGGTGTGACCTGGGGATTGTAGGTCACACCTGGGTGTCAGGACCAGGGGGCCCTGGGCTTCTTCTACCTGCTACACCCCCTCCCATCCCCCAAACCAACTAAATCAGCATGTGTGCCAAGTCGATTCAATCTTGTCCTATGCTCTGTGACCCCACGGACTGTAGCCCACCAAGCTCCTCTGTCCATGGAATTCTCTAGGCAAGAATACTGGAGTGGGTTGCCATGCCCTCCTCCAGGGGATATTCCCGACCCAGGGATCAAACCCGTGTCTCCTGTGTCTCCTGCATTGGCAGGCGGGTTCTTTACCACTAGCGCCACCTGAGAAGCCCAACTCAATCAGCAGTGGCTCTGAAATGCAGTGGAGGTGGGGTGGGGAGTAAGGGGACACTGTGGGCTCTTGTGGCAGCCAGTCTTGGGTCCAAATGTTGGCTCCATCCCTTACTGAACCCTTCAAGATGCAGTCCCTGCCTGAGCCATATGGGTCCTTCCTGGGGCAGCCGTGAGGGTAAGAGCAGATGCTACCAGTGAGGCACCCGGTGCAGGCTGGCCTTCTGGAGTTAGGACCAGTATGTGTGTGTGGGGTACTTCTGACCGTTGGTTGTTTCTTTTAAAAAAAAAAATTTGTTTATTTGGCTGTGCCAGGTCTCGGTTGCAGCCCATGGGACCTTTAGTTGTGGCATGTGGGATCCAGCTCCCTGATCAGGGATGGAATCTGGGCCCCTGGCGTTGGGAGCAAGGAGTCTCAGCCACTGGACCACCAGGACGTCCCTGCTGGTTGTTTCTTTTTGTTTGTTGAGGTATAGTTGATTTAAAATACTATATTATTTTCAGTTGTATAATACAGTGAATCAAAATTTTTATAGATTATATTCTATTTAAAGTTATTATAAAATATTGGCTATATTTCCTGCACCATACAATATATCCTTTTAGCTTAGCTATTTTATTTTATGTTTTGTTTGTTTCTTAGCTTTTTTGTGTGTGTGTGTTAGAGTGTGTTTGATTCGGGGGCTTCCCTGGTGGCTCAGCTGATGAAGAATCTGCCCGCAGTGCAGGAGACTGCCTCTTGTTTTAGTTCCAGGTGTGCAGCAAAGTGATTAGTTACACATACACATATACCTATTCTTTTTCAGATTCGTTTTCCATACAGCTTATTACAGAGTACTGAGTCGAGTTCCCTGTGCTCTACAGTAGGTCCTTGTTGATTATCTATTTTATATATGGTAGCGTATATGTTAATCCTGTCCTCCTAATTTATCCCTTTCCTCCCACTGGCTGTTTCTTTCAGGAGTGACTAGCCATGGGCTCGCCTGAGGATGCTGCTGTGGGCCCTCTTTCCAAGTCAAGCTTGAGGAGAAGGTGAGCTTGCCAAGTCCAGCCTCGTCTTCCTCTCTAAGATGCCACCGGATGCTCAGACCACCGCCTCTCAGGACAAGAGCTAGCCTGCCTCCCTCTCACCCTCTCCCACACCCCCACCCCCAGCTACTCTACGGTGACTTTGCACTTTGCTCTCTGCCTGCTGGGGTGGGGAGAGCAAAGCCTTCGCCTTGCCCGGGCCTGAGGCCCACCGTCCTTCTGGCTGCAGAAACTCATTGCCAAAGATTCAGCAGGGACACTGAACAAACTGGGGGTGAGAGGACCCCACGGTGAAAAGCCACACTGTGGCTTTGTGACCTTTGCTCCTCATGTTGCCCGGGTCCCATCTCAGGCCAAAGACGAATCAACATTTCCGCTAGGAACTCATGGAAGAGGTGGACGTTTGGTGACTTCAGACTTGATCTGGAACTGTCTTTCTCCACTGGGCCCTGAGCTGGCTGGACCTAAGATAAACCTTCTAGGGATTGTGAGAGGGAGGCTGGGGGTGCCTGTGGGGAGTGGGATCTGAGATCCCGGCCCTCTCTCCCTCCCACTGGCTGCCCAGGCCTCTGACCTTGATTTTCCATGTTCCCTGGGTCCAGGCTCCTTCTTGGGCCCTCAGCATCATGAGAAGTGAGTGTGTAGGGGGAGCAGCACCTGTACCCCACCCCTGGGACCTGCCTCGAGGTGACCTGCCCCCAGCTGGCCTGGCCAGCACTCCTTGCCAGGGGCCCACCCTCCTGACAGAACACACAAGATGGTGCCCTGCCTGGAGCCCAGTGGTCTGTGACGGCTGTGCAGGGGGCAGAGGGGAGAAAGGGACCAGGGGAATGGGCCAGTAATGTGGGGAGGAAGGCATGTTCAAAGCCAAGGCCTGTTCTTTCCTTGTGCTCACAAGGCCAAAGCTGTTCACATCTGTGCTCAACCATCTGCTTCAAATTGAAGTAAAAGCCCCAATGTGTAAAGAAAACACTTGCTTGTGTTGATGGACTCTGTGGGTGACCAGGACTTTGGCTGGTCAGTCAGAGGGAGGAGAGAGGTTGAGAGTCCTTCAGAAATAAACAGTATGTGAATGAGTGTGTATGTGTGTGTGTGTGCATATGTGTAACGGGGTGGGGTGGGGCTTTCGTCATGGCCTTGGCCTAGACCAGTGACCAGGAGGCCAGGTCAGGGACACGTGAGGAGCTTTCTCTGCTTGTACCTCATTTACTCCATACAGTGAGTTTATAAGGTGGAGACTGAATTTTTTATCCTGTTGTACAGACAAGGAACCTGAATACAGAAGGAGACAGGGCAGGTCAGTGACAAAGCCAGGTCTCACACGGTGGCCTCACTCCAAAGCCTGGGCTCTTAACACCTTTCCAGCCCTGTAAGCCAGTTCCTGCCCAAGGTCTTGGCGTGGCTTTGTCCCATCCATGTGCTGCAGTGGGCCTTGAATGGGACAGTAACAGCCCAGCAGGGGTGGTTGGGTTGTGGTTTAGTCGCTCAGACGTGTCCAGTTCTTGTGACCCCATGGGCTCTAGCTCACCAGGCTCCTCTCCCCATGGAACTGCTCCTCTCTCTCTTGCTCCTCTCTCCAGGCAAGAATACTGGAGTGGGTTGCCATTTCCTTCTCCCGGGAACTTCCCAACTCAGGGATCGAACTCCGGTCTCCTGTGCTGCAGGTGGTCTCCCGCATTGCAGGTGGATTGGATTCTTTACCAGCTGAGTCACCAGGGCAGCCCTCGTGGGGGTGGGGGAGGCGTAATAAGAAAAGAACTCTGGAAGGAATGTCAGGGTGGAGGGCTGTAGGAGGGGCAGAGGTCTTGAAGGATGAATAGGAGTTTTCTGAGCAGAGAAATGGAAGAAGAACTTTCTATGCAGAGAAGTCTTCAGCCCTCAGAAGAGATTAGAATCACCTAAGGAGGTTATTAAATATTGACATAAAGTGTTAATGCCAAAGTTCCATCTTCAGAAATTCTGCTATATTGGTCTGGGCACTTGGGACTTTTAAAAGCTCCCCAAGTGATTCCAACATGCAGGCAAGGTTGAGAGTTACTGGATTAAGTGGGGTTAGATCACTGACAAAAAAAGTGATTTAGAATCGCTGATGTGGAATACAGGCTGTGCTAAAAGTGTGGACGTATATGTGTGTGTGTGTGTGTGTGTACAAATAGACGAGCAAATAATTGTGATACCATCAGATGACTGTATGAATGTATACACACATATGAGTGACAAGAAGTTCCACCTTTTTCTTTTCTAGCTTCTCTCCCAATATAGCAGCTTTGATTCTTTTGCGCGCGCACACACACACACACACACACACACTCCTTCTTGAACGCACATGTATGCCCAGATATCCACCGTGTACATCCCCAGGGAAGAAAAATCCATTTCCCATGGATTCACATCTCATTGGCAGCCTTCTCGCAGTATGTGTAAATGACCGTGCGAGAAGACCCTCACCAAAATAAAAGTGATAAAGAGCCGCCTTCCTGGAGCCTTGAGAGCACTTGTCCTGTTTCAGCTAAGAGTGTGGTCACAGGGCCCCTGCAGATTCATTTACACACATACCCTCCGTGCTCCGTCGTTTGCTCTGGGTCCTGGCTCCACACACCAAGGGTGGCTCGGTCACGGAGGGCTTGTACCCAGGTAGGAGGCCATGTGTGTACGCACCATGTCCACGTGTGTACCTCTGGTTCATGATTGGTTCCTGCAGCACGCGTGCTTCTTGCTCTCCAAAGGGCAAAACCACAAAGAAGAGCTCTGGAAGTCGGAGGTTCCCCCCAAGCTCAAGGCTGAGCGTCATCAGGCTCTTCAAAAACAACAGGCTGCGTGCTCCTTCTTGGTTCCGACTTCAGGCGGTCCCAGAAGAGAGGTGTAAGTTCTGGGGAAGGGTTCCACAAGTCCCCGGGCCACTTTCTGGGGTCATAGCATGGCCAGGGCCCCTGTGGATTCCATCTCCCCACACCGTCCTTCCTCCCATCCCCATGGCCCACCACGTGGTCCTGGACCTCCCCAAATCCCTGTCACTTTATGTCCCATTTCTTTTCCTGATTAATCCTCCCACTCATCTCCCCTTCCTCACAAGTCAGTGAGATGCAAGAGCTAGTAAGTCCCAGGGGCAGGGAACTGGGTAGCAGAGCTATGAGCAGGGACTGCCTAGGGAGCAAAGGTGCAGACAGGGCTGCTTTGTGCCCAAGATACGGGGCAGAGAGTTGGGTACTGCTAACTGGGCTGAGCTGGGGCTGTACTGGGGCTTCCCTGGTGGCTCAGACAGTAAAGAATCTGCCTCCAATGCGACAGACCTGCATTTGATCCCTGGATCAGGCAGATCCCCTGGAGAATGGAGTGGCAACCCACTCTGGTATTTTTGCTCAGAGAATCCCATGGACAGAGAAGCCTGGTAGGATATATTCCATGGGGTCACAAAGAGTGACTTTGTGTCCACTCAGTCAGACACAACTGAGTGGCTAACACACAACAACACGATGACGGCTGTACTGGGTGGGGTAGGGTCAGTCGGGGGCCCACTAGGGAGCTAGAGCAAGGGTTACACTTGCCTCCCACCTTGCACTTGGCTTCCCGAGCTACAAAGTGGCTATTGCCAGCAGCCCAAGTGACAAATAACCTAGCCCTCTGGAAGCAAGACTCTGATGTTTCCAAGTGTGTCTTTCAGCAGATTCATGTAGCCACTCTCCTTACTCTCTGCCACCTGCAGGGATGCTTGCTGTTTTCAGGCTCTAGGAGGACAGGGAGGCTGGAGGGGGCCCCACCTGAGCGAGGTGGGGAGGGGCGGGAGCGGCTGGCTTTGCCCTTTGCCCCCAGGATCCTACCTTCTCACAGTCTCCTCTGGCCTCCTGGACCCCAGACAAGCTGTGTCTGCCTCCCTGAAGCCAGGGACCCCAGGAAACCTGGCTTAATAAATAACGACTTTGTTTTGCAAATATTTGGGCACGTGTCTAATCTCCAAATGACACTGTGAATTCCTAGAGGGCAGAGATTAGGTCAGTCACATCTCCAAATCCTTGAAAAGGCTTTGTACAATGTGTATATCGGTTTCTTTGTTGAATGAATGGATAAAATATGAAAAATATGGTAATTCACGCATTTATTTTCTTCCTCCCACAAATAACTACCAAGCAGCTAATTTGTTAAGACCGGAGAGAACAGGGCGCAGGCCTTTACCAAGGACTCAAAGAAGCTCAGGAAGCTTCCCTGGTGGCTCAGATGGTAAGGAATCTGCTGCAGTGCAGGAGACCCCGGTTCAATCCCTAGGTTGGCCCTGGAGAAGGAAATGGCAACACATTGCACTATTCTCGCCTGGGAAATTCCATGGACAGAGGAGCCTAGCGGGCTACAGTCCATGGAGTAGCAAAGAGCAGGACTCGACTGATCGACTAACACTTTCACTTTTAAAGAGGCTCAAAGGGAGAAGCTCCAGAGCAGAGGGGAGCCTAGGCTTGAGGCTTTTTACTCTTTCTGTGGCTGAGGCTTTGCGCACTCCTGCGAAGAGGAGAGCTTCATAGCACTGTGCCTGGTCTGCAGGAGGGGCTAAATAAACGTTTATCAAGGTGTGTGGATGAATGAATTAATGCAGCCCCACCCCCACACCCCTCCTCAGATATCACTAATCAACTGTGGCTCTTTGTCTGGTGGTGGAGGGGGGGTGGTCTGAAGCTGTCCGAGTTCAAGACAGTGCTCCAGGCAGTCACTATTAATCCATTGAAGAGATGTGCTTTCTTGATCATCCCAGTCTTAGGGCCATTCTGGGGTAAACTATGGGTGGGAATCCCTCAGGCCAGCCTCCTGGGGTACCATTGGGATGACATGATGGAGGATATGTTAGGAGGTTGCCTTGCTTATGTCCACGGGGCTATGTGGCCACTCCATGACTGGCCTCCTGTCTCTGATCTGTTCCTTGCTGACCCTTACTCCACTACTGCTAACTGGAGGTGTTGCTAAAGTTCCTCCCCTGGGCCCGTCACCTCTAGGCAAAGTCCAGTCTCCTTAGCGGCCCATAGGACTTGTCACAGATGGTCCCATCCCCTCCTCCAGTAACTCCAGTGTCTCCCTAGACTCAGTGACACCTAGTTTGGTCATCTGGGGATGTGGCTGAATCCCATCCCCAGGTGTTAACAGCCCCTCTTTCACAGCCATGCCTCAGTGCCCTTTCTTCTGGCTGCCCCCAAAACACGATTCTTTCTGGACACTGCTGTTTACTGCTGTGGAAACTGTTCCTTTTTGTTTGTTTGTTTTGGCCGTACCTTGCAGCATGCAGGAACTTAGTTCCCCAACCACGGATTGAACTCACGCTTCCTGAAGTGGAAATGCAGTTTTAACCACTGAACAGCTGGGGAAGTCCCAGAGACAGTGCCTTTTTAATCTAACTTTCTTCTGTATCTAATCCATCAAGACCCCTGATTCTCCAGAGGGAAGTCTAATTCTCTCAACTCCAGAACCTGGGAAAAGTTTTCAATTAGCAATAATCGCGCCTCGGATAAACCTCATTGGCTACGATACTGCCACTGCGCAAAGCTCAACTCCAGAACCTGGGCAGACAGAGAGGCCCTGCTTAACCCAACAGCAATGGCCTGGGTTCACGTCCCCCCATCCTAAGGCTCATCTTTTCCTGTTCATATGTAAATCAGAATACTGCTTTGCTCCATCTATATTGGGAAGCCCATTATTGCTCCAGATCTCTGAGGATTCTCAAAGGGGCTTACATCCCCATGGTTATCTCTTGAGAGTTGATAGTTATTTTTGTTAGTTGCCCCGTTGTGTCCGACTCTTTGTGACCCCCACGGATTGTAGCCTGCCAGGCTCCTCTGTCTGTGGAATTCTCCAGGCAAGAATACTGGAGTGGGTAGCCATGTCCTTCTCCAGGGGATCTTCCCAGGGATCGAACCCAGGTCTCCTGCATTGCAGGCAGATTCTTTACCAACTGAGCCACTAGGGAAACCCGTGGTTCTGTCTCTCCAATCTAATTCTCTCTCTCTCAATCGCTTCCTGTGGCTGATCCCTTCTGTCTACTCTGCTTCAGTTTAAGGAACACAGGCACTTTCCCTTGATCTCCCCAAAACATCACTCACACAAGGCAGTTGTGTATAGAGGAATTATTAATATTTTTCTCTTTCTCCTGATGATTTTTTAAAAAATGTTTACACTCCCAGAAAACCAAACAAGACCTTGCCTATTTCTCCCCAATTTCTTTAGCTGATTGCGTGTATTTTTGACAGGTTCATCATGTTTCCAGCAGTTATAAATATTTTCCCCTCTGGCTTCTCTCTCTGACACCACATTTCTGCTCTGTGACTCACTGAAGTTGTCCCACAACTGGGGCTTGAATCCAGTCTTTTTTCTTCAATTTAACATCTCCCTACCCGACCCCAGGTCACCACCAAATCCCAGCCTGAAAACAGGAGACTATAAAATACGATGCCCAGTGGAAAGGTCATAAGCAAATACGACAGCTGGCTGGGCCTCTCACCCACACTCAGCTGAGCAGGCATCCAGGTCTTGCCTCTGGGAGAAGAGATGCAGGGCCTAGACCAGCCACATTCCTCTCCCTAGGCTCTCCTATAACCGAGGCTTGTCCAGAGGCAGCTGACTGGCAACACTGTGGGGAGGAAGGGACAGGACAGAGCCTGCCCCTGCCCCAAGAGGCAAGTGGAGCCCTGAATTTAGCCGGGTGCCAAGGCTATACCCCAAACCACCTTCAAAGACATCTGGTCCACAGACAACATGCATTCCTCCTCTGGGATTTCATTTCCACCACCAGAAGTTTCTAGAATTTTCCTCTTGCATGCACACATATGCATGTAACTCACCCCCCCCCCTTTTTTTTTTAAGTTTAAATAAAGAACTTAAAATCCTTCCAAGTCCCAGGAAATAAATCACCGTTTTTGAAGAAAATAGAAGAAAGTTTGGTACACATTGGGATAGCTATGTTGACCTTTATTTTCTAAATAAAAATCAGGGTAAGGGGTTTAACAAAAATTTTAGTGCCTCTTCCAGGTGTGAGAGGCAGCCAAGGAAGTCAAATGCTGTAATGTGGGTCAGCCCCAAGATGAACAGGACTAGGATTTTTAAGAACAAAGAGTTCAGTGATCCTCTCCACTGGGAACTGTAGCTAATATTTTGCCATCATAAAGGCTCTGAAAAGTCCTGTGAGGTCCCATCAAAAATTTTTTTGGCTCTACTGAGTCTTTGGTGCTGTGCAGGCTTTTGCAGCGAGTGGGGGCTACTCTTCAGTTGTGCGTGGGCATCTCATTGTGGTGGCTTCTCTTGTTGGGAGCACGGGTTCTAGGGCACGCAGGCTTCAGTAGTTTCAGCGTGTGGGCTCAGTAGTTGTAGCTCCCAGGCTTGGTAGTTGTGGCCCATCGGCTTAGTTGCTCTGTGGCATGTGGGATCTTCCTGGACCAGGGATCAAACACATGTCTCTGTTGGCAGGTGAATTCTTTACCACTGAGCCACCAGGGAGTCCTAAGTTTATTTTTATCGAATGAAATATTCTTTAAATTCTATAGCACATTACAATTTTCACAAATTTTACATACATGATTTCATATAATCCCATAAGAACCCGTTAAAAAATTCAATTTAATTTTTATTTAAAAATAAATAAAAATTTAAGTTTAAAAGGTTTTTAATTTAAAAGTTTAATCCCCAACCCCTATATTACCCTTCCATTTATTTGTTTTTTTTTTTTCTTTTTTGGCGCCTGCATTTAAATTTGAGAACTCAATGTCTCCCAAACTTGTTTGAGCACTACATTAAAAAAAAAAAAATTATTGCCATAAAATATGTATAACATTTATCATTTAAATCATTTGAAGTGCCCTAAATAAGATATGATGTTGTGAAACTGTAACCACTAACTGTATTGCAGATTTTTTCATCATCCCTAAGGAAAACTCTGTACCCATTAAATAATAACTTCCCTCTTCCCACCTCCTCCAACCCCCACCCCTCGTAACTTCTATCCTACTTTCTATCTCTATAAATTTGCCTATTCCAGGTACCTCATTTAAGTGGAATACAATATTTGTCCTTTCTGGTTGGGCCTATTTCAATAAACATAATTTTTCAAAGTCTGTCCATATTGGGAATTCCCTAGTAGTCCAATGGCTGAGACTGCTCTTGCTCTCAATGCAGGGGACCCGGGTTTGATCCCTGATTAAGGAATTAGACCCCGCATGCCACAGTGAAGATCAAAGATCTTACATGTTACATCTAAGACCTGGTGCAGTCAAATAAATAAAAATAAATATTTAAAAACAGATCTACCCATTTTGAGCATGTTCCTATTTATGGCTGTATAATGTTCCACTGTACATGTATTTGTTTCTCCGTTCATCTGCTGATAGAGTACATTTATTCTTTATTTCATTCCCCTCTCACGGGACGAGCTTCCCCCTGCTCTGCCCCCAGTGGCTCAGTGGTAAAGAACCTGCCTTCCATGCAGGAGACACGGGAGATGCAGGTTCAATCCTTGGATTGAGAAGATCCCCTGGAGAAGGAAATGGCAACCCACTCCAGTGTTCTTGCCTGGGAAATCCCATGAACAGAGGAGCCTGGCGGGCTACTGCCCATGGGTTCACAAAGCACTGGACACGACTGATCACTCACACATGCATCTCACTGGGCACCACTGGCAGGGCAAGGTCCATGGAACGCAATCTGGGGACTGCTGGGATCAGGGCCACTAGAATGTTCGGCTTTTGGGTGAGCTAGAATTTGTTTATGCATGTGGTTGCCCCAGGCACTGCCAGAGGGTCTCTGACCAGCTGAGTCTCCAAACTGAAGGCAGAGGCTGCAGCCATGAGAGGACTTAGGAGAGGGGGCTCAGCCGTCAGGGCTCAGCGGGGTACACACTGGAGAGCCTTGTTCTCCAGCCCTCACAGGACGGCAGAGGGGGTGCTGTGGGGACCTGCTGGGATGACTGACAGCTCCGTGCTGGTGACATCTGTCAGGGCGGCCTCCCTTGGCTTTGATGGCAGGACTGGATCGGAGCCAAGCTTGAGGGGAGCAGTTGCCTGAGAGGCCCCAGCCCCCTGTTGGTAGCCTCATAGGTGCACCCTGTCCCGCTCCTCAGGGAGCTTGGACGGACTGTTCCGAACCACTGCCCCTCCCATCAGCACTTCCCACAGGCAGACCTGCTGGGCTCAACTGCCCTTTCCAGTGGGCTTTCTCCTGCGCTCTCCTCTCCCAAGCTCAGGGATGTGGGAAAAGCAAGTGAGGAACCACCCAGAACCAAGTGCCCTGTGACTGAGGGAGAACACGGCCATCTGGGAACCCAGAGGCCTGGGGTCAAGCTTGGCCAGACCCTCAGCTCCCTGAGTGACCCATCTTGAGTACAAGTAGACAGTGGCTCTGTGACCTCCAAGGTTGCTCGTAGCCCATTTCCAACTTGGGCCCCAAACTGCCTGCATGCCTGAGTTCAAGGCTCAGATTACAGCCCACACGGGCTTTCCCACCACATGGAGCCTGAGATCTTGCCTCCTTCTTGCTAGAAAAGCGTTATTTCTCCTCCTGAGGGATTCTTTTGAACCAGGGAATAACTGGAAGGAGCCGATAGCTTCCAGGGTCGTTAATCAAAACAGACACCAACAGAGCATCTTTAGAGAAATTACAAATAAGTGAGTGGCTGTCCTTCTGATCCGAGGAGAGGTCACCTCCCCTGACTCTTGACCTGCCCCTCAGCGAAAGATCCTTTCGCCTTTATCCAGATTCCACATGCCTTGCCTTGGGCCTGTTGGGACACCTCCTTGTCAGCAAGATGGTTGGAGAGACAAGCTCCTCGTGGCTCTGTGGCTTGTCTCTCCAACCATCTTGCTGGCTCGACTGTGGGCTCCTGGAAGGCAGAGAATAGGTCAGTCTGTCACCACATTGCAGGACAGTCCTAGGCCCTGAGGCCTCAATGTACAGCCTGGGTTGGGAGGGCTCTTGGGGTCTCTTTGCCCTGGTGAGGAGCCAAGCGGTGAGCCCCAGGGGCCCTGTCCATTCCACTCCAGCCCAGGATGTCTGGCAGAGCCCTGCAGAGATGCAGGCCAGGGAGGAAGTCTTAACACGGTGAGAATTCTTAGCAGGAAATGAATAATGAGTGGGAGCCGGATGGAACCCACAGGGAAGGGAACTCCGGCAGTAAACTGAGGTTCTGAGTTTGGTTCAGAGGGTTTAAGTGAAGTGGTCACACGCACAGGCCAAGGTGTGGGCTTTCCGTTCCTCCCAGGGCCTGTGTGCCGCTTCCTCCAGGTCCTGGGCCCACTGAGACTCACCCTCTCAGACCTCGAGGCCCCTCCGCACGATCAGAAGCCCACTCTGCAGGGAGCCAGGCCGCTCTCTCCAGTCAGAGCCCACTGGCTTCCGGTGTCTCCTGCTTCCGCTCCCCAGCCTGGTTTCCGCAGTCCATGGATTCAGGAGGCAGCACCATTTCCCAGGCTCCCCCTCGGCTCGTACAGGTGCCAGGGGTCCTGAGGCTGGCTCTCAGCCCTGCTGCTCACTGGCTGCTTGACCCATGGCAAACACCTCCCACTCTCTGAGCCTCAGTTCCTCCATTTGTAAAATACGTGGTTCACGGACATGATGACTGTAGGCCTCTTCCAGTTAGATAATTCTCTGTCCAGAAAATGTCACTCAGCCCCAGGGTGAGCTGAAAATCTGTTTCATTTCTATTTGAAATTCACCATTTTTAGCCTGCCCTGTCCCTCCAGGCATCACCCACAGCAGGAAGGAAGAGGAATTTCATAGCATCTGCTTTTCTCACTCAGGACAGACCTCCGCTGGCCTCTCCCCAGCAATCCCTGTTCCCCCTCCCCACCCTCACCACCCGGCTCCTCACAGGGCTGTGGCCTTCCTCTGGCCCGGCCCTCATCGGGGACTCATTTCCTCCTCCCGGCCTTAGCACTTTTCCGAGGAGCCAACACCAGTCCCAACGTCCTGGAAGTTTCCTCAGAGGCAGGACTGAGATCAGGCCCCACCCGGCAGCTTGGCAAGCTCTGACTTGCTGTTGATGGGACTTAATTAACACAGGGATCCGCTTTCCTCCCGGCCGCCCAGCCCTGGGTGAGAGGCGGCCTCCTTGGAGCTCAAGGACACAGGGCCCTCCATTGTTCTCCGGAGACAGCCAGCTGTCCCATGCAACGGCTTGTCGGGCTCATCAGCTGCTGTCCTCCGGGTTCTCCTTGCTCTCGCGGTTCTTTCCACTTCCCTGCCCGAGGGGCTTGTACAGGTGCCCACCCTCCATGACAGAAGTCCTCTGCCAGGGTTGGGCCAGCTCATCTCCTTCAGGATGTTGGTCCTTAGTTCTCATCAGACTTTGTCTGTCAGCCAGCACACTGGACACAGCCCATCCCTCCTCCCCGTGAAACGCAGCCCGGTCTCCCTGGGTTGCCTCTGGCTACTCCTCCTTAGCCTCCTTTGCTGTTTGGGATGCCCTGGGGTCTGGTCCTCAGTTCCTGCTATCTCCCTGCCTCCCGCCTTCAAGACTGCATGACCTTTGTATGTTGTTGACTTCCTAATGCTTGTCTGCATCCCCGAGATGGCAAGATCACACTCAGAGTGAAGCCAGGTCCTTGCAGTGACCTCCAACGGGCCCATCTGCCCCATTACCTCCCTGACTTCACTGCTTCTCGGACACAACGGACCCTGTTTGTCCCTTGGCCTTGGCATCAGCTGTTTCCTTACCAGGAATGCTCCACTCCTAAATATCCCCATGACTTGTTTCCTCCCCTTCTTCAGTACTTTGATCAAATGCCACCTTCTCAGTGAGGCCTTCCCTGATTGTTCTATTTCAAAGTGAAATAGAACCCTTCCCCAACCCCCCGCACACTCTACTTCCCCTGGCATTTTCTCCGTCTTTCTTCCCTGTTCTGTTTTGCTCCATGCTACATCTTTTAAGTGTATCTGGGGGGTTTTGGTTTCCTTTGTTTTTTATTATCTCCTCCCTCTGAAAGGTAAACTCCACAGAATCAGGAATGTATTTTTGTTTTAGTCACTGTATTCCTGGTGCCTGGCACATAGTAGTTAGTCAACAAATGTTCATTGAATAAATGAGTGGGTATTTCATTAGATGCCCTTGTAAGCATGTCTTCATGTTCTGTGTTTGGGGTTTTTTTTTAAAACTATTATAGAGAAGATCCTGGAACTAGGGTTGTTTTGACAAATGTGCACACAGAGTATCTTTAATTTTCATAAACAACTCTAGATTACTTTCCCAAGAGGCTATAGTAGTTTAAGCCCATTGCCCCGCCTGTGCTGTATGCTTTTACACTTGACTTCATGCCAGTATTCTGGGGGAGGTGAAAATCACCTCATTGTTTTAATTTTCATTTTCCTGACTGATTAGAGAAGAACATCCTTCTTAATTATTTACTTGTGAATTTTCTTGTTTATAAACTTTGCTGTTGTTTTTTTTGTTGTTGTTGAGTGGGGGAGATTTACCTTTTCTAATGAGTTTGCAGAAGGAACCCTCATTTCTTAAAAGAAAATCCCATACAATTCTGATACTTAGGGAAGTGTTGGAGCAATTGTTCTAGAGTGACCATCCTCCTGGTTTGCCACTCCCTGACACACAGCACAGTTCCCCTGTGCAGTTTGGAATTAAAGATGTTTTAACGTTTTTTTTCCTTGTTGATTTTTTTTGTCTCTTCTACAATGTACTTGTGTTAGTTTTTAAAAAGATATTAAAAAAGGATCATAGAAAAATCCTTGTGTTGTAATGCCAAGTGGAAAAAACATTTACAATTAGAATGCACTTTTGACGACAGCTGCATAAAAAGGCTCTCTGTATATAGAAACTCTAGCAGTGAATCAGCCAAAGTGAAAAGGGTGGGATTATGAATGATTTTTCTCTACTATGGGAGACAGGCAAGTGAAGGGAAATGGGGTGGTAGTGACTCCCTAGCGGGGAAGAATAAGCTGTTGAAATCATGGCACTTGGTTTACAGCACTCTGCCCTGGGCCTTGGGAGACATCACTAATCATTGCTTTAGTGGTTCCTCCCAAGCCCAGACTCAGCCTTAGAACCTTTCTCAATGCAAGAGTCCAGGGAGGGACTAGTCATAGATCAGAGCTTGCAGGCAGATTAAACCCGCTTGCCCATCCTTGTCCAGTGCCGTCAGCATCAGCCCTGCAAAGGCGCTCCTGCTGGGGCAGTAACATGCTCCCCCATGTCCTCCTGGTTCCGTCATGGCTGCAGTCTGGTTGGCTGTACCTCTCCAAAAATGCCCTGAAAGAGGTTCCTGGGGTCTTTACAGTTTGCATTGGTTTTCAACCCATCACTGATATCAAGCACCACTTTCTGAAATCTCTTTTCCTCCTGTTCCCTTGGACTCATTGGAACTGCGAGCACTGTCCTCAGCATGGACACTTAGAGGCTTTGCCCACACCCTGGCACATCCCTTGGGCACCACACCTTGGTTGTTCCCACTTTTGAACTGACTCTCTGTTCTGACTTCTGTTCTAATGGCATGCCCCCACCCCCTGCTCAGCTGCGATTTCCAGCCCTGGTACTATGACGGTTGGCCCATCCTCACTGTCCAACCAGACCTCTGGCCCTGCCCTCCTGCTGCCCTGTGCTTGGCTTGCCTCTGATCTGATAGATTACCCAGCAAGTCTCATTGCAGGACACCCAGGAATTTCTCACCAACATTCTTTCTAGACCAGCTTGGGGAGGTGAGTTGATTAGAAAGGATAGGAAGAAATACTGTGTATGTTTTTTTTCTGTTTGGGGAAAAACAGTAAATGATATAGAAAAATGACAGAAATGTATGAAGTGACTGCCAGTAATTCAATCACGTGGAGATAACCACAATGACTGGGCTGGCAAATGCCCTTTCAATCACCTCTCAGTCTCTGTGCCCATTAAGATCTGTGTCTGCAACTGTCTTGAATGAGTTCACGCTGTCATTCGACCTGTGTTTTTCATTCATCCGTCCGTCATGAGCCTTTTCAAGGATGCCACTGATGAGAAACAGGTTTTCCTTTTTCCAAGAACGTAAATTGTATTCCACAGCGTTCTTTTTTTTTTTTTTTACCCCCACCAGCATATCTGCGCATTTGCTTCTTTGGCTGCTGCTGCTGCTAAGTCGCTTCAGTCATGTCCGACTCTGTGTGACCCCATAGACGGCAGCCCACCAGGCTCCCCCCCGTCCCGGGGATTCTCCAGGCAAGAACACTGGAGTGGGTTGCCATTTCCTTCTCCAGTGCATGAAAGTGAAAAATGAAAGTGAAGTCGCTCAGTTGCAGAAACTTTGCTCATGTACCGTTTCCCTCCCATAGTAACAGACCACCCATTTTTGGTTGGGTGTCCACTACAACAAAAACGATACATCCCAGCTCCCCTTGACTGTGTGTGGTCATGCGACTGAGTTCTAGCCAAAAAAGGGGGTGAGCAGAAGAGGAATATGTGAACTTTTTGGATGTGTCCTGTGGCAGTTTTACATGTGTTCACAAATTCTTTCACATTCGTTTCATTAAGGTGAAGCCTAATTCCCACCCCTCCCTTAGATATATGCTATACTTAGGAACTTCTGTCTTTTTTTTCCTGAAAAATTTTAATTGAATGAAAGATTGTTTGAATTCTATAGTGTTTTACAATTTTCAAAAGTTTCTCACACATGATTTCATATAATCACATAATAACCCTTTTTTCCCCTACCCCTATATTGCCCTTCGCCTCTTCTTTTCCCCACTGGTAACCACTAATTTGTTCTCTGCATCTGTGAGTCTGCTTCTTTTTTGTTATATTCATTAGTTTGTTGTATTTTTTAGTTTCTTCATATAAGCAATATCACACAGTATTTATGTCTTTCTGTGTCTGACTTGTTCCACTTAGCAAAATGCCTTCCAAATCCATCTGTGTTGCTGCAAATGGCAAAATTTCATCCTTTTTTTATGGTTGTATGTGTGTCCTATGTGTGTGTGCATATATATGTATATATATATATATATATATATATATATATATATATCACACACATATATATATTGCATTTTAAATTTATTTTATTTTTTGTTATTGAAGTACAATAAAGAATTTTTTTAATTGATTTATAATGTCCCAGTCTCTGCTGTACTGCAAATTGACTCAGTTGTACACTTATAGATGTTCTTTTTTTAATATTCTTTTCCATGTGGTTTATCTCAAGAGACTTTGATATAGTTCCCTGTGCTATATGGTAGGACCTTGTTGTTTATCCATTCTAAATGTAATGATAAGCATCTACCAACCCCAAACTCCCAGTCCCTCTTTCTCCCTCCCCCTCCCCCCCTTGCAACCACAAATCTGATCTCTGTGTTTGTGAGTTTGTTTTGTAGATAGGTTCACTTGTACCATAGTTTAGATTCCACATGTATGTGATATGATATAGTATTTGTCTTTCTGTTTCTGACTTAATTCACTGAGTATGGTACTCTCTGGGTCTGTCCACATTGCTGCAAATGGCATTACTTTGCTCTTTTTTTTTTTTTATGGCTGAGTTCCCTGGTGGCTCAGACAGTAAAGAACCCACCTGCAATGCAGGAAACCTGTGTCCAATCCCTGGGTTGGAAGAATTCCCTGGAGAAGGGAATGGCAACCCACCCCAGTATTCTTGCCTGGAGAATCCCATGGACAGAGGAGCCTGGTGGGCTACAGAGCCTGGGTGGCAAAGAGCTGGACATGACTGAGCAACTATACTTTCACTTTCAACAATCTATTGTATACATGCACCACGCCTTCTTTGTCCATTCATCTGTTGATGGACACTTGGACTGCTTCCATACCTTGGCCACTGTGAGTATTGTTTCTATGAATAATGGGGGGGGGCAGACATCTTTTTGGATTAGTGACTTGCTTCTAAAGGGTAGAATATGGCAGAAGTTGTTGTGTGTGACATGTGAGGTGAGGAGGCAGAGGGCTTCCTCCTTGTTCTCTCTTGTAATAAGCACAATGGGGAAGCCAACTGCCAAGTCATGAGGACAATCAAGAAGCACTATGGGACTTCTGTGGTGGTCCAATAGTTAAGAATCTGCCTGCCAATGCGAGGGACATGAGTTCGATCCCTGGTCCCCACATGCTCAGGGAAGCTAAGCCCGCCCTCTAGAGCGCTCGCATTGCAACAACTTCTGAGCCTGTGCACCCTACAGACAGTGCTCTGTAACAAGAAAAACCACCACAATGAGAACCCTGCGCACCCCAATGGGAGAGTAGCCCCCACTTGCTGCAACCAGAGAACGCCCCTACGCAACGATGAGGACTCAGTATAGCCAAAAATCAATTAAAAAAAGAGAAGCCCTGTGGAGTGGCCCATGTGGCAAGCACCTGAGGCTTCCTGCCAACAGTCATACGCCAGAACCGTTTTGGAAGTGAATCCTCAAGCCTCGGTCTAGCTGGAATTCGGAGGACCTTGGTCTTGGCCAGTGCCTCGACTGCAACTTCTGATCTCCTGACTTGCTGAAACTGAGATAATACATGCTTGTTGCTTTAATTAATTAAGTTCTGGGGTAATTGGCTATGCAGCAACTAAGACACCCTTAAGAGGATGGGCAGGCCTCTGCTTCCCCTTCACCCTCTCTCTAGATGGAAGGTGGGTGTGGGGTGTGCCATCCTGGATCTTTCAGATGAGGACAGTGTGCTAAGGATGGAGGAGCAACAATACAGATGGGGTCCAGGCCTTTGATGTCTTCATAGAGCAAGAGTCAGCATAAGAACTCACTCTTCCATTTGACAGGGAAGTGAATGTCTACCTTAATAATGCCAAATTTCCTGATCAAAGTTGGGCCTTCCTGGTGTGTGGGTACCAGGTGTGTGAAGCTACTGATGGTCTCCATCCTTGGTCCACTGGAGCTATATACTGGGTTGGCCAGAAAGTTCATTCAGATTTTTCCACACAGCTTACGGGAAAAATCTGAACGGACTTTTTCCCCAACCCAATAACTGTTGTCATTTTCCCTGAGTGCCAGGATGGGAATACAATTGAGGAAGCTTTGGATCTCGATCACAGCAGCTGAAATTGATCCTAAAGAAGACTCTGCAAAGTGAGCTGATGCTGAGTTTGACACATGCTTCTCTCCTTGATGGGCTCCCCAGATAGCTCAGCTGGTAAAGAATCCGCCTGCAATGCAGGAGACTCCACTTTGATTCCTGGGTCGGGAAGATCCCCTGGAGAAGGGATAGGCTCTGGTACTCCAGGATACTCCAGTATTCCTGGGCTCCTCTGGTGGCTCAGATGGTAAAGAATCCACTTACAATGCAGGACACCTGGGTTCAATCCCTGGGTTGGGAAGATCCCCTGGAGAAGAGAACCCACTCTAGTATTCTTGCCTGGAGAATTCCATGGACAGAGGAGCCTGGCAGGCTAAAGTCCATGGAGTCGCAAACAGGCGGACACAAATGAGCAACTTTCACTTTCTGTTTGATAAGCCTCCGCTCCCCAAGTGGTCTTGCCCTGACGGGGTCTCTCAGACCTTGGCAGGAGAGAGCCGGCCCCACATCTGCGCATGGGGCCAGCTCGGCAGACAGGAATGTCCTCCCTTCCCCGCCTCAGAGAACCGCTCTCAGGTGATTTTGACTCCTCCTCTCTCCCCACTGACCAGTCTCCACACCCCAACCTGACTTCTCTTCAGGCTCAGCTTTTCTCTTTCCTGCATCCTCCTACTCTTTGTCCTTTGTGTGGCGTCTGTCATCAAGCACTGACTGGGCAAGGTGCTTCATTCTTTTCTCCCGGATGAGAAGGGGGGCTCCCAGCCTGGAGTCTGAACTGGGAAGAGATGTCTCATGGAGTAGTACCATAAGAAGACTCCCTCTTTGGTGACAGGTCAGGAACGCTCACTGTTACCCTCCACTCCCGCATTTTGTAAGCCTGCCTAACATCATGCTTTTTTTTTTTTTTTTCAATATGGCTTCACATTGCTTATTTGATTTAACTCAAACCCTGTGATGTAGGCTGGGTGTCAGTAACCCCTTCTCACTCCAAGGAAGCTCAGGCCCAGGAAGGTGATGAGTCTTGTCTGCCCAGGAGGTCAGTGGTGTCATTAAGACTGGATGAAGGTACTAAATCCAGGAATTCTATGATCTCATCAGGTGTCTTTAAGGTATCAAAGGTTTCAGGCTCCCTTGTTTCATCGTCCTGCCTCCTCCTGCCATAAGGGGATTGGATAGAGATATTGGGTTTAGAGAGCATGGACAAATGGGTACAAATGAACAGCTCTTCCCATTCCTCAGCTTGTGGCAATGCCAACCTTCTTTTGAGCTACCATTAGGGTGAGTCTGGCGCCCTCAAGAGGCCAGGGTGGGAAAATGGGCTGCGTCACCTTCTGGGCTGCTGCTGGTGCTAAGTCGCTTCAGTCGTGTCCGACTCCATGCGACCCCATGGACGCCACTGCCGTGCGACCCCATTGCCGGGATTTTCCAGGCAAGAACACTGGAGTGGGTTGTCATTTCCTTCTCCAATGCATGAAAGTGAAAAGTGAAAGTGAAGTCGCTCAGTCGTGTCGGATTCTTAGCGACACCATGGACTGCAGCCTACCAGGCTCCTCCGTCCATGGGCCGTTCCAAGCAAGAGTACCGGAATGGGTTGCCATTGCCTACTCCGCGCCTTCTGGGAACTTAAGCCTACAGCCATGGGGCTCAGGAAATATGCATCAGATTTTATTATCTAGGTACTTCAGAGAGAAGCTAAAGCGAGGATATGGGGCAAGGCCTGTTCAGGGAAGGCCCCATTGGGTCCTGCTCAAGTACATATCCAGTAGCCAGATGTGCCTAACAAGCAACTTAAACGTGGCCATCCAAATGAAGGGGCTTCCCAGGTGGCGCTAGTGGTAAAGGACCCACCCAGAAGATGCGGATTCAATCCCTTGGGTTGGCAAGATCCCCTGGAAGAAGGAATGGCCACCCACTCCAGTACTCTTTCCTGGAGAATCACCATAGACAGAAGATTTAAAAGTCTTAAATCGTGACTTGATTTTTGTATCTTTAAAATATCATTAATGCATTTTTATATGTTAATATTCTTATTGTCTTTCAGTGAAAACATGCTTAATTTTCATACAGTCAAATTAGAATCTTTTTCTTTATGACTTTGTTTTTGGCATGTTGCTTAAGGAATCCTACCCTGTCTAGAAAATAGACATATTTTCCTATAGCATCTTCTATGATTTAGTTTTGGCACTTATATATATGTTTTTTTTTTAAATTTTTAATTGGAGGATCATTAACTCATTTTAACATCATTAACTCATTGATTACAGGTTGAAGTAATTCTATTTTGCATATCTTGGATTAAGTAAAATTGAAAAAGAATAAAGCCATAGGTCTGGAATCCTTCTTACCTGTGTAGCTTGCTTTCCTACAGGAAGTGCCAGTAACTGCAACCTTTTCTGAGAAGGTTTCATGCTCATGGTTGAAACATGATGTGATACAAAGAGAATGCGAGGAAAAATCTTTTCTCACTGCTGTCGCCGGCAGCCAGTTCCTTTCTTAGAGGCATCAATATTTTCTACTTTTGTTTATCTTTTCTGAGAAATGTTTTATATATACATGCAAATACATATATTCACATATATGTGCATGT
This sequence comes from Ovis canadensis, assembly GCF_042477335.2. NCBI lineage: Eukaryota > Metazoa > Chordata > Mammalia > Artiodactyla > Bovidae > Ovis > Ovis canadensis. The sequence continues at coordinate 57,806,802 of NC_091247.1, forward strand.
ATATATGTGTGTACGTATATATATCTTTGCTTCTTGTTTTATTTCACAAATAATAGCATATTATACATACTGCTCTGTGGCTTGCCCTTCTCCACACTCCCACAATATTTCAGAGTAATCATAATAAACATTTATTAAGCGGTTACCATGAATTGGGTACTGTCCTAAGAACTTGATATCTATTAATTGTCTTAATTTATTTAAACCTCACAATAACCTCATGAGGTAACGTTATTTTTTCAACCCTACACATAATGGAAACCATGCAAACTAAAAAACACTGAGATAGTAGTTTTCATTCATCATGCTATTAAAGATCAAAAAGCTTGCTAACATACCATGTGGGAAAGGGTGTGGGGAAATTGCCAGCCCATAGATTGTTGGCAGGCAATTTAGTAATATCATTCAAAATTATAAAGGCTCATATCTTTGGCCCAGCAATTCCACTTCTAGGAATTTTCCCTGCAGATACACTTCACCAAGGCTGAATGACTTGGGCACAAACTGTTCATATAGCATTGTTTGTAACAGTGAAAGTATGGAAACAGCTTAAATGCACATCAGTAGGGACTGGCTAAATAATTATGATATATTGCCATCCATTGAGTGAAATACTAGGTTGTGATTTTAAAAGTGAGCAAACGTAGCTCCCCTGATGGCTCAGTGGTAAAGAATCCGCCTGCCGGTGCAGGAGACAGGGGTTCCATTACTGATATAGGAAGATCCCACAAGCCGCAGAGCAGCTAAGCCTGTGCACAGCAACTCCTGAACCTGTGTTCTGGAGCCTGGGAGCCTCTGCTACTGAGTCCACGTGCTGCACCTACTGAAGCCTGCACCCCTAGAGCCTGTGCTCTGCAACAAGAGAAGCCACTGCAATGAGAAGCCCATGCACTGCAACTAGGGAAAAGCCCTTGGAGCAACAGAGATCCAGTACAGACCCCCAAAAAGTATAAAAGGCATCAAAGTGGACTCTACTCGTTAAAACAAAAGAGCAAACTCTTTATGCATAGAGGTGGGTTGCTCCCCAAGGAGAGTGTTTTAGTCTGTTGGGGCTGCTACAATAAGATACCACAAACTAGGTAGATTGTAAACAACAGAAATTTATTTCTCACAGTTCTAGAGGCTGAAAAGTTCAAGATCAAGAAGCAGGCAGCTTCACTGTCTGGTGAGAGCCTGCTTACAGTAGGTGCCTGTTTTTCCCCTGTGTTCTCACAAGGCAGAAGGGACTAGAGAGCTCTCTGGGCCCCTTTCATAATGGCACTAATCCCATTCATGAGGGCTTCACCCTCATGACCTAATCACCTCCCAAAGGCCTCACCTTGAAATACCTTGGCACTGGGGATCAAGTGTCAATAATTACATTCACAGAGAGGAAGGGCACAAACATTCAGTCTGTGGCAGGGGGGCAAGGCAGTGCAACATAACGGTTAAAAATCCATCTATGATGCAGGCTCCTAGGTTTTCATTCTGGCTCTGGTGCTTATCAACTGTGCAGACTTAGACTATCACTTTACTTCTCTTCACCTCTGGTCTGAAAAGTGAAGATTGTAATAACAACTTGTGATACCCTCAGCCAACTCAAAGATAAGTGATGATTCAAGTTGTTCAGTTGCTCAGTTATGTCTGACTCTTTGTGACCCCATGGACTGCAGTACGCCAGGCTTCCCTATCCTTCACTATTTCCTGGAGTTTGCTCAAACTCACATCCATTGAGTTGGTAATGTCATCCAACAATCTCATCCTCTGTCCTCCCCTTCTCCTCCTGCCTTCAATTTTTCCCAGTATCAGGGTCTTTTCAGCTCTTCCCTTCAGGTGGCCAAAGTATTGGAGCTTCAGCTTCAGCATCAGTCCTTCTAATGAATATTCAGTGTTGATTTCCTTGTTCTCCAAGGGACTCTCAAGAGTCTTCTCCAGCACAGTAGTTCAAAGGCATCAATTCTTTGGTGCTTAGCTTTTTTTTTTTGGTCCAACTCTCACATCAGTACATGACTGCTGGAAAAACCATAGCTGTGACTTTATGGACCTTTGTCAACAGAGTAATGCCTCTGCTTTTTAATACGCTGTCTAAGTTTGTCACAGATGAATAAGTACTTACATTTATATGCCACTGGGATTTTGTGGGTGTTTGTTACACAGCATGATTGCAGTAGCGGCTAACTGATACAAGCACACGGTGGGTGCTCATTAAATATGCTTAGTAGGAAACCAAGCAAGCCCTTTCCTCAGAATGGGGAACTTCACAATTTACCTGAAGAGTGGCTCCACATAAGACCCAAAGAGAAAGCTCGCAGTGAATATCCAAAGTATCACCAAGGCACCAAAGGTCTTATTTACTCAACAAGCTGTGTTTTGAGTACTAGCCACTCTGGAAGCTAAGGTATATACAAATAGAGTAAGGATTGGCCCTTGTTCTCAGAGCTCACAATCTCTGGAAGGAAAGATTTGCAAACAAGTAATTATAAGGGAAAGAGCACTTGCTATAACAAAAGTGTGGACAAAGAATGCAAAAGAGAGTAAAAGCACCTTAGACCAAGGTGGGTGGGAGGGTGGTGGTGGCAGAGGCGGCTTAGGAAGAGGATGGTGCCTGGTAAGGAGGAAAGGGATTTAAAGCTGCAAAGGTAAACTGAATCTAGGGTGGGAAGGAACTTGAGGGCTCTGGAAGAGCATCTGAGTGCCATTCTTAGGGTCTGAGAGAAGGTGGTAGGCTCTGGGGCAGAGTAGGGCCATGTTCAGGTTTGTGTTTTGGGGGCGATAACTCTGGAGTAGATGTGAAGGGGCACCCCTGGATGTGGGGTGCTTACATCTTCCTCCCTGTTGCAGTTGGAACTGACTGGGGACAACTTCTGGGGACTGGATTGATCTGGGGCCATGTAACCTCACGTGAGGAAAGGGGAGGAATGCAGGGGTTGATAACCAGAAAAAGTCCCTTCTTCCAACTCCCCTGCTAGGAACTGTACCCGATAGGAAGGTATTTGGCTGCAAGGAGCAGGAAGGCTGGTTATAGAGGTTTACACACACAGGGGGTCTTTTTCTCATAATGAGAAATCAGGAGAAAGAAATCAGAAATCAGCTATAACATTGCTGTTGTAGCTCAACAACTCTGAGGTTTCTTCTGACCTTAATTATTTATTTAATTGATTTACAATGCTTCAGGTATACTGTAAAGTGACTCAGTTAAATATATGGTTACATCTTTTTCATATTCTTTTCCAATATAGGTTTTTATAAGATACTGAATATAGTTCCCTGTGCTATACAGTAGGTCCTTGCTGTTTATTCATTTTTATATACAGCAGTGTGTAACTGTTAACTGCATATTCCCAACTACCCCTCGCTGCTCCCTTTCCCCTTTGGTAACCATAAGCTTGTTCTCTAAGTCTATGAGTCTGTTTCCGTTTTGTATATAAGTTCATCTGTATCATTTTTTGAGTCCACATTTAAGTGACATCATATGATGTCTTTCTCTGTCTGACTGACTTAGTTCACTTAGAATGTCCATCCATGTTGCTGCACGTGGCATTATTTCATTCTTTTTTATGGTTGAGTAATATTCTCTTGTATACGTATTCTCATATATACCATATCTTCTTTATCCATTCACCTGTCGATGCACACTTAATTTGCTTCCATATCTTGGCTATTGTGAATAGTGCTGCTATGAACACTGGGATGCATGTATCTTTCCAAGTTAGCCTTTTCCTTTTTTTCTGTATATTTGCCCAGGAATGGGATTACTGGATCATATGGTGACTCTGTTTTTAGTTTTTTTTTCAAGGAACCACCATACTGTTCTCCATAATGGCTGCACCAACTTACTTTCCCACCAACAGTGGAGGAGAGTTTCTTCTGGCCTTTTCTTGGTGGTCTTAGATGACTGGTATAGCACCATTTCCTTCTCCAGGGAATCTTCCCGACCCAGGGATCAAACCGGGGTCTCCTCCATTGCAGGTGGATTCTTTACCTACTGAGCCACCAAGGAAACACCCTAGGTATCATGCCCACATTCAAAACAAACCAGAGACAGAGAGATGAAAAGAGAGAGGCCACACCAGCTGAATCTGTCCCCTTTTATTAGGAAAGCAGAAGCTCCTGGACTTGACACTGTGAAATCCACTGTGTCCCCCTACTTCTACTCCAGAGACTCGCTGCAGTGGGTCCCAGGTTGCCCCTATCTCCCCTTAGAGGGGCTCTTGGAAGTAGATCCAGCTGCTGTGTGGCTGGTGCTAAGTGGCGCAGGGAGGGCTCCCTGGGTCACCTGACGCAGGCGCTGAACACCCTGTGGGCCTTTTCCAAGCCGAGCTGGTGCAGAGGGCCTGGGGCCTGCTGCCACTCAGAGTCCAGTTTCCTAGGAGCAGAGAGTTCTAGTAGCAATATGCTCTAGGGGCCGTATTGTCCATATAACTCTATGGCTTGTCTCCTTTCCTGGAGAGGCCATTGCGCCCTTATGCTGGAGTGAGGGGCCCTCCAAAGTCCAACTTGGTGGCTGTATCAGCCAGGAGAGGATGAGTTAGGTTGTGGTAACAAATGCGCTTAAAAGTGTAATGGCTTAGGGACTTGCTTTGAGGTCTGGGGGTTAAAACTCTGCACTGCCAATGCAGGAGGCATGGGTTCTATCCCTGGTCGGGAACTAAGATCTCACATGCTACAAGGCTCAGCCAAAAACAAAGAAAAAGATACATTAAAAAAAAGTGTAATGGCTTATAATGGCTTAAACACAAAGATTTATTTTGTTCATTCTAAATGTCCATCATGAATCCATTCAGAGTTCTGTTCTATTTCTCCCCACTCTGGGATGCAAGTAAATCCAACCAGTCCCTAAAGGAGATCAGCTCTGAGCATGCATTGAAAGGACTGATGTTGAAGCTGAAACTCCAATACTCTGGCCACCTGATGCGAAGAGCTGACTCATTTGAAAAGACACTGATGGTGGGAAAGATTGAAGGCAGGAAGAGAAGGGGATGATAGAGGATGGGATGGTTGGATGGCATCACCAACTCGATGGACATGAGTTTGAGCAAACTCCGGGAATTGGTGATGGACAGGGAGGCCTGGTGCGCTGCAGTCCATGGGGTCGCAAAGAGTCGGACATGACTGAGTGACTGAACTGAACTGAACTGAACTGGGTGCAGGCTAATGAATGGCCACCATTTTGAACTTGCTGGTTGCTGGAACAGAGGGAGAGGAAAGATCTGGAGGGTCCTGAATTAGCATTTGAATGCTTTGACTTGGGAGAGACTCATATAATTTTTACTCACAACTCACTGGCCGGGACCAGTCACATAAGTCAGTTCAGTCGCTCAGTCGTGTCCGACTCTTTGCGACCCCATGGACTGCAGCATGCCAGGCTTCCCTGTCCTTCACCAACTCCAGGAGCTTGCTCAAACTCATGTCCATCGAGTTTCCTTTAGGATTGATTTCCTTTAGGATTGACTGGTTGGATCTCCTTGCAGTCCAAGGGACTCTCAAGAGTCTTCTCCAACACCACAGTTCGAAAGCATCAATTCTTTGGCATTCCGCTTTCTTTACGGTCCAACTCTCACATCCGTACATGACTACTGGAAAAACCATAGCTTTGACTAGATGGACCTTTGTTGGCAAAATAATGTCTCTGCTTTTTAATATGCTGTCTAGGTTGGTCATAGTTTTTCTTCCAAGGAGCATCTTTTAATTTCATGGTTGCAGTCACCATCGGCAGTGATGGCCCCACCCAACTACAGAGGGACCCCCTGAGGTGTGAGCCTACCCCATGCCTGAAAGAGAGAGTGGAAATGGCCAGTGAACAACATTCATGATCAACATAGTAATTTGGGGAAAGTTGTCTAATTTCTCCAAGCTTTCTTTACTTCGTCTAAAAATGGAGCTCCGAAGGCAGAAACTGTGCATGTGCTCAGTCGCTCAATCATGTCCAGCTCTTTGCGACCCCATGGACCATAGCCTGCCCAGCTCCTCTGTCCACGTGATTTTCCAGGCAAGAATAGTGGAATGGATTGCCATTTCCTTGTCCAGGGCATCTTCCCCACCCAGGAACTGAACCCGTGTCTCCACAGACTAAGATTGTTAAGTGTCAGTTCAAGTCACCAAATGAGTTCTGTTCAGCTCAGATGCAGCCCTGAACATCACACATGTGAGAGGGGGACCAAAGAGCAGAGACTGTGGAGGATAGGCGGAAAGCCTCCACGCACAGATACGCAGGCTGAAAGCCTCCACGCACAGATACCCAGGCTGTGTCCACAACAGATCGCTATGCTCAGGGTGCGAGTGACCCCTGGAAGGCCCCTGACTATGAAGGGTCCTCAGGGATCTCTTTCTGGCCATGAGACACAATCCCCCCTCCCCCCGCCCAGTGTCACAGCCCCTGGGGATGGGGATCAGACCTCTCTTCCTCAGATGGGCACCCAGCCTGCAGCTCACAATCTCCTGGGACCCCAAGATGCTGGGGCTGGGACTGGCAGGAGCCTGAGATGGAGCCACACCAGCTCCTTTTCACAGGTGAGGGCACTGAGGCCCAGTGAGGGTGAGTGAGTTGTATAGACACACACAGCCAGCGAGGGGAAGAGACTGAATGATTTCAGACTAAGGTGGAGGTGCTTGGGGGCAGGTTTAAAAGCAGGGATTGGACAAGGCTCCCCGCCCCCGCCCCCGCCCGGGGTACAGCCTGGACTAGCCCCTCAGTCACGGGGAGCCCTCCCCACCCCCATGAAATGAGAGAGGTTTCCAGCTCATAATTTCTTCCTCCAGGCAACGTGGGAGGGGTGGGGGGCGGTGAAGCAGTGGATCACGCAGGCAGTCCGGCCCTCGCCTCCCGCCATCAGAGCCCCACACCAGGGCGGGGGAGAGGGCTGGGGGGGCGGGGGAGAGGGCTGGGGGGGCGGGGGAGAGGGCTGGGGGGGCGGGGGAGAGGGCTGGGGGGGCGGGGGAGAGGGCTGGGGGGGCGGGGGAGGGGACTGGGGGGAGGCTCGGCGGCCCCACATGGGCGCCCTCTGCCCCCCAGGGACCCCCGCGGGCGCCCCAGCCCTGTGTGGGCTGCTTTGACTCTGCGCCGGGAGCCGAGCTTAGGCAAACCACGCCGCACTGGACGCCATTCAAGCTTTTACAGGCCCTCAAATTGGGGCTGGAGCCGGAGAGGAAATACTAAAATCCTGTGTACACAACTTCTGTCTGTGCGCGCCGGGCCCAGGCGCGGGACACATTTGCACTGTTTTAAGGGTTCCACGCCTTTCCCCCTGCTTTGAACAGGGAGTGGCTGGTGTGTAGCCTAAAACCTAGACTGCTAGGCATGGACCTGGGGAGGGGTCTGCAGGGTGGAGGTAGGGCTGGGGCGGGGGCGAAGAGGGGCGGAAGGGAATGGGGAACTGAGCTGCTTCTCCTACTCTTGCATTCAGGCCCACAAAGCTGGGCTCAGAATCCCAGGATCTATGAGCCACAGAAACCATGGCCCAGGACCCTTCTCTGGCAGCGGAAAGAGCCGGTGGCTTAGAAGGTCCCTAGAACCAGGCGGGTGGGGGAGGGAGGAGGAGATATGAGCTAAGTGTTCTGAGCAGGATTGTGGAGCCAGGCTCATTACTTTGCTGCTCTGTGACTGTGACCACCTTTCCCCATCTGTAAAATGGGTGCAGTCATGGTATGGTGATAGTACCTCTGAGATTTCCCGTGAAGGTTAAAGCTACGATGTAGAAGATAGGGACACAGCTCAGAGTCTGGAGCATCGTATGTGCGGCCCAAATAGCTGTTGCTATTATTTATATGCTGTAACAGTCAGGCACTTGCTAAGTGCTGCACACAGTTGAATTTATTTCATGCTCACAGTAGCTGTCATACTTGAACAGCATTTTAGGTGAGAAACTAGAACACCAAGGAACCCAATGACTCACCCAAGGTCACACAGCTAGTGATTGGCTGGGTTGGGACTTGAACCCAGGCAGTCTGGTTCAGAGTCTTAGGTGCTTTGCTGCCCTCCTGACGTGCTGGTCAGCTGTATGTGCCCATGGCGTCCTCAGCCTGATACGTAGCTCCCCACGCTTGCCCCCTGCCCGCCTTCCCTGTTTCATCCTTGACAAACGCCATCGAACATTCCCCACCACCACACATTCTCCTGATTCTGAACCCGGGCCCCTCCTCCCACCTGTCCGCCTGGGCTCAGCCCCTCTTCTAGCCCAAGGCTCTGTCTGCTGACCGTCAGTGCGTTAGGTCCTCCCGGGCCCTCCCCACCAGGGTACCCCAACACTCTCCTCAACTTCAGGTCTCCCATCGCCTTGGCCTTGGGTCACCTTGAGCTGTGGATGTGTTCATCTCCCCCATTCTGGTCCCTCATCAAAACCCCTGCAGGTCTGACCCAGTCTCTTGTGCAGACAGGGTTCCCCATTTGGGGGAATTGAATTTTCACTGATGGTAAATCTGGGCTGCTGGGAGATGTCACATTGGTGACCTCCGAGAGGGAAACAGAAAAGGGCCCCGAGCCAGCTTGCTCGGAGGAGATGGAGGACAGGTGGGCGCCAACTGCCTGTAGCTGCCATCGGTCGCCAACCCAGGAAACAGGACAGTGAGAGTGTGGCCTGGGCTCCCCTGCCCACCCCTGCCTTCAATTTCCCTAATTGTCCTGTCATCAGGGCCTCCCAGGAGCCCTGCTCAGCCTCAGTGAAGGACAGACACCTCACAGGGTCTGAGCTTCTTCTGACGGGGCTGCCCCAAACAAGCCGCATACAGTGGGCATCTGATCTCCAGGCCCATCCGTGCTCCACGTGACGCCAACCGCAGCTTGCGCTATGCCAGCCTGTGCCTGCACAGTGCGCCTTCTAGACCTCTGCTAGGCGTCTAGAACCCCCGCCATCCTGCTTCCCCCCACAGCCCAAACCCCCAGGCCCACGTTCAAGAGACTCAACTCTGTTGTGGAGATCACGCGGCCTTTGGAATCCGAAGCGGTCTGGGTTTCAGTGCAGTTCCATGAGGTCTTGGCAAGTCGCTTTGTCTCTCCTGTGTCAATTTCCCCACAGGGCGATGGTCTCTATCTCATTTCTTTGAGATTAAGTGACATGAGGTGTCTGAGCGGGCCTGGCATACTATGGGAGTGGAATTGATGGTGGGGATAAGAGGAGTCACACGGTTGTGGTGACCTGGATCCTCCAGAGAGTCTGGAAGCTGGCCTGAGTGGAGACCCAGTGACCCGGTCCAGGGGATGAGACAGCTTCTCTGAAAGGGGGATGGATGCTGGATAGCACATCTCCTCCATACAGCTGTGAGGACGGGGGGCCTCCTTGAGGTGAGCTGCCAGTCCTGCAGGCTGAGGCAGGAACAGTCTGCATGGCATGGCAGTGCCCTCTGCTGGCCAGGCTGGGCTGGCACCGGTTGCTCCTCTGTACAGAGAGTGACTGTAACACTTGCCACCTGCAGGGCCTCCAAACCCTGGACTGGGCAGGCGGGCCAGACCCTGGCTTGGAAGGGACCCTGGTAGGTGTGAAACCCATTTCCACTTTACAAATGAGAAAACTGAGGGTCGGCGAAGTGAGGTAAATTGCTGTTGAATGGCTGAGCCAGACCTGCCCTGCAGTGGTCTTGTTCTGTTGGTGGTTCAGTAATAGAATTCTCATCTCCCACCCTGCAGTGCTCTTCCACCTACTCCAGGAACAATCATTTTATGTAAATATCACAGGACTCAAACGCTGGAAATAGTGCCCTTCCCTATTTCGTTAAAATCAAATTAGACCTTGGGTGGGGGAAAGATAAATGAGGAGGTTGAAATTAACATATACACATTACTGTATATAAAACAGATAGCCAACAAGGACTTACTGTATAGCACAAGGAACTATACTCAATATTTTGTAATTACCTATAAGCAAAAAGAGGGACTCCCCAGGTGGCCCAGTGGTAAAGATTCGGCTGCAGTGCAGGAGGCTCAGGTTTGATCCCTTGGTCGGGAAGATCCCTTGGAGAAGGAAATGGCAACCCGCCCCAGTATTCTTGCATGGTGAATTCCATGCACAGAGGAGCCTGGTGGGCTACAACCTATCTGATCGCAAAGAGTCGGACACAACTTAGTGACTGGACACACACACGCACATAAGCAAAAGGTCTCGGAGAAAGAATATATACATAAGAACATATATATATATATATATATATATATATATATATATATATATATGTATATTGCGACCCCATGGACTGTAGACCCTCAGGCTCCTCTGTCCATGGGATTCTCCAAGCAAGAGTACTGGAGTCGGTGGCCATTTCCTCCTCCAGGGGATCTTCCCAAACCTAGGGACTGAACTCGGGTCTCCTCCACTGCAGGCAGATTCTTTACCACCAGAGACACCAGACTGTAAATCAGCTCTACTTCAATTAAAAAAGAAAAATTAAGTTAGACCTGACTTCACCTTGCCAGGGCTGAAGAAGCATTCACTGTTACTTGGCTTTGGAGGTGGGGTTCCTCCTCCCTAGGCCCGTGCAAGCACCCAGGAGCCTAACGGGATATAAGAAAAAAGGGGAGGGGGAGGCAAGGGAAATATTTAGTGTGTCGGGGCCACTGTGAGAGCTTCACATCTAAGCCTTCAGGAGTTTCTGCTGCTTCCTCACCAAGATCAGCAGCCCCAGGGCCTGGACCCACACCCACGTGTGCCCCGGACGTCCCACGCAGCTTACCCTTGCCACCTGAGGCTCTGTCCCTTCTGGTGGGCACTGCTACTCTGGACCACCACTCTCCCCAAACCACCTCTTTCTCCTCTCCCCAAACCCCTAGACCACTTCCCTTAAATTGTTCAAGATCCTGAAAATAAAAGCAGGAAAGGTAGGTTGAATACGGGGAGGAAAACAGATTAAGAACAAAGGGTAAATGATTATCTCGGTAAAAGCTCCTGCCCCTCTAAACTCTGCCGAGCAGCAACTTGTGCCTGTGGGAAAATGCTATGTACTTGGAGCGACCTTTTTGCTGCAGCTGAAGCCAACAAGACATGGCTCCATGGACTGTAGCCCACCAGGTTCCCAGGTCCATGGAATTCTCCAGGCAAGAATACTGGAGTGGGTTGCCATTTCCTTCTCCAGGGGATCTTCCTTACCCAGGGTTGAACCCGGGTCTTCTGGACGGCAGAAGATTTTTGAGAGTCCCTTAGACTGCAAGGAAATCAAACCAGTCAATCCTAAAGGAAATCAGTCCTGAATATTCACTGGAAGGACTGATGCTGAAGCTGAAGCGCCAATACTTGGGCCACCTGATGCGAAGAACTGACTCATTGGAAAAGACTGATGCTGGTGAAGATTGAAGGCAGGAGGAGAAGGGGACGACAGAGGATGAGATGGTTGGATGGCATCACCAACACTATGGACACGAGTTTCAGCAAGCTCCAGGAGTTGGTGAACTACAGGGAAGACTGCCATGCTGCAGTTCATGGGGTCGCAGAGTCAGGCACGATTGAGGGACTGAACTGAACTTCTGCATTGCAAAACTTTTCCATTTGTGCCACCAGGGAAGCGGGTGATCAGGTTGATTCAATCCAACTGAAGAAGCCTGGGGGAGGGAGGGACTTCCCTGGTGGACCAGTGGGTAAGACTCCATGCTCCCAATGTAGGGGACCTGGGTTCTATCCCTGGTTAGGGAACCACATGCTGCAACTAAAAAGCCCACATGCTACAACTAAGACCTGGCAGAGCCAAATAAATACTAAAAAAGAAGAAGAAGCTTGATGGAGGAGTCATGAGGAATGGAACATGTTAACTCATGTTCCAACTAAGCCAATAAAAGTGAAAAAAGAGGTTATGGAAAACTGGGTAAAGGGTTAAATGCCTAGGGAGCTGAGGTTGCAAAGCCATTTCTATCTGAAAGGGATGAACTTGAGGACCTCTACTTGTCATCTCAGGGCTTCCCTTGTGGCTCAGGAGGTAAAGAAGCCACCTGCAATGTGGGTTCGATCCCTGGGTCAGGAAGATCCCCTGGAGAAGGAAGCGGCAACCCACTCCAGTATTCTTGCCTAGAGAATTCCATAGACAGAGGAGCCTGGCAGGCTACAGTGCATGGGGTCACAAAGAATTGGACATGACTGACTGACTAATACTTGTCATCTCAAAATATACAAAGAGCCTGGAGGATCCAAACTGCAGCCGTTTGGACTCTGTAGCTTCTAGATCCACAATTCTGTCTTGAAGTTCTGACCAAAAAACATCCACCACTTGGCCATACACTATCAGCCATGTAACCAGTCCCCTGAGGGTGGTGCCCCTGGCCTGCTGGAAACAGTGCATTGGATTCTTCAAGGGCCCTTTTCCAACCTGGGAAAGTTTAGGTTTAAACATGAAGATGATAAGATAAAGTAAACCCTAAGGATCAAACTATTAAGTTTAGGAGTAACACTTGTATTTATTGTAGCCCATGAGACTCCTCTGTCCATGGGATTTCCCAGGCAAGAATACTGGCGTAGGTTGCTGTTTCCTTCTCCAGGGGATCTTCCCAACATAGGGTTGAAATCCGTGTCTCCTGCATTGCAGATTCCTAACCACTGAGCCACCAGGGAAGCCCAACCCTTGTATCGTGGTTTCTTTAAAGTATTATAATAGTTAAGCGATTCTCGCACATTGAAGACTGATAGATTAGCCTGTTGCATTTTAAATATGTAATGGTATCTAGACTTTTGAGTTTCAGTTGGAAAGGGAAAGAAAATTTGATTCCATTTTTGTGAATATTATGAGATTTTAAAAAAGCTGGTGCTTCACTGTATTAATACATCTTATTTCTTAGGCTTATAAGAATTTGTTACTTGGAGATGTTTTGCTTTGTTAGAGAACCAAAGCAGAACTGATTTCTCTAGGCAAGAATAATGGAGCAAGTAGCCATTCTCTTCTCCATGGGATCTTCCAGACCCAGGGATCAAACCCGGGTCTCCCACACTTCAAGCAGATTCTTTGTCATCTGAGCCACTAGGGAAGCACCATGACAATTTATTACTTGGAGATATTTTGCTTTGTTAGGCCACCAAAGTGTTTACAAAGAAAATACAATATATTAAATTTATGAATGCAGTTCAAAGTGTTTAGGGGAATTTAATTAAGTTTGCAAATGAATTTTCAAAAGAGCTTAGTGTCCTCAAGTTAACAGATCATTAATCAAATAGAATTGAAAGACACTAGACTCATGTTGCCATATTTATAAACAGAATAACAAGATTTGTAAACTGAACATAACAGCTTGAGGATAACTAGGTAATTTCTATGTTATGAAGGGAATATTAATTTAAAATCTAAGTAGTCCTTTGTGGTCTACTGTCAGACTTAAAAAAATAATTCACAGAGATGGCTATTAATGCTAATAGCTAATATTTATGGAGCACTTTAGGCAGATGATCTCATTCCATCTTCTATTCCAGATGTTGTTGCTGTTAAGTCACTCAGTCCTGTCCAACTCTTCACGATCCTAAGGACTGCAGCACTCCAGGCTTCCCCGTCCTTCACCGTCTCCCGGAGTTTACTCAAACTCTTGTCTATTGAGTTGGTGACACTATCTGTCATCCCCTTCTCCTTCTGCCCTCAATCTTTCCTAGCATCAGGGTCTTTTCCATTGAGTTGGCTCTTCACATTGGGTGGCCTAAGTATTGGAGCTTCAGTTATAGCATCAGTCCTTCCAATGAATATTCAGGGTTGATTTCCTTTAGGATAGACTGGTTTGATCTCCTTGCTGTCCAAGGGACTCTCTAGAGTCTTTTCCAGCATCACAGTTCAAAAGCACGAGACCGTGGGAGGTCAGGAACTTGCTCAAAGCCACACATCTAGGAGGTTGTACAGGTTGGACTTGAGTTGCTTCTTCCAGAGGCTACACTGTTAAGCACAGTGCTGGATGATCTCTGGGGCCTGGGTTTCCAGGGTCTGCACTGAGGTTCCTGGGGAATGGCTCACACTTCACTAACTTTTATACCAGTGAATGAGCGCTTGTCTGCACCCTCACCTGCCCCACTGCCTTGGTGCTCAGCACAAATGTTTTTTTTAACATCTATTAATTTTTTTATACGTTTACTTCAAGTCCAATTTTCCCTTCAAATGTATGTCTTCAGGATTCTTTTTTAAAGATATTGAGATATAGTTGATGAACAGCATTCTTGCCTTGAGAACCTAGTAACAGTATGAAAAGGCAAAAGATATGACACTGAAAGATGAATCCCCAGGTCAGTAGGTGTCTAGTATGCTATTGGAGAAGAGCAGAGAAATAGCTCCAGAAGGAATGAAGAGGCTGAGCCAAAGCCTAAATGATACCCAGTTGTAGATGTGTCTGGTGGTGAAAGTAAAGTCCAGTGTTGTAAAGAACAATATGGCATAGGAACCTGGAATATTAGGTCCACGAATCAAGGTTAACTGGAACAGGAGATGGCAAGAGTAAACATCAACGTTTTCCAAATTAGTGAACTAAAATGGATAGGAATGGGTGAATTTAATTCAGGTGATCATTGTGTCTACTACTGTGGGCAAGAATCCCTTAGAAGAAATGGAGTAGCCACCATAGTCAACATAAGAGTACAAAATGCAGTACTTGGGTGCAGCCTTAAATGTGACAGAATGATCTCAGTTCATTCCCAAGGCAAAACATTCAACATCAGAATAATCCAAGTCTATGCCCCAACCACTGATGCTGAAGAAACTGAAGTTGAATGGTTCTACGAAGACCTACAAGACCTTCTAGAACTAACACCAAAAAAAAAAAAAAAAAAGATATCATTTTCATCATAGGAAACTGGAATGCAAAAGTAGCAAGTCAAAAGATACCTGGAGTAATAGGAAAATTTGGCCTTCAAGTACAAAATAAGCAGGGCAAAGTCTAACAGGGTTTTGGGAAGAGAACACACGGGTCACAGCAAACACCCTCCTCCAACAACACAAGAGAAGATTCTACACATGGACATCACCAGATGGTCAATACTGAAATCAGATCGATTATATTCTTTGCAGCCAAAGATGGAGAAGCTCTATACAGTCAGCAAAAACAAGACAGGAAGCTGACTGTGGCTCAGATCTTGAATTTCTTATTGCAAAATTCAGACTTAATTTGAAGAAAGTAGGGAAAACTGCTTGGTCATTCAGGTATGACCTAAATCAAATTCCTTATGATTATACAGTGGAAGTGACAAATAAATTCAAGGGATGAGAACTGATAGAGTGCCAGAAGAACTAGGGATGGAAGTTTGTAACTTTGTATAGGAGGCTGTGATCAAAACCATCCCCAAGAAAAAGAAAGGCAAAATGGTTGTCTGAGGAGCCCTTTCAAATAGCTGAGAAAAGAAGAGAAGTGAAAGGCAAAGGAGAAAAGGAAAGATAGACCCATCTGAACACAGAGTTCCAAAGAATAGTAAAGAGAGGTAAGAAAGCCTTAAGTGATCAATGCAAAGAAATAGAGGAAACAATAGAATGGGAAAGACTAGAGATCACTTCAAGAAAATTAGAGATACCAAGGGAATGTTTCATGCAAAGAGGGGCACAATAAAAGACAGAAACGGTATGGACCTAACAGAAGCAGAAGATATTAAGAAGTGGCAAGAATACACAGAAGAACTATATTAAAAAAGGTCTTAATGACCCAGATAACCATGGTGGTGTGATCACTCACCTAAAGACAGACATCCTAGAGTGTCAAGTCAAGTGGGCCTTAGGAAGCATTACTACGAACAAAGCTAGTGGAGGTGATGGAATTCCAGTTGTTATTTCAAATCCTAAAAGATGATGCTGTGAAATTGCTGCACTCAATATGCCAACAAATTTGGAAAACTCAGTAGTGGCCACAGGACTGGAAAATGCCAGTTTCCATTCCGATCCGAAAGAAGAGTAATGCCAAAGAATGCTCAGATCACTGTACAATTGCACTCATTTCACATGCTAGAAGGTTAATGCTCAAAATCCTTCAAGCTAGGCTTCAACAGTATGTGAACTGAGAACTTTCAGATGTTCAAGCTGGTTTTAGAAAAGGCAGAGGAACCAGAGGTCAAACTGCCAACATCCATTGGGTCACAGAAAAAGCAAGAGAACTCCAGAAAAACATCTACTTCTGCTTCATTGACTATGTTAAAGACTTCGACTGTGTAGATCACAACACACTATGGAAAATTCTTAAGTAGACAGGAATACCAGACCACTTTATCTGTCTCCTGAGAAACCAGGACAAGAAGCAACAGTTAGAACCAGACATGGAACAATGGACTGGTTCAAAATTGGGAAAGGAGTATGTCAAGGCTGTATATTGTCACCCTGCTTATTTAAATTATATGCAGAGTACATCATGGGAAATGCCAGGCTGGATGAAACTCAGCTGGAATCAAGATTGCTGAGAGAAATATCAACAATCTCAGATATGCAGATGACACCATCCATATGGCAGAAAGTGAAGAGGAACTGAAGAGCCTCTTGATGAAGGCGAAAGAGGAGAGTGAAAAAGCTGGCTTAAAACTCAACATTCAGAAAACTAAGATCATGGCATCCAGTCCCATCGCTTCACCGCAAATAGATGGGAAAACGATGGAAATAGTGACAGACTTTATTTTCTTGGGCTCCAAATTCACTGTGGATGGTGACTGCAGCCACGAAATTAAAAGATACTTGCTCCTTGGAAAAAAGCTATGACAAGACTTGACAGCGTATTAAAAAACAGAGACATCACTTGGCTGACAAAGGTCTGTATAGTCAAAGCTATGGTTTTTCCAGTAGTCATGTACAGATGTGAGAATTGGACCAAAAAGAGGGCTGAGCGCCGAATAATTGATGCTTTTGAACTGTGGTGCTAGAGAAGACTCTGGAGAGTCCCTTGGACTGCAAGGAGATTAAACCAGTCCATCCTAAAGCAAATCAACCCTGAATATCAATTTGAAAGATTGATGCTGAAGCTAAAGTTTCAATACTTTGGCCACCTGATGCAAAGAGGGACTCATTGGAAAAGACCCTGTTGCTGGGAAAGATTGAAGGCAGGAGGAGAAAAGGAAGGCAGAGGATGAGATGGTTGGATGGCATCCAGTCCAACTTGTCCACTGCAGTGGACAAGAGTTTGACCAAACTCCAGGAGATGGTGAAGGACAGGGAAACCTGGTGTGCCGCAGTCCATAGGATCGCAGAGTCGGACAGCACTGACTGAACAACAACCACGGCGCTGAACCCCTGCGCCCATGCTGTGCTCTGCAGCAGGAAGCCTGTACAGCACAACTGGAGAGGAGCCCACACACAGCAACGAAGACCCAGGGCAACCAAACACAAAATTTTTTTAACAAACACATAAATTAATTTAAAAATTTTGCCTAAAATAAGAAATGATGATATTAACATAACAGTATTGTTTTTTTTCTTCTTTATACACAATGAGCATCCATGTACTTTAAATTTTTTTAAATTAATTAATGTATTTGACTGTGCTAGGTCTTAGCTGGGGCATGCCAGATATTCTGTCTTCCTTGTGGCATGCTAGATCTTTAGTTGCAGCCTGCAAACTCTTAGTTGTGGCATGCGGGATCTAGTTTCCCAACCAGGGATTGAACCCAGGCCCCCTGCATGGGGAGCTAGCCGCTAGACCACGAGGGAAGTCCCTTCAGGATTGTTTCTAGGTGACAGAAAATTCAGGTGGGATTGGTGATTGAATTAGAAGAGAAATTAACGTTGCCCGGAGATGGAGGCAGCGACTAGCGGAACCTGGTTTCTAATATTTTGCGGACAGAGTGAGCGTGTCCAAGAAAGTATGGTGATGGCTGCCTCCTGCTGTCAGGGTGTCACGATCACTGTCACTCAGAAGTTTAAATATGGGTTGTATTGGGCTTCCCTCATAGCTCAGTTGGTAAAGAATCTGCCTGCAATGCAGGAGATCCAGGTTTGATTTCTGGGTTGGGAAGATCCCCTGGAGAAGGAAATGGCAACCAACTCCAGTATTCTTGCCTGGGAAATCCCATGGATAGAGGAGCCTGGCAGGCTAAAGTCCATGAAGTCCCAAGAGTCGGACATGACTTAGGAACTAAATCAATCAATCATGGATGCTGAGGTGCAAAGAGGTGGGCTATGCTGGGTCACGTGCATTGGCTCCTGATTGCTTGTCTAGACCGTCATCTCCACTGCAGGGTCTGGAAATCCAAAAACCGTAGTCCCTGACTCTCCTGCCTTTCTACCTGTGAGGTTCTGGTGATGATGGGAGGCAATGGAGGGAAACTGGAGGGGGAAGATGGGAAAAGCCTTTTGTGGGGTGGGGGAGGGGGCTACTGGGAGCAGCTCTGCAGGGAGCAGTGGTGGTGGTTCTTGTAACACTGTTGCTCTTTGCTTCCTGCAGGCATGAATCTGTAAGTAGCTTTAACCTCCACTTTGTTCCTATAGCAATCCAACCCCTTTATCACTAACGCTTTGTGTTCAAGCCTCTCTGTTTAAAATATTTCCAGTGCTTTCCATTTTGCCCATTGGACTGACAAAGGTCTCATTCTGTTCTTTGCTTTTTATGCTCAGCTCTTTGATTTGAAGTTAGATCCATCTTGTAGCATCTACAGCAGGTCCGGTTGCCTCTAACTGCTATGTGGTACTTCGTGGGGTGTACATGGGCTACGCTGGACCCATCTGCTCCTCCAGGGTGGACACCTAGATTGCATCCACCAACATGCTATGATACATATTTTTACACGTTTCCTTTTTAGACCTGTGTGAGAATTTATCAGCAATTTAATTATGTACCCAGGATTGAAATTGCTTTGTCATAGGTCAAAGGTCTCTGCTACTTTTGGCTAAGCATTATAAGATCATGATCTTGAGTAGCACACTTCCCTATTAGATAATATTAGATAATGCTACAAATGTTGCTGTTTAGTTGCTAAGTCATGTCTGACTCTTTTGTGACCCCATGGACTGTAGCCCACCAGGCTCCTCTGTCCATGGAATTTCCCAGGCAAGAATACTGGAATGGGTTGCCGTTCCCTTCTCCAGGGGATCGTCCCGATCCAGGGATTGAACCCAGGTTTCTTGCATTGGAGGCAGATTCTTTACCATCGGAGCCACCAGGAATTTGTTACCTGCGAGATGTTGCCTATCAGTTGCCTAAACTGAGTCGTTTAGTGGAAGAGCCCTAGAATTTTCTGCATTTGGAGTCTGAGATCCAGGCTAGCTGGGGAGGAGGCAATGTCCTGCAGGAGACGGACAGGCTAGGCTGTGGCTCTGAAGACTTGAGGGGGAGGCCCCACTGCAGACCTGGGTGTGGGAGAAAAGAGAGCCAGGGTGACCTGTGAGAGTGGATGATTTCTCAGGAAGAGATTACAATCGAAGGGGAAAAGAAGAGATCAAGAGCAGAGACTTGGAGGGGGGAAGGTGAACCCAAGAAGAAGTGGTCAGAGATAGAGCAGGAAGGAGTGAAGTAACTTCAGCTGAAGAGGAGGCCTGACCCGCACAGGAAAGGGGCCAACCAGGAAGGAGGGAAGTAACCTCAGCTGAAGAGGAGGCCTGACCTGCACAGGAAAGGGGCGGACTCCCTGCTCTGGAAGCCCTGTGCTCTGAGAGCTGCCATACACCATATAGACACAAGGTGGCGAGGTGGCGCTGTGGTCCATTCTAACAGCCACTCCTTTTAGTGTTGGGATTTTCTCCCTACTGCGCTTCCAAGGTGGTGCAGTGGTAAAGAATCCGCCTGCCAAGGCAGGAGACACAGGTTCAAGCCCTGGATTGAGAAGATCCCCTGGAGAAGGAAAATGGAAACCCATTCCAGTACTCTTACCTGAAAAATTCCATGGACAGAGGAGCCTGGGAGGCTACCATCCATGGTGTCACAAAGAGTCGGACGCAACTGAGCAAGCACCCACAATTTCTTCCAGGCTACAGTCCGTGGAGTCGCAAACCATTGGACGTGACTGAGCGACTATCACTTTCAGAGGGAAATTAATTTGTGTTGCCCTCCCCACAACCCTCCCTCCCCATGCCCTCTTTTTTTGTTGTTCAGTTGCTCAGCACGCCAGGCTTCCCTGTCCATCACCAGTTCCCGGAGCTTGCTCAAACTCGTGTCCATCAAATCGGTGATGCCATCCAAACATCTCATCCTCTGTTGTCCCCTTCTCCTGCCTTCAGTCATTCCCAGCATCAGGGTCTTTTCCAGTGAGTCAGTTCGTTGCATCAGGGGGCCAAAGTATTGGAGCTTCAGATTCAGCATCAGTCCTTCCAGTGAATATTCAGGACTGATTTCCTTTAGGATTGACTGCTGGATCTCCTTGCAGGACAAGGAACTCTCAAGAGTCTTCTCCAACACCACCGTTCAAAAGCATCCATTCTTTGGCGCTCAGCCTTCTTTATGGTCCAATTCTCACATCCATACATGACAACTGGAAAAACCATAGCTTTGACTAGACAGACCTTTGCCATCAATGTTTCTGCTTTTTAATATGCTGTCTAGGTTGGTCATAGCTTTTCTTCTAAGGAGCATGCGTCTTTTAATTTCATGACTACAGTCACCATCTACAGTGATTTTGGAGCCCAAGAAAATAAAGTCTGTCACTGTTTCCGTTGTTTCCCCATCTATTTGCCATGAAATGATGGGACCAGATTCCATGATTTTAGTTTTTTGAGTGTTGAGTTTTAAGCCAGATTTTTCACTCTCCTCTTTCACTGTCATCAAGAGACTCTTCAGTTTCTCTTCGCATTCTGCCATTGGGGTGGTGTCATCTGCATATCTGAAGTTATTGATATTTCTCCCAGCAATCTTGATTCCAGCTTATGCTTCATCCAGACTGACATTTCGCATGATGTATTCTGCATAGAAGTTAAATAAGCAGGGTGACAATATGCAGCCTTGACATACTCCTTTTCCAATTTGGAACCAGTCCATTGTTCCATGTCCGGTTTTAATTGTTGGTTCTTGACCTGCACACAGGTTTCTCAGGAGGCAGGTAAAGTGGTCTGGTATTCCCATCTATTTAAGAATTTTCCACAGTGTGTTGTGATCCACACAGTCTAAAGTCTTTAGCATAATCAATGAAGCAGAGCTAGATGTTTTTCTGAAGTTCTCTTGCTTTTTCTATGATCCAATGGATGTTGGCAATTTGATCTCTGGCTCCTCTGCCTTTTCTAAATCCAGCCTGAACATCTTTAAAAGATGAGAAACCCAGAAAAGGATGTAGTTTGTCCCAAAGCATACAGGGGTGTCATGCATGTCATGTACAAGGGGTACAGCAGGGCCAAGCTACTCACCAGGCCCAGCTCTCCAGCACCACCTACTTTTCAGTCTTATCAGCAGTGAAATCACCTTTCTTGGTTTTTCTCATCCTTTCTGTTTCGGGGTTCCCCACCCAACCCACCTCCATTATCCTTCCACCTGCAGCCAGCCTCTAAGATAATGTTTCAGTATAAACTGAAGGAGGTTAGACACACCACGAATACCCTCTGGTGGTTCCATCTTACCCTGATATTCATCTTACCCTGGCCTACAGGGCTTCCTGCCTCTGCAAGCTCGACCCTGAGTCTATCTATGCTTGCCTTTTGGGTTTGCCCTGATAAAGCTGGTTGTGTGGTGCCACCTCCATCAGCCCGTTTGCTCTGTTTCCCGGCTCTTCCCCTCTCCCCCACCGAGCCTTTGGTCTCAGGCTGACTCCCTGGGCATCCCCTACATTCTCCACAATGCCCTCTCCTCTGCTCTATGCCTGTGTCGTCATGCTCAGGTCTTTAACATTTCCTTCCCCTCTAACAGCGGGGTGGGAGGCCAGGGTCCATTCTGTCCGCAGCCTGCCCATCAGGGTCCAGTCATGGTTCTAGGAAGGCTGTTGCACTAACAGTGACTGCTGGCAAAGCAGAGATAACTGGCACCAGGTGTCACAGGACAGGATCGTCAGGGGCTAGCCAAGTACTAAGTACTAAGTACTAAATACTGAGTACTAAGATACAGCCAAGAGCATCTGTTTGGAACGGATGAGCAGAGCATCAGCTGTTTTCAGCATTTGACCAAATAGTGTTCAGTACAGAACAGTCTGCCAGAATGGTTAGCCAGAGCCACAAAATCAAGTCGGCAGCAGGACCCCTCACTGTTGGTCTCACTTTTGTATTCTAGGAGCTGATATATTTCAGTGTGTGTGTAAAAAAAAAAAAACAACACTGAAACTTTGTTTCAATTCCAAGTTTTGGAGAATTTGGGGCTGCACCTGGAGCAGGTAGGCGTCAACATGGCCTTTGTTCTGACTTGGCCAGACCCTCTCCCAGAGATGGAGACAGCAGACCCTGGACCCAGATGATGACAATAATGTGAAAGCATGCCACTGCTTGTGGACATACCGACTTTGGTCTGTTGGCCCATAGGATCAACACTTCAAAATATTCCCCTCTCCTTCTCTCATACAGCAAGGCTGGGAACTTTCCTGGTGGTCCAGTGGTTAAGAATCTGGCTTCCAATGCAGGAGATGCAGGTTTGATCCCTGGTCAGGGAACTAAGATCCCACATGCCTCCGCAAAATTAAGCCGGAATGCCACAACTAGTGAAATCCCACACACTGCAGCCAAGACCCAGTGCAGCATCACCCCTCCCTCTGCCACCAAAAAAAAAAATAAAAGTATCAATGGGTGTTAACAGAAGTTTTAGATTTCCTCAGTGCATAAGCCAGACAGATGCAGGGTTACTGCAATACAAGTTTGTTATGCAAAGGTCATACACAGAGACTTCAAAAAGGCTAAGGAAATAAAAAAAGATCTAAATTAGCTTTCCTTCTATTTCATATCTTAAGGCTAAATGATATTTAACATTGTTTTTTATTTTTCCAGAAGTATCTAAAATTGGACAACAGAGATCAGATAGTCCTTGTTTCTACAGGAAGTTTTGACATTTGACAAACAGAAACAAGTCTGTGGTTTTTAAATCTGGCTCCCTGCTCCAGGCCAGAAACTCCTCAGTTGTCAGCTGAATTCTGCCAACTTCCTGAAGAGAAAGGATTCTTTCTAGTTGGAGAGACGCTAAATCAATGTTCAGTATAGGATGTGAACAGGGGGTGGGGTGGGCAGAGGAAAGGGAAGACAGGAAGAAAATCAGGACTAGCTCTTTATAGAGGTTTGGGGAAAATTCTGGAAAGACTTTGAAGCAGCTGCAGGCTGAGGTGCAAGGGTCAGGAGAACCCTTTCTGAAAGTTACTCCGAATGTCTTGGCATCAATACATTGTTTGTGTGTGCGTATGCTTAGTCACTCAGTTGTATCCAACTCTTTGCAAGCCCATGGACTCTGGCCCGCCAGGCTCCTCTGTCCATGGAATTTTCCAGGTAAGCTACTGGAGCCAGTTGCCATTTCCTATTCCAGGGGATCTTCCCAACCCAGCGATCGAACCCAAATCTCTTGCATCTTCTACACTGGCAGGCAGACTCTTAATCACTGCACCACCTAGGACGCCCCATAAATACTTTTTAAAAAACAAAAAATAGGTCACTAGGAATAAGTATATAAAACAATGAGTATGGTGATTATACTGTTTAAAGTCAAAATCAGGATATTTGACCTGCTAATTGGACAGTGTAATTGGAACTGAGACTGACCACCCCTTCCAGATGTGGGGCTCCAGGCCGGCATGCATGCATGAACTGGAAATGCTTGGCTGTAGAGCAAAAGGTCGACCAGATGGTTTCCTGTTCCTGATTAGGCTTCCAGATCATGCATGGTGGTGGTGTTGAGAGCAGGAGAGGTTAGTAAGAGGACAGAGGTCTGTCCTTCTGACTGCTCCTCAGCTCACCCCTCAGGACCACAGTGCACACTGTGTCCCTAAATTTAGGTCAAATTTGCTAAGAAAAGTGACATAAATGAGCCATAGGCAAGACAGGGAGGAAAAGACCACTGCTGGGACATTCCTCTCAATCTTTTGTTTTGGGACAAGACTTTTGGTTTACACTGGAGTCTACAGTTTTGCTTGTTTGGAGTATGTGTATGCGTGTATGATCTGAATCTCACTCACTCTTTATACTGGAAGAGGAAGCAGCTCCAGGACAAGACCTGAGTCAGAAGGCAGTTTTTTTTTTTTTTTGGCCGCCCCTCATGACTTGTGGGATTTTAGTTCCCTGATCAGGGATTGAGCCTGGGCCCCAGCAGTAAAAGCACTGAGCCCTAACCACTGGACAAACAGGGAATTCCTGTGTCCACCGTTATTTTAAAGACTGCCCAGTTCAAAATGCGTCGCATCTTTCGCAATTTTCTTTTTTGTATGTATTTATTCATTTCTCTGCCTCCAGTCTTACCTGGGACATGCCAGATCATCCTGATGTCATGAAGGACCTTTCATGGCAGTGCAGGGACTCTCTAGCTGTGGTGTGCGGACTCAGTAATTGCTGCTTGCTGGTTTAGTTGCCCCGTGGCATGTGGGATCTTAGTTCCCCAACCAGGAATCAAACCCAAGTCCCCTGCCTTCCAAGGCAGATTCTTAACCACCGGACCACTGGAAGTCCTTATCATCTTTTAAAAATTATCTTTATCGAGTAAACCATGTATAGTTTTTTTTTTTTTAAAGAGAAATGTGTAGGTAAAATAGAGATGTATTATCTTGGTTTCCAATTTCCATACAATAAACTCACTAAGACTTCCTTGACTGCAAACCTTTGATTCAGGAATTCCTGTTAAGAGTCAGAAACCCCAACCCACATTGCAATACATACCTCTCGGCGGGTCTTTGAAAAGATAAGGTACACAGATTAAACTTCTATTTTAGAAACTTCTGCAATAAATTGGTTTTCAAAAACATATGGACATGATACAGCCATTAAACAGACTTAATAAGCTTTCACACATTCTTCAAAATATCATTTAAATTGTTAGGATAATTATGTAAAGAAAAAGTGATATTATAGAACTCATGTCCAGCTGTTTGATGTTCAAAAATCAACATATGAGGACTTCCCTGGTGGTCCAGTAGAAAAGAATCTGCTTACCAATGCAGGGGACACGGGTTCAATTCCTGATCTGGGAAGATTCCACATGCCACAGGACAGCTAACCTTGGCTCCACAACTACTGAGCCCATGCTCCAAAACAAGAGCAGCCACCACAGTGAGAAGTCTGAGCATCACAACAAAGAGCAGCCCTTGCTCACCGCAGCTAGAGAAAGTTTGAGAACAGCAACAAAGACCCAGCATAGCCAAAAATAGATATTTTGAAAAAATCAATAGGCAAGACAGAGATAACTGTTGGTAGAAAGGAAAGTTACTTTTAGTTAGAGTGCCAGCTGTCTGGGGAGAGGCTGGACTCAATGCCACGCTCCAAACCATCTCCAAAGGTTATGCTCAGCCCTGAAAGTTTTTAAAGGGAAAAAGGGAAAGTAATCTCAGTTAATCACTGAGAAAGGGGGTCAGAGTCCTCGCCATCCCCCACGGTGTGTAGCCTTGTCGACTTCTGATTTTTCTTTAGGTGCTCTCTTGTTCGCACAGTCTGTTCTCAAGATTTCTGCTTCTTTGATCAACAGAAAGAACCAACACGTTAGGCAAGGTATCGTGTGATCAAAAGATCTGAAAGATGTGTGAGGGCTTGAGGTGAGAAGAGCATGGGTGGAGCCTGGTTTAAAGTTAGTGCCAAGGAATCTCCTGCAGAGAACTCTTTCCTGCCCAAAGCGCTTACTGTGACTGCATTTATTGCATTAATCACCTGTATTTCCCTTCTTCTTAGCATAAAAGACTTCCTTAACCCAGCTTATAGACCCAAGAGTTCACCGTTAACAATCTTAAACCATCTGCTGACTGTCTTCAAATTCCATCAAAGATATCAAATAAAATCAAACATATTTGGACTTCTCTGTGGCCACCTGACAGAGCAGGGGACATCAGTTCAATTCCTGGTTTGGGAAGATTCCACGTGCCTCAGAACAACTAAGCCCGTGCCCAGCAACTACTGAGCCTGTGCTCTAGAGCCCTCGTGTTGCAACTGCTGAAGCCCATGTGCCTAGAACTCCACAAGAGAAGCCACCGCAGTGAAAAGCCTCAGCATCACAACAAGGAGTAGCCCTCGCTAGCTGTAGCTAGAGAAAGCCCGTGTGCAGCCATGAAGATCCAGTGCAGCCATAAGAAAGAAAGAAAAATCTTAAAACATCAAACATGTTTATTTAATGCCTACAATAGGCAAGGTCTTCTTGTGGGTGCTATGGTTTAGTCGCTAAGTCATGTTCGACTCTTGCAACCCCATGGACTATAACTTGCCAGGCTCTTCTGCCCATGGGATTCTCCAGGCAAGAATACTGGAGTGGGTTGCCATTTCCTTCTCCAGGGAATCTTCCCAACCCAGGAATCGAACCCGGGTCTATTGTATTGCAGGCAGATTCTTTACTGACTGAGCTATGAGGGAAGCCCATTGAGCTATGTGGGTGCTATAGATGGAATAAAATATAAAATTCTGTCACTAAAGAGTTTATAACTTAGTTCCAGATGTACTCTCAAATTCTCATTGCTTTAGGACTGATAGTCAATTTCTTCCCACCCCAAATGAGTCATCCTGAGAGGATATCTGGATATGTTATAGGTAACAAAATGAAACTACTTTTGAGTTTGACTTTAGTCATTAATTGGTCTTATCTGCACATTCTATCTCTGCTAATTTGTTACCATCTGGTAGTTTAGAGAGGTATTTCATATCAAGGACCTAACCAACATTTTGCGGGCTTCCCAGATGGCTCAGAGGTAAAAAGAATCTGCCTTCAAATGCAGGAGACTTGGGTTCCATCCCTGGGTTGGGAAGATCCCCTGGGGAAGGAAATGGCAACCCACTCCAGTATTCTTGCCTGAGAAATTCCATGGACAGAGGAACCTGGCAGGCTACAGTCCATGGGGTTGCAAAAAGAGTCAGACAGGACTTAGCAGACTAAACAACAAACCAATATTTTAAATGAACTCATTGTCTTTACTGTTTGTTTTGGCCATGCCTCAAGGCTTGCAGGATCTTAGTTTCCAACCAAGGGTTGAACTACCACCCTTGGCAGTGAAAGTTCCGAGTCCTAATCACTGGACTGCCAGGGAATTCCCTCTTTGTCTTTAAAACCAATTTTCTTGAAACTGAATTTATTCGGTAAATATATACATTTATAAATTATATATGTGTGTGTGTGTTGGTTGTAGGTAAATACAAATAAATTCCCTGTTCTGTGAACACAAAAACAGGCTAGAATGGCCTTGGGATGTAGGAAAGAAGAGAAACAGACTGAGAAATTTGGGTCAGGGTGTCTGGCCTCCAGGGAAGGGCAAGGAGTGCATTGTGTCCTCAGTCCCTTCCCCTGGTGGTCTGTGCTTTAGTTTAAGAGCTGAGCATGTGGTCCGTCTTGAGGGTCAGCACCTGGGAAGCAGGTGTTGGTCCCACAGGCAGCTATCCAGGGACCTTCATTTGTTGTTGTTTGGTCACTAAGTTGTGTCTGACTCTGCGATCCCATATACTGCAGCTTGCCAGGCTTCTCTGTCCTTTACCATCACCCAGAGTTTGCTCAAACTCATGTCCATTGAGTCGGTGATGCCATCCAACAATCTCATTCTCTGTTGCCCCCTTCTCCTCCTGCCTTCAGTCTTTCCCAGCATCAGGGTCTTTTCCAATGAGTCGGCTCTTTTCATCAAGTGGTCAAAGTATTGGAGCTTCAGCTTCAGCATTAGTCCTTCCAATGAATATTCAGGGTTGATTTCCTTTAGGATTGACTGGTTTGATCTCCTAGTAGTCCAAAGGACTCTTTAAGAAGTCCGTGGCTTGTCAGGAACCGGGCTGCACGCAGGAGGTGAGCGGAGGGTGACTGAGTGAAGCTTCGCCTGTACTTATGGCTGCTCCCCATCTCTTGCATCCCCCGGATCCATAGAAAACCTGCCTTCCACAGAATCAGCCCCTGGTGCCTAAAGGGTTGGGGACCACTGATTTAGAGCACGTACTGCCTGCTAGAAATGAAAAGTTGAGAGGCATAGGCCCAGGGCTGACATTCGCTGAAATGAAAGCTGGAAAGTGCTGGACAGACTGCTTCCCAACGCTTGTGCAAGGCAGGGGCACAGGAGACCACACACACCCATGAGGTGGTGCACACAACCCTGGGAAAGCTGTCCAAGTGTTAGGCCCTAGCTGCTTCTTGTCTTCTTAAATAAACATCTGGGCTGCTTTAGTTTCCCAGGTGGCTCAGAGGTAAAGAATCCACTCGCCATTGCAGGAGACACAGGAGATGCGGGTTCAATCCCTGGGTTGGGAAGATTCCCTGGAGAAATGGCAACCCACTCCAGTATTCTTGCCTGGAGAATTCCATGGATAGAGGAGCCTGGTGGCTACAGTCCATGGGGTCTTCTCTAAGTAGCCCCTGAGGATGAGAGGGTGGAGACGTGTGGTGCAGGCCTGGACTGATCTGAATCACAGGACAGGTGCTGACCATCTTCCTGAGTCTCAATATTCAAAGCTAAGTCTCACCATTAAATATATACATACATATATTTTGTGTGTGTTTGTGGCTGTTGCTGGGTCTTTGCAGTATCGCAAGCTTTTCTCTGGCTGAGGTGAGTTGGGGCTACCCCACAGTTGCAGTGCTCAGGCTTCTCATTGCAGTAGCTTCGCTTATGGGCTCTAGGCATGTGGGTTTCAGTAGTTGCAGTGCCCTGGGCTCTAGAGTGCAGACTCAATAGTTGTGGCACACGGGCTTAGTTGCTCCAAGGCATGTGGCATCTTCCTGGACCCGGGATCAAGCCTATGTGTCTTTCATTGGCAGGTGCATTCTTAACCATGGAGCCACCAAGGAAGCCCCTGAGTCTCACCATTTAACAGGTGAGATGTGTCTTAAAGAGCAGAAAGCAAAATCCATAGAAAAATTTTAAGACGAGACATAAAATCAGAGAAATGCTATTTTGCTACTTGGGCCCTTCTGAGCTTGGCCGCAGGACCCTGGAGATCTCAGGGACTTGTTCAGGGCTATGATCCAGCTCTTTGCCCTGCCCAGGCTGAGGAGCTGGCAAATGTGGGAGCCACTGGACTTGGCTGGGGGTCAGAGCTGCACCACGGCTATGGGTGACATGAGAATTGCAGGGGGAGGGGGCAGCAGTACCTAGGGAGCTGGAGAAGAGAGAGACACAGGGGTAGCAGGAGGTCCCTTCATTCCCTCTCTACTGTCCCTACAGTGAGGTCCTGCCTGGCAGCAGCATCCAAGAAGGACATTTTACTACACTTATAAACTTCTTTCCTTAAAAAAAAAACACTCAAATTAACTAGCTCATAAGAGTTCCTCAAAAGCTTTTATTCTTTTTTTTGACCGGCACACTGCCTGGTACACACTGCCAAGTAGGCATTCAAAACAAAAAAAAAATTTCTTTTTTAAATAGGCAATTTATAACACTGGGAAGACTTCATTTCAGTGTTTCTGAAAACATTCCTAGAAAGAGTTTACTCCTCTATGACTCCAGAGAACAGAGGTTTTGTCCTAATTTTTATAAGCCACCTCAGAGAAGACAGTGGAAAGTGTTTGGAAGGACAAGTTAAAAACTCCTGGAAATCTAAGAGTTGTCCTAATTGCAGGGAAGATTGTGGCTTCTGCCACCCAGGGCAGCTTTGCAGTACTCAGAGGACACAGAGAGTGTCTCAGTGTCCCTCCCTAACCAGCGACCTCCAGGATATTTCTCCTGCTTGCTTCCTCTAAGACTTCTGGCAGAAGGCAGATCAAGAGAGAGGGACCATGAATTCTCCAAGTGGCCCAGGCCTCACGCACTAGCTTGGCCCAACCAGTGGTTTAACTACCGAGCATGTCACCCTGAAAGTGCGTCCGACATTCGTCCCACCAAACAGACTAACAGAGAACCAGAATCAGGCATTCGAGACTGTCATCAAAGGAGTCACCTCCCTTCTTCCACTTAATGACCTGGGATTCTGTGTGCAGTAGACAGGAACAGAGCTTTTATAAATTAAATAACTTCCTTACTATACAATAAAATATCATGACATACAATTCTCTTTGGAAAGTCTTTCCCATTCTCAAAATTAACTTACAAAATTTTGTGCAAAAACACTGGCCTCAAATAAATAGGGGGAGAAAGTGGGAAAAGCAGAACTTTTGTGGTTGCTTTTGTTTTTTAAATTAAAAATTAAAAAACACTGGCTGCACTTCAAAGTACTTGCAGGATGAGATTCATCCAGAAGGCTGTGAAAAACAGCCCTCTGGGTCAGAGCTGCATTTGTTTCTTTTTTGGCTGTGCCTCACAGTATGCGGGATCTTAGTTCCCAGAATGGGGATTGAACCTGGGCCCCCAGCATTGGAAGCACGGAGTCTTAACCACTGGATGGCCAGGGAAGTCCCCCGGAGCTGCATTTTCAAGTGAGGTTTTTTGGGTTCAAAATTCACTATGGATGCCTCCGCTGAGATCTCTCACCACACCCTCTCGGACCAGCTTCAGAAGGAAACTGGTCTCTGTGGTCACATTGTGCATGGTCTGAAAGTTCATGGCAGCCATGCAGAGATTGTCGAAGTAGTGCAAAGGGGTTCTGGGTTGGTTGAGGGCGTAGCTAAAGCCCGCCAAACTGACTTCATCGCACAGATGTGTGGCTAAGACGACAGCAATGACACCAATCGTGGGGACATTCTGCAAAGGAGAAGAGACAAAGAGAAAAGGTCTTAGCATAGGTCACTGCTTTCCAGGTTCGCTACATGCTATGCAAAGTAATGCAAATATGTACTCAGGAATGCAACTTTATATATCACACCATTTTACATATCACCCAATTCTAAAGTCTGACCTGCCCTCAAAGTCAGGAATCTGGACTCTAAAACATGGTCTGTGATATGGATTCTTTTTTCTTTTCTAAAGTATTTGTTTATTTATTTGGCTGCACTAGGTCTTAGTTGCAGCATGTAGGATCTAGTTCCCCGACCAGGGATTGAACCTGGGTCCCCTGCATTAGGAGCATGGAGTCTTAACCACTGGACCCCCAAGGAAGTCCCGATGTAAATTCTTTGAACATATCTGTGAAAGGCAGCCTGGTGGGTCCTTTAAGCACCAAGCTAAAAGGTATTCTTTCTAAAACCTTCACCCACCAGCCGTACAAAGGATGACCATAATGGCGAATCAAACTCATGTCCTCTCTCACATGCAAAAGTCCACATGGGCTGCTCTGGGATAAGCAGCCATAGCCCTTCTTGGGACATGGATTTTGGAGCCCACCTTGTCCTGACTGGCTCCTGGCTCCATACAGCCTCTGCCTGAGAACAGAGGGGACTCAGAACCTGCCCTGTGAAGACTGTGTTCACCCTTTACCTGCAGGTTAAGGCCCCCACCTGTTTTCCTGGCAAATAATGTCCCTAGGTCATTTTCACATGTCCTGTTGTGCAGTCAATTTCTGCTTACTCTCTGATCAAGCAAGTACATTTTTAACCTCAAATTATGGGCTTTCACATTTGAGTTCTTTTCCCCCTCAAATGTACCCTTACTGGCTTTGGTCTAGAATGCCAAATGTCCAGTTCTGAATTCTGACTGTATCGCAGTTCCCTCTTCATGTCCGACATCTTGCCGCTAGTACACCTGGAAGCGTGCTCTCTGAATTTCCAATGCAGT
Organism: Ovis canadensis; assembly: GCF_042477335.2. NCBI lineage: Eukaryota > Metazoa > Chordata > Mammalia > Artiodactyla > Bovidae > Ovis > Ovis canadensis. Next base: position 57,838,241 of record NC_091247.1, read on the forward strand.
TTGTAGATAAAGATAACACACAGGGTGGCAGACAGGAATATAGAGAGCCCTCCTGGAGGCTACTGCCCATCTACTACTTGATATTCTTTTGCATCTACTAACATATTCATCTGAGCTGAGTCTGTGGCTTCTACAAGCAACTGTCCTTTTCTGTCAGCTAGGACAACAGGGAACCCTTCAGAGTTCATAGATGAAGGTGGGATCAGGAAACATCCAGGGAGCCCACCATTCGTAACAACTGCTTCCTGATCCCCCGTGTGCCGTGTCTACCTCTCAAGTCAGCCTCCCTTATTATGAAGGAATTCAACAGTCATTTTGCAGGGTTGCAAACAGAAACCAAGGGAAATTGATCCATAGAAAGCCTGCCTCTTGGGTTTAGGACTCTCAGGTGGTGTCCTGTCTTCTCCAACTCCAGCCAGCTCGCACCCAGCAGGTCAAGAATTTGTTGTTGTTCAGTTACAGTCGCTAAGTTGTGTCCAACTGTTTTCGACTCCATGGACTGCAGCACACCAGGCTCCTCTGTTCTCCACTCTCTCTTGGAGTTTGCCAAATTCATGTCCATTGAGTCAGGGATGCTATCTTAACTACCTCATTCTCTGCTGTCCCCTTCTCCTCCTGCCTTCAGTCTTTCCCAGCATCAGTATCTTTTCCAATGAGTCAGCTCTTTGCCATCAGGTGGCAAAAGTATTGGAACTTCAGCATTAGTCCTTCCAATGAATATTCAGTGTTGATTTCCTTTAGGATTGACTAGTTAGATCTCCTTGCAGTCCAAGGGACTCTCGAGAGTCCTTTCTAGCACTACAATTTGAAAGCATCAATTTCAATAGGCTATTTTAATCCTTGGCTATTTGACCTTGCCTACGATGAACCTAGAATAGCCTGGCAGATTATCTCTAATTTCCTTATAATAAAAATTTTAGTGTCCTTCCCAATTTCCCTATTCATATTTTAAATTGATACATACATTGCCAAACTACCCTCCAGAAAAAGTGCCAACTTAAATTCTACATCATTGCTGCCAAACAAGGACATTATCAAGCTTTTAAATCTCTGCCAAGAAAACATGCAAAAAATGTCATTGTAGGTTTAATTCCCTTTTATTTGATTACTGGTGGAACTGAACATTTTATCATCTATTCCTTGGCTGAATTAATTTCTTTTGTGAATGTCTGTTCAAATTCTTTTCCCATTTCTTTTTTGGCTCATTGTTTTCTTTTTGATTTAATAAGATCTTCCCTGGTGGCTCAGACAGTAAAGTGTCTGCCTGTAATGTGGGAGACCCAGGTTTGATTGCTGGGTGGGGGTAAGATCCCCTGGAGAAGGAAATGGCAACCCACTCCAGTACTCTTGCCTGGAAAATTCCATGGACGGAGGAGGCTGGTAGGCTACAGCCAATGGGGTCGCAAAGAGTCAGACACGACTGAGCAACTTCACTTCCACTTAATGTTTTGAGAGTATTTACTCCGTTGTTTCTATGATAAATTTCCCCCCACTAACTTTGCTTCTGATACCCTTTTCTATTCAGCAATTTCATATTTTATGTAACTAAATTTTTAAAGGTTATTTTTAAAATAAAATTGACCTGCAAACCAACAAATGAGCATTTTCCTATGCTTAAAACATACTATGGAGTAAAATAAAGTAAAAATACTCTATAAATACTATCTAATAAAGAAACCAGGCCATTTAAAAGATATAGAAATCTAGGTATATTTATAGTGAAATCTCTTATAACTTACTTTAAGAGTCTTGCTGTAGTATGTTATCTTTTTTTTTAGAAAAATTGTTTTGTTAAAAGTGATGCCAACAGGTTAAAAATTGTAAGCCCACATTCTGGGGCACCGCATGTGCTCTGAGTAGGGGAGGCCAGCTAAAGCCAGGCAAAGACCTGACCGTCACTGGTAGGGGATAGGGCCGCTTTCCTCCGAGAGGGAAAAGGCACCACGGATCCCGACCATGTTCTTGCAATGGCAGGAATCACATGGCCCTCCTGGGCTCCGCATGGATGGAGGGCAGAGCCCCCGAGGAAAACGGCGGCCTGTGAAGGGAACCACTTCCACCATGTGAACTGTTTCACCTGAGCTGGGTACCCAAGCCTGAAGCTGGAGCCAGAGTTAGACTCAGCTCTTACTGAAGATCCCCCAGAGAAGGAAATGGCTACCCACTCCAGTATTCTCTCCTGGAAAATCCCATGGACAGAGGGAGGCTGTCGGGCTACAGTCCATGAGATCACAAAGAGTCAAACACAACTTAGCAACTAAACAACATTCAGATACTTACTTTCCTTAACAACCACAGAATTCTTAATTTAAAATTTACACAGTTGTGTTAAATCATCTTTTTATTTAGAATTTGCTTCAAAGGGCAAACAGAAGAAGCTGCTCATCTGTCTATTGGATGAGGACCCCCCGAGTCCAATTCAGTGTTGCAAATTCCCTCCTGGATCAGCCCCACCTCCTAGGAGGTATCTCAGGCCTCTGGTGTGGGTAGCAGAACCTCACATTTAAAAATCCCTTCCTCTCCCTTGTATATAAATGCTTTGCTTAAAATCCTGTTTAAAAATGATTTCCACTGCTTTTACAAAAGTTTCATTTAGAGACACAGGAGGTGGCCCTAGTGGTAAAGAACCCACCCGCCAGTACAGGAAACCTAAGAGATGCAGGTTTGATCCCTGGGTTGGGGAGATCCCCTTGACAAGGAAATGGCAACCCACGCCAGTATTCTTGCCTGGAGAATCCCATGGACAGAGGAGCCTGGTGGGCTACAGTCCCTGGGGTCGCAAAGAGTGGGACACGACTGAGGCGACTTAGGACAGACAGTTCTTTAGATTACGAAGAAACAGGTGATACAGGCATCTCCGACCAGAGCCACACAAGCTGCCTGCAGGTAAAGAATCTACTGTAGTGAACCATCTACAGCACAAAGGTTCTCAGAGTAGGTTGCAAAACAAAACTACCCAGGAAACTTTGAAAATCCCAGTGTACACACCACAGCACAGACAGATGAAATCGGAATGTTTGGGGTGTGGGACTCGGGCATCAACGGAAAAGCACTGCTCGAGAGCAGAGTTCCCCAAGCTTTTTGGCACCAGGGACCGGTTTTGTGGAAGACAATTTTTCTATGAATCTGGGGGCTGGGGATGATTTCGGGATGATTCAAGCATGTTACATTTACTGTGCATTTTATTCCTATTATTATATTGGCTCTACCTCAGATCACCAGGCATTAGATTCTGGAGGTTGTGGACCCCTGATCTACAGAAATTGCCTATTTGCCATCACCTATGTATGCGTGCTCAGTCATGCCCAACTCTTTGCAACCCTACAGACTGCAGCCCATGAGGGTTCTCGGGAGTGATGATAAATGTCAATTTTCTCTTAAGTGTCCTGTAGTGCTAAAATGGAGACAACTTTTCCAGAGTCTTGGAGTAACGTTCTATGGATTCCTGGAGTAAGAATACCTTACATAATATCTCAGTGATTGAAGTGCTAACTATACTAAAGAGACGAACCACTGGGGGTGAAAGGATTAAACAATGGGGAGCCTCTAAGGTTAAGATGTCGAGGGGTAAACACACATGAAACATGGTGAGGTGTCATCTCTGGAAGATGCTCCTGGGTCTACAGCTGAGCCTAACTGAAAGGCATAGAGACGGCTCCTTTCCAACACAGAGAGAAACAGTTACGTATCAGCAGTGACAAAAATACCTTATCTCGGCCCCAGAACCTTGATTGCGGCTCAGAGTATTGAAGGATATCAAAGGCAGTCTCTTTGATAATAACTGGATTCAAAATCCTGAACTGTTTCGGCTGCAGTGGGATTTTTTCCGCCACCTGCTTCCAAAAGAAGAGCCGCACCCAAAATGGCTAAGGAAAGAGAGCAAGCAATCATTAGGGAGAGTTAATAAAGATATCAGAGGAGGGGGAGAATGTGGCCCCTGCTAATGAGGGCAAAGCTGTGGGTGTGGCCCCACATGGGTTTGTGTTCTGCATTCTGTGGCAAAGTCACAGAGCCATGCAACGGTAAGGATCTGATCAGGAAGCTGGCACTGGGCAAGGAAAGGAACTGCAGAAGCAACTCTCATCAGTTTGGGGAAAGACGTTCTTAAGGTAATGGCCTCAGATGGTAGGATCCAAAGCCATCATTTTGTCCAGGGAAGATCAAGCAAATAGATTCAGTTTGAGGCCCACCTGTGCTCAGGCCCCACCACACCCCGGCCCCCAGCCACTTACTCCACTTTCTGTCTGGTGATATCTCTTGTCTGACTGTAAATCATTTCATATGTGCTTCATCTTTCAACTAGAAAAACTACCCAGAGGAAATCCAGAGGACCCCAGTAAATTTTGGAGACACAAATTCTCCATCATGTGAAGCTTCTCTAAAGAGTTGGATATGTCCTATTAATTTTACAGTCAGCCAGTTTGTGCAAGTGCATATAAACGCACACACACTTCCGTAAAAGCTGACCTCTAAAATTTATTTCAGCATAATGGAGGGGGCCTCATAAAGCAGGGTGATAAATTACTGTAAAGGAAAACAAAAGGAATCCCAAGTCAGGGCCGTCTCATCCACATCTGCCCTTCTGGAACGCTATGGACTGACTCCAACAAGAGCACCACCAATCAAAGCATTTTTGGAGACTCTCTTTGAAAGGACCCCTCAGAGAATTTACAGATATTCTTCTGAGCAGCCTTGATAATAATTTATACTCATGCACATAAGTCTAATTTCTGACAGCAGCCAGAAGCCATGTAAATTCAGGTCTGGTAAATCAGCTGGGTGGTCAACCTCATCATAGCAATTTTGGCCCCATGCTTTTTATTTCCACTAAGTAATGATACCGGTTTCCATGTGTGACTTGGGTTCTGAAAGCAATTTCCCAAGGGGAGTTCTGAGGGGCTTCGACAAAACGAGTGGCTATTTGAAAGACAACACAAAAGCATGAACGTTAACTTAAAAATGAAAAAAAAAAACCAAAACCCTATAATTCCAGTTAGAAAGTCCTTCACTTTTTACAAAGGCACATCCAATGGGTGAATTTCTAGTGCTTACCAGGGTTTCATTTTTGACCATTGCCTGAAGCCAGTTGAAGTCAACACTCTTGAATAAAACAGCAACAAACAAGTCACTGGAATAATATTCAAGGTCAGACAGAGGTGCACCTTCTGGATAAGTCATTCTTATAGTAGTCTTATTGCCAACATGCTCCGAATATCCTTCAACTGGTGCGTTGTTTAACCTATTTAAGTAAAAAGGACAAAGATAAACTGACATTAACCACTTAATCACGTGCAAAATTCCTGCAGTGTGTTTTCCACATTTTTTAAGGACTGGGAATGAGGGTATGGCTGGGGGTAGGGTGCTTCCCCTCCAGCAGCTCCATCATCCCTCAGCTCTGCCCTTTCCAGGTGTTGATGAGCGAAGTCTTCAGTCTGCGAACTAGCAACATCCGCCCAGATCCAATCTATGAATGACAAGCAATTCCATCTAGTCCTGCCACGTTAAGCCAAACTAAACACATTATACTGTGTGTGTTCTCTGGGCACTAGTAATGTTTCCTTGAAAGCTTTCCATTGTGCTTGGATATTAGTGGTCCTTGCCAGAATTTCAAAAAGATAATCAGAAAAGAAAACCTAGAAACCGCGGCAAAGCAGACACAAACCATAGTTTCACAGACAGGGTTGGGCCCAAGGAGGGCACTGAGCCCAAGTGCAAAGTGAAGTGAAAGTCGTTCAGTTTTGTCCAACTCTTTGCAACCCCATGGATTGTAGCCTGTCAGGCTCCTGTGTCCAGGGTATTCTCCAAGCAAGAATACCGGAGTGGGTCGCCATTCCCTTCTCCAGGGGATCTTCCCGACCGAGGGATTGAACTAGGGTCTCCTGCATGACAGGCAGATTCTTTACCGACTGTTACCAGGGTGCAACCTGGTCTTAAATTAAAGCAGGAGTTTGGGGTACTGACCACTGTTAGATCGATGGAGGCTTTGCCAGTGTGGATGGGCTGGGGGAAACATTAAGAATTCTTCTTAAAGCAGTATCACTCACCCAGGTACATAGTTTTGAAATCTCAAGAAAAGTCTGTTTGGTCTTTTCCCTGTATTATCACATCTGTATAAACCTTTCTTTTCCATTCTACTTTTACTTCCTCATCTAGATCTCAGATACCTAAGTCCTGGGTTATTAAAAGATATTATTAGACATGACAACTAAATGCAGAGTATGATCCTGGACCAGTTATATTCTTTTTCTTTTCCTTTATTTATTAAAAAAAAAACTTTTGGCCATAATGTAGGCATGTGGGATCCTAGTCCCCCAACCTGGGATTGAACCCGTGTCCCCTGCAGTGGAGTGTACAGTCTTAACCACTGGACTGCTAGGGAAGCCCCTCCTTTCTTTTTAAATAATGGACACTACTGGAATAACTGGTGAAATCTGAATAAGGATTGTAAATAAGTCTCTACTGCATCAGTGTTAATCTCCTTATTCTGAATATCATCTTGTAGTTCTATAACAGAATATCCTTGTTCTTAGGAAATGCACACTGAATTATTTAGGTGTAAAGAAGGAGCTTGAAATTTGCAACTCTCAAAGGATTCAGAAAAGAATAATAAAATATAAAGAGAGAAAATTATAAAGCCAGTGTGATCAAGTGTTATCAGCTGGGGAATCTGGGGAAAGAGGAGCTCTTTGTACGACTCTGGCAACTTTTCTGTTAATTGTAGAACTGCTTTAAACCTAAAAGTTACCCACCAAACATTTTTCAGCTGATTTCTGTTACCATCTGGCTAAGTCTCCCTCCTTAGTCCCCAGCGCTCCCTGGTGCCCAGTGCCTGTGCATGACGTGCATGCCTCCCAGGCTGGCCCCACCATCAGTGGTCATCGAGCCAGCCCCTGACCCCTCTTTCACTCTCCTCCAGCCAGACAGGGCTCCTCACCCAGATTTCCCTGCCCTCTTTCTTCAAGGTCAAATCCCACCTTTCTTTTAGGGACTGTGAACAATATTGGGATGAGAGACGATGAAACCGCTGTTTCTGGGTGCTTCCTGTGGGCCAGACACTGTCACATGCTCTGAATATTCTCATTTTTTGTTTGTTTTTAAAAATTTTAAATTAATTAATTTTTACTTATTTATTGGGCTGTGCCACGTCTTAGCTGTGGCATGCAGGATCTAGTTCCCTGACCAGGGACCCCGATAGGAAGTACGGAGTCTCAGCCGCTGGACCACCAGGGACGTCCCTGAAGAGTCTCATTCTTTGCTGAAGCCGTCTCATTAGCCAAATCCCACCTTTCCTCAAGATCAGCTCAAGGCCACCCTCCTCTTCCACAGTCTCTCTCCTCTGGCCAGTGTGCACCCCAGTTTCTCACCCTGTCTCCTCCCGTATCCCACTTGTGTACCGTTAAGATGGGCACAGGGTCCCGTCTGCCTCCTCCAGTGCTGCCTGTGGACATCGCTCAGCTGCTCACACAGAGCTGGGGCGGAGGTTCTGGAAGCCTCAGCACTCTGCGTTTGGAGTGTCAGGGTCTGGTCGGAACTCCCTGCCCTGTGGTGCCTCTGTGTCCTCACCTCTGACACTGGCTAACAGGATGGCTTCACCAAGGCATGAGCCCCACCAGAGCCAGGACAGCATCTGGCACACAGGAAGCCCCCACAGGAAGGAAGCAGTTATACCCTCCCTCACCTCCACAACTTCCACACCCCTGAAGCCCTGACCCTACTCCCATACTTCACACCTTTTGCCTCAAAACTTGTTCCCTGTTTCTTCCCTCTCTCAGCCCTTATGAAAAAGTCTGGTTCTTTCCTAGAAACCTCTTACACCCCCTCCCCTTTCTTCCATAGCTCCTCCTCCTTCCTATACATTTTCCAAACATAGCTCCTAACAGCACTCTAGTGTTCTTGTTTGGATAATTCCATGGACAGAATAGCCTGGCGGGCTACCATCCATGCAGTCACAACGAGTCGGACGCTACTGTGTAACTAACACTTTCATTTTTCACTGAGCATCTACCGTAAGTCTGACACCGTTCCACACGCTTCACACCTATTAACTCATTCTGTCTTCACAGTAACCCTATGAGCTCTGTGCCATCATGGCCTCCATTTACAGATGAGGAAATCAAGGCACAGGACAGCAAGGAAACTTGCCCAAAATCACAGCAACTGGTGACAAAGGCATTATGTGGACATACCACCACTTTCAGGCTCAAGATGTCTGAGATGGATCTTGTCATCCTTCATCACTAGCCAGAGATTTTCCTCAACTATCCCAGTGGTTCCACTAACACCTCAGACCTCAGACTGGAAATCCTGGTGTTTCCTAACATGACTGTCAAACTATCAGCAAATCCTGTAATTCAGGATAACTGCCTACTGCCTGTAGTGAGTGTGATTAGTCCCTTCAGCCATGGTTGACTCTTTGCAACCCTATGGATTGTTGTCCACCAGGCTCCTCTGTCCATAGGATTCTCCAGGCAAGAATACTAGAGTGGGCTGCCAGACCCTCCTCCAGGGGATCTGGTGTTTAAATGCTTCTGTGTGTTTTCTGGTCCCAGCCAGGGCCACCTTCCAGGTTCACCCACCCCAAGCCCCACTCCTAAAAGCCAGGTGTCCCACTGACTCAAGTATGTCCCCCTTCCCCACATCCTCCTCCGGGCCCTGCCTAGCACAGCCTTCCTCCTTCGCTGGCTTATCTGAATCTACCCATCCTTCCAACCCTCAACTCCACTGAAAAGGTTTTTACCAAAATGAGGGTCAGTACCGCACAGTTTGGAGCATCCAATCATTTCATGTCTTTGTTTCAACTTCTCAAAACGTGAGTCCCCAGAAGGCAGGGACATGTGGGGTTGTTCTGGGTGCTTCCTGTTTGTGGTGCTGCCCTGACCCACGGCAGTGAGCTACAGCCTAGAGGACAGAGACTGCTCTTCAAGCCACCGTACCGTATCACGACATCAAACTGGTTCAGGGCATGGCCCAGCTCCAGTCCGTGGAGGATCCCGCCGCTTCCGATGACCACACAACGCTTGCAGCTCTTGGCTCTCAAGTGTTCAGGAAAGTCATGCTCTGGCAAGAGGTCCAAGAGGGTCTGGACTTTCCCAGAGAACTTGCGGAATCCGAAAGGAGGGTCGTACTTGTACTCAGCCTCACTCTCCGCAGGGACCTTCGTCACGAATGGTGGCAGGTCCAAGCTGTACCTGCTCCTGAAGAGCTGTGCCATCGACCTCTTGGCAAACTGGGGCCGGCACTCCTCCTGCAGGACTTGCTGGGCATACTGCTGGGCTCTCTGGAAAGAAGCACACAGACCTGCATGTCAAAGGCCTGCAGGCATTAGAAGTACACTCTGACAGGGGACACTTGGCCCTGCGGTGTTTGACGTAGCTCCCTTGTGGATGACTGACTTGTAACACAAAACACCTGCATTTAAGAGTTAATTTATGGGCCTTTCCTGGTGGCCCAGCGGTTAAGAATCCTCCTGCCAATGCAGGGGATGAGGGTTCAATCCCTGGTCCAGAGATTTCACTTGTCACGGGGCAATGCGGCATGTGAGCCACGACTGGCCCACGCTCTAGAGCCCATGAGCTACAGCTACTGAGCCTACGTGCTGTAACTACTGAAGCCCGGGTGCCTAGAGTCTGTGCTCTGTAACGAGTGAAACCAGCGCGATGAGAAGCTCTCGCACGGCAACTAGAGAGAAGTCCCCACTCTCTGTGGCTAGAGAAAGCCCATGTGCAGCAACAAAGATCCAGCACAGCCAAAAATAAATAAGCTTTAAAAGACACTTTAAAAGGAGTCAATTTATGCTTGACGTTTGAGAGGAAAATCTAGGAGAAGCACATGAAAAGGAGATAAAACTCAATTAAGATGTTTCATTGCATGAGTGAAACAGGAAGGCCCCCACCTCCCACCCTTCTGGCCTAGCTCATTCAAGTAAATCCAGGGTTCAAAAGGTGTTTAAGATTTCATTTTTAAAAAATCTTCTCAGAAGATTTCATGGTTCATAAAATCCTGATACATGTTATAACACAGATGAACCGCAAAGATATATTCATATTGCTAGGACCAAACTGAAGCCAGGACAGGCTCTAAGGGGCAGGCTAGGCCTGACGTTTAGTCTCTAGGAAAGCTGAGGCACTGGGAACTCCCGCAGGCAGTGTAGCTCGACCAATCAGAAAAAATCCCCATAGCCCCCCGCCCACGCCAGACCTGAGCCAATCCGGATAGCGATGCGAGGTTTAAAAGTGCCGCGCATGCATACGGTTTAACCAATCAGCTATGCTGTTACAGGAACAAAAAACCGTCTGTATAAAAGTAGATGTGATTCAGAGCTCGGGGCTCTCGTCAAGACTCCACTGCGCTGGATGAGACTTGAGCCCTAGCTCGAGCTAGCAATAAACCCCTTTATGCTTTTGCATTGCTGTGGATGTCTTATTCTCTCAGTTTTGGGGACTCGGACACTGTGCATAACATTTGGGGGCTCGTCCGGGATCCCTTCAACTGGGAAGAAAAACACTCTCCCGGCAGAAGGGGTTTCCTCACTAGAAGGAGTGATCTCTGAATACCGATGTTAATTCTGGTAAAGTCCAGCGTAAGGCCGAGGCCCGGCATCGTGCTGGGGAGGCGGCTGGCTCTGTTTTCTGGTTAAGACCAGCGTAAAGCCGAGGCCTGGCATCGTGCCGGGGAGGCGGCTGGCTCTGTGGACGTCCTGCCGGTAAGATACTGTCAAGGGGGAAAAGTGTTAAAAAGGGGGGCCCAGGAAGACCTAGTGCTGTGTTCTCGGCCGATGTGTATTTGTTATCTGTTTGTCGTGTCTGTGTGAGTGCCGGCATTGTCTCTGCTCTTTGTGTGTTCATTTTGTCTCCTGTGTTCTTCTCTGTAATCATGGGGCAAGCGACTTCTACTCCTTTGTCCCTTATGACTGACCATTTTTCTGATTTCAAATCTAGGGCACAAATTCTATCGTTATTGGTGAAAAAGCCAAGACTGACATCCTGACCACTCGGGGTACTCAGGGGCCAGCTTGCCTGCCAATGGACCAGACCCAGCAGCTGCAACCGGGACCCTTTTGTCCCTGGTCTCCTCCTGACGCGGACAACTGGCCAGAGTGCCCCGACTGGTAAGGAACAAGAGACTTTATTGACCTCTCTCCCCTCCCCCCTCTCTTTCCTCTCCTTAACCCTTCCTATCCTTCCCTGTTTTTCTAGTCCCTCCCCCGGTCCTGGACGCAGGAATCTGGTCGAAGGGCCCTCAGCCTGAGCTGAGGATTGGAGACTGATCACCTCCTCTTGGCAGAGAACTCGAATTCTGGTTCTGATTTCTGGTAGGGCCGAGTTCCAGTCCTCCCTTCTCTGGAGGCCCAGGGAAAAGTCCCGTAACGCCTGGGTATCTGTAGGTGGCAGGAGACGTCTGTGCCACCCCTTTTGCCCCCCTCTCCTGCCTCCTCCCCCTTTTTCTTTCAACCTGGCTTCCTTTCCTCCTTTGAAATCTTTGATGTTAGTACTTAGATCTGAAGTTCTGTGTCTCTATAAGCGGTTTCCTGAGAGACTATATTTTTGCATTTAAGGGCTTACGTGGTGGAGCCGAGGTTAAAGCATCTGCCTGCAATATGGGAGACCTGGGTTCGATCCCTGGGTCGAGAAGATCCCCTGGAGAAGAAAGTTTGCTTTGTTCGGCCACCATGTGGTTTAGACCTGCCACCATTTTATTAAAACTTGATTTTCTTTCCCTGTGCCTTGAGACCAGGGCTCTCAAGAACACTTATCTAGACCATCTCTAACTCCTGACACTGAAAAAAAAAAAAAAAAAGGCTTAAAGCTAGATCTTGCACTGTGTCTGTCTAAATATGTCTTGGTAATATTTTTGTAGTTAATATGTATATGAGCTCTATTTATTTGGCTTAAAAAAAGGGGGGTAAGTGCTTACAAATCAAGTAATTCTAAATTAAACAATAAATTCCAGGTTCATGTAAACTGTAAAATATTCAATGTTAAATACCTGATATTAATGTTTGTTTGTTGACCTATCTAATACAGACATGTCTTAAAATAATTAACGTTAAGTAAAATATTTTCATTGTACCTAGGATTAATACAAGTTAAATATTATATCTGTTACAAGTTTGTCAACAAAGAAATTACCTCAAGTGAAAAAACTTCTAAAAATGTAAATAAGATATGAGCTTTTATATCTCTAGCTAACTTTGAGGTGCTTCAGAAGGCCCCTGGAGCATCCCAAGGAGAGATATTAAACTGTGTTTATTTGGTTGGTTAAATTACATGGAAAAGATTATCAAATGAATAATAAATCTGCTCATGTTATAATGTATGGTAAATTAACTAATACAGATATCCTAAAAATTATATGGAGTTTTTAACATTCTGATATGTCCTGGTATTTTAATGGAAAACCTGATGACTTCACAAAAGTTAACAAAAGGACTAAATGAACCAGTAAATATGCTTATAACTTTTATGGTTTCTATCTAAAAAATTATGGGTTTAAATCTTATGTTTTCAGGGAGTAGGGAAAATCTTCCTCTCAAACTAATTATGACAATACTTTGATAAAATTAAATGTTATAAACAAAACAATTATATTTTCTGACTCCTCTAGAAATTGGGAGTTCTTAGGTTTCCAATAAGTTTATCAAATGAGTTAGGAAGATTATCTCATGGGTACAAAAATCTCAAGAAATTTTTGAGACCTTAAAAGGAAAAAATTCACCTAGATTTGTTAGGCAGAATCTGTGATAAGCCTTTGGTGTGAGTTTCCCAGCCCTGTTTTACTTTAAAAGTTCAGTCTGAGACTCTATAAATGTTTCAGCAAAATAAAAAGCCTATAGTCAATTATGGTTATAAAAATCATCAGACCAAAATCAGTAAAAACAGACCTATTTTGCAAATAAACTAGCCTTAATTTGGTTATATTTAATAAAAATAAGGGTAACTATAAAAAAAAATTTCAAAATGCTAAATCCCAGTTTGTTAATGGAGGTCTGCATCTAGTAAGACTCATCTCTTAGATGGTTCTTTGCCGTTATGTGATATTGATGTAAAATTTAATTAAATTCTTAAAAAACACCCTAAGTTTGTTTCTGAAGCTTATTTCAGTAATCTATCTTTGGATGAAGATCAGATGCCTCATGACCTGCAACCAGGTCAGGAAAAAGACATAATTTAAGGGACTGTCTCCAACCTGGATGGAAGGGCTTTTTTATCAGGAGAAACTACACTACACCAGGATGAGAAGACGACGACATCAGAGGTAGACAGCTTCCCCGAGATGCGGAACCTGATTCCTATGGTCATTTATGTTTTCTTGACTTCTTAGACCTTTGCATATAAGTCAAATGCTTTTCTATCACAGGCCTGATCCTATGCTAGTTTTAAAAATCAATCCAGTTGTTGGGTTTGTGGCCAATTACCTGTGTCTAGTTCTGGGTTACCTTGGTAAATTTCTCTACTACCAGACTCTAACTGGTTGGCCCTGAGAAAATTTACTTAAAAATTATAGTCATATTCAGGTCACTATGGTATTATTAGATAGGATCCCCTCACTGGGCCAATTAATAATGCCTGCTCTGACTCTGGCTATAAATTTGAGCTTTTTTCTACTACCCAAGCTCAATCAGAACAAAAAAGTTTCCACAAAGAAGGGAAAAATCTCCCACAATTATGAGATGGATTTATATAAATAATACCAGGCTACAATAATTTAGGTTTAAAGTCTCCTCTGTTAAAAAAAATAATAAATAAATAAATCATACTAAAGATAATCAGTCTAGTAACACTAAAAAACTGGGCTGTATGCCTTATAGATGGCACCAATATATAATTTCCCTGGAAGATAAAGATTCTACAGAACAGGCTAAGTCAGATGACCTGAAGATATACTGGGCTACATCTAATGAAAGTTCTTAACATAAGTCTTACTTGTGACTTTACTAATACTGCTGGCTATGTTATTTGTATTTCCCCTGTCTTACAAAATTGCTGTTTCTTACACTGTCAAATGTGTGTATAAGGCCTCTAATAAAATAATATATAGTCCCATATAAAATCGATGATGGTAACAGTGTAACTCTAGATATGGCCAAAAGCAACAAGAGGGAATATTTTCCTGAACCAAGAAGCTAATAAGACAGGTGGTCCAGAAAATTTTAGATACTGTTTTATGGCCTAATCCAGTAACAGCACATTGAGTGGCCTGTCAACAGAATTTTTGCCAAACCTGAGAACAGACATTCTCAGCACCATGAGATAAAATGGTCATGAAGTGCCACCCCCCCTCATAATCATGGTCAAGTTTATGAGCAAAAAGGGGCTCTGCCAACTGAAGACTGACACTCGCCGTCTGTATCTACAAAGATTAAATCATGGCCGCTGCAACTGCTGACTTTCAACGCCCCTGAAAAGAGTTCAGGGTAAAAATCAAGAATGAGGCACTCTGTGCTCTGGGAAAAACTGGCAGAACAGGCCTTCAGATAGTTAAATCTTTCCAGGAGAAGATTTTATGAGTCCCAATTCTTGCATCTTCTCATATCTAGAGAAACACTGATGTCATTAACAGTAAAATCTGCTTTGGCTATTAAAAAATAGTTTACAATTAAAAGTCAAAATAGAATAGCTACGGTTCAGATATCCTAGAAAATAACTAGGTGATGCTATGGGTGTACTTTCAGATTAGAGCTTGTATTGCTCTAAGCTGGGGCAGTCCTATGCCCCATTTTGACAGGAAGTTATCATAGTCACTGTTGCCTAGTTCCCTAAAATTAAAACTGAGCGAGACCCTGTGGGGCTCTGGAGTATAGATCTGCTCTGTGTTCTCCATTTCTTATCTGTAGGATATAGACTTTGTTCAGCCTCCTTGGCCTTCCCTGAATTCCAAAGCATAGATTCAAACAATTGCTAATCAGGGAAGGGAGGAGATATAAAAACAAAAACAATCAAAGGTTGGTGCAGCCTCCAGACAGAGTCCTGGTTCCTGCTCAAAAAAATATGCATGACAATGTCTTTGAGCCTCCACCCAGGTGGAAGATGGTAACTTCAGACTGAACACAATATTCTTGGAGCACTGCTCTGTTGCCTCACCACCAACCAATCAGAAGGGGTCACAAACCCTCACCCCAAATGTTGCCTTCTGTTTCCGGGGACCGGAGATGACCATCCTGTTAAGTCTCTTGTTTGGCCCTTGTCTATTTCATCTCTGAGAGGGGGCCAACTAAATTGCTGCAACTACAAGGGTAGAAGCGGGTTTTAGATGTAGAAAACCCCAACTTAGATCAGGTAGAGAGATTTCTGCTCTGCTAGGCAGGCCTACGCCCATGCACAGCAGGAAGAAGTTACAGAAAAAAGAGACCTCCTCCCCAATTCCCAAAAAGTATCTTGAGTATGAAGTCTCTCAGGGGGCCTATGTGCTGTGTTAGGGGAAAAACGTTGTCTTTATGTAAATCACTCAGGGGTAATCAGGGAGTCCCTGGCCAAGAGAAGGGCTAAAAAAAAAAAAAAAAGTCTCAAAATTGATTTGAGTCCTGGTTCCAACAGTCCCTGTGGTTAACAACGCTAATTTCCACCCTCGTGGGCCCTCTAACAGTGCTACTATTAATACTTACTTTTGGTCCATGCATAATAACTAAACTTGTTGCCTTTGCAGAAGGCCGCGTCACCGTGTCAATACCATCCAACTGATGGGACTGAGGCAACAGTATCAGGCCCTGCCCCAAAATAAAGAGGAAGATTCCTCTATGTAGCTGAAGACAGGGGGGAATGTTAGGACCAAACTGGAGCCAGGACAGGCTCTAAGGGGCAGGCTAGGCCTGAGGTTTAGTCTCTAGGAAAGCTGAGGCACTGGGAACTCCCGCAGGCAGCGTAGCTCAACCAATCAGAAAAAAATCCCCGTAGCCCCCCGCCTACGCCAGACCTGAGCCAATCCGGATAGTGATGCGAGGTTTAAAAGTGCCGCGTGCGCGTATGGTTTAACCAATCAGCTATGCTGTTACAGGAACAAAAAACCGTCTGTATAAAAGTAGATGTGATTCAGAGCTTGGGGCTCTCGTCAAGACTCCACTGCGCTGGATGAGACTTGAGCCCTAGCTCGAGCTAGCAATAAACCCCTTTATGCTTTTGCATTGCTGTGGATGTCTTATTCTCTCAGTTTTGGGGACTCGGACACTGGGCATAACAATATAAATAAGCCAGTCACAAAAAGACAAGTACTGTAGAACTCCACTTATAGAGATTATCTAATGTAGTCAAATTCACAGAAATAGAAAGAATGGTGGTTTCTATTCTATTCTAGAATAGACCAGTGATTAATAGGGGCTGCGGGGAGGGGACAGTTTCAGTTTAGTAAGATGGAAATGTTCCAGTGTGAATATATTTAACAGGACTAAACTACATTTAAAGATAATAAATATGGTAAATTTTAAATTTAATTTAAATTTTATGGTATTTTTTAAAACCATAGTTTAAAAGAAAAAAGATTCCTAGGGACTTCTGTGGAGGTCCAGTGGTTGAGACTCCACGCTCCCAGTGCAGGGGGCCCAGGTTTAGTCCCTGGTTGGGGAACTAAGATCCCACATGCTGTATAGCATAGCCGAGAGAGAGAGAGAGAGAGAGAGAGAGAGAGAGAGGAAAAAAAAACAGGTTTCCTGTTTCAGGTTCCTATCTAGTGGGATGAAAAACAGGATTATTTATCAGTTAGGGTAATGAGCTTCACAGCCTGGAATGGAAACTAGATGTAACCTGCAACTTTGTCCTGTCAACAAAAAATTGCCTCGGTTTTGTATACAATTTTCCCTGCAACGTTAATGTTTTGCATCAACAAGAAATGACTGCTGAAGGCCAAGTACACTAGCCTGGCTGAAGGCAGCGGGACATGGACAAACATGTAATAAACGGCCACTCACCCCGCCGTCTGCCCTTTGGCTCAGTCTGGCCAAATGCTGCCTTGGGACCGTCTGTCAGGAAGTTCTCCTTCATTGCCCTACGTCCTCATCACTACATGCTGCAGCCTTGGCCTTGCCTTATCCCTCCTTCCATCAAACTGCATGTGTGAGCACGTGTGTGTGTGTGTGTGTGGGGGTGGCCCTCTATTTGCTGGGATACTTATTTTTAGTATTAAACATGTCTTTTGAACTGTGTCAGTACTATTATGAGGATTATTATTGCTGTATACAGTTCTAAAAGTTTGCCTCAACTATGTTTTTTTTCTCAAAGTCCTATCTGATTTTTGCATGATAAAATTTTTGTAGAAACAACAATTCTCTGAATATAGCAGAACCCCCTCCCTATTTTTAAAATCACAGCTTCAGAAAGTTATTAGTACCGGAAAGAGCACATCGTTTATGTCTTTTATGTCTTGAGGATCTGGCCCCACGCCTGGAGAAGAGAAGTGATGTTCCTGGAGCCTTGGACAGTGCTGCAGACATGTCACGGTCTCAGGCCACCAGCATGACGGCCTAGGACACCTGGCAAGACGCTCCTATCTTCACTTTGTGGGCTCAGTGTGGCTCACCCAGAAGGACACAGCTGAGCTGGCAGGTCACCTAGTCTGATCGCCTCCCAGGCTCCTATGATCCTAGCCTCTGCCCACAGAGAACAGCTGACAATCACCACTGAGAGCAAGAGTTTGAACTGGCATCTTTGCAAGGAATCAGTGAGAAAGCCAAGCAAGAAGCCAGCTGTGACCCCAGAAGACCCTGAATGGAGGCCTCACCGTGACCATGCCTCCAAGTTCAGCGACGCTCTGCAACCACTGGCACTTAACG
Source organism: Ovis canadensis (assembly GCF_042477335.2). Taxonomy (NCBI): domain Eukaryota; kingdom Metazoa; phylum Chordata; class Mammalia; order Artiodactyla; family Bovidae; genus Ovis; species Ovis canadensis. Next base: position 57,855,999 of record NC_091247.1, read on the forward strand.
CCAGACTGAGTGGGCAGGGCATGCAGAGGGACCACATGTACTATGCACACTTGTCTCGAGACCCCAGGCCTGAGGGTTATTAACAACAGTTTTTAGAGAACAAAAGGTCTAATTCTTCACTATGGAAGCATATCCCAAGCATCTTGTTTTACAAATCTCCTGGGATAAAAAAGAACATCAGAAAAGTACCAGGAGACAGAAGCCTCATGACTGACACAGGACCGGAAAGAGAGGTTAGGTGATGGAGTCGGAGACCGGAGCATGACTCTTCTGGCCGCCAAATTTTCTCTCTAATTTGAAAGGAGTGAAATGTCCATTCTGGCAGAGAGTCCATCTCAGGCTTCAAAGTGAATTTTCTAGACCATGAGCAGAGCACCTTCTGATGGTGACCCTTCCTGTCCCTCATTCATAGCAGGTGCTATAAATCCATCCCAGTGACAAAGTTCTCAGTGCCACTGGAAATGGCCAAAACCACAGCAATTCCTTTTCCTCTTTTGTTTCAATTTGTTGAAACATGTAACACGCCCCACAGAAGTCTCAGCCTCCCTCCTTCCTCTTCCGGGCTTCAAAGCTCAGAAGAAAAATGCCCAGGGAGGACAGCTCGCCTTGCAGAGCTGCAATCAAGACCGGAAGCATCACAACCTTCCTCTTCTCTGCTGCAGACAGTGCCAAAGCTGGGCACCGGAGCAGGCTGGTGAGGAAGGACACGGTGAGTCTGGCTGACATCCATCCTGAGTGAGGACCACCGCCAAGCAGAGGATTATAGACTCTCTCAAAGACACAGGAAGCCCCTTTGCTCCTGAATTGACACAGGGACACAGGAGATTCAGTTTCTGAAAGACTTCCAGGCTGAGTTTGCTGACTGCCCATGACTGAGAATAAACAGACACCAGGCAGCCTCAGCTGTCAATGACATAGCTATTTGCCATGGAAAACCACAAAGTGAGAATCCACAGAAGGGTATTAAAAAATGAATTTTCTTCAGTAGCATCTCCATGTTCAGTTCTACCCCATAATTTTTAGGACAGTCCTTCTCAGAAATATAGGCAAGTGGCATAATTCTGAGTGGCATAATTCTGAGAGGGAATTAACGTGTAATGAAATGTTCTCAGTGGGATTGTGGTGATGGAGGTATAACTATAAACTTACTAGATGCTCCTTCTAGAACTAATGCTAAGAGAAGGTGTCCTTTTCATCATAGGGACTGGAACGCAAAAGTAGGAAGTCAAGAGACACCTGAAGAAATAGGCAAATTTGGCCTTGGAGTACAAAATGAAGCAGGGCAAAGGCTAACAGAGTTTTGCCAAGAGAACGCACTGGTCATAGCAAACACCCTCTTCCAACAAAACAAGAGAAGACTCTACACATGGACATCACCAGATAGTCAATACTGAAATCAGATTACATTCTTTGTAGCCAAAGATGGAGACGCTCTATACAGTCAGCAAAAACAAGACTTGGAGAGGACTGTGGCTCAGATCATGAATTCCTTATTGCAAAATTCAGACTTAAATTGAAGAAAACAGGGAAAACCACTAGTGCTGGGAGCCAGCGTGAGGAATCCCACCCGTGACAAGGTCATGCGGAAGGAAGCCTGACAAAACGCAAGGACGTGATCGGCTTCAGGGATTCCCCCTGGAAATTCCTGAGCATCCACCCCCAAGACCAGAATCTGCCTGCTTTATTGTGTTATGCTTTCCACCTACTCTTCTGTCATTAACAGGGGACTGTCCCCCCACCACCTTTTTTTGGAAAAATTAGAGCTTTTAGATAATAAATCTCCTGGGCATAATACGAGTGTTTCAATCCAAAAACCCCTCTGATGGCTTTTTAGCCTGCCTGTAGGACTCGTACAGCTGTGCATGTGGTTGTTTGAGGCCTCCTGACTGCGGGAGGCACAGGAAGCTTAAAACATCCTAGGAATATAGGGGCTTCCTACATTTGAGGAGTCAAAATCATTAGAATAGGACTGATTAAAGGTTTCATTTGTTGAGCCAATACTTGCTGCCAAATTTTCATATCCTCTATTTTTAGATATAGTTGGTATATAGAAAAACAGGTAGTAGACCTGGTATTAGCAACATTAGATCTTTGAGTTAAGTACTTTCTTTGTTATAACCCACTGCACCTCTGTTCTACAGGAATGTAACTTTACTTAGTACTTTGAGGGTGATGCAGAGTAAAGAAAAAACACTTCTAGGGAAAAGGAGTTTTCTGGTTGACAGACAATTATCCAGGAAGAGAGCCATAAAAATGTTAACAAGCCTCTTGGCCAGAAGATAATGTAAACCACCTGAGACCTTTGTATATGGGAGGGTATGCAAAAAGAAAGCCTTGTCTCAGTGAGGGTCAGGACTGCTGCCCCTGCATAACTCTATTTCTTTATGTACAACTTGGGGTATATAAGCTGATTTTGAAAAATAGTTTTTGGAGTCTTGCACCGATGCTGGGCTTCCCCATGTCGTTCTTTTCTCCCTTTTTCGGCTGAATTCCCATCTGGGACGTGGAGGCTCACCATGTTTACTTACTTGTCCCGGCTTCTAAGATCCGTAAGAGAGAGAGCCCAAGGCGGGGCACTCTCCAATATTCAAACGACGCCGGTGGCCTGTCGTAGATGGTGCAAATTCCTTGTCTGGAGTTTTATTGGTTTTCCCCGTAGCCAAGTTATTCAGCCTCTTTTTCTCCGCCTAAATTTTCCTACTACACTATTTCTTCCTAATCTAATCTTATATCTCTAAATAAATAAGTCTCTCCTCGCCAACGCTATCCCCGCTTCGAATCCCCTGGATCCACCGGGGCTAGACCCCGGCACACTAGACCATTCAGGTATGACCTCAATCAAATCTCTCACAGTGACAGTGACAAATAGACTCAAGGGATTAGGCCTGACAGGCAGGGTGCCTGAGGAACTATGGGCAGAGGTTTGTGGCACTGCACAGGAGCATTCTCAAGACAAAGAAACGCAAAAAGGCAAAATGGCTGTCTGAGGAGGCCTTACAAATAGCTGAGAAAAGAAGCGAAAGGCAGAGGAGAAAAGGAAAGATATAAGCATCTGAATGCAGAGTTCCAAAGAATAACAAGGAGAGCTAAGAAAGCCTTCCTCCGAGATCAATACAAAGAAATAGAGGAAAACAACAGAATGGGAAAGACTAGAGATCTCTTCAAGAAAATTAGAGATACCAAGGGAACATTTCATGCAAAGATGGGCGCAGTAAAGGACAGAAATGGTATGGACCTAACAGAAGCAGAAGATATTAAGAAGAGATGGCAAGAATACACAGAAGAACTATACAAAAAAGACCTTCAGTTCAGTTCAGTCGCTCAGTCATGTCCGACTCTTTGTGACCCCATGAACCACAGCAGGCCAGGCCTCCCTGTCCATCACCAACTCCCAGAGTCTACCCAAATTCATGTCTATCGAGTCGGTGATGCCATCCAGCCATCTCATCCTCTGTCGTCCCCTTCTCCTCCTGCCCCCAATCCCTCCCAGCATCAGGGTCTTTTCCAATGAATCAATTTTAATGACCCAGGTAACCACGATGGTGCGATCACTTACCTAGAGCCAGACATCCTGGAATGTGAAGTCAAGTGGGCCTTAGGAAGCATCACTATTAAAAAAGCTAGTGGAGGTGATGGAATTCCAGTTGAGCTATTTCAAATCCTAAGAGATGATGCTGTGAAAGTGCTACACTCAATATGCCAGCAAATTTGGAAAACTCAGCAGTGGCCACAGGACTGGAAAAGGTCAGTTTTCATTCCAATGTCAAAGAACATTCAAACTATCACACAAGTGCACTCATCTCACACGCTAGCAAAGTAATGCTCAAAATTCTCCAAGCTAGGCTTAAACAGTACATGAACCGTGAACTTCCAGATGTTCAAGCTGGATTTAGAAAAGGCAGAGGAACCAGAGATCAAATTGCCAACATCCACTGGATCATCGAAAAAGCATAGAATTCCAGAAAAACTTTTACTTCTGCTTTATTGACTATGCCAAAGCCTTTGTATGGATCACAACAAACTGTGGAAAATTCTTCAAGAGATGGGAATACCAGACCTGCCTCCTAAGAAATCTGTACACAGGTCAAGAAGCAACAGTTAAAACCAGACATGGAACAATGGACTGGTTCCAAATTGGGAAAGGAGTACATCAAGGCTGTATATTGTCACCCTGCTTATTTAACTTATATGCAGAGTACATCATGAGAAATGCTGGGCTGAATGAAGCACACGCTGGAATCAAGATTGCTGGGAGAAATATACAATATCAATAACACTCCTCCAACTGGGTGCTTAAAAGGAGAAGCAGTAAGTCTTACAGCATGTATATTTTATCAAAAGACACTGTTAAGAAGAAAACAATCAGACAATCTGGATCTAGACCCAGTTCCAGATCTCTTTATCACAGTGTTGTTTTTCAGTCGCTGAGTTGTGTCTGACTCTTTGAAGCATGCCAGGCTTCCCTGTCCTTCACCATCTCCTTGACTTTGCTCAAACTCACGTAAGTGATGCCATCCAACCATTTCATCCTCTGTCGCCCTCTTCTCTTGATCTCAGTCCTCCCCAGCATCAGGGTCTTTTCCAGTGAGTTAGCTCTTCACATCAGGTGGCCAAAGAATTGGAGCTTCAGCTCCAGCATCAGTCCTTCCAATGAATATTCAGGACTGATTTCCTTTAGGACTGACTGGTTGGATCTCCCTGCTATCGTAGTGTAAACTTGGTTAAAGCATGAGCCCGAGGTCTAGGCTTCAGTTTCCTCACCTCTATGAGACTACTGAAGGATGGTCAGGGGAAAAGTAAGGACACCAGGGAGAGAAGGATCAGTTTGGAAGTGTGAATGCCTGGACTGATTTAAAACTCAGCCCAGGGTTACTCTGCTTACTTCATTTTTTATTTATTTATTTTTGGCTGCACTGTGTGGCATTTAGGATCTTAGTTTCCTGACCAGGGATCAAACCCAGGCCCTCTGCAGTGAAATCATGGAGTCCTAATCACTGGACCACCAGGGAATACTCTGCTTACTTTAGATATGTGAGTGTGGGTCTATGGAGTCAGAGCAAAGACATAAACTTGGCCTTGATGAACAGCCCAGAATGCAGTCCCCAGGGTGATGATGTGTGGTCTTTAGTTCCCAAGAGAAGGCCAAGTTCAAAATGGTGCTACCATGTGGCCCCAACCTAAACTGCTGTGACTATGACCTTGTCTCTCTTCAAATATCTCTTAAGTGCAACTTGGCACCTACACCACACTCAAACTGTCGTAGCAACCCTGCAGAAACCACTGTCAGTCTTTTGGCACAAGCTACATATTAAGAGACATCTTTAAATAGAAAATACAAAACCCACAGCAAACACTTGGCCAGAGCCACACTTCCGCTGTACTCATACCGGCAGAATGTAACCAGATGTTCAGAGTCCAACAAGGCTGCTGGCCTTGCAAGCTGCAGAATGTTGTCAACAAAGCTAACAGAGCCCCACCCACATGACTCTGAGATCTCCTGCTGATATACAACCATAATCATCAGATTCATCCAAGCGCTCTTGGTAGGACAGGTCAGTCTCCACCAAAGCCTCGACACAGAGATTTCTCTGTAGGGAGCTCATACTGAACACCACCTCCCAGCCATTCACACCAGCAAGTTCCCTGTTCACTTCCTCTATAACGGGGACTTAGATGTTTTCTCTTCCTGTTTAGTGATGTGGGATCAGATATTAAATTTAGGAGCTGCTCAGAGTCTAGTCAAAGCTATGGTTTTCCCATAGTCATGTATGGATGTGAGAGTTGGACTATAAAGAAGGCTGAGGGTTGAAGAATGGATGTTTTCAAACTGTGGTGCTGGAGAAGACTCTTGAGAGTCCCTTGGACAGCAAGGAGATCAAACCAGTCAATCCTAAAGGAAATCAACTTGACTATTCATTGGAAAGACTGATGGCGGAAGCTGAAGCTCTAATACTTTGGCCACCTGAGGTGAAGAGCCAGCTCACTGGAAAAGACCCTGATGTTGGGAAAGATTGAGGGCAGGAGAAGAAGGGGGTTAACAGAGGATGAGATAGTTGGATGGCATCATCAGCCCAATGGACATGAGTTTGAGCAGACACTGGAAAATAGTGAAGGTCGCGGAAGCCTGGCACACTGAAGTCCATGGGGTCGCAAAGAGTCAGACAGGACTGAGCCACTGAATAACAACAGAGTGGAATTCAAGGCTTTTCATGCTCTGGTCCTGTCTCCTTTCAGCATCATATTCTGCTATTCCCCACCCAACAGCCTTAGCAGCATCTCACTCTTGCTGTTTCTCTCCTTGGCCGTGCTCTCTGAGACAGGTGCTTTCTGGCACAGTCATGACTACCGTGAGAAGTAGGGCATTTTGACAGAGTCAACAGCGCTAACATTTTTTAAAGTGTCAGGTAATAGAATAAAAGACGCCCCTCATCTCACCATGATTAGAGCAGGTTTTCACTTTCTTACTTTATTAATTTCCAAACTGAGACTTGAACAAACCTGTTTGACTTACACAACCATATCCCCCTTCCTTCTCCTTTCCACACAATTTTGGGGCACTTTCTAATTGGAAAAGATAATGATCTTTTAGAAGTCTTTCAGAACTGGGTTGATGTGGCTGGCCCCTTGGGCTGCCTCCTGGGTCTCCATTTCCTGTCTCATCCCTTCTCCAGCAGGCAGTGGAGCTTGGGAGGCTGACCCTGCCCATTAGGTACCCTGGCCCCTCCACCCCTGCTCAAGGACTAGTCAGGAATCCTTACTGAAGCCAACTGGGGCAGGGCACTAGCACCCATGAGAGGCTGTTACTGGTTCAACAGTGAACTTCAGTTTAAAACTGGCCCCACCAGCCTAAAGGGGGAATTCACGTTGCATGGCTTAGGGGGAAGAGGAGGGAGAGCTTTTTTTCTGTCTACTGGGAATTATGAAGAGTCAAAGAGGAGGCATCTGTCTTATTCCTCAAAGGAATATTAAATATAATGTATATTACTGTAGGGGCTTCCCAGGTGGCAGTAGTGGTAAAGGACCCGCCCACCAATGCCTGAGATGTTAAAGATGCGATTCCTGGGCTGGGAAGATCCCTTGGAGGAGAACATGGCAATCCATTCCAGTATCTTGCCTGGATAATCCCATGGACAGAGGAACCTGGCGGGCTACAGTCCACAGGGCCGTAGAGTCAGACGCAACTGAAGAGACGTAGCACACACACACGCATATTACTGTTAAGTCCTCAAATAATTGCCTGTTAAAACTTAACCCTGGATTTTCTGTACAATCTGGAGTTCAAAGAGGAGACGTTGCACTGTGGTTCACGGAACCTCTCTCCTTCCTCTGGAATTTAATACAGCTCAGTAATAAAAAGACAAATAACGCAGTTAAAAATCGGGTGGGGAATTTGAATAGGCTTTTCTCCTTAGAAGATCTACAACTTAATCGTAGATTAAGGGTTTTTTTGTGTGCCTGATACAGGCAGGGCTACGATGGTGGGGTGACACAGGGGCTGAAGAGACTGGCAGGAACCAAGTCATGCTGCCGGGATGAACCGAGTCGGCAAACGTCTGAGGACAGAAACAGCACGAAAGAAAGGCCCCATGATCAGCAAGACTCCTGAGACACAAGGGTTCTACACAAGCCATGTGTGGATTTATTAACTACGCCCTTTTCATGTATGTGTTTATACCTGTTTGTCCCCCAAAAAATCTGAGGTATTTCCAAGCATATACAGATTAGAAATACATGAGTAAAAATCAGAACTAGAAAAGGGGCTCTGTGCCTGTTATCTTACTGGACTCTGATCACTCCATTTCAGATGATGTTATCAATGCCCCACAACTGAGAAAATGGGGACTCTGGGGTACAATCTCTGGGTCGGGAAGATACCCTGGAGGAGGGCATGACAGCCAATTCCCGTATTCTTGCCTGGAGAATCCCATGGACAGAGAAGCCTGGCAGGCTGCAACAGTCCAAGGGGGTCACAAAGAGTCAGACATGACTGAAGCAACTTAGCAGGCATGCACAGCAAACAATTAAGTCACTTGCCCAAGGTCTCACTGTAATTGAGTGGCATTTAGATTTGAAACCAGGTCAAAGTTGAAGCTCTCTGTTTTCTGCATCACACTACCTATAACTTCTGGCTTCTTCTTTGTGGACACTCTACCCAGGCAAGGAGCAGAGTCATCAGGAGCCTGCACTCTGAAACCACACTGCTGGGTCCAAGCCCTGACTCGAGCACTCAGGTAACCTTAGACAGGTTACTTAATCTTGCTGTTCCTACATATCCTCCGCTATCAGATGGGGTAATAATAATAATAGCTTTATCTCCAGGACTATAATGAGGGTCAAATGAACTTCTATTGTGAAATCATTTTTAGAACAGCTCCACAGTATATGCACTTCCCAGGTGAGGCAGTGGTTAAGAATCCACCTGCCAACGCAGGATACGCAAGAGACGTGGGTTCAATCTCTGGGTTAGGAGGATCCCCTGGAAAAGGAAATGGTAACCCACTCCAGCATTCTCGCTTGGAAAATTCCATGGACAGAGGAGCCTGGTAAACTATAATCCATCAGATCACAAAGAGTCACAGACATGACTGAGCGTGTGCATGCGCGCACACACACACACACACACACACACACAATACACCAGATTAACTAAACTAGCTAACTAAACTAAACATCATGTGAAATGCTAGGCTGGATGAAGCACAAGCTGAAATCAAGATTGCCAGGAGAAATATCAATAATCTCAGATATGCAAATGACAGCACCCTTTTGACAGAAAACAAAGAGGAACTAAAGGGCCTCTTGATGAAAGTGAAAAGAGGAAAGTGAAAAAGCTGGCTTAAAACTCAACATTCATAAAAATGAAGATCCAGTCTCATCATTTCACGGCAAATGGATAGCAAACAATGGAAACAGTGCCAGACTTCATTTTCTTGGGCTCCAAAATCACTGCAGATGGTGACTGCAGCCATGAAATTAAAAGACGCTTGTCCTTGGAAGAAGAGCTATGACCAACCTAGACAGCATATTAAAAACCCAGAGACATTACTTAGCCACCAAAGGTTGGCATAGTCAAAGTTATGGTCTTTCCAGTAGTCATGTATGGATGCGAAAGGTGGGCCATAAAGAAAGCTGAGTGCCAAAGAATTGATGCTTTTGAACTGTGGTGTTGGAGAAGACTCTTGAGAATTCCTTGTACTGCAAGGAGATCCAACCAGTGAATCCTAAAGGAAATCAGTCCTGAATATTCATTGAAAGGACTGATGATGAAGCTGATGCTCCAATACTTTGGCCATGTGATGAGAAGAACTGACTCATTGGAAAAGACCCTAATGCTAGGAAAGACTGAAGGCAAGAGGAGAAGGGGATAACAGAGGATGAGATGGTTGGATGGCATCACTGACTTGATGGACATGAGTTTGAGCAAGCTCTGGGAGTTGGTGATGGACAGGGAAGTCTGGCATGCTGCAGACCTTGGGGTTGCAAAGAGATGGACACGGCTGAACGACTGAACTAAAACTAAGTGTGAACTTGGGCCAGCAGCTTAACCTCTCAGGGCTTCATCTGTAAGATGCAAAGAACACTGCATGACAATTAAATATAATTCAATTTATAAAGATAATATATGTAAAGCACCCATATGTGTCAGTTATCATTAATACCATGCTACTTTACTTAAAATCATCTCATCTTTTGTCCAGGGCTGAACATTATCAGATAATTTCAGCAGAATTAGCATTTAATATGACAACTGATTTTAAAAAATAAATACACATTGAAGGAAAAATCCTGAAATACAATGTAAAATCATTAAAACTAAAAAATTAAACACAGAAATGACAAACAATAGGAAAAGAATTTCTTTCTGATCTGCTTTAAGAACATTTACATTGATAGGATCATAGCATATTAACTTCATGAACCCCCTGGCCATAGGCCAATACCAGTCCATGATCTGTTAGAACATGGCCGGAGGTGAGCAGCTGGCAAGCAAACAAAGCTTCGTTTCTATTTACAGACGCTTCCCACTGCTCACCTTACTGCTTAAGCTCCACCTCTGTCAGATCAGCAGTGATATTATAAATGTAATATGCTTGAATCATCCCCAAACTATCCCCATTCCCACCCCAGGGCATGGAAAAACTGTCTTCCACAAAACCCATCCCTAGTGCTCAAAACCTCACCCCATGACATCAATGAATGAAGGAAGAACAATGAGGGTAAGGGGGGTGCTTTGAAGTGCAAAGGTTAAATGATTTCCCTTCTGCTTATAACGTTCATGAACATTTACTTATAACACTTTAGAGATGATGTTACTATTTAAGTATACACTTGGAACTATTCTAATTTAAACCACACTGATGGAATAGCTAACCTTTATGCGATCGGGATCCATGTAAGGCATTCTTTTCATGTCACATTCTTCAGTAGTATGATTTAGCTTGAGGATATAAAAAAGGATCCACACTCCAAATACAAGCAGTATACACCTAGAAAAAAGATTAAGGAGGCACAGTGACGCTGTCATGGAATAATCAAGAGAGAACACGTGAAATAACTGAAAACCTAACCCAAATTGAGTTTGTCTGACGCATGGCAAGAAAGTACAGCCTTTAAGATGACCTAGTAGGGCGGCATTTCTTATTTTCCTAACAAGATAAATGAGTCACTTATGACTGTCTTTGTTATAAACAAGTAAAAAATTTTCTTCTGCAAAGGCACCACAGTAAAAGCTGAATCACAATAAAAATTATTTGACTTCAAAAAAATTAATAAATTTTGAGCTACAGAATCTCAGCTTTAATTGTTTGCTACTTTAAAATAGCCCTTCAAATTCTTTAAGATTCCACTTACATGAGATGCACCTAGTCAAAATGACAGAAACAGAACCTAAAATGCTGATTGCCAGGGGCTAGAGGAAGCAGAGGAGGGGGTAGTGTTTAATGGGTACAAAGGATCAAGAGTTCTGGAGGTGGATGGTGTGATGTTGTATAACAGTGTGAATGTACTTAATGCTGATGAACCTGTACACTTAGAAATCGTTAGAACAGTAAATCTAAGATATTTTACCATAATAAAAAAGAAACTTGGAGAATATACTGTGAGCTCTTCCATAAAAAAAGAAAACAAAGTAAATAATCTACTTATTATTCTTCTAAAAAATTATACCCAGAAACGAGACAGAATGAACTAAGGCAGTACCACTAGTCACCTTGAAGACCACCTGTGAAAAAAATTTTTAAAACTCTGATAAATTTTTTTTTAAAGACTGATAAATTAAAACTATTTTACAGTTTAAAATACACACACACACACACACACACACACACAGGGAGAAAAGAACTGAGTTTAGTCCTGGTTCTAGAAATCTCATTCTTTTTGGCCAGGCCATAAAGCTTATGAGATTTTAGTTCCCCAGCCAGGGACTGAACTTGGGGCCAGGCAGTGAAATGATGAGTCCTAACTGCTGGACTGCCAGGGAGTTCCTAAGAAATCTCGTTTTACTAAGCTCCCCAAGGGTTACTAACAAAGTAAAGGTTAAAAAAATTTAAATCAAGTTTAAGAAACACTCCTTTAAATGATTTGTGTTATTGAAAAAACAAAGTGAAGGAATAACCTTAAGGGGAAAATAATCTATTTTTTAAAGAAAGGGACAGTTAAAAAAAATACAGCATCTAGCATAGTATACTGTACACAATAGTGCGAAATATTTCCTAGTATCTGAGGATTATGATGCAAGAAAGTATCACTAGGAAGTGGGAGGTGATATATGTATAATTATGGCTGATTTGCACTATTGTATGGCAGAAACCAACACGACATTGTAAAGCAATTTTCCTCCAATTTAAAAACAAAATTTTAAAAAAGACTTCTTGATTCTCATTTCAATAGAGTCCACCATGAAACCTGAACAAGTATCTTAATTCTTCTGTGGGATCAAATACAGAAGTGAGTGGGACGCAACCATTTGTGTAAAAATGGGTAAGTGAGTGGGACGCAACCATTTGTGTTAAAAACTGAAGGTGTGGGGAGGGAAATACACACAGAACATTTGTTGCACACACAAGACTGGTAATACTAGTCATCTTTAAGTGGAAAGAGGAAGTGTGGGAGCAGAGATGATGAGTATCTTTAATCTGTTTTTCATCTTGTGAAGGCAGTTATTACCTATTCCTTTCTTCAGCCCTCAGTAAAGGTATTATATTCAGTGCATTAATAATTCCCTTATTTTGATTAGAAAAGAAAAAAAGCGGGGAATTTCCTGGCAGTCCAGTGGTTAGGACTTCAAGCGTCCAATGCAGGGGATCAGGGGAACTAAGATCCCATAAGTCATGCAGCATGGACCAAAAAAAAAAAAAAAAAAAGGAAGGAAGAAAAGGTTAATAGCAGGTTCAGTGTCTACAGCACTGATTTTGCTGCACTGTAATTCCTGGCTGTGAGTCTGTCCCATCCACACTGTATGGAGTTCTGGTCCTAGGTCTATCTCCCACTTGGCCAGTATCCAGCACAGGGCCAGGCATGTGGAAGCCTTGATAATTATTGGTTGATGATAAAAAGAGATGTTTATTAATATACACTTTCTTTTCTACCCATCTCCTTCCCAAATTTGTAAAATAACTTGAGAGACTAGATTTCAGTGTTGGATTTCTACGCAGAGACATGAAAAAAAAAGGGTAATTAACCACCTGGTTTTGCTGGTACCAAATAAAACCGACAAGATCCCCCCTTTAACAATTCTTTCTCTTATTAATGACTTCCCAGGTGGCTCAGTGGTAAAGAACCTTCCTGCAGGCAGGAGCCCCGGGTTCAATTCCTGGGTTGGGAAGATCCCCTGGAAAAGGGAATGGCAATCCACTCCAGTACTCTTGCCAGGAAAATCCCAAGGACAGAGGAGCCCAGAGGGCTACAGTCCATGGGTTTGCAAAGAGTCAGACACATGACTGAATGCGCATGCTCACACTCACACCTCTTATTAGGATGGAAGGGTGACCTGGCTGGAATATTTCTCATGCTTTTTAGTGTTTAATATTAAATGTTATTCAAATGCCTGTAGGGAATTTTAATTAACCGCATTTTTAGACTCACTGGAAATAGCGAGGGGGAAGCCCTCTTTTGTTGGACAGCAGTGGGAAGGGCTATGACCTGGAAGTTGCAGGGCCTGGACACCCTCTAGGCCAGCACTGCACCGCCACCAAGCACGACTTGATGCAGGCACCTGGGGCACATGTGCTCTGAACCCTGACTCAGACATGCCTTTAAACGACCGTGACCAAGTGTGGCCAAGAAGCTCTCACTGAATTTTTCTCCCAGTTCTGCCCAAATCAGAGGCATCTTGTGGCCCGAGGGCCCAGTCTTACTTGAGGATGTCTTTTAGCAACAAGTTGGGTCTTCGCATCTTGTTCTGAGCTCTGGTATACCATTGCAGGGAGGGCCGTGAGCAATCGCTTCTTAGCTTCACACGGCTGTGGTCACTTGGCATTGCTGTGAAGAGAGGAGAGGGAGGAGGAGGGGAAGAGGCACATAAGTTTGGTAGATGATGCTTTTAAAGAAACTTTTTTCACAGGGGTGGGGTTGGGAGGCACATTGTGTGGCTTGCAGAATTTTAGTTCCCTGAGCAGGGATTGAACCTGGGGCCTCAGCAGTGAAAGCACAGAGTCCTAACCACCGGACCACCAGGAATTCCCTAAGGAGCCTTGATGCTGTACAGCCGTACCACGTAATACTACTCAGCCAGAAAGAGGAGTGACGGATTGATAGACACAGTAACTGGTCGAATCTCGAGCTGAGCCAATACTGAAAGGTTATGCAGTATAGGATTCGATTTACGTAATGTTCCTGAAATGACAAAATTATAGAAATGTAAACAGATTAGTAGTGGTCAGGAGTAAGGGAAGGAATGATGGAAGTGGCTATGGAAAGGCAACATGAGGGGTCCATGTGGGGATGGAAATATTCTGTCTCCTGACTATATGCCAGTCAATATCCCAGCTTCAATAGTCTACAGTTTTGCTACCATTAGGGGGAAGGGCTTCCCAGGTGGCTCTCTGGTAAAGAATACACCCGCCACTGCAGGGGATGCAGGAGACTTGGGTTTGATTCCTGGATTGGGGAGATCTCCAGGAGCAGCAAGTGGCAACACACTCCAATCCATTCTTGCTTGGGAAATCCCATGGGCAGAGGAGCCTGGAGGGCTACCGTCCATAGGGTCAAAAAGAGTTGGACACCACTGAGCACACACAGATACACACCACTGGGGGGAAAAGGAGTAATCTGTGTTATATCTTACAACTGCATGTGACTCTACAACTATCCCAAAATTAGGTCTGATTTATTTTTTGAGCCTTTACCTTTTAGAGACACATACAGAACTATTTACAGACGAAACAGGAGATATGAAAACTGCTTAAAAAACAGGAAGTGGATAAGTGTATGGGGGAATAGCTGAAACAAGATGAACCTTAAATTGCTACTGAATCTAGGCAATGGGTACACAGGGCTCACTATACAATTCTCAATGATATTTGAAATTTTCTACCATAAAAATTTAAAAAGAAAGTGTACATAAAAAAGAAAAGGAATGTACACAGAGGAAGAGGGTTACACTAAGGGAAAAAGAAAACATGGTAATTTTAAAAGAAGTTTTTCTTTTAAAAATATGTATGTTCTCAGGCACGCTGCTTACTTAATCTTTTGAATTAATTTTATTCTCAGATTCTCAATTTTTAAGTAATATTCTAATGGGTATTGTAGTACACATCAAGACATCTCCCCGCCATGTCAGTTTCCCCCCTCCTCTCAGTTGAACAGAACTCTGGATTTTTAGCTGGGCACATGGCCTCCCAGAATAAAGACTACATTTCCCAGCCTCCCCAGGGGCTAAGTACAGTCTCAGGGCTAAGTTCTAGTCAGTGGGAAACAAGCAAAAGTGACTTGTACAACCTGAGGGTGCATCTCTTGGTGTACTCCGCTCTCTCCTTTATCCCTCTTCCTGATGGCTGAAATACCTTATGAGCCACTCTGGACACAGCACATCGCCCAAGAGGTGGAGGAGCAACAAGAGAGAAGAGACCTGGGTTTTTGGGCCACCCCTGTGGACAGGGCCACCAATCCACCTTGGACCACCTGTCTCTGGACTCTTGCATGACAGAAATAAACTTCAGTCTTATTTAAGCAACTGTTACTTAAATCTCAGCTAGTACAGGCACCTACCTATAGCATTATGGTACGTTTATATATTAATTTAGGAAATCATATCTTTACTATACTTAGTCTTGTAGCAGGAGGAAGTAACATCTCATTATTCACTTCATTTCCCCCATTAGTATTGTGACGTTTTCTTTGAAAAAAACTTTTCTCAAACTGACATTCAAGTATTTGATGTTTTGCTACCATTAACACTCTCCCCAATTCTAACCCTGCAGCACTAGAATGTAAGAATTTTCATAGACTTGAGTCACTCCATTTAAATATTAGAAAAACAAAACAAAACCATGCCAGGGGCTTCAGGAGCAAACTTCTGCTGAAGAATCTACTGAATTCTTTTTAAAGGAGAAATGAGATCAACTGAGACCCTGAAGGGTTTTCAACCACCATAACTCTGTGGTTACTTGGACACACAGTCAGCCAAGCAGAGGTTCCCAAGCGGCTGCTTATGATCAAGACATTTATAAAGTGGAAGTTTCTATGATGCCTGTGTTTTTATGACCAGAATGACACTTCACGCCTGAGTGGACCTCCCGAGAACAAAGCAGATGGTGCTATTAGAATCTGGATTCTGCCCTTGCCTACTGCTGGCGCCCTGGACAGGGCTGTGGGCTCTGGCCTCTTCTCTCCCTCTCCTCCTTCTCATCCTCTCTGCCACTGAGACTGAAACCTGCAAACTGCATTCCCAGACTCCATTGTGCCACCCGGCTTCCTGCTGAGTTGCGACTGTGGACCATCTGGGTGGAAGCCTGGAAGGCAAGGACGGGGGCGGCAGCCTTCCCTGGTGGCTCAGACGGTAAAGCGTCTGTGTACAATGCGGGAGACCGGGGTTCGATCCCTGGGTCAGGAAGATCCGCTGGAGAAGGAAATGGCAATCCACTCCAGTACTATTGCCTGGAGAATCCGATGGACAGAGGAGCCTGGTAGGCTACAGTCCACGGGGCCGCACAGAGTCGGACACGACTGAGCGGCGTTCCTGTATGACACGAGCAGAGGCGATGGAGTTGCCCGCAGGTAACTCCAGCAGCATCCTAGGTTTCTACCCAACAGAGGGGACGGCACCTCTAGTTCTGTGACAAGTACTGGCTTCGGCACAGGGTGACAGCAGCCCACTGGTCGCTGGCCCCTGCCCTTGCCTTCCAGGCTTCCACCCCAATGGTTCAGGGCTTAGGTGAGCTGCATCCTTTAGGCACTCTGGTTTCTGGCCACAGCTTTCCAGTCCAGCCCCATCGAGGCCCTTCTTGAATCCTGTCCATGTTCCTTCCTGGGGTCTCTGGACAGGCAGCGTCTTCTGGAAGCCCCTCCTGTGCTTGCCCTGTCAGTTTCTGGGCAGGCTCTCTCTCCCGAGCCCCCTTCTAAATGCCCAGCTTCCTTCATGGGTCTCTCCTCCCCACCGTGACGGCCCAGCTGCTCCTTCACTCAGTCTGCAGACCACAGACTGGGTGCCTTGGAATCATACCTCCATCCCTACCTCTGCAATCATCAACTCCCCCGTGCAAGGCGCAGGACTCCAGGGTCCCAGTCCCCATTCTCGGCACCATTTTCCCCTTGCAAAAGTGGAAGTGCTAGTCACTCAGTCATGTCCAACTCTGCAACCCCATGGACTGCTGCCCATCAGGCACTTCTGTCCATGGGATTCTCCAGGCAAGAATACTGGAGTGGGTTGCCATTCCCTTCTCCAGTGGATCTTCCCAAATCAGGGATCGAACCTGGATCTTCCACACTGCAGGCAGATTCTTTATTGTCTGAGCCACCAGGGAAGCTCCTTCATCCTTAAACCCTCTCCTTCTCTGTGAAACTCATTTTAAACACCATAATCACCCCTGGGCACTCCCCTATCTCTGTTTACCATTATGAACTGAAATTTCCTGTGTACATTTTAGGTCTCCTCTACCCTTTTGCCTGAATGACTGAGCTGCAGGGGTAGGACCTGGCACAGAGCAGGACCTTCAGAAACATCCCAGGAATATCCCTGGAGGTCCAGTGGTCAAGAATCTGCCTTCCATCAGAGGGGATGAGGGTTTGATCCTTGGTTTGGAAAGTGATATCCCACATGACGTGGAGCAACTAGGCCCGTGTGCCACAACTAGAGAACCTGCATGCTGAAATTTGAAAAGCCTGCATGCCACAACAAAGATCCAGCACAGCCAAAAAAGAAAGAAAGAAACATCCCACATGGAATGAACGTGTGTTATACGCCTATAGTCTGTCATCAAACATGATAAACTCCCCACCACCAAAATGTACTTTACCAATGATATTTAAGATTCAAAGTGAAACTGAATGTGAACAGCAATTATAAGAGCGAAGAGTTAAATGTAAATTCTACTGAACTATCTAACATGCCTGCATGCGTGCATCCAAGTCACTTCAGTCGTGTCCAACTCTTTGAGACCCCAGGGACTGTAGCTTGCCATTCTCCTCTGTCCATGGGATTCTCCAAGCAAGAATACTGATGTGGGTTGCCATTTCCTTCTCCAGGGGACCTTCCCAACCCAGGGATCGAACCTGTGTCTTTTAGGTCTCCTGCATTGGCAACCAGGTTCTTTAACACTAGCACCACCTGGGAAGCCCTTCTAGCATGCCTAGCAATAGGTAATTTGTTGCTAACTTGTGGTGTAAATCATATGGGACATTCCTCGCGGCTGTTAAAGCCTTGATATATGAAGCAGAATCTGTGACCACGTCCTCTGCTGAGGTTAGACACATGAAATCTCGGAACTGCTCACCACCCCCCACTCCTGCTGAATCAAAGGATTCATATAAACATTTAGTTTGAGAAGCTCTTGCTTAAAGTATTCAGTGCCTACATTTATTGACACAGAAAGATACTGTAAGAAAAAAAGCTGGTTTGTAAAATCATAGGTATATATACATGTGATCACGTTCTGGGGTATATCCATTCAAACCAGGAGAATTTGATTTCCCATATGAAGTTTCACTTGGGCTGGAATATCTTCTTTCAACTTAGCAGGGACCATTAGATTCCATGTCCCTCCACACAACAAAAGGAGGGCCAAGCTGAGTTGTCTTCACAGACTTACAGCTGACACACAGCTAAGTGGCGCTAAGGTGCTCCTTCGGAGAACCCGGGGGTTTCTAGTCATGCTCATCTCTATACCATCTGCACTGTGTCCACTCAATTCCTTTGTCTTTAATGCTCTGTTTGGGACTTCCCCGTGATCCAGTGGGTTAATAATTCCACATGTCGTGAGACAACTAAGTTGTGTGCACCACAACTACTGAGCCCACATGCCACAACTGCTGAAGCCTGTGCACCCTGGAGTGTGTGCACCCAGAAAAGCCACTGCACTGAGACGCTCATGAGCCGCAAGTAGAGTAGCCTCTGCTCTCCGCAACTGGAGAAGAGCCTGGGCGTGGCAGCGAAGACAGATAAATGAATTTCTAAAAATGTTCTCTTTGGTGGAGGATGGCATGCAACTGAAGTTTCCATTAGAACACTTATTATGAGACAAATTACTCATAATTTTTTCTTTTGAATAGACATTTCTCTCTTGTCTTCCCCACTAGAATATAGATTCCAAGAGAGTAGGTGTCTTTGCTCACCACTGAGTTCACAGTGCCTAGAAGGCAATGGCATCCCACTCCAGTACTCTTGCCTGGAAAATCCCATGGACGGAGGAGCCTAGTGGGCTGCGGTCTATAGGGTCGCACAGCGTCGGACACGACCGAAGTGACTTAGCAGCAGCAGCAGCAGCAGGATGGTTAAGAGGGACATAATAGGCAACTAATACCTATTTACTGAATAAATATTCCGTTTCTTACGAGGTTTCAGAGGTGATGGTGGTTTCAGGCATTCCTCCAAGGACATGTGTTGGCAGGCCATCACCATCTGCCCTGTGGCACTTTCCTGGTTCCCAACTTGTCCATCTCCTTCACGGGCAGCTCCTCCCACTCCTTCCAAGTGCTAAGATCCCAGGGCTGATGAATATCTCCCTCCTTTCATTCAGACTGCCAGGGTAAGAGCCTCCACTAATCCCTTCTATGCAGAAAAGACCTGGTTTTCAAAATTACATATTTCCACTCACATATGAAAATGTAACAGCTGCTTCTCAAATGTTTATGTATCTGATGAGCAAATCACCCTTATTAAGGCCCTGACGAAGAAACATTAGGGCAAGGTCCAGGCTTTCAGTCCACTTGTAGATCTGGCACCAATAGTTTCAAATTAAGAATTAACCATCCAAGGTAAGAGTATAACATATGCTGCAGACCAGTATGTGAAAAATTGTTAGATAAACTATACAGGCAACTAGTGGTGCAACAAAGAGGAGGGCACTAATATTTATTGGGGGGAATAATCCTACACAAGATATCACTAAATCCTAAATCACTAAAACACCTACTTCATTGGACTGCTATCTGCATTTAACCTGATACATTTAATCTGCTGAAAGTCACAAGT